>NC_065448.1:58398978-60798978 GCF_917563875.1 Diabrotica virgifera virgifera | reverse complement strand
CGAAGCAAAACAACACGCACAGGAGAGAGAGAGAACTGGACAAAAATAGTCAAACTACTTACATGACGCCACTACATCCTTACGAAGGAGAACAGATAGAGGAGGAGGAGGAAAGGGAATAACGAATTTTTGTAATTTGTTAGAAATGCAATTTTTCAGAATAGTAAGATTAGCATCAGAGATACGAAGAAATGTTTAAATATGAAATTGTAGATTATTTAATTCCCAATAACTTGATTTGAAAATATTTTTTCTACAGCAAAAATTTAGTGAATCGTAAATGAGTATATCATCGAAAAACATTGATTTTTTAGATATAAAACTAACACGTTCAATAGCGAATAAATCGAAAACAATTAATTTTATCAAAAAAATGTATAGAACAGTTTTTGCTTAGAATGAACGTTTTTATCAACTTTTGCGGTCAAAATATAACGAAAAATTTCCACCCCCGGGATGGGGTGGCAACCACCCCCATGGTAAAAGCGCCTTTCGGCATCATATAGATTTTGATCCTTGGACTACCCACTACTCAAATTTTCAGTCAAATCGATACATTCTGTAAAAATTGCGTGGTGAAAAGCTTCGGATCCTGGACTACAAATAAATTTGGCAGGCCTATTATGTTCTGACATTTTCAATTATTGGTGTTTACGACCTTTGTGGACAAAGGACTTATATCTCAAACGCAAACATCATTATATCAAAATAAATAAAACAAAAGCTTCTTCTTGTTGCTTATTTTTCCAATAATATTAGGAATTGGCGCTTAAGTGAAACATTGTTTTAATAAATGGCTCCGATACTCGACAGCTCTCCTCTGTCCCTGTATAAACAGTCGTATATTTGCTCTTCCATAGAGAAAATAAAGGAACGTTAAGGATCGCTAAAAAGGATGTCCTCGGTTCAATAAAATGCAGCCTCGACGGTTGAGGATATATACTGCTATCTTATAAATCGAATTGCAGGGGCGTACATACGTAATATCACTTTTGTTTTTAAAATAACAACAACTAACAAAACAAAACAACGAAATTATTTTTAAAGTTGTTATGACAACTTTTCCAATGTTAGTCAAAATTCCCTTTCCCCTTAGTACCTTGTTGTGAACGGTTATTCATAATATATTCACCTTCTTGTAGTGCCTA
This sequence comes from Diabrotica virgifera virgifera, assembly GCF_917563875.1. Taxonomy (NCBI): domain Eukaryota; kingdom Metazoa; phylum Arthropoda; class Insecta; order Coleoptera; family Chrysomelidae; genus Diabrotica; species Diabrotica virgifera. Next base: position 60,797,830 of record NC_065448.1, on the reverse strand, counting down.
TCCGTTTCAGATGTTGGCGACCATCATAGCCATCTGCACTTTGCCCACTGCTGCTTGATCTGAAAAGATTTTAGGTTGTTCTATTGAACCACGTAGGTAGATTTTTCAGCCAGAAAATCCTTCTCCTTCTTGGTCATCGTTTGCGTTCTACTTTTTCCTGTAAATTTAGTTGCATCAGTTCATACCTCTTGCTGTTCCTCATGATTCAAACGATTTTGGCAGTTTTGATTGTGGTTAGCAGCTCTTTTTCATTTTGCATTCTTAACAAAACACCCTGCTGATTAGTTATACTTATAATAGCGAAATTTTTAAGAAGGAAATCAACAGTAGTAGGCTTCACAAGTATTCATAACAGATGAAATAGTCATAGATGATGTTACAGATCCACTGTGACCGATAATTTTAAATGGAACCTAATGGCAAGTGATATCTCGTTTGAAAGGTATTAAAAATACCTACTCAATTATCCTAATTTTATTTGGGTTTAAGCTGATTTTGATGAATAAATTAAATAAATACTTAAATTATTGTTTCGCATGTAATTAATAAAAAATATTCTAACATCCTTTTTTGGTTATTTGTCAAAAAATTTACGTTTTCCAATTCTTTAGTTAAAAAAAAATTAACAAACAATGAAAGAAACAAAATTGACTGGAGATTTGCCCCCATGTACTAAAGTGATCTATAATAATTATTTTATCTATCTATAATTATCTTTTTTGTACCTCTTCTTTATAAACTCCTTATAGCCTGATAAAATAAAAAAAAGTCAATATGTAAATTCGTACAGGTTAAAACAAATTGTATATCAAAGTTTAGGTGGGTACAAAAGATATTTTCAAGAAAGTATCCAAATCATACAAGGGGATCATTGTTTAAATAATTAAAAAGGGGTCATTTTTGCAAAAAAAATACTCTTTTAACTGCTGAGGTCATTCAATTACCAACGAAGGTCTATAGGACTTTTTTCTTCAAAGTTAAAGAGTAAATATTTCTCACAAAACTTACTAAATTAAATTTGACCCCCTACTTATATAAATCTTATTAAAGATATATAAATATTATCTTTAAAAACAAATTTGCAAATAATTATTTTTAGCGTTTTAAATAAGCAATATAAAATATCTTATTTTACAGACTAATTTGCAATATGTTACCAGTATCAAGCAAAAAAAAATTGGTCGAAAAATATTTAATAGTTTTTGAGATATTGGATTGGTTTATTAAATGTTACTATATTTTCAATTGCAAAAACGCGGTTGTCGCCGAAGAAATATTGACCTGCTTAAAATCTCAATATTTTTATTTTTATGTATCATTTCGATAAATGTATTGATAAATTCAAATTTCAGTTATACTTCCCCCTAAAATGGCATTTGAAAATTGTTCAAATTTGTTTATAATTTGTTTTTTTAATAACGTCGCGGGGATTAAGTATTTTGAAATGCCGTTTCGATCATTGGGTTCCTTGGATTTTTTTACTAATTAACAAAATTTTTTTGTCGTTTTTTCTTCTTCTTTTTCTTCTTGGAGTTATATTAATACGTTCCCATTTAGGGTTAATTTTATTAAAAATGTCGAATCTCTAGTTGTAGATTCTAGACCTAAAAATATTAAGATTTAACTAAAATCTTTTAAAAAAAATGTGGCTACTTACTGAGTTACAGGGTGTTTTATTTAAAAATTTAAGAATTATTGTTACCAAGTACTTTAAAACTATTTGACGTATCCTTATCATACTTGGAGGAAAGTGTGGCTATTATACACCCTATTAAATTGTGATTAACAAACGTTTCTAGCTAGTGCCAGAGGCGTACGACAGGGGATAGTGAATGATTGACCCTTCGCAAATTCTACGCCACTGAGTGAATTACTATTGTAGCGAAATTTTTCGATTCTCCAATATTTTGTATGTAAATAACTTTATTGGTATTGATAAAGTGATCAGTTTGAGAGATATTGCAAGTTTAAAATGAATGAATGAATGAATCAAAATAACTAGCCGTTTCATTTTTAACGTCCAATATCTCGAAAACTAATAACTTAATCATTACCAGTAAAGAGTATTTTATTTACATAGAAAGTATTAGAAAATCGAAAAATTTCGCTAAAATAGTAATTTCCTCAGTGGCGTAGAATTTGGGAAGGGTCAACCAATAACTGGCCCCTGTCGTACGCCTCTGGTGGTAGCTAGAAACTTTTATTTATCACAATTTAGTAGACTGTATAGTACCCACACTTTCTGTAAAGTATGATAAGGATACGTCAAATAGTTTGAAAGTACTTGGTAAAAATAATTTTTAAATTTTTAAATAAAACACCCTGCAACTCATTAAGTAGCCACATTTTATTTAAGTGATTTTAGACCAATCTTGATATTTTTAGGTCTAGAATCTACAACTTAGAGATTCGACATTCTTAATGAAACTTAACCCAAAAAGGGCCCGTAGTAATACAATGCCAAGAAAAAAAAAGAAGAGGAAAAAAAGACAAAAAAATTTGTGAATTAGTGAAAAATTCCCAGGAACCCAATTATCGAAACGGCATTTTAAAATATTTAATCACCGCGACGTTATTAAAACAACAAATTATAAACAAATTTGAATTATTTTTAAATGCAATTTTAGGGGGCAGTTTAATTGAAATTTAAATTTATCAATACATTTATCGAAAATATACATAAAAATAAAAATAATAAGATTTAATACAGGTGAATATTTCTTTGACAACAAGCGCGTTTTTGCAATTGAAAATATAGTAACATTTAATAAACAAATTCAATATCTCAAAAAATATTAAATATGTTTCGACCATTTTTTTTTGCTTAATACTGATAACATAGCACAACTTATCCTGTAAAATAAGATATCTTATAGTGCTTATTTAAAACGATAAAATAATATTTTGCAAATTTGTTTTTAAAGATTTATGTATAATTATTTAAATAAATAGGGGGTCAAATTTAATTTAGTAAGACTTATGTGAAAGATTTACCCTTCAAATTTACAGAAAACAATCCTATAGACCTTCATTAGTAATTGAATGACCTTAGCAGTTAAAAAAGTAATTTTTTTGCAAAAATGACTCTTTTTTAATTATTTAAACAATGATCCCCTTGTATTATTTGGATACTTTCTTGAAAATATCTTTTGTACCCACCTAAACTTTGATATAAAATGTGTTTCACCCTGTACGAATTTACATTTTGATTTACATGTAGTGTAATTTTATTTTACTAGACTTGTTTTTTTACTTGTCACCTAAACTATGTTTACATTTATTGCTAGTGTTTTTACGTTTATTATTTTGTACTATTTTTTATTTTTGAAGTTGTACTTCTTTAGGCACGAGGGTGAATTTTTACATTCCCTGGCGCATTCGCACACCGACAGTATGCTGTTAGTTGCTAAATCATCCAATTTATGTATGAATCAGCGCAACCAAGGTTTGAAAATAATATATTAGTGTTTTTAGTAAATATATTTATTATAATTTTTGTGTCTTTGGATTTGTCTCCCTTGGAAGTAAGATAATAAGTATTTTAAACATTTTTGTATTTAATACTTCACTTGATCTATTTGTCACCGTCGTTTGTAATTACGTCCCAGAAGCCGTAAAAACAAAACCCTGATGAGTTATTTGTAGAGCATTCGACTACAAAACTCGAGGGTCCCGGGTTCAAATCCTGACACGGACGATTGTTATCCTTTTTTTTTTTAATTTTTGGTGTTGTTTTAATAAAAAAATTTTTGAAAGTGGTAATATCAAAATTAGTTTATTAATCAAATAAAATACAAATAAACTTTTAAGTATATTTATTTCGTTGAAATCATATAATAGAAGTATAACTTCTTACGTGCGTACAAAGTACACACCCACATTCTTTTTTTAACCAGGAGGAATAAACTAAAAAGGCAGATTCACTGGAAAGTCTTGGAATCAAGAAAGTCACTGGAATAATAACCAAATAGGGTAACGCCTACAGTGATTGGCCACTTAAGGGATTTCAAATTGAATTAAAATTATAAATTGGTATATTTTAATGTGAAATATTTTGTAAGGGTTTTTTAATAACAACGAAACATCAAATTTTATAAAAACTCAGGTTATTTTAGTAAAAATAATAATGTACATAAAAAATTAACACAAATTTAAAAACATACAAAATTACACAGTTATTGGCCATGCAAACATAGTTATTGGCATATAGAATTACAGTTATTGGCCACTCATAAAATTCCTAATTTTCTTTTTTTGTTTGTGCAGTTAGGACACACAAAACTATTTAGATTTTCAATTTCTTGTTGTTTTTTAACACAACTACCAATATGGGAGCCTCTGACACAAAATAAACATTTTATTCCAACTTTTGATTTAGAAATATTTTAGGAACAAGAATAGCGCAATCCTGTATACAAAAGATTATTATTTACAGATATGTTGGTGTTGTCTGATTCTTTCACCAATATATCTGAGAGAATTTGTATTTTTTCATGTTCTGGATATCCCTCTGTTTCGAAAAACAACTTTCTTTTAGCCGACTCACCAGCACGTTCTTCTTTGCTGGTTTCCAAATTTGTACATTTGCTTTGGGAAGTATTCCTCAAATTTGATGAATTCTTATTGTTGGAGACATCAAAAGATACGTTATCAATTAAGGGCAGAATAGCGTTTTCCTCTACAGAATCAGGAAATTGGTTCCGTGGTAGGGATGGGAAAAACCTACCGGTTTAAACCTAAAACCGGTTTTTTTACTTCGCAATAACCGGTTTTACCGGTTGTTTTTTGTCCCGGTTATAACCGGTTTTTTCTTTTTAAAGTAAAAACCGGTTATTAGGTTTTTATGGTGATTAGGATTAGGTTAGGTATTATTTTGGATCCCAATCATAATTATTATTCTCAAGTAATGATTCCAAACAAAACCATAATTCAAATTTTATTTTATTTTATAAAATACAGAAGCAAACTGAAAGTGCAATCTCACATCAGCCAGAAACATTATTAAGTTGTATTATAATATTTCCTTGAAAAGGTATTTGTAATCATAATATTTACATAAGAAGTGATCTGGTTGAATTAGACGCAAACATCATCTATTTTTCACACTTAACTCTTGACATTGAAAGTGGTTGAATGACTTTTTCTGATTACCAAAAATAATGCTCTGACTACGAATATCGAATTACTGATTACGAATACGAATCTCCAAGAATTTCGCTACGTTTTCAAAACCATACACTCATACAGGAAGTGTTAAATGAGTTAAAATGTACCTATTCTACAAATATACAAACGTGTTAAAAGTAATACATGTTCTTTCGATAGTACTAATTTTAATCATATTGATATCGAGTCGAATGGAGTATCGCAAACTAAAGTGTATTGTAAATGTAACTTTGTAACCTATTGGATTGAAAAAACCAAAAACCGGTTTTTCCAAAAACCGGTTTTTTTTGGCCGGTTATAACCGCCAGGTTAAACCGTAAGCAAAAAACACCGGTATAACCGAAAACCGGTGTTTTGTCAAAAACCGCCATCCCTATTCCGTGGCAGTTCGTGGTTTTCTTTGCCGTTAATCACTTCTGGTATATGTACTCTAACTCCACTTCTCAAAGTAGTGCTTTTAATTGTATGATCAAGAAGTGTGTCTGATTTAAAAAAGTATTTGTATCTATAATATCACCTGTATTTAGTGTAACATTTTCTTTATTCTTCACAACATTTTGACATTTTTTGCTCTCGGAATTGGCTTTTGTGGCAATTTTTTTATTACTTTCTTCTTGGTTTCTTTATTTTGTTTACCTTTATTGTTTGCTTTTGCGTCAATTCGCTTTTGTTTTCGTTCTAGTTTTATTTTTTCTTGTTCGTCTTTCTCTTCAATTTTACGCCTCTCTGCATTTTGACGATCTGAAGAAGTGAGCACGAAAGGCAACCTTTCTGTTTGTTTTTTACCCTTTCTTTCTGGGGTTTTTGGCCAAAAAAGAATTTGTCAATTGACGTGTCAATTTCTTTATATAATGAGTTGTCTTGATTTACTAAAGGCAGATTATCGGATGTCGATTGAATATCTAAAGTCATTGTATTTTCTGTGACAATAGTATCTTTTTATTTGGATTTTCTCGTCTAAACTTTAATACCGCCCGGTTCCAATTTGCCTTTAATGGTTTAAATGCAGCAACATCTGCAGGCTGTATAATTCTGGTCGCATTGGGATATAATGCCACAAAAATAATTTGTAACTTTGAGCATAATTTACTAGTTTGAATGGTTAAGTGAGATTTATGTACATCAACGAACAAAATGACTGGAAATTTAGTGTTTTTTGCAACTAGGTACTCATATAAGGCGTTTCCTATGTATTCATAGAAGATTTCATTCTTCATCCATCCCGTATCGCTACAGCCTATGCCCCATTCTCGAGGAACTGAATTTATAACATTGCTAGGAAGTAGTTTGTATGGGTAAATAATCATCGGTGCTGTTATTTCTTCAGATGCTGCAAACCTAAACATAACCGTCAAATTAACTTTGGAGTGATGTTCTATTTGATATACATTTTTGCTTCCCTTTACAGCCAACACTCGTTTATTTTTGGGACACAAGAGGAAGCAGGTTTCATTCCCATTAAAAACACGTGAAGGGTCTTGAAGAATATCAATGTAACGTTTACGGTGTAAATATTCTTGAACACCGGTGAACCATTTTCTTATAATATCTTTTTCAGACACAACTGAACTTGCTGCTGTTACCGCTTCTGGAGTTCGCTCGCTTAAATCTGGATGTCTCTTTAAAAAGGATCTATACCAACCTCTTCCGGGCCGATTGTCAGTAAAAGGATTAGCACGTGGATTTGCATCAAGAAAACCTTTAACCGAGTCTTGTATATTTTCCACTCTTACTGGAAAACCTTTGTCTTGGCATGTTACGATCCAATTCTTTAAACGATTCTCTTCCTCCAAAGAAAGAATAGTATTGGGACCAAGGTTAGTTTTTTCATTAAATTTTTCGCTTGCTCTAAACTGCAGTGTTGCTCTTGGCACATTAAATTGTTCAGCGGCTTTCCGTTGGCTCATGCCATTTTCTATGGCCTGAAAAGCAGACTGAAGATCTTGTTCTGTATATTTTTTGTGATACGTTTTATCTTTCCGAATATTTGGCATTTTTTATTCTAAAAATAAAAATCATTTAATAGTATCTAATAATGTTATCTACAATACGGACGTTTCAAATTTGATTCAGATTGCCCGCATTGGCATTAATTTTATAACAACTAAAATAATTGTACGGACAAAAAATATATTCTTATTACACATTACAGTTATTGCCCACCCTGTGGTTTAGTGATTGGCAGTCGGCCAACCACTAGTTATTGCCATAAAAAATAAGAAAAAATGCTTGAAATATGTTGTGTTTGGCCAGACTAAGCTAAAAGAGCCTAAATTATAATAAATATTTTAATTTAAAGTAGGTACAGTAATTGGCCCGTAGGCCAATCATTATAATGCGGACATATTTAAGATACAACGCTTGGCCACTAAAATTTACCGCCAAAAAATTATAACCTTACTATTAAAACCACCGATAACGTAAGATGTACCCCACTAAATTATCACAAAACATTAATATAAGTAGATACACAATATTATTAGCCAAGATAACTCACCTCATGAATGGCCTTCCTTAACAAATTCTTTAAAAAACTCTTAAAACTGGATGCACCTGTTACGCTTCGAACAACACACGCTGTCACAACTAGACAATATTAACTGAGAGAGATAATGGCTAGACCAAATATATACCAATGTTGCCGAATTGCAATGCAAATACATTTATTTCCTTATACTTTCTAAAAATCTTAATATTTCGGATTTTTGTGAAAGTGGCCAATCACTAGTGACCGGCCAACAACAGTACCCGTTACCCTACATCTTCTTTTTTGGTTGATCTAGTCGGCCCTCAACGGTAGTCCATAAATATTATATTAAATTAATACGTCGCTAGAGAGTTCCAAAAACAGCTGATTTTTATATAAAAAGAGACTAACAATCTAAAAATTAAAGGAATAACACAAAAATCGCCGATAGAACTTAATTAACCCGCCAGTGGTCGCTATATGAGATTTTCTCTGACGGTTTCAGAAAATTGCGCACAACTTTTTTTCTGGGAAATTATACGCGCTGTAGTTCCTTCTAGCCTCCTAACTATCCTCCCTCGACAATCTAGTAGACTCGTCTGCTCAGATAGTGACTCAGTTTATTTAGTATCATCATATTGTTGAGTCAGTGAGCTTCATGTGAGAGATTCTCTCATCAAGCGACCACCGGCGTCACCAACTGTGTATAAAAATTAATTTTATTTTTCCCCTTAAAACCTAAAATAATATCCTTTTATGATTGTAATAAAAGGCGCCGTGGATGTAGTCGATGTTATGAAAATCCTATATTTTGTTTCACGGGTTAGTTGTAGATGGTCACTTACCATATATTTTTCAATGTTAAATATTGGCGGCATCAATAGTCACATTTTATATAAATATAATAATAATAAAACAGAAAAACGTCGTGTCTTTTTAAAGCAAATGGCTTTATCGTTGATGAAACCTCATCTTTTTTGTAAAATTTTGTTAAGACAGGCAGAAGTTGGATATGTGAGAGAAAATCTCACGCGCGACCACTCGCGTAACAACCTATCTAGCGACCAATGCCGGGTTAACCTATGAAATGTCACTAGTGTCAAAATTTGATAAATGTCATTAGTGTCAAGATTTTATAACAGTGGAGTAAACTTGCCCGCGGTTGGACCAATTACAGACAAGCAATACAGCGCGGTTAATTTGAATCACTCCTCGTGGTTAAAAAACAAACCATAGTATTAGTCCTATTACTATTTTTCTACGTATACCTACTTCAAAGTTGTCTTATTCCTCTGTTGCTTTAACCTGGTCCTTCTATACACCCCTTTACAGGATTATTTTATGGTAGTTACTTCTCGTATCTTAGGTCATTTCATTGTCTCTTGTTTCTTGCTTCTTTACATCTCTTTTAGGTTCTTGTAGCTTGTTGGGGGTTATTGGTTTTCAATTTCTTTTTTCTCTCGATTCCATTATCAAAGCTCTGTTTTTCCATCAATTCGTTGAGTTTTATTTTTTTGCGTCGTTTCCTTTCCCTTTTTGGTTTTGGTATCTCTTATTTTTGCGATTGTATTTATCTCTTCTTTAGTGAGATCGTGATTGGTGAATATGTAGTGCTCTTTTACTGATGTGAATTTATATCTATTTTGTAATACGCACGTCTTATTGCACAGTTTTGTGGCATCCTCTATTCTTAATTTATCCCTAACTCTTTTCGCTACACCTCCAGCTTACCTACGTTTGGGATTTGTGTGTCACTTAAATATATCGGTAGACCTTGAATTGTTATATTTTTTGATTTTTTTTTTCTTTTTTAATCCTTCAATTTTGGCTTTTGTAATTGTTAGTTCCTTTTCTAGTTCTTGTTTCTCTATCGGTATCGTTTGGATTGTTTTATTGAGGATTCCACTTCTTTTCATAAATCGCTTACTTTTTATGGATCGTTCTGCTCATCTTTCACTTCTTTAATTCCGAAAACAGTTTTTCATAGTTAGATTATAAAATTGGTTATAATAACCTAACAAAACTAACATTATAAATAAAAAATTAAATTGGTATCTAATATCTATATGGTTTTGTTGGAATGGGACGTTTCATCGCCGCCGGTTCATCGCCGCCGTTTCGATGCCGCCAGTTCATCGCCAGTCCATTTCATCGCCGGCCGTTTCATCGCCGGCCGTTTCATCGCCAGTTAGTCAGTTGATCTTGTATTATGGGAGATGACACGACACGACGTTAAATTCAGTTCAAAACTTATGGCAAATAAATAGATAAAAAATATTATTGTATTAATTTACTGTTCTATTTCTACTTCACCTAAATTTGATACTAAACAGTATTAAATTTGTAGTGTTAAATTATATTTTATATTATAAAAGTTTAAAAGTCTATTGAAAGATTAAGTATGGCAACGGGAATGGTCATATCTCGCATTTCCTAGAATTCCTAATTAATACTAAAAATAAATAATAAATGTAACTGTCGAAAATTGGTCGAAAATTCGGAAATATATCAGTCAGCGATTAACTGACTGGCGATGAACCGGCGGCATCGAAACGGCCGACGATGAATCGGCCGGCGATGAACTGGCGGCATCGAAACGGTGGCGATGAACTGGCGGCGATGAAACTTCCTAGACCCTGGTTTTGTCTAGGTAACTACTAGATTTTCGTGAAATGAATGATACTAATGGTCTTCGAAATTTAATATCCGCCTACATTTGGACTCAATACGCATAATTTATCATCCTAACAATAGATCGTGCATGTTAGAAGATTTTAACTAGGATAGGTACATTGCATTCTAAAAATAGAAAGCATCCCTTTTATAAGATCTGAGAACAGGTGCTCTGTAAGATCTAACTATAGAATGTCTCATTTCATGTAATAAGAATTTTTCCATGACAACAGCCAGGTACTGAAGCGTTTTTGCGACAGGTAGTACCTATAAGAGCAAATTATTATAACTATTTTCTGCGTAGGAGCTGGCGGCCATTTTTATTTATAAACAATTTAGTGTCAAAAACGGCCCTTTTTCCATTTTTTTTTCAAATCAATGGAAAACAGTGAAACCTATGGTTTTTTTGTACAAACTCCGAGAGCATGGAAAAAGCTTTAAAATGGTGTAATACAAAGTTAGATATACTCATTTATTGTTAATATAATTGCGAAAAAATTGGAAATTACAAAAAAAACCTAATTTCGCTATAACTATTTTAAAAATTAGTGTACAGCTTTGAAATTTTTGTCAAATAAGGGTTCTTTGGTGATTAATATGTTACAAAAATTTCAAAACGATTCATTCAATTGTTTAAATTTTATTCAAATTGTTTTTCGGAGAGAGCTTTTTGCAATATTATAATTAAGACAAAAAAATATGTTAGAACGATTCTACAGATGTCAAATTAAAGAGCACGAGCTAAATTTTCGAATTGGTTCAAAAAAGTGAATTAAAAAAAACATTTATTAGTAATAAATAATTTTACAAAATTATCGTCAATTTTTCCTTATATTCTTTTTTTTTTTAATAAATTATACATACAATTTTTTATCATTTATTATATACATAACGTTACTTTATGGTAGGGGAGCCCAAGCGGGGATTTTTGCAGTTACTCGAGCGCGTCAGATTAGCATATGGGGAGAAACCTGGTACTCTGTAGATGTATCTCTACCATATATTGGCTCTTAATACAGGGGAGTTCGTTAAGGGGGGCCCGAAAAAACAAATCTATCCTTAAAAATACTCGAAATTGTCAGATTAAGATAAGGTAAATTAAGTACATGCAAAGGGGTATATATATTTCAAAAATCTGACGATTTGAGCAGGACGTAAGAAAATGGGCGAGTCCCAAAATTTCACAAGAAAAAAGCGAATATTTCGCGAAATGAATGAGAGATCGAAAAACTAAAAAATATGTGCTCAATATTTTTTAAAAATCTATCGAATGATACTAAACACGACTTCCCATGGAGAGGGGTGGGGGGTAAATTTAGTATTTTAAACACGAATCCCGCGATATTTCGCGAAATGAACATCAGATCGAAAAACTGTAAAATACACTTATTCAGTACTTTTGAAAAATCTATCGAATGGCATCAAACTCGACCCCCCACGGAGGTGGGGTGGGGGATTACTTTAAAATTTTAAATAGGAGCCCCCATTTTTTATTGCAGATTTGGATTTTTTACGTAAAAATAAGTAACTTTTATTCGAAACATTTTTTCGAACTATGGATAGATGGCGTTATAATCGGAAAAAACGATTATTGGAAATGAAAAATTAAATTAAAAAATGGCAAACGCCCACTAAAATGGAAAATTTTACTTAACTTTTTTTGGTTTTATGACCTACTCTTCACAACCCAATAGGTCCCCATAACGCTCGAGTGACTGCACATTTAGCATACTTTGCTCCCCTACCATTATACTTTTCCACTTAAAACACGGTAAAAAATAGATTTTTTTGAAAATAGTCACTCAAAAAGTTTATGAGGAAAAATTGACGATACTTTTGCATAATTATTTATTACTAATACATGCATTTTTTATGCGTGATCTATCATTTGACACCTGTAGAATGGTTCTAAGACCATTTTCTTCTGACTTATATCATTGCAAATAAAAAGATTTCTAGGATAAAAAATTTGAATAAAATTTAAACAATTAAATGAATCGCTTTGAAATTTTTGTCGCATATTAAGCACCAAAGAACTCTTACTTGACATGACTTTCAAAGCTGTACACTGATTTTTGGAATAGTTGTTGCAAAATTAATATTTTTTTTGCAATTTCGACTTTTTCTCGCAATTATATTAGCAATAAATGAGTATATCGAGCTTTGTAATATTCCATATTAAAGCTTTTTCCATGCTCTCGAAGATATTTGTACTAAAAAAAGCATAAGTTTCTCTCTTTTCCATTTATTTGAAGAAAAAGGAAAAAAGGCCGTTTTTTGACACTATAGTTTCCTGTATATGAAAAAGCTTCCTGCATATGAATAAACAAACGACGATGGTCTATCAAGACAAAGTAATTTTTTTTGAAAAGGATAAAACGATTTGTTTTGTAAAACGTAATGTAAAATGTACGTGCTATTTCTATGAAAGATAACGTAAATCCCCACATTGTACCTAGATTATTTATTTTTAAAGAACTAATATTTTACTTCGTAGTCTGGGCCTGACAGACCACCGTCGTCGAACGGAGTGTTAATAAATTTCTGGCATCAAAAGCAAAAAAAGTTATGTATATACTCGTAAGTGTGATCTTTAAACATTCGTGTTGAAACTGGTGAGCGATTATTATTTTAGTAGGTACAAACAGCCGGTCACGAGTTCGATGCTAATCTGGACGTTTTTTTATTGATATAATGTTACGTTTTGATATTTTTCACCTTACTTAATGATCGTAACGAAAGCATTTTTCTTAACATAATGGGTATTATACACTTGAAAAACTTACTGCACTAGCAAATGCCATCTTTATGAGAAATAATTCATATTACTGGCAGTCAAAGGCGTACCAGAGCCCCCCCGTAGAATGGAGCTTGCGGAGGCCCCGATATGTCAGGGGACCCATCTTTCGCCTAATATATGTGTAAAAATGTGTTATTGTTATATTATTTTATGCATATGTACATGGTTGGAACAGTGCATGAATACACTAATACCCCAGCAAATAGTCCAGTAAAAAGCTCTACTGCAAAGTCGGACTTGTGCCGTTGGTTACCTTTACTTGGGGGGTGAAAATCACCCCTTCTCGGGGTGAAAACATACGTTTAAAATAGGTCCCAAAATGTATAAATTGGCTAGTTATAAGCAAGTGTTGTTCTGTAGAGGTTCTTTATTTAAGTCAATACCGAGTTATTTGCGAGTAAAATTGTTTATTTTTTAAAGAAAAAACACGTTTTCAGGCGGTTTCTCGCAAATAAGTCAAAAAATAGGTACTTTCTCAAATTAGATATCGAAAAATTATCAGTAGTAATTGCACAAGAGCTCTAAAATTCTATATTAATTTTCAAATTCAAATTCAAAATTCAAATTCAAATTCTTTATTTTCTTTCTGACAAACATAGTTTGTATAGAATTAGTCATAAATATACATTGCTAAAAACTAAACACTAAACTAGACTAAACAAGACATAAAATGAAATGAATTTATAAACTAAATGAAATACAGCTAATATCTAAGATCTAAAAAATTCTTCGACTGTATAAAACACTTTTTCACACAAAAATTGCCTAAGATTCCTCTTAAACACATTTATTGAACTGGTGGACTTTACATCTGTGGGCAAATGATTAAACACCTGTAGCCGGTATACCCGAGGCGATTTAAATTTAATGTTACCTTTTGAAAATGGTATATAAAGTTTATTACAATATCTGGTATTTAAATTATGCATATCACCACTCGTTTTAAACTGATGTAAGTTTTTGAAAATAAAAACACATAATTCAAAAATGTATAGACACGCCAATGTTAAAATTTTATATTTTTTAAAATATTCTCTACAACTAGTTAGTCGGGAGACACCAGCGTCACAACGCAATATTTTCTTTTGTATGACGAAAATACCATTTGCATAACCAGACATACCCCAAAAACATATCCCGTATCTTAGCCTGGACTCCACGAGTGCATAATATATCATAATTAGCTGATTTTCCGTCAAAACATATTTTAAATTTCTAATTAGATAATTAATGGAACTCAACTTCGAAACAACCGCTCCACAATGCAACTTCCAATCAAAACTTTCGTCAATCGTTATTCCCAAAAACTTGACTGACGAGACCGTAGCTATTTGCATGTTGTTAAAAATAAACTGAAGATTTTGAAGGTATTTTTGTTTATTGTGAAAATGTATAACTTGCGTTTTTTCTGCATTAAGATGCAACGAGTTATCACAAAACCAAGAATATAAAGATGAAAGAAAATCATTACATTGATGTTGTAGGATTACGTTGGATTTGTTTGATAGAATGATTGACGTATCATCCGCATATATAGTGAAATTTACCGCTCTGTCCACTTGTACGATGTCGTTAATGTAGACTACAAAGAGAATTGGTCCTATTATAGATCCTTGGGGAACACCCATGTTTGTAGTAACAAGACTAGATCTACAACTGGTCACACAATCCTCGATCCTCATCTGCAGGCTCACATATTGTTGTCTATTGTTTAGAAATGACATAATCCACTGTAAAGAATTTCCTGTAATACCTATCTGTTTTAGTTTTTTAAATAATATTTTATGGTTGACACAGTCAAATGCCCTACTGAGATCACAAAATATTCCAATAGGACATTCGCCTGCATCAATCAAACTGGTTAAATGAGCATAAAATGCATGGCCTGCCGTATTAGTAGATTTATTGTCTTGAAAACCATGTTGATTTATAGTTATGATAATATTATTTTTTAGATATCCATTTAATCTCTTTAAATATCCATACTCAAATACCTTTGAAAATATACTGGGAATTGTTATAGGCCTATAATTGCTGACCAGTCGTGGATCTCATTTTTTTTTAAATGGGAACTACTTTGCCTGTCTTTAAGTAATTAGGAAAATCCCCATTGCAAAAAGACAAATTGGTGAGATAAGTTAAATTATTGATTATAAAAGGTAAAACCTTTTTCACCAAAAATGCAGGTATCTCGTCAAAACCACTAAAGGATTTGTTTTTAAGTTTACACTGCAGGAGTTCGATCAGTTCCTGCTCAGTAAATGGGTACAACTGAAAGAAATTTTCATGATCTGTAATAATTGACTGAATGTCTTTGTCTACTGTATTACATGGAATTTTAGAGATCGAGTGCAATTTGTTGCGATTATTTCATGAATAAAACTGTTCAAGACTAAAATTTTATTGTAATTTATTTATGTAAGTATAAATTAGTACAATTAAACACGCAGTTGTTATAAATATTTGACGGTTGAAAATCATCAATTTTATAATTTTTAAAGCATTAATTGTCATTAATGTCACTGAATGTATTTTTTCATAGCAACGAAGGTCATCTGACGTAATATACTTGACGACGGGAAATTATCAAAAATTATCAGTTTAATTTTTATTTCTGTAGCTTTCTATTAGTCAGAATCTCCTATGAATGAAATAATCGACAAAATAATTTTATCAAAAATGTAGCTCATAAAAAAACAAAAAAAAACTGTATATTCGTGAAGTCTATCGAAACAGTAAAACAGAGTTGTAGTTCAAGAAAAAATTTTCTTATTCCAAATCGAATTGTTCCAAATACAAATCGAATATTTTAACGTGAAATAATCAAAAAATTATGCACTTTTCGGGAAAATTAAAATTTTTTAAATTGTTAAAAGAAAGCTTTATTTTTATTTTTTATAAAAGTTTCGAGCCTCAAAACTAAGCGAGTTGTGCTCAAAATAAAGTTGGTCCATTTTTTTGTTAAAAAAGATCGTGCAAATCTCCACCGATTTACCGCTCCAAATAAAATTAATCGTTAGTGCTTTAACACTTGCTTTAAGGCTCCCCCAAACCAACGCGAATTATTCGCAGCGGATTCGTGACGGAAAGTTCGCAGTCGAATTCCTGACGGAATTCGTAAAGAACTTCATATTGAAGCGAATATATTCGCGTCATACTCGTATGTGTCTAGTATTGAGAAGAGTTGGTGACAACGAAAAACAAAGAATACTACTCAGTGATCTCAATTCTTCACAAAAATGTATACATCATCAGATGAAGAAGAAGCTCTTGTAATGTTAGCAATGGAGGACGACAATTCAAGGTAAAATTATTATCTATAGTTATCCTAAAACAACAATATGGACTATATTATGAATTTAATCTTAGGAAAAGAAGAAAATGGGTTCATGATATCAATCTAGAAAGACTGAAATGTGGGGAATATCACACGCTGATGCCTCAATTACGAAAAGACGATAAAAGATGCTACATTTATTTTAGAATGACAATAGATTGTTTCGATGAACTGTTGCACCTTGTAGAAAATGATATTAGAAAATCAGACACGAATTACCGAGAAGCTATTTCTCCCGAAGAACGGTTGGCCATAACATTAAGGTAAGAAAATGAAAAAAAAACTGCAGGCATTATTTATATCATTAATTTACTACAGTAAAAGAGAATAAGGATCAAAATAACTCTAAAATATACTTTATGTATTGTAAGGGTCAAAGGAATTGACATAGTTGGAAACTGATGGATTATGAGAAGCTGCTTGGTTGCAACTCTGCGCCAAGTTGTGTAGTGTAATATAATTATTTTCACAATTCACTTCATAGAACCCAGAAGTATTCGATTGTTTAGGTAATGCAGTGTCATTTGGTGAAGGTAGGGATACAACCGAAATACTTCCGACGGAAGAGGGGTTTTGATAAGTGTCTGTACTTTCAGCTCTAGATTGATGGCTATTCAAAGAACTTTCCTCCAATTGAAGCAACTCCTGCTCCATGATAACTTGCGCAATCTTCATTTTTGTTTCAATTTGCCTTCTAGGAGAGAAAGATTTTACCGTAGAAGCATGAGCCAAAAACAGTTGATCGGTAGCATCATGCACTACTCTCTTTTTGCTCTCAAAATAACTGATCATATCTTTCACAGATGTGGATGGCTCAGAATTGCGTTTTCTGTTTGTTCTGCCTGTAGAAGGAGTTTCATTTGAAAGAGTAACCCTAGGAGCTTCATTTCGAGTAGGTTTCGATGAGGAGGGTTGAATCTTATTCTGGGAATCATCTGTCTGAGTTGTTAGTAGATTTTTACTACACGTTGGTTTCTGTACTGCGGAATTTTCATCCGTTAATATATTTTCGGGTGATTCTATATTTGGGAATGCTTCAGATTCTTGTGTATCAACATCTGTGACATTGGATGCAGTCTTAGCAAAAAAACGGTTTGAACGATTCCATATGATCTGCCCATATCCATTTTTTTTATCGCTTGCCGCTTGTCCAGTTCTAGTTTTATTAGTTCTTATGTACTTAGCGTACGTATCGCGCAGATTCCTCCATTTTTTTTTAATTTCATCCCCTGAAACAAAATACTCTTTTTTAGGTATCTGGCTACCGGAGATACATTTTATACAATAGGCCATAGTTTTAGAGTCGGGTTTTCGACTGTAAGTGCCATAGTTGTAGAAGTTTGTGAAGCTTTATGTAGAAATTTGCAACATATTTACTTGCCCGAACCAACTACAGAAATATGAAAAAATCTGAAGAAGGTTTTAGAAATACCTGGCGATTCCCAAATTGTATTGGTAGCATCGATGGCAAGCATGTTACTATCAAGTGTCCAGACAAAACAGGATCTAATTATTGGTGTTATTTGAATAAGTTTTCTACAGTATTAATGGCTATTGTTGGCCCAAATTATAGATTCATTTCAGTTGATATTGGCGGTTTTGGTAAAAACAGCGACGGTGGAATATTCGAAGCTTCCAACATGGGAAGAAGATTTGAAACAAATCAGATGGGTGTACCTGAGCCGAAAAATCTCCGAGGCCAGAATGAACTTTCCCCCCATGTCTTAATTGGAGACGAAGCCTTTGCACTAAAACCATACTTGTTGAGGCCCTTTCCATACAGTCAAAGCAGAACATATATTTTCAAGGAAAATTATAATATGAGGCTCTGTAAAGCGAGAAGAGTAATAGAAAACGCTTTCGGAATATTGGCACAAAAATGGCGTATATTCTACAGACTAATGGAAACAAAAATTGATACTAGTATTCTCATTGTGAAAACTGCATGTATTTTGCATAATTTTCTAAGGACAAAAAAATGTGATGATAGATTCATAGATCTTTTAGATCCACCAGAGCCTGAACTTGGAGCATTTCAAAATTTGGACAATGACCCAAGGAGAGCTGCAAGACTGGCATTTTCTGTTCGAGAAAAATTTGCCACGTATTTTAATTCAGGACTATGAATAAATTGTTCACGATGAAAATAATGGACTCTTCTTGCAGTAAATATAGTATTGTTTAGGCCTCTGCTTTTCTTTAGTCTTAGATGTAGAAAAATAAACCAACACAAATCGTAAAACTACTCACCATTTTCGCCTATTTCTTCTCCTATTCTAGTCCAAATCTTGTCCTTTTTCCTTACATTTTTATAATCTTCATGAGAAAGGTCATAGAGAATAGGATACTTTCGAACCAACTCAATAATTCTCTCCATTTTCAATTTTTTCACATGCGAAACCACTGCGAAACTGATAAAAACGCTGTCGAGTGCGAACTAAGATTCCGGACGAATAAATACGCAGACAAAACGCATGCCCGAACGACGAAAATCGTACTTGTCTGAACTTGTATACTTACCACAGTGGAAACAATTCAATGCGAATCGTATGCGGTACGGAATTCCGCAGGTAATGCGAATTTTCCGCGTCGGTTTGGGGGAGCCTTTATACAAGTATTTTTTATATAAATATATAAAAAAGTAGCGTGTCCCAAAAGTAGCGGAACGGTCGAACATTTCGCGAAATAAACATCGGAGCGAAAATCTCTGAAAAACATGTTTTCAATAATTTTTAAAAATCTATCCCATGACACCAAACACGATCCCCCACCCCACCGCTGGAGGTAGGTGGGCAGGGAGTAACTTTAAAATCTTAAATAGAAACCCCCAGCTTTTATTACAGATTTGGATTCGTTATGTGAAAGTAAACAACTTTTATTTGAGAAATGTTTTCGAATTGTGGATACACGGCGCTATAATCGGAAAAAACAATTTATTCTGATACCATAGGTAAATTATAGAAACGCCCTAATATCTCAAGAAATACACTTTAAAATTAAAAACCAAAAAACTTCTTAATATTTTTCAAAAAGCTATTAAATAACATTAAACATGACCCTCCACCCCACCCCCTGCAGGTGGGGTGGGGGTTAACTTTAAAATGTTAAATGACAACCTATATTTTTTATTGCAGATTTGGATTAATCATAAAAACTAAGCAACATTTACTTGAAACATTTTAGATTTGTTGATATACTGCTCAATATAATTTATCAAAAAAAAAGAAAAAAGTAAGACGTTACACTGAGAAAGGTTAAGTTTCTGAGGAGATAGTCCGAACGAGACCTTTATCGCAGTGAAACGAACCAGTTGTAATGAGCAGAGAAGATAAAAAATACGAAGAGCTATTTCGAATTGAAAGTGACGGTACCACGACGGACGAAAACGACAAGAAGAGAAAAGAGGAAGAATTGGAACGGGCTTTTAACAAAAGTCGAAAAATAAGCAGATCTCCCTCCTACAGAAAGGAGAAAATGGAGGATATTGCACAAAAATTATGAAAATGATGGCAGCAGTAAGTTTAAAAATCGAGGAACAATCAAGAGAACTTAGCGAGATGCGTAAAGAGCAGAAAGAATATAGAGATGAAATAAGAGAGCTACGACAGGAGAATATAATATTAAGGAAAGAAAACACGAAACTAAAACAGGCAGTTTATCAAATAGAAGAACGGCTTGAAAGTTTAGAAAATCAAAAAAGGGGGAAAATATATAATATATGGTTTGAAACATATATATGAAATGTTTGAAATATATATACATGGTTTGAAAATAGATACAAATGGCCCAGATATCCTAAAACATGCAATGAAAAATTTTCTGCAGACAGAATTAGAAGTAGATGTACAAATAGAGAAGGCTTTGAAGTTAGGAGAAAAAGTTTGTTTGGTTGAGCTTGAAAAGGAAGAAGATAAAAGAAAAATCATGCGAAACAAAACCAAATTGAGAAATCGCGAAGAAGGTCTAGTTTATATCAACGACGACCTATCAAAGAACGACAGAATTGTACAGAAACGTGTCAGACAAAAAGCGCAAGAACTAAGAAAGGAAGGGAGAAAAGTGAAAGTAGGGTATAAGAAAATATATGCCGATCATGAAATATGGCGCTGGGATGGAATAAACCAAACGTTGGTGGTAGAAACCAAAGCAAAAAACTAAGCAATAGCAACAAAAGGAAACAAATGACGACGAAAAATGCAAAGAAGAGGATTACGAACTATGGAAATAAGACAAATCAAGACAGCAATAAAAAAGAAAAGCCGAAAAGTGACAAGATACAGTTTGCAACAGAGATAAAGAAGACGGAAACGACTCAGGCAATGGACAAGGCAATAAGCAAAAATAACAAAAAGAAAACTAAAGTTAACTTGGGTACATGGAATGTAAGAGGCACATACGAAACAGGAAAACTCAAGAATTAATTAGAGAAATTTAAAGATATAATGTAGAAATAATAGCTTTACAAGAGACAAAACAATTGGAGACAGAAATAGTAGAAATAGAAGACGTGGTATTTTTTAAAAGCGGGGGAGAAACCAGAAGGTTAGGAACAGGTTTTATAATACAGAGAAAATGGAAGGAAAGAGTAATGGCATTCCAATCAATATCAGATAGGTTATGCACAATAAGATTAAAAGGGGACAAACGAAACATAAGTATAATAAATGTACACGCACCGATTGAAGATGCCACAGAAGAAGAAAAAGATGAATTCTACGAGCAATTGGAAAGAGAATATGATAAATTACCAGGGTTTGACATCAAAATAATAATGGGAGACTGCAACGCCAAAGTCGGAAGAGAGAATATACAGGGTGAGGCAGATAAAAGTCCTATTAGAAATATCTCGAGAACTAAAGGAAACAGAATCATGAAAATTGGAATGAAGGGGTTTTGAAGAGTGATCTCTTTAATGAAAATATTTTCATCGAGTTGCTACTTCCGGTTATACCGGAAGTGGCTTATAATTTCCTTTTTTTAAATGGAACATCCTCTATATTTTTACATTTTTGGATTCTCCTGGATGTCTGCTTTCTTAAAATATGGTTTTGTAATGTTATACAGGGTAGTTTAAAAGATAATTACGTTTTATTTCTTAACTTCCTAGCAATATTCACACCCTGTAGAATTGTAGTAGTTTGACATCAAAAACTCTATTTATGTTCAAATGATTTTTAATATAGTCTACTATTGTTAAAAATTGTTAGTATAGCTAAATGTTGAATTGTACTATACAGGGTTGGTCGAAACTCGGAAAGAATATTTTCTGAGTTTTCTTAAGTAGAACACCCTATATTTTGTTATTGTAATGAAATGATATTTTATGCTACTTTTTTATTTCTTGAGCATTCCCTATACCTAACTGCTTTAATTTGTGAGTTATTGGTGATTCAAGTCAAACAATAATTTCAACAAAAAATACGTGAAATTTTATTAGGTTGGCCGTGAAAATATTCAATCACAAATAATTTTTCGGAAATAAATACATATTAATCTAGACTGATCTTTAAAATTACCAATAATGGTTGAGCTATCAAAATACTACGTAGTTAACATTTTTGGCGCGATTAACAATTAAGCACAAATTAAAGCATTTAGGTATAGGGAATGCTTAAGAAATAAAAAAGTACCATAAAATGTCTTTTCATTGCAATACTAAAATACAGGGTGTTCCATTTAAGAAAATTCAGAAAATCCTCATTCCGAGTTTCGACCAACCCTGTATACTAAAATTTAACATTTAGCTATACTAATAATTTTTAATAATAGTAGACTATATCAAAAATCATTTTAATATAAATAGAGTTTTTGATATCCAACTACTACAACTCTACAGAGTGTGAAATTTGCTACGAAATTAATAAAGAAACGTAATTAGCTTTTAAACTACCCTGTATAACATTACAAAACCGCATATTTTAAGAAAGAAGACATCAAGTAGAATCTAAAAATGTAAAAATATACAGGGTGTCCCATTTAAAAAAACGAAGTTTTAAGCAAATTCCGGTATAACCGGAAGTGGCAAATTGATGAAAATATTTTCATTAAATAGATCACCCTTCAAAACCCCTTCATTCCTTCAACTTATATCTGCAGCATCTTTCCCCAAATTCCGTAAACTGACAAAAGCCTACCTATCTGAAAGACCATATTATTCAGTAGAAGATTTTCTTAATCAATAACTAAGATATTACAGTACCCTTTGCACAAGTAGTATTTTTTTTATCATTTTTTTGTCTATATTTGGGTGTCATATGCAGCAGCTTAACTTTTAAACTTATTAATTACTAGGTAGACTATGCATTTGCAATTTACTTAAATTTTGCAATTGATTATTTCTGTTTAACTTCATTATTATTGTTATTATTGTAAATATAGTGACGATTTATGTAATTTTAGTAAATTGAATTGTTATTCTTTTGTTTTCTTGACTTTTTATAAATTTTGTCGATAAAATTGTACAATTTTTAATGACAACAAAACAATAAGATACATTTGAAATAAAATAGAAAATAATATCTAAATATTAGTTTATTGCATGCATTATAATTATTTTAAGACCATATTAAAATATCTCAACGCGTGCGGAAAAGTAAAACGCGTGCAGAAAAGTAAAACGCGTGCGGAAAAGTAAAAGTTTCTAAACTAAAACGTGTGCGTGAAAGTAGACATTTTTGCACGCCCGTAGAAAAAATACTAAAATGTAAATTACGATCTTCCCAGAAAGCCGATTATAACTAAACTAAAACCAATTGTATTTAAAACACATTCCAGTGATAGGTTAGTTAGATAAACAAGGTCAAAAATTGAATTTTTAAATATATTTTCAGTAGAATTCTTATATTAGTTAAAGATTAAACGTTTTAGAAATGTTTCAATGAATTTCTCCGAAAAGTGTTTAATTTTTTCATTATTTCATGTTAAAATATTCGATTTGGAATTCGACGAAGAAAAACATATTATGTTTATACAGGTTTAGCAATTAGCAGGATATACCTATGGGTATGGAACATATATAAACAAATTATGTTTAGACATGTTTAGGAATTTTACCTACCATTGGGTCACCACACCACTTCGACGCTCTTGCCACGCCATTTGGTTGACACCTATTGGTGGACACGCGCCAACTCGTAACTCTTAATGGCAAACTTTTTCAAATCAAAATGTACACCGGCCAATTCGTAACTTTTTTACTACCTGACTCTCCCAACTCGCAACTTTATACAGGTGAATTCGAAACCATTGTTTAATTCTAATACCACAGGTAGATAGGTTAAAAGGTAAGAAATAAATTTGAACAGTAACGGATTAAGCCAACACGGGGCATATAGCATATTATGTAAGCGAATGGTTCTTGGTTTGCTTAAAACATGTTGTGTATTATATGTACCTATAAAAAAATAACAAAAATTAAATTCTCTTAATAAAATAATTGAAACAATATGATATATGTATATACCAGGGCGGATCTGTAAAAGAACATCTATTTGCGGATGTGCGAGGTGGCATTCGGATTTTTGCAGATAAAGTTAGGTGACAACTTCAATAATAATAATTGACTTATGCTCCTTCTTATGCAAATATGCCCGGAACATTAATAAAAAAATTACAATATTTAAAAATTTCGAAAAACATTGATTTTTCTAATTTCTTTGCTTATAACTTTAAAACGATTCATTTTGGAGCAAAGTCGTAGGGAAATAAAATAAAGATAATTGAATTTTGTATGATATACGACTGGTTAAAAATGTCTTAAATTAATACTTTTCTGTAAAATAGCAATAAATACAAAATAAGGGGGCAAAATAAGCCTCTTTTTATTCAGTGTTTTTCAACAACTTTGGTTGCACTTAGAACCTTCGTAATTCGCATTGAAAGTCCTTATAACATACTTAAATCGCCTTAAATCGTCCACCAAATTTCATTAAAATCGACTTGATAGATTTTGCATAATAATTTTGTAATCTAAATTTTTTTAAAAAAGTTCAAATTTTTGAAAAAAAAAAGTAGACCATTTAGAAGTTTGCTAATTTTTTTACATATAAAGGTAGGCCGTTTTTTTTAAGTTCTAATTTTTTGGTATACATATCATACTAGTGACGTCATCCATCTGGGCGTGATGACGCAATCGATGATTTTTTTAAATGAGAATAGAGGCCGTGTGTGTATCTCATTCGAAAGGCTATTCAATTTTGTATTCACTGATATAAACATTAACATAATTATTTATACAGGGTGCCCAAAAAAAATTTTTTGAATTAATTTAATTAAGACAAAATAGCTATTTGTATAACTAGGGAGGAAAAGACACTTTACTCCCACGTTATACATATGGTTTTTCCACCTTCCTCAAATTAATAACAAGTAATTTTTCATTTTTACTTAATTTATTTATGTAACTAACCAACAAAATTTATTAAAACTAAAACTAACAAGTAGGTACAATATAACTATCAACTGTCAAATATAAGTCAAATTATTAATGTAAACATTGTTAAATGAAAATAACAATTTACTGTTTTTTACCATTCTGCAAAATACAGAGTGTTTTATAAATAAACGTTAAAATGTATACTTACGTAATAGAAAATATGTATTGTACAGGGCGTCAATAAGTTATATTTCATGAATGAAATACCATGACGTCACCTTTACTTTTCCTCCCTAGGGAGGAAAAGTACAACTTTGCTCCCCACAATCAGGTCCGGAAAAGTTTACTTTCGGTAGAGGTAGGTGGAAATAGTTATTTTCCTAACTAGTGCGGAAAGTGATACTTTCACGCACGAGAATGCCGTTGACCCGAACGACGCGATAGCGGAGTTCGGGCAAGCAATCGAGTGCGGGGAAGACACTTTACGCATGAGTTAGGAACAATATTTTTTCTAGGGCCGTACGTTTGGAAAAAAGCCACAAAAAATAGAGTTATATCAATTTTTGTTTATAAATGAAAATACACAAATTAATTATTTGACAAGGTAGACGACGATTCAAAACCATTTTAATTGTCTACTGATCTGACTTTTAAATATTATGTCAAAATAATTTTATTTCTAAGAGCTCTAAAATTCTATATTAATTTTAGAGATAGAGTGCAATTTGTTGCGATTATTTCATGAATAAAGCTGTTCAAAACCAAAATTTTATTGTAATTTATTTATGTAAGTACAAATTAGTACAATTAAACACACAGTTGTTATAAATATGTATTTGAAGGTTAAAAGTCATCACTTTTATAATTTTTACAACATTTGTCATTAATGTCACTGAATGTATTTTTTCGTAGCAATAAGAGCATATGACGTAATATGCTTGACGATGGGCAATTATCAAAAAAGTTATCAATTTAATTTAGATTTCTGTAGCTTTCTATTGGTTAGAATCTCCTATGAATGAAATAATCAGTAGTAATTGCACAAGAGCTCTGAAATTATTGAATTTTTCCCGAGTGACACTTTGACAGTTTTAATTTCACGAGCCGAAGGCGAGTGAAATTATTACATAAGTGTCACGAGAGCAAAAATTCTATATTAATTTCAGAGGTCGAGTGCAATTTGTTGCGATTATTTCATGAATAAAACTGTTCAAAACCAAAATTTTATTGTAATTTATTTATGTAAGTACCATTAAACACACAGTTTTTATAATTGACGATTGAAAGTCATCACTTTTATAATTTTTAAAACATTAATTGGTATTAATGTCACTGAATGTATTTTTTCATAGCAACGAAGGGCATCTGACGTAATATACTTAACGACGGGAGATTATAAAAAATTATCGATTTAATTCAGATTGCTGTAGCTTTCTATTGGTCAGAATCTCCTATGAATGAAATAATCAGTAGTAATTGCACAAGAGCTCTAAAATTATTGAATTTTTCCCGAGTGATACTTTGACAGTTTTAATTTCACGAGCCGAAGGCGAGTGAAATTATTTCGAAGTGTCACGAGGGCAAAAATTCTATATTAATTTTAGAGATCGAGTGCAATTTGTTGTGATTATTTCATGAATAAAACTGTTCAAAACCAAAATTTTATTTTAATTTATTTATGTAAGTACAAATTAGTACAATTAAACACACAGTTATTATAAGTATTTGATGGTTGAAAGTCATCATTTTTATAATTTTTAAAACATTAATTGTCATTAATGTCACTGAATGTATTTTTTCATGGCAACGAAGGGCATCTGACGTAATATACTGGACGACGGGAAATTATCAAAAATTATCGGTTTAATTTATATTTCTGTAGCTTTCTATTGGTCAGAATCTCCTATGAAAGAAATAATCGAGCTAATTTCATTAAAACATGAACACAATAACATAAATTTGAAATACATTAGTAAATAATATCTAAAAATTAGTTTATTGCATGTATTATAATATATTACAATGCCATATTACAAGGTATTTTACTTTCCCGCACGCCATGCTGGAAAATTTACATTCACGCACGCCGTGCGGGAAAGTGCAACTTTCGGAAACGAAATACGTGCGTGAAAGTGCCTCTTTTAGCATGGCCGTAGAAAAAAGAATGTAGGTAATCTATTTAATGCAAAATACATTTTACTGCAGTCAGAAAACAGAAAAAAATGTGAATTTGAAAAATAAACATTGCTTTTCGCTTAAATTAAATGTTAAAACTGCTAAGAGGCTGGTGGGTGCCAACTAATATTGAAATAAGTGAAAAACAATAGTTGTTTGTCGAATAAAACATTTTTTTTCTGCTTTAGGACAACAGTAAAATGTATTTCGAATTAAATAAATTATATACCTACATTCTTCTTTTGTTTCAATTTAATTAAAAAAAAATATTTCGACTTTCTCATGTAACTCATCCAAGAGACCATGCACATAAATGATGAATAACTTTTACACCACCTTCAAAGAGGGTAATTTATACAAGTGCATACCTGAAATACCAGTATTAGTTTATCAACATCGTTAGTAACTACTTAGAAAAGAAAGTTACAAATTTACCGGTACTTGATGGGTTACCGAAAAATTACCTGCGCGGCAGGGTTACCAGTTGGCCTGTAATTAGGACGGGGGATTAAAATAGTTACGAATTCACCGGGACCCCTATTGGTTAATGGCTAATGATTAAAAAAACTGAACACCGGTTTTTGGAATAACCGGTTTTTTACTGATTATAACCGCCAGATTAAACCGTAAGTAAAAACAAACGGCATAACTGGAAACCGGTGTTTTGTCGACAACCGCCATCCCTAATTTTGGCAATATAAAATGGTGTGCGCAGCACAATGTTTCATAATGGATAAATCGATTTATTGTTTTTGGGTTAAAACTATTCGTCGACCAATTAGATTATATTGTTGCCCACAACATAGGTGTTTGTCTAATGAATTGGTCTATAACTGCATCTATTGAATATTTGGACCGTGTTGTGGAAAATAATTAGTGGTTTATTAAATAAACATGGATTAATCGGATATCGCTTACGGTTTTATTTAAACTGTAGACAAATAACTGTAGTTGTACAAACATCTAGTTGGATTTACATTAAATCACGTTTAATGTATGCACCAAAACCGTTTTGTAATCACACCGCGACAAGTTCGGTTTTAATTTAAAAGTACATTTTTTAATTGTATATGTATATAGTCCGGGATCCCAGGCCCTTTCGACCATTTATTACTAACAAGCTAATTTTTCGTAAGTAGCTTCATTTTGACGAGACCCCTTTTGTCTTTACAACAATTTTTGTTTGTGGTAGCCAAGAGAGGTAGCAGAGGAGAAATAATATACCGGGTGGTGAATTGGAAAACGGGCTATAGGAAACTCAATGTAAAATTCTAAACTGTTGAATTCCTGCTTCCCTGATTATTTTACATCAAAATACATTAGAAACTATTTGTAGAGGATTGAAATCTGTATTGAAAACAACTGTTAGAATTGTTCTACGAATTAAACATATTGCAAAATTTTGTAAAAATGTAATACATTTTTCAGTTTTCAGCCCAAAATTAGGCCACACACAGTGCAACAATGTGTCACAATTAAGTTATTATTTTCACATTTTTGAACTGTCAATAGTTTTATTTTATCATTTATTGGTTAAAAACAATACAGTTGATAAGTACCCTCAGTTGCCGAGAAAGTACATATTAATAATAAAGATTTTTTATTCAGTCAATGGTGTGAGCGCTGTCAGTTAAATAGTAACGTGTGCCCTAACTTTTACACACATACCTACTGTGGCAAATGTATTCTATTTTTCAAAATTTTGGAATGCGTTTAAATCGTAGAACAATTTTAACGTTTGATTTTAATACAGATTTCAATTCTCTACAAATATTCTCTCGTGACTTATGATGTAAAATAATTAGGGAAGCAGGTATTCAGTAGTTTAGAATTTTACATTGAGTTTTCTGAGGTCCTTTACGATTCATCACTTGGTATATTGATTTGACGATTCTCAAAAATTTATTACTGTTTTTTTTTTGTTAGTTTTTAAGATAATTATCTAAATTAGCCGAAAAAATATATGTTCTACAAAATAAAAGGTTTTATCAAAGGGTGTCCCCTGTCTAACATGTATCATTAATGAAGTCATAAAAATACTATACCATACTAACCACTTGATTTTTTTAAATAAATAAATAAAACGGGATAATTCCCGAAAGTTGGATGTTTAGCATCTAGTTAATTGACTTAATATGAAGTAAAACACTCCCTGGTGTAGTTGGTATAATATTTTAATAAAAAATTAAAATTTTACAAAATCCAAAAGGATTACGTTCAAAACATTTTCGGATTTATCAGTCCATCATCAGTGAACTCCCTGTCCTTGCAAAATACCAACAATGCCAAACACTTTAACCTAACCAGTATTTGGCATTGTGGCTATTTTGCAAGGACAGGGAGTTCACTGATGATGGACTGATAAGTCCGAAAACGTTTTGAACGTAATCCTTTTGGATTCTTTAAAATTGTAATTTTTTATTAAAATATTATCCCAACTGCACCAAGGAGTATTTTACTTCACGTTAAGTGATATTTTTGTTGGTTAGTTAATATTTATATAATTTATCACCCACATAGTTCTACAAATTGTGTAGTACGTTGTCCTGGTCCTACGTTCAAAAGTTCTTAATACCACAAGACCATTGTTTTATTAGTTAATGGGGGACAAAGTTATAACGTGATAATTAAGTATATTTTTCATTCAAATAAAACAATTTCCTACAAGAAAAAAGTATGTATTGCAAGTCCGACAAGAATTGTTATGCGCACAAAAAAAAGTGATGAAAAAACCTATGAACCTATATTCGTCGCTAACAAACTGTAAACAACGTTGTGCGCATGCGTATTTTTACCAGTGTAACTCAGCTCTAATAACAAAAAATAAATTGATTTTTAATTTCACGAATTTTAAATATGTACTTAATTGGAGGACCGAAATAAGGGACCATGCAATTTGTAGGACAACGTGGGTGTTTAATTATATAAATATTGAACAGCCAACAACAAAAAATAAAGTGGTTAGTAATTATTTTTCATAACCTCTTTCCTGATACATGTTGAAAAGGGTGGATTCTTTGACAAAAACTTGCTTTTTGTAGGACAAATATTTTTTCGGCTAATTGAGATAATTTTCTTGGAATTATCAAAGCTAACCCAGTTAGTTATAAATTTTTGAGAATCGTCAAATCAATATGTTTTACCCCTGTTACCTTTGTTAGCTACCACAAACAGAAATTGTTGTAAGGAAAAAAGTTGGGCGGTTCGTCAAAATGAAGCTACATAAAAATTAGCTTGTTTGTAATACATGGTGAAAATTGGCTTAGGATTCTGGACTATTAGTAAAATCATAGTAAAACAACGGCAAAACTCTCTATCTAAAAATTTTGCAGGCAAAATTTGTTTTGAATTTGAGGATTTCCTTAGAAGATTTCTTTGCTGGAATCACTTACGAATGTACCTTGTATCTATAATAACAATACGTCCCAGTCGCAAACCCTGTGCTTATTTTTTGTTTTCATAATCTAATTTTCATAATAAAAAACAGAAAATTTTTGCTTTTGGTGCTTATATTTAATAATATCTAATTATAGACTTGTGGGAATCAAACATGACCGCTTGCTAATGCTAACGTAAAAAACGATAATTGGAATAATGTAAAAAATAAGCTAAATATAATTTAGATAGATGATTCTAATTTAGATACGCCTGAATCCCGCGTAAAAAAATTGATTAATAGCAAGTTGAAAATTTTTTAATAACTTAACTGTATCTAGTCGGACAAAGTTTGATGTATGGGAACACTGAAACAGTAGTCTGAGCAGATTATCGGAGAGTAGGCCATTTTTGGGAAAAGTTATTTACCAGCAATTTTATGGCTGAAATCGAATCTTATCATTCTATATATTAATAAGATAGGTAAGCAAAGTCCGCAGATACTGTGCTACTTTTTTATAAACAAAATGGCGCACCTAAACCGTGTTCTTTCAATTATTGGTATATAACTCCAAAGATTTGATCTTTACACCAAAAACACTCAAATAAAAAGTCATCTTAATTAAATTTTGCATAGAGACATGTTTTCCCGATTTACTCCAATGAAAATTTTCCTCGGAAAATGCGGGTTTTTCCAATAAAATCTTTAATTTTCAACCAAGATTTTAGATAAGTAATTATATATCAATAATTAAATAACGTGGTAACATAAAAGCGCTCTTGGTGTAGATTACATTTCTAGAAACACATGAAAGTTGAATGAACAGTTTAGCAACAATTAAATTGTTAAATGGAAATGTACGATCGCTATAATTACTCTAGTAATTATGATACATAAGAAAAATTACTATTTTTGTATCAAAAGGCACTCTATCTATCTAATGTACTTTATACAGTTGAAATTGAACTATTTAAGCGGCCTCAGGAATATTTAAAAATTATAAACAATTTTTTTGGCTTATAAACAAATAGAATATCTGGACAACAATTGAATTAAATTCAATTAAGAAAACGGTATTGAAAAGAACGCGACAGGATGCTTTTTAAAAAGAAAAATCGTTTAATTGCGATTAGTGGTTCCTTAGATACAACCGGTCAAATTTGACCGGCATGTACGGCGAAGATATAATCAGCAGGATGGTAATTTCCGAACCATCACCTTTTTATTTCGGTCATCTTTCTGCACACAAATTTTCATATGGTAAAAAACATATATTATAATAATAAAAACTATCGGTATTACTAATGAAAAATATACCAAAAATACCAAAATTTCAATAAAATATTTGGTTGGAGAAAATGGAATCTCAAAGTTCAAAATCTTTATACGTTAAAAAAATGCATTTTCTCGGCTTCCCATGCAGCAATTGTCTTCATTTTGTTTTGTTCCCAAGTAACTCGAGTAGAGCCACCTAACTAACGCATTATTAAATATCAAAGTTGCTTTTGTTTTGTTATAATAAATTAATTAATTTATTATAACGAAAATTTTTAATTTGTTTAAACGAAGATTGTTTAAATAATTATTATACAGCTTTCAAATGAGAATATTTGTATTTTAAACGTTAAAAGGTACACTGGTGGTAAGTTTTTCTAAAACAAAGTCTACAACTGGAAAAAATATGTACCTGGTTATATTTTCTTATAAATATATTAATTTATTATAACAAAACAAAAGCAACTGTGATCTTTAATAATCCATTAGTGTGGTAGCTCTACTAGAGTTGCTTGGGAACAAAAAAAAAATGAAGAAAATTGCTCCTCGGGAAGCTCATAAAATGCATTTTTTTAAAGTATACCGATTTTGAACTTTGAGATTCCATTTTCTCCAACCTAATTTTTGATTGAAATTTTGGTATTTAGGGTATTTTTCACTCATAATACCGATAGTTTTTATTATTATAATATATGTTATGAGTCTTTTAATGATATGAAAATTTTAGTGGAGAAAAAGACCGAAATAAAAAGGTGACGCTTGGGAAATTACCATCCTCTTATTTATATCTTCGCCGTACATGCCGGTCAACTTTGACCGGTTGTATCTCAGGAATCACTCTTTGCAATTCAAGGTTTTTTTTAAGAAGCGTCCTGCTGCATTCTTTCCAATATCGTTTCGTTAATTTGATTTAATTTATTAGTTGTTTGTAAATTTAAAATATTCCCAAGGCCGCTTAAATAGTCCAATTTCAATTCTGTAAAATATAATAGATAGGTATAGTGCCTTTTTATACAAAAATCATAATTATTCTTATGTATAGTCGATTTGCTAAGCTGAGACACAACTGGTTTGTGATTTTAGTAAATAATTTTGCCAATTTGGTAAAATTGGCAAAAAAATAATTACTAAATAGTTAGTAATTACTAAATAGTTAGTAATTTTGCCAATTTTGGTGTCTGTTTGTCTTCCAGAAATAAATCGATTCCATCCATTGCAAATTTCTAGTACCGGTCATAGGTGTCCATTTTGGGTAGGGAAACGGTTACTTTATTGCATAACTTTTTTGTCTTTAACTTTTAAGCATTTTTAACTCTCGACTATTAAATTGTGAGGTATTCTTGTACTAAAAGGTACTTTTCTTTAAGTCGATAGGATACACAATTTTCTAGAAAAATCGATTTGAATATTTTTTGTTTTTTAAATAAAAACACTATTTAGAAAAAAGAAAACTTTTTAGAGTAGAGAAAGAAGAGTTTAATATTTGTATTCCGGCGATGAACCGATTTCATTAATTGCGAATTTCTATTATCGGTCATATGCTTCCGTTTTGGGTAGGTCAACGGTTATTTTATCACATAACTTTTTTGTCTTTAATTTTTAAGCATTTTTGACACTAGATTATTAAATTATGAGGTGTTCTAGTAGTAAAAGTTACTCTTGCTTTAGGTTGGTAAAATACACCGTTTTTTTAAACATTTTTTCAATTTTTTTTCAAATGTAAGAGACGAAAAATTTTCAAATCGATTTTTCTAGAAAACGGTTATTAATCCAGTATCAAAAATGCTTAAGAGTTAAAGACACAAAAGGTATGCGATACAATAACCGTTACCCTACCCAAAACGGACGCCTAGGACCGGTACTATAAATTCGCAATGGATGGAATCGATTTATCTCTGGAAGAAAAATACGTATACCAATTTTTGTTTTTCTAACTAGAAGCGTTCTGGAGGTATTTAAGAAAAACTAATTAGAAGACTCCATTTTTAAAGAGATCTAGCTCCCTTAGGGTGCATTTTCGGACTGGTTGAATTTGGTTAAATTGTCATAAAGTTACCTGAGGAATCTCCTGTCTTCGTTTGCGGTAGAGTTTCTGGACACCCTTTATAGAAATATACAAACCAACACACTTTGAATGTTCGAGGAGCACTCCCAAATCATGATTTGGGAGTGGTCCTCGTGCTTGTTTTTTTTTAATGCATCTTTATTGTGATTGTAATGTAGACAGTTGTGTCTCAGATTAGCGAATTGACTATACTTATAAATATCCATTATTTGTGGCACATCCTGTTTATAAGCTGATCTAGTAGTGCTGTTATATAAATACATAATGTATACGCGTTTTATGTTATTTAATTTATTTAGATATCTTTAACTAATTTCAGCATGTCTTATTAAACTTCCTACGACGAAATTTAGACAGAATTGTTTTTCTATTATGTTTGAGCTTGACCATTAACGACCTTACTTTACACTGTTCTTTTTACGCTTTTAATTAAGAAAGAAATCCAAAAACGCAATCTCCAACAATCAACGGACAAAACATAAAAGATTTTCCGCTCTCACCGAAAATTCCAACAGCCGAAAATCCTCTATATCAACTGTCCACTCTGCCATTAATAAAGATCAGCACACAAGACAATCCCAGCGACCACGCCATGCCTTTATGCCTCAGATGTCGCCATAATTCCCGCGTCCGGCCGAATAAAACAATTTATTTGATAAATGTTATTTTTTTGCAGGGTCAAGTGATGCAGGCCAACCAGAAGGGCGGCGTGATCATGAGCACGTTGGCGTTAGCCCTGCAAGGTGTGACCCGCAGCCAGGCGGGAAATTACTCATGTGTGGCGTCAAACGTCGAAGGAGACGGGGACAGCAACACGGTCGATCTGAAAATTATGTGTAAGTCCATGGAGGTAGTTTTAATCTGACATTAAGGAGGTCCTCTCGGGGATTTATTAATTTTTTCGTCGCAAAACTGAAGATTTATCGCGGTCCGCTCGATTGCCGAATTGGCTTTTAACCGACTCGACATGATAGTTAGTTACGGCCAGCCGAGAATTAAGAGATAAAGTTGAAAAAATTAATATCGAGAGAAATTTGATTTATATATAGTATTTATTACGATTCGAAAGATCAGTTGTAAGCTATAAAAAGTTTATCGCGGTATTAGTTCGTTACAAATGATTTTTTATTTTTCTTAACTACAAATTTGCAGCCTGCTCTACATAATAGTGAGAATTAAGCAAATGATAATAATTATATTATTAAATTATACAGAGTGGGTCAAAGAAAACAGTGCACCTCGATATTTGGCAGTATTTATTAGATTTTAAGGAAATGAAGAGACAGGTCGATTTTTGATCTAAAGGGGACACATTTTTACGGTACATACATCTGTCATTTGTCAAGACCCTCCCTTCCATTTACCCCACACATTATTTTTAAATGGGAAATTGGGGTCATGAGCTACCTCATTTGAAAGGTTATTCAATTCTATATTCAGTAATATTAACATCGACATAATTATTTATAGAGGCTGTCCAAGAAAAATTATTCTGAATTAAATGAAGTGACACGAAAAGAAGAATGTATGCCATTTATTTAACTCAAAATACATTCTACTACTGACACAAAACAGAAAAAAATGTTTATTTGACAAATAAATATTGTTTTTCACTTAAATTCAATATTCAACCTACCAAAAGGCAGATGGGTGGCCGCTTGAATATTGAAATTAAGCGAAAATCAATGTTTATTTACCAAAAAAAAAAACATTTTTTTCTGTTTTCTGACAACAGTAAAATGTATTTTGAACTAAATAAATTACATACATTCTTCTTTTTGTGTCAATTAATTTAATTAAAATATTTTTTTCTTGGACACCTGTATAAATAATTTTGTTAATGTTTATATTACTGAATAAAGCATTGAATACCCTTTCAAATGAGCTAGCATAAGGCCCCTATTTCGTATTTTAAAATAAGGGGTGGAGGAAGTGGAAGGAAGGGGGTTGACAAATGACAAATATACATACGAGTATGTACCGTAAAAATGTGTCCCCCTAAGATCAATAATCGGCATATCTCTTCATTTCCTTAAAATCTAATAAATACTGCCAAATATCGAGGTGGACTGTTTTCTTTGGCCAACTCTACCACTTTCTTAGCCTTCTGTCTGCTATTCTCTTCTAAATCTTTCTACTGATGGCAGGAAGATGTCTACAGTTGCTGCATAATATGGCTGTCTGTTCGTTTTTTTTTATTATTTCAATAATTTTTTCAAATAACATCTGATTAAGTTTAGCCAATCCGCTAGGTTTTCCTATTTTTAGTGTACTTTTTGCTTCCTTTGTTCTTCCTTTTTGATTTGATTTTTGTTTGCTGTTATCTGTTCCCTCTGTCATTGTTTCTTTAGTTTCTGCGACTATATAATATCTTTGTAATGTGCATTTAACACCTCTAGTACTTCTGTTATATTTGTCTTTAGTTAAATATGTTTGTTTCTTACTCATCTGAGTTCGGTGGTTTTCTATCCTATTCGGCTTCTTATTTTATTCCAAAAACTTCTCCTGCTGTCTATAATTTTGGTTTAATGATTCACTAAACTTTTGTCAAGTCCCTTTTTTCCTTTTCTTATTAATTTTGGGTTTCTGTTTAGTGTGTTTCTATGTTTTTGGTATTATTTGTATCTTGTTCCTCTTTTGTCCTATTGTATTTCCTTTAGAGCCATTTGAGTATAATTTTAATTTTTTCGTTTTAGTATTGTTTATCCAATGTCTCTGTAGGTTTTTTCTTGTTCATATCCATGTCTCTTGGGTTTGTCTTTTCGTCATTGTCTTTACTGCCCCGTTCTTGTTTTGTTATTTCCTAATATAGGTTTCTCTATTTTTTCGATTGTTGTATTTCAACGACCCTTCACCCCATTTATTATAATTTGGTTTTGCCCTATTTTTAACATCTTTTTCTTTTTCTTTTCATCTATTGAATAAATTTGACTTAGCATTTTCCTCTCCATTTTCGTATTGTTTCATCATTGCAATATTTAGGAAGTTTTTGTTGTTTTCTTTTATGAGATAGTATTTCTATGGTTTGTTTTTAAACCAAGAGGAGTAAACTAAAAATGTAGATTTGCACACAAGGAAGTCACTAGAAAAATCACCAAATACATCTTCTTTTTTGGTTGATCATATCGGCCTTCGACGGTAATCCATACATATTATATTATACTAATACGTCGCTAATGAGTTCTAAAAACAACTGTTTTTTATGTAAACGTAGATTACGAATCTAAAAATAAAAAGAATAAAGCAAAAAACACAAACAATAATGGCCGATATAACTTAACTAATCTATGATATTCCAGTTGTGTCAAAATTTCATAAATGTCATTAGTGTCAAAATTGCACAGTGTAGTAAACAAACAGTGTAGTAAACTTGCCTGAGGATGGACCAATTACAAACAAGCATTACGGAGCGGTAAATTTGAATTACTCCACTTGGTTTAAAAACAGACTATAATTCGCTCATTTACCAGAACAACGTGATATCTCGAAAAATCTGATTTTTTTATTATCCGTTAAATAAATCCGCCGTATTTCATTCTATATACTGTAATAACGTGGTATCTTTAACATAGAAGTAAAAATGTACTTTGGAGGGAAAGAGACAGAAATGATGTGACAAATCATCTTGTAGCGTTGTCTCTTTCTGACACCTCGTTATTTTCAATAGCGTGACATATTAGTTGTGATCTGTATGACGTACGGTGAAGTGCTCTCTGTTTTCACAAACAACGTGACATCACAACTATACCATTATCATTGCAAAGGTAAGCTACAATCAAATGTTTAGTTTTATTTCTAAAATGTAACAAAGGTATTTAACTAGTTCTTCCAGAAAAAATACAGTAACATGTGAAATAGTCTTGTCATTGATATCACGTTGCTGTTGTAAAAATATAATTTTTTAAAGGTAATATCAAAAGAAGAACCAGTATTGATGATAAACTTGATTTTTTTGTTTTGAATATTTGTTGTTGTGCACTTTTTCCAGAAAAATTACATTATTTCACAATTTAGGATGTCATTTTATCACGTTATACATACTAATACAAATTCATAAAGAGTGTTATTTTTACAGATGGGATCGCGGACTAACAAAATACTCAACTTAGAATTAGAAAATAATAGTGCTGTTGCTGGATTCTTCCGGTAATGAGGCTGATAATTCTAAGAATTTTGATTTGATAATGTTTTTGGTAAGTGAGAATTTTATAAATTTTATTATTTGCTATGGATATAAATATTTTGTAGATAATTAATCTTGTGGTTTTTTAGCAGAGGAGACGAAGCATGGAGGCGTAGTTAATCCCGGAAAACATGACCGCTGCGAATCTACGGGTAGCCGCATTTCATTAAGCAGATCATCAAGCAGTTCGTCCAGTAGCTCATCAAGTAGTTCTACAAAGAGTGTCTCGTCATTCTACGAATGTAAGTACTTTATTAGTAACGTTACTTTGTTATTAGTCTGTTAGTTTTCTCTAGTTTTATTCATTGTGCCGTCTCCTAATCGGAGGTTTGATATCATCATCACTATCTTTATTTTTTTGAGGAGTTCTATAGAACTTCATTTAAATCAGTCCCTTAAATTCTTCAACCATGACACTCTCCTTCTTCCTATACTCCTTCCTTATCTTTCCCTCTGTATATGTCTTAGCATTTCATATTATGTGTCCCAGATATTGTAACTTTCTTATTTTTTCACTGGTCTACAAATTATTTTTTTATTTTGTAGATAGTGACCCTATGTCAAGGATCCCAATTATGAACTAGAAGAGCCAAGGCCAAAACGTATGACTGAAAGTTTTGATGATGATATCGGGAACTGCTGTGACAACATGCTATATTCAACATAGTATAAAGAAATTCCTCCTTCTACATCGATTACTATTGACACCTCTTACCAAGATATTTACCAATATAAAACGGTACAGGACATCTTAAATGTACATCCAACTAATG
This sequence comes from Diabrotica virgifera virgifera, assembly GCF_917563875.1. Lineage (NCBI taxonomy): Eukaryota > Metazoa > Arthropoda > Insecta > Coleoptera > Chrysomelidae > Diabrotica > Diabrotica virgifera. The sequence goes on along the minus strand of NC_065448.1, from coordinate 60,759,166 downwards.
CAGAGGAAAATGTAACTGCTGCGCAGCTTGAGTCGCCAGTAACTGATGAAACACCAATGAAAAAGGGAAAGAAGAGAATAAGACAGGAGAGTGAATGGAAGAAAAATGTTGTGAAAAAGTCAAGAAATAGTGTAAAAGCATACCAATCCCCCAAATCCGGTAAAATTGTTCCAGAACGCTTTTTAAAGCCACCATGCAAATATACCTTTACATTCAAATGTCAGGTAAATATCACAGAGAGTCAGCGGCAACAACTTTTAGCACAATACTGGGCTCTGGGGGACATTGAAAAACAATGGACATTCTTAGCGAACAACGTCGAAACAGTTGTACCAAAACATCGTTGTCAAAGTTGATGCTCAGGGATGTGTTGCTCCAAAGCGTGAAAATAATGACGCATACTTTTTAGCTGTGTCTGGGGTGAAAACCAGAGTATGCAGAGACTCGGCACATTCTCAAATTGAAAAGGAGATAAAGAGACAGTTAAGATCAGGACCAATGTATACCCCCTGATGCTTTTATAGGTGCCATAAAGGCAGCGAGGAAAAAAAGTACTCCGTTTCATGTCAACGAAATGTGTTACGAAGATTTTTATGATTGGAAAAACGTATGTAATCAAATGAATTTAACTTTAACAAAAGATATGGATAAGAACCCTGTCAAACTGTCAGAAATTAAGGTTATTAAGTTCAAAAAGGAAGATCCTTCAGGTATATCTTTTAAATATTCATATGCTGATGAAGAGTTTCTAAAGGCAATAGTGATAAAAAAAAGAAAAACATTAATATAGAATTGACTAACGCACATTCACAGAAACCTGGTTTAGCTGATAGGAAAAAGCAGATCTAATGGATTTGATTAAGAAGAATCTCATCCCAAGATATTACAGACCTTTTTAAGAAGATTTATAATTGTTAGTAACGGGTAAGTTTTACGGTATCATTTACATTTTTAGTCCAATTGAGTAATGCTGACTATACTTTCTTAGGATAAGTAGTCTATTAGATTTTATAACGCGTGAACATTAAACTTATCACTCAAAACTGTTTTGTAAAGTGATTAGGTATTTGTTTCATTACTAATACTAATACATTAGTAATATTTTTACTTAATGTTCATTTACAGCATTTTTTTTACTTCTGGTGTTCAAAGCATATTCATGAATGATCGTTAATCACAATTTATTTTAAGATATTTTATAACTTCCAATAAAGATTTGAATAAAAACCACCTGTTTTATTTATTTGTTACCAAAAACCAGAAAATTTTATCATCTACAATGTTACAAGTTAATTTATTGCATTAATTTCTTTCTATATTTTCAGAAAGGATGTGATATATGTGTTTCTTTTTTTTTGTATGTCTTAATTCTATAAGTATAATAATAAATTCTAGATAAAATGACTGGTTTTATTCAAAGTTAATAGTTAAAATATACACCAATTACAATTTCAAGCAAATTAATTTAGTCATTACCAGTTTATGATTTTTTGAAACTTAAAAAATGCTCTCCTGTAAGATTGTACTTTTTGTGATATCACCTTGTTCTGGTAAATGAGAGAATTGTAGGTTGGTTTGGAAAAAATTTCCCAGAATTTTTGAGTTCTGCTTGGTCTTCTGTATTAATTTTCAGGCCGCTTAGAATATGTGGAAACCTAATAATAGATAACTATTGCATGGCAAATATTGAATTTTCCGTTTTTATCAAAATATGTACAGGGTGTAACAAAAATGCAGGTCATAAATTAAATCACATATTCTGCGACCAAAAACAGTTCGATTGAACCTAAAGTTCTGCTCACAACGAGGCGCCGACTCTCGCTCCCTTGTATCCCTCGTACTGCTCGTACCAAATTATCGATCTCCAGATGCATTATTTTAAATGCGAGCATTCACCAAAATGAAGAATAGGATACTAAGCTCTAGGCTAGGATACGATGCGATGGTCTCCGTAGTGAGCAAACCCTAACTTAATTTAGTACAAATGTACACATAAAAAAAGTTACAGTCGTTTTAAGTTACAAAATGAAAATGGATTTTTTCCAATATATCGAAAACTATTAGAAATTTTTTATTGAAAATAGACATGTGTATGGTACGGCCATCTCAAAAAAATAATAACAGTGAAATTTGTACATCCCATAAAAAATTTATTGGGGTTTAGTTCACTTAAACCCCCTAATAAATATTTTTGTACGTTCCAATTCAATTGTTACTTCGGTACCATTAGTTAAACACAATGTAAAACTTTTTTGCCTCTTAGTATTTTTTCGATAAGCCAGTATTTACCGAGATGCGGCTTCTTTTTTAATATTTTTATATGAAAATTTTATGGGGGTTTTTTCCCTTAAACGCCCCAAATGTTTGTGTACGTTAAAATTAAATTATTCTTGTGGTATCATTAGTTAAACACAATGTTTTTAAAACTTTTTTGCCTCTTAGTATTTTTTCGATAAACGATTTTTTATCGAGATATTAATATGTTCCCATATATACCTAAAAAATTTAAATTATTCACAATAAATTTTCATATTATTACCAGGTCTCTATAATCTCACTTACCATGTAAAAATTTGTGTTGGATTTTACAAATGTTCAAAATATCGCGATAAAAGCTAACTTATCGAAAAATTAGAGAGAGACAAAAAAGTTTCAAAAACATTTTGTTTAACCAATGGTACCACAATAATAATTTAATTGTAACCTACACAAATATTTGGGGGGGTTTAAGGGAACAAAACCCCCATACAATTTTTATGGGGTGCAAAAATTTCACTTTTATTTTTTTTAAGATGTTCATGTCATAAGCATGCAACACGTACATTTTCAATAAAAACTCTGTAATAGTTTTCAATATATTAGAAAAAATCGATTTTTATTTTTTAAATTCGAGGGGCTATACCTTTTTATCTGTGCACATTTTTACTAAGATAAGTTAGGTTCAATCAAACTATTTTTGGTCCCAGAACATATAATTTAATTTATTACCTGTATTTTTGTTACACCCTGTATATTAGTTATTAATATTTTTAATTAAACACGCGTCATTTTTGTGTTGGTAAATCCTTTTAAATCTTCCACCAATAAACGTCTTACTTATTTACATATTCCTTTTTAGAGATAATGAAAAACGTATATTTTTATTCTGACGGTAAGAGTCGAGAGACCCCTTTCCTAATGAATACGGATTTTCACTTAACATTTGATACCATTTGATGCTCTAGACGCACGTAGAATGGATGCTCGTATTTCATATTATATAATCCTAAAACAGAAAAATTAGAGCTTTCTCGTGTTTCACGTCGACTCTGCCTGTTGTGTTGAGGAATCGTGAAACAACGAAATTAAAAATTTAGCCGAGTGGGATATCTTATATCTCTTTAATAATACCTCCCGTTATTATAGCTTGTCAGAAGCAATATAGAAATCAACGTGATTTAAGAAACTAAAAATATATGAACCTATAAAATGTCCACAAGGGAAAATTTTCTTTTAGTTGCGTGTATATCATTAATCACAAAAAATTTATTGAAAAATCTGAAGAATTCTTTATAACAGGTATATATTTTATTAAATCCCTCAAAGGGCTACATCTAGATGACAGAACGTTTTTGATCTATGTAGATCATCATCAGTGCTGATACAGGCTAATCACATGCTGAGCCACCAAAAGTACATGGGTAAAAATCAACGAATTGTCAATACTGATGAAACGGCCCTGTCCCATTCAAACAGTGAAGCGAGATTGCGGCCAACATACAAGAGAGAGGTCCTAGAGAGACAGAGAATTTGTCAGAGAAAATTTGCTACAACTACCACCAGAGTTGCCAGATGTGATTTTATAAACCCCCACTTAGAAACTGAAATTCCCTCAAATTGAAGCTCAAATTCCCCAAATTTAAATTTTTGCCGCATTTTAATAAATTAGTAGTCAAATGTCTTCTTCTTCTTCTTTAGGTGCCGTGTCTGTATTCAGACGTTGGCCTTCATCATGTTGACAATTTCTTAAAATTCTCTCTATCGGCTGCTGCGCGAAATAATTCTTCTACTCTGCAGCCACACAATTGTCTAATATTACGCAGCCATGAAAGTTTCTTTCGACCATTCCATCTCTTTCCCTCCACTTTTCCTTGTATTATAAGGCGAAGCAGATGGTATTTAGGTCCTCTAATTATATGGCGGAAGTATTCTGTTTTTCTCCTCCTTATGATGCTTATGAGCAGACGTTCTGAATTCAGCATTTGAAGAACATCTTCATTGGAAGTGTGCGAAACCCACGATATCTTTAGGATTCGTCGATAGCACCACAATTCGAATGCTTCTATTTTGTTTAGCATTGTGGTTTTTAACGTCCATGTCTCACAACCATACAATAGGATAGACCACACATAACATTTCATTTCATTTCATTTCATTTCAGTCAAATGTCATGTCAAATGTATAGAACAGTAAGCCACATTTATACTAAAAACAAAATAAAAATTCCATTTTTATTCAGTTGTAATGCGAAGGCAAAACAATCTTATTTTTCACTTAGAATAGGGAGCGCAGAACAGCACTCTGAATCGAAGATTTTCGACTATTACTGGAGTCATCATCGGAGAGGCGTAGGCCTGCTGCTCTCTACTCGAAGTGACCAACCATGAAAGCTTATCCCCACATTGCAACTGACGTGTATGGATTAGGTGACTAGCGTTATCTGGCAATTGAAGGGTGAAGTTTTCAATCCTAATAGCAACATTAATAATATTGAAAAATAATAAAAATATTACTAACTTTATAGTCCTAAGCATTTCTACTTTTGGGCGTAAGGCTGAGTTCGAGTTTGGCAGGCAAAGCAAGAGGTTGTGCGGCCGGTGTGTTTGGCGATAAGGTAAATTCAGAATCGAAACCTATCACAATAAAAACACCGTTTCATTACCATGAACAATATCCCTTCGTTGGCTCAGTGTAGATGGTCTTTAAGTTGTGATGGAAACACCAAATAATAGTAGCAGAGTTTATTGATGAGACTTACACTATGGATGTTGACCCGGGGTACTTTGAGTAAAGACTTAAATGATGAGCGTTGAAGACAATCACTCGCGTTAATGAATTAATAATAATTAATTCGATATCGTTATCGATATCGTTAAAGGTAAAAAGTGTACTTGTGCGAAATAAAAAATAGACTTTAAAGTGTATTTAAAGTTGCCACCACCTCACAACGCAACATAAAATTCGTTGGAGGTGAGAGCACAGGTGTTGCGGGCTAGCTTTTATACAATGGAGATGGGGTGGATTCCCAATTTTACTATTTTGTTGTTAAAGGGGGCGCCAGACAAATTCATGCCCCAAACACCAATCCAGTGTACCTAAATTCCCGAATTTGCCAAAAGAATCGGAATAATACTACACCTTTGACACTTTAATTGAACACATAATATATTGAACACTTTTTTAAAAATTACACTAAACTAACTACTAAAACTAACCAAACTGAACCAAACAACGACCACTGATCACTGGGTAAATTACCTAAATATGGGTGGCAACAAAAAAAAATATACACGTATATATAAAAAAAGAAACGCACTTTATAAACCTCGAGAGGCAATCGTAGAGCTCTGCGAATGGTAAGGTCGAGTACGCGTAGCGGAAAATAAACAATTGACTATCCGATCAAGAGCCGTGTACATATAAATTATAAAAGGAAATACTAATAAATTAAAAAAAAACCAACCTAATGTAGATACCTGAATTCAACAAATAAAATATACAAATAAATTACCGCAACCTAAATTATCAAATTTTACAGATTAAAAAAAAAGAAGATCAGCAAATTAAATGGTTACAAATCAAAATCATTAAAGTAACCCATCTGAAATCCAGTTATTGAGATCCAAACCCCAAAATAAAAACCACGTGGAAAAACCCTAAAACAAAACAAGCATTAATCCCACTTATTAAAATTCACAAGTATCCCTTAAACCCCCCCCCCCGAGGTGGGATGTAATATAGCATAACTTACCCAAAATCGATGGGGTCTTCCAGCTTTCAGAGGATCACGTGTCTTCAGTACAACTTCGATACAGAAACCCGTTTTCTGGCCTCAAACCAAACATTAATTCGTATCAAATCGAAGAAATGACACCACAGCCGTATGTTATCCCAAAAATTGGACTAAACTAGTAATATATCTTCAAAATCAATTTTGCTAACTCCAATAATTACTAGTTTATGCGAAAGTCTGATTTATAGATCCCAAATTAATGGATGGATCAGATAAATCCTTATTTTCAAAAAAATCAGACGTTTAAAAAAATTCGGCGGTGACGTTCAAATCAACAATTTCGATTTTACAAGCTGCTAAGTGACCAACTAAGTCACATTCTTCTTTTAAAAATAGAACTTTGATTTGACAGATTTAAAAGTCTGTCAAAACATAAAACGAACAAAAATACGATAACCAGAAGCGGTGCCACATTGGATCCGAAAAAGAAGAATTGTCAACGCTATTTATTCAACTAGACTTAAACAAACGTCAGCTATAGAGTAAATGACCAATTTCAATGACAATATAAAAAAAAAACAAAAAAAATACCTACAAATCGAATTTATGAATTTACGCTATTTATATTTAATCAAATGGATGAAATTGTGTTTTTATTACAACGAATTTTCTAGCTTATAAATACTTTAATCATGTACCTGAGATGATTTAAAGTTAATCAGTAATTTTGACTGTAACAAAGTGTATAAAAAAATATTACTAAAAGATTTTTAAATAAAAACATTTTGGTCCATTTCCTTGGTAACACCTCCATGGCTTCTACAATTTGCAAGCCAGATGGATGCTGAAACGAAGAAGACAAGGGGAATTCAAAAACTTACAACTCACGACCCCGTCTGTTAAGCTGGTAAATTCCAACAGAAAATGGACCTAGTTACTCAAAGGAGTAAAGACCAATATAAAAATAAAAATAAAATAAAAATTCCATTTTTATTCAGTTGTAATGCTTTGAGTAACTAGGTCCATTTTCTGTTGGAATTTACTAGCTGAACAGACGGGGTCGTGAATTGTAAGTTTTTGAATTCCCTCTTATCTTCTTCGTTTCAGCATCCATCTGGCTTGCAAATTGTAGAAACCATGGAGGTGTTACCAAGGAAATGGGCCAAAAAGTTTTTATTTAAAAATCTTTTAGTAGTTTTTTTAATATTTTTCAATATTATTAATGTTGCTATTATACCCCAGGCTGTGGGTAAAAAATAGGTCGATTTCAGGATATAATTCAGGAATTTTTAAAAGCTATCAGGTGTTGTAAAGGACGATGCCAGAAATAACTTCTACTAAAATGTAACCAAAAATATTTTGCGCTTTTTTTTATTGCGGTTTTCACTTGTTAAATTTGCAATTTTTAATGATTTTTAATTTTGCAGCTTAGGATATTGATTTTAGAGAAAAACTTTTTAATAGAAAGTTGTAGTAAATTAAAAAACCTACAATTTGAGGTACGGTAAGTTTAATTTCGTTAATTGGTTATTGCAGAACAGCCTGCGAAAAGTCCGAAATTGCCGATTTTTACAATTGCATTATTTATTGTACAAATTTTTTTTTTATTTTTTAAAGCTTTAAAATGATCTTTCAATTCCAAACATAAAAAAATTTTAAAGCCAGATTAACGAATTTGTTTCTTAGATATTATAAACTGTTTATCTCAAAAGGTCAAATGTTGAAGGCTATAACTTTTTGAAAAAAACATCGTAGAGAGTTGGCGAAACATCCAATCTCCTTCTAAGGAGTTATATTTTCATATTCTGATGTAAATAAATGCGTAAAACATTTTTAAACCTCTAATTTTTGGGTTTGAAAATAAGGGGGCAAATTTCGTTATAAACATTTAGAGCTGAAGCGGCCCTGTACATCCTATGAGTTTCTAACTTACAGATTATTGTTGCTAAAGATGAAATGAAGATTTATAAAGAAATAAAATATTTCTACGACTAACTGAAGCCGTGAAAATTTTTGGGTTTGAAAATAAGGGGGCAAATTTCGTTATAAACATTTAGAGCTGAAGCGGCCCTGTACATCCAATGAGTTTCTAACTTAAAGATTATTGTTGCTGAAGACGAAACGAAGATTTATAAAAAAATAAAAATTTTCTACAACCAACTGAAGCCGAGATAATTGTTTTTGTTTTTCTTAAATCGTAGTGCCTGTATTTATAATAATTAAGAAATTATTTTAAAGTCATTGACTAAAGAAAGACTTATATTATCTTAAAATAAAAATTATTATAAAATATGAGAACATTTAATTATTAAAAATTATTTTTAAAATCGGTGCTTTTGCAAGCGGCCGAATTTTGCAAATCGCCCGGCTCGCTTCAAATCCGTGCGCTCGGAAAATTTTTAAGTAACTTGTATTAAATTTTCGCAGAAAACAATTTAATAATATTACCATTATAATATACAGTCTATTTACCAATGTATTTGCCTTTCTTGATGAACTTTTATATGTGAAATCCAAAACGAATAGTCACTACAAGAAGAAAAAGTTTTATATTGTATATTATAGTAAGAAGTAACATTATTATTATTAAATTTATATAACAATGAGAAAATTTAAAATATAGTTATATATTTCATATACATATATGTATCATTTTTGTAATATTATTTCTTCAGAAATGAAATTTCAGATATAAAAGTTTATCAAGAAAAACAAATACAGTGGTAAATAGACTGTATATTATAATGGTATAATAATATTATTGAATTGTTTTCTGTCAAAATTTAATACAAGTTACGTAAACATTTTCCGAGCGCGCGGATTTGCAAAGTTCGTCCGCTTGCAAAAGCACCGAATTTAAAAATAATTTTTAATAATTAAATATAATTATATTTTATAATAATTTTTATTTTAAGATAATATAAGTTTTTCTTTAGTCAATGACTTTAAAATAATTTCTTATTTGTTATAAATAAAGGCACTACGATTTAAGAAAAAAAAACAATTATCTCGGCTTCAGTTGGTTGTAGAAAATTTTTATTTTTTTATAAATCTTCGTTTCGTCTTCAGCAACAATAATCTATAAGTTAGAAACTCATTGGATGTACAGGGCCGCTTCAGTTCTAAATGTTTATAAATAAATTTGCCCATGTTTGGAATTGAAAGATCTTCATTTTAAAGCTTTAAAAAATAAAAAAATTATTTGTACAATAAATAATGCAATTGTAAAAAACGGCCATTTTGGACATTTCGCAGGCTGTTTTGCAATAACCAATAAATGAAATTAAACTTACCAGAGCTCAAATTGTATGTGTTTTAATTTACTACAACTTTCTATTATAAAGTTTTTCTCTAAAATCAATATCGTAAGCTGCAAAATTAAAAATCATTAAAAATTGCAAATTTAACAAATGAAAGTCGCAATATAAAAAAAAGCGCACAATATTTTTGGTTACATTTTAGTAGAAGTTATTCCTGGCATCGTCCTTTACAACACCTGATAGGTTTCAAAAATTCATGAATTATATCACGTTTCTTCACCCACAGCCTGGGGTATTAGGATGAAAACTTTACCTTACATTTCAAAATTATACTACTTATCAACAGAGGGCCCTGAAAATAATTCATAGGTCCTACCGTCTTCGCTTATATGTGAGTATAATATACAGTCCTATGTATATTCGCAATTTAATTTAATTTACCATGACCCCTTAAAACCCTCCATAATTCCCTCCCCCCCCCCACAAAAAATCCCCCAATCATTTCTGCTTAGAAAAATTCCCCTAGACGCTTTCAAATTACTCCAAAATTGTGGGAAAATACCCCAATCTGGCAACCCTGGCTACTACTATCAATTTTTTTGTTTACGAAAAATGGCGATTATCTTCCCTCCTTCCCTGACTATGTTCTCTCATCATGGCCGCATTAAATTCGCCTCATGTCCATTCCATCAGTATTGACAGTTCGTTTGTAAAAACCCTTCAAATGTTTTAAAAATATGTTATAAGTTCACTGTTATTAATAAATTCAAGCGATGGCTGAAATTCTTATAGTTATGGCCTTTGGCATCGTATGACACCCCATAAGGCAATTCCGGTTGCTTGTTTGAAGTATACAGTAAGCGCCACCCTACTAGATACATGAGTAGGTACCTAATTGCTATGCGTATGAGCTAATCCCGTCCGTTCTCAAATGTGACTTTCATCCCTCTCGTGTTACTGTCAAGAAACTATTCAAAATAATTGTTTTTCCATACAAAAAAACACATTAGTTAATAGTATTATTACTCTGTTTTAGAATAACTTTAATCATACAACAAGCATATTACAATATTTTAAAACTCTTACGACTTTAACCTTTGTCGAGCGGCATAATTTTACACCGGTAACAGACGGCATAGGTACAATTGTACCTATTACATATTTTCTTAAAAAATCCTTAATCTAAAGGGAAATATTTGTTAGTTTTAAGATAATATTATTTATTGCTAGCATAACTGTTACAAAATTGTTTAATATTGCAATAAATAAATAATATTATTCGGTAATTTGTCCTTGTATAGATTTACAAACAAAGATTGGAAGCCGCTTTTAAGTGATCCCTGTTATCTATCGTAAATTACTGAAATTTCTGCAACAATAAACTTTTTGAAATAGTGGTCGTAAACAAATTCTTGGAAGAGTAGCATTGTATTGTATTTCAACTGGAAACATAGATTTCATCCACATTTAATTGTTTGGTGTTTGTCAATATATGTATACCTGATTATTTCATTCACAGGAGATTCTGACCAATAGAAAGCTACAGAAATCTGAATTAAATCGATAATTTTTGATAATCTCCCGTCGTTAAGTATATTACGTCAGATGCCCTTCGTTGCTACGAAAAAATACATTCAGTGACATTAATGACAATTTATGTTTTAAAAATTATAAAAGTGATGCCTTTCAATCGTCAAATATTTATAAAAACTGTGTGTTTAATGGTACTTACATAAATAAATTACAATAAAATTTTGGTTTGGAACAGTTTTATTCATGAAATAATCGCAACAAATTGCACTCGACCTCTGAAATTAATATAGAATTTTTGCTCTCGTGCCTTCGAGTGCTCGAGTGACACTTTGACATAATTTCACTCGCCTTCGGCTCGTGAAATTAAAACTGTCAAAGTGTCACTCGGGAAAAATTCAATAATTTCAGAGCTCTTGTGCAATTACTACTGAAAATTATCATTAGTATTAATGATTCTACATCTACTTTACCAAAATGCCGACAAAAGAAGTATAAATAGAATCAACGAAGAAAACTTGAGTGAGATGGGGAATATGGAGTCCCTGCGACTCATAAGTGCAGCTATGCTCGTGATCATCTCAAGACCATGCTAATACTTAAGATTTGACAACGAAAATACCCGCAAATAACGCAAAAAAGCCGATAAGGCTGCACTCATACGAGATATCTGGACAATGCTGACTGAATAAAAATGTGCAACAAGACTACAAACCATCCCAATGCATAACCATAGATGAACAGTTGTTTCCGTTTAAAGGCCATAACTACAAAATGTACACAATATATCTTCCAAACACACTAAACATGGTATTTTGGGTTTGTAATGCATCATACACCTTATTCCATACAAATTCATCTTTATATTTGAAAAACAGAATATAGTCCAGGACGCATCTGTTTTGAGATGGACGTTGAGAGGTGACTCAAATTTTTTTGCAGAAATTGCTTGAAAATAACTCAATAATATTTGAGTTATCCTCCCACTCAAAATGGTCCGGAACATTGTTTAAATAATCAAAATGTCAAAATATGAAGGAAAAATTCGATTTTTTATTGGTTTTTTGATTATAACTTTAAAAATATTTATTTCTGAGAAAAGTTGTACTGACATAAAAGTTGCCTAATTAAATTTCCTACAATACAAAATTGGTTACAAATTTAAAAAATAGTCACCCTTGTTGCAAAATATCAATAATTGCGAAAAAACCCATACAAAAACAAGTATTCGCATCTTACGTTTTTCAATCATTTATGCTACACTTAGGACCTTCATATTTTACCCAAAAAAACTTTATGATATAGTAAAACAACACTATAAATTTCATTAAGATCGGTTTAATAGATTTTGCAAAATAAATTTTGAAATCCAGCTTTCGCAAAAAAATTAATTTTTTTAAATATTGCAGGACTGAAAATAAAGCAGATAGCAAGTTGAACTTTTTTTGCTTATAGAAGTGTACTGTAACTTTCATTTGCAATTTGCAAAATTAAAATCGATTGATTACCACGGCGACAGAAAATTTTTTAAATAAACATTAATTTTTGGTGCTACGCGCAGGACAGCGGTGTTCGATTAACACAAGTTGATTTCCACCAAAATTTCTTTCAATCTTTATCTAATATATTATTTTCTTACTCTATATTTTGTTGTATTTTAATATTTTAATTCCACAAAAATCAAACTAATTTTATTATTGTTTGTGAAATATTGTTTAAACAATTGCATATGTTTAAAACTAATAAACTTTTATTCTCTAAGTTAAAATATATGAACAAAGAAAGTTTTTGCTAAAAAAAGTATTATTTCAAAGGATAGAGTATGTGTTTTTATTTTGCAATAAACAAATTTATTTATTTATATCAAAATGTAATAAAAATTAAAATGTATCAATCATTATCAAAGGTCATTGGAATGCCCAATTAGAGCAAACTATGCGCTGTCCTGCGCGTAGCACCAATAATTAATGTTTATTTAAAAAAATTCCTGACGCCGTGGTAGTTAATCCATTTTAATTTTGAAAATTGCAAATGAAAGGTACAGTACACTTCTATAGGCAAAAGAAATTTTAACTTGCTATCTGCTTTACTTTCAGTCCTGTAACATTTTGAAAAAATGAATTTTTTTTGCGAAAGCTGGAAAATCTGTTGAACCGATCTTAATGAAATTTACAGTGTTGTTTTAATGTATCATAAAGTTTTTCTGGGTGAAATATGAAGGTCTTAAGTGTAGCATAAATGGTTGAAAAACGTAAAAGGTGAATATTTGTTTTTGTATGGTTTTTTCGCAATTATTGCTATTTTGCATCAACAGTGACTATTTTTTAAATTTTTAACCAATTCTATATTGTAGGAAATTTAATAACGTAACTTTTATGTTAGTACAACTTTTTTCGGAAATGAATACTTTTAAAGTTATAATCAAAGAACGAAGAAAAATATCGAATTTTTCCTTCATTTTTTGACATTTTGATTGTTTAAACAATGTTCCGGACCTTTTTGAGAGGGAGGATAACTCAAATATTATTACAACGTAGAATGAAGGAAACACTTCTGTTGTATGTAGGTATATAAATTTATTAAAAAATTCTTAAAATTTATCCACAAGGGAGTGGAAGTACTACAAAACGTTTTCGGTCAAACTGACCATCCTCAGTGTAAACGTCCAGTGTACAAGTAATTGAAACTAGCCACTTGAATAGGTGTAAAACCTCAAAATAACATTATTGCTACATTACGAGCTGTATAGTAATCGACAATAAGTCGATGTCTTAAGATTAAAAATATATCACATGTGGATGTATGTCATCCTTGCTCGGAATTTGCACAAGGTTGTTGTGATCAGGTGAGAGGTTAACAACCAACTCATTTGGTGCATTTGGTAACATCACAACAACCTTGTGCAAATTCCGAGCAAGGATGACATACATCCACATGTGATATATTTTTAATCTTAAGACATGGACTTATTGTCGATTACTATACAGCTCATAATGTAGCAATAATGTTATTTTGAGGTTTTACACCTATTCAAGTGGCTAGTTTCAATTACTTGTACACTGGACGTTTACACTGAGGATGGTCAGTTTGACCGAAAACGTTTTGTTGTACTTCCACTCCCTTGTGGATAAATTTTAAGAATTTTTTAATACATTTATATACCTACATACAACAGAAGTGTTTACTTCATTCTACGTTGTCTTAACAAAGGTATACAGCCAACTACAGGGTTTACCCTTTTAAAGTTTCAAATATTATTATTTGAATTATTTTGAAGCAATTTCTGCAAAAAAATTTGAGTCACCTCTCAACGTCCAAATGTACTAATATTTTTACAGATGCGGCCTGGTCTAATATAGTTCCCCGACAAGTGAACGTTGCAAACGAACAGTTTTGGATCTAGTCACGTCTTATAAAGGTTCTGGGCGAAAGGTTACCACAGATAACTTTTTACCAGTTTTGACCTCTTTAAAGTCTAGAATTCGTGTCACATGACGTTAGTGGGCTTATTTAGAAAATAATAAGAGATTTCTGCTCACCAATATGAAAGCAAGCAAGGAAAGAGATTGTATGCCATATTTTTCCTCAAATCTGGCATACAATCATGATGCTACTCTTATTTTCTAAAGAAATACAAAGCAGTAGTGTTAGTCTCGTCCATGCATATGACAGGACAAGTAGCCTGAAATGATTAAGTATTAGAGTAAAACTAAAGGAAGGTTGATACGATGCGCGAGAGGTTTGGCAATACTGATCTCCCCAAGCCGATGTTCTATTCTTAACGTGAAATAAACGATAGTTATACATCAGTTTCTATCTATACATTTTCTGACGTTATATATGTCACTATACATAAAAACAAACACTGCAACAAGTGGAGGGTCCTGGACTGTAATAGCTCAATGTTCCGATGTACCTAGTAGGGTGCCGCTTACTGTATGTCCTTACATTACGGGCAGTAGGTAGCAACTCACCCTCGCCAAATTCTTCTTCTTTAAGTGCCGTCTCCGCGGCGGAGGTCGGCAACTATCATAGCTATTTGTATTTTAGAGGCTGCTCTGAAAAGTTCATTTGATGTACATCCATACCACTCTCTCAGGTTGCGCAGCCACGATATTCTGCGTCTCCCTATGCTTCTCTTTCCTTGAATCTTTCCCTGCATAATCAATTGGAGCAAGCTGTATCTCTCTCTACGTGTAATATGTCCAAGATATTCCAATTTTCTTGTTTTGATGGTATTTAGGATTTCAATTTCTTTATTCATCTTTCTCAGAACCTCTTTGTTTGTGACGTGTTCTGTCCACGATATTTTCAGAATTCTTCTGTACATCCACAGCTCGAATAATTCTAGTTTTCTCATTGATGCAGCATTCAAGGTCCATGCTTCCATGCCATAAAACAAAGTCAAGAAAACGATGCACCTAGCCGACCTAACTCTTAGCTCCAACTACAAATCTCTTGTTCAGAGCACTTTTCTCATTTTGTTAAAATTTGCCCTAGCCTTTTCTATCATGAATTTAATTTCCTGTAAGTAATCTCCTATGGAGTTGATCATTGTTCCAAGGTATGCATATTGGTCGACTCGTTTGATATTTTCGTTATTTCTTTGAGTTTTCGATATTCTCATAAACTTTGTCTTCTTGACATTCATTGTTAGCCCGTATTCTAGTCCAAACTCTGCTATTCTGATCACCAGCCTCTGAAGATCCCCAATATTTTCAGCTAAGATGACAGTGTAATCCGCATATCTAATGTTGTTAATTGGAACTCCATTTACCTTTACTCCCAGGCCTTTGCGAAACCCAAATTGGGTATCGTTAATGTCTATGTCCAGTTTATGATATATTCGGTTATGGATGACTTTCAGTAGCAACATTAGCACATGGGACATCAAATTAATGGTGCGGTAGTCGCCGCATTCTCTTGCGTTTTTCTTTTTAGGGAAGCAAATCAAGATCGACGTCATCCATTCTTTGGGTAATGTGCCTGAGCTATAAGTTTTGTTCAAGAGTACCACTAAAACATCTCGCCAAATTACATCATAAAACTCGCCAAATTACAATCGATAAAAGTGTAGATGTCAACATCCTTCATAATTGACAGAGTTACATCTACTTCGCAGAAAGATAGAAAAACTTAGAGGCTACTCTGACGAAATTAGAATACGTATCGAAATAGCAACATAAGGCTTTATAAACATGCTTAAAATGCTCTGTTACACAAAATTATTCATAATAATAGGATTTTGTAAACTCCCAAATTTTGCTGTATAATATGGTCCTTAGTACTGTACTAATGCAAAATTTTAAAGATGAGATCAGAAGACTAAGAGCCTGCATCAAAATGTAGATCAATCGATGTATGTTGCGAATAATAGACAGTGCCGCTATAGGTGAAATTTCTTAATCATTTTAGGCACGATGGGACCCTATAACTTAAATAGTAGAACCTAAAAGAAAACGTTTGAACACTATGCCGTCACTTTTCAGTGGCACATGCGTCGACAGTGGCGCATCAAACTTTCCACTTATGGACGTGATAAATAAATTAAAAGTTACCCTCTTTTACTAACAGAATTATTTTTTTTCTATTTTTTTAAGTTCTATGTGATTAACGCATAGGATTCAGCGTAATTTTAACCCACCACCCCCCTCCCCCTGCCCCCACCATCAAAAACTTCATTTTTAGTTTTTATTTTTTTTTGGTGGGATGCAATCAATTTTAAAATCTCAAAAATTCACACGCAGGCTTTTATAAAACATGCCTATTTTTTATAGACCCATAGGTAGAGTGTACATAACCTCAAAAAATTAAAAGATTTTTTTTTTCAAAAAAGCGTATAACTTTTTTGGAGGAATAGCTGCAGGTCTAATTTTTTCTTAATCTTATGTGTTTTATCAAACACTATATTTTTAATTTTTTTCAGATGTTTCCGTAATGCTCTGGACCTTCAAAAATCCGAAAAACTGTTTTTTGGGGGGTTTTGGGGGATTTTTCCTATTTTATAGACTTGATAATATATCAAACCAATTTTGTTTTTATAGGTTATATATAACTTGAAGTAACTGAGTTCTTTAGAATATTTAAAAATCAGAAAAACATGTTCAAACCCCCCAAAACCCCCTTAAAAAAACAGTTTTTTGAATTTTTGAAGGTGACCAGCGCTACAGAAAAATCTGAAAAAAATTAGAAATATAGTGTTTGATAAAATACACAAGAATAAGAAAAAAATTAGATCTACAGCTATCCCCAAAAAAAGTTATATACTTTTTTCCAAAAAAAATTTTTTTTTATTTTTTTGAGGTTATGTACACTCAACCTACAGGTCTATAAAAAATAAACTTGTTTTATAAAGGCCTTAACTACGTGTGTGGATTTTTTCAAAATTTTAAAATTGATTGCATCCCACCAAAAAAAATAAAATCGAAAAATAAAGTTTTTGATGGTGGGGGCAGGGAGAAGGGGGTGGTGGGTTAAAATTACGATGAATCTTATGTCTTAATCACATAGAACTTAAAAAATGAAAAAAAATAAATTCTGGTAATGAGTGAGAGTATTTTTTAATTTATGTATCCCGTCCATAAGTGGAAAGTTTGATGCGCCACTGTAGACGCATGTGCCACTGAAAAGTGACGGCACAGTGCTCAAACGTTTTCTTTTAGGTTCTACTATTTAAGTTATAGAGTCCCGTCGTGCCTAAAATGATTAAGAAAGGGCCTAGCCGGTTAAGATGATGAAAAGTGCCCCCAACTCGATTCGAATTCCATATAGGTCACCGTTTAGCATATATAGTGAAACTAACTTTCTGAAATTTTTAGCCCCCTAAGTGGTCATGTGACCCACCTAGAGCCTAATTAGGCTTTTTAAGTTTTTATTTTTTATCTCAGCCGCATCGAGAACTAGCGAAAAACTTTAAATAAAAAAGTTGTAAGCTTTAAAAAGTTCTGTCCGAAAATTTTTTTTTTATTTTTGGCGGGATATTTAAATTTTAGAACGATTTTAAAATTTTAAATGAGTATAAAAAAATAACTGAGACATTTTTGTAATCCCATCCATTTTCAATATACAGGGCGTTGAAAAAAACAAAAGTTTACACATTTTTTACGATTTTGCCGAAACTACTGGCAACATTGTAACAGAATTTGGCGAGTTTTAAGAGGTAGTTGTTGTGCATTTTTTGACATACAATTAAGAATTTTATATTTATCATTGGCGCGTATACGGATAATGGTCTGAACTTTTTAAAGAAAAAAGATAGTACGCCACTGACATATTTCAAATTAACAATCCTTTTTGAATTCCTCGTTTAATTTGTGACAAAAAATCTATCTTCCTATTTTTTCATACGACCCGCCATTTTTATACAAAAAATAAAAGATCTTAACCCTTACAAAGTATTCGAACTTCTATTAGTAGTTTCTACATCTACATACGTAAACTCGTACGTCCATTATAAAAACTAATTCGAATACTTTGGAAGCGTTAAGATATTTTATTTTTTCCAGCAGAATGGCGCCTCGTATGAAAAAATGATAAGATAGTTTTTTTATCGCAAATTGAATGAGGAATTTAAAAATGATTGTTAATTTGAAATATGTCAGTGGCGTACTATCTTTGTTTCTTTGAAAAGTTCAGACCATTTCCCCTAAGCGCGCCAATGATGAATATCAAATCCTTAATTGTATGTCAAAACATGCATAATAACTACCTCTTAAAACCCGCCAAGTTTTATTACAATGTTGCCAGTAGTTTCTTCAAAATTGTGTTTTCTTCAACGCCCTGTATCTTGAAAATGAATGGTGTTACAAAAAATTTTTATTAAGCAAACCCCAATTCTTTTTAAATTTTTTACCTGCTCCAGTGAGGTGTTACCTTTTTTGAAAAATATGTATAAAATTATATCAAAAAACGAAAAAAAAAAAACAGAAAAAATGCGGTTTTTTATTTTTGAAGGTGCGTTTCACCAATTTTAAAAATTTGAAAAAATTCAGGGTGAAATATTATGCAAAAATACACGTTATATATTTTTTTCGTGAAAACGAATGTCTTAGTTATTTTTTATAATTATTTAAAATTTTAAAATCGTTCTAAAATTTAAATTTCCCGCCAAAAATTAAAAACAAATTTTTTTTCAGACAGAACTTTTTAAAGTTTACAACTTGTTTATTTAAAGTTTTTCGCTAGTTCTCGATGCGGCTGAGATAAAAAATAAAAACTTAGAAAGCCTAATTAGGCTCTAGGTGGGTCACATGACCACCTAGAGGGCTAAAAATTTCAGAAAGTTAGTTTCACTATATATGCTAAACGGTGACCTATATGGAATTCGAATCGAGTTGGGGGCACTTTTCATCATCTTACCCGGCTAGGCCCTTTCACCTATAGCGGCTCTTAGTCTATAAGATAGACAGTCACACCTACTGACGAGGATCGCTTAAAAATATCATCAAGACGTGACCAGCACTCGCTAAAATTAGAAAGCCGTCATACCATGAGCATCTATTGCGTTATAGAGAGTTTGAACAATTTTAAGTAATATTAGGAAGAAGTGTCGAACATCAATCGAAAGGGAATTATACAGAGAAAGAAAACATGGCCCTATGGCCTAAGTGGGTGGGCCCATACAGCATACGTAAAACTAATTTATCACATTTCATCACTTAAGCCACAAGCCAAGCCGAAAACCATAAAAGCAGTGGATGAGATCAAATATATAGTGAATCGATCAAATTACTCTGAAATAACAATATTAAAGAACTGAATTTATCCAGAGTAATTCCACCAGACGACTGGTTAAAATCAATCTTTATTCCTCCCACTAAGATACCAAAAGTTCAAAAAATGTAGTGACTGCAAACTTATTAGTTTGATAAACATCTTCTTCTTCTTACTCTTTTTGCGTAGACATAATTCTTTCTGTATTTTTCAATGTGCCTCTAATATTTTGTCGTTCCATCGTTTTCGCGGTTTTCTTACTGATCGTCTTCCTATTGCGTAACCATCTCTTGCCGTCCTTACTACTCTATTTGTTGTTATTCGGCTTATGTGGTCGTTCCGTTCTACTCTTCTGTTTCTCACCCAATTATTAATGTTCTCCCACATTGTTCATGTTCTTTGATGCTAGTCAAAATTAGTTATTATCAGAATTATTGACCTAGTATTAGTACAGAACAGATATAAAAATTAAAATAGCGGACGTTCGTGTTAAAAAAGGTTATGAGATCAGCTCGGATCATTTTCTCGTTGAAGCTAAAATAAAGATAATGAGAGAACAGACATTTAATATTAAAAATGAAGAAAATCGCTACGAACAACCATGTATTAAAGTAAACAAACTTCAGTCTGAAAATATTAGGAAAGAATAATGTCGTAAATTAAGTGAAGAAATACGAAAAACAAATTGGAAAAATGAGGAGGATATAGAAATATTATAGAATATTTTTAAGGAGCTGGTGTATGTAACTGGGAGTAAAGTATGTGGTGTAACGAAAGGAAGATATCTAAAAGGTACAGCTTGGTGGAATAATGACATAAAATTTAAAGTTTCGAAGAAGAAAAAATTGTGGAAAAAGTATATAAGCAATAAAAGTGAAAGTAATTGTCAATAATATAAGGAACAGAGAACATTGGTTAAAATTAAAATTAAAGAAGTTAAGAATCGTTAATGGGAAGAATTTGGAAATAAAATGTAAAGTGATAGCAAGGGTAATGCGAAGTTGCTCTATAGGACCCTAAAAAATCTAAGACAAACGAAATCAAACGGAGTAACAGGTTTAGAGAACAAAGATGGTAACATATTATTAAAAAAGAATGTGTGTGTGCTTTGTACGCACGTAAGAAGTTATACTTTTATTATGATTTCAACCAAGATAATATACTTAACAGGTTATTTGTATTTTATTTAAATATTAAACTAACTTTCTTTACCTACCACTTTTAAAATTTTTTTATTAAAACGATACCAAAAATATATAAAAATAAGAATATGAATCGTCCGGGATTTTAACCCGGGACCTCTTGATCTCCGGTCACACGCTCTACCACTGAGCTATATTCCCTTTGCTTTGACAGGTTACAAGATTTCTCATACATACTGACAAATTTAATAGACCAAGTGAAGTACAGTAGAACCTCGATTATCCGTGCTCCTCGGGACCGGACGTTGGCACGGATAATTGAAATGCACGGATAATCCAAACATTTATTTCTCATATTATAATGCATATGTACGTATATACATACATACATAATATGTACCTACCATAAAAAGATAACAGAAAATATAAATCTTTCATTATGAGTCTTCTCCTCGGCATGTAGGGTTTAACTCGAGTGATTTACGCTGACGCTACTTTGATAAAACCTCAAAAATGCAATTTGAGTAATAGAAAATCATAGCACGGATAATCCGCTACCCGGATAATCCGCACACGGATAATCGGGGTTCTACTGTATACAAAAATATTTTAAATATACTTACTATTATTATAAAATATCTTATTCCCGAGGAAGACAAATCAAAAGACACAAAAATTATAATAAATAATACATTTACTAAAAACACTAATATATACTTTTATATGATATAATATGATTTATTTGCGCTAACAGCGCCGATACATACATATCTTGAAAGATTAGCAACGAAATACAAACTGTCTGTGTGCGCATGCGCCCGGCATTATAAGATTTCACTCTCGATCGTAAAGAAATATAACTTCAAAAATAAAGAGATTACCGAAAGATGGCGGGTACATTTTATGGAATTATTAATGGGAGAAAACAACGAAATAGAGAATGACAGGGAGGCATACAATTTAAATGAACAAGTTGATGATGACATAACATACGAAGAATACAGGGAAGCAATTTTAAAATTAAAAAATGGCAAGGCTGCAGGACAGGATAATATTAAGGCTGAGCTAATTAAATATATAGAAGAAGAAGGATTACGATTACTATGGAAGATCATAAGGAACTGTTGGCGTACCGGATGCATACCTAGAGGTTGGAATCTTGCAACTATTCTACCATTATACAAAAAAGGTGATAAACATAAATGTTCTAACTACAGGGGAATATCATTGTTGGTAGTTGCTAGTAAAATCTACGAAATATTACTAGAGAAAAAGCTGCGAGAAAATATCGAGGCCACACTGGATGACAGCCAATGCGGCTTTAGGCCAGGGCGAGGTACAACCGATCTCATATTCACGGTGAGACAGTTATCAGAAAAAGCCCTAGAGCATAACAGTAAGTTGTTTCTTTGTTTTGTGGACATAGAAAAAGCATTTGGTCGGGCGCCACGTAACAAGATCTGGGAAATATTAAACCATAGAAATGTGAAACCGAAGTTAATCCAAGCAATAAAGAGTATATTACAAATGTAGACGTAATAATGTAAGAACGAACAATCGCTCATCTCTAGAATTCTACACAAGGACAGGTGTCAGACAAGGTGGTGTTCTGAGTCCGTTGTTATCCGTCATTCCAATGGACGAAATTGGCAAAAGAATGCAGGGGTAAGGTAAAAAGAACTAGGGTAGAGGTGTATAAACTTCAACAAGTTTACGTGTCAGAGTTGATATATGCCGATGACCTGGTAATTGTGGCAAAATCAGAAAAAGACTTGCAAGTGAATGTGAATGTTTGGAATGAAGTCTTTAAGAAATTTGGGATGAAAATAAATATAGAATAAAACAGAAGCTTTGGTAATATCAAAAACTCAAGAAAATATAAATGTAAAGCTTAATAATGAGACCATTACACAAGTAGAGGACTTCAAGTACCTAGGATCAACAATGAATAGCCAAGGAAATATAGAACCAGAAATAAACAGCAGGGTAATGAGTGCAACAGAATTATACTATGCACTAAATAAAAGTTTTATTAGGAAGAAAGAAGTAAGCCTGAAAACAAAAATGAAAGTATTTCAAACTGTATACGAGCCGTTGCTGCTCTACGGTAGTGAAACGTGGACGGTGAACAACAACATCCGTAGTAAAATTCAAGCATCCGAATTGCGATATTTATTTACGTGCGGTATCCGAGGCGACCAGACGTGATCGTATAAGCAATGAAGACATGCGTGAAAAGTGCGGTGTTGGAAGAACCTTAGACAGAGTTGAAACGAAACAGTTATCGTGGTTCGGGCATATAGCGAGAATGGGTGAAGGTAGAACTCTAAAGCGGTATGGAAAGCGGCATCTGACAACAAACGATGAAGAGGCAGGCCAGCAAGGACGTGGAACGCAAATATTGGAAAGGCTTGCGTAAAAAAATATTGGGTGAAGAGAAGCAGAAAGACTAGCTACTAGACAGAAAGACCGAAAGGCATGGAGACGTCTGATTTCTCCACTTACCTCGAAATGTAAAAGAGAACGGCTTAAGTAAGTAAGGATTTTGTAAACTCCAAAATTTTACTGTATAATATGGTCCTTAGTACTGTACTAATGCAAAATATCAAAGATGAAATAAGAAGACTAAAAGCCTTCAAAATGTGGATCTATCGATGGATGTTGCGAATAAGATAGACAGTCACAACTACTGACGAGGATAGCTTAAATAACAAGACGTGACCAACACTCGCTAAAATTAGGAAGCCCTCATACCATGAGCATCTATTGCGTTATAGAGAGTTTCACCAACTTTAAGTAATATTAGGAAGAAGTATCGAATATAAATCGAAAGGGAATTATACACAGAAAGAAAACGTGGCGGTATAGCCTAAGAGGGTGGGCCCATACAGCATAGGTAAAACTAATTTATCACACTTCATCACTTAAGCCACAAGCCAAGCCGAAAACAATAAAAGCAGTGGATGAGATCAAATATATAGTGAATCGATCGAGTTATTCTGAAATAACAATATTAAAGAACGGAGTTTACTGTTCAATCAAATATACCAGTTTACCAGTTTACACCAGACTGGTTAAAATCAATATTTATTTATTCCTCCAACAAAGATACCAAAAGTTAAAAAAATGTATAAAATAAACATCTTCTTCCTCTTACTCTTTTTGCGTAGACATAACTATTTCTGTTTTTTCAATGTGCCTCTAATAATTTGTCGTTCCATCGTTTTTGCGGTCTTCTCAATGATCGTCTTCCTATTGGGGAATCGTCTCTCGTAGTCCTTACATATCTATTTGTTGCCATTCGGCTTATGTGGTCGTTCCGTTCTACTCTTCTCTTTCTCACCCAATTATTTATATTCTCCAACAGTGTTTATGTTCTTTGATGCTACGATGCTAGTAAAAATTAGTAAATTCATTGTGGTTAAACAGAAACAAAATACTAGCAAAAGACTAAGTTTTCAATCTAATAGCACATAAAATAACATCAAAAAATGTTACTCTACATTCTACTAGATTGAAAACAATGGGAATCTTCTATGGTCACACATCAGAGGCTTCTACAATTTGCAAGTCATAACGGATGCTGAGACTAAGGAAGATGAGGGAATTTTACAATTTATAATTCACGTCCCATCTGCTCAGCGCGGTAAAGCTCCAACGAGAATGGTTCCCTTCGTACTCCAATCAGAGTAAACATGTAAATCAAAAATGAATATCCATTTTCAATTTCGTTGCAACACGAAACTACAGCCGCACCATTATTCTAGTTCAATCAGAGTGCAGCAAGCACCTCTACAGGTTTCGAAACTTATTAGTCTCTCATCAGGAGACTTGCAAATTGTAGAAGCCTCGGAGGTGTTACCAGAGAAGGTTCCCATTGTTTTCAATCTGGTAGGATGTAGAGTAACATTTTTTTATGTTGTTTTATGTGCTATTAGATTGAAAACTTAGTCCTTTGTTAGCAGTTGCCGCTAGGACATCCCTGCCATTTCGTTCGTTGCAATCCGTAACTGCACGCCGGGTTTTGTCCTAGTTGGGTCAGAGAGAGCAGCATATGTGCCTCCTGATGAGGGACTAATAAGTTTCGAAACCGGTAGAGGTGCTTGCTGCACTCTCTGATTGAACTAGAATAAAGATGCGGCTGTAGTTTCATGTTGCAACGAAATTGAAAATGGTTATTCATTTTTGAGAAACAAAATACTTAAATTTATTCCTCATATAAATATGTAAGTAGAGTGATGAAAAATATTACTACCTGCAAGAGTGGAAATTAAAATCATTAAAAAATAATCGCTGAAATTTTTATTTTTGTTGATTTCTATTGGTCAGAATCTCTATGAACGAACTAATCTGTAACATACAGGGTGAGGCAGATAAAGGGCCTATTAGAAATATCTCGAGAACTATAAGAAAGAAGATCATGAAAATTGGAATACAGGGGCTTTGAGGTGTGAACTATTTAATGAAAATAATTTCGTCTCTTTGCTACTTCCGGTTATACCGGAAGTTCATTGCAACTTCGTTTTTTTAATGGGACACCCTGTATATTTTTACATTTTTGGATTCACCTCGATTTTTTCTTTCTTAAAATATAAGGTTATGTAATATTATACATGGTAGGTTAAAAGATAATTACGTTTTATTATTAATTTCGTAGCATCATTCACACCCTGTAGGATTGTAGTAGTTTGACATAATAAACTATATTTATATTCAAATAATTTTTAGCATAGTCTACTATTGTTAACGACGTTATATAAAGGGGGGAAACTTATATGCAAGCGAAAGTTGGTAACAATGCATTTATAGCAGAATACTCAAATCATATGTTTCAGTATTGCATACTTTATAAAAATAAATTATAATAAATTACTGAAATTACGGAAT
The DNA here is from genome assembly GCF_917563875.1 of Diabrotica virgifera virgifera. Taxonomy (NCBI): domain Eukaryota; kingdom Metazoa; phylum Arthropoda; class Insecta; order Coleoptera; family Chrysomelidae; genus Diabrotica; species Diabrotica virgifera. Next base: position 60,733,643 of record NC_065448.1, on the reverse strand, counting down.
AAATTACCGAATTAATTATAATAAATAAATTAAAAATAAATGGTACGGTAAACAATCCTCATTTTTTAATATGTTATTCCTTACAAAAAAACCTTTAATTTAAGCACAAATAATTAAACATCGTAAATTTGGGTCAAAAGTTATTAACTTTTTAAAAATTCCCATAAGATCCCATGTTAAAACTTAACTTTGACCCTTAATAATAATTAAACGGCACGGTAAAACAATTTTTAAAAAATCAAGTCTTAGTTTTTTGAAGTAAACTATAACATACTAAAATTTCATGCAAATCTTTAATCCTTTGCCGAAGGTGTAGAACGTGGTTAAGAATAATTGGTATAGTTAAATTTTTCATTTTAGTATTTATACAGGGTTGGTCGAAACTCGGAATGAGTATTTTCTGAGTTTTCTTAAATGGAACACCCTGTATTTTAGTATTATAATGAAATGTTATTTTATGGAACTTTTTAATTTCTTAAGCATTCCCTATACCTAACTGCTTTAATTTGTGAGTTAGTGGTCATTCAAGCCAAACATTAATTGCAACACAAAATACGTGAAATTGTATTAGGTTGGCCGTGAAAATATTTAATCACAAATAATTTTTTGGAAATAAATACATATTAATCTAGTCTAATACTTAAAATTGCCAATAATGGTTCATCTATCAAAATACCATCGAAGTTAAGATTGTTGGTGCGATTAACAATTAAGCACAAATTAAAGCAGCTAGGTATAGGGAATGCTTAAGAAGTAAAAAAGTACCATGAAATACCATTTCATTACAATAATTAAATATATGGTTTTCTATTTAAGAAAACTCAGAAAATACTCATTCCGAGTTTTGACCCACCCTGTATACTAAAATTAAAATTGAGCTATACTAATAATTGTTAAAAATAGTAAACTATATTAAAAATCATTTAAACATAAACAGAGTTTATTATGTCAAACTACTACAATCCTACAGGGTGTGAATATTGGTACGAAATTAATAAGAAAACGTAATTATCTTTTAACCTACCCTGTATAATATTACAAAACCCCATATTTTAAGAAAGAAGAAATCGAGAAGAATCAAAAAATGTAAAAATATACAGGGTGTGCCATTTAAAAAAACGAAGCTATAAGCAACTTCCGGTATAACCGGAAGTACCAAATAGATGAAAATATTTTCATTAAATAGATCAGTCTTCAAAATACCCTTATTCCAATTTTTGTAATTCAGTTTAGCCTTTAGTTCTCCAGATATTTCTAATAGGCCCTTTATCTGCCTCAGCCTATATACTGCGATGCATAAGTTAGGGATATAGAAAATTATGCTCATTTTCATAGTTGATTTTTTCGTGAAGATATAGATGGATTTCGTTATTTTTTTTCTTGTTTTAGATTTTTCTTAACAGTATTCATTAACCAGTATTAACACGGTTGTGTAAAAGTTTTCTCACACATCTTTTTTGTACTTGTAGAGAAACGAGCTACAAATGTGATTATATATCGGATCCTATTATAGTCTTACGTTTTGTGAATATTTTGTGTTTTAAGTTTTCCTGATATCTTTAGAAATAAAGAGAATAGGTGGTTTTGCTTTTTGACGTGTGTCTTATCTGAAACAAAACTGAATTAACAATAAAACATATCCGTTAACACAACTTTAAAAACAGAAAGGCTCGAGTGACTCGAAAACAGGGCTCGAGTGCCTGTTGCCCAATGACAACCAGTTTGAGAAAAAGTGGAGCATTATTTTCTTATTTATTTTTCTTCTTATTTTATTCTTCTGTCGTCGTCATGACATTGATCCCAATTAATGTGATACACATTTTTCAACTTGTCAAAGTAAACAGCAGACTTTAGCAAATATTTAGATGAAGATATTAGAATTAGACGTATAATTATTTATAAATACAGTTGTATTCATGCGAAGTAAACTAGGGCGCTTAAATTTGCCGATTTGTTTTCTCCTCATGACAATTTGACGTTAAATGCAGAACTAAAAGTTTATTATGGATATCTTCTTAAATGTGAGAGTTGTCAAAACTAAGAAACTGGTTGAAATTAAACTGAAATAATCTACCTAAAAGAACTCCCACTGTTATTTTCTACAGTAGAAAATTACCGATGAAATAATAATCTGATTGGACAGAATTAAACACGTGATAAAAAATCTTACTACACGATTAGAGGTTAAAATCATTAAAAGATAATCGCTGTAAAAAAAGAAACGATCTTTCTTAAATTATACGGAGTTTCGTTCTGCCTTTGAAATTTTTTGACGTACTAGGCGCACGTAGAATGGATGCTCGTATTTCATATTATATAACCCTAAAACAAATAAAATTAGAGCTTTCTCGTGTTTCACGTCGACTCTGGCTGTTGTCTTGAGGAATCGTGAAACAAAGAAATTAAGAATTTAGTGAAGTTGGATATTGCTATATCTCCTTAATAATTTCTCTTTGCTGTGCTTAGCGAGACAGCACTTGAAATAAATGTTCAAAATGAAAATGTTTCTAGATTTCTAACAAAAATCTTGAAATTAACAAAATTATGAAAAATACAAAGTTATAGATAGGTATAACAAATTTAGAATAGAATATAGAATAGAAATATGCCTTACTGTCACTGGTCAATATGGACAAAGCTTACATACAGTCAAAAAATAACAATAACAAATAATACAATTTGCTAAAATTAGATAAATCGTCAATATACAGTGTATAAGATAATTAAAGTAAAGCAAAAATAAAAACAATATATTGCAAAATTTATATAAATTGCAAACTGAACATACAACAAAAAAAAAATACAATAATAGGAACTAATAAGGTTCAACATGCTGCACATGACACCCAATTTTCTTATTTATTCATTAAGAAATTTTTGTTCTATTGAATAATATCGACGCACGGTGGAAAAGCAAAACACTTGAAGCGCCATTTTTTAAACTTTACAGGAGAGCCAATTAAAGTTATAATTTTACGAAAAAAATTCATAAAAAATTCAATTTTACTCTTATCTCGATAAAAAATAACGGTATGTCAGAATTACGGTCAGTTTAGAATCTAGAATGATAGATATAAATAAAAATAAGTGGCGTTTAATGATTTTAGTCAAAATATAAAATAAGGCAAAACAATTTAATGTACTCACAGACACTTTATTTGGGTAAGGAAAAACACATTAACCACCACTCTTACCAAATTATGAGATGCATAAAAACAATTCAACTGCATTGGTAAACTTTTATATCTGCTAGGCAGAACAAATTATATGACGCAATACTCTCTAAAATGCCTCGAGAAAAACATCTTAAGTACTTTAACAAGTAATAAAAATTAGGCAATGAATAAATTAAGTACATACCTACTCTTGTACTAAATAAGTAAAGGAAAAACTAAAAAAACTAAGATTTTTAAAAGAAGTTTAATTGAAAACATTATTATTATAACTAAAATACAATAAACTGAAAAAGTAATTGTAACAACAAAGGCACATTATTACGAGTCATCTAATACCTTATTAAACATAATTATTGCACTCTAGTTTTAATTCGACACTTACCTATATCTAGGGTGACGGTTATCAGAAATAAAATAACGTTTAGAAAATAATATTAATATAATAAAGTATAAAAACAAAAACTCTTTCGTTATACAAGATAAATCTTGTGTACAATAAGTTTGGGTATTAAATATATAAGGCTAACTGATGTGAAAAGGAAACAAAAATTAAATATCTAAAACAAAGTTTTACATAATGTCGTCTATGCCCGTTTCTGCGAGGGTATCAATTCCTGTAACTGAAGGTAAATTTATATATTCCTTTGGAACAATTTGGGGATCACCTGATCATCACAAAGTTTTTTAAATCGTTATATTTTGTTTTACTTATGGGCAAAGATGTTTTGTACAATTGGTCCACGACCTTTGAATTTATTCCTCAAATGATGATAGGAATAATTTCTTCTTCTTCAGTTGATCTCATACTATATTTGACTGACATCTGATTGATTTTAGACTTTTTAAAAGTAGCAACTCTGATCTTGCTTATCTTTCCAGTTAAATTACCGCGAAAGTATTTGTCAGCAAAGCTTCCATAACCTTGGAAATCTGTATGATCCAAATAACTGACGTTATAAGGCTTTGGTTCTTTTCTAGCTAACTGACAAACTGTAGCCCATTGCGAAGGGGCCCATACAATAGTATTTTTTACAGCGCCTTCTATAACAGAGTGCATAGAATCAACAGACATCTCTGTATGTCCCGGGAGCAAGTAGTTCATTTGGATGCTTACAATATTTTCAGTTTTTAAGCGCATTATGAATGGCTGACAAAATGAGCCTATTCTTATACTGTCCGGGACATGAACCGGAATACAGTATGAGGTGTTTCACTGAGATCCGTGCATCCACTAGATCTATGTATTTCTGGATAATAGAAGCAATTTCATTGCTCCCTCGTTTTCCTTCAGTTTCTCCCTAGATGTAACAAAAGCCTTCTCTACTGCCATTTTCATAAAAACATAAGTTGTATACGGCGTATTTTCTTGAATAATAGAGTAACATGCTTTCGCCATGCGGAGTGTTCAATACCTTTTGAAGATCAAAAGATGTACAAATTAAATCTGTGCGTTTCTGACTCATTTCACAATGAAAACTATACCTTTCCTTGCTAGCTTTCTTTTCCATAAGGTGGTCTTGCTTTTCTGCTTTGCTCTCTTCAGTGTTTGCTGCATCAAATTTAATACATTTGAGACATTTATTTTTCTTAGGAATATGAAAGCCTATATTAAATTCAGTATTAAATATGTTTAAAAAAATTTTTCACTGGCATAGTCTATTCCCTCGGATGTTTTCTCGTCTTTGTAAATACGGTACAAATTTTTTTTGGTTCTTAAATTCAACTGGTAAATAAAGTTTAGTAGTATCCTTTCGACAGTAGTGAGAGGGAAGTGCTGGCAACTTCTTGATGAAGTTTATAACGCTTTGTCGTGTAGTTTCCTTAGTTTTATTAGCAGGTATGATTTTACCTCTTAGATCATCTTTTGCAGATCCCTCAATGGAATTTGTTAGTGTATAATACACATAAGTTTGTGTAATGTCTAGGGTGTTAAGTAGAAACTGCTGGCAGACTCTTCGTCTATCTTCGTTATCATTAATGTAATATTCGTACGAAAAAGAACGTTTCCCACTATCTTTTGAACGTTTTCTCTTGATAGAATTTCGTCGGCTCATATTTACAATCCAATCGCGTTGTCTAGCACTACTCAAACTCCAAACAATGATGAAACAATGACATGATGAAACAATGACAATCTTCGTTTTTCGGGTACATTCTGGCAGCCATTGCCGCATTTTTTTCCGATACAAGGATTAAGTTTAATTCCTCTTTTAGAACGTATTGTTCCGTCTGCTCGGGTATAATCTTGACCTCTATTTTTAAGATCCTTTCTATTCTTTCTATAATTTATTCGTTTTGTTTTTTTACCTTTTTCGCCAACTATGCCAATATCATCTGTTTTACTGGCTAACTCCTTACTTACCTTCTGTGTTTTTTGACTATCTTTTTCTTAGGCCTCTTATTATGGGTAGATGTATCTGAAGACGTGTTGTAACAAAAACGAGGTTTTGTTGTGGCAGAATAGATATAGCTTAAAAGGGTAGTTACTTATTTATGGAAGTTTCCTCAAACTAGGCTAGCTGGAAATTGAAGAGACTAAACAGTAGGGCTCAGGGGAGGATCAGGCCGTATTTGCACGCCCTAGTAAGACGGTACCTACTGAAATACTTGAATGATAAAGAAAATAAATTAATATAAGGAGTAATGAAAAGAAAAGAACTATTGACCAAGAAGATATTCAGAAGTAGTGTTGAGCGCCAGGGAAGAATTGAATATTTTTTTCTCCACGTGACCTATATTGCTGTACCTAACTAATACTATTAAAATGGTAGGATAATAAAACATATATGTACAACCAACAAATTTAATGAAAAAAAAAATACCTATAACCCCTATATACAATTTTATACAAACTAGCTAACCACCTGACGTACTAAGCTAGTACGCTCCTGTCTATTACACAGATATTACAGTAGAGAAAAGCAAATATATTGAATTTATTATACCAAGACAGTTAATGGATCTAAATATGGGTGTACAAAAACTTATTATTAAGGAGGATTACAATATTGGTTGACAATCCCACATCTGATCGGAATGACACACCGGACAATACTGATATATTGTGATAATAACCCGAGATAGTGTGCACAGTATCTTACCAGATAGGTTATGGTCTCCGGACTATTTTAAATAAAATAAAATGCAAATACAATAATGAAAATGACATATAAAAGTTGTGGAAAAGAAAAATATTGATTATGATTACGTTAATTTATTTTAGAAAAATGAATTTATATGATTATTAAGATTATATATGTTATTAAAAATGTTAAAGTTGAAATATGTTACGAAAAGGATTGAAAATGTAAATTTTAATAATAAAACCTGTCGTTTCTACAAACAGTAGGCCTGTGGCTTCTCCAAACTCCGGTTAAGTTGATGCGGGAGAGCCAAGTAAGGTATATTCCAGGTTTCCTCTACCTTAGGGGGAGTACTTCTCACCAACCAGAAGGTACGACGATGTGGTGCGACAAGGAGGTACTTCCTAGCACCGGGAAAACTGTCTATCTCCAAAAAAAAACAAAAAATAAAATCCATCCAATGCCAAAGGAACTCAAAATTATCCTCTATTTATGCCATATCCCAAAAAAAAAGGATTGACTTAATCTTGATCTCCACCAGTGGCTAAAAAAACAAACCTTGATCAGCTGATTGCCTTGACCACAAAAGAAACAGGGCCTCTGCAAAAAGGTGTATCACCTTATCAGAACTCGACAGAGAAAAAATCTAAGTAAAAATTGAGTTTGACGTCCATGTTTGAAGTCATTGACCTTGATTATCCTTGACTGGAAAGAGCCTTTTTAAACGAATATAAGGAAGTATTTGAACAAGTAAATATGAATCTGGTAATTAAGATTACTTTATGGAGTTATATAAAGGAAAGAAGGAGAATGGTCATTAATTCCAAACTGATTCTGAACTGGAAATATATAGTTAGAAAGAATTCTTTTCTCTGTAGAAAAAAATAAGTGCGATGGTATTGAAGTATTGCAAATCTGATGATTGAAGAATAACCATTCATTTAAAGGTAATATATGTAAGATATTTGAAATGAATAACAGGGTTATTTTTTATTTAAGGAAAAAAACATCATTTTTTTAATACATACCCATTACTCTTCAAAAAGGTGTTGGAAAACAAAAAAAACCTCTTCTTTTCAAAACCACTTAACAACCAAGAACAAAACAACTTCTTCCCACGTAAACGTATATTCTATTCAAACATTTCAACTAAAATTTTATATTCTCTGTAATGGCCACTGGCGTGATGGCTGATGGGTCTGATTTCAACAACAGCCGAGATTGAAGTGACGAATAGCCCCTTCTTCAATGACAATCACGTCAGCCGGAAGCCGTATCGACACACAAACCAACTTCTAGGTTCTGAATTCCCCAAAAGTTACCAATTTTGTCGTCGATCAACGGCAACTTTCAATACAATTGTCTGTAAAGTTGGTTGCATACCTAGTTACTATTGGAATAAATATTTTAGTAACGATGGTAATAACTAATCGTTACATTCCCCCGTTACTCGGAGAAAAAAAAATTGATCTAATGAACAATTTTTTTTTATACATATATAAATACTCAATACAAGTATCCATAAAAAAGAAATCACACGCTGTGGGATCCAACACAGGCGTGAATAACCAAATATCTAAAATATACTACGAATCTAAGAATACTACTCTACTCTAAAATAACCTATATTGGTGACACAGAACTCGTAGGACAAGTTCTCGGTGGCATACTTCATAAAGACCAAATTGTGTTCAAGTTGATTCAGTAGATTTTTATAAAACCCCAAATTATAGTCAACAAGAACACCATAATAACCATATTCATAACTGCAAAACAAAGCATAACCTATACAACGACTAACTTATAAACACTTACATTTGACTCGATCGATTATACCTAACCGCAAATTATGAGTCATGTAAATGGAGTTGTCCTAATGACCAATATATCACATATGGTACCAACATACATATTTAAGGTTTATTATAACCCTTTTCTAAATTACATAATTCAGATAAATCCTAATCAAAAAAAATGTCGAATGGGACGAGTAATACAAGATCGTTCTATCGATGGACAACAGATTTAAATAGAGCATATCCAAAGTGAACAATTAGTAGATTTCGTAGCCAATTCGCAATAAGCCAACATAGACCATAGTATATCAAAATAAATATAAGAGTTATTGACAAGAAAGGAAAATATTGTAGCAAGCCTTTTATCCTAAATTGATCCGACATTAGACAACAGATTTATATTGAAGCATATCCAAGGTGGAACAATCAGGCAGATTTAATTGAGCAACGCTACAACCTAGTACTAAATGTACTAATGATGATTACATATTTGTTACCATGACCCTAACTCAACCGATCATCAGATTTGTATCAGATTCAATGGGAGATCTATCTAAGGGTAACTAATCGAATAGTTGACCTAACAGAAGTTAGCTTACTCTGGGATTCTCTAACTATAGCTATAGCTACAACAGAATGATAAGAATGGCCAGAAGAAGCTAACCAATATTTCGAAGTCATCTCTCATGAAAGAATTCAAGAAGTCACATATTAATAACTCTTATAAATAAATCCAATTATGGAAATACTAGAGAACAAGTAAATCAATTTCTAAAGAAACTGCAGATTAAGAAATGTTCCCTAGTTACTCACAGAGAACAGGATATTGATCCTGACCCTAAGGTACATATGAACAAAAAAAAATTTAGTTCTCGGAAAGATGATGCTTGAACAAAATAATCCCTTGGTGAATACAAAAGCTACAATATTTCAATATAGCAAAGAAGTTACCATCATTATCAGAATAATAAAATAGTAAAACTTAAGAAGGATAGATAAACATACAAGTTAAGACTAAGTTTCTTCAGAATGAATGTAAACTGAAAATCGAATAAGAATGCCTAGTGCATGATTAAAATGATGATGAAACATTCTATCATAAAGATTCAGCATCTGAACTAATTGAGGTATGGCTTGGAACTAGGCAACTGTGAGCAATGAAATCTGCTTCCTATCAGGTGCACAGTCGATAAGCAACAAGTCTCGAACCCACGTATTTGCATAGCCAAGCTAGGCAAACCACTTTCCTAAGAAATGTTCATTACAATAAATAATGAAATGGTTTCATAGTCTTTATCATAAATTTAATCTCAATTAACTTTATCCAAATTTGGACACATGAAGTATAACTTTGGAATCACACTGTATACTAAAATTGCATTTACCCAAACAAATATCACAATGACTTCTTTAGACAAAAATAAGCTAATGTACCAAGGAATCATGCTAAGCATTGAAATAACTTTCCAGTAGAAACTACAAAATCAAATACAAAACAAGATAATCCTAATCTAAACCTATTTGGTAGATACATTAATCTACAAGTGATGACATATATAAGCATAATCACATACAAGGTGTTAACAGCTCCATACCAGTTCAATATTAAGCCCAACTAAGCTAAATCTCAATAATAAACTAATGACACCTCAGATACATAGAATATGGAAAGCTAGAAAGACTACTATAATAGATAAAACATAGAGTCCCCATCTGGTGACTAAAATCAAAATCCAATCGTTAACCTATTCATTGAACAATCGAGTATTTCTAAAATTTAGAAAGAGGAGTTAACTTGATCAAACCTGTTAAGTTAATCTTCTTCTTCTGACGACGAAGATGCTAAGTCGTTGACAGTATTATCTGGTAGTAAGTCCTTTATGTGAAATCGACCAAGTTTCCTGTTGGACGAACTATCTTTTAATTCATATATTAAAGGAGAGATTACTTTACTGACAACACATGGGACATATTTCTGACAAAATTTGGCAGAAATAGCATCACCTTTACTTGACTTAACAAAATTACGTTTTAATACCCGATCACCAACAAAGAATCGCAAATCTCTTTTCCTCAAATTGTATTGACTCTGTGACTTAAGGTAAGAAGATTTTAACTTCTTCCTGATGTCTGCAAATATTGGGGGCAAAGTCTGAACATCATCTAAACGATGAAGTTTCTCAGAGATCTGAGGGAGATTTGAGGAATTGTCTGAAATTAAACCAAAATAATCACCAGACAAAGCAATATTTCTACCAAAATTCAGATAAGCTGGAGAACATTGAGTAACTTCATGGACCGAAGTTCTTATGGCTTGAGCTATCGAGTGGATATACTGGTCCCAAGCTCTGTGATCTGGATAGGTGTACGATCTAAGGGCTGTTACAATACTGCGGTTCACTCGCTCACTATGATTAGCTTGCGGATGGTATGCAGCATTATAAAAGATCTTCTGAACTTTGTACTTAGTTAGAAGATCCTTAAAGGCCTTAGACACAAATTGAGGACCATTGTCACAAGACACAATTTGGGGAACACCAAACAACAAAAAGACTTGTTCCTCCAAATATTTCACAATGGCAGGGACAGCAGCATTCCGAAGAGGAAAAACTAGTGGAAATTTAGTAAAGTAGTCCACAACTACTAAACAATAGGTATAGCCATTGTAACTACGAGGATATGGTCCAATCAGATCCATGGATATCATCTGCCATGGGAAGTCAATGTTCCTAAAAGTACCCATTAATCCAGCTTGTGGCATAGTACTTGGCTTGCAAGTAGCACAAACTTTGCATCTAGATATATATTTCTTAATATAGTTGCGCATGCCAGGCCAATAATATAATTCTGCTATCCTACTAAATGTTTTATAGGAACCGAAATGACCAGATGTCACATTATCATGAAAAGTACGAAGAATTTCATCCCTGTTTGCTGTTGGGACGACAATTTTCCAATCAGACATATTAGACAAAGCTTCTACTGAACTAACAACATGCTTATAAAGGATATTATTTTCTACTTTAAAATCAGGATACTGATCAGGTTCTTGGGTAACCTTTTCCACCATTTTCTGATACCATGCATCCGGAACTAAAGTGGATAAGTCAAGAAGATTGACATCAAATGTTCGAGACAAAGCATCAGCTACTACAACACCATTTGCTTTACGATGGACGATATTATAATCAAAGGCTGACAACTTACAAATCCATCGAGACAAACGTTGGGAGGGGTTACGCATAGAATGCATCCACAATAATGAACTGTGGTCAGTAATAAGGGTGCACTTACGACCTTCTAAATAGTAACGGAAAGCCTCCAAGCCATGAATAATAGCAAGGAGTTCACGCTCTGTAGTGGAGTAATTTTTCTGAGCCTTATTAAGCTTCTTACTAGTATAGGCTATGGGGTGTTCAGAACCATCTTTCATCTGAAAGAGTACGCCACCTGAAGCGGTATTCGAACAATCAGTCATGAGGTAGAAGTGTTCACTGAAATCAGGTGAAGTCATGACCGGAGCACTGGTAAGAGCTTCTTTAATGCGATGAAAAGCATCATCAGCTTCAGGAGTCCAGGTGATAGTCTGGCCCTTTTTCCTATTCTTAAATAGGTCAGTAAGGGGTGATAATAAAGTAGAATAAGAAGGCACAAATCGACGATAGTAACCACACATGCCCAAGATCCTACGTAATTGTGTAGTGGTTTTAGGAATGGGGAAGTCCTTAATAGCGGTTACTTTATCAGGATCTGTTCTCAAACCTTGATGATCAACAACATATCCTAGAAATTTCAAATTAGGACGACAAAAATTACATTTCTCTAAATTAACAGTGAGATTAGCCTCTCTAAGGCGTGAAAATAATTTCTCCAATATTTCAATATGTGAAGAAAAATCAGGAGTAACAACTATGATGTCGTCTAAATAATAGAATACGAATGGTTCGAGTTGGGGACCAATAACCAAGTCCATCAAACGACACATTGTTTGCGGAGCTGAAACTAGACCGAAAGGCATTGTGACAAATTGAAATAACCCTTTACCCCTGACAGCGAAAGCAGTATACTTCTTACTCTCTTCGCTTAACGGAATCTGTAAGAAGGCTTTGGATAAATCGATAGAAGAGATATATTTGGCATTCTGAAGTTTGCTCAGAATTATATCTATCCGAGGGATGGGATAAGCATCTCGATTAGTAGTGATACTATTAAGTTTGCGACCATCGAAGCATACTCGGAATGATCCATCCTTCTTCTTCGTCATCCATAACGGCGAACAATACGAAGAATTTGAATGTTCGATAATGTTTAGAGAGAGCATCGAATCAATTTCTTTACCTAAATCTGCTTGCCATGCCTGAGGTATGGGATATTGATATTGTCTAAACGGAGTTGAAGTGTTCACTTCGATAGTATGAGATATTAAATGTGTACGGCCTAATTTATCTTTGGAAGAGATAGAAGAAAATTTAGAGATAATATTCTCTAACTGGTTCTGTTCTAAGCTAGACAAACTAGAGAACTCACGAATGGCACTTACAGTTGCGACATTAAAGGAAGATATAAACAACGAAAAATCTGAACAGTTTAATGTACTATTAAATGCATTTAAGAAATCCATGCCAAGAATTATAGAATTTTTAACTGAAGGGATAACATAAAATGTAATTATTTTCCGAATATTGGCAAGTACGATTTCTGTGTCAAATTTACCTGTAATTGACTGGATTGCACCATCCGCAGTAGAGACTTGCAGAGAAGAAATAGGCATAACATTAATATCGGTGTTTTCTAACAATTTCAGCGAATACGAACCTATTAAAGAAATGTTAGAGCCACTGTCTAATAGAGCTAAACAAGATTGTCCTAAAATTTCAATTTCAAGATAAGGTCGGTTATCATTATGTTTCCTAACTAATAACGAATTTATATCAAAATCCAAAATATCTGATTTATTTTCAAAATTATCTGGTATTAACATAGACATATTATTATTATTTACAAACGTACAACCTGGTATAGAATTTGGAACTGTTTCCTCGTCCTGATTATGCTTATTACTAAAATTCCAGCTTAAGACTGGAGGGGATAATCTACGATCAAGCGAACCGTACGAGTCAACTGAAGTGTTACTAACAATTACTTTTTCCCGGATTTCGGTTTGCGTGCTGGTCTCCGGTTGGAAGTGTTTCTTCCTTCCTGAGAGGTGTTCGAGCTGCTGGCGGGTATTGGACCTGAAGCTTCGTCTACAGCTGCGGTCATGTTCCCTGATGGTGCTGCTGTTTGAGGAACGCTCAGGGTACGAGCCTCTACATGCTCGTTTCCCGAACACTTAAAACAGTTACGTTTTAATGTGTTGTCTCTACCACAACCGTGGCAAAAAATCCGCGTTTGGGGTCTGGTACAATCACGAAATGCGTGATTAGCTTCCCGACAATTCCAGCAAGAAAAAGAAGAAGTAGTCACAGACACATTCGGTGTATGGGGTCTAGATTGCCAAGAACGATTTCTTGAGGGTTGAGAATTAAAACCAACAGGACCAGAATTGAATTGCGAAGTGGTAGGGGAATTAAGAGACCAAGATAGAGTTTCCTCTAAGCGTTTACATTTTTCTGTGAGGTCTTCTATACTGGCTATATCAACCAGTGCTAATTGGGCATGGTAAAAAGGTAGCAAACATTTTAGAATTATTTTGATTTTCGAACTATCCGTTAAAGGAGTGTCTAATCGACTACACATGCCTAACATAGTATTGATAAACATGGTCACTGATTCTCCAGGTTTCTGCTTGTGGTTCTTGATCTCGTCTAAGAGATCAGTCTGGAAAGAATACGGCAGAAAGTCAGATTTCAGTTTCTGAGCCAAATCAGTCCAAGTGGTAAAGCTACCACGGTTGTTCATAAACCACGTAAAAGCATGGCCAGTAAATAATTCTGCAGAAGCTGAAAAAAGATCCTCTTCACTCACGCCTCTTGAAACACGGAGACATTCTACCCTATCCAAAAATGAAATAACTTTGTCATAGTGGCCTTCACCAGAAAACGAAACTCCCCACTTATGTACCTGCACAGGCTTGGGATGTAACAAGGAATTAGAGGCTTGAACTGGAGAAACAGGAGTGGACGTGGCTAGAGGATTTACTCGAGAATCGAGTTCACCTTCTAGACTGAGAATCCTAATGGACATAGAGCGTTTGTAAAGTTGTTGCTCCTCATCTGAGCAACATAATAAGTGGACACGACCAGAGATATGAGCAAGACGTGAAATGTATCTAGAATACATGCTATCATGGACAGTCCCTCCAAAATTATTTATCTTTTGCGTAAGATCCTCTAGTGTCTCATTTATTCCCTGTTGTTGTTCCAGGAAAGGAATAGCTGCAGCTGAAATTTGTCGGAAGCTCCTATTTCCTTGCTCCTGTTTAAGAGCACCACGCAATAGACTGCGTTTTCTATCACATTTAGCGGATTCTTCAACCTCTATTTCTCTTATCCTCAACTCATAATCTACCTCCTTAACTAATAAATGCTCTGGCTGAAAGGTACACATGGTGGTAGGAAAAATTTAGTAACAATAAGCCCAACCCAACAACGACAAAACGAACCCAACCCAACAAACTAACGACCCAATTAACCGACAATCTACTAAACAAGCTGCTCAACCGACGAGCTGCTAAACTAACGACCTAACAAACCGACAAACCAAATATAACCGAGATATATATTTGGGGTAGATATTTAAAATAATTTAAGTAGATGTTTAAACGAAAATGTATATAAAAAAATGAAAACTTTATAAATTATATATAGGTATGGTAAGCAAAAATTTAGCTAACTGTAGTATATTGTGGCTGCACCTAAATCAAAAGTAGTAATGTACCTAGATATCAAAAAAATAAATAATTCAAAATTTTTCAAAAATAAATATCCAGGTATCACCAAACCGACCAGACCGAACTGTCAACCAATACACCTGTTCAAATATTATCCTACTCACGATTTACAATTATTATTTTAAATAAATTAAAATAGTACCAATACAGCAATACAAGTGCACTAGTGTATTTTCTAAATAACGTACAAAAGGAATCAAAAATGTATCTCTATATAATTACAAAATATACAACAATGAACCAGAAAGATACTTACTAGAAAACTTTACACTAAGCAACAAAATAAAGAAAGGTACTGTCTTACTGAAAATCGGGCTCCACGTTGGCGAGCGTCAATTGTAACAAAAACGAGGTTTTGTTGTGGCAGAATAGATATATCTTAAAAGGGTAGTTACTTATTTATGGAAGTTTCCTCAAACTAGGCTAGCTGGAAATTGAAGAGACTAAACAGTAGGGCTCAGGGGAGGATCAGGCCGTATTTGCACGCCCTAGTAAGACGGTACCTACTGAAATACTTGAATGATAAAGAAAATAAATTAATATAAGGAGTAATGAAAAGAAAAGAACTATTGACCAAGAAGATATTCAGAAGTAGTGTTGAGCGCCAGGGAAGAGTTGAATATTTTCTTCTCCACGTGACCTATATTGCTGTACCTAACTAATACTATTAAAATGGTAGGATAATAAAACTTATATGTACAACCAACAAATTTAATGAAAAAAAAATACCTATAACCCCTATATACAATTTTATACAAACTAGCTAACCACCTGACGTACTAAGCTAGTACGCTCCTGTCTATTACACAGATATTACAGTAGAGAAAAGCAAATATATTGAATTTATTATACCAAGACAGTTAATGGATCTAAATATGGGTGTACAAAAACTTATTATTAAGGAGGATTACAATATTGGTTGACAATCCCACATCTGATCGGAATGACACACCGGACAATACTGATATATTGTGATAATAACCCGAGATAGTGTGCACAGTATCTTACCAGATAGGTTATGGTCTCCGGACTATTTTAAATAAAATAAAATGCAAATACAATAATGAAAATGACATATAAAAGTTGTGGAAAAGAAAAATATTGATTATGATTACGTTAATTGATTTTAGAAAAATGAATTTATTTGATTATTAAGATTATATATGTTATTAAAAATGTTAAAGTTGAAATATGTTACGAAAAGAATTGAAAATGTAAATTTTAATAATAAAACCTGTCGTTTCTACAAACAGTAGGCCTGTGGCTTCTCCAAACTCCGGTTAAGTTGATGCGGGAGAGCCAAGTAAGGTATATTCCAGGTTTCCTCTACCTTAGGGGGAGTACTTCTCACCAACCAGAAGGTACGACGATGTGGTGCGACAAGGAGGTACTTCCTAGCACCGGGAAAACTGTCTATCTCCAAAAAAAAAACAAAAAATAAAATCCATCCAATGCCAAAGGAACTCAAAATTATCCTCTATTTATGCCATATCCCAAAAAAAAAGGATTGACTTAATCTTGATCTCCACCAGTGGCTAAAAAAACAAACCTTGATCAGCTGATTGCCTTGACCACAAAAGAAACAGGGCCTCTGCAAAAAGGTGTATCACCTTATCAGAACTTGACAGAGAAAAAATCTAAGTAAAAATTGAGTTTGACGTCCATGCTTGAAGTCATTGACCTTGATTATCCTTGACTGGAAAGAGCCTTTTTAAACGAATATAAGGAAGTATTTGAACAAGTAAATATGAATCTGGTAATTAAGATTACTTTATGGAGTTATATAAAGGAAAGAAGGAGAATGGTCATTAATTTCAAACTGATTCTGAACTGGAAGTATATAGTTAGAAAGAATTCTTTTCTCTGTAGAAAAAAATAAGTGCGATGGTATTGAAGTATTGCAAATCTGATGATTGAAGAATAACAATTCATTTAAAGATAATATATGTAAGATATTTGAAATGAATAACAGGGTTATTTTTTATTTAAGGAAAAAAAACATCATTTTTTTAATACATACCCATTACTCTTCAAAAAGGTGTTGGAAAACAAAAAAAACCTCTTCTTTTCAAAACCACTTAACAACCAAGAACAAAACAACTTCTTCCCACGTAAACGTATATTCTATTCAAACATTTCAACTAAAATTTTATATTCTCTGTAATGGCCACTGGCGTGATGGCTGATGGGTCTGATTTCAACAACAGCCGAGATTGAAGTGACGAATAGCCCCTTCTTCAATGACAATCACGTCAGCCGGAAGCCGTATCGACACACAAACCAACTTCTAGGTTCTGAATTCCCCAAAAGTTACCAATTTTGTCGTCGATCAACGGCAACTTTCAATACAATTGTCTGTAAAGTTGGTTGCATACCTAGTTACTATTGGAATAAATATTTTAGTAACGATGGTAATAACTAATCGTTACAGTGTTACCTGTATCACTCCACGAACTAGAACCATAAATAAAAAACGGGTCTTCATTATCGGAGATAAATTCACAATATGTCTTTTTGTTAAGTCTGGGTCGTTTGGATCGTTTTGTATTTTGCTTAATATTAATAGGATCAGAAGCAGCATCTTTGGCGACTAAATTTTCCATTGTGTTTGTTATTACATTGCTATTAATTACATTGCTATCAATAGTCCGTTGAAACTCTGCAACAGTGTCAACTGAAACAAAAGAGATGATATTTTATTTATGTTTCATAATAGGGCTAATATAACAAGAATGAATAATAGAAAGACTGGCAATAAATTATCATGAAGGTACATACAAATGAAGCACCCAAAACGTTCGCAAGTTGAGCATTTCAGAGCCGTGTAATGATAATGTTTGCTATAGTGTATCGTCTACCCTTTTCTAAAATGATATTTAAAACTCAAATCATCATCTATCTTTTATCAATTAGTTGAATATTGCAAATTAATATTATTGAAAATAACAAATTCCAATACGAACCTATTCCTTCCAAGGTTGGTGGAGTCTCAGTATTATGGCCATCGGTATTATTGTTTTGCAAACATTCTATTTGTGGGACATCCGTGCTTTTGTGTATTTCTGAAATAAATTACTACAATTTATTTCTCAAACTATTGTATCCATTAGTACTTGTATAGAGAGAAGCTTTGTGTTCATAACATATCCCAAGAAAAATTTAGTCCAAACACTAAACACTCGTCATTTACTTTAAATATAACAGGTAGTAGCCTACGTTTCAATCCCACCAATGCGTTTATTAGAAACAAAAGCCGCATTTATCCTTATAAAGGAAGATGGCAACATAGGCGAAAGTGGAGTAAAAATCATACAATGGTAAATATAGTGAATAAATAATTATTAAATATAATACATACCTGATTTACTTATTGACTGATGATTTTTATAAAATATTCTAGAAGATGAAACATGATCACCCATATTTTCAATGCATGTCAAGGGTTGATTATTATCCAAGTTAATTCCGAAGATTGTTGTTCCTGTGTAGGGTTTGATGCTATTTCGTCTTCGAAGGATAATTTACGTTAAGCATGTACCTGAGAGAATTCGGATATTACTTTTTTATAAAACTTCCTACGGTCCATCATCACGTAACTGTAAAAAAGTTTTTGAATTAGGCAGTTAATGAATATGACAAATTTAATAAATAAACAACTATTTTATATTTAAAATAATACCATAGACTATAGACTAATAATAAATCGGATACTTTTAAGATAATTAACAAACAAAAGGTAATAATTTACTTACTCGGTTCTACTATCACCCTTATCGATAAGGCTCAACAAACGTGATCTCTCCCCGTAACGGCTGATCACTGACTGAAGCGACCTTTGATTGGCACTTCTATTTATAACTTCGTCACTTGCAAAAAATTCGTTAAAAAAACGTTGCATTAAACTACACGTTAATTAAATATGTAATCAGAAAAATGTATATCTTAACCGACACTAAACATCATTTACAATTGCAGTCAAAACAATTTAGGCGCCATTTATAAAAATTGTAATGCTGTCGGTTAATTTAAAAACATTTGTGATAATTTTTTATACGTTACATTAAGCGACACTTCGTATTTTATTAGACATCTTGCAACACAAATTGAACGCCATTCAACCCATTCTGAAAATATGAGGAAAACGCATTAAATACGCGATGTTCAGTAAATGTTAGATAGGAAAAATAATTTAAGTCACCTACCACTAACTAGTATGAACAGAGAAAAACACTTTAAGTATTATTAGTAACATAGTTCAGGATAAGGAAAAACAATGTCACCACCTCTCGCTAGCTAAAAAGGGAAAGCATAAACAATTGGAATGCCAAATATATCAAACGGGTGTTAACTTAAAAGCAACCTATACGGAAATTGACAAAATTTTGTGTCGGTACACTTATCGGCGATAAAAAATGATCCACAAAACTGCAATACTTTAAGCGACATCAAAGTCCTCAGAGAGTGATGAAACTAATACCAATCGACGCAGAAAAAAATGCTGATTTCAGTGATATATAAATGTCATTTTTGATCAAAATGTCGCTTCAAGTGTTTTGCTTTTCCACCGTCGATATGGTCTTTTAGATAGATGGCTTTTGTAATTTTACGGAACTTTGGGAAATATGTTGCAGATTTAAGTTGTAAAGGGAGATGGCTGTATAGGTTCTTTTGAGAAATATGATATAGATTTCTTTACTAACTCAGTGGACGGGATCGGTAAATAAATATCAAAGGTTGAATTCTTGGTGGAGTAGAGATGATTAGGCCTTGCGGAAAAGACATTAAGGTGTTTACGAATTAAGCAAACCGTTTCTAAAATATATAAAGATTGTGGAAGCAATAAAGCACTGAACCTCCAAAAAAAAAGGGACAAGACAGATCTTAATAATTCTTTTTGCATTCGATTCGTGAATGCTTCAGGAATCTTTGTGACCCCGAGCCATGATATAATATTAAAAAATTGCATACAAAAAATGCATTCCTTAAGTGCAACTCAAACAGACATTAAAAGAAATTGAGAACTCGTCAATTATCGGCGGAAATAAGTTAAATTTTGTTACTCTGGGGTTTCTGGGGTCGCTGAAAATAAATATGACGTCGTAAGTGATCTCCGGAGTACCTGATGCCCAGGGCACTTACGGTTTTCCTCGTCATTAAAATTCATTAAAACATTAGTCAAAAATCATTACTCGAGGGTTTTTAGGGTCACTAACGACGAATATGACATCGGAAGTGATCTACGGAGTACCTGGTACCCAGCGTACCTAGGCGTTAACTCGTCTTATGGAGTTTCCGCCAAAAAATTTATTAAAAAATGAGTCAAAAATCATTACTCGGGGGATTTTTGAGGTCGCTAACGACGAATATGACGTCGGAAGTGATCTCTGGAATACTTGGTGCCCAGGGTACCTACTGTTTACCTGGTCTTCGGGACTTTTCGGCAAATTCCTTAAAATATTAGTCAAAAATCATTACTCGGGGGGTTTTTTAAGTCGCTGATGACGAATATTACATCGGAAGTGATCTCCGGAGTACCTGGTGCCCAGGGTACCTACTTTTTATCTCGTGACTAATAATTTTTGAATAACTTTTTAATGAATTTGCCCAAAATTTCCGAAGACGAGGTAAACAGTAGGTACCCTGGGCACCAAATATTCTGGATATTACTTCCGATGTCATATTCGTCATTAGGGACGAATGCAAAAAGAATTAGTAAGATCCGTCTTGTCGTTTTTTTTTTCGGAGGTAAGGCCAATTTTAGTGCTTTATTGCTTCCCCTAAGATGAAAGTGTTAAAATTCCGTGATCTCTGAAGTAACTTCTGCAATATATAGTTATATTATTTTTTTTGTTGTAATTTAAAAATAACTTATGATTGATCAGCTGTACTAGAACCCCAAAAAGGACGACCATATCGAAGATGAGACTCTACAACGAAAAATATGTTATTTTAGAAGATGTTAAATTTATTTCCCTTGAAATAGATCTTACTGCATAGCAAGCTGAGGCGAATTTCTTACTTAACGAATCGATATGAAGGACCATTTTTGAGGTTGCTGTCTAAAAAAATACCAAGAAATTTTACAGAATCAACGGTACGGATCTGGCTGTTATTAAGAAGCAAAGGATGAAGAGATCTTTTATAGGATAATGCTACTGTCTTATCCACGTTAAAAGAAAGTATATTAAAGTCAAACCAGGTTTTCATCGTAGGTAGATCCGAAGTTATGGTTGCATGAAGAGTTGGAATAGTTGAGTTGCTCCAAGTGATACTGGTATCATCAGCAAAAGGAAACATTTTTCCATCTATTTTTAAATTAGTAATGTTATTTATAAAGATAAGGAAAAGTAGAGGACCCAATACTGAACCTAGTGGTACACCACATACAATGTTTTTGGGACTAGAGTCAGTATCATTTGTTGTAACCAGTTGTTTCCTATTATCCAAGTAGGATTGGAACCAATTCAAAGAAATAAGTACTTAGAATTTCGTAGAAATTTAGTTAAAATGTCGTGATTTACACAATCAAAAGCTTTGGAATATGTAGTTACAGAGAACAGTGGCAGTTTAAAGATTATTGTTTAGTGCTTGGTAAACTTCATGTAGTACACAAAACATGGCATCAGTGGTATATTTTTATTATTTCAAATTCCGAACTCGTTTTGTGATAAAATATTGTTATCAACGAGAAAAGACATAAGTCGAGTTTTTATGAGTTTCTCAATAATTTTGGAGAGTACCTTTAGAAGGCAATATGTTTATAGTTGCAATCATTAGATTTTTCACCACCCTTATGAAAAGGAATAATAATGGCTGTCTGTAGGCACTCTGGAAATTTACCTTTTTCAAAGGAATCATTAATTAGTGAGATTTAACACATTTTTTGTGAGATTTGAGAAAACTTTTATAGATGTACTAGAGCACGATTTGCTTTTGATACTATTGCTATTGATTGTTTGGATTAGTTCAGAGTTATCGACTGGTCTTACAAAGAATGAATTCGAGACCACTCCTGAATTAGGTAGATAGGAAATGGGATCTTGTTGTGGCAAAATAGTTGATGTTATATTTTTACTCACAATAACGAAGTATTTGCCTAGACTTTCAGGGTTTGGAAGGGAAAATGATTGAGCTGTTTGAGTTTTCTTTCGAAGATCTTTTATTATGGACCAAGTTTCCTTTGCAACACATTTAGAGCTTTCTAGACGATCTTGAAATAAGGCTTTTTTAGCTGATTTGATAAGTTTTAGATACGCTGCCCTGTACTTCGTGATATATTCAGTGACAGAAACGTTGGTAGTAAATTACTTGATGTATAGTAGTGAACGCATATTCTTGGCTGATGTGCGAATACCTTTCGTAGCCCAGGGTTTGCGATTTTTTGGCTTAATTGTAATTAAAGGAAGTGCCTTATTGAAGATACAGAGAAGCTTATCTAGAAAAACTCTGAAATTGAAGTCCACTCAGTACTTAAGCATAAATTTTGGAATTTACATAAACTCTAAGCGGAAAAATCCTACCTAAACGTCGGGGTTTCTAGAAGGGTTTGCTGAAGATGTTAAAATTCGTACACACTGCCTCGTGATCAGATAGTCCCGCAATAATAACTGTAGAGCTCAGACATCAAGGGGTGCGAAAGGTGAGACAATATAGTCGATTATGATAGATGTAGTTTTTGTAATCCTTGTAGGAGAATTAACGTGCATTGAGAGACCATACGATTCAAGTATGTTGGCCAAGGACACTTGGGTAGCACAAGCAGCAGCATAATTATTAATGTTGAAGTTCACACATAGAATTTTTCTGCTTTTATGAGGCAGGTCATCTAAAAAATTTAGCAGGTTCTGAAAAAATAGTTCCACGATATAATCAGGTGAGGTCAGATCAAGTTTAACTTTGGAAAAAAATAAGCAATAACCATGTATTTAAATTTTTAAATCATATCCGGGGTCATTTTTAAGTCCTGTTATTATTTTCCGCCAATACTCAAATAATTTGCTTTAATTTTTGAAAACCTTCGTTTTTGGCATATTTTATAATAAAAATTATTTTTCATTTAAATGAGGATACAAGAGTATTTACCTATATTTCACGATCATGTGCTTTTAAAATATAAAATCTAAAGCAAAGTAACTAAATGTATCAAATGTAGCTGATAGCTGTTTAACTTTCTTTGGTATGTTGGAAATAACTTGGAGTGCAAAAGATTCTTTTACCTTCCAAATTACTCATGCGAAATAATTGCACTAAAATGTAGCCAATGCAGTTCTGTTATTTACATCAAACAACTGCTGGTATTTTACAGCCAATTTTAAGTCTAAAGCTGGCTTTGTTATATAAAGATGATTCAGAGAATTTATTTTTAAAGTAACTGTTGTAATGTAAAAGACACTAATTGGGATAATAAGTAATAAAAATAAAATACTTATTCGTTAATAGTTATGTATGATATAAGTGTTAAAATACAATTTTAAAACACGCATGTGAAGGTTTAGGTTAGGTCATTCACATGAGTGCCTTTAAAATGTAATATTAACACGTATATCCTACAATATTTTTTCTACAAACGTCTTATATGTCAAAAATTATAATTTATTCATTCTCAATTACAGGATAATACCTACAAAAACTTTTACTTGAACATTTTACTGACATTCCATTTTTATATTTTTCTTGACATTACATCAAAACTGCCTATACTGTCAATACGTAAATCATAACAACTATAAACTATTGAATAACATCTACTTTTATTGTTGTATATTCTAAAAAATTTTAATAGTTTTTCCTACAAACGTGTTAAAAATGCAATAAAACAGTTTAAATTAAATTTTAAAAAACCTTCTAAAAAACCTTTTTCAAATTGCGCAAGTTGTACTGTTAATATTATTGTTAGTAAATGAAATATGAAAAATATTTTGACGTTTGTTTTCAAAATTTGATATTTCAATTTTAACTGCAGTGCCTTAAAAATTTTAAAGCACTAGTGCTTTAAAGTAACATTTTTAATTCTTTTATGGAGTGCTATAAGTTGCATTTTTAACACGTTTGTAGAAAAAATACTTTTAGTATTAAATACGATAAAAGTAATATGTACTTAAACTTTTGTCTTACATACATATATAATCGATGTTCCTCTTATACCGGAAGATGTCGAGGTGTCTTTTTTACTCGTTATTATCAGCGAATTTATGCCACTTTTTTCTCTCCCTAGCTAATTATTTGGCTTCCTGTCACGGTTTTCCTCTATTCTTTAATATTTCCATCACACTTGTATTTCAGGTTTTCTTTGGTCGGCCTCTCTTGTTTTTTTCCGATCGGCCTCGCTTCCCGTATCATTTTAACTTGTCTGTTGTCATTCATTCTATAGAAGTGTCCAGTCCATTGGATTCTGTATTTTCCAGTGACTTTTAAAATCTACTTGGAGATAGTTAGCTAGATGAATTAGGGATATTCCAGTGCTATGGTTGGTAGCTTCTTTCGGAAAATTCTCTGCTGTTATATTACCAATAATTCCAGTATAATAAGACAACCATATAAAAGAGACGGTTACATCGCATTGTAAGCAATTTTCTCTATCTATCCAGCTCTCCATACCAAATTGCCATGTGAAGATTTTATTATAGCAGGGTATTAATATCATTTTCAGATTAAAGGTTTACCTTTTAATCAAAGTTTTATTTAATAAAAAGCAACTCTGGATGTTTCAATTGCTATTCTAATTTCATTGTTTATGTACCAGCTATAATTATTGTTTGCGCCTAAATCAAATAGGTGATATTTTAAACTCTTTCTATCGTTATTCCATGCACCCTGATGAAAATTTAAGTTGTAGTTGTAATTTTGGTGACAACCATAAGTTTTTTCTTAGAAGTATTAAGGTTTAAGCTGTAATATTCATCATATTGAAACCTATTTGTAATTCGTTGCAATTCTTTTTCAATTGAAGCAATGAGCTTCAAGTCGTCTGCGTATCTGAGATTATTGACATTAATTCCGTTGAGCTAAATGCCTTTATCTTCATTTAATATTTCTTTGAAGAGAACCTTAAAGTCGATGTTAAATAGAGGCATAAAATCCATACTTGCCCCACTTCTCGTCATATCTTCACTGCTTCTGTCCTGGTCTGACCAATTCGTATGTTTACACAGTGAAACATGTTATCGGAGAGGCCTAAAAATCAATACTTCAAAGACAAAGTGGATGGCAGTTGGAAAGATAAATGTAGATCAAGGCGTGCTTTCTCTTGATAGAGAGGAGATAGAACGGGTAAACCATTTTAAGTACCTTGGCAGTTGGTTAAATGTAAATTGCAATTGTGATGAAGAGATAATAACCAGGATTGAAATATCACGTGATGCTTTTATGACCTGGAAACCAGTTTTATGTAACCGAAGCCTCTCGAAGAAAATTCGCAAGAAGGTCCTAAAATGTTACGTGTGGTCTATATTATTGTATGGCTGTGAGACATGGAAGTTAAAAACAACAGTGCTAAATAAATTAGAAGCATTCGATTTGTGGTGCTATGGACGAATCCTAAAGATATCGTGGGTTTCGCACACTTCCAATGAAAATGTTCTCCAAATGATGAATTCAGAACGTCTGCTCATAAACATCATAAAGAGGAGAAAAACAGAACACTTCGGCCATATAATTAGAGGGCCTAAATATCATCTACTTCGCCTTGTAAAACAAGGAGAAGTGGAGGGAAAGAGATGGATTGGTCGAATGAAACTTTCATGGTTGCGTAATATTAGACAATGGTGTAATTCCACGGTAGAAGAATTATTTTACGAGCAGCCGACGGAGAGAAGTTTCAGGAATTTGTAAACATGATGACGGCCAACATCTGAATACGGACACGGCACCTGAAGAAGAAGACACATTGATGTCAATATAAATTTTTTGATAATACGTAGATCTTGGTCATCAATTTCCATCTGTTGCAAGAAACCTATTAATTTGTCGTAGGTAGCACATTCAAAGGTTTCTCGATGTCGATGAAACACATTATATTCCTACCTTTGAACCAGATTTTTTCAGTTGTGGTAATAGTTATTTGTGATATAAGTGTTAAAAGTACACGTTTAAGGCACGCATGTGAAAGTTTGCAGAATGAGTGAAAGCGAGTTCTGCAATTCACATGAGTGCCTTAAAAATGTACTTTTTCTACGAGCGTGCAAAAATGTCTACGTTAGCGCACGCATTTTAATTTAGAAAGTTTCACTTTTCCGCACGCGTGTTACTTTTCCGCACGCGGTTTTTACTTTTCCGCACGCGTGTTAATTTAGATATGTTAATACGGCCTTAAAGTAATTATAATACATGCAATAAACTAATATTTAGATGTTATTTGACTCAGTTTCGTTTAGAGGTAAATCGACAGACTTATCGCGAAAATTGAATCACTAGTAGTATTACTATTGATAAAGATAAAAAAGATCAAGGCAGGTTTTGTTTATATTTGATTCACAGTTGGACCACCATCTCCATATAGCTATTTCAGCATCCTTATGCCTCATCGGTGAAGCTCAGAAGTCTCAACTCTTCTGCTCTTCTTCAATCTACTATTGATAATTGAATTCTATGTTTTATGAATTTGAAATTCACAGGAACGCTTATAGCTTGATTTTATGGTTAAACGATTGTGAAATTTACCGTCAATCCCACAATATTGCTAAAAAAATTATGTTTAGAAATAATTTTTGAGTTTGAATATCGGTAGTACCATTTTGACTTTTTCGACAAAGAAATTAATGACTACCATGTCACACTAACGTTTGAAAAGTTTTGTAATAGTTATTTATGATATAAGGCGGGTTGACATTACTAGTGAATAACGAAAGTGGCTCACGCTTACGTATTTTGCTCGTGCTATTGTTAGATATTTTATTATCTATTTTCAAACTCCAGCAGTACATTTGTATCTATGCATTGCATAAATACAAATGTACTGCTCGAGTTTGAAAATAGATAATACAATATCTAACAATAGCACGGGCAAAATACGTAAGCGTGAGCCACGTTCTTTATTCACTAGTAATGTCAACCTGCCTCTAAGTATTAAAAGTACACGTTTAAGGCTATGGGTACATAATTTGCAAATATTTTACGTGAATCCCTACTTTTTCTGTCTTTACACAGCAAATTACGTGTAGTAAAATTTACACTGGTATGGATATGTTAACATTACTAGAATGTCATTCTACTTGAAAATGTCATCATTAAAGAGATGGCTTTTGAATGTTCTTGGATAACTGTTATTTTTATAATTGCAAATTATTAATTCAGTTAATAAATGTGATAATTTTTTCACTAACTATGTATTCAGTGATTGTAATAATTTATTTGTACAACAAAAACTAATACTCAATCGAGAAAAGAGGAAAAGTGTTAAAGTGATTTTTTAATAATATATTGTTATGGAACGCTTACAATTTTGAACATCTTTAACAACAAAATACTTGGATTACAGAATTTATTATCCTGATGTATTCTCTGCTTGGATCTTCCACAAATAATACACAATACATAACTTTTTATCAAGTTCACGTCTTAAATCATTATTTATCAAATACACTATATAAATAATATTTCATCAATAACTCAAAATATTCCCGATGCAATGTCAAATATTTAAAATTGTCACTGATTGTCAGTGTCTGACTGACAATAATATGCTGACAATATTATATTCGGCTGAGTGCGTTGTAAGACAAAGATAGATTTGGAAAATATTACCACGGCATTATGTTCATTTTTTTTGGAATCCTGAAAAAACCAATAAATATTTTTGAAAAATTTAAACGCAGAATGAAAGAATAAATTATTACCGAGGGTCGAAAGTCCCTTAGAATAAATAAAAAGTTTATTTTGAATGAGATATTTGAAATTAAAAATCACACTAAATTTTCTCTTAGTTTTTCACCCCTTTAACTTATTAAAATAAACATTATAGAAGTTCTCAGGGACTTTCGGCCCTCGCTAATAACGTAATCTTTCATTCTGCGTTTAAATTTTTCAAAAATACTTATTAGTTTTCTCAGGATTCGAAATAAATGAATCCCCATTTGAATAGCATTGCAGCCGAAAATACGTACCGATCCTCTTAAGGCACGCATGTGAAAGTTTGCAAAATGAGCGAAGCGAGTTCTGCAATTCACATGAGTGCCTTAAATATGTACTTTTTAACACGCATATCATACAATATTTTTTCTACAAACGTAATTACAGGACAATATCTACAAAAACTTTTACTTGAACTTGACTGACATTTTTATATTTTTTTGACATCATCATTCTCTTTGCCTTATCCCTATGCGGGGTCGGCTTCCCTAATTGCATTTCTCCACACAATTCTGTCTTGGGTCATATCAATGTTAATCCCCTTTACCAACATGTCCTGCCTTATCGCCTCCCCCCAGGTCTTCTTTGGTCTTCCTCTCCTACTCCTTCCAGGAATCTGCACTTCAGCTATTCTTCGTATTGGGTGATTAACGTCTCGACGTTGAACATGACCAAACCATCTTAACCTATGCTCTCTCATTTTGGCATCAATTGGTGCCACACCTAGACTTCCCCTAATATACTCATTTCTAATTTTATCCTTCTTTGTCACTCCACTCATCCATCTAAGCATTCTCATTTCCGCCACATGTATTCGTTGTTCCTCTTTCTTTTTCACTGCCCAACATTCAGTTCCGTACATCATAGCCGGTCTTATGGCTGTTTTATAGAATTTTCCCTTCAGCTTCATTGGAATTTTTCTGTCACACAACACACCACTCGCTTCTTTCCATTTCATCCATCCAGCCCTAATTCTACTGCATGCATCTCCATCTATTTCTCCATTACTCTGTAATACCGATCCTAGGTACTTAAAACTATTGCTTTTCACAATCATTTCACCATCCAAAGATACCATTTTATTTGTAGTAGCTCCATCTTTAAATGAACATTCCAAATACTCTGTTTTTGTCCTACTAAGTTATAAACCTTTTTCCTCCAGAGCTTGTCTCCACTGTTCCAGTTTTTGTTCTAGGTCTCTTTCACTATTTCCTACTAACACGACATCATCAGCATACATTAAGCACCATGGAATATTACCCTGTAGTTTCGTTGTTATCTGGTCCACAACTAATGAGAATAAATACGGACTAAGCACAGAACCTTGGTGCAATCCTACTTTCACATGAAATTTATCAGTCTCTCCCACACCTGTCCTAACACTAGTCGTTACTCCCTCATACATATCCCTCACAATCTTTACATATTCACCAGGGACTCCTTTCTTATTGAGTGCCCACCACAGAATCTCTCGAGGAACTCTATCATATGCTTTCTCAAGGTCAATGAATACCATATGAGCGTTTGTTTCTTTACTCCTGTATTTTTCCATCAATTGCCTTATAATGAAAATTGCATCTGTTGTTGATCTACCCTGCATAAAGCCAAATTGATTCTCGGATATTTCGGTCTCTTCACGTATCCGTCTGTCAATTACTCTTTCCCATATTTTCATGGTGTGGCTAAGCAGTTTTATAGCCCTGTAGTTTGTACATTGTTGTATATCTCCCTTGTTTTTGTAAACAGGTACCAGTATACTGCTTCTCCATTCGTCTGGCATTTGTCCGACTTCCATAATTCTATTAAATAGACCTGCTAGCCACCTTGTTCCTGTCTCTTCCAATGCTCTCCATACTTCCCCAGGAATATCATCTGGTCCTACCGCTTTTCCTTTCTTTATTTTTTGAAGCGCTTGAGCCACTTCCTCGTTGGTTATTTTGGTGACCATTGCTGCTACTGTCTCCGTTGACTCTACAGGCTGTCTGTCAAATTCTTCATTTAATAAGCTGTCAAAGTACTTTCTCCATCTCTTTTTGACTTCCCTTTCGTGAACTAGTATTTTATTATTTTCATCTCGGATACATCTAATCTGATTAAAATCTTTTGCTTTCTTTGCTCTCTGTTTGGCTATTTTATATATCTTCGTTTCGCCTTCCCTGGTATCAAGTTGATCGTATAGGTTTGAATACGCTTCTGCTTTGGCTTTTGCTACTGCTACTTTCGCTTCCTTTTTCGCCACCATATAGTTTTGAAGATCTATGTCGGATCTAGTTTCTTGCCACTTTTTATATAATATTCTCTTCTCTTTTATTTTTCCTTGTACTTCGTTTGACCACCACCAAGTCTCTTTATCCTCAAACTTTTTTCCTGACGTTTTCCCAAGTATTTCAATAGCAGTCTCTCTAATACTACTGGCCATTTTTCTCCAAATTGTATTAGGGCTTCCTTTCATGTTCCAACATATTTTTTCTACTATTCTTCTCCTGAATAGACCTTCTTTCTCATCTTTCAGCAGCCACCACTTGATTTTTTGTGGTCCTCTCCGATATTTTTGTTTAGTTTCGCTTTTTACTTCGATGTCCAGAAGAAGCAGCTTATGTTGTTGGCTTACTGTCTCACTCACTATTACCTTGCAGTCCTTACATTCACGTATGTCTTCTTTCCTTATCATGAAGTAGTCTATTTGGGATTGATGTTGTCCACTTTTGTAGGTAATAAGTTGAGTTTCTCTCTTTTTAAAGAATGTGTTAACAATCGCCATATCCAATGCTGTTGCTAATTCAAGCATGTCATCTCCAGCTTCATTTCTAGTTCCAAAGCCTAATCCCCCATGTATTGTTTCATATCCTGTCTTGGTTTGGCCCACATGTGCATTGAAATCACCTCCTATTATAACTTTCTCCTCTGCTGGAATATCACTCAGTACGTCTCCTAATTGATCATAGAAAGCTCTTCTTTCATTCTCACCCAGACCTGTTTGGGGAGCATACACACACACAACATTCAATACCTCTTTATCAATTACAAATTTCACTGACATCATTCTATCACTCGTTCTTACAACTTCTACTACGTTATCTTTCATTTCACTATCATCAATTATACCAACTCCATTTCTAGTGTTACTACTCCCTACATACCACAATTTGTATCCTTCACCTAGTTCTTTCGCCCTTTGTCCTTTCCACCTAGTTTCTTGAATACAAGCAAGCAAGCACATTACGTCAAAATTGCCTATACGGTCAATACGAACTGCAGTGCCTTAAAAATATTTTAAAGCACTAGTGCCTTAAAGTAGCATTTTTAACGCCCGTATGGAGTGCTAAAAATTGTATTTTTAACACGGCTGTAGAAAAAAACATAAAACTAGAAAACTGTTTGTTTTGGAAATTTAAATAAAAGTTTTTTTTTCTACAACCGTGTTGAAATCCAATTTTTAGCACTCCATACGAGCGTTAAAAATGTTATTTAAGGCCCTAGTGCTTTAAAAAAAATTTAAGGCACTGCAGTTCGTATTGACCGTATATGCAATTTTGATGTAATGTCAAAAAGATATAAAATTGGAATGTCAGTTAAGTTCAAGTAAAAGTTTTTGTAGATATTGTTCTGTAATTACGTTTGTAGAAAAAATATTGCGTGTTAAAATAGTTATTTTCCTAACAAGTGCAGAAAGTCATTCTTTTGCGCACGCGACTTCAGTTTGCCGAACGACGCGAAGCGGGAGTTCGGCAAGCAGTCAAGTGCGGAAAAGAGACTTTCTGCAAGAGTTAGGAACAATATTTTTTCTAAGAGTCTTTAAAAAATTACCAAAATTATTTTAATTAATATGAAAATACATACACAAATTAATTCTTTGACAAGGTTGTCAAAACCAAACTTTCAATATAATTAGTTAGCATGAGGACGATCTTGGTTTCCATGACGATGATTCAAAACGACTGTTATTGTCTACCGATTTGACTTTCGAATATCATGTCAAAATAATTTTATTTCATCGAATTGTCGAAATAATATAGCGTTGCCTACTACTGTTAATAATTATTTGCTGAATTATTTTGTATTAACAAAGATGGAAAATCATATTGAGGTTTTATCCATTCCCTAGTAGTCCCGACAGGTTTTAACCCTGCTGTCCTGTTCGGGTCTATTTGACCCAAAAAATAATTTATTTCTTATTTTACAAATTATTACGCGGCGGAACGATTTGGTGTTTCGTGACTTTATTACCTAATATGAAGTCTTTCAATTGCATGTGAGATAAACATTCAACTTCCTGATTTTTTTGATAAAAATGAAATTGTTACCTAGGGTACGTTCGGGTCAATGTGACCCGCGTATTTAAACCGTTAAAAATTACCTGTGTATGTGTGTTTAGGTGGCAGTATTCTATATTAGCAGTACCTGTGTGTTTGTCAGCCGGATACGTCTGTAAATAAACACAGGTTTCTGCAAGCTAAAACTTGTAAAATAAACTGTAGTAGTATAGCTGGACGATGTTGCAAACCAAATTATAAATATGACCAACATGGACGGACAGCATGTATTTGGAACCAACTGGAAAGACATGAATAAAGTTGGTTTCCAAGCATACATTGGTCTTTTATTTTTAGCTCGAGTTTATAAGTCGCATGGTGAATCAACTAAAAGTTTATGGAATAAAGAAACGGGTCGTACTATATTTCGATCAACAATGTCGCTTGATATATTTACAAAAAGTTTGCAAGTAATACGTTTTGATAACAAAACTACTAGACAGGATAGAAGACGTTTTAATAAACTTGCGGCAATACGTGAAATTTATGAAACATGGGTAGAAAATGTAAAAAGAAATTTTAACCCTGATGAAAATGTTACCGTCGATAAGCAACTAAATGCCTTTACAGGCCGCTCTCCCTTCAAATGGTACATTTCAGCAAGCCAGCGAAATATGGCACATAACTTTGGGGTTTATGTAATTATGAACATTAAAACTTCTTATGCTCTAAAATTGCAGATCTATACAGAAATGCGTGTGATGTGTGACTTGAGTAGTGATCTGGAATGCCACAATATTACGTGTATAACTTTTTTACATTGTAAAATTTAGGACAATTTCTCCTAAAACAAAATATGTAGATACAATACCGGGGATTATAAGTAAAATAAACGGGAGCTTTCAGCAAAAATCGCGAATAAAGAAGTTCATAGCTCGACCTTTTTGCTTCATGCAAGATTTGACAATATTCCCAAAAATAATAAAAATGTTGTTCTTATGAGTACTTTGCATCATGAATCGATGCATCATGCATCACTTTCATCAAATGAAAAAGCCCCAAATTATTTTAGATTACAATTCAAATAAGGGAGCAGTGGATACTCTATAATTAGCTTGTTGGCACGTATACATGTGAGAAGAGATAAATCGCTGGCCAATGATTGTTTTTTATAATCTACTGGACATTTCTGCCTACAACGCGTTCGTGTTATGGGCATCAATAAATATCCAATGGAATACCAATCAATTGGGAAAACGGCGAATTTTTCTTGATGAATTGGGAAAAAACTAATGAATCCAGTCATCATTTCCAGAAAAAATATACCGATAATTAAAGGCTCTTACGAACTGGTAAAAAGGACACGAGCAGGAACAAGTAGACAAGATGGAAATGCTAGTGAACCGTCTATTAAATCTAACTCCGCCTGCTAAACGAACACGCTGTAAACTTGCCGTAAAAACGATAACAAGACTAATTGTTATGTTGTATTATATCACAAACATATTTGTAAAATCCATTCTTTTTATTACTGTCCCAGTTGTAAACTGAATTAAATTTTTGTAGATATTTGTTACTAGGATTTTTTGAAAGAAAAAATGCCTTTTGTTTTTTTTAATAAGGTTTAATTTACATTAACAACATAATTTTTGTTTAATTAACCATAATTTCTTGTTAATAAAGTTTTATTTATCACCATTAGCTTATTTTATTTCGATTAAGGAGCGTAAACCATAGTTGGGTCATATTGACCCGAACAGTACATTTGTGTAGTTGACTCGAACGGGACAGCAGGGTTAATTAAAATTGAAAAG
The DNA here is from genome assembly GCF_917563875.1 of Diabrotica virgifera virgifera. NCBI lineage: Eukaryota > Metazoa > Arthropoda > Insecta > Coleoptera > Chrysomelidae > Diabrotica > Diabrotica virgifera. Next base: position 60,699,783 of record NC_065448.1, on the reverse strand, counting down.
TGTTCTTTAGAATTGGACATTACTTTATTAGATAATAAATTATGTCTATTTGATAGTCTATATGGCAATTTTACTTTTTTAGATAAACCAATATGCCGTTCAGAACAAAAACGAATTTATGGCGTGGCCAAAACAGAAAAGGTTAAAGTTCTTTGCGAAGTAGAGTCCTATCCCCCTCCAGATAACTTTAAATGGCTCTTCAACAACTCAGCAGAATCCTCGGATGTCCCCGCAACGCGATATAAGACAGGTCTGCATAGATTCATCTCGACGTTGACGTATACTCCCATGAACGAAATGGACTACGGCACTGTAATGTGTTGGGCGAACAATTTGGCAGGAAAACAGCAGGAGCCATGTATATTTCATATTATTCCTGCTGGGAAACCTGATCCGCCCTATAATTGCACTATAGTTAATATGACAAATGAGTCGCTAGAGGTGGAGTGCACTGAAGGGTTTGACGGTAAGTGAAAATTATTATGAAGTATTATATTTTCTGATATAAAAAAACCGAACTAAAAATGAAAAGCAAGTTTGAATAACTTAATTATGCAAACGTTTTGGTTTATGTGAGGCTATATTTATATTTTCAGTATTAACCAAATATCTGAAGAAATTTTAATTGCCTTTATCAACATTTGCAATGTATTGAAAAATACAATTTTCCTATATAATACGTTTATCAAACAACAAAAAAGTAATATTTATTTAAAATATAATTTTTCACCAAAATTTTAGAACGATATATTAGGGCAGTTAATGAAGGTATTTGGCTCCGAATTCCATCCTACTAATTCGATTTACTTGATATTTTTACAGTAAGTAGGGAATAGCTCAAGAAACAAAGTCTACCCTAGGCCGATGTGCGCTTTTACCTTGGGGTGGTCCACACCCCTTCTCGGGGGTGAAAAATGTTGTGGTTAAAATAGCCACGGAAGAGGCTAAAGAACCTAATTTTAAGCGGAAACTGTTCTATAATTATTTTTTGAAAACTTAATACTTTTTGAGTTATTCGTGGTTGAAAATTGCCCATTTTCATTAAAAAATTACACCTTTTCGGACGGATTTTTGCGAATACCTTAAAAGCTGTGCATCTAACGAAAAAACTATATAAAATATTTCTGTAGGTTATAAAAAACAAAGAGATTCGTTCCTTCATAAATCTTCTAGTTAAAGTACAAAGATAGATATGCTAGGTAAGAAGAGTTTGCTTTTTTGCTGCATGCTCACATCGGTGTATTCAACCTGAAATAACAGAGATACTGTCGATTTTAGGTGTAAAATGATACCTAAACTTTTGTAGTCCTTAAAAAGGCCTTTAAAATGAGCAATACTAAATGTCGGTTATATTCAAACTAAGCGAGATATGCTGCAAAAAAAGTTGATGACTAATGTATTTTAAGAAGAAATGAGAAGTATACTTAACCCATCATCCATCAGAATTTAAATACATCGTTTTTCTTCTACAATACCTTTTATTATCTTCTTTTCCTCCATGTAACTCGAAAAAGATAAGAGATGCGAAAAAAGATCCCACACAAAAATGTAGGACTTTTTCAGATAAAAATTTCCTTTTAACTTTTTATTACTGTATCTCTTACAATTTTCAAGTTACATGGAAAACAAAAGTTTTAAGAAAATTTAAAAATTCGCTCTATAATTTGATCTTTTTTTTTTCAAAAACCATTCATTTTAAACCCATCCAACTTTTTGAACACAGAAATAACACTGTAATAAAAGGTATTGTGGAAAGAAAACGATGCATTTATATTTTGGTGGATGGGGGTTAAAATTACTTGTCATCTTTTTCTTAAAATACATTAGTTATCAATTTTGTTTGCAGCATATCTTGCTTATTTTTAATGTAATGGACCTTTAATGAAGCTCACTTTAAAGGTATTTTCAGGCACTACAAAAGGTATTAGTAGCATTATACACCTAAAATCGACCGTTTCTCTGTTATTTCAAGTTGAATACACCAATTTGAGAATGTACCGAAAAACAAACTATTTTCACCTACCATATCTATTTTGTATTATAACTAGAAGACTTATGAAGGCAAGTGTCTCTTTGTTTTTTTATAACCTACAAAAATGTTTAATATAGTTTTTTAGTTAGATGCATAGTTTTTAAGGTATTCGCAAAAAACCGTTCGAGTAAGCATTATCTTTCAATGAAAATGGCCAATTTTCAACCACGAATATCTCAAAAAGTATTGAGTTTTCAAAAAAAAAATTATAGGACAGTTTTTGCTTAGAATCAGGTTCCCTAGCGAGTTCCGTGGTAATTATAACCAAAAATTTTCCACCCCCAAAATGGGGTGGGAACCACCCCCAAGATAAAAGCACACATCGGCATAGGGTAGACTTTGAATAAGGAGATAAGTAGAGGGTATGCCCAAGATTTTATTAAAATCCATGCAGTAGACAGAATTAGGAGGTAATATCCTATTCTTGCTCCCATTGACATCTATAATTTGATCTTTTTTTTCAAAAACCATTCATTTTAAACCCGTCTAACTTTCTGAACATAGAAATAACGCTATAGGCAGGTATTGTAGAAGGAAAACGATGCATTTACATTTTGGTAGTTGTTTGCAGCATATTATCTCCCTTACTTTTAATGTAATGGACCTTTAATATAGCTCATTATAAAGGTATGTTCAAGCACTACAAAAGGTTATACACCTAAAATCGACCGTCTCTCTGTTATTTCAAGTTGAATACACCAATTTGAGAATGTACCAAAAAGCAAACTATTTTCCCTACCATATCTGTTTTTGTATTATAACTAGAAGAGTTATGGAGGCAAGTGTCTCTTTGTTTTTTTATAACTTACAAAAATGTTGAATATAGTTTTTTAGTTAGATGTATAGTTTTTAAGGTATTCGCAAAAAACCGTTCGAAAAGCTATTATGTTTCAATGAAAATGGCCAATTTTCAACCACGAATAACTCAAAACAGATACAAAAAGATACAAAAAGAGATACAAGAATAAAAAACACAGATAGAACAATAATAACAGACGATCAAGAAATAATGGAACGATGGAAGCAACACTTTTAAGACCTACTAACTAGTAATGAAGTAAACAGAGAAGAAAACAACGAAGAAAATGAAGAAAGAACAGAACAGGAAGAAAACACCGATGAAATAACAAACGAAGAAATAGAAACAGCAATAAAGAAACTTAAAAATGGGAAATCTCCTGGACATGATAGAATAACACCAGAAATGCTGAAGTATATGGGACTGGAAGGTAGGAAATTGCTCAGAGAAATATGCAATGAGGCATGGAAGAAAGAAGAAATACCGTCGGACTGGGAGATGGGAGTAATACTGCCCATATATAAGAAAAGAGATATCAAAGAATGTAACAATGATAGAGGAATTACACTATTATGTACAGCACTGAAAGTATATGAAACAGTATTAGAACAAAAGCTGAAGAATATAATAGAAACGACACTAGAAGAAGCCCAGAGTGGTTTCCGGAAAGGACGAGGGGTGCAAGATCACATATTCACAGTGAAGCAAATAACAGAAAAAACACTACTGACTAAAACCAAAGCGTACATGGCCTTCATCGACCTAGAAAAAGCATTCGACAGAGCGAAAAGAGAAACAATATGGAACAGTCTAATTAGAAGAGTAGTTGATAGAAAACTAATAGAAGTCATCAAAAGTCTATATAAAAGAAACACGAATTACATAATGCATAAAAATATGAAATCGCAACAATTTAAAACATCTGAAGGCTTAAGACAAGGAGGAGTCATGAGCCCTACACTCTTTAACATCTTCATGGACGAAATAATCAAAGAATGTATACCACAATTAAAAAAGCTACATGTAGGTTACCGAAACCTAGAAAGAATAGGAATATCAGAATGTGCATTTGCTGATGATGTAATTGTCATGGCAAATAAAGAGGAAGATCTAAGAAATAATCTACAAACAAGGAATGAGGTATTAAATAGGCATGGGATGAAAATAAACACACGCAAAACAAAGATTATGGTAGTAGCACAAGAACAACCCGTATTAAACATACAAATCAATGGAGAAACAATAGAACAGGTAAGCTACTTTCAATACCTGGGAGTAACAGTGGAAAACAACGGAAAACAACACAAAGATATAGAAGAACGGATTAACAAAACGTCTAAAATATTCCACGCAATTAACAACAAATTTTTAAACAAAAAAGAAATATCCAGAAAAACCAAAATAACTGTCTTCAACACGATATACAGACCAGTACTTACATACGGGTGCGAGTCTTGGGTATTAACAAGAAGTATGAAGAGTAAGATCCAGGCACTGGAAATGAAATACCTAAGACGAGTAAAAGGAGTATCAAAAAGAGACAGACTAAGAAATATAGATATACGAGCAGAGCTCAAAACTAAACCACTCCTAGAATACATCGAAGTAAAACAGCTGAGTTGGTGGGGCCACATGAAAAGAATGAGAAGAAACATACCAGTAAGGAAAGTATGGGAAGCAAGAATTCAGAAAAAAGAAACAGAGGAAGACCATCAGAAAACTGGGATACAACCATTGCGAAGATTATCCAAAAGAAAGGGAAAACCGTAGCAGAAGCAAGCAGACTGGCGCAGGATAGAAAACAATGGTCAAAGTTTGTGCACACGTGAATAGACATTAGTCCCGACACTGAAAAGTAAAAGGGACTTAAAAGACTATATATATATATATATATATATATATATATATATATATATATATATATATATATATATATATATAATAACTCAAAACGTATTGAGTTTTCAAAAAAAAATTACTTATAGAACAGTTTTTGCTTAGAATTAGATTCTCTATCGAATTCCGTGATAATTTTAACCAAAAAATTTTCCACCCCTCAGAACCACCGCCAAGATAAAAGCACACATCGGCTTAGGGCAGACTTTGAATTTAGGTGATAAGTAGAGGCTAGGCCCAAAATTTCATTAAAATCCATGCAGTAGGATAAAATTCGGAGGTAATGTCCTATTCTTGTTCCCATTGACTGGCGTACATTAGGGTGGAACCAAAGGATAGGAAAAACATTTTTTTGTTTCATGGAACTTTCTAATAGCACTCGAAAGTTGCTTTATCATGTCTACAATAAAACTACAAAATGTTTTTGTTCTAGGTTTACATCTTGAGGTGCCGCAAGAGCTTTGAAAAGATAGGTTTTTAACAAAAAATACAGAAAATTTCAAATATTTTTATATTTAGCCTGGTGACGTAACTAACATTTCTTAGTCAAATATTGTTTCTAATAACAGTTAACCTTGCTATCATTGCTATATGTACACATTGCTATAAGATTTCTTTAGTTACAATATTCATCTTGATACTTAAATAAAATGGTTTTTTGTCTCAAACTTGAGCATGATCTTTGGGAAGAAATCTTTGCTCTGACAAAGCCATTTTTACTTCAAGACCACAGACACTAAGAGATGACACAGTCACGAGCTTTATGGCTCTTTTCACTGGGAAAACACGGAAAATCCACACACAGTACCTGACAACTAGGGTCTCTTGCTTCACTTATATATTTTTTAAGTCCTCGTCAGTTCTATGTTTTGTCATAGGAGGCTAAGTAATTTTATTCTACCGTCCAGTTAATTATATCTATATCAATGTAAGTCATTGGCATTAAAGTTAAGCTTCGGGACAACAAACTTCCTTACACCATTTATGAGTTCCGATCTTGCCTTCAAAAGTCGCAGCAGACCTAGCTCCCTTATATGTTTTCTCTTGTCCCATTCCTTTGAATTACTGGATCAATTATTTAGAGATGTTCCTCACAAAGATAACGTGAAAATTTGATGAGTCTCCATAGATGTTTTGATCCATTTACACAAAATCGTTTCAGTTTGATATGAAATCAGACTGGAACATACACATTCATCACATACATAGTTACAGTTGTCGGATTATTTGAAGGATTCTCTGTTGCAACATATAACCGAAGAAGGCGATTGGCCAACGTAAGCCATCGTAAATGAGCGAATTTCCCATGGGTTTTTAAAGAAAGATCAGAAGGATATACACCACTGGAGATTGCTTTGCACATTTCAAGTAAATAGTTTTGATCTGTGCTTAGATCATCCTTAATCTCTAGAGTAGGGAGGTTGTTTTGTATGGGAACGAAATTAACCACATGAAGCTGGTTACAGATTTCAAGTTCTTTGCCTAAAAGCCCTCCAAATTCATTAAGGTCTTTAGTTTTTCCATCCAATGTGCAAAACAAATGATGCAAATTAGCAATTATTAGCAATATATATGCAGCAATTATTCATTGGTATAGAACAAACAAATTGGCCACTTCAGAGGCTTATTTAGGTTTTTTTCTATAAAAGCAATTACACCATTGTTAATGCCGGTGTTAGTGGCAGTTCCATCAAATCCGACAGCTGTTATATTGGAAATGTTCAAAAAATTGTCCTCTCGAAAATGCTCCATTATCTTTTATAGCTTCACCTGTTCCGGAAGCAGAAGTTATATACCCTAGCAAGGTTGATCCAGGTTCCTCTACTATTGAAATATGCTCTTCTGCTCTAGTCAGAATGTTAAATTGTATTAAGGAATGAAATAAATATTTCCTATTAAATATTTCTTTAAATGTGGAATTCGAGTTCAAACTTTACCAGTTTTAGTAAAAATAAACAATGGATTGTTGTAAGTTAAAACTCAAATTATCTTGAAAGAGTAGTTTTAGAGTGTGTATTTATCATTTAAAATAGGAATTAAGACATTACAATAGCTATTTTTTACCAAACCAAAATCATCAAAATTTGCAAAATTTAACTAAAAATTCTAACTTTCAACCCTTTTGCGGCACCTCTAAAAATATTTTGTTTGGAAAAATATTTTATTTGTGGCTTCACAATGGCGATAGGCAACTTTCTATCACTATTACACATTGAAATTATAAAATCATTTTTTTCGTTCCACCCTAGCGTACATGTATCTGAAAAATATATTACATATTGATAATTAATATACATGCTCTCAGTTGTTGTCAAGTTAAACAAAAAATAAAAAGCACATTAAAAATGAATAGTTTCATCAAATTAAAACAAAATAAGTGCCTTGTTACCAAGCAAAGTCGTCCCCATTATCTTCACAATGAGCAATTTATTATATGTTATGTTGACCGCGGTAAGTCAGGAAACAACCGATCCGACAAAATATGAGAATTTTTTTTAATAAAATGTCCCAGGCCCAATTTCGACCGTTCTAGGTTTTTATGCTCACTAAGTTAACGCTCTTATCAGTGTGTTAACGAGATTTTACAAGTATTTTATTCTTTTTGTGTACACATGAATCTGTTTCTTTTTCAATTTGCCTTCAGTATAAAACAAAATAAGCGATGGACTACCCCAGCTAATTGAAATAACATTCGAAAATATTACCTCAATTATCCAAGATAGCCATCGCTACACCCTTAGCTTAGCTCAGTCACTCAGGTATGTGTTCGTCTTGTCGTAATCTTAGAAATGAACTAGGAAAGTTTGGAGTGAAAGCAAACAAAACAGTATTTTTAACTAATCATGTTTATTGTTCATAAAAATATAATAAAAATATGACTTATGAATTGTATTAACAAATATATTCAAATTCTTACCAAAAACTAACAATTCTTGATTATACTTATTGCTTTTGGTATCTGACAGTAACTTCTTGATGTTGAATGGTACTGCTTCTGGTTCTGCAACGGGCCCTGAGGTTGTAGGTGTTGTATTCCACCAGGCCTACGGATGTTGGTCGTTGCAGTGTTGGTGATGTGGGTGCAGCATGGATGACATGTCCTCGTTGTTCTATCGCCGGCGATTTGAGGGTTGTTGAAACTCTTGGAGGGAGAACGGTGATCTTATCCCAAAAATTAGAACAGCAAAACACATATCAACAATCAAGAAGATAAACCAACGTGTGCCGTCTGCCATTCTAATCGGCAGAAATAGTAGCAAATGACAAGAATAAATTAAATGACATTTAGATGAGGAGAATAAAAATTTGATTACCAAACGTTCATTTTATATGTAAATTAAAAAGATAGTATATTTAAAACTAAAATATCAGAAACCATGCTTTTAACACTGGAGGTTAGATATAAAAATTTTTAGAAAAAGCCGTTAGATTTTAGAAATGTAATTACAAAAAAAAAATAATTAGAACACAACTCACCCCAAGAGAATTAAACTCTGGAAATAGATAAGGCATTATGAGCTCATCTCTTTAAATAGATAATTTTTCCCTGTCCTTTCCATTTTCATTTTGTGTCAGCGGGTAGGAATGAAGTGTCACTTTCATGACAGTGCGACGTTTGAAAAGGCGACCAAGTACTATGAGGTAGCAGGCATGTTCCGTATTGAAAGACAATTACTTACAGAGTCAGAATATAAGGGGTACGTTCAGTATGTTCAGTTGATGATTTAGATTTTAGATGAAAAGGGATATAGTAAATTGAAGATAATAAAAGAGGATAATAAAAGAGGATGATAAAAGAGGATAATAAAAGAGGTCGCCTACGAGTGTTTAACGAAGAAAACAGGTAAAACAAATAGAAGAAAAATTATTGTTGATGAAATATTAAAGAAAATACAGTAAAATAATTATTTAAAAATAAAATATCAAAGATGCTACGTTTGTAACGTTACAAGTAAATTATTGTCTTTCCTTTCATTTTTTAGTCTTCTCACTAATCGTCTTTCTATGAGGAAACCGTCTCTCGGCATCTTTACGATTCTATTTGTTGTCTTTCGGCTTATATGGTCATTTCGGTTTACGCACCTTGTTCTTACGTAGTCCTTGATGTTATCCAGTTTGCATCTTTGTAGTCTATATGTACTTCTAGCTGTCCCATAGTGTCTTATCACACAGTATTTTATTTCTCCATATTGTTTCATTCGGGCATCTTGCAGCTCTGTTTTTGCTCTATTAACTTAATCTTCTACTGCTGTTTCGATAAATGTTATAATCAAAAAGGAAGACAAATCAGACCTAGACAACTACAGAGGAATTACTAACTGAATAAAATTGAGGCGCTATTACATAAAGTAATACCAAAATTAGCCATTCACCACATCGTGGTTAGTAGGTATCTCGAGAAATAAGCGTTTTTTGAGAAAGTGCAACTCGTTAATAAAGTCACATTTTGTGTTGCATATTTTGACTTGAAATGTTCCAGAAAACTTTTTCATGAACTAAGTTTTAATGCTGTGTTGATTAAAATTATAAACTAAAAAGTTTGTCACCCAACTTTTTTAAGTAAACATGAAAATAACTTCTCTTCTAAATTGTTTAAACATCTTAGAGAAATTTCATTTTTATCTAAATTTTTCAAAGATGACACAGTACAACAATGTTGTTGCTAAGTAAAAAAAATCTTCTAATAATTTATTTAACTCATTTATAGTGGCAATTTAGACGTATAATATACATTTTAAAGTAAAAGACTTTAAAATGATATCGCCAATATTTATGAGTTGCGTTTTTGGGACGACTTTACTAAAAGATAGTTTATTCAATTACATGAAATCAATCCCAACTCAAGAATATCCGTCACAAAAGAGCATAGCATGTGATCTGTCTTTTAAAAAGACAACCAAATGCAACGATGACAGTAAAATTCTCGCGTTAGAGATTCCATAGTAAATCACGAGGGAAAACCAGGAAAAAACCTCATGATACTATCCCGACATCGCGCATCGTAAGTATTTGGTCTTACATTTAATTTACTTTCAAAAAGCTAATACCAAATTCTGACTTTATTACGTTTAAATTATAAATAATATTAATAATACATAGATATAAATAAGTAATACTAAAATATAAAATTTGTGCTAACTCCATATGTTATTGACTTACTAATCGTGGTATTTTTTTTCTATTGACTTCCTCTTTCAGTATGGCTAACGGCATCCTAGTGCATTCTACCGAGGAATTTGCGACACAATTGGTTTCATTTCGCATAATTAGAGACGCTTTTTTGATTCTTATCTTTTTATTATCTGATTTTTTCAGGACTATACTTGAATCTCTCCACTGAACTCTATGTTCATTATCCCATGCGTGTTAACATATTTGAGATCTATCAAATTCTCTATTTCTAATATAAGACTGATGTTCACTTATTCTAACGTTTAATGGTCTTGACGTTTCACCTAAATAAAATTGTTCACATTCACAAGGTATTTTATAAATGCAATTCTTTGTTTATTTACATTTAACTTTAAAGGGCTATTAAACAGTGAAACCGATTTTAGGACATTGCCGGTTAAAAAATATGGCTTTATTTTTAGATATATCGGAATAAAGACAGCTTTAGAAGAAAAATAATAAATACGAATTTAATAATGGCCTCATTGAGGTTATTGAGCTTAATAAATTGAGCTTAAAAACTTCGTAGATAATCTAGAAGTCGTTTTATTAAAAATAAAATTGTCGGCATTGTGGTATTTTATTAAAAAAAAAGAGCAATTGTCATCTTTGTCGGATCGGTACTTACCTCCCGTACTCTGGTGGCTTGAATATAATATACTGCTCATTATAAAGATAATAAGGTCCACTTTACTAGGTAACAAGGCACTTACTTATTATTACGTTTCTAACCATTTAAATGATGCGGATAAATAAATTAAAATAAATATTGGATTATATGCATGTTTTTATATAACATAATATAGATTTGCACTCTATATGTACAGACTACTCTTTGTTTTTTTAATCAATTTCAAAAGTTTTAGAAAATAAAATTAAATCACTATCTTTACTGGTTGCACTATTTTCTCTTGAAAATACCAGCGTGTAAAATCTCCATGTGTATTTGAGGTTGTACACATCCTTTAGACCTTTTTACAAACACAATTATAATAAAGCTTCCTAAAGAGCTCCAAAGCTCCTCTCTAGCCGATGTTCTGTCTCATAAACTCTCTGCAGGTGCTTTCCAATTCGTTCCAAACCGTTCAACACTTCACCGTCAAGTAAGTGCCCAGCACTTTTCTGACTTCTTTTATATTTAATTATAGCTTTAGTGTGTTTCGAGAAATAGGAGCTAAGTGTATACCTTCACAATTAAATTAATATCGAGTTGAACAAATAGAATTTTTGTTACAGTTTGCTTCTTGGCTTCAATTTAATATTATATCGTAACTAATAATATAAAGTGAGTTCGAAAACTACTGGAAAATTACATTTTGTATATACCTAAATATAATCAAGTTATACTTCATACAAATATTAGTCCAGGGTAATAAGGTTTTTTCCATGACACTTGAACAGCCAGGATACTGAAACGTTTTTTCGACAGGTAATACCTATAAGAGCAAATTGTAACTATTTCCTGCGTAAGATCTGGCGACCATTTTTATTTATAAACAATTAAGTGTCAAAAAATGGCATTTTTAATTTTTTTTTAAATCAATGGAAAACAGGGAAACTTATGGTTTTTTTATTACAATTATCTTCAAGATTATAGAAAAAGCTTTAAAATGACGTATTACAAAGTTTGATATACTTTTTGATATATTATTTGATATATTATTGTTAATATATTGATATAGTTTGATATATGGGTGAACATCGGTATGGGTGATTTCGATAGGGTGAACATCTCCCACAGGTCGGGTTGAATCAAATTGCTTGCTTGCTTGCGATAGATTTTTTAATGATTTTGAGTACGTATTTTTTAGTTTTTCGATCTGTTATTCTTTTCGCGACAAATTCGCTTTTTTCTTGTGAAACTTTGAGACTCACCCTTTTCCTTACGCCCTGCTCAAATCATCCGATTTTTTAAATATAAACTGTTTTTCATGTACTTAACTTACCTTATCTTAATGTGACGATTTCGAGTTTTTCTCTGGATAGATTTTTTTTAGGGCCCCCCCTTAACGAACTCCCCTGAATTAAGAGCCAATATATGGTAGAGGTACATTTTCAGGGTACAAGGTTTCTCCCCATGTAATAATCTGACACGCTCGAGTAACTGCAAAAATCCCCGCTTGGGCTCCCCCACTATTATGAATAACTTAGCAAAAAAAAAGAAGGACGAAAGGTAGACACGCAATTTAACAGACTGAAGAAAAAACAACAGATAATCAATAGAGAGGAAGACCATCTACACGATGACAAGATGATCTGCAAAATGTGACGAAATATTTAATGCCTACCGTGAACTCCGGATAGAAAACCGGATACAAACACGAGAGGCCTATGTCTTGCAGTGGACTTAAAAGGGACTAATGATGATGAATGCAAATCATTTAGATTTAACTGACTGTACGATAAGCAACTTGGAAAACAATGTCTCCTAATTGTATGCCGAAGCAGATAAAAAGTTTTTACCCGCCTTTTACATAGATGTATGTCCTCCTTTACAGGAGTAGATTTATCTAAATATATAATAAAGGAAACAAATTATAGTTCTCATAAAAACTAGAAAACAGGATAGGATGAGTAGAGCAGGATATACAGGGTGTAACAAAAATACAGGTCATAAATTTAATCACATATTCTGGGACCAAAAATAGTTTGATTGAACCTAACTTACCTTAGTACAAATGTGCACATAAAAAAGTTACAACCCTTTGAAGTTACAAAATGAAAATCGATTTTTTCCAATATACCGAAAACTGTTAGAGATTTTTTATTGAAAATGGACATGTGGCATTCTTATGGCAGTAGCATCTTAAAAAAATAAAATGAAATTTGGACACCCCATAAAAATTTTATGGGGGTTTTGTTCCTTTAAACCCCCCAAACTTTTGTGTACGTTCCAATTAAATAATTATTATAGTACCAGTAGTTAAACACAGTGTTTGTAAAATTTTTTTGCCTCTTATTACTTTTTCGAAAAGTCAGTTTTTATCGAGATATTTTGAATATTTGTCAAATCCACCACATATTTGTATATGGTTAAGTAAGATTATGGAGACTTGGTAATAATATGAAAATTTATATATTTAGGTATATTTTGAACCATATTAAAAAAGAAGCTACATCTCGATAAAAGGTGCCTTCTCGAAAAAATACAAAGAGGCAAAATATTTTAAAAACACTGTATTTAACTAATGGTACCGCAATATTTTATATTTATTATATTTTTATTTTATTTTATATTGGAACGTCACAAACATTTGGGGGGTTTAAAAGAACAAAACCCCCATAAAAATTTTATGTAAACATATTAAAAAATAAACCTCAACTCAATAAAAACTGCCTTATCGAAAAAATACTAAGAGGCAAAAAAGTTTTAAGAATATTGAGTTTAACTAATGGTACCACAATAATAATTTAATTGAGACGTACACAGAAGTTTCGGGGGGGTTTAAAGGAACAAAAGTCAATAAAATTTTTATGGGGTGCACAAATTTCACTATAATTTTTCTTTAAGATTTTCCTGCCATATTAATGCCACATGTCCATTTTTGCCAATTGATTTTCATTTTGTAACTTCAAAGAGCCGTAACTTTTTTTAGCTTTAAAGGTAAGTTAGGTTCATTCGAACTATTTTTGGTCCCAGAATATGTGATTTAATTTATGACCTGTATTTTTGTTACACCCTGTATATCACGAAAACCAGAACAATAATCGTATACAAATTCCACTGCCCGGTGGAAGCAAAAGTAAAATGAAATAATACTGAAGAGAATGGTCTGTATGAAACTACTAGCAAAACAATTCAACAGATGAGTAACTGGTAGCAAAAACAAAGGGACATCAAGGCTTTATGTTAAGATTATAGTAACATGCACGATGATAATCCCAAATAATCAACACTACTAAGCGAATTTTATTTAAAAAAAAAATTTTGTCATGAAGTTATAAAAACAACACTGCAACGGAAAAATTGGTGTTCACTAAACTACAAACTAGCCCTTAAATGATTGCCCAGCCAACTCTGATTTTGATGGTCCGATATTATAAAGGATTCGTAGGAAAAAAAAATCAAAACTAACATCATATTTGGTATCCTGGATGCATTGTACTATTTTATTCTTACTTTATTCAGAATTAACTATGAATAATATATTAGTAGAAGATAATTTAATGTTATTTATGAAGGCTAAATAAGTTAGACCTATCAATCTGAAATTTCTGTAGAATAATGCATCGGTTTCAAATCTTGTAAGTTTATTCTTTTTATTTTAGGTGGTCTTCCACAACATTTTATATTAGAAGTTTATGATTCTGGGAACGGGCTGTCATTAGCGAATGTCTCATCCAAATTTCCTGTGTTCATCGTGAGCGGCCTGGATCCAGGAAAGTCTCTAAAAATGATTGTTTATGCTGCAAATAGTAAAGGAAAAAGTGAACAAATACCATTGGAAGGGTTTACGTTAAACATAGCTGAAAAGCAAACTGGTAAGTGAGTTTATGTTACTATGATTGAATATTAAAATCCAAAAGTAGAGGTTTACAGTGGTTCTTACACTCGGATCTTGCAATTATTATTGCATTAATCCTATCTGCGTGACTAACGCCACACCTTATTCCGTACTGTAACTGGAACAGTGCAAATTAGCACAAGCTAAGAATACTCTTAGGAATTATATAAACTTAGTTGCGTATTAAAAATATTTTTCTAGCAAGTTTAAATCAAAAAATTATGATTTTTTCTTCAGTCAGTTTCAGCTTATTATACAAAAACCATTTTTTTGATTGCTTGGTATCACTATCTATTTTAATTTTTAAATAAGGTTGATCAGATATGCATATTCCTTCTCTTTTTTTTTGGTGTTGACTCATGATAATTAATGGGTCCAATAGCTCAGGCAGTTGGATGTCTGATTCCACACATAAGGTCTGGGATTGAATCCCAGTGCCGACGAGAACATCTAGACAGTTAGAACACCTAGAAATAATTTAACGATATAAACGGGACCCTCCTATTATTACTAATGATAATAAAAGCACAAGGTAAAACATGAACAACTTATATTATAGACGTACTCAAAAACAAGAATCTGGATATGAGGGATGTAAATCTTTGATATCAAATTTACACTACAGCCAACGATCGAATGTGAAAATTGGACGAGAAGTGTCAGAAGAAATGGAGATAAGGAGAGGGGCCAGTCAAGGTTGTATACTGTTTAATACGTATTCTGAATAAATCATACAAGAAGCTTTGGTAAAGGAGACAGTCGGCATAAAAGTGAATGGAAGATTAATCAATAACATTAGGTATGCCGACGATACACTCATGTTAGCCGACAACTTGGAAGACTTAGAAAGAATAATGAACAAAATATTAAGATATAGTGGAGAATACAGACTCTCCCTTTACATCAAAATAACAAAATTTATGAAAATTAGCAGGAACAACAATACAAACGAAATATTAACGATAGGCGGCCAGCATATTGAGAGAGTAAGAAATATACTTACTTGGGAACGATAATCACAGAAAATAACGAGTATACTGCTGAAATAAGAATGAGAATTGAAAGAGCACGTGTCAACTTCGTGAAAATGAAAAAGAGTTTATGCAGGAAAGATCTGACATTGGTCTAGGGCTTCCAATCCCGCAGCCTGAGTTCAATCTCGGTATTTGCGGGACTACGAATTTTCAATCCCGCGGGATCTCGGTATTTGCGGAATCCCGCATATTGAAAATAGTCATATTTATATAAGGCAAATAAAACAATAAATTAATCAACTAACTCCACATTTATTTAAGTATTACTATTAGTATGAGATCAAATCTGTTTTTTCTTTACAAAAAAGCAGTAACAAATACTGAAAAAACAAAAAATTTATCTTCTTAAAAAATATACCAACAAAATTTTAAAAATCAACCAAAAAAACCCATTTTCAACTGAAAATTAATATAGTTTACTAATTTAGTTGCTATATTGCTTGCTATAAGTTACTATTATTAGCTAAGCTTTCAATTGAAAATGTTTGCAAAGGAAACACAACATATTGGATGGTATGAATAAAAACGGAGTATAAACTCCGAGTACGTTCTCATGAGTATCGGCATAAAGTATAATCAAATTTACACAAACAACAGTGCAGGACTTATTATGGGTAATCCTCTAAGCCCATTACTATCAGATATATTTATGAACCAACTTGGAACAACAATTTCTAAACACCCCGTATTTAAACAGTTCTTATATTGGTGGAGATACGTGGATGACATACTAGCCTGCTTTACAGGAACTAACAGACAACTTGACCAATTTCTATCATGCATTAATTCACTTCATAGTAATATTGAGTTCACAATAGAAACAGAACAGAATAATTCCATAAACTTTCTAGATGTAACGATTACCAGACTACACAACAAACATGAGTTCTCCGTATATCATAAACCTACCCATACTGACACAACTATACACAATTCATCATCCCATCCTACACAACACAAATTAGCAGCCTACCATAGCATGATACATAGACTGACAGAAATTCCTATGACAAAAAATAACTTCGAGACAGAACTAAATATCATTAGACAAATAGCAGTAAACAATGGCTATAACGAACAAACAGTTAACAACATTTTAAACCAAAAACTCCATAAGAAAGCCTTGAAATTAGTGTATCCACCACCACAGAAAAAACCCAGTACCTTCTGCTCTCTCACATATACTGGCAAAATAACAACAAAAATAGCCAGATACATAAAAAAGAAAGGAATAACACCAGCTTTCAGAACTAACAACAACTTAAGCAAACATATTAAAAACAATAAAAGCCGAAAGAGAAAGCAACTACAGAGTGGTGTGTACAAACTAACTTGTGGTGACTGTCCGAAAACTTACATCGGTCAAACTGGCAGAACTTTTGACAAACGGATAGCAGAACACAAAAGGGCTTTCAACAGTAGAAAAACAGATACTTCTACATACGCACTTCACCTTCTAGATCATAATCATTCTTTCAATGGAGAGTTTTAAATTCTACATATTCAAAATAAAGGCCTTAAGCTATCACTTTTAGAATCAATGGAAATTATTAAATTGAAAAATACAGATATAATTCTGAATGACCAATTTGAGACAAACAGCTCCCCACTCCTCAACCTCTTCAGTTAAAGACTTAAAAAGACAAACACATTGTAAAATATATCACTTGAGAAAGGCACTTTGCCGAAACAGTTGTAGTAATAACATAGTTGTAATAAATTTTGTGGAAGTATAGAAAACAAACGTTTTTCAGTGTTTTATTGTGAGATAAAATGAACTACCATCAAGTAACGGTCGAATCCATCAATTATATAAAGTATAAGTTTATACTACATTTCATTTGTATAAAAAACCTGTTGTTGAGATGCGAGTTTCTACTCAGCGTACATAAGAGTAGATACTACCGCGTGGAGTATGTACTCCAAGATTTGGAGTATAAACTCCATTCTCATTTTTATTCATACGAGCCAATATCTAAATCTAAACTGTCATCTGTCAAATTCCTGAGTATTTTAGACACAATATAGCCAGCAGCAGAAAATGCCCTTTCGGCTTCCATACGTCGACGGTATTCGTTTTTAGGCTTTATATGTAAATTTAAGATATTTTCCCATTGACTCCCCAGATTCATAGAGTGTATTCGCTCTATCGATTCAAGTGTATTAGCTCAAAATGGCGACGGGTAAACTAAATAAATTAGGTACATGCTGACGATATAGTCATAACTCTAACTCCTGTTGCAATGTAAGATCAAGAACGGAACCCCATGATGGAACCTCTACATTGTTTCTCACGTGTTTCTTACTTGATCAGCCTCTTCATCATCATTGCTCTCAGATGAATTTAAAAGGCTGAAGTTCATTCCCGTTACAAAATCATTAATTTCTTTTCGAATAAACTTTTCGGTGGAAGATGAAAAGTTTCATCGTCACACGACGCTTGGTAACTACAAGGCTTTTGAGATAAATCAGTAGTGCAGTCACATTTCTACGTCGTTGTAAAATACGGAGCAAAGAGAGTTTTTTTAATCATTTTGAGCGTAGCTATAGCAGTAATGTACGCTTTTTTCAGTCCCGCAAATCCCGCGCCTGTAGTCCCGCATCACGCGGGATTGGAAAATAACGCGATACCGAGATCTTGGTATTGCGGGATTGGAAGCCCTGCATTGGTCCTCAGAATAGGGCTAATTAAATGTTATGCATGAAGGAGACATAGAAGAAAACCTATGGAACAACCCGACAAAGTGGCGACTGGAAGTCAAAAAACGGCAGAGAACGTTATAAACGACATGTAGTAGTAGTAAATGTACAGAGTGTGCTTTATTGTGGAGCTGAATCATGGACATTAAACCGAAATGCAATAGATCGAACGTGTTTGAAATGTGGGCATTTAGAAGAGTTTTTAGGATTTCATGGGTACATAGAGCCACGTATATAGAAGTGTTATGGAGAGTAGGCAGAGAGAGGCCTCTCTAATGGAAGACACAATAAAAGAAAGGAAATTAGAGGGTAGGAGAAGCGTAGGAAGGAGACGCGTTTCCTATTTAAAGAACCTGAGAGAATGGTTTGCTTGCATTTTAAGGTAACTGTTCAGTGTAACTGCCTCCCTATTGGGCGCCAATGTAACAAAAAAAAAGAACTTCTTCTGTGTGAGTGAAAGTCAAGAGGATGATAAACTCCAACAGAAGTAAGGAAAAAGAAAATGACTATGTGTAACTAAATAAGAACAAAAATGTGCGGCTTCTACGTTGAGAAGCAGAAGTAACAAAATACTACTTTGAAGTAGTATTTGTAAAATAAAATGATAAGGTGAAAGGAGTGATGAATAAATAGGTAATAGATACATGAATAGACAGAGGCAAACTAAGGGAGTTAGGCTAGCTAAAGGTGCAAGAGAACGACAACTTGACACTCAAGGATGGATACGGCTAATTTTGCATGCCTGTTGAAAACGGTAGCTCTAAGTATATAGGGATGAAGACTAAGAAAGGAAATTACTACTAAGATAAGAATAATGTTTTGAAATGAATAAAAGAGAATAATTGCTGAAGAAGAACAAATTAAAAAACACTAACAAATCATGGGCGCCAAGAAAATGATCTTCGATCACTCTCCCAGGTATCTTACACTGCTATTAAATATTAAATATATTAAACTTATAAGTAAATGTAAATATAAAAGAAATAAGAATAAATGATATACAAAGTGAATAAACATTTATTAAAAATAACTACTAGATTTTTAACAATCTCTGAGTTAACCAAATGCATATAGCCCAATAAATGACCGTTTTGGAGTGTAATTTCCAGGGGCAACTCCGAATTGCATGAAAATTTGGATTTAGGATCTACTTACCCTCCACTTCAAAGTTGAATTTTTGCCGTTGGTTGCTTTTACTTGGGGGGTGATATTTACCCCTTCTCGAGGGGTGAAAAACGCGTGTTTAAAATAAGGCCGGAAATGAATAAATTGACTTATTTTAAGCACCTTTTGTTCTATAAAGTTTTTTACGTAAGTCAATACTTTTCGAGTTATTCGCGATTTAAAATGTTGATTTTTCGACAAAAAAACTACGTTTTCAGACCGTTCTTACCAAATAACTCAAAAAGTAAATATTTTGTCGAAAAAAATATATCTAGCAAAAGTGTAGCCTATAAAAAAATGGTGTACCAGTAAAGTCTACAAATTGAGTAGAAGCAAAGTTGTAGCTCATGAAAAATACGTTCTTATTCGTCTAATTCCAAATCGAATAATTCAACCGAAATCACCGAAGAAAGAAGCGTTTTTCGGGAAAACCTTATTACCATTTTTAAAGTATCGAAAAATAGCTTATTACTTGTTTTTTACAGAAGTTTACAGCATCAAAAATAAACGAGTTACACTGAAAAAAAGTTGGCCCCTTTTTTTTGGTAAAAAAAATCGTGAAAACCTCCCTCTATTTAGCACCCTAAATGAAATTAATCGTTTGGCTTTACCATCTATTTTAACTGTATGTGTATTGTTTATATGATCTGTAAGTTTGATTGGCTTGATGTGCTTATTTTTTAAAACATTTGGTTTTATAATAAAAAACATTTTTCCAAAAATTTTTGAAAGATTTAATTTTTTCAAAATAACTTAAAAAGTATTAGTGATAAGAAAAGTCTTAAAGAGTAAAAAAATGTAGGTTTTGCTATTATAGATATGCTAGTTTCATTTTGTTTCTCAGTAAGACAATAATTGGTTAAGATATGGCTGTTCAAAATTTGCATACACTCGTGATTAGTGACCCATTCAAGCTTTCTCAATTATAACCCTTTCAAAAATAAACACTTTAAACCGGTGAGACTGATAGATCATATAAAAAATAAATAGGTAAGTAAATTGTTTGTAAAGCTTTAGCGATTAATTTCATTAGGGGAGCTAAACACGGCGAAATTTTCATGATTTTTTACAAAAAAAAAAAAGAGGGCCAACTTTATGTTGAGCGTAACTCGCTTATTTTTAATGCTAAAACTTTTGTTAACAATTAAAACAAAGCTTTTTATAAACACTTTAAAAAAGTTTAAATGGGTTTTCCCGAAAATGCTTAATTTTTTGGTGATTTCACCTTGAAATATTCGATTTTGAATTAGACGTATAAGAACGTATTTTTCATGAGCTACAACTTTATTTTTATTTGATTGATGGAGTTTACTGATACACCATTTTTTTGGGTTTTTTATAAGCTACACTTTTGCTAAGGATATTTGTTTCGATACAATATTTACTTTTTGAGTTATTTGCGAAAAACCGTCTGAAAACGTAATTTTTTTGTCGAAAAATTAACATTTTCAATGGCAAATAACTCGAAAAGTATTGACTTACTTAAAAAACTCTATAGAACACAAGTTGCTTAACATCAGTCAATTTATCCATTTCCGGTCTTATCTTGAACGTATGTTTTTTCACCCCCGAGAAGGGGTAACTGTCACTCCCCAAGTAAAAGCAACCAACGGCACAAATTCAACTTTGAAGTGGAGGGTAAGTAGAACCTAAATCCAAATTTTCATGCAATTCGGAGTTGCCCCTGAAAATTACACGGTATCACCGAATTTCCCGTTTATTTACTGGGCTAATATTATGTGACTCTAAAATGACAACGTTATATTTTAACAATTTATATTCAATATAACAACAATCATGTTACCTGTTATAAAATTATATAAGTACCTCTTACTTACATATAGAGTACAAATCACATGAGACTTTTACCAAATGGTTATAGTACACTTGCTACGTACAACTTAATTAAAAACCGACGGATATGAGAAACTATAAATAAGCAGGCACAAGCCTGACTAAGGGAAATACAATAATGAATTAAGCAAAATTATTGAATGAAAGTTAAAGAAATGAAGTTAAGCTAAATACCTATACAAACGACTTAAATTGACCGAACAAATGAAGAAAAGCTAATGACACAAAATATTTGGGAAACAAGCAACTAATACAACCTAAATTTATATAATGACATGAAATCGACCTAAATAGACCATCAAATATAAAAAGATACCTTTTGGCAGATACGCCGAGCTCAACGTACAATACCGCAAAATTATACATGTTCGAGAACTTAATAAACTTATATGTACCTATATCAAAACCCAAATAAATCTTAAGAAAAAGAATTAATAAACATAATGCATTAACCAAATGTCTGTGATATTAATCATAATAGTTACTTAAGGCACAACACTAAATGTTCCCAAACCAAACCTAAACGACTCCTAAAGAGGATGCTGCTGCATCTCCGGAAATAAGCACCAGGATGGTGCAAAACCAAGCCTCCTGTAGACCCAGGTGCTAAGACGAAAAGGAGCTGGAATGCCCCCAAAAACTTGTTTCCCCAAGTGACTTGACTGTGGCTGTAATCGTCTCCTTCCAGGTGGTCGAAAGATACATGGTAGGTTTTAATATTTCTCCCAAATGGCTAAAAAACAAACATTTTCCAGTATTAGTTTCAATTTCCAATCTAACATGTGTGAGTAGAAAAAACAAAAGAAGAAGTAATGAGGAAGAGGTTTTTTAGAATGAACAGCAATAAAAAACATCCATTAACACAGCTTATCAGATGTGAAAAGGTATTGTGTGTGACCTTGATGTAGAATTTAAATACAGAATATGATATGTAGAACAAAATGTTATAGGATAATTATATTGCCAGTGTGATATGAGCGGCATATCGTTAGATTTTTTATTTACAATTTATCAAATATTGGGTGTGGACAGACTTCAAACTTAATTAACCAAAAACTAAGACTATTAGAACTTTCTTCGAACAAGTATTGCACACGGTGGAATGAATAAAAGAAACTAAATTCAATAATTAACAAATTTACTGGGAAAATTGAACTGGAAAGGATATTTTAAATGAAAAATTAAATGTAAGATCCAACCTAACCTTCACATGTCAAAAAAAATATTTCCCGGAATTTCCCATATTGTTTTTCCTCAAGAACATGCTGGATGGATTTAACAAACCCACGGGACACCATTTCTACTTCCAATGGAACTGTATTTCCCAGTAAATAACTTTTTAAAAAACGAGATCTTCCGCCATTATGGAACCAGAGGTCCGCCGAGCTACTTCCAGCGCACTTCACAGTCAAGTAAAAATCAAGCACGACCGCCTTGTCGAATTTTTTAGAACACGAAAGAATATTTCTCGCTAGGTGGCGTATATAGTACGTTCCATCAGTGATACCAAAACATAATTAGGTGTGACATCGTTGCAAGAAATTTTAAATATAAAAGATAATAATTATAAATAGTTAATTACGCGAAAATTGGAGAAATTAATTAAGAGATCAAGAGAAAATAATTATAAAAATAATTAAAGAGTTCAAAAATGATTCCGTAACGTGCCAAACCGTTACAGTAGGTCAGAATTACCATGATGATTGCCAGCCTTCGTCGCGGACATGGCACTTAAAGAAGAAGAATAAAAGCATTACAAGCCGCCGCAGCCAGAATGTCATCCAAGTAGAGCGCATTTTTCAACTATCTAGTTTCTTCGATTTGCTCCTCATCCCTCAATATTGTAGTTGCTAAACATTTTTCAAAATTGATACATTTTGCTATTTTGCAGTTGCAAAATTTCGTGTATTTTTCACATCACAATCGACATAATTGAGCAATTTTTGTTGCCCATGTAAGCGCCCCTTACTTGGCTTTAGAATTCGGCTTTAAAAATATTTATAACACACAACATGCATCATTAAACTGGATCCCATAAATCCACATACTATACTCCTGCCATAATAGACCTTTAATTCACTTGTATATATCACTACTCACTACGTCAGTATCTGCGGAGCACAGAGAATCAGAAAGCATTAATAAATCAAAGCGATTAAATTACTCGTAGCGATCACCTTTCAAATTGCCCGTCTGAGGATTCATTACATAGACATGATTAAATTGTCCTTGTGATATAATTGTATTATCACATGCTGATACATTTAAGACATGTTTATTGCGATTGAGTAATTTGACAACTGTAGATAATACTTCCAATATATCCCTACATAATATTAGCAGTATCAGTCCACATAGTAATTTTATCAATATTTACAAAACAATGTATAAATCCATCTACTAGGGCAGTCCGACTAGTATTTAGCCTGCAAAAGAAATTTTTGAAAAAGTGGTAATTTATTTCTGAACATAGTCTCCGTTTAGCTCAATACACTTCTAGTGATGCTACAACTTCTTTCATTAACCGCTACGTTAAAATTTTTTGTATTTTCCTTTCAGGCTCCACGTTCAGAATCTCAATGCTAATGTGAATTATACTTAACTCACTGAGCGCCTGGGCCAAACAAGGCGTGAGTTACGCCTACGTGAGAACTCACGTGGCGTTCAATGTGTTAACTTGTCTGAAAAATGCGTTTTCTCGAGGTTTTCAAAGTAGGCTTCTGTGGCGGCGTTCACCTCTTCATTCGACTTAAATTTCTGCCAGGCGAGTGACTTTTTCAAATTTGGAAACAAAGAAGTCGTATAGGGCCAAATCTGGAGAGTACGGTGGATGGGACAGCAGTTTGGAGCCCAATTCAACCAATTTGGTCATGATGATGGCGAAGGTGTGAGCCAGGGCGTTGTCATAGAAGAAGAGCACTTTTTTATTGCCCAATTGCGGCTGTTTTACTGCAATTCAGTGTCGAATCGGCCCAATAATTCAACAGTTTACGGAAGCCCTGCGACTGTCTTGCCCTTTTCCAGGAAGTAGTGATCGATGACACCCTGTGAATCCCAGAAAACGGTGGTCATCACCTTTCCGGTCGATAGAACAATTTTCGCATCCTTCGGAGCACTTTAGCCGGGTGACGTCCACTGTTTCGACTGTTCCTTAATCTCTGATCTGTACCAGTGGATCCATGTTTAGTCGTCAGTTAGGAAACAATGTAGAAACTTCTTCGGATTACGCTTAAACAAGCGCTAACACTGCTCTGACGTGGTCTAATTGTTGCGCTGTTGTCCTTAGTGAGCATACGCTGCGGTCATGGCGTCGGCAGCTTTCTTTAGCGAAAATTTTATGCAAGATATGATCCACGAGACCTTGTAAGATGCGTACTGTTTCAGATATTTCGCGCACCTTCAGTCGGCGATCTGCTAATACGAGATAGTGGATTTTTTTCACGTTATTTTATATTCACGCTATTTCACGAGAAGATTCACCATACAGAGCCTTTAACTATCCATTCACCATACAGAGCTACTCATTTATACAAAGTATATATTGATTTAGTTCACACTTAAACAATAACTAGTACTCAGTTGGTATCTGATGTCAGTTCCATCGTCTGATTATTACTTAAGTCTTTCTTAGAGTATTCTAAAAAAATCAGCTTGCTATTAATAAACTTTTTGTTTGGTACGTGGGATCCAAATAAGCCTATTACGTAGAAATATCTTTTTATATTATTGAAAACTATTTTTGAATCGTTATACGTTTGAAAAAACAGCTGGCACTGTAAAGGACCGTATATTACGTATGAAAATTTAGGCACAACTATTAAAATGTTGTGAACCGATATTATTGTTTTCACCCATTTTGGAAATATGTGAAAACCTTGAATAATTATCCATGTCTGTCTGTCCACCGGTAGACACAACTCCTCCGTCAGTAGACCAGATAGAATGACAAATGCGTGTCGAATGAAAGCTTATAACCAAGGATGGTGTTAAAGGTGATAAATTTGACCTGTAACTCCCGGCTTTAGAGTATGCAACCGGAAGTACTGTTTTAAAGTCGCCGAAATATTACACACAATATATTATTCGATACGGCTTTGGCTAAGGCTGCACGGGCGACAAATTTACGCTAGCAGTAGCCGTAAAACGAACTTTAGGTTCCGCGGAACGGAATAGGAATAGCCAAACTGAACCGACTACGCACAAGTCCTGTGGTCGGTTCAGTTCGGCTATTCCTATTCTATTCCGCGGAACCTTAAGTTCGTTTTACGGCTACTACTAGCGTAAATTTGTCGCCCGTGGAGCCTTAGCCTTAGTAAGACGAGAACAAATGTATATTTCCGGTTTCATGCCTGCCTATCCGGCCGTTTGTCTGTTTGTGAACACAACTCCTTCGTCACTGAACAGTTAATGGCAAATGAGCTGTCGAATGAGAACTTATAATCCAAAGATGGTTAACCTCGGACTTCCGGATTCAGGAAGTACTATTTTAAAGACAGCACTTTCGCTTAAAGTTGTAACCAGAAATCTTAATACAACTCCTTCGTCATTGAACAGATAGGATGACAAATTATGAGGTGCTGAATGAGAGTTTATAACACAGAGATCATCGGACACAACATCATCGGACATTCCAAACTCAGAGTTGAAACTGGAAGTACTGTTTTAAAGTCAGCACTTCTGGTTAAAGTTGTAACGGCACTCAATTCTTTCGTCATTGACCAGATATAATGGTAAATGACGTGTTTAATGAGAAATTATAACACAAACATGCTTATTCTCGGACCTCTGGCTCTAGAGTTACAACCTAATTCCGGTTAAAGTTGTAACCGGAAAGGCAACATTGTAGCCGCAGAGTTAGTAGGTATGTGATGTGATTTAAATCAAACGACGTGTATTGATAAGTTCAGCTCGAATATTTTAGTACCAGTTTTGGTGTAATTTCGGGTTAAGAAGTTATGACCGGAAGTTTGGCAAAAATAACGCATTCCTTTATCAATCGACATGAATGACAAATATCGACTTTACTTCTACTTCCGGTCAGCTTGTGTGAAAATATAGGAATCACGAAGTCCAACTTCTTGTTTTTATTTTATTATTAATAAACGACGTATTTGATTTGCACCTCATATAATTAGTAGCTTCTGTTACATGTATTCTTCGCCATCTTCATGTTCCTGTTGTACTATAGATCAGTGGTTCCCAACCTTTTTCCGATGATCGCCCCCTTAGACATCTTTCGTCAGTTATGAATACATCAATCGTCCCCCCCTATTAAAATAAATTGAAACAAATAATTAATCAGTACAAATAGACAGAGCGAAAACAGCGGGTTCGTTGGGAAAAATATTCCCATGAGATTTTTTTGCATAATTATATTCGTGAGACATCCCAGAATAAGGTTCAAGACGGCGCCCACGTAAAAAATGGTCCAAATTTTTTTTAACAATTTTTTTTAATCAAATTGCCAAAATCAATATTTTGGGACGGACAATTTTTTTTTAGACTTTTGGACCATTTTAGACAAAAAAGGGCTCATATATTTTTTTTTAAGTTCATCTTTTTCGAGTTATAAGCAATTTAAAATTTGAAAAACGCGAAAATTGCCATTTTTAAGACTTAATAACTCGGTTAAAAATTATTATTATGAAAGTCAGAAAGTGACTAAAACAAAGTTTAAAGCCCCCCTACATGATCCTGAAGAAATTTGTGTCATTAATTGATTACTAAGCTGTTATTTTTAATTATTAACAATAAGCCGTAAGAGCGTATTGACGCGGCTGTAAATGTGAGTGCGAGTAAGATGCACAATTCGACTGCCGGAATGGCATCTCTCTCGCACTCAGCATTGACAACCGCCTAACACGTGCATGGCGCTCATTATTATTATTTAAAAATAACAGCTTAGTAATAAAATAATGACAAAAATTTCCTCAGCATCCTGTAGGGAGGGCTTTAAACTTTGATTTAGTCACTTTTTGACTTTCAGAATAATAACTTTTAACCTAGTTGCCTTAAAATTCGTCATTTTTTGTTTTTTTCAATTTTAAATTGCTTATAACTCGAAAACAATCAACTTTAGAGAAAAATTATAAAAGAACTTTTTTGTCCAGAATAGTCCAAGAAAACTAAAAAAAATTGTCCGGCCAAAAATATTGATTTTTACAATTTGATTAAAAAAATTATTAAAAAAAATTTGGACCGCTTTTCACGTGGGCGACTTCTTGAAGCTTATTCTGGGATGTCTCACGCATGTGATTATGGAAAAAAATCTCATGGGAATATTTTTTCCAACGAACCCGCCGTTTTCGCCTTCTCTAAAAAGGTACGTATCCGTATTTATTTATTTTTGCATTTCGTAAAATGATAAATGATTATATGTATGGCTTTCTTGGGCCTGGTGTCTCTCACATAATTTCTTTATGTCTGGCTTAATGTTGGTTAATAGCAACCTCAAATCCCCTCTTTAAATTATGTCCAGCCTATTTCTTTGTTTGTTTTTTAATATGCATACAGAACTAAAACCTTTCTCCACTAGATATATTGTGGGGAATGCTGATAATCGCTATTTGATTGCATTCCACAAGATTGGATACACTTCTTTTACCTGCGGTCAAAATCTTTCATAGCCACACTCCTGAAACAGACTTTCAATTTCAACATCATGTTTCAAATCAATCAAGCTTTCTTAAAGATAAGGACATGCCGTTGAAACTTCCACGCTAAAAGGATTGATAAACCAAGTTGGCACTTTCAGACTAGTCAGATCTTGGAATCGGGGCTGCAGATTTCTTTCAATATTTGAAGGTGGAGGCAATATGTTTGAAAATCCTCAGAATCACCACAACCACAAGAAGATTTCTTGTTGGGGAATTTGGTCAGATCTCTTCTCTGCATATTTTGTTCAAAAATAGATAGTTTGTCACTGAATACTTCGACTACTCCCTTCGCTTTGGCCATATTTATGTTCTTCCCTTGTAGTTGCAGGTTCATTTCATTTAATTATTCGCATAGTACAGTTAAAATAATTACACTACAACTATTACGCAAGAGAAATTGAACGTTTTTTCTACTTTTAAGGACAAAAAAGCAAATTAATTAGCGAATCGAATTAAAATATATTTTTCACATCAAATTTTAGTAGGGGAGGAAAGTATGCTAAATTTGCAGTTACTCGAGCGTTATGGAAAAGTATTGGGTTCTAAAGGGTAGATCCTAAAACCAAAAAGTTGAGTTAAGTTTTCCATAAGTGGGGGATTTTCCATTTTTTTATTTAATTTTTCATTTCCAACAATCGTTTTTCGATTGTCTCGAAAAAAAGTTACTTATTTTTACCTAATAAATCCAAATCTGCAACAAAAATATGAGGGCTCCAATTTAAGATTTTAAAGTAACTTCACACCCCACCTCCATGGGGGGTCGTGTTTGGTGTCATTCGATAGATTTTTCAAAAATATTGAATACCTGAATTTTTCAGCTTTTCGATCTGATGTTCATTTCGCGAAATATTGCGGGGTTCGTATTTAAAATCTTAAATTTAGACGCACGCCTCTCCGTAGGGGGTAGTGTTTGGTATGATTCGACAGAATATTGAAAAATATTAAACAGGTATTTTTTAGTTTTCCGATCTGACGTTCATTTCGCGAAATATTCGCTTTTTCTTTGTGAAAGTTTGTGACTCGCCTATTTCGTTACACCCCACTCAAATCGTTAGATTTTTGAAATATACACTGTTTTGCATGTACTTAACTTACCTTATCTTAATCTGAAGATTTCGAGTTTTTCTAAGGATACATTTTTTTTCAGACCCTTCGACCTGGACCTTTTCGAACCTTTTTTTCTGAACGAACTCCCCTGTATGAAGAGCCAATATATTTATGGTAGAGGTACATTTACAGGGTACAGGGTTTTTTCCCCTGTGATTTTCTGACGCGCTGGAGTAACTGCAAAAATCCCCGCTTGGGCTCCCCTACCATTTGAAACATTATTTGGTTAAAACATCTCAGTTTTTTGGCAAATATATATTTTAATTTGTCTGGATTCAATTATGGTTCTGTCGATATCTAAGAAGACTTGGTATTTACACAATGTCGCCAAACTGAATTTTGTTATAATCGGTTTAAATTTTCTAGTCCATTTGCGAGGCGACTATACCTATCGAATTAAATTGTGTCATGATTCATAGCCCTCTGTTACTAGACGAGATGCTTGTGTTATTATTACCATATTACCTGCACGGGTATACATATTCAGTTTTTATTATCCGATCGGAAGTATTGTATTTTTTTTTCTCAACTACCCATTTTTCGTTTCCCGGATTCTAAACGCCCCCTTATCACCCCCTTTTCTCTATCGCCCCCCATATCGCCCCCTTCGCTCTGTCGCCCCCCTGAAAATCTTAAATCGCCCACCGGGGGCCATTGCCCTCCGGTTGGGAATCACTGCTATAGATAACCAATGTTCTGGATTTAGGGGAGTGCAATTAGAACGAAAACATGCATTGTTTCGGAAAAATTCAAACAAGCTTATATTTTTCTAAAACTTTTTTTGTTAGTTTATATAATACATGTTAAAGTAAAAAGTTCTACTCGCAGATTTGGACGCTAATTGTTTATTAATTGTTTAAACAATAACAATTATTTTGTATAAATAATTTTAAAAATATCGTTGAATTCATCATTTTACTTTGAACAAATATGTTTCTATTTTGTTTTTGGATATGCTGAATCTGAATAGGGCATTACAATTTGAAAATTCTTATACAGTATGTTTGCGTAGCTAGGTACCACATAGAAAACTTTTTTATTATCAATTTTACGGAAAAAGTTATTCTTCATAAAATGCATAAAACTTTTTTATTTTTCTACGAGGTATGTAAATAATATGAATTTTTCAAAAGAGTTAAATGCCTTTATTATTCACAATATTTTAATTAGAAGGATGTAATTGAACACTGAAACATGTTTTATTTCCAAACAACTTTTCTTAATATTAATTTTTAATATTGTGAATTATAAAGGTACTCTACTCTTGAGTGAAATTCATATTTTTTGACATACCTCGTAAAAAAGTAATAAAATTTTATATTTGATTGTTGCGTCTTAGATTATATACGATGCAGAGTATTTTATAAAGAGAAACTTTTTTTCGTAAGACTGATAATAAAAAAGTTATCAATAGGTTCCAAGTTACGCAGACATACTGTATAAGAACTAAAAAAATTTGTTTGTTGAACATTTATTATTGTTGAAGCTTATTATTAAATGTAATTTAGGTAAGTTTTACAGAAAAGAGTTTTGATCACTTTGTAGAAACATTTTTTTAGCTGGTAATTTTCGGTTTTTCTATTACATTTTTGTTATCTTTCTTAATTTTCTTAAAAAAAATAGTTTATTTCATTTCTGAAGTAAAATAATTTAGTGTATTTTAAAGTATTCACCCTAGTCTTAAAAAAACGCCTACAAAACTGTAATAGATCTGTTCAAACTTAAGTAATACCTTCTTAAAGTGGTGTTAATTCTGTAAACGATGAAATTTTCAAAAATTACATTTTTTGAGACGTCGTATCATTTGAATTAAATTTTTGAGATTTTTTTTGAATAAAACATCGTTTAGTAAGGTGTTTGAAAGGTACGTTGTTCAAAATTTCAAGTTTTATAAGAAAAATTGTAATAGTTACACATTTTTAAATCATTTTTAAACAAAATTCATGTAAGTCTCATTTTCAGCCCACACCGTACTTATGCCCATATATTTTATTTCTTTTTATTATAACCATAAGATAGCTTAATTATTTTTCTTTTGTGTCCAATTTGTAAAATTTCATTTAATTGATTAGTTAAAGATTTACATTAAAATAACTTAACCGTGCACTTCGCCTTACGCTAGTTTACAGTCCGCCAATGTTTGTGAGAAGGGTGACTTTAGCGTTAAAAATAAAAAATTATAGAAGCTACAGATTTAATTTTAGAGTAATCTTTATTAGTCGAGGAAATGAAGCATTTTGGCTCGCAATGTTTTCGTCCAGTATGGATTTACTTGAAATTTTCACAGAAGGTAGGGAACAGTCCAAGGATCATTTTCTATATCATGCCGCTGTACGCTAAAACCTTGGGGGTGGTTGCCACCTCATCTCGGGGGCGGGAATTTTTTATTACATTTTAACCATGTAAATGGATGTAAAATGTATTTCTAAGAGAAAAATGCTTTTTACATTTTCTTCGTAAAACTAATATTTTTCGAGTTATTCGCGCTTGAAAGTAATAGTTTTTCGGTGAAAAAATCGACTTTTCTTGAGGGTTTTTTGAGAATACCTCGAAAAATATGCATTTAATCAAAAAATCTGTATATATCAAAATTGTATCTTTTAGTAACACAAACCAAATTTTTTTTCTGTAATATCTTTACGACCAATACAAACCGAGATACGGCATGTTAAATGTTAGCTTTTTTCGCCAAATGCATAATTTGAAATATTCAAAGTAAAATAACGGAAAAACTTTGCATTTTTCGAGGAAAATGTAAATAATATCTTTTCAAGTATACAGTTGGTTCTTTCAAAAAATAATAATAAAAAGTTTCAAGCCTGAAAATTAAGTAACTTATGATCAAAAAAATGTCGGTACCTGCTTTTCTCTACGAAAAAATCAGTGAAAACAACCCCCTAACTACCCTCCTAATTAAGAATTGGTCTTCACCTTTCTGTAATTTCTTTTATATTTATATTGTCAATACACCCAATAAGTTTTACCTATTTAAAAGGCCTAATTTTAGAAAAATTGGAGTTTAAAAAAAATTAATTTTTTGGAATTTCCCATTTTTTACCTTTTACTTCAAAATATCTCCGAAAATACTGAAGATACTAAAAAAATGATAGACTACTAAATTGTAGCTTTTTTAATAATTAAAATTTCCTTGTAAATATATTCTCATTATAGTGAACAGTTAGCGAGATATAGCTGTTTAAAACCTCTATTTACGAGCAAACACGCCCTTATTCGAGCCTTTTAAACCCACCCTAATTAAAACCTAAGGGATCTTACGGAATTTAGTTTACACAGTCTTATAACTCTTCAAAAATCCTACTAAGTCATTTTTGAAAAAACTTTTTATCGCCAAAAATGAAGGAGCCATGTTTATAAAACGATTTTTTTTTCGAAAAATTCGGATAGTCCGCTTATAGATAATTTTCAATGTATGTATAATACCACAGAACCGGTTCGTATACTGGAAGATGACTAAAAAACTATTTGTATTTGTATTTGTACATATTTATAAATTCATATTTTTTTGTAAATAAATGTTTTTGTAATTCTTTAATTCTACTTTTTTTTCTGTATAGATATATTAAAATATCTACTTATAAAAACTGTAAAGTTATTAACGGTGATTTTTAAGGGTTGAAATATTATGATGTTATATCATAAAGTATAAAACAATCATTATTTAACCAATCAAAACCAAATTTTACCCATATTAAAGTTTACCATGTTTTTATATAATTTTTGACAATAAGGGGTAGTTTACACCCCTAAAAATAATCAACGCCCTTAAGCATGATATAGAATATGAAGTACAGGGTGAGATGATTCTAATCCCAATTTTTTATGTAAATCGATGCACCAAAATTATTCTTTTAGGATAAGTAAATTTTTTAAATATAGCTCCAACAAGGGTGGTTTTAAGGGTTGAAATATTATGATAGTTGTATATCTTAAAGCATAAAATAATCATTATGTAACTAGTAAGAACCAAATGTTGACGATAATAAAGTTTAAAATATTATTTTATATTTTTTTGCCATTAGGGCTAGTTTTCACCCTTAAAAAACCAAAAGCGTACAACGGCTCAATATAGAAAATGAACTAGAGGGTAAAATGAGCCTATCACCAAATTTTTGTACAAATCGATGCTGGACGAAAAAATTGCGAGGTTTTGCCATTTTTTCAGCTTCATTTCCTCGACTATATAATATAAGGTTTTTTGTAAAATTTTCTGAATTTTTCAATGGTCAAGTCAGTTTTTTCCTAAATTTTATTATTTCGGAGTTATTTAAAAAAACATCTAATTTCGCAGCTCATTTGTTTAATAAAAAATGAAGTACCCACTTCTCGAGTAGAACTTTTTGATATGTTGTTTATTAAACATTTCTTAATGAAATTACAAAAAGTTCTATCTTGTTTGATTTTTTCCAAAGTGAAAATTTATATGCACTCCCCTAATTATATTCAGTATAATCAAATGCCATAAATAATATAACTTTAAAACTGGTATTTAAATTTAGGTATAGGTTAAAATTGCAAATTGCTTTTCTCTTTGGTACTTTTATATGTAAATTTTAAATAAATATAATGAAGCTGTAATATTGTAAATATTAAATTGAAAATAGGTATTTAATATTATTTTAATTACTGTTGGGTATTATCAACATGTATAATGCATTCTAACAAAGTGCAAATTTAATTTTATTTTTAGAAAGTATGAAACTAACAAATTTTGTCTAACAATAAAACACTGAAAATTTTGGTTTTCGATACTTCCATAAAATTTATTATAACTTAATGTTACATAGCTGTTTTGGCAGAGGGCCTTGCACAAATGACTTATTTTCTCTTGCTCTAACTGAATATGTGAATAGGTTTTAGGATTGGGGAGCTGTTTGTCTTAAGTTGACCATTCAGAATTATATCTGTATTTTTCAATTTATTAACTTCCATAGATTCTAATAAAGACACCTTAAGGCCTTTAGTTTGGATACGAGGAATTTGAAACTGTTCATTAAAAAAATAATGATTATGATCTTGAATCTGTTTTTCTATTGTTGAAAGCCCTTTTGTGTTCTGCTATCCGTTTGTCAAAGGTTCTGCCAGTTTGACCGATGTAATTTTGTGGACAGTCACCACATGTCAGTTTGTAAACATCACTCTGTAATAGTTTTTTTTTCTTTTGACTTTTATTGTTCTTAATATATTTCCTCAAGTTATTGCTAGTTCGAAAAAATGGTAGCTTTCAGAATTAACATTAAGAATAATAAGAGCCGAAAGAAAAAGCAATTGCAGAGCGGTGTTTACAAACTGACATGTGATCACTGTCCAAAAACTTACATCGGCCAAACTGGCAATACTTTTGATAAACGGATAGCAGACCACAAAAGGGTTTTCAACAATAGAAAAACAGATTCTACGTACGCAAATCACCTTCTAGATCATAATCATTATTTAACCCTACGTTAGGCGCGCGGTCAGAACCTATTTTACTTAAAATCAGGCCCGAGGCACTGCATAATTTTCGGGCCTCTAAATATAATTTAATAATAATCTTAATTCAGTTAATTAGTTAATATTGATATCAAATTTTTTAATTGTTCTAAGATCTTCTTCTTCTTAACGTGCCCTATCAAGTCCTCTTGACGTTGGCGATTAACATGGCGAAACTGTCTCTATCTCGAGCTATTCTAAATAGTTGTTCTGCTTTCTTTATTCCTGTCCCCTCCCGGATATTATTCAACCAAGAGGCCTGCTTTCTACCAATTCCTCTGCGTCCTTCGATTTTACCAATCATAATAAGTTGAAGAATATTATACCGGTCTCCCCTTACTACGTGTCCAAAATAGGCCATCTTTCTATATTTGATGTTATCAAGCAGCTCGCGGGCAGCATTTGCTCTCGTAAGGACTGCCACACTTGTCAGAGTAGCCGTCCATGGTATTTTCAGTGTTACGTCTGTGCAGCTACATTTCAAAGGCCTCCAAACGATTAATGGTCGATATTTCTAATGTCCATGCTTCGACACCATACAAGTGGACTGACCAAATGTAACATTTAATCATGCGCTTTCGAAGTTTAAGTTGCAATTTATCATTACAGAAGAATGACCTCATTTTTTAAAATGTCGTGCGGGCTATCTCGATTCTACATTTTATCTCTTTATCTGGATCTAGTTGTTCAGTATGGCAACCAAGATATTTAAAACTGGGTACTCTTTGAATTATATGACCATCAACATATAACTCTGAATCTTGATGGGCCAAACGGCTAAATACCATGTATTTTGTTTTTGAACAGTTTATGTTTAGGCCAAACTCTCTTCCCACTGGGTCAATGGCATTTAAAAGGTGTTGTAATGTATTCATATCATCACTTAAAATAACTGTATCGTCTGCATATCTGATTGCATTTATCAGAATTCCATTAACTTTCACACCCCATTCCAAAATATGGAGCGCTTCTTTAAATATTCTATCTGAATATAAATTGAATAACAGTGGAGACATTATTCAACCCTGTCTGACACCTCTTTGTATTTTGAATATTTCTGTTAATTTTCTTTTTATCCAAGCTGTCGCTGTTTGACGCCAGTATAATTTGTCTATGATTCGTACATCTTGACTATCAACTCCTTAATCCTTTAATATTTTAATTAATTTGTGATGTTGTACTCGATCAAAGGCTTTCTCATAGTCAATAAATACAGCAAATATGTATTTCCTTTGATCTCGGTATTTCTGCAATTATACATTTAGTGCAAAGAGTGCGACCCGGGTTCCCAGTCCATTTCTGAAGGCAAATTGTGTTTCATCCTGATCTTCTTCACATTTATCTCTGATTCTACTGTGGATGATACGTAGAAAGATTTCCAAAGTGTGGCTCATGTGGTTCTAAGACCACAGTTGACAAATTTGAAAATTTATTTTGTTTTATTGCAATAAAATTTTTTTGATGATCTTTCCGGGCCCCATTAAAATGCGAGCCCGAGGCAGGTGCCTCACTGGCCTAGTGGTAAAATAGGCCCTGCGCGCGGTTATTGCTGATGAGCATAGTCGCGCAATCTACGATTGTAGCCCAATAGTTTTTTATCGTATAATACCGGATTTTAACAAAATTAACAAATTAATGGTTAATAACATGTTTATTTATGTCCGTACTTTGATATTAGATATGTTTTGTTCCTTCGCATTTCTTATTTTTACAGTGGTAAAATTAAAAACGAAGTCATAATTTTTTGGGTCTTTATTCGCAAGTAAGTGAAAGTGGTCACAAAAATAAGCTCAATTTAGTAAAAAACACAAATATTTTTTATCTATGAACTTCTAGAATGACCAATAGGGATGGATAATAAAGAATAGTACTAAAAATTAAAAAAAGAACAAAACTATTAAATGGCAAATGTGGCACAATTTTAGTCCGTCAAACATTCAGTGCAAATATCCCTGAGATGATCCTTGCATGCAAATTTGTCACATCTTTGGCATGCTGTTCTTGTTGACATATTGCAAATTCGTTCACGAATTCAACATCGTACCACGTAATTTGTTGGAATATTAGGGGGAGGGGGTACGACTTCTTGAACTCCGAGCAGTACGCGAGCTCGTCGTCTAGTCTAAGTTCTCTTAGCAGGGAATGTATAGTTGATCCATATTTAATTTGCTGTTTGAATACATAGTTCCTATGTTAAGTTTTCAATGAGGTCGCTTTATACAGTGCGTCCATAAAGTAACGCATAAATTCGCTATTTCGTAAACCAGCGACTTAAAGGAAAAATTCCGAAACAGGCTGATTTTTATTTTTAAATTACGATTTTTCGGGATATATCATACTAGTGACGTCATCCGTCTGGGCGTGATGACGTATTCGATGTTTTTTTAATCAGAATAGGGGTCATGTGATAGCTCATTTGAAAGGCTATTCAATTCTCTATTCACTAATATAAACATTAACATAATTATTTATACAGGGTGTTCAAAAAAAATATTTTATTAATTAAAATAATTGAGACAAAAAGAATGTATGTAATTGATTTAATTCAAAATGCGTTTTATTACTGTCAGAAAACAAAAAAAAATTATTTGACAAATAAACATTGATTTTCGCTTAAACGAAATAATCAAACTGGCAAAACTGGCAAACTGGGTGGCAGCTTTAACATTGAATTTTAGCGAAAAATAATATTTATTTGTCAAATAAACATTTATTTCCTGTTTTCTGACAACATTAAAACGTATTTTGAATGAGATAAATTACATACATTCTTCTTTTTGTCTCAATTATTTTAAATAAAAAAATGTTTTTTTGAACACCTTGTATAAATAATTATGTTAATATTTATATTATGGAATAGAGAATTGAATATCCTTTCAAATGAACTATCACATGACCCCTATTCTTATTTAAAAAAAATCATCGATTACGTCGTCACGATAAAATGGATGACGTCACTAATTTGATATATATGCCAAAAAATCGGAAATTAAAAATAAAAATCGAAAAATTAAAAATTAAAAGTTGCTAGTTTACGAAATAATGAATTTATGCGTTACTTTATGGACGCACTGTATATAAAACTAAAAACTGGAACACTCTTAGTCGCGCGGTCTACACTTGTAGACCAGTGCTCTTTGATTAATGGTAAAAAAATAATGCAAACAGATTGTAACAAAATGAGGTTTTGTTGTGGCAGAATAGATATAGCTTCAAAGGGGTAATTACTTAGTTATTTAAGTTTCCTGAAACTAGGCTAGCTGGATATTTAAGAGACTGTATCAAGTGGACTCAGGAGAGGATCAGGCCGTATTTGCACGCCCGAAATAAGACGGTACCTAATGAAGTACTGGAGTGTTAAGAAACTAAATTAAAATAAGGAAAGAAATGAAAAAAAAGAACTACTGACCGAGAAGATATTACTGAGAACGTATAAGGGCGCCAGGGAAGAATTGAGTATTTTCTTCTCCACGTGACCTATATTGCTGTACCTAACTAATACTATTAAAATGGTAGAGGATAATAAAACATATATGTACAACCAACAAATTTAATGAAGAAAAATACCTATAACCCCCATATACAATTTTATACAAACTAGCTAATTCCTGACGTACTAGGCTAGTACGCTCCTGTCTGCAACGCAGCTTTTACAGTAAGAAAAAATGTGTTGAATTTATTACAAAGACAGTTAATTATTGATCTACCTATGTATATACAACCTGACTATGAATGAGGATTAATATTGGCTGACAATCCCGAATCTGATCGGAGGTGACAACCTGACTACAATACCTGACAAATGGAATAAATATTATTAAATAAGAGAATCTACGCTAGATATTGTACACAACATCGTCATAGGTCATAATCCCCAACTATTTTAAATAAAAGGTATGAACTGTGAAAAGATTAAATTTGTTGACAATGTTGAATATTACTATGTTAACTATATTTTTTAATGAAAAATGAAGATATATTATTATTAGAGAGCTTATTTTTAAGTTATTGACACAAAAAATAGTAATTGAAAAATATTATTAGAACAAATGACATGCAAATTTTTATTATAAAAACCTGTCGCTACAACGTAGGCGTGTTGCTTCTTCAAACCCTGTGAAGCTGATGGTGGGAGCGCCAAATAAGGTATCCTCCGTTTTCCCTCAATCCTTGGGAGATCCTCAACCAAAGGAAGGTATGACAAGGAGGTACTTTCCCAGTATCAAAAAAACTCAACTTCTATTCCAAAGAACCAAAAAAAAACTTCCAATTTACATCCAAAAGAATTCCCCAAAATAATGTTTCATTCCATAAAGGCAAACTAAAGTATTGGTTGACTTAATTTCCTATCTTATCTTCTTTCTTCCATGGCTAAAAGAATAGAAAAAAAACCTATAAGCTGGTTTTCCTTGAGTACGCAAGAAACAGGGTCACTATAAAAAGGTGGATCACCTTATCAGAACTTGACAGAGAAAAAATCTAGGGAAAAAATGAAGTTTGATATACATGCTTGAAGTTCATTGACCTTGATTATCCTTGACTGGAAAAAGCCTTTTTAAACGAATATAAGAAAGTATTTGGACAAGTAAATGTGGATCTTTGTAATCAAAGATTACTATATGGACTTATATAAAGGAGAGAATGAAAATGATCATTGATTCCAAACTTATTTGAGAGTGAAAATGTAATTCTAAGAATTCTATTTTTTTCCTGTAAACGTAGATTAGAAGTATTTAAGAATTGGAAATGTGATAATTGAAGAGTAGCAATGCTTTTAATATAATCTAAATATGGTATTAAAAATGATTTAGATGGTTATTTTTAATAGAAAAAAGACATAAAAAACAGCTAAGTGATAGTTTTCATACATACCCATTGCTTTTCAAAAAAAAAATATTGGAAACAAAACTCTTCTTTTTCACTCCACAAATCCAAAACAAAATAATAATAATTCCTTCCAACGTAAACTGCTCTGCTATAAACGAATATTTCAACCAAAAAAATAGTATTCTTCAAACAATGGCCATGGAAGAAGTTATTTATGGGTTCATCCAACGAGATTAGAAATTCAAGTGACCATCCGCTCCGCTGGCGATATGATATGCCCCTCCGTCGGAAGCCGTACAGCCACACGCTGAGACCAGAATTCCGCAATCTAGTACCAACCTTATATTGTATTTGGTCCCAAATTTAGGTAACCCGTTCTAAGCACGAACGCATAACTGGTTGCATACTTGTTAGGTGACTTATAGGAATAAATATAATATTATCGTAACGATGGCACTCACCGTTACAAGATCGGCAGCGTTTAGCAAACTGAAGAGTAAGTTGGAAGCAGTGGTGTCATGGTGAGGAAACGCGCGGGAACGCCGTTCCGGCACTGGTTAAGAAAAGAAAAAAAATATATATAGAGAATTTAGGTTTTGTAAACAAAAATTAGCAGTGCGTTCCGGCATTGCGTTCCGGCACTGCTAATTTTGCCATGAGACCACTGGTTGGAAGTATTAGTGACGGCTACTAAGTGGGATGGGGGCGTATGTGCAATTTTCTGCACTTAGCGGCCACACTTAGTTAAATGAACAGTTTCAAATTTCTCATATTCAAAATAAAGGTCTGACTAACTTTATTAGAATTTATGGAAATTAATAAATTAAAAAATATAAAACAATGTGTGTGTGTACTTTGTACGCACGTAAGAAGTTATACTTCTATTATTATGATTTCAACGAAATTAATATACTTAACAGGTTATTTGTATTTTATTTAAATATTAAACTAACTTTCTTTAGCTACCACTTTTAAAATTTTTTTATTAAAACGATACCAAAAATATAAAAAAAAAAGAATATGAATCGTCCGGGATTTAAACCCGGGACCTCTTGATCGCCGGTCACACGCTCTACCACTGAGCTATATTCCTTTTGCTTTGACAGGTTACAAGATTTCTCATACATACTGACAAATTTAATGGACCAAGTGAAGTATACAAAAATACTTTAAATATACTTACTATTATTATAAAATATCTTATTCCCGAGGAAGACAAATCCAAAGACACAAAAATTAAATTAAATAATACATTTACTAAGAACACTAATATATCCTTTTATATGATATAATATGACTTATTTGCGCTGACAGCGCTGATACATACATATCTTGAATGATTAGCAACGAAATACATACTGTCTGTGTGCTCATGCGCCCGGCATTATAAAATTTCACTCTCGATCGTAAAGAAGTATAACTTCAAAAATATGATTCTGAATAAAAATCTTGACAAACAGTTTCTCGCTCTTCAACCTGTACAGTTAGAGACTTAAAAATGCAGATTCATAGTAAAATAAATTACTGAAGAAAGGCACTCTGCCGGAACAGTTCTATAAGTAATAAATTATAACAAATTTTGTACTGAGAAGTATTGAAAACAAAGCTTCCAGTGTTTTATTATTAGATAAAATGAATTTCCATCAAGTAACGGTCGAATCCATCTACTAACAAATTTTATATTCTTTCAGTTCTGTCACTGGGTACAAAGGACAATATAGAGCTCGCACCCATTCTAGGCATCCTCGTCGGGATCGTAACTGCCCTTCTTCTAGTAACAGTTGTTGTGTTGGGGGCTATTAGGATAAGAACAGCGCGAAGGGAGGGTTCCCGAGCTCTTCGTCCGTCCTTTTTCAATGCAAAGGAGAAAGTCACTTTGCCTTTACGATCTGAATCGGAGGATCTTTTTGATAAAGATGATAAGAATCCCGATGTGATACCTAGTAATAAGGGTAAGTTTATTATCGTTAACTTAATTAATAATTATAAAATAATATATAGAGCATTTTGTTCAAAAATTACAAATATCATAATTATTATGCAAAATATAGAAATTATAGAGAATATAATGTATCGAAACAGTTTAGACTAAACTAGGGATGGCGGTTTTTGAGAAAACACCGGTTTTCGGTTATACCGGTTATTTTTGCTTACGGTTTAACCTGGCGGTTATAACCGGCCAAAAAAAAAACGGTTTTTTAAAAAACCGGTTTTCGGTTTTTTAATTCAATAGGTTACAATGTTACATTTGCAATGCACTTTAGTTTGCGATACTCCACTCGACTCGATACTCGATATCAATATGATCAAAATTAGTACTATAGAAAGAACATCAATATCAATGTAAATAAAACACAATTTTTAATAAAACCATTTTATTCTATTAATTATTATATTTATTTATTATTTTCTATTATTATATATTTACCGACTATTATTAAATATAATATAGCGTAAGATTAATATATACATATTGCAATAATATACAATTTAACCCAACCATGTCAACTTATAAAAAATTTCCCATACTCTTTCAAATGGGATTTAAAAAAAATAATATCAACATAAATATTTTACTTAAAGATAAATTGGATAATGCAATCTATCTTTTATTTTTACTGCCATCAAAAAAAATTTATCATGTATTTCTTTTAACACGTTTGTATATTTTTGTATAATAGGTACATTTTAAATCATTTAATACTTCCTGTATGGGTGTATCGTTTTGAAAACGTAGGGAAATCCTTGGAGATTCGTATTCGTAATCGGTAATTCGATATTAATAGTCAGAAAATTATTTTTGGTAATCGAAAAAAGTCGTTCACCCACTTTCAATGTCAAGAGTCGAGTGTGAAAAATAGATGATGTTTGCGTCTACTTCAACCAGATCACTTCTTATGTAAATATTATGATTACAAATACCTTTTCAACGAAATAATGTAATAAAATTAATTGTTTCTGGCTACTGTGAGTTTTCACTTTCAGTATGCTTCTGTATTTATAAAATAAAATTTGAAATATGGTTTTGTTTGGAATAATTACTTGAGAATAATAATTATGATTGGGATCCAAAATAATCCCTAACCTAATCCTAATTACCGTAAAAACCTAATAACCGGTTTTTACTTTAAAAAGAAAAAATCGGTTATAACCGGGACAAAAAACCGGTAAAACCGGCTACTGCGAAGTAA
Source organism: Diabrotica virgifera virgifera (assembly GCF_917563875.1). Taxonomy (NCBI): domain Eukaryota; kingdom Metazoa; phylum Arthropoda; class Insecta; order Coleoptera; family Chrysomelidae; genus Diabrotica; species Diabrotica virgifera. The sequence continues at coordinate 60,657,356 of NC_065448.1, read as the reverse complement.
AAAAACCGGTTTTCAGTTAAAACCGGTAGGTTTTTCCCATCCCTAGACTGAACGTTGCTTATTTGCAGACGTTTGACATTATTTATTTAGTATTTTTTACATTACGTGTTATTTTTACTCACAGATCCTAAATAGATGAACTTAATCCTATTAACCTATACAATACCGTGCATTTGTTTATTTGCATTCATTTGTTGTACATATTATTAGAAATTTGTGTTTATTTTCAGTCATTCAATTATTACTGAAAATTCAAATCGCTATGATAGTCGCCAACCTTCTAATGGAAGACAGCACGTAAAAAATACGAAAGAGTCAATAAATTAATTAGAAAACGATAACATATAAATGTAAGTTTGCCCTTTTATGTTCACGGAGTCCTAGTTTTTATGACAGGAGTCCTTTTCTTTCAGTACCCTGTCCGATTATCAAGCGTTGGCAGATATATTGGCAATAATAACTTTATTTGCGCAGCTCAAAACATATTAGCGGATGACTCTTGATACCAGACTCGAAAGGTAATATGATCCGTATGCGCGCCAATGGAGAATATAGAACTCTTAATTGCGTGTCAAGAATGCGCAATAACTGTCTCTTAAAAACTACCAAATTTCATTTGCATATCTTAACCGGTTTTAGAACAATAAATAAATCATCAATTTGCAAAAAAATATTCAACCTATATCTTGGAAACGAAGCATTTGCAGACATATGTTTATCAAGCAAACGATTATTCTTTTTTGATCCAGAATAAGCTTTTAAAGTTTGTATTTTAAAGTTTGTGTTTTATTGTTTGCTTCATATGTTTATCAAGCAAACGATTATTCTTTTTTGATCCAGAATAAGCTTTTAAAGTTTGTCGCACTTATTTAGAAACAACCTGTATTGATGAAGAACATGTTAAAGCACCTAACATTTTTTATTATCCAACATAAGCAAATGAATAAAAAAACAGAACGTTCAGAAAACCTGGGCCTATAGTTGGGTTTTTATTTCAGTATGTTATAAATGATAAAATATTTCACAGGGTTTGGTGAACTTTAAGAAAAAAAACACAGTTTGATACTGAAAACATACCTGGTATACAATGACAATTTACCTGTCTAGCAACAATGTTATTACAGCAGTATTGCTAAATAATAAGGATATAACACATTAAAAAAATCACTTAAATCGGACAGTACGTTTAGGAAATTCGAGATATAAAAATGACCCATTTTGTGCGTGGCCCGTTTTCTCTGACACGCAGTGTATTTAAAAATCTTTTTTTTGCTCTCCTGAAGAATTTTGCTTTTTATGTTATATGTCAAACTTTTTCCGGACCGGCGATATTATATCTTGAAATGCAACGGTATATGAATTTGTTTATAAACATATTAACCGTAGATAATATATATTATCTGTAACAAATTAATGGATTCCGCTAATGTTTTTTTTTTATTAATTTACATTTTTCTTTGGCATTCACACAGTTGGGCAAAAGTTTACTTAAATTGTTTTTGAACTTATACCGGGTGAAAGAAAAGATATGTTATTCTTATGTCAAGTTTGAGACATCATGTAGCGAGGACAAGGTACATGTGTGGATATACACCAAAATGCTATTGCAGTCTTATATTTTGTGGACCTTTTGTTTTTTGAATGTCCTGATATCTTTAGAAAAAAGAAAATAGACGGTTTGATACTGGAACATGTGTTTTAACTGACACGAAGTTTGAGACACCCTGTAGGAAGAAAAAGGTAGAACGGTGGGTATACATTGAAATTATGTTATAGTCTTATATTTTGTGAACATTTTATTTTTTAGTTTCTCTGATATCTTTAATAAAAAAAAACTACACGATTTTAATCGTTGATATATGTTTTAAGTGACGACATACGATACGCGAGGAAGCCATGTCTTATCAGGCACTAAGATGAAATTATTTTCTATATATACTGCGAAAGGAAGAAAGTGTTCACAGAAAGTTATCTGTGCAATGTACCTCTCGCTCTTTAAATAGCCTCCACGTAGACACCAAATTCGTACTTACTCTCAAGGAAATTCCACCCCAAAACATCATAGAGCCTTTCTTAAACCATTTCATCTCTCTTATGTTGCTGTGCATACCGCTCACTTGGTCTTGGCTGTTTTAAAGGTTTATTAACTGTTATTTTTTATTTAGTTTTGTTTCAGTGAAAACACCGGCGGGTGTAATTTCCTCACCAAAATAATCTTTTGCCTGCGTTTATAAGGGTATGTCATAATCTCACAGGTATTTTCCTCACCAAGACCAAAATGGTTATTTCAGTTATTTCAGGTAGTTTTTGCTAAAAGGCATTCAATTGAATTATTGATCTACTATTAAATTACAGTAGGTACCTATAATTATAATAATTAATTAATTAATTATAGTATTTTATTTTTAGTCACAATTGGAATTTTGACAAAAATGGCATGTTTAATAGAAAGTGATCGCGGTAAATCTTACGCGGTATTGGTATTTGAAAATCTAATTTTTTATAAAGTGAAAGTTTTAAAAAGTGAAGAAGTGTTCTGGAGGATAAAACAACTTGTAGTGCGAAATTTTTTACTATTGGTGCAATTTTTGCAATATTTAGAAGTAGCCGAAAACATAATCATGAACCAGATTGTCAGAAGTTAGATCGAAAAATTGTTTCTAACGATGGTAAACGTAAAGCAGAAGAGAATTGAAAAACCAGCAAAAATTTTACGCCAAGCACTTGCAGCTAATTTGTCTGAAACAATTACTACGATTGTTGTCAATTACATAACAAAAAATATATAATTATCGACGAAAAATGATGCCTGGTCGACTTCCTTCCAATATTGATGTGGTTCAAGAACTTGTGACGGGGTGTGCTGAAAAAACAACCAAGAGGGAAAATTTTCTCTTTATAAACTGTGTCAAAAGTAGGATCATTGTATTTAGTTGTGAAATAAATTAAGACTTTTAGCCACATTGAATTTTATTATATGGATGGCACATTGCAATTATTCATTATTCATCGGCTAATTAATGGGCATTATATTTCTTTATTATACTGTTTACTGCCAAACAAAAAAAAAACAGAAATTTACAACAATATTTTTTATTTGTTAAAATCAGAAATTTTTAAAGCTCTCAAAATTGAGTTTAATGTTAGTAAAATTTTTGAAGATTTTGAAAAGGAATGCAATTATTGAAATGTGTCCGAACACTAAAATACATGGTTGTAAATTTCACCTACACTAAGCTTGGTATAGAAATATCTTGGTCTCTTGATTTAATATCAGAATATAAAAATGATTCTGAAAGAGGCAAGTGGCTGAAACATACTTTTGGCCTTACATATAAAACCAGAAGACGTATCAGATTGTTTTGTGTTTGAATTAATGTCATGCAAACCACGAAATGAAATTTAAAATAGATATGTTGATTATTTAGTTGAAACGTTATAGACGAAAATGCCATATTCTCCCCATATTTGCGGACAGAGGCAAATTCATCTGTTATTTGTATTACGAATGCTTGCGAATCTTTTCATTCGCATTTTAATTTATCGTTTTGTAATACGCATCCATCCATATATATTTTCTTTGAAAAAATTAAAGAATTTCAGGTAGTTACGTATGTTAAAATTTAAAGTTGGCATATTGCAAAACCTATCAAAGATAAACAAGTTAAACTGAAATTGAAAAATGTAGTAAATTTATTAATAAAATATCAGTCTAATCAAATTCGGATTTCGGATGCTTTCATAATAGACATTCTTAAATTAAACCTATATTTTTATTTTATTACCTTAGTGAGTTGGTGAGGAAAATACCTACCGGATTAATAGGAACCTTTAAATTTGGTGAAGAAAATACCTGTCGGATTATATGTTTTTACTGGTTGGTGAGGAATTTACCTCCGCCCGAAAACACGTCATATTAAAGAATTAAACCGTCTAATTTCTTTGTTTCGAAAGTTCTTAGGTGCATTCAAAAAACAAAATGTTCATAAAACATAAGGCTATAACACGATTTTGATGTATACCTACCCACACATATACCTCGTCCTCCCTACAGGGTGTCTCAAACTTAACATCAGAAAAACATATCTTTTATTCCACCCGGTATAAATTCAAAAGAGAAGTTTGAGTAAACCTTTTCCCAACTGTGTAAATACCAAAGAAAAATCTAAAATAATAAAAAAAATTAGCGGAATCCGTTAATTTGTTTAATTTTAAGTGATGCATAACTTTTGAAACTATAATGTAGAATTTTTAAACTGACTTATGCCATATAAAATCCAAATAGAATTGAGCGTTTTAATATTACCTGACTAAGCTCCCATCGAATATTTTTTGTTTTTCTTTAATTCGATATCCAACCTACTGAAAAATGGACTCAAAAACGCTAAAGGTGGCTTTTTTTTAGCATGTTTCATGGTTTATTGCATTTTACGCTTAAAGTAAGCATTTTTCGAAAAAAATTACAAGGATAAATATGTCGTCTTAACTTAATCAGTAGACCCATTTGTACTTTTCGGTGTTGGGCCGTTTATAATACACTTCATTTATGACAATATTTTACAATCTTCTGAGGTGTCCTAACTCTTAACGAACTCTCTCCATTCCTTCCTATTGGATGCCATCTGTGTTGCTTTCTGCCAAGTCTTACACTTACTCTGCAGTATCTGCGAGATGTCACTGTTTCATTCTTTAATGGGTCTTCTTCTTCTGTTCTTCCCTATTGGTTTGGCGTCCCACACTCTTTATAGTTGTCTATTATTGTCCATCCGGGTTAGATGTCCGAACCATGCCAATTTTTTCTCCTTGATTGAGTCGAGTATCGGTTTGATTTTGAGTCTTTCTCTTATTTCTTCATTTTTGATTCTAAATCCTTTTTACTCCGATCGTTCTTCTAAAGTATTTCATCTCTGCTGCCTGAATTCTGCTCTACTGTCTTGTTTAATGTCCAATTTTCTGCTCCATATATCACCGTAGGTCTATATATTATTTTGTATATTGTCATATTGGTCTTTGTTTTGATTACTGTTCTTAAGTATTTGTATGAATTTGTCTGTATTATTTTTTGTTGGTCTATCATTACTTCTATTTGATCTTTCGTCCCTTGTTTCCTTGATATTTTCATTATCTGAGTCTTCTCTTTGTTTACGTTTAAGTTGTATTTGTTTGCTTCTAGGTTTCATTTCTCTAAGTTGTATTTCAGTTTTTCTGCTGTTTCAGCAATTAATACTAGGTCGTCTGCAAATATACACATTTCAGCGTTTATCATTTGCGTTCTGTTCCAACCGATGCAGTATTTCTTGAAAGTTTTCTTACATTCTTTCACTATCTCATCTATTACATTTATGAATAGCACTGGGCTGAGACTTCCCCCTTGTCTAACTCCTTGAGTTGTTTCAAATGGTTCTGACTGTATATTTAACATTCTTACTGTATTTGTTGTTTTCATGTATATACTTTTTGTCGCTTTTATCAGTTCTTCACTTACTTGTTTCTTCTTTAGGCTTTTCCATATATCTTTTCTTTTGACTAAGTCGAATGCTTTTTCCATGTCTATAAAGCTCAGATATATTTCTCTATTTTTCTTTAAGGCGTTTCGTATACTTTTGCTGCTACACATAGTAGTGATATACCTCTATAGTTCTTACAGTCTCTTGTGTTTCCTTTCTTGTATATACAATAGGTATAATTACTGCATTTGTCCATTCTCTGGGTATTACTTTTCTCTTCCATATTGGGTTATATATGGATAGCAATTTTTCTTTTGCTTTTACTCCTATATATTTTTCAGTTCGTCTTTTTCTGTAGTTTCTGGATTTTTCGTGTTTCTCATGGATACTCTCTTGATGTGGCGTTTCTTCTCCATTGTATTCGCTTGATTTACATTCAGAATCAGCCGGAAATATTCCCTCCATCGTTCCATTATTGTCTTATCGTCGTTTATTATTGTTCCTTCCTTGTTCATTATTTGTTTAACTTTCGTTTCTTTGTTGCTTCTTAGGTTTTTAAGTCGTGTTCCATAAAATAATTTTACGTTTTCTGTGCTGTTTTCTTCAATTTTTTCTCCGAATTTTTCTTAACTTTTCTTTTTCTCTTTCTTAATTATCTCTTTAACTTTTGTTCTTTGTCTCTTATAATTTTCATATTTTTGTTGTGTTTTGTCTTGTATGTATTCTTTCCATAATTTCTTCTTTTTTTTTCTCTTTTCACTTCATCTTTTCACCAAGATGTTCGTTTCCCTCTGTTGTTATTTCTAAAGGGGACTTTTTGACGTGTTTCATTGTTTATTGCATTTTACGCTTAAATTAAGCATTTTTAGAAAAAAAAACTACAATAAATATGTCGTCTTAAAATAACCAAAATTATTAAAAAATTGGATTTTAAAGGAAAAAAATCAATTTTTATAATTATTTTCTTTTATAAATAAGCCGGTTTTCGTCTAGTCGTAAATTTTCAGTAAACTATTAATCACAGCATATTGGCATCATAATATCGACTAAAACAAATTCCAGTTTGCAGATATAAAACCGACAAAAGCAACCAGCATAAAAAGAATACAATGAGTATTGAAACTGAAACTAACTGAATGGTATTAGCAATTTATAAAAGAAGGGCTTAATTTACATCGACGTTTAAATTTAAAATGTTTTTTAATAATAAAAACATTTCTATTCGTAGCGACTGCCGATATAAAAGTTGAAATTTTAAATAGAAAACCTCAAAAGACCAATTAGTGGGTATCATGGAATTCAGTAATTCTGCATTTAAATAGAAATTTAAAGTTAAATTGTTCATTACATTGAACCTTAGAATGCTTAAAAGAACGACGTGGCGGTAGCTCCGGAACGAGTGGTTGAACTCAAAACTTTTGTGTGGGAAACAATTTTATAATCGGAGCTTGACTCTATCCATTTAGCCTTTGAGTACGGTTGGCGAAATATGATGAAATAAATGGAGTTCTTAAAGAGTTCTACAGGGAAGTCGGAAGTGGTAACTTTATTTTTATTGTGTTGTCACGAGAGACAAGGGGAACATGTTATCGGTGTTGTTTTTGTACTAAATATCGCAGATATTTTACTAATGTGGTCATTAAGATATTTCTGGATCACTCTGCTTTTATAATTAATGAAAATTGGTAATTTACGACAATTATAAGAATAAAAATAATACCGACTGTTCAATCGTAGAACGAAATTTTTTAATTAATGAAATGGAGAGCAATGGAACACAGTATAAAATAGTAAATATTATAAAGATTACATTTAGTCCAGAAAGCCACTGCGCATCCGCTAGGAAAAATATTCTGATTCGGATTTTTTGCACAATCTTACTCAAAAGGACTCCTTTTAACAAATTTGCATGTTGCCAAGACCAAAAGGTGGTCCAAAATTTTTTAAAAGATTTTTTTTTGTTTTTTTCCTAAAATTATTTTTCTTGCATGGAAAAAAGTTTTTTTAGGTTTTTTGGCTCATTCCAAACAGAAAAGGTCTTGAGTGACTTTTCTCTAAAAATGATAGTTTTTGACATATAAGCGATTAAAAATTGAAAAATTGCGAAATCGGCCATTTTTAACCCTCAAAAACTATGTGAAAAAACTGAAAATTTGAATGTTGCCAAGGTAGGTAGATATTCTTTAAACATCTATTGATGAAATCCCGAAGAGTTTTTTGCAATACAATATTCAGAACTACTTTGTTTTTTAATTGTTTATCAAGCGTGCGCGACACTATTTTCCACCGACAGTATGGTGCAAATGAAAGGAATAAATTCGTTATTTCGTAAACCGGCGACTTTAAGGAAAAATCCCGGAACAGGTCGATTTTTATTTTTAAGTTATGATATTGTGGCATATATGGTATACTAGTGACGTCATCCATCTGGACGTGATGACGTAATCGATGATTTTTTTAAATGAGAATAGGGGTCGTGTGCTAGCTCATTTGAAAGGTTCAATTAGTAATATAAACATTTACATAATTATTTATACAGGGTGCCCAAAAGAAATTTTTAATTAAATTATTTTACAAAAGAAGAAGTAGAAGGACACCCTGTATAAATAAATATGTAAATGTTTACATTACTGAATAGAGAATTGAAGAATCTTTCAAATGAGCTACCACACGACCCCTATTCTCATTTAAAACAATCATTGATTACCTCATCACGCCCAGACGGATGACGTCACAAGTACAGTCAAACCCGCTTATTAGAATACCTCTTAAAGGAATATCCCGGTTTAAGGAATAGAAATTTGAGGTCCCGAAACGTTTCTACTAGCGACCAATGATCGGTTATTAGAATATCCCGGTTATAGAAATACTTTTGATTGGCACGAAGGCTATTCCAATAAGCGGGTTCGACTGTATACCATATATGCCACAATATCATAACTTAAAAATAAAAATCGACCTGATTCGGGATTTTCCTTTTAGTCGCGGGTTTACGAAATAACGAATTTATTTCTTCCATTTGCACCATACTGTCGGTGGAAAATAGTGTCGCGCACGCTTTATTATCAATTAAAAAACAAAGGAGTTTTGAATATTGTATTGCAAAAAGCTCTTCAAGGTTTCATCAATCGATGTTTAAAGAATATCTACCTACCTTGGCAACATTTAAATTTTTAGTTTTTCACATAGTTTTTGAGGGTTAAAAATGGCCGATTTCGCAATTTTTAATCGCTTATATGTCAAAAACTATCATTTTTAGAGAAAAGTCACTAAAGACCTTTTCTGTTTGGAATGATCCAAAAAACCAAAAAAAAAAACTTTTTTCCATGCAAAAAAAAAATAATTTTAGGAAAAAAACAAAAAAAAACGTTTAAAAAATTTTTGACCACCTTTTGGTCCTGGTAACATGAAAATTTGTTAAAAGGAGTCCTTTTTGAGTAAGATTGTGCAAAAAATCCGAATCAGATTATTTTTCCTAGCGGATGCGCAGTGGCTTTCTGGACTAATATATACATTATATCTAACTAACAATTAAAAAAGTAATCAAAGTTTTGAGTCGAGGTATATAAATTAAACAAAATAAAAGCTTACATTACATTTTATTTTCCAAAAAAATTTAATAAAAACATACATTTTACGGTAGGTATATACATTATAAATGAGTCTATTACCATCAGTCTTTTGATTTAAATTCAAATATTACAAAAAATGTACTACATGTATTTCATATAACGTATTGCTAAAAATGGACGAAATTTATTACTGACTACAATAGTTAAGGCTATTTAATAGATAAATTTGTATCTATGTATGTAAAAATTAGTTTAAAACTAATACAGTCGGAAAAATGAAAGGATATCCACGAACGATCACATCAATCACTTATTTTGTATTTGCTTTCTTTTTCCATGACAAACGTTTATTTATAGAAAAAGACAGCAAATACAAAATAAGCGATTGATGTGATCGTTCATTTCTTTCATTTTTCCGACTGTATTTAAAATAAACAATAATATCTAGCTAGGCCTAATTCTGAAAGTTAACAAAGGACACCAAAGTGCGAAAATCACTAAAAGAATAAGAATAGCATGAACAGAATTTGGAAAACTCGGTTGGATACTTAAGAACCACAAAATACCTCAATATTGGAGGAGCAAAATGATCAACCAGTGTATCCTTCCTATCATGATATGGATATCAAACCTGGACTTTAATAAAGGAAATTATAAATGGCATAACCACAACAGAAATCAGAATGCAAGACAGACATATAACACTATGCTATACAGTTATGAGCGCGCTAATAACCGGCAAAATAGCTCAAAAGATGGAAAACATAATACATTTCGAAACAAAAAGATATGAAACTAGTGGAGGTGGAAATTATCGTTATAAACGTCTAAAATAACATTACATTACATAGTTTCCCATCTTTAGACGTATCAGAGGAGTATAACACAGTATGTCACTGTGACAGTAGAATTTTATAAAATACTCCTGTCACAGACGACTAAAGGTGGGAAACTATGTAATGTAATGTTAATTAATACGTTTATAACGATAATTTCCACCTCCACTAGTTTCATCCGCTTTTGCTTCGCAATATACAGTGATGAGCACGCTAATAACCGGCAAAATAGCGCAAAAGATGGAAAACATAATACATTGCGGAACAAAAAGAAATGAAACTAGTGGAGGTGGAAATGATCGTTATAAACGTATAAATTAACGTTACATTACATAGTTTCCCAGCTTTGGACGTCTGTGACAGGAGTATTTTATAAAGTTCTACTGTCACAGTGGCAGTTATTATACTCCTCTAATACGTCTTTCTAAAGGTGGGAAATTATGTAATGTAATGTTAATTTATACGTTTATAACGGTCATTTCCATCTCCACTAGTTTCATCTCTTTTTGTTTCGCAATATATTATGTTTTCCATCTTTTGCGCTATTTTGCCGGTTATTAGCGCGCTTATCACTGTATGATGTTTCCATCTTTTGAGCTATTTTGCCGGTTATTAGCGTGCTCATCATTGTATAGTTATACGACCATCAGATAGAAAGATACTGTGATCATAATATAGTCAAAAACAAAATTGCCATCACAGACCACAATGCTAGAAAAAAGGACAATGCTGAAACATTGGCACACAGTACTGGATAAAACACAAACAATCAAGAGAAAGAGCAGATGAGAAGGGTAGATGCTATCGATAAAATAGCCGGAAACAATTGGGGGTATTGCTCAGGATAGAAATGGATGCAAGGAGTTGGGTGATGCCTATATCCAGAACATTGAAGGTTGAGAAAAAGAAGAATGCTAGGGATCAAGTAAAGTATACCTAGTAACAGAGTAAGATAAAATATATGATCAGAAAGATATTTAAAAGGTACATCAAAATGAGACCTAGTGTTGCTTAAATTGAATAATATATGTTGAAATATCACATGGAGTGGTGATACACGTGGTACATGTAGATATAGTGAAGAAGACTCTAGTTAAACGGTAAAAAAGAATTGGAAGTAAAACTGGGATCAGTATATCAGTAATATCTGCAGTCAAACATATCATAGTACCAATATTGAGTTCAAATCTTACAATAAAAGATATTGTCAACAGGTTATTATAAGCTAAAAAAATTTTAACTTTACACATAATATATATCCTATTTTTTCCCATCATCATGTAAATTTAAATCTTTAAATTTTTCTGTAACTCCACTTTTACCTAAATTATTTACTATCGCAAACAAATAAGCTTGGTTCCTAAGAATTTCCACCTTATTTTCAAAACTACTCAAAGGAGAATCTGATTTAATGATATTTGGGTTCTCTTTGGTACTAATAAAATACTGCTTTAACAAATCGGTCGTACTGTTAATTAAAGGTTTTAACGTACCCAATGGAACAGTTTCCCCCATCCCTACTGGTGAAGCTGGTTTTTTCAGTTTTTTGGGTACAGATTTCCTATTCGCTGCTGTACAGGAGCTCAGTTGGTTCTTGGGGACAGGCGGTGGCTTCTTGGATAGATCTGATTGGTCAGATGTGCATGAGTCCTGGAGATCTCGGATAGTGTTAGCGAAAAATTTCCTTTTTTTCGGTTCTGGCTTGGAATCATGTTTCTCGTGTACGTGGACAGGATATTCTTCAGGAAGTTTTGCATCAGGAGATTTCGTCACAGCCTGCAAAGAACAAAAAGGAATGTTAGCAATTCGTTTTGAAGCATCTAATAAAGTATACTAAGCCTCAATAATAATTAATATACTACAGAGACCGATATACTTTTTCAAATATTAAATAAATTTAAAAAAAATTGAAATTGGTTCTAAAGTTCTTTCAGAATTGGATCCAGAGGCGCCATGTTGTTATGTGCATAAGTGTGTAAAAAACACAGTTTAACAATACTAAATTAACTTCTTTTACAAACTAAATTCTCAAACGATTCTACATACGGTTTACTCAAAGGTAGATTTAAGTAAATGACAGATTCGACTGCTATTTGACGAAAGTTCACTTTATGAGAAAAATCAAAGAACATAATGCGAAAATGCTTAACTATTGACCACAAATGGAGAAAAATCCATTATATCCTTATATCAGTGTTGGAGAAAAAAATCCTCAAACCACTTAAAGAAAAACATAGCTTGAATGGCAATAAAACATTTTCATTGACAATCATTTTCATTGTCACTTGCTGCCACACTTCCACCATGTGAACAAGTCAAATCCACAGCTCAGATTTTACCTGGGGCATATTAGTAAATATTTCAAACATCCACGCTTAAGTTTCTATTTTCAACCGATGCGCGATATTCAGAACGTGGCAACGCCGCATGCACGTGTAAATGTCTGAAAGTGAGCTCCGATATTTTGAATCAAATTACTAATTTAATGTTCACAAAAATTGTTACTAAGTCACATTATACCGTCATTAGTGTCTAAAGTTTAGGTGGGTATAATTCAGTGTTGGAAAAAACATCATCTAATATCTACCTACGAACATCTTGAAAAATGGATAAAGGGACCCGTAGCCGAAGCATATCTTTGCCCATAGGCGTAACCAGGATGATCCTAAGGGGGGGTTACAACTACCTGAAAGGGGGGGGTTACAACTACTGGAAGGTCTCTGAAGGGTATGGTGTTAAGCGTATAGAGCTCAAAGTACATCCCAATGGGGGGGGGGGGGTTATAACCCCCAAAACCCCCCCTGGTTACGCCTATGTCTTTGCCCGATGATAGAACGTTGGAAATGCTAATTGAAAAGGTATGCAGCAAAATTGTTAAAGATCTTAATGAAAGGCTTATTAAAGTTGATAAGACATTGGTTTGTCTAAAAACTACTGTAGATAAAATTGACAGTAGGGTTGTTAGTAATGACAATAGGATTATAAAAAATGAAACCTATTTGGATGGTATTATGCAGGTTAGACGGAATAATACTCTCAGAATATATGGTTTACCAGAACAGGAACAGGAGAATTTGACTAGGGTGGTTAAAGAATTAATCCATTCAACAATGAAAGTCGAGAACTTAAGTGAAAATTATATCAATAATGTGTATCGACTGGGTAAGAGAGAGGTTGATAATAATAAACCAAGAATTGTTTTACTCGAAATGGTATCCTATCTAAAGAAGAAAGAAATTTTGATTTCAAAAAAGTTGTTAAACGGTACCCACATATTTATTAGTGAAAACCTTACGAAGCCGCAATATCAGCTACTGAATGCAGCAAAACAAAAATACGGTAAACAAAATGCATGGTCCAGGGATGGCAAAATCTTTATTAAGGACGGAGGTATCAAAAATATTACGTCGCACCATGATCTTTAAATCAGCTACTTAATGGTAAACGTGGCAACGTGACAAGATGGAGGTTTGGTCATTATCTGCGTAGTATCTAGTACAAACTATTTGGTACCTTCATTTATCTTTCCACTTTTTATGGTAGACATGTTTTTTTATTTTAATCTAATTTAGATACTAATATTTAGTTGTTTAATGTATTTGGGAACTCCTCATTTTGTTAATGATTGATCAGTACTTATAATAATTATTGCTTTCTTTATTTTTAATTATGGTATTATATGGTAACAACTTGTTTTGTATTTAATTAGGTTTTTTGTTTAAGTTTTGCGTCCAAGGATATTAAATTAAGTAATTATTTTATATAAGTTGTATAATCAATTATGGAGCTCCAGAGTTTTTTTTTAATGAAAATTAGCGCTTATTACCAAAATTCGAGAGGTTTAAGGACGAAAACAACAGATTTTTACCAAAGTTTGTTGATAGAAACCTTGGATATTATTGGTTTGACGGAAACCTGGTTAAGTAATGACATTAATGATTCTGAATTGTTTGACGAAAGGTATGTGGTTTATAGAAAGGGACCTTGTCAGGACGCGTAAGGCAAGAGGCGGAGGTGTTCTGATTGCAGTTCATAAAAAATATAAATCTAAACAAATCTTAGTAAATACTGAATTAGAGGTACTATTCGTTGAATTGGATGTATTTGGAAATAAATTAATTCTTAGTAACGTATATTTGCCCCCCAGTCGAGCAATAACGATTATATAGCTTTTTTGATCTTTTTTCGTACATAGATAATCCAATGAACACATCTATTTTAGTTTTTGGAGACTTTAATTTACCTTGTGTAACCGGTGTTGACTATAAATTTGAAAACAACACTTCTCTCAAATATTTGTCAATTCATGAATTAATTAGTATGTATAACTTTCAGTCTTTCAATAACATTGTGAATAAGGATGTGCGAACCTTAGATCTAATTTTGAGTAATATTGATATTTTAGTTGGTAAAAATAACTATCCATTTACAAATGAGGATAAGGAACATCCAGTTTGAGTATAGAATTTAACATGATAAAGACAGGAACAATCAATCGTCATGAGATGAATAATCTAACTAACCAATTTAATTTTAAAAAAGCCAATTTCCCTATGTTGTGTCATTTATTGAGGAACTGTAGCTGGGATAATTTAGGATGTATACAAGATATTGACATTGCAGTTGACTATTTTTATCATAAAATTTATGAAATACTTGAGATGTGTGTACCTAGATTTCGAACTTAGAGTAGAATAAACAAATTTCCTGTGTGGTGTACTCCAGATATTATTCGTTTGCAAAGGGAGAAAGAGTTTCATAGGGGTATGCAAAATGTAGCGGTTTATCATGTAACTGAATATAAAAGACTGCGAGCACTTTTAAAAAATAGGATCAGGGAAGCGCATGAGTCATACATACATAATGCCGAAAACAGTATCAATACTAGCCCTAACTTATTTTGGAATTTGGTAAATAGAAACAAGAAAGCGAGTATTGACACTTAATATATAATTAATGGAAACAATGAAATAATTTCTGACAGTAAAACAATTTCTCAAGAGTTTGCTGATTATTTTAAGTAAATCTTCTACATACGATTTAAATTTTATTAATTCTAGTCACAATAATTCTCCTTTGCTCAGTTTCACTAAAGTTACAGTGCGTGATATACATAACGCATTTTCAAAATTAAAACCAAAGTTTTCTTCGGGACCTGATGGTATTCCGGGGTATATATTTAAAGTATGTCGCGACTACCTTACATATCCTCTAATAATTATCTTCCAAAAAATAGTAGATAATAATTATTTTCCGAATTTTTTTAAAATTACTAAGGTAACTCCTATCCATAAAAAAGGTTCACGAAATGATTGCAAAAATTACAGACCTATTGCAATTTTGAATTGTATAGCAAAAATTTTTGAACACATCTTACATGAAAAAATGTATGCACATGTACAGAAAATTATATGCTCACAACAATATGGATTTTGTAAAAATAAATCTATTGAAGCTAATTTATTATTATTTACTAATTATATTAATGATGTCATAGTCCACAAGAACCAGGTAGACGTGGTATACACTGATCTCGCCAAAGCCTTCGATAAGGTCAACCATGATATTCTATTAGAAAAATTATTGTACTTTGGGCTAAGCAATTCATTGCTAGAACTTTTTGTAACATACTTGACAGATAGAAGGCAATTTGTATCATATAAAGGAGATAAATCGGAGGTTTTCCTGGTGGAATCAGGTATACCACAAGGTTAAAATTTAGGACCGCTATTATTTTTCCTGTTTGTGAATGAATTACCTTCTTTACATCTCGGTGCCTTTTATATGGATGATTTAAAAATATTTAGAGAAATTAAAGATTTGAATGATTATTTTCAATTACAGTACGATTTAAACGAGATTTATGATTGGTCAATACGTAATAAACTGTATTTTAATTTGAACAAATGAACGATCATGACATATAGTCGTCAGGCAAACCCTAGTTATTTTATGTACAATATGGGAAATAATAACTTACATAGGATCAATAAAGTGACGGATCTTGGTATTACGTTTGTAAATAATTTAAGTTTCAACTTACATGTGCAAAATATTATGTCTCAGTCATACAAAATGATGGGACTTATTAAACCTGTAACATATAAATTTCATAATATAGACTCAATTAAACGGCTCTTTAATTCATTTGTTAGAAGCAAATTAGAATATGGGAGTATTGTCTGGAGTACCTTAATAAATAGTGGTCACATGCGCCAAATTGAATCAATTCAAAACAAGTTTATTAAATATTTATTTTACAAAAAGCATAAAATATCGCCAGAATATGATTCGTATCAACCATTAAGAAAAGAATTTAATATAAAAAATTAGAGCAAAGAAGACTTCAACGTTGTTTAATTTTTCTCTATAAACTATGTAATCACTTAATAGACTCGCCTGATCTTTTGGGGCAAATACAATTTTATATCCCGGATCACAGAACCCGTCCAAGAAACATAGTATTTTTTGTAAATACTTCTAGCCCACTTAATAAAATGTGCCAAATTTACAACGATTTAACAACAACCACTTGTCTGGAATTATTTGGAATAAATTTGCAATTATTTAAACGTCTATTGCATGAATAATATAAAGAGAGGTTTTGTTTTTATTATTATTTTTAACGTTTTTGCTGGTAAACATCTGTCGTTTTTGTCTCTATTACCTCGAATTATTACATTATGTGCATGTTGTACTAAACTGTTGTCATTGTAGATACGGATACATGTAAGTAGGGAAACCTGTTTGTATCTGTTATTAATAAATAAATAAATATTTCCTTGACGGATTACTATTACAGGGCTTTGACCCTCATATTTTTGTTAATTTATGTTTTGGTAGTTAGCATGTAAACTTCACGAAAACACTGATGATGACTGGTAAACCAGTCGAAAACTAGTTATGTGATCGTGATGTAGCCCTTTTTAGGGATTTTAAATATATAAATTTTATAAAGGATTTTACTGTTTTTTTTTTATTTTATGCAATTTTACAGTGACTTGGTGTTTATTTAAACAAATTTGCATTTTGTGTCGCAAGGTATCAATGAAAAACATAATATTTTAATAGAAGGGGCTCAATAATGTCATTATATGGCATTATAACAAGTTATTTTGATTCAAAACAAGGTTTTTTTTTACATTTTTCTCCATTCCCAAAATACACCATAATCGATTTGGCTGAAAATTTGCCCGCAGATAGCCAAAACATAGGACTTTAAGTGGTTAGGATTTGAATTATTTTACAATACCGAAAAAGTTACATGTAGTAATATCAGACTCTAAAGTATATTAGTCCAGTCGGAATAGCATGCCGAGCTGCCCAAATTTTTTTTTCTACCTCTACCGAAAGTATACTATTCCGGACCTGATTGTAGGGAGCAAAGTTGTACTTTTCCTCCCTAGGGTCATCCCTAAGTAAAAGTGACGTCATGGTATTTCATTCATGAAATATAACTTATTGACGCCCTGTACAATATCTATTTTTTAGTACGTAAGTATCTATACATTTTAACGTTTATTTAAAAACACTCTGTATTTTGCAAAATGGTAAAAAACAGTAAATTGTTATTCTGATTTAACAATGTTTACATTAATAATTTGACTTATATTTGACAGTTGACAGTTATATTGTACCTACTTATTAGTTTTAGTTCTAATAAATTTTGTTGGTTAGTTACATAAATAAATAAAGTAAAAATGAAAAGATGACTTGATATTTGAGGAAGGTGGAAAAACCATATGTATAACATGGGAGTAAAGTGCCTTTCCTCCCTTTAATGATTACTGCACTCCGCTACGCGTCGGGCAGTAAACTTAATTCCCGGGAGGAAAAGTAGCATTTTCCTCCCTTCTTATACAAATAGCTATTTTCTAATCTTTAGGGGAGTCAATAGTAGCCTAAATTTAAAATCACGAATGAATTCCTCCGTTACGTTAGCCGCCATCTTGATTTTAAAGGAGAACTTGTTTTGTTCAATATCTCCGCTATTTTTAACTTTTCGACAAAAATGGTAGAAACTGAAATTGTTCCAAATAAATCGTGTTTATATTTATTACAATCTCTTAACAATTTTTGTCGTGAGGTCGATATTTTCGTGTTAATTTTACTTACAGTAGACGCCTATATTTTTGATTATGATATTGGTGTAACTTTTTTGGTATTGTAATAAAATTCAAATCCTTCTCACCACTTAAAGCCCTATGTTTTGGCTATCCGTGGACAACTCTTAAGCCCAATCTATTATGATTTATTTTGGGAATGGGGAAAAATGTAAAAAACGGTATTTTAACGTTTTCTACACTATATAATTTGGTCAAAAACTTGTTTTGAATCAACGTAACTGATTATAATACCATATAGTGACATTTTTGAGTCCCTTCTATTAAAATATTTAAAATATTATGTTTTCCATTGATACTTTACGATAGAAAATGCAAATTATTTTAAATAAACACCAAATCACTGTAAAATCGCATAAAACATTTTGAGAAAAAAAGAAGAAGATATTTTGACCTCAAATATCATATTTTTACGTCCCGCAGAAGCTACATACCAATTTTCAGACAAATCTGAGATCCAAATTTTTTTTGGCTCCAAAATTGTGATTTGAAATGGAATTACCCGTATACATTTGACTCGACATTGGTCACTGCATATGTGCCACCTCACCGCTAATGTCATCTCGCGATTCTATTCTTTACAAATCTGTACTATAATGAAAATCTGTATCATAATGAAGCTCACTATGATACAGGTAGTTAAATCATAATTGATATATTAAAGTATGGGAGTAGAAAAATATGTTTTTGACCCGATATAATCGTTAACGAAGATCTTAAGTGTATTATTAAAAGCTTCCTACCTTATTTTCCTTGTCCACGATATTGACACTGGTATTCTTGGGGAAATCCTCTTGAAGTGTGGTGAGATTTTTCGTTGTATTTCTAACAGTTCGTACAGGATGTCTTCTACTACTTCTAGAATTAGGTTTCACTTTCTCCTGGGTAGTTTCGATGGCAACAACCTTTTTATTTTTATATTCTGCTACAATATCTTTGATATTTTCAACTTTACCATTCTGCAAGCTTCCTGAAGATTTACTTGAGCTTTCAGCTTGATCACTATGTAAGCTTCTTGAAGCTTTTGACATATTTCTAGTGACTGCTGATTCGCTTGACATGTTTTGGTGGGACTCTATATCCATCTTTAAATCAATGTCATTTGCATTATTTTCAGTTAATTCTTCATTTACACTGAGGAAACTTTGAGCATCAGATGCGAGTTGTGTTATATTTGATTTAAAAGATTTATAGTCATTCGAGACTATGGTAGACTTGTTACAACTTTGGTTCAGTTTAGATATTTCAGGTGCCTCTAGTACCATGGTTTTCTCTTTTTCCAACATATCTAGGCATTTAGAGTTTTCTTCCACTGTCATCATCGGACTATCTAATTTTCCAGATCTGTAACCAAAAAATAAACCTAGTGGTTAAGATATACTTAAATTTATAGCTGTATATTATAGCATGAAACATATATTGTTAAAATAAATAACGTAATAAATAACATTACACAATAAATTAGGAAGCATATTTTTCATGTAATGTGAGCAACAATACTAGGAAAAAGACTTGCACGAGAGACCAGGATAAAAGTAAATAACACAATAGTGATACCGACTGTGCTCTATGCAAGTAAAAACTGGACAATTCTGGAAAACATGAGCATTAAATGCAATGGAGATAAGACACGCAAGAAGAATAGCTGGAAAGACAAAATGAGATAGATTAAGTAACGAGACTATTAGGAGAATGGCCAACCAAGAACCCATAATGAATAAAATAGCAAAGAGACAAATGAACTAGTATGGGCATTAGATGAGGATGCCATCCAATAGGATTACAAAAAAATCAGCGAAGCAAAGACCATCGTTAAAAGAAGGGGCAGACCAAGAACAAAATGGACGCATCAAGTAGTAGTTAGGAAAAGTTAAACAAAAATTACTCGAAGATTTGAAATTAATATCAGAAAGACGAGGAAAGACCCAGATGCAAAGTTTACTGTAATAAAACAATTAAAATAATTGAAATAAAACAATTAACAATATTTTAAATCTAAGACTTTCCGTCGAAAGAAACTGCTTTCTGGTTCCATCCTGAATCTCCGGCTTTATAAGCACGGACACGACGAATATAGAAGAAAGTAGAAAGAACAACGGTCACGTATCTACTCCCTTTTCGTCTAGGAAAAGGTGCCGAAAGACAGTTTCAAGTACTCAAAAATCTGAGTAATGAAGAACAAGGGGGAAAGGCAGTTTTGTTTTAATTTGATTCAGAATTGGACCACCAACTGGTGGAGTTGGTGGTATAACTCTGAATCAAATTAAAACAAAACTGCCTTTCCCCCTTGTTCTTCTTTACTCAGATTTTTGAGTACCCGAAACTCCACCAGTTGGTGGTCCAACTCTGAATCAAATTAAAACAAAACTGCCTTTCCCCCTTGTTCTTCTTTACACAGATTTTTGAGTACTCGAAACTGTCTTTCGGCACTTTTTCCTAGACGAAAATATAGTAGATACGTGACCGTTGTCCTTTCTACTTTCTTCTATATTCGTCGTCTTGTTGCTTATAAAGCCGGAGATTCAGGATGTAACCAGAATACAGTTTCTTTCGACGAAAAGTCTTGGATTTAAAATATTGCTTATTGTTTTATTTCAATTATTTTAATTGTTTTATTACAGTAAACTTTGCATCTGGGTCTTTTCGTCGTCTTGCTAGTTTTACTAGAGATGTTTTGCTGTTTTGCTCTGTTTTGCGCCTCAAAGGTGGAATTACTGCATCGCGGTGATTTCCCTTAAAAGGCAGGCTTGTTGGTGGTCCAACTCTGAATCAAATTAAAAGAAAACTACTTTTCCCCCCAATATCAGAAAATTGAAAAGAATGAAAGAGATATTGAATGGAACTTAAAGTAGCTAGCCCAATTCCCACACCATGATAGGGTTAAAGAAAAGGAAGAAAGAAAAAAAATATGGAAATTACCATGAGCCAAACAAAATTATACCAACTCGGAGCTTGGAGACAAAAAATGCAGAAACATATTATATGTGTATCATCCAAACAGATGAAGTCAAGGAAAGCTGGGTAGAAATTAAAACGAACATATCAGCTAAAGAAGCTGGGAGGAAAAGAGATAAATAAAAGCAAGTCACTCTTAGAAGCGATAAAACCCTCGTTCTGTGTGGAGGTAAAGGAAAAATTCAAGAAAACAAAGAAAGTATGCTTGAAGTGCATGTGAAACAAGACACAATTATATGAAAATTACAAGAGAGTAAGGAATGAAACATATGCATTTATGAGAAGAATTAAAAACGAGCACTGGGAACGCTTCTCAATAGAAGTAGTGTAGCACGATTTTTATGGTTTATAAAAAGAAACATGAGGCTTTATAAGTTCAGAAAGCGTAGGTAAATGAATCAGTTGACCCAAAACAGATGGAAATGGATATATGGATTGACTTTTAAAAAAATTTTTTGAAATATCGGAGAGCGGCAATGACTGATCAATTGAAAACATTAGTTATCGAGATAATGAGAGACATTTAAATACTTTAGAAGAATAGATAGTCCATGGCGCATCTGTTTTGAGATGCACGTTGAGAGGTGACTATTTTTTTTGCAGAAATTTCTTGAAAGTAACTCCTATAACAATAATTGGGTTATCCTCCTACTCAAAAATGTCCGGAACATTGTTTAGATAATCAAAATGTCAAAAAATGAAAGAAAAATTCGATTATTTTCTTGGTTTTTTGATTATAACTTTCAAATTATTCACTTTCCAGAAAAGTTGTACTGATATAAAAGTTGCGTAATTAAATTTCCTACAGTATAAAATTAGTTACAAATTTTCAAAATTGTCACCCTTGTTGCAAAATAGCAATAATTGCGAAAAAAACATAAAAAACAAATATTTGCATTTTACGTATTTTAACCATTTATGCTGCACTAAGGACCATCATATTTTACCCAGAAAAACTATATAATATAGTAAAACAATACTTTAATTTCATTAATGTCGGTGCAATACATTTTGCAAAATAAATTTTGCAATCCAGCTTTCGCAAAAAAAATTCATTTTTCAACATGTTGCAGGACTGAAAATAAAGCAGATAGCAAGTTGATAGCAATTTTTTTGACGAATAGAAGAATACCGTACTTTTCATTTGCATATTTCATAATTAAAATCCACTAACTACCACGGCGTCAAGAATTTTTTTAAATAAACATTAATTTTTGGTGCTACGCGCAGGACAGCGGTTTTCGATTCACACAAGTTGATTTCCACCAAAATTTCTTCCAATATTTATCTAATATATTATTTTCTTACACTATATTTTGTTGTATTTTAATATTTTAATTCCACAAAAATCAAACTAATTTGATTATTGTTTGTGAAATATTGTTTAAACAGTTGCATATGTTTACATATAATAAACTTTTATTCTCTAACTTAAAATATATGAAAAAAAGAAAGTTTTTGCCAAAAAAAGTGTTATTTTAAAGGAGAGAGCATGGGTTTTTTTTTGCAATAAACAAATTTATTTATTTATATCAAAATGTACTAAAAATTAAAATTTGTCAATCATTATCAAAGGTCATTGGAATGCCCAATCAGAGCAAACTATCCGCTGTCCTGCGCGTAGCACAAAAAAATTGTGTATTTAAAAAAAATCCTGACGCCGTAGTGGTTAATTGATTTGAATTTTGCAAATTGAAAATGAAAGGTACGGTATTCTTCTATATATAAAAAAAATAAACTTGCTGTCTGCTTTATATTCAGTCCTGCAGTCTTGAAAAAATTATTTTTTTTTGCGAAAGCTGGATTGCAAAATTTATTTTGCAAAATCTATTCAATTGATCCTAATTAAGTTCACAGTATTGTTTTCTTATATTATAAACTTTTTCTTGGTAAAAATATGAAGGTCCTAAGTGTAGCATAAATGGTTGAAGAACGTAAAATGCGAAATCTTGTTTATTTTATCGTTTTTTCGCAATTATTGCTATATTGCAACAAAGGTGGCAATTTTTAAAAATTTTAACAAATTCTATATTGTAGGGAATTTAATTGTGCAACTTTTATGTTAGTAGAACTTTTCTCAGAAATGAATATTTTCAAAGTTATAATCAAAGAACGAAGAAAAAAATCGAATTTTTTCTTCATTTTTTGACATTTTGAATACTTAAACAATGTTCCGGACCTTTTTCAGTGGGAGGATAACTCAAATATTATTATATAAGTTATATTCAAGCAATTTCTGCAAAAACATATGAGTCACCTCTCAACTTCTAAATAGCCAAGGACAAGACTGATATTCCTATTATTTAAAATCGTGCTAAAAAACAACCAGTATTTTCTAGAGGTATTAATTTGTTAAAGACTACCCTGAAACTTTAAGAAATTTCACAACATCAATAAACATCAGAACGTTTTCGATCTAGTCAGATCATCTGCAGTGACATTCTGTTTAGTAAATGCAACGAGGCCACTAGTTGAAATAAAGACATCATTAATACACGGTTTTTGATTACAATATGCATTTGTAAGGCGACACTATGTCGGTGTTAACAGATTTTAATACTTAAAGAGCAACATGGCTTCCCTGCTCGAAGAAACTGACGTGGTACTTGCCAGCTTGACACAGACCGAATGCCAGAATAGATCGACAACTTATGGATATAGATACAAACAATGGAATAAAGCAGTACAGGGGGAGTCACTAATAGTCCAAGTAATGAAGGGACAAAACCTCGCAATTTTTACAGAATGGATCGATTTGCTTAAAAATTTGAGAATAAGTAATGGATAGTCCAAGGATCAAAATCTGCATGATTCCGAAAGGCGCTTTTACCATGGGGGTGGTTGTCACCCCATGTCGGGGTGGAAATTTATTATTATATTTTGACTACAGATGTTGGTAAAAACATTCATTCTAAGCAAAAAAGGTTCTATACATTTTTTTGATAAAATTAATAGTTTTCGATTTATTCGCTATCTAAAGTGTTATATTTCCAAAAAATCAATGTTTTAATAAATTTTCTGCTAATAACTCCAAAAGTTTTCGTTCTATCAAAACAACTTTAGCTAACAAAAATGTAGCTTTTTAAAAAGATAAACAAAACCGTTTTTTTGAATTTTCTTTAGGACCGATGGTAATAGAGCTTTACTTTATTATATATGTCAGCTCTTCTTCGTCAAATGCTAAATATTGTGGTTTCAAAGTCAAAAGACGGGAAAACTAAGCATTTTTCGAGGATAACTTATTCAAACGAATTTAAATTATTTAAGAATATCCATCTCCAGAAATAAAAAAAGTTTCTAGCTCAAAAATTAAGTAACTTATAATGAAAAGAATATCAGTGGTTTCAAAGTGAAAAGACGGGAAAACTAAGCATTTTTCGAGGATAACTTATTCAAACGAATTTAAATTATTTAAGAATATCTATCTCCAGAAATAAAAAAAGTTTCTAGCTCAAAAATTAAGTAACTTATAATGAAAAGAATATCAGTCCCTACTGTTTTTCATAGAAAAAGTGAACCGAAACAAACCCATAATCACCACTCTAATTAAAATTAGTCATTGACCTTATTTGGTCTTCTTAAATTATGTAATATTAATAGGTTTTAGAAGTTTGACCGGCTTAGAATAATTAGTTTTTAAAAAAATGGAGTTAAAAACGAATAACGAATTTTTGTAGTTTTGAAAACATGGCTTTTTCTTCAGAAAAGAAAGATTACCGTCAGAAATACGAAAAAATATTTAAATATGAAATTGTAGCTTAATTAATTCCCAATAATCTGGTTTGCAAACATTTTTTTCACGGTAAAAATTGAGTGAGCTCTTGACAATAATTAAAACTTTTACATACTAACATGCAAAAACCACCTTTAGCAACCCTTTCAAAGTGACCTCTTTTTGCGACTGAGGATTATAAAAAGATTTAATATTAATTGGCTAATAGATCTTGTAAAAACCTACCAAATTCTTTTTTACCAAACTTTCTAAGATAAAAAATAAAAAAGTTAAGGTTAAAAAATCAATATATTTTTTTGAAAAAAAAAAAGTATAAAGCATAAGCATAATAATGTAAGTTGGCGGTGTTTTTGGTCATTAGCCTTATTCATTCTTCTTTATTTATGTATTACTAATAGATTCTATGAGTCTGACTGGCTTAGAATGATTAGTTTTTAAAAGACTGGAGGTAAAAGCGAATAACAAATTTGTGTAGTTTGGTAAAAAATGTCATTTTCTTCAGAATACAAAGATCATCATATAGCATCAGAGATAGGAAAAATTGTATAATTGTTTAATTTCCAAGAAATTGGTTTAAAAATTTTTTTCTACGGCAAAAATTGAGTGAATCGTAAACGAGTCTATCGAAAAACATTGATTTTTTTGATATAAAACTAACATTTTCGATAGCGATTAAATCGAAAACTATTAATAATTTTATCTAGTACATTCTTTCACGGTTTTTGCGGTAAGTTTTTAAGAACCGCTTGAATTGAGATGAAATTTGGCATACGCATAGCTAACATGTCAAAGAAAAAAAGTGATATTGTGCCAATGTGTGCTTTTGGCCTGGGGGTGACTGTCACCCCCTCTTGAGGGTGAAAAGATATATGTCAAAAATAAGTCCGGAAACAGATAAACTGACTAATTTTAAGTAACTTTTTTTTTATAGAGTTTTTTCGACAAGTCAACACTTTTCGAGTTATTTGCGAGTGAATATGTTCATTTTTCAACAAAATAACCACGTTTTTAGACGGTTTTTCGCAAATAACTCAAAAAGTAAATATTTTGTCGAAAAAATCTCCTTAGGAAAAATAAAGCCTGTGAAAAAATAAAAAAAAATTATGTACGCTTGAGGTCTCTGGACCTCGTAGAAGCAGAGTTATAGCCAATGAAAAATAGGTTCATATTCGCCAAATTTCAAATAGGCTATTTCAACGTGAAATATCCAAAAAATAAAGCGCTTTTTGGGGAAAACCTATGACAGCTTTTTTAAAGTGTTTAAAAACTGTATTTTTTTTAAGTTTCTAGCAAATTTAAGCAAGTTACGCTCAAAATAAAGTTGCTTCATCTTGTTTTGGCAAAAAAAATCGGGAACATCACCACCTAATTGGCAACCTAACTGAAATTAATCTTTACCGCTCCACAAATTATTTAACTTAAGTTGTGTTTATAAGATATATAAGTTTCATTGACTCAAAGTGCTTATTTTTGAAAACATTTGGTTTTGAAATAAAATTTTTAAAATTTTTAATTTTGAAAAATATGCTTTTTTTTAAAAATAACTTAAAAATTGTTAGAGATACCAAAAATCTCAAAAAACATAAAAGTCAGTAGGTATTACTTTTCTGAATATCTTGTATTTTTTGTTTTTCTGTAAGACAGAAATTGATTAAGATTTGGTGTTTCATGGATTAAGATTTGGTGGATTAAGTTTTGCATACACTCGTGATCAGTGACTCGTTCAAGCCCTTTTAACTACAGCTCTTTCAAAAATAAGGACTTTGAACCGATGAAACTTACAGATCATATAAACAATACATACACGAGTAAAGAAACTTATGAAGTGGTAACGATTAAGTTCATCTGAGATACTAATTAGGAGGCGATTTTACCGATTTTTTACCAAAAAAAAAGGGACTAACTTTATTTTGAGCGTAACTTGTTTACTTTTGATGCTAGAAATTTTTTTTGTAAAACAAAAATGAAACCTTTTTAAATACTTTAAATAATTTGTAAAGAGTTTTCCCCGAACGTGCTTCATTTTTTATTTATTTCACGTTAAAATATTCCATTTGGAATTGAACGAATATGTACCTATTTTTCATTAGCTATAACTCTGCTTTTACCAGGTATAGAACCTAAAATATACACATTTTTTTTCAATTTTTTGCGGGCTATGTTTTTGCTAAGATTGTTTTTTTCGACAAAATACTTACTATTTAAAATATTTGCGAAAAACCGTCTAACAGCGCGGTTATTTTGTTGAAAAATGAACATATTCACAATTTTTTGAAATGAACATATTCACTTTTTTTCCTAAATTATGAAAACGGTATTGGAAATAACGCGGCAGGACGCTTCTGTTAAAAGAAAAAAACTTTTAATTACGATGAGTGTTTCCTGAGATACAGTCGGTCAAATTTGACCGGTATGTACGGCGAAAATATAAACAACAGGATGGTAATTTTCAAAACATCACCTTTTTATTTTGGTACTATTCCTCCACACAAATTTTCACATCTTTAAAAGACTCATAACATATATTATAATAATAAAAACTATCGATATTATGAGTGAAAAATGCCAAAAATACTAAAATTCCAATGAAAAATTGTGTTGAAGAAAATGAAATCTCAAAGTTCAAAATCGGTATATGTTAAAAAAATGTATTTTTTCGGTTTCCGATGGAGCAATTTTCCACATTTTTTTTTTGTTCCCAAGTAACTCGAGTAGAGCTATCTAACGCATTAAATGTCAAAGTTGCTTTTATTTTATTATAATAAATTTATTTAGTTATTATACCAAAAATTTTTAATTTGTTCTTTCTCTCTTTCTTTCTCCCCTTCCTTATACCCTTTCAGGTGTCGGATTTGGGTTTAATTTAGCTACATATTCACCCATCTCTTCCATTCTTTTCGGTCCTGTGCTATTAGTTTCATTTCTTCTAGCGTTTTCTGTTTGATTTTTCCTGCTTCTACTATTTGCTGTATCCATTTTTTCTTCGGCCTGCCTTTTTTCTTTTTTGTAATATTCCTTGTTTCGTGAATTTTCCTTGCTAGTCTACTAGGTTTCATTCTCATCAGATGTCCATACCAGTTTAATTGCCTCTTTATTATTTTATTCATTATTGGTTCCGGTTTAGTTATCCCTCTTATTGTCTCATTTCTTATTCTATCCCATTTGGTCTTTCCGGCTATAGCACGTAAATGTCTCATTTCAATTGCATTAATCCTACTATTATGCTTTTTCTGTAAAGTCCAATTTTCGCTTGTATACAGTATCGTCGGTATCACAATCGTATTATAGATTTTAATTTTTGTTTCGTGGGGCAATTCTTTTTTCCTCAGAATTGGCGCTAGTGCGTAGTACAGTTTATTTGATTTTTTAGTTCTGTTTGTTATTTCGAGGTCTATTTTCCCATCATTGGTAATAATACTTCCAAGATAATCATATGCTGTAACTATTTCCAGTTGAGTATTTTTGCATTTTATAATTACTTCATTTTCTTCCTTTTCGCCGATGACCATTATTTTACTTTTCTCGATGTTTATTTCCATTTTTAATTTCTCTATTTCTTCTGTCCATACATTTATGAGTTTTTGCATTTTTGTCACGGAATCTGCTATAAGGACTATGTCATCCGCATACAATAGGGCTTCTATTTTTATTGGCTGTAATCTTTGGTATCCTATTGTTGTCTGTATTTGGTTCGTTCTTTCTCCAGTATTTCTAGTCAATTCATTCATGACTATTATGAATAGTAGCGGACTAAGACTGTCTCCTTGCTTGATACCTCTTTCCCAATTGAATTCTTCAGATCTTTCTCCTGCTATCTGTACACGTCCTTTTACTACTCCGTATATATTTTCAATTATTTTTATCAGTGTACTTGGTACTTTCATGTTCTGCAAGCATTTCCATATAATTTGTCTTTCTATAGAGTCGAATGCTGCCCTTAGATCTATGAATGCTAGAATGAGCTTTCCCCCCGAGTCAATACTTCTTTCTATTATATTTCTAATGATGTAAATGTTATCGTTTGTCTGTCTTTCTGGTCTAAACGCTGCTTGTTCTTCTCCCAGTTCTTTTTCTACCTCTTGTCTTAGCCTCTTCTCTACTATTTTCGTGTATAGTTTAAAACATACCGATGATAAACATATTGCTCTATAATTTTCGCAGTTGACGTGTTCTCCCTTTTTGTATATTGGCACTATAAGGTTACTTTGCCAGTCTTTTGGGATTTGCTGCTTTTCCCATGCCTCTTTGTATATTTTCAACAACCAGTTTATCCCTTCTTCTCCCATGTACTTGACCATTTCCGGGTCTATGTCATCATCCCCTCCAGCTTTACCTATTTTTACGTTTGATACTTCCAATATTACTTCTTCTCTATTTATTTGCTCCAATTCTTTGTTCTCGTTATCTTGATATGTTTCATTTCTATCATCTATTATTGCATTTCTAAATTTGTTTTCATAGTATTCTTTCCATACTTTAGCTATTTGTTCTGGAGTTGTTTGGATTTGGTTTGTTGTATCCCTTACGGCTGTTATTTCTTTATGTTTTCCTTTCTTCATATGTCTAATTGTTGTCCAGAAGCTTCTATTATTTGTTACATAGTTTTGTTGTAATTCTTCTCCAAACTCTTCCCACGTTTTTGTTTTTACTTGTTTTATGGTGTTTTTCGCTAATCGTCTCAGCCTTTTGTATTCTTCTTTATCTTCTTCCAGTTCGGTCTCAATGTATTTTTTCCATGCTATTTTCTTTTTCTTCACTGCTGTTTTAACTTCATTGTTCCACCATCTCGTTCTTTTATGGAGTTTGTTATGTTTTCTGATTCCACATATTTCTGTTGCTGTAGACTTTATGACTACTTTGAAGGCGTTCCATCTTTCTTCCAGTGTCCATGCCTCTTTTTGGTTTTCTAGTTGTCTTAATCTTCTATTTGTTTCTTTTTTGTAATGTTCTCGCACCTGTTCTAATTTGAGCTTATTTACTTTTACTCTTTGGTAATCTTTTCTTTCCACCTCCTTTATTTTTTCATCCTCGAGTTTTACAGTAACCATCCTGCGCTCTGTAGCTAGTTCCGGTTCCTTTTCAGTTAAGACGTTATGTATTTTATCTTCTAGGTTTATCGTATAAACTATGTAATCTATCAAACTTTTCGCTCTTCTCTCTTCCGCCACGAACGTATATTTGTCTTCGATGTTTTGGTTTGTAAATGTGTTTCCTATTAGTAGGTCATTTGCTTGGCAGAAATCTAGCATTTTGACACCATTCCTGTTCAAACATTCCTCTCCGTATTTTCCAATGCATCCTAATCCTTTGTTGACATCCTTGCCCACTCTTGAATTCCAATCTCCTAAAATTATGATTTTCTCTCTCGATTCTCTTAATTTGTCTAGTGCTCTTTGGAGTTCATTGTAGAATTCTGTCATCGTTTCTTCATCTCTGCCTTCAGTTGGTCCATATAATTGTATGAATCCTATTTTGTCTTTTAGGTCCATTTGGATTGTTATAATTCTAGATGATAATGTTTCATAGTGTGTTATTCTTGATTCTAGTCTCTTATTTACTATTATACCAACTCCTTCCTTTGCTCTTTGTCCCTGCGGTACTCCTGAATAATAAAGACTATATTCCTCATTTAGATTTATGTGCCCTCCTCCTACCTTTTTTGTTTCACTTATTCCCATTATTTGGATACCCATTTTTTCCATTTCTTCAGTTATTTCTATTTCCTTTCCATTTATTGAGGTCACGTTCCATGTTGCTATTCCTATTTGTTCTGATTCTTCATTTACAAAACTAGTATTTGATTTTCCATTATTGTTCTTACTACTACTACTACTATTTATACTACCTATACTACCAATATTTCCACCACCCATCCTATTTCTATTATTATGTTTAACATTTGAACTCCTAAACCTAATCTTATCACTAATCGAGTCTATACTTTTATTTTCATTGTCCAGTGTATTCGTAATTTCCTTGTTTTCTGATCCTTGTCTGGCATCTACTTCGTCTCTTCTCTGTCGCTCTGCTAGTTTTTTGGACTCGCTACCTCCACTACCTTTTCCTCATTGTAGTTCCATCTCCATTCCTTACCATCCACTGTAATTTTGTTGTACCCAATTTTCACTGTTTTTCCTTTATCTCTCATTTCCCTGGCTTTGTCTCTTAGATATTTCATTTTTTCTCTCTCTTTTTTTGTAAGGTCCTCTGTTATCCATATTTTCTTGGGTTCAACATTCTTTAGTTTGTTCCTATTTCGTAGAATGGCTGTTTTTTCTGTTTCGTTTCCTAGTTCTATTAAGCATGTTCTTATTCCAATCTTACATGCTCTTTTAATATTAATATTTACACCTAAATGTTTTCCAATCATATTTGTTGCTCTTTATTTCAGTGTTGCTGAATCGTCAGTATCAATTTCTAACCCACTAATAATTAAATTATTTTTCCTTTTGTCTTTGTCCATTATTTCTATTGTTCGTTGGAGTTCTTTTATATCTTCTGTTATCTTTTTATTTTCTTTTTTAAACAATTCATTTTCTTCTATCAAATCTTGTCTTTCCTTAGTCCATTCATTTTTCATTTTTTGGATTTCTAGTTTTATAATATTTATTTCTTCATTATTTTGTTTTATTTCTTCTTTTAGTTCTTTTATATCACTTCTGGTCTTCTTATTTTCTTCCTTCATTTCTGTTTTTAAGTTATTTATTTCTGTTTTAATCTCCTGCTTCAGTTCTGCTAATATGTTCTTTATTTCATCCATTTCTTGCTTTTCCTTATCGTCTTTTTGGGGTGGTGTTCTTTTTTTGACTTACTTTTCTTAAATGCTTCCTCTTTGTCAAACGAATTATCATGCTCCGGTTTGCTCCTTTTATTGTTCATTCGAGTGGGATTATACCCGTAACCTTATTTTGTTTAAAGTTGGCGTCAGGCAGTGTCTTCCACCCTATCCGTTCAGAGAAAAACACTACCTACCTACTTTAATTTAATTTATCTTCCACCTGATTAAATTTTCCAAAGCCGTCCCTGACTTTTATATTTAATTTTGCTAAACGGCTGGTCTTAATCTATTCTCGACAAGTTTTTTTGTTCCTGGTTTATTTTATTTAGTTTTTGATTATAATATGCTTAAATATTAGGTACTGGATTTTTGATTTTATGAATATTAATCTAGGCATGCATTAACTTACAGTTTTTCTGAAGGCTTTTGCGTTGTGTCGTACACTGCACTTTCCTTTAACTATTAATCTTACTTTTAATATTTTATTATTTGTTTATACCACTTAATTTTTGATTTTTATGAGAGCTAAATTTTTCACGTTGTCACTTTCGATTTCCAGGACCGGACCCCTTTTTTAATTTGTTAAAATACGCTTTTGAAGCTGAGCAAATGCATTGTTTTTAACGTATACCGATTTTGAACTTTGAGATTCCATTTTCTCCAACCCAATTTTTGATTGGAATTTTGGTATTTTTGGCATTTTTCATTCGTAATATGGATAGTTTTTATTTTCAAATATATGAACATTTGTGTGGAGAGAGAGAATTGAAATAAAAAGGTGATGATTCGAAAATTACCATCTTATTGTTTTTATCTCCGCCGTACATGCCGGTCAATTTTGACCCGTTGTATTTCAGGAACCACTCATCACAATTAAATGTTATTTCTTTAAAAAAAGCGTCCTGTCGCATTTTTCCCAATACCGTTTTCAAAATTTAATAGCGCTGAGATATTCTATTTGTTTATAAGCCAAATTTTGTTTATAATCTCGAATATTCCTTAAGCCCTTTAAATAGTGCAATTTCAATTCTGTAAAGTACATTATATAGGTATAGTGCCTTTTTGTACAAAACTCATAGTTATTCTTATGTATCATAATTGTTATGGTTATTACAGCGACCGTAAATTGTTAATTAATAATTTAATTGTTGCTAAACTTTTCATTCAATTTTCATAGGCTTCTGGAAGTATAATCGATACCAAAAGGGCTTTTTGTCCTTTGTCATCAAGTTATTTAATTATTGATAAATAATTACTTACATAAAATATTAGTTGAAAATTAAAAATTTTGTTGGAAACCCCAGTATTTTCCAAAGAAAATTTTCGTTGAAATAATCGAAAAGAACATAAATGCAGAATTCAATTACGGTGAATTTTTATTTGGATGTTTTTGGTGTTAAGTTAAAATATTTTGAGTTATAGAGCAATAATTGAAAAAAACACAGGCTTTTGGGGCTCCATTTTATTTATAAAAAAGTGTGCACACTATGTGAGGACTTTGCATACCTATACTATTAATACAGGGTGTTTCATTAATAATTGCCCATATAGTAACTGGAGAAACCTTGGCACAAAATAAGAAGATTTAACCTAAAATACTTAAATAAAATGTGGTTCCTTACTGAGTTACAGGGTGTTTTATCTAAAAATTTAAAAACTATTTTTGCTCAGCATTTTAAAACTATTCGACGTATCCTTTTCATACTTGGCAGGAAGTATAGGTACTATACAAGTTTCTGGCTATTACCAGAGGCGTACGACGGGGGAAAGTGACGGGTTGACCCTTTCCAAATTCTACGCCACTGGCGAAATTGCTATTTTAGTTAATATTTTGGATTCTCCAATACTTTCTCTGAAAATAATATACTCTTCATTCGTAACGATAAAGTCATTAGTTTTCGAGATATTTGAAGTTAAAAATGAAACGACACGGTTATTTTGATTAATGAATTGTGTCGCTTCATTTTTAATTTAAAATATTTCGAAAACTAATCATTTTATCGTTACGAATGAAGAGTATATTATTTACATAAAAAGTATTGCAAAATCAAAAATTTACACTAAAATAGCAATTTCGTCAGTGGCGTAGAATTTGCCACTACGCGTACTTTGCCTATTTGCGTACCTACACTTTCTGCCAAGTATGATAAGGATACGCCAAATAGTTTTAAAGTACTGGGTACAAATAATTTTTAAATTTTAATCATATGAATCATATCATAAATTAATCAAAATAACTGTGCCGTTTCATATTTAACTTCAAATATCTCGAAAACTAATGACTTCATCGTTACCAATGAAGAGTATATTATTTACGTAGAAAGTATTGGAGAATCCAAAAATAGTAATAAAATAGTAATTCCCCCAGCGGCGTAGAATTTGAGAAGGGTCAACCATTCACCATCCCCTGTCGTACGCCTCTGGTAGTAGCTAGAAACCTTTGTTTATCATAATTTAGTAGGGTATCTAGTAGTTACACTTTCTGCCAAGTATGTAAAAGATACGTTCAATAGTTTTGAAATGCCGAGCCAAAATAGTTTTCAAATTTTTAGATAAAACACCCTGTAACTCAGTAAGGAACCACATTTTATTTAAGCGTTTTAAGTTAAATCTTCGTATTTTATGCTAAGGTTTCTCCAGTTACTATATGGACAATTATTAATGAAACACCCTGTATATAGAATCATAAGATTTGATTCTCCCATAATCTGCCCAGACTATTTTGTAACTTGTTTTAATTCATTTTAGAATTAAAGTCTACTTTCCATACGGTAATTTATTGGTGTTTTTTTAACAACAATTTAAAAAAATACAGTTTAAAAGATTTATCTAGATATATCTTAATAGACAAAATATTTATATTGAAGTATAAATATTTTTAATGGTAACCGAAAATTCAAAAATATCGCACTAAATTATCAAAAATTTAAAAAACCACGCCAAAATTTCTGCAGAAAGCATTATAGGTTTGTTTACTATGGGTATAATAAAGAACAATTCCGTCATATACTGGGGCCCGAGAAAAACTTGTTTCCCTAATAATATTCAAAAATATTAATTTTAGTAATTCAAAAACAGTAATTAGAATGGTCATCCACAAGTGGACTTCAGTTTAATACCCTTAAAACCAAAGCAGTGTGTTTTACAAAAAGTCACCAAATACAACTGAAGAACTTATACTGAAATGGAGCAGAGGTTAAATATGTAGACGAAGTTAGATTTCTCGGTATGATATTTGATCAAAAACTAACTTGGAAAATACATTTAGAATATTTAAAAAAGACATGTCAGCCTGGAATAAATTTGTTACGATCACTTGCAAACAAAAAATGGGGCGCCGACTCGTCTACATTACTACATATCTACAAGGCCCTAGTACGTTCCAAACTTGACTACGGCTCAATCGTTAACAACTCCTCAAAAAAGACGTACTTAAAAACAATAGATGTGATTCAAAACACAGGTCTTCGAATTTCCCTAGGAGCACACCACACAAGTCCAATACAAACTCTATACTGGGAGACTGGAGAGATCCCACTCACGTTTAGAAGACAATATCTAAGTCTTTCTTATGCCGCTGCAGTATCCTCTAATCAAGATAACTCAGTTATACACAACGTATTTGCTGACCGCTTTAAAAGTTGTTTCCAAAACTCAAATAGAACTGATCACCCTTTTTATTACCGCATACAAACTTACTTATCAAAAATAGGTATTCATTTTCCAGACACCTATGATATTTCCGCAATCCAAACCCCTCCTCCTTGGACAATTCGCCTTCCCTTTACTGATACCAGCTTATTGCGACTAAACAAATCAGAAACGCCTGCAAGTCAAATAAATGAAGAATTTCTTAAAATATTAAGCAAATATGGTAGCTGCTTCAAAGTTTACACCGATGCCTCCAAAAACGAAGACGGAACTGGCGCAGCAATCTACTCGTCAGATTACACAGCAGCTTATAAGTTACCTTCATATACAACAACGTTCTCCGCTGAACTGTTTGCTATTCTAAAAGCATTGGCTCTGATCATCAGAGAAACATCATTATCACAGATTCTCTCAGCTCAATATTGGCATTAAAACAACTCTATTCTGATCATCCACTACTACTTTTCATTAAAAAGGAACTGAAATATGCAGAAAATATGGATATTAAAGTTAATTTTATTTGGGTACCATCTCATACTGGAATCGAAGGTAACGAAGTTGTGGACAAAATAGCAAAGAATGCACCTAATAACCCAAACGCAGAAGAGAACATGAAAACCCTACACACCGACCTGAAAGCATATTTCAAAGTAAATACTTTTAAAATATGGCAGGATACATGGAGGGACTCATCAACCAAGCTATACGAAGTCGACATTAACCACAATCAAATTCCACAATTCAAAAACAGAAGAGAGCAAGTAATCTTCACTCGTCTCCGGATTGGCCATACTCGATTAACCCATGACTACATACTCCAACGTGCCGATCAACCTGTGTGTGATTTGTGTAGAAGTGTCCTTACCGTAAAGCATTGTTTATTTCAGTGTCCGAAGTATAAAGTGCAACGAAAAAAAGTGCAACATACCACCAACATTAAATAGTGCACTCGGAAAAGACAGTGATACAAAAAGCATCTTCACATTCCTCAAAGACTGCAACCTCTTACCAAAAATATAGTATTTTACTTTACTTTGTATAGACTTAGAGCTTTTTATAATTTCCTATTGTTATGTTTAAAATCTATTTTTAAGTTATAATTTTGTAACACAATCCATACACGCTAATAACCCTGCGTGGTTGATGCGTAATGTAAGGAAAAAAAAACAGTAATTGGAACTACTTTATGTTATATTTGGTCTCCAGGATAGAAGCTACTTAAAAAAACGTTTTGCCGGAATTCAATAATTCATAGGAAACAGATAAAAAAAGGAGAAGGGCGAAATAGATAATAGAAAACTGTTCAATAAATAGGAATTGTATATATAAGTACTGAAAAAAACTTACGTTTTTGGTCTTCCTGGTTTGCCTTTCCTCTTTTGAGAATTTTTCTTATTACCCATCTTGTAGAACTTTGCTGCGTAACACAATTAAACAGTTAAAAAGTTTTATCACAACTAACTAAAATATTATTAAACTTCTTGTTATATAGAAATTTGTCTTACCTGCAACACACCCTCATTAAGCGAAACCACCCAATCTAAATGTTTTTAAGTTGTTTATCAAATTTTATCGATAACAACAATTCAACGCTTTCTCTTTTCCTCTTTGTTTGATTGTTTTTTTGTCTACCAAAATTCCCTAATTACAGCCAAGTGAAAGCAATAAATAGTTATGTGTAGATAAGATGTGTACATATTTTTGATTTCTCTTTTCCTCTTTATTTGATTGTTTTTTTTTGTCTACCAAAATTCCCTAATTACAGCCAAGTGAAAGCAATAAATAGTTATATGTAGATAAGATGTAATACATATTTTTTGGTAGTCCCGTTATCTCTTTTTAATTTCATACTAATATGAATATTTTATTCAGTAATAAAATTTTAATATGAGAAATATTATGCATAAAAATATATGTATACTACTTGATGTGTTATTATGTCTTATGCAATTTTAATAATTGTTCGATTTTTCTCTTTTAACCTTTGAATTACTGGAAGGGTACACATCTAACTTTTGCTATCTACTTTTTATTGATTTGGTTCTAAAAAAGATCCAGGGGCTGATTTCTTAGGAGTAATCAAAATAAGGTCCAAAAAATAAACATTTTTATGATTTTTTGATTGACTCGAAGTGGCAAAAAGCTTGAATGGTATTTTTTAGTGACTTCTATTACTGAAATGGTACATATATTATATATGTACCTACCTCATTATAGGTCACCGAATAAAATTCTAATGCGCAACGCAATTATTTATACAATAATTGTTGAATTTTGGTCTGGTCCTTTGGTTTGGACCTTTTGTTGTCTTTCGCTATTTGTAATTGGCTTGGCGGCATATGTAACAACGGCCAATCAAGATGACGTATCAAGATGCGATACGTTGTTGCCCTTTTTGAAGTTCCAGTATTGTAGATAGCAATAGTTGATGTCGCAAAGACGCTTCCGTAACCGTTTTGTTAAACTATTTTCCTTCTACCTTTGGAAGGGTAAGACGAGTACGGATGAGCACAATGCAAAGTTGATCTTGTGAGTTTTTGAGAAACATTCGATGCGTGTTATCTACGTTTCTTAGTTTACGACTCTTATCTATACATATAATATACTTCTAAATGGCCAAAGCTGTCACATATAGTCTAAAATGAAAAAAAAATTCCAGTCACCAACTTTGGATTCCTCGCCTAGTGGTATATTCCAAAAACATAAATATTATTTATTGTATCAACTCTACTTTATTTTTATTGTACAATACAGAATAATTTCTATGAATGGTATACATTTTTATAGAATAATTTCTGTTTTTTGCAGATAATGTGTTTGATATTTTTGGAGTCTTGTAGACTGATGACAGCATAACTAACTATTTATTAATAATTTTGAGAACATAAGAACAAACTGTGACCTCTTTTGTATACGAAAAATTACTCGAATAAATATTTCGACTTTTCAAAGGTTACACATTTGGTGATAGAAACCGCTTATAATTTTTCTTATCCAAATACACTCATATCCCTATAATTCAACGTATCAGCTAATTGTAGTGCAGTGAAAACATTGTCCGTGGTTATGTTTCTCCCAGATTCTTTGTATGGATTCACCAAATCCGAAACCATGTATTCCCCAATATCTAATTGCCGTTAGCCACCTCGTGGCTTTTTTTTACGGGTGAGGGAACGATTTTTATGGATTTTGGTGGGTGAGGGTCTTTGAATACGGCCGATATTAATTAAATTGTTGTCAAATCTTCCGTTTTTCTGGAAATCTAATGATCTTTCTTATTTTAAATAGAACACCCTGTATATTTTCTGCGTTATGGAACTCCTAAAGGATACTGATTATTTTTCATATGATATTCCCTATACCTACCTAAATGCCATAATTTAGAAGTTATTGCCACATTTATTAAAAAAAAATGTAAACAATTATAAAAAATTAAGTTTTTCGGCCCGGGTAGACACTATTTTAGGTTCATTGGATCATTGTGAACAAAAAAGTTTTTAAAAATGAATAACCATTTTCAATTTCGTTGTAACACAAAACTACAGCCGCATCATTATTCCAGTTCAATCAGAGAGTGCAGCAAGCACTTCCACCGGTTTCGAAACTTATTAGTCTCTCATCAGGAGGCACATATGCTGCTCTCTGACCCAACTAGGACAAACCACGGCGTGCAGTCACGGATTACAACGAACGAAATGGCAGGGATGCCCTAGCGGCAACTGCTATCAAAAAAACTAAGTTTTCAATCTTATAGCACATAAAACAACATCCAAAAATGTCATTCTACATCCTACCAGACTGAAAACAATGGGAACCTTCTCTGGTAACACCTCCGAGGCTTCTACAATTTGCAAGCTATAACGGATGCTTTTTTGTTTAAGTTTAAATTTGTTTAAAAAACTTTTTGTTTAATTTTCCTCTAAAGTTGATCCTTTCTGAGTTACAAACAATTTAAAACTGAAAAAATCGAAGAATAACGATTTTCTAGATTCAAAAACACAAGCAAAAAATATTATTTTTGAAACAACGAAGTGCCTAAATTCAAGTTTGAGCAATATTTTATCAGATACCGATAAGCAATTTGGTCTTGTAAATAAATATTATTTTTTAGTTGTTAATGCAGTCCGATCTCCCGTTCTCTCATATTCGCTTCATTATAATTAAGAAAACAATAATTTAGAATAAAACGTGCCAAAAAGGTGTCTGATAGAAGAAGGTTTGATCTTGAATTTAAGTAGGTTTCAAAAATTATTTTTTGAAGTTATACTTCTTTACGATCGAGAGTGAAATTTTATAATTCCCTGGCGCATGCGCACACAGACAGTATGTAGTTCCTTGCTAATCTTTCAAGATAGGTATGTATATATCAGCGCAAATAAGCCATTAAAAGAACATAATATTAGTGGTTTTAGTAAATGTATTATTTATTATAATTTTTGTGTGTTTGGATTTGTCTTCCTCGGTAGTAAGATAATAAAATATCTAGGCATAACATTTTTATACTTCACTTGATCTATTTGTCACCGTGTTGTGTAATTATATCCGAGATGTCAATTACAAGGGGCTCGATAGCTTGGTTAGCAGAGCATTGGAACAGAGATCGAGAGGTCCCGGGTTCCAATCCCGGATGATTCATTTTTTTTTAATTTTTGGTAGTTTTAATAAAAATTTTTTGGTAGGTAAGAAAGTTAGTTTAATATTTAAATAAAATACAACTAATCTGTTAAGTATATTATTTATTTTGTTGATATTCTATTATAACAGAAGTATAACTTCTTAGGTGCGTTCAAAGTACACACACATTTTTTTTACTTGTGTTTTTGAACCTTGAAAATCGTCATTTTTCGTTTTTTTTTCAGTTTCAAATTGTTTATAACTCGAAAACGTATAAGTTTAGAGAAAAATTACAAAAGAACTTTTTTGTTCCAAATGATCTGAAGAATCTAAAATATTATCTATCCAGGCCGAAAAATTGATTTTTATAAATTGTTTAATTTTTTTTAATAAATGTAGCAATAACTCCGAAATTATGGCATTTAGGTATTATAGGGAATATCGTACGAAAAAGAATAAGTATTCCTTATGGATTCCGAAACTTAAACTTAAAAAATTTATAGGGTGTTCCATTTAAAATAAGAAAGTTTAGTATACTTCTAGAAAAACGGACGATTTGACAACAATGTAATTACCACTGTGATATCGGCCGCATTAAAATACCCTCAACCAGAAAAACACATAAAAATCGTGCTAGCGGTTTCCGATAAATTACCGTGTTGTCAGACTTTTTCGCAACCCTGTATAATGGTCCTAATGGGTGAGCAATTTGCTCATCGGATAACCAAAAATCGTAACACTCCTATATTTTAAAGGCTTTAAAAGAATGTGTTAAGTAATTTATGTATTTATAGACGTATATCGTTGCTCGGTCAACTATACAAACAGTTTATGGGAATTATTAATAACTACTTGACTTGGATCTTTACCCACCGGTAGAACAGGCTGGCTTCGCAAAGGATAAAGTAACATCAGACCATCTGCTGACAATGAGACGTTGATAGGGAAGACAAATACCAACTACCCGTATTTCTTGTCTTCATAGACTATGAAAAGGCATTTGACAGTATGAGGTGTGGGCCACAGACAAGTTATTAATAATTGTAGAATATAATATATATTCTACAATTAATAGCTCCTCATTATTATAGTCAAATAACAAAAATTATATGACAAAATTTTATCCACGAATGTGACGTAATATCGCCAAAGATTTTTAATCTAGCCCTAAAAGACGCCATCAAAACTACCTCAGATTCGCTATCGACACCCTCATCTACAAGGCACATTCGAGGACAACTCCCAATACGTCGCATCCGTCGGTCTAAAAATAAATATGGCAAAAACAAAAACAATAACAAATACAGACGACCCAAGACGTATAACTTTAAATGGCAATGAGATAGAATAAGTCCAAGAATATACCTCATCATTATTCTCTTTGCCTTATCCCTATGCGGGGTCGGCTTCCCTAATTGCACTTCTTCATACAATTCTATCTTGGGTCATATCAATGTCAATCCCCTTTACCAACATGTCCTGCCTTATCGTCTCCCCCCAGGTCTTCTTTGGTCTTCCTCTCCTACTAGTTCCAGGAATTTGCACTTCAGCTATTCTTCGTATTGGGTGAATAACGTCTCGACGTTGAACATGACCAAACCATCTTAACCTATGCTCTCTCATATTGGCATCAATTGGTGCCACACCTAGACTTCCCCTAATATACTCATTTCTAATTTTATCCTTCTTTGTCACTCCACTCATCCATCTAAGCATTCTCATTTCCGCCACAAGCATTCGTTGTTCCTCTTTCTTCTTTACTGTCCAACGTTCAGTTCCGTACATTATAGCCGGTCTTATGGTTGTTTTATTGAATTTTTCCTTCAGATTCATTGGAACTTTTCTGTCACACAACACACCACTCGCTTCTTTCCACTTCATCCATCCAGCCCTAATTCTACTGCATGTATCTCCATCTATTTCTCCATTACTCTGTAATACCGATCCCAGGTACTTAAAACTATTGCTTTTTACAATCAGTTCACCATCCAAAGGTACCATTTTATTTGTAGTAACTCCATCTTTAAATGAACATTCCAAATACTCTGTTTTTGTCCTACTAAGTTTTAATCCTTTTTCCTCCAGAGGTTGCCTTCACTGTTTCAGTTTTTGTTCTAAGTCTCATTCACTATTTGCTACTAACACGACATCATCAAGCACCATGGAATGTTAACCTGTAGTTTCGCTGTTATCTGCTCCAAAACTAATGAGAATAAATACAGACTAAGCACAGATCCTTGGTGCAATCCTACTTTCACATGAAATTTATCAGTCTCTCCCACACCTGTCCTAACACTAGTTGTTACTCCCTCATACATATCCCTCACAATCTTTACATATTCACCAGGGACTCCTTTCTTATTGAGTGCCCACCACACCGTTCTCGAGGAACTCTATCATATGCTTTCTCAAGATCAATGAATACCATATGAGCGTTTGTTTCTTTACTCCTGTATTTTTCCATCAACTGCCTTGTAATGAAAATTGCATCTGTTGTTGATCTCCCCTGCATAAAGCCAAATTGATTCTCGGATATTTCGGTCTATTCACGTATCCGTTTATCAATAATTACTCTTTCCCATATTTTCATGATGTGGTTAAGCAGTTTTATAGCCCTGTAGTTTGTACATTGTTGTATATCTCCCTTGTTTTTGTAAACAGGTACCAGTATACTGCTTCTCCATTCTTCTGGCATTTGTCCAACTTCCATAATTCTATTGAATAGACCTGCTAGCCACCTTGTTCCTATCTCCCCAATGCTCTCCATACTTTCCCAGGAATATCATCTGGTCCTACCGCTTTTCCTTTCTTTATTTTTTGAGCCTTTCTTTAGTTTTTGAAACAGACGCTTGTTTGCTGAAAAACACATGAATTCGACCGTGGCATAATGGATTAACGTGATATTTACTGACGAGTCCAGATGTCTTTTGAATCATATTAATTGCAGTGTTAATTATAGTGATTAAAGATTAGGCAAGCGTTTTTGGATTCCACAATTTAATAAACCTAAGCTTTTGGCGAAAGTTTAATTATGAATTGGAGTGGGATAACTTTAAATGGCCGCTCTGACCTAGTAATTATTCGGTGAGGGGTAATGACGGTAGAGCGTACATTAACGAAGTTCTTTAACCACATGTCCAATTTGATGAAAATATGGGTCCATGATTTATCCTTCAGCCAGATGATGCGAGACTGCACGTGGCTAGAATAATGCAAAATAATTTAAATACTCATAATATTCAGGATATGGAGTGGCCAGCGCGGAGTCCAGATTTAAATCCCATTGAACACATTTGGGATACACTCAGGAAGCGCTTGAAGGATTGTCAGCTACCAAGAAATCTACAACATGTCGAGGAGATTCTCATGGAAAACTTACTTACTTATTATTATTCTGGTACCGTTTGTTAAACACTTTACTTTACTTTACTTAATCAGTAGACCCATTAGTACCTTTCGGTGTAGGGCCATTTATAATACAATTCATTAAATTACAATTCAATAAATTACAATATTTTACAATCTTCTGAATTGTCCTAGCTCTTAACGAATTTTCTCCATTCCTTCCTATTGGATGCCATCTGTGTTGCTTCCTGCCAAGTCTTACCCTTACTCTGCAGTATCTGCGAAATGTCACTGTTCCATTCTTTGATGGGCCTTCCTCTTCTATTCTTACCTATTGGTTTGGCTTCCCACACTCTTTTCACTTGTCTATCATTGTCCATTCGGGTTAGATGTCCGAACCATGCCAATTT
The DNA here is from genome assembly GCF_917563875.1 of Diabrotica virgifera virgifera. Classification (NCBI taxonomy): domain Eukaryota; kingdom Metazoa; phylum Arthropoda; class Insecta; order Coleoptera; family Chrysomelidae; genus Diabrotica; species Diabrotica virgifera. The sequence continues at coordinate 60,613,892 of NC_065448.1, read as the reverse complement.
TTTCTTCTTGATTGAGTCGAGTATCGGCTTGATTTTGAGTCTTTCTCTTATTTCTTCATTTCTGATTCTATCTGTTCTTTTTACTCCTATCGTTCTTCTGAGGTATTTCATCTCTGCTGCCTGTATTCTGCTCTGGTGTCTTTTGTTTAATATCCAATTTTCTGCTCCATATGTCACCGTAGGTCTATATATTGTTTTGTATATTGTCATCTTGGTCTTTGTTGATATTTCTTTGTTATTAAGGAATCCTCTATTTAGTGCTTGGAATAGTTTTCCTGTGTTTTCCATTCTGTTGTTAAGATCGTCCTCTATGTCTCCTTTGTTGTTGATTACTGTTCCTAAGTATTTGTATGAATTTGTCTGTATTAATTGATGTTGGTCTATCATTATTTCTATTTGATCTTCCGTCCCTTGTTTCCTTGATATTTTCATTATCTGAGTCTTCTCTTTGTTTACGTTTAAGTTGTATTTGCTTGCTTCTAGGTTCCATTTCTCTAAGTTGTATTTCAGTTTTTCTGCTGTTTCCGCAATTAATACTATGTCGTCTGCAAATATACACATCTCAGCGTTTATCATTTGCATTCTGTTCCAACCGATGCAGTATTTCTTGAAAGTTTTCTTACATTCTTTCACTATCTCATCTATTACATTTATGAATAGCACTGGGCTGAGACTTCCCCCTTGTCTAACTCCTTGAGTTGTTTCAAATGGTTCTGACTGTATATTTAACATTCTTACTGTATTTGTTGTTTTCATGTATATACTCTTTGTTGCTTCTATCAGTTCTTCGCTTACTTCCTTCTTCTTTAGGCTTTCCCATATATCTTTTCTTTTGACTGAGTCGAAGGCTTTTTCCATGTCTATAAAGCTCAGGTATATTTCTCTATTTTTCTTTAATGCTTTTTCTATTACTTGTTGCATGGTAAATATATGGTCTTGTGTGTTGTGTCCTTTCCTGAATCCACTTTGTACGTCCTCTAATTTATGTTCTATTTCTTTTCTGATTTTCCTTTCTATTATGGTTTCGTATACTTTTGCTGCTACACATAGTAGTGATATACCTCTATAGTTCTTACAGTCTCTTGTGTTTCCTTTTTTGTATATAGGTATAATTACTGCATTTGTCCATTCTCTGGGTATTACTTTTCTCTTCCATATTAGGTTATATATGTATAACAATTTTTCTTTTGCTTTTATTCCTATATATTTCATCATTTCTGGTGCTACTTCATCGCTTCCTGGTGCTTTTCCAATCTTTATCTTTCTTATTGCTTCTTCTAGTTCTTCTTTTTCTATAGTTTCTGGATTTTCCGTGTTTCTTATGGATACTCTCTTTATGTGGCTTTCCTTCTCCATTGTGTTCACTTGATTTCCATTCAGTAACAGCTGGAAATGTTCCCTCCATCTTTCCATTATTGTTTTATCGTCATTTATTATTATTCCTTCCTTGTTCATTATTTGTTTCAGTTTCGTTTCTTTGTTGCTTCTTAGGTTTTTCAGTGTTCTATAAAATAATTTTACGTTTTCTGTGCTGTTTTCTTCCATTTTTTCTCCGAATTTTTCCCAACTTTTCTTTTTCTCTTTCCTAACTATCTCTTTAACTTTTGTTCTTTTTCTCTTATAATTTTCATATTTTTGTTGTGTTTTGTCTTGTATGTATTCTTTCCATAATTTCTTCTTTTCTTTTATTTCTCTTTTCACTTCATCGTTCCACCAAGACGTTCGTTTCCCTCTGTTGTTATTTCTTGTGGTTCCACATATTGATTTAGCTGTTTTTATCATCGCATTTTTAAATTTTCCCCATTCTTCTTCTATTGTTTCTGTTATTATATGTTCATTGTCTATTTCTTTCTCTAGCCCTTCTGTGTATCTTATTTTCGTTGTTTCTTCCCTTAGTTTGTAAATTTTTATTATTTCTTTGTGTTCTCTGTTTATGTTCTCATTTCTTTTTATTTCTTTCTTTTGCTTTTGAATGTGGTTTCTAGTAGATAGTGGTCACTACCAATTTCATAACTCCTTTTCACCCTTACGTCTCTTATCCAGTTCTTCTCTGTTTTTTGCACTATAGTATAGTCTATAATTGATTGTTCGTCTCTTGATTTGACTTCTCTTGTGATCTTGTGTATCCTTTTATGTTGGAAGTGTGTGTTCATAATCACCAGGTTATTGTCTAGACAGAATTCAAGTAGTAATTTTCCATTTTTGTTTATTTTTTCCTCCCCATACGGTCCGATGACATTGTTCCATTTTTCTGCTTCTTTCCCCACTCTACTGTTCATGTCTCCTGTGATCACCATTTTCTCTGTACAATCATTTATCACTTCTTGTAATTTGTCCCAGAACTCATTCTTTTCGTTTTTTGTTGCGTCTTCATCTGGTCCATAGCATATGATTAGGTTTGTATTGGTTTCCTCTGTATCCATATATATGTCTACTCTTAGTATACGTTCGTTGTAATATATCCAATTTTTTACTTTGTTGATACTATCCTTCTTAATCAGGCACGCTACTCCTGCCTGAGCTCTCTTCGTTTCTTCCACTCCACTGTATATTAGTAACATTCCGTTTTCTAATATTATTGATCCTCTTCCTTTTTTCTTTGTCTCTGTTATAGCTACTATTTCAATGTTCTTATCTCTAATTTCTTCCCCCAGTTCTATTTCTTTCCCATTTATACCTCTTACATTCCATGATGCCATTTTCAAAATTGTTCTGTTCTTTTCTATGTTTAAGTTGTACTTCAATTTGTTTTTCCTTACGTTTGTGTTATTATCTTTAAATCTGGTCATGTCCCTGTTCTTTGCCTGTTTTGTTTCTCGGTCCATCATTGTGTTTTCTACAGCTAGTTTTTTGAACAAGTTGGTTCTGTATTGTATGTTACTTTTTCTATCCGGCTTGTTTTTTGGTTCCATTTCCACTTAATGCCTTCAATAATTATGAATCCATATCCAATTTTTGTCCTTTTCCCATTAGTCTTTTCCTCTGCTGCTATCTTCCTAAGGTTTCTTTGTATTTCTATCTCTTTTAATGTTAGGTCACATTCTATATATACTCTATGTTGTTTATAGCTCATTAGTTTACCCTTGGCTTTCAGTATTTTCATTTTATCTTCGAATTTTTTACATTCTATAACACACATTGTTTCATTTATCTTTTGTACCCTATTTATTTCTGATTTTACTCCCATTTTTGCTTCTATGAAGTTCTCTATTTGCTCTGTTCCTATTGTGTCTAGTGGTAAGCCTCTCATTATTAGGTTATTTTTCTTCTTTTCTTTCTGACGTGCTTCCAAGGTTATTTCTATTTTATCTATTTTTTGTTTCATCGTAGCCATTTCTTTCTTTAGATTTTCATTTTCTCTTATTATTTCTTTCATTTGCAATTTGTATTCATTATTTTCCTTCCTAATTTCTTTTAGTTCCTCAATCATATTACCCATTGTATTTTTTATATCTTCCAGGTCCTTGTTTTTCTTTTTGTTATCGCTTGCTAATTGTCTCATTAGTTCCATCATTTCGTTCTGGCTGCTGGTTTCATTCGTTGATGGTTTCGACCTGTCTGGTGTTCGGTTCACTTTTCTACTCCTGCTAAATATATCTGGCTCCTCTTTGCTTTTTCTTTTACCGTCCTCATTAATGCTATCATTACCATCCGCCATCTTTCTTCCTATTCAAATTATTAAAGTAGGTATGTATTTATAAATACAAATATTAAATCAAATTAAAACCTACTTGATTAAATCAAATTAATTAAATTTTTTACTTTAATTTCAAAATATTTATATATTATTCAATTTTTTACTTTAATTATAAAACTATTTAAATACCATTTAATATCTTATTTATTTATTTATATCAACAATTAATGTTCACTTGAATAAATTAGATTTATCAACAATGTCTTCTTCTTATCTTCAATATCTTCTTATTCTTCGATATCTTCTTATTCTTCAATATCTTCTTATTCTTCAATATCTTCTTGTTTTCGTTCAGAAAGCCGACTCTGTATTTTTCGATAGATAGATACCGAAGTACCTTAATTATAATTAAATCAATTTATTAGTAATTACCACTGCTGAAAGCAGCTTCGGCTAGTCCACCCATAGGACCTTGACTTCTTATCAGTGCCAAAAAACTTGACTATGACTGTAATTATTTTACTGTTAGTAGTTAAAATAAAATTTTATTAAAACTAGGTTAGATTAATAATGTATGGATCTTACTTTCAATATTCTTTTTAAATTTACACTGTAAATTTCTTAACTCACTTATTTACACTTTGCAAATAATTTGGTGATTTTTCTGCTCGCAAAGCTTCAGTATTTGAAGTTTTTTTGCGGAGCGGATTTAAATCGACCTCACTGTCTCTTTACCAGGACCGGTTCCCTCATGGAAAAATTGTAACAATTATATCAATAAACTATTCAAAATGTGATTGGTAGCATGCCTGGACGTTGTTCGGTGAGTTAAAGGAGCCCATACACGCTAATAGTTTTGTTTTAAAATATTTTTTAGCAACGCTAAATTAAAATTGAATTTTTTCAAATTTATTACTTTTTTTTAACAAGAAAATTTACAGTTCAGTAACAAAAACTTTGTTATATTTATAGCTAATAACGTTAGATGTAATTAAATAAAAATAATATATTCATAGAAATAATTAGTTGAAAACTACGAACATCCTTATAAGTGGCCCCTTCTTCGTTTTCATCAGTGTACATATGTGTAGATTATTCTTTTGACAAAAAAAATATTTGTTTGGCACACGCCTGTGAAACGAAAAATTTTAATGTTAAAGCAATAATATACGAGATTTTTGTACCGTTCTAAAATTTTTATCCCCATCCTTTCACCAGACCGCAATCAGTACGTAATCGTTAAGGAAATATCAAATTCCTTTCAAGACCATCGAACGCCCGAACCTGTTCCTCATCCTTCAGGGCTGCAATGCAGCAATGAAGTAGGTACTTAAACCACATGGGTCTATAATCTATTTTTCAGCAAAATATAGTATCCGAGACCGCACGTGGCCAGAAGAGTGCAATATTATTTGACCATCCACAATATTCAGGTTATGAAGAGGCCAGCTAGGAGTCCAGATTTAAATCCCATTGAACAAATTTGGGATACCCTCGGGAAGCGCTTGTGTCAGCCACTAAGAAACCTACAACAGGTCGAGGAAGTGGAAGAATGGGAACAACTAGATAAAGAAACTGGTCTAAAAATGTGATTGAAAGAAGGCTTGGACGTTGTGCAGAAGTTCAGCAAGTTAGAGGAGCCCATATAATATTAGTTTTGTTTTAAAACAGTTTTTAGCAACGCTAAATTATTGATATTAAAAAAATAAATCGAATTTTTTTACATAGTTTTTTACCACAAGAAAATTTACAGTCCAGCAACAAAAACGATGCTATATTTACAGCACAAACGTTGAATATAATTAAATGAAAAGTATATAATCACAAATACAAATACAGTCTGGGATTACAGGCACATTTTCACCATTTATTACTAACAAGCTAATTTTTCGTGCTTAGCTTCATTTTGACTAGACGCCTAACTTTTGTCTTTACAAAAATTTTTGTTTATGGTAACTAACAAGAGTAGCAGGGGCGAAATGTGTTAATTTGACAATTTTCAAAAAATTATTACTAACTTGGTTATTTTTGTTAATTCTCAAGTTGATTATCTAAATTAGCCGTAAAGGGTAAACGGTAAAGAATCCCCTCTTTTCAACTTGTATCAGTAACGACGTCATGAAAATTAATATTTATATAATTTAACACCCACGTCTTTTTTGTGCGCATGACAATTCTTGTCAGACTTGCGATGCACACATGTTATCTTGTAGGATATTGTTTTATTTGGATGAAAAATACACACACCTATCACGTGATACCTTTGTACTAAAGTAACTAGTGAAAAAAATGGTCTTGTGGTATTAAACTTTAGAACGTATGACCAGGACAAAGTACCACACAATTTGTAGGAGAGTGTTAAATTAAGTAAATATTAACTAACCAACAAAAAAATCAGGTGGTTAGTAATCATTTTCATGACCTCTTTGATAAAGCCTGTCATTTTGTAGGACAAATATTTTTTCGGTTAATTGAGATAATTATCTTGAAAACTAACAAAAATAACAAAATAACCCAGTTAGTAATACTTTTCTAAGAATCGTCAAATCAACATATTTCATCCCTGCTAGCCCTGTTAGCTACCACAAACAAAAATTATTGTAAGGACAAAAGGTGGGCGTCTTGTCAAAATGAAGATACTCACGAAAAATTAGCTTGTTAGTAATAAATAGTGAAAATGGCCCTGGGATCCCGGACTATATATATTATTCTTTAGAAATAAACCAAAATATTTGTTTGGCACACGCCCGTGAAATGATGAATTTTAATGTTAGAGCAATAATATACGAGATTTTTGTACCGTTTTAAATTTTTTATCCCCATCCTTTCACTCGACCGCAATCAGTACGTAATCGTTAAGGAAATATCAAATTCCCTTTCAAGACCCTCGAACTCCCGAACCTGTCCCTCATCCTTCATGGCTGCAATGCACGGCCCTTGAAAATTTGGAATTAATAATGTACGAATTAATAATTTTTTGCAGATTCCGACTACCAGTTGGGTTCGGCCTTGCAAACTCCGGGTCTGAATAATTCAGGGATTGCTCCCACCGAATACGAGACGACAACCGGGAACGGAGCTACAGGAACGCCGGTGGGGGTAGTAAACGTGACCGCCGCCTCTCAACAACAACCGCTGGGACCGCTGCAGGAGGCCTACATGGCTCGGGACAGGAGTTATCCACCACAACACGTAAGTTTCTCGTGCCCGAAATTATTCCGTTCCTTCGTTAAAAACCCAAACTATATAGATATAAGTTATTCCAATATTGCTATTAGTTTATGTTATTACGAGCTTTCCGTTAATTTACTATTTTAAGTTTAACAAAAATATCTATTTGCTCTGGAAAAGGAAGTTTACATCTTAAAAACAAAGAGTGAACCACTTAAACATAATATTATGTAACTAGTTTAATCAATATCTTCGTCGATACCTAGATAAGTACCCCAGCAACGCTGTTTATCTCGACGAAAAATTTTCATAGAAACCTTGAAAACTTGTAGGGGTTAAGACAAGCAAATCAAGAAGATCCTTCTTGTTTTCTTTATTTATTTCTACACCCGCCTTTTATTTCAATGAAAGCATCTCATTTAGTCTAATAAAAGAAATTTCCTTAAATGTCTCCTCTGAAAGAATTTTTTGGAACATATTTTCTCATGGTCCCTTTTTCTATAATTTGGCCATTGCACATCAGAACAGCCAAAAGGTTCTCCTTGCTCGTCTGTTTTCCTAGACACCAATGGCCCCTTTAGCAGAGAAGCAAAATCGAAAAAATCCTTACGGGCCATCTCCATTACTTCAAATTTTGAACTTGTTGATCTGAGGACCAACTGCTACCAATTAAGAGGAAGAAAAAATCCTATATTCGTTCTTTTTCTTTTTTTTTTTCTCGATCGTGAACTGTGCTACCATGTGGGTATGCCCAATGCCCAGGTACCATAAACTTATGATTCGCTACTTGCACGTTTACTTGTGATCTGTGTAATATTGACATAATCATGGATGAAATATTCGCATTTTTATTTTGTTCTCCACATGTATTTTAATAAAGCGCAACATGGGTAACTTCGGAGACAATTCTAGAAATATTTTATACAAACATGGTCTAACCTCATTGGTCCCTCGTTTTACAGTACGTTCGTACCACCTTAAATGCTTGGACTTTTTATTTTCATCCATTAAAATGAGGTTAAATGCCCATAGCTGTCACTTGTAAAAAGCGACTGAAGAGTGAAGACTAAGCAAGCAAGCAAGGAAGCAAGCAATTTGATTCAATCCGACCTGTGGGAGATGTCCACCCTATCGAAAAAGTACATTCGTGTGTAACAATTCATTGGGGCGAGGTGTTTTGACCCGAGTAAAAAACAGGGATCACCCCACCTCGCTCCAATGCCCCAGGCCATCCCTTTCCCCCCATAGCACGCTGATGTGCAATGGGGGCACAACTATCAGCCAAATGCTGATACCAACTATCAGCCATTCACAATGGAATCCTGGGTAATAAGATTTCAATGTGGTGCCCTAATCGAATTTCAAAACTAGGCCAGCGTGAAGCGCTCTATGCCTTTATCTTCTATTTACTTATCCGCGGAACTAAAATTGCTTGCTTGGGCCCCAAGTCATTGTACCAAGCCCCACTGAGCTCTGTCCAATGGCTTGGTGCTCAAGAATTTTATGATTTTTTTGTTTTTTATGATTTTTTTTGGTGGCTTACGCCTTTTTTGTTTTTTTGTTTTTTGTTTGGCCTGCGCCTTTTCCTCTATTTTCTTACCTGGTCGTGATGTTGGACCTACGCTTGGGTTGTGTATTTCTTCGGCACTTGGTATTTCGAGCTACGAACTGACTACTACTTTCACTTTTACTTTTTATTTTACTTTGTCACTCTTTGTTTGCTATATTCGATTCACTTTAATCCACTATTTGCTGTTTAGGACGTTTGTGCTTCCATCAGTGGAACGCGTTATACCCTAGCATCTCTCGCAGTATGTGACTTGGGTGGTGCTCCAGCTCCGCGAATTTGACCCTTGCCTTATCTGTCATCATTTTGGTGACTCTCACCTGTTGAAGTTCTCTAAATAGGAACCTTTCTGCGACGTATCTTGGTACTCTGGCTGCTTCTCTTAAGCTGCTTAAGATCCTTGTGGACCGCTTGTATCTTCTTTTTGTGGGTGTTGCATACTTGTCCCCATGCGAGAGATGCGTATGTTAATACCGGTAATATTATGCTATTTATTAGTCTAAACCTCGTTTTTAGTCTTAGTTTACTTTTTCTTCCTGTGAGTCCTTTTAAAGTTGCTCTCGCCATGTTGGCCTTCTGGACTGTGGCTTCTACGTGTTTTTGGAAGGTTAATCCTTTGTCCATGATGACTCCCAGGTATTTAGCTTCATTTTTCCACTCGATGGGGTTGTTCAGCACCGTCAGCTGTTCTTCTGGCTGTTATCTTCCTTTCTTATATAGTACCGCTTGCGTCTTTTCGGAGTTGATGGCTATCTTCCATTGTATACACCATTCCTCGATGTCTTCTAACGCTGTTTGCAGGTTGGTCACTGCGATGTCTACGTTTCTGTGTTTGGCCGCTATCGCTGTATCGTCGGCGTAGAGGCTCATTAGGGTACCTGGTGTCCTAGGTACGTCAGCGGTGTATATTGTGTATAGCAGAGGTGACAGGACCGCTCCCTGTGGCACTACAGCCTCCGGGCTTCCGAGCTCGGACAGGACTTGTCCTATCCGAACCCTGAAACTCCGGCCGCCTAAGTACAAGGAGATCAGCCTCGTCATCGCTCCCCTGTATCCATGAGCCCCTTGTGCCATACTCTGCCGAAAGCTTTGCTTACGTCCAGGAATGCTGATCCAGTGTACTGCTTGTCGTTGAATCCAGCTGCTATGTACTCAGTTAATCTGAGTAATTAAAGCTCGCTGGAGCGCTCTGGTCTGAATCCGAATTGAGCTTCTGGGATTATCTCTAATCTGTTTGTTTCCGCTTGCAGTCTGCTGAAGATAATTCTTTCCACTATTTTGCTGATCGCTGGGAGTAAGCTGATTGGCCTGTAGTTCTGCGGGAATGTGTGGTTCTTGCCAGGTTTCGGGATTATGATGACATGGACCTCTTTCCATCTGTTCGGGAATATTTTGTATCTTAATATCCCGTTCACTATGTTTGTAAAGTACACTATAGCTCTAATAGGCAAATATTTTAGGGCTCTATTTGTTATTTCGTCTAGACCAGGCGCTTTTCTCGGTGAACTATTTCTTATATGTTCGTTGATTTCTTCCGTAGATGTTGGGGAATGATATCTTCTGCATCCTCTGGTCTTTCTTCTTGCTCTTCGACTTCTTCCACGAAGTCTACGTCCTCGTATTGGTGGAAGTTTAACCTGCATTATCTTTCGAGTGTAGACCTCATCACCTCTGCTTTCTCTTCTATGGTATACACCATGCCGTTTTCTCCATGTAATGGGGGGATGGGTTTTCTGTTGTTTCTCATCATTTTCTGGAGCTTCCAAACATTTTTCATGTTTGAGTCTAGTTCTTCCATCTCTTGTACGAAGTTGTCCCGTTTTTCGCTGCGGTGTAGTTGAAGAGCCGTTTTGACCTCTCTGTTTAATGTATTTGCCCAGGTTTTGTCTACTCGGTTTCTTGTTCGTCTGGCTATTTGCTTCGCTCTGTTTTTTCCCTTATTAAGTTTTCTACTTCTTGTGGTATGTCTTTGAATCTTCCCGTGTGGATCTCGATTTCTTCCTCTGTTGTGCTGTTTCTAATTGCTTCTTGGATGATGTTTCCTAGCTCTAGGACTTTTTCTTTTATTTCTTGAGGGTTATTTATAACTGGCACTATATTTATTGCTTCACTCACTTATCTTTTGTAATTTGTCCACTTTATTTTCTTTTTGAAGTTATACTTCTTTAGGCGCGATTAAGAGTAAAATTTTTCATAAATCTGCGCGCATGCGCACACAGACAGTATGACGTTTAGTTGCTAATCTTTCAAATTATGTATCAGCGCAAATAAGCCATTAAAATAATATATTAGTGTTTTTCAGTAAATGTATTATTTATTATAATTTTTGTGTCTTTGAATTTGTCTTCCTTGGGCGTAAAATAATAAAATATCTATTTTTATATTTCACTTGTCACCGTTATGTGTAATTATGTATATCCGAAACGTCAATAACACGTGCCTTGATAGCCTGGTTGGTAGAGCATTAGACCAGGGATCGAGAAATCGCGAGATAGCGGGTTCAAATCCCGGATGATTCATATTTTTTTTTTAAATTTTGGCATTGTTAAGTTTTGGTTAATTTTTGGTAATTATTGTTAATTTTTTGTATTGTAACTGTTAAGTATATTTATTTCGTTGAAATTATATAATAGAAGTATAACTTCTTACGTGTGTACAAAGTACACACACATTCTTTTTTATTCTTTTCGGCGGGTTTGTTTCTTCCCATGTTCCTATTTCTAGTAGAATGGGGTTGTGATCTGTGGTTCCTTCGTTCAACATGATTAGTTCAGCTTGTAGTCCTAGATTTTTGGCCACAACGATGTCGATATGGGTGGGAAGTCCATTTCCTGGGAAGTGAGTTGGTTCTTCTCGGCCCATTGCCATTGTATCTTCGTTATTTTCTATATAGCTATTTAGTAGTCGTCCGTTCCTCTTCATAACTCTATCGTTTCAGTTGATGGATCTTGCATTTATGTCTCCTGTTATTATTGATGTTTCAGCGATGTTTAGGAACGCATCTAGGTCATCGTCCATTAGTGGGTCTTGCGGTCTTACGTAGGCTGATGTTATTCTGACTGCGTCTTGCCTCATTTTCACTTCTATTATTGTTGCCTCCATGTTTACAAGTGGTGGGGTCGTGAGTCTTGTTTGTTTAATTCCCTTCTTGACTAGGATGGCCGTTTCTTCTGATCTTCTTGTGAGGTCGTTCCTATATACATCGTACCCAGGAAACTTTAGGTTAAAGTTGTTTGTAAGCTTGGTTTCCTGTATTGCTACGATGTCCATCTCGTATCTGTTGGCGAGTTCATCCATGATGTTTTGATTTGTTGATATGCCGCCTGGATTCCAGGAGCCTATCCTCAAGTATCCCCTGTCGGCCTGCATTACTTCTGCGTCTGCCTGGTGCCTAGGATAACTTCTTGGACTACCTTAGTCACTATGTTTATGACCATTTTGACTAAGTAGTCTTCGTCTTGGGGGATCGCTGTGTTGTTCTATGTTTGTTGTTGTTGTTTGTTTGTTTGTGTGGCTTGGGCGTAGGATACCCCGGTTGCCTGCTGTCGTCTGTTCGTTTGTTGTGGCCTCTGTGGTGAAGGTCTTCCCCAGGTTGGGCACCTATGGTATCCTCTGTAGTTGGCTGGATAGCTTAGATTGCAGTTAGCACATGTCGCCTTAACTTCTCTGGCTCGTTTGCATAGCTTTGAGGGGTGGTCTTCTCTGCATTTCACACATTTTGGGTCCTTGTGGCACGCGTTCTGGGCATGGTGGTAGTCTTGGCAGTTGAAACACTGCGTTGGTCCGGTCGCTTTGCGTAGGTCCTCTACTACAACCTTCATGTGGCACAGATTTGTGATACGCTTTGTCTTTTCGACGTCCTCATGATTCAGAGTCAGGATGAACATGGGTAGTTGTCTTTTTGGGCCTACTCTGGTTGACATATTCTTCGCGGAGTGACAGGGTATTTGGTACTGTGCTGCCATCTCTTCTTGGATTGCGTCTTCTGTGGTGTTCGTGGGCAATCCTCTTAAAACCACTCTGGGTTTTACGTCCTCATCTAACGGGAAGGCTATTCATTGTAGCCTCTTGACTTTTTCTTTGGCGTTGTAAGTCTTCGCGTACTCTTCCACTATCCTCACCATTTTTCTATAGTCTTCCGGGCTTTTCGCCTGGATGAGGGTTTCCCTACCACTCTTGGAAATCCTGTTGGCCGTGTATACTGTTTGTGCTTGAGCTATGGTGAGGATGGATCTACGAAAAAAGGTCGCCAACAATTGGTCGAGCGAAAAAATGTCGCGCACATTTGAGCGCGTATCAAAAGGTCGCCGGCGAAAAAACAGCGCCGACGAAATAAGGTCGCGTGCAATTGATCGCGCGAAAAAAGATCGCGTCAGAAAATATGTTTTCATTTGCATACTTTAACTTTCCTTCACACTTAATCCAGGCTTAGGTCAGATTTAGATGATGCAATAGAACTAAAGGACTGCTGTTAAATAATGACCCAAACAGTTAAATATTTTCTTATTAGTCATTTTAACCTATTGGTAATAGCTATTTGTATAACAAGGGAGGAAAGTGTAACTTTTCCTCCCGAGAATGAAGTTTACTGCCCGACGCGTAGCGGAGGGCAGTAATCATTCAAGGGAGGAAAAGGCACTTTACTCCCATGTTATACATATGGGTTTTCCACCTTCCTCAAATAACAAGTAATTTTTTCATTTTTACTTAATTTATTTATGTAACTAACCAACAAAATTTATTAGAACTAAAACAACAAGTAGGTACAATATAACTGTCAACTGTCAAATATAAGTCAAATTATTAATGTAAACATTGTTAAATCAAAATAACAATTTACTGTTTTTTACCATTCTGCAAAATACAGGATGTTTTATAAATAAACGTTAAAATGTATAGATACTTCGTAATAGAAAATAGATATTATACAGGGCGTCAATAAGTTATATTTCATGAATGAAATACCATGACGTCACTTTTACTTTTCCTCCCTAGGGAGGAAAAATATTTTCCTCCCTAGGGAGGAAAAGTACAACTTTGCTCCCTACAATCAGGTCCGGAAAAGTATACTTTCGGTAGAGGTAGGTGGAAAAAAATATTTCGTCAACCCAATATTGACTTCTAAATGACTTTAGTTTTATTTTCCACTTTAAATAATAGGAAAATAATTGGAAGTAAATAATCCTATTTGAAATTGATCATGTAAAATGTTCGACCAATTTAATGGTCGAATTAAGGTAATTTTAACTGTAAATGTTGTAGGGAAAGTACCTAGAGGTATTATTTCACGACTTAGCAGTGTCGCAAAATTTACCCTTGGTTATTTAAGAGTAAGTTTTAATATAAGCTTAATATATTTTACAGGGTATATACTACATATAGATAGGGTAGGTTAAGGGCTACCATCTTTATTAAAATAAAATTTCCCAAATAAAATAATGATATTGTGGTTAAAAATTATATAACAGGCACAATTTCATTAATACATTGTCACTGGTGAGTACTTATTGAAGATATCATAGTTAAAGAATACATTTATATTAATAACAGATTTGCATACTTTAACTTTCCTTCACACTTTATCCAGGCTTAGGACTGGCAGTTAGTAACTGGCGTGTTTAAAAGTTTTTTTAATTTTAATTTTTTTATTTTTTTCTAATTTTTATTTTTTTTTATTTTTTTGTGTTTTTTTAATTTTTATTTTTTTTTGTTTTTTTTCAAATTTTTTTTTTAATTGTTTTTTAGTTTTTTATACTTGCAGTTGAAAATTTTGGGCAATTCCTCTTAAATATTCTAGATTTGGCCGGTTCCCGTATTGCAAACAAATCGTTTTTATTCGCCGCGCTGTATCTTTATAAATTTTTTTTGAGGTTGTTGGTTTCCAGCTATGTATTGCTCCACTTTTAATCGATTTAAACTCTCTTCTTTCTTTAGCCCCGTAATAAACTTCCATAGATTTGGGTGTGCTGCATTTAATATCGAGGAGAAGCTGTTGTGCCAACCTTCGACAGCATTATTAGTACGCGGTAGATCTTCCTCTATAAATTCGAAGCAATTCCAAAGATTCCTTGGAAACATTGGCGGTCTTCTTTGTTGTCGTCGATCCAATCTGCCTATCCATACATCCTCAAAGTAGTTTATTAAAGGTGTTAGTAAATTTTCATTTTGGGTGTAAAACTCGCTGTCCAGTAGCTCTCCGAATGTTGCAACAACATCTACTTCAGGTACGAAGGCTAGGGCTGCCAATTGTCGCAGATGTAGAGCAAAATTCGCGTCTTCTGTATAAACTTGTTGCAGTCCTGTACCTTGCATGTTTCTCCACAAACATTGTGTGAAATGAAAGAAACATCCACGGATTCTGACTTCAGGAAACTCTTGTTGTAAAGCATTAATTGCTGCTTTTTCATAATCCACCATTATTGTTGTAGGACGTAAACCTGGTCGTAACGTTTTTAATTCATGGAAGAGTCGAGTGTATGTTGCCTGAGTTTTATTAGGAAGTAGAGCAAAAACAGTTGAAATAACGTTGCTATACTGTACGCCATGTATTGTATACAGCTGACCAAACAATAGAGGAGTACATGTGAATGTTCCATCGGCATACCAGTGTTCACAGCTCGCCATCAAAGTTAAATTTCTTTCAGTGGAAAATATTAAAATTCTCTGTTCGTTTGGACCACTGTCAAATAAAAGAAACGGTTCGCCGTTATTGTTTCTGGTGTATTCTTCCGGAATAATAAGCTCTGTTAAGCTTCTTGGATTTGCCGGAATAGCTTCCACTCTTTGGCGTGTGTTCTGAATAGTTCGCTTTAGGGATGAAATAGAAGGTAGCTGCCCAGTTGCACCCACAGACACTTCTTGTGAAACGGTAGCTATGATTCCTTGTGTTGTTAGTTCAACTTGATGAGCCAGTTCTTTCATTCTGTTACAAGCCTTTTTTGCTTCTAATATTGACGCATCGGCAACGTGGTTGTGACTTGTACTTTTCACTACTTCATCTCCCACTGTGTGAACTCTCCCGGTACATTTATGCTTATTGTACTGAGCGCACTTCCAAATTGTCTTTTGATCAATCGTTTTTTCCTTTCTATGGATATATCCATTATACACCAACATATTGGCACCTTTTTGACTCTTTACGTAAGTTAAGACCATCTTGACAAATCGACAAGCTAATGAATAATGAGATATACGATATTTTTCCCATCTTCTTATACATCCAAAATACATTAAAAAGTAATAAAAGTACGTTTCACGAATATGGAATAATAATTACCACATTAGTGAATAACGCACAATTAGACAAAGAACTTTTGTACAATATTTATTTTAGCATTTCCAATAATGTCTTATCGTAATGACTTCATGGAATTCCTAATAAATACCTACACAATAAGGTGCCCTTATCTAAACTACTTATTCTTCACTAATCTGCATAACGACTTTCTACTAAGAACCAATTATGCTAATTACCGGTCTCTGAAAATACCAAAAATAGGTAAACTGGTACCTGGTATTCGTTTGTATGTAATATATACTGTAAATAGAACTATTATTACTGTACATTTTTAACGATATCCGATTAGGAAGAGCAAACACTTTTAAACACGCCAGTTTTTTGCTGACAGTCCTAAGCCTGTAAAAAGTGTGAAGGAAAGTACCTTTCTGAATTTAGATCCATATATTAAAATTATTCACGTAGAACAAAAAAAATACTTTCTTCATGTTAAAAATTGTTCAATTTTCAAGTATATTCACTTGAATAACCTGAAAATACCATATGAAATAATTTCCCATTCTCCTATATTTCCCATCTTCCTACACATCCAAAATACATTAAAAAGTATTTAGATATACGTTATTTTTCCCATCTTCTTATACATCCAAAATACATTAAAAAGTAATTAGATGGAATTCCAAGACTAATCGGCTCATAATGCATAAAGTTAAAGTATGCAAATAGAATTTCTTTAGAACCTTTTTGAAAACCAATTGAATGGTTTTAATAATGTAAAACATGACGCGATCTTTTTTCGCGCGATCAATTGCACGCGACCTTATTTCGTCGGCGCTGTTTTTTCGCCGGCGACCTTTTGATACGCGCTCAAATGTGCGCGACATTTTTTCGCTCGACCAATTGTTGGCGACCTTTTTTCGCGACACCGGTGAGGATAGCCCCTGTCTCGCTGACGCTCTGTAATTTGATTACAGGCGGTTTTCGATGTGGTGTTGCCTGTTGTTCGAGCCACATGGTGGTTTCTTCACTTTAGTTTGTCTACATCTCTGTCTCCGGACCACTGGGATGCCGCAAGGCAAGCGCATCCACATCTGTGTTAGTCGCTGGGTGTATTAGATCTATTGGTCCTTTTGGCAGGATGAGAGGGAGTGACATAGCCCTCCTATCTTCGTTGGCTTTGCTTTCCCATGACTTTGCCTCGTCTCCAGAAAGTGGTGGGAAGGCTTCTTTTTTTCGTATTCTGTTTTTCTGTCAGCGGAGATTTTTCTGTTCCGCTTCGCTCGTACGCGCACGACTTCCTCCGGTGGCTGGCACCGGACAGCTTAAGAGTGAAGACTAATAAAGAGGCTGGTATCTAATATACCAGTTCTGCAGAGACCACGTGATTTTCCTTTTCTGTTGTTGCAGATTCTTTCTCTGATCCATTGCTGCATTTCAGTAGCATAATAAACTTGTCGTATTTATGGCAAGTATCAGTTCGAGGCAGCAACAAATGACAGATTTAATTTAAAAAATTCAGATCTACAATAGAGATACCACACAGGATTTTGGTATGATTTCTTGTAAAGGGAATAAATTTTTCTAGGGTCAGATAAGATGGTAGAAACTTTTTATTTTTTTGTGCACGTGAGTAATGACTTCGTACTCAAGAATCTCAAACAAAATATGCATACTCGCTTCTTTTAAATTTTCTCTAGATCACTTGTTTGGTGGAATAGTCTTTCATTGGTCAGAATCAGTCTTCGTTTCCCAGGTGGTGCTCTTTTTTAAAGCGATAACTTTTATGAAATTGTCTGTTTCATTGAAAGCCACAAGAAAGCACTTAAGGGAAACCACTTATTCGTAAAAAATATTTGTCGGTTTTGATGCGAAAGTTTTCTTTGTCTGGATCGTTTTTACGTGGCCTCTGCGATTTTGCCAACTTCTTAAGGATAAGGCTGAGGTATCCGGAGAGAACCAAGGCTAGCCCCTAGTGAAAACTAGATAATCACTCTACTGTCTTCCAAGCGGAAATTTCTACTGTAGATACCTATGTACGTTCAAGAACTAATGACGAGGAACTGCTGGAACAAATGTGTAAAAATTAGATCTAATTGTCTGGAGGCATTAAAGCCACTGTAATCAAATTGGATTGATTTTGAGTTAGTTTGGAACTGTCTTCAGAATCTGATTTAGATCGGAAAGAGTAACAAATTGAGTTTACTGTGGTGCCTGTACGTACTGATATTGAAAGGAATGAAAAGGTACACCTTCCGCAAAAAAATACAAAGAGAAACTAAAGGTTGGTTTATCTTATGACAGGACGTCGACGGCACGTGACGTAGAACAATAGACAGAGCACGTCCCCGTTGTCGCCCCAATCCATTGTACTATAAACAAGCCAAAGCTTTTCATATCACCCGATTCTTCAACATGCACCGTAAAACAAACTTGCCGTCCACGTCCGTAGTAAGACAAATCAGCCTTAAGTGTGTATTCCAACACTCTCGTGAATGAGCTGTTCGACGATAGTGGTGAAGTACACAGATTAAAACGTTATAGTCAAACTGACTTATTAACTTGATTTTAAGATCAGACTGAAATAAATTTAAACATTATCACTGTTACCACATGGAATAACTTAGATATAGGTTATACGTGGTACAAGAATTTAGTCCAAGTTTATACATACCGACAATCACCCTTGTTTAAGTCTGGTATAACCTATTTTATGACTGTCAGTGTCATCAGAGGCAAAAATGTATTATCTTTTGATTTGTTTTGTGAGTTATTATATAATAAAAAAATTTGTTTAAGGGGTGTCGAAGAAGTTGATAATTTAATTAACATGATAGAAAATACACGAAAAGGGAAACTTTTCTAAGATAGAATAAATCACTTTTCACAATACACCGATAAGGAATTCAGAATTAAATATCGGTTTTCTAAAGATGGTGTAAGGTTTTTAGAAAACTTAATAGGTTATTCACTTATTTGAATTTGAATATATATTGCACGAAAAGTTGAGTCAAACAGTCCATATAATGCACAAAAAATTTCAAGGTGATTCGTCAATTCGTTCAGAAAATAATAATGATACAGCCATTCTGTGGAAACGATGTGAAAGAAGAATACTGGTATTTTAAACGTTGGCATTTAAAAAATCAATAAAAGCTCATTTTTATCATTCCGAAAACTTTTCGCCTATTTACTAGGTTAATTTGGTTTGTCAGTTACAGAGAAACATCAAAATTGACATATTTGACACCATATATCGTTGTTCTATGTATTTGTGCAGAAGATTGCAACGTTGCCAAACTATTATTTCGGAATAAAGTGGGAATACTTATATCTAACTTATACCGAGTTTATTAGTAACGAATTATTTTCGTACTACATCTACCTTATACTTAGGATAACTATTCTAGATGTAAATACGGAATAACCTTACAATACGAGTATTTTATTAGTAAAAGTGTAAGTGTCCATATGTCCCTCAATATTGAATGTTTAGTTAAAGAGAAATTTTATTGGAAGCTCTCTCTACAGGACTATTAATTATGTAATATACAGTGAGGACGTTTGAGTTGGAATAAATTCATTATCTCGAAAATGAGCGAATTTGGAGAAAAATCCTGAGACAGGTCGATTTTTGTTTTTAAATTATGACTTTTTGGCATATACCTAAGTATATCATATTAGTGACATCATCCATCTGGGCGTAATCGATTATTTTTTTAAATGAGAGTAGGGGTTGTGTTATAGCTGGTTTAAAAGGTTATTAAATATTTATCCGGTAAAATAAACTTTAACACAAATATTTATACAAGGTGTACAAAAGACATTTTTTGAATTAAATTAATTTACAAAAAAGAAAAATGTAAGTAATTTATTTAATTCAAAATACGTTTTACTTCTGTCAGGAAAACAGGTAATACTGTTTATTTCACAAATTAGCTTGGCTCTTCACTTAAAGTCAATGACCAAACTGCTAAGAGACAGGTGGGTGGCAGTTTTAACATTGAATTTAAGCGAAAAACAATGTTTATTTGTTAAATAAACATTTCTTTCTGTTTTCTGACAGCACTGAAATGTATTCTGACATGAATGGATTACATACATTCTTCTTTTTTCCCAATTAATTTAATTTAAGAAAAAATTTTTGGACATCTTGTATAAACAATTATTATGTTAACGTTTATATTACTGAATAGAGAATTAATAAACCTTTTAAATGATCTATCACACGACCCTTACTCTCATTAAAAAAAATCACCAATTACGGCATCATGCCCAGATGGATGACGTCACTAGTATGATATATACGCCAAAAAGTCATAATTAGAAACAAAAATCGACCTGTCTCAGGATTTCTCTCCAAATTCGCCTCTTCTCGAGATAATGAATTTATTTCAACTCAAACGTCCTCACTCTACATAAATTTGACTTATTTTTCCGATGGGCGGAACAGATTGTTCAAATAAATTAAGTTAAATAAGAAATTAAATTACTCAGCAAATAAAAAATAAAAGAATACTTTTCCGTGATATGCATTAACTGTAAGTTTATTTGTGAAACATTCATCTTCTTTAAGTGCCATCTCCGCGACGAAGTTTGGCAATCATCATGGCTATTCTAACCTTCGAGGCAACTTCTCTGAACAATTGCCTTGAGCTGCCATTCTCTCAGGTTATTCAACGAGGAAACGCGTCTTCTTCCACGTTTCTCCTAGCCTCTATTTTTCCTTGAATTATGAGTCTCAAGATGTATCTAATACCTTTCTTCAAAAAAAGAGACAAATCGGACCCGGAGAATTACAGAGGAATTAACTTATTAAACGCAACATTAAAATTAACAACCAAAGTGATAACAAACAAATTGAATGAAATTATAACATTAGCAGAAGAACAACAAGGTTTTAGGTCGGGAAGGTCATGCACTGACGCTATATTTATAATGAGGCAAGTTTAAGAGAAATCGTTGGAATACATCAAACCGGCATATTTATGTTTCGTGGACCTTAAGAAAGCATTTGACAGGGTCACATTAAAGGACTTTAACCATTTGTTATACTCGAGAGAGGTACCTCTAGGAATAATTAAACCGATCGAAAACATCTACCAGAACAGCACAATAAAAGTAAAAGTGGACGATTAATTAACTGACCTAATTGAAGCCGGCAATGGGATAAGACAGAGGGATTCCTTGAGTACTTTATTGTTCAACCTGATCATGGACGAAATAATAAAAAAACTAAGAACTAAAAAAGAATATCAAATGGGAGAAAAACAACTTAAAATAATCTGTTATGCGGACGATGCAATACTAATCTCTCAAAGTGGAGGCGATTTACAACGAATGCTGCACCAATTCAACATAATCGCCAGAAAATTTAACATGTTAATTTCCTCACAAAATACAAAATGCACGGTTATAACAGCAGATCTAATAAAATGTAAATTGGAGCTGGAAGGTCAGATAATAGAACAAGTGATGGAGTTTAAATACCTAGGCATCACACTATCTAGCTACGGAAGGCTCTAAACAGAAGTGGAAGATCAAGTGAATAGAGCAAACAGAGCCGCAGGTTGCCTGAATGACACAATATGGAGAAATAAAAATATCGGAAAAGAAATAATTAAAGTCAGAATTTACAAAACAATCATCAAACCAATAATGGCATACGCGACAGAAACACGACCCGACACAGAGAGGACAAAAAGATTGCTCGAAACAGCGGAGATGAAAACCCTTCGAAAAATCGATGGTAAGACTCTATGGGACAGAGCTAGAAGTACAGATATACGACGGAGATGCAACGTGTATAAAAATAATAACTGGGTAAGAAACAGAAGAATAGCATGGAATGACCATATAAGCCGAATGACAACAAATAGGATAGTCAGGACAGCGAGAGACGGTTCCCCAATAGAAAAACGATCAGTGGGAAGATCACGAAAACGATGAAACCACAACTTACTAGAGGCACATTGAAAAAACAGACAGTCATGTCTATACAAAAAGAAAAAGAAGAAGAAGAAGAAAAAGAAGAAGAAGAAGAAGAAGATGTATCTTTCGCCTCTCATCATATGTCAGAGATATTGCAATTTCCTTTCTTTTACTATGTTTTCCATTACCCTCTCCCTGCCTATTAGTCTCCTTAACAGTTCTATATTCGTAACTCTAGTCTAAATGTCTATATTTCAAAAGTCGATTTATTGCATTTCTGTTTAATGCCCATAATTCAGCTCCACAGTAAAGCACACTGTGTACGTAACATTTAATTAGCCTTATTCTGAGGACCAATGTCAGATCATTGCTGCATAAAATATTTTTCAATTGCACGAAGTTGGCACGTGCTTTGTCAATTCTCTCTTATTTCTGCAGTATAATCGTTATTTTAGATATCGTTCTCAAATAAGTACATTTTTTTACTCTGTGCTGACGGCCCACCGATAATATTTCGTTTGTATTGTTGTTCTTGCTAATTTTCATAAAGTTGGTTTTGTTGATATTAAGACAGAGTTCGTATTCTCCACTACATCTTAATATTTTGTTCATTATTCTTTCTCAGTCTTCCAACTTGTCGGCTATTATGACTGTATCATCAGCATGCCCAATGTTATTAATTAAACTTCCATTCACTTTTATGCCAACTGTCTCGTTAACCAAAGCTTCTTGTATGATATATTCAGAATAAGCATTAAACAATAACGGCGACAGTATGTAACCTTACCTGGCCCCTTTCCTTATCTCTATTTCTTCTGACACTTCTCTTCCAATTTTCACATTTGATCGTTGGTTTTAGTATTAATTTGATATCGATGTTACATCCCTACATCCAGATTCATATTTTTGGGTACTGTTAAACATTACCACTTAGGTATTCAATGCCCTTGTAGCCCAATGCCCAAACAGTTCATCGTATCTCAGGTAGCAAAACGCAATGAAATATAATAATTCCGTATTGGAGCAGCTTTTTCTTAACCAGGACTATATTTAAATTACTTATAGAAAATATTGTAAATGAAAGTTCACAATCGAAAGAATTTATCCTCGCGCGAATAACTTCACCGTAAAGCTTTTCGAATCTCTCAGTCATGCAAAACAATTGTCAGACTTTAAATTAACTTTGATATCGCTATGTATTATGCCGTAAACTTATAATCATAAGAACAAAAGCTTAATAGACCTAATAGTTCCGTAACTATCTCCCCAACCTCAATTTACATGTCTGTTTTCATTTGGAACGGAAGATGAACTTTCTGATAATGGTAATTAATTCAGTTTACCTTGTTTTGCATACTTAGTGTTGCTGTAATAGAGCGTCGATACTAGTAAGTTTACAAAAGTTTATGAGGTGTTCGAAAACTTGTGCTTGCATGTAGACGACGTAGTTTACGTCTTTCAGGTAACTTTACTTGATGAATCTTATTTTGTCTGAACATACAAGCTGTACAAGATTAATAATACTTTTACATAAAATTTGATCATCAGAAAATATCTTTGCGTTCACTTCACCCCAGTGCTATTTGATTTTTAATATATATAGTAATGTAAAAGACCAATTATTATTATATACAGAGTGGGCCAAAAAAAAGTGTCAACCTCGATATTTGGCAGTATTTATTAGATTTTAAGGAAATCACGAAACAAGTCGATTTTTGATCTAAGAGGGACACATTTTTACGTGTAACCAACACAATTTGGTTACCTAACAAACCTGAACCGACATACCTAAAAAACCAAACACTAAATTGTGTGACCAACATAGACTGATCAAAGTCTTCACCAAAATCGTATATAACAGAATCAACAACAAGTGTGAAGCGGAAATCAATGAGTAACAGTTTGGTTTTAGGAACGTTTTAGGCAAAACGGAGGCAGGGTTTTGCCTGCAAGGATTAGTACAGAGGTATAGAGATATGAACAAGGATGTCTGCATGTGCTTTGTATATTACTCAAAGGCCTTTGACAATGTAAGACATGACCAACTAATTGAAATTCTACAAAATATAGATGATAAGAACATCCGAATTGTGACAAGTCTCTACTGGAATCAGACAGCCAGGGTAAAAACTGGCACTTCGTCCTCAGTGAGCATTTATAGCAGAAAAGGTGTGCGATAAGGATGTGTTCTCTCCCCTGTCCTTTTTAATATTTACTCTGAACAAATTTTTAAAAAAGCACTGGATGAAGCAAACGAATGCATTAAAATCAATGTAGAATTGACAAATAATATCCGGTATGCAAACGATACAGTCTTACTTGCCAGTAATATCGATGAACTTCAGCATCTTATGGACAGGATACAAAGAGCGAGTGAAGAAAGAGGAATTATCCTCAACATAAATAAAACAAAGTTGATGCTGGCCAGCAAAACTCAAAAACCTCTCAGACTATTGAAAATAAAAAACCAATTAATTCAACACGTTGACTCGTAAATATACCTTAGAACAGTCGTCAACACGAAATGGGATCAAACAATTGAAATACGATCTAGAATTGAAAAGATCAGAGCAACATTTAACAACATGAGAAATATATTCACCCATTCCGACATATCTCTCCCACTAAAAATACGGCTGCTAAAATGCTATGTATTTCCAGTTTTGGTGTATGGCACAGAGGCCTGCACAAGGCCTGCACAATAACGGAAACATTATTGGGGAAGCTGGAGGCTTTCGAAATGTAGGAGTAACGATGTATCCTCAAAATATCCTGGAAGACTCACACCACCAACGTAGAGGTGTTGCGCCGAATGGGAAAACAAAAGGGAACCTCTTTCACAATTAAGAAACGGAAACTTGAATACCTCGGTCATATTATGAGTCATGATGGATATCATATACTCCAACTGATAATACAGGGTAAAATAGATAGCAAACACGTACGCGGAAGAAGAAGACATTGATGGCTTAAAAATTTACGCTAATGGTTAGGACTAACATCGATCGAGTTATTTAGAAATGCCGCAAACAAAATTAAAATTGCTATGATAATATCCAACGTCCACAACAGACAAGGCACATGAAGAAGAAGAAGAGAAGAAGTAAGCATTAGTATTCTCCATGGTTGGAAAATATGCCGTATACTACAAGGTGATTTATACGTGATAAAGCAAACATACAATATTTTAAAAGGATTCCCTATACATATCCTCATATTTATATTTAGGTAAAAAGGTAGGAAATAGTATGGAATCAAAAATAAAGAACCATTTAAAATTGGAGACTACAGAAATAGAAGAAGTATGGAAACAACACTACGAAGATAAAATCAAACAAGAAGAAGTAGAAAGAAACGAAGTAGGAGGAAATCGACCAGAAGTGGAAGACGCAGAGAAACCAGAGAATATAATAGTAGGAAGAATGGTAAGAGACAATGAAGAATATTAAAATTGGAAAAACGGCAGGAGAGGACCAAATAGATCCAAAAATGCTAAAAAAGATGGGATAGAAAGGAGACGATTGGCTAGTACAGATATGCAAGGATGCATGGAGTACACAGAAAATATCAGAAGAAAGACTAGAAAAAAAAATATAGTTCTACCAATATACAAAAAAGGACAACATAAAGAATGTGATAATTATAGAGCAATATGCTTGTCATTGGTCAGTTTCAAGGTATATACGAGATTTATAAAAAAACGTCTAAGATTAGAGATAGAGAAAGAAATGGAAGACGACCAGGCTGAATAGAACAAGCTTAAAGGAACAAGCATCTACTTTTGAATATTTGGGAAATAAGATAACGATAAAACGGCCATAGCAATAAGTAATAAACTGAATAAGGTTACTCATTCAATAATGCAATTTTTGGGAAACCAGAAATAGACAGCAAAATTAAATTCAGAGTGTATAACAGTATTTAATCCGATAATGACTGTTATCGTGATATTCTCACAGAATATCACGATTATTAAACAGTCTCTCTCTATGAACAATAATGTTAAGAACATAAATATGTTTAGTACTAGTACTTTGCTGTATGACGTAAAAGCCGTACCTACTCTCTAAAACAGAACAAAAACAGCGTTAATAGTTTGTAAATTCGATACTATCGTCCAATATTAAGAATAAGTTGGGTTGGTCGAATCATTAAAAATCGAAAACTTGAATATTTTTGCCATGTTATGCGACACCCAGAGTCGAAGAAGAAAGTCATGGCTTAAAAATCTGAGAGAATGGTATAACAGATCCTCTGCATCCCTTTTCCGAGCTGCTGTTAACAAAATTGCTATAGCCAATTTGATATCCAACGTTCGATAATCGAGCACGGCACTTGAAGAAGATGAAGAAGGTCGAATCATAAATGAAGAAGTATTGAGACGAATGGACAAAAGGCCTGAAGTAATAAAAAGCATTTTTTATAGCCTTTTTTCTATTCGAAATGTCGAATAAAGGCCTCTCCCATTTCTCGCCATTCATCTCTGTTGTGTGTGAGGCGTTTCCACACTGGTCCTGCGACTCTTCTGATGTCATCGCTCCAGCGCATTTGAGGTCTTCCCCTTGGTCTCTTCGCTTCGTACGGTCGCCAGTATCCAACTTCCTTGCTCCATCTACCATTTTCGAGACGTTCGTTGTGTCCAGCCCATTTCCATTTTAATTTAGCCGCTTGTTCCACGGCATCCCTTACTTTTGTTTTGTTTCGGGTTGCTTCGTTTGTTTGCCGATCTATGAGTGAGATACCAAGCAGCTGTCGTTCCATGGCTCTTTGAGTTTTTCTAATCTTGTCCATGTTCATTTTTGTGAATGTCCAGGTTTGAGCTCCGTAAGTGAGAACGGGAAGGATACAAGAATCGAACACTTTGGTTCGAAGGTATTGTGGTATCTTTTTGTCTTTTAGTATATGTGAGAGTTTTCCGAATGCAGCCCATCCCATTTTTACTCGTCTGCTTATTTCGGTAGTTTGGTTTTCTTTGTTTACCTTGATATTCTGGCCTAGATATATATATATATATATATATATATATATATATATATATATATATATATATATATATATATATATATATATATATATATATATATATATATATATATATATATATATTCTTTTACATGTTCCACTTTTGTTCCTTGGATGGTTATCGTTGGTTGATCATCTTTGTTCGACATTAGCTTAGTTTTGCTCAAGTTCATTTTTAGTCTTTTTTTAAGGATCCTCTATGAAGCTCATCGATCATCACCTTCAGTTCTTTCCAGCTGTCGGCTATTAGTACCACGTTATCTGCATATCTTAGGTGGTTTAAATACTTTCCATTTATCGAGAGTCACTTTGTTTCCCAATTTAATGATTTAAAGATGTCTTCAAGTGCGGCAGTAAATAGTTTGGAGATATGGTGTCTCCCTGTCTTACTCCTCCGTTGATTTTGATTGGCCTAGTTTTCATGTCGTTATCCATCGTGACTACCATTTCAGCATGTTTGTATATATTATGTATTAATATCCTATATCTAGAATCGATTCTGCTATTGACCAGTGCTTCCTCAATAGCCCATAATTCTATGCTGTCAAAAGCTTTTTCGTAATCTATAAATGCTAAGCAGATTGGTAAATTGTATTCGTTAACTTTTTCTATTAGGATCTTTAGTGTATGAAGATGGTCGCATGTACTGAAGCCTTTTCTAAAACCGGCTTTTTCTGTTAGTTGATATACATCGAACTTTCGCATCGAAGCGAAATATTCGCTTTTTTCTTGTGAAATTTTGGGACTCATCCATTTCCTTACGCCCGGCTCAAATCGTCAGATTTTTGAAATATACACTATTTTGCATGTACTTAACTTACCTTATCTTAATCTGACAATTTCGAGTTTATTTAAGGATAGATTTTTTTTTTCGGGCCCCCCTCAACGAACTCCCCTGTGTTAAGAGCCCATATATGGTAGAGGTACATCTTCAGGGTACCAGGTTTCTCCCCATATGCTAATCTGACGCGCTCGAGTAACTGCAAAAATCCCCGCTTGGGCTCCCCTACCATTATTTGTCTTTTCAGATTTTGCTTTGAACAGTCGGGGGGATCGTTTTTTGAATGGTATAATTCAGTATAGAAGTTTTCAATTATCTTCGATATCTGAGCTTTGCTTGTTTCTAGTTGGCCTTGTTGATTTTTTTTTATAGCTATAATATTTTTCTTGCCTAATTTCGGTTTGGTATATTTCAGGCTTCGATTTTTCGAATAAAAAGCATAACGAAGGGAAAATTGGAATACTTGAGCTATCTAATCTGTCGACAAAAATACACATTCCTACAAAATATAAAGCAGAGAAAGAAGATGAAGAACCAATGAAACAAGGCTACAGAAGAATATCATGGATGATAATTCAGCTATCTATATTCAAAATGGGTTCCATAAAAGTCTTGGATAGTAATAAAAGTTCTTAAATTTGAAAAAAGGCTAAGTTTTCAATCTAATAGCACATAAAATAGTATTAAAAATATTACTCTACATCACACCAGATTGAAAACAATGGGAACCTTCTCTGGTTACACCTCCGAGGCTTCTAAAATTTGCAAGCCATAACGATGCTGGGACTAAAGAAGATGAGGGAATTTTACAATTTATAATTCACGTCCCATCTGCTCAGCGCGGTAAAGTTCCAACCAGAATGGTTTCCTTCGTACTCCAATCAGAGTAAACATGTAAATGAAAAATGAATAACCGTTTTCAATTTCGTTGCAACACGAAACGGCAGCCGCTTTATATTCTAGTTCAATCAGAACTTTTTCAATCAGTTTTTCTTTTAATTTGCTTCAAGCGAGTTAAAATGTAGCTAAGCCAACGATCTATAGTAAGTAAATATCCAAAGAAGATGTAGTAGTCCCAGAAACTAGAATGCTCTTCATTACTATTCTAGTTTGGTGATAGGCTACGAAAAAACGATTCTCAGAAAATTAAAAGCAAAGAAAAATACATTTTCTATTTAAAATTTTTAAATAAATTCATCATCATTATCATCTTTCCCCATCCTCCCTAACCGCCATCTGAAAAGACGCCTGGAAACTAGTACCCCGCACGGATTGCTAAAGACGATTTAGATTGCAAAAAATTAAGTTCCTTTTCAAATAATTGCCAAAATTTAATCAAACATAATACAGTGATAAGTTAAAGTCCGGATTATAAACATTTTGCTTTTTTTGCGTATAATTAGGATTTTTAGTAAAAATGCTTAATTTAAAGATAAGTTGCTTATCTTTGTTTATTTTGCTTCTTATGATAAACTATAGTAAAATTTCATGTTACTTCCTGTCTTAAGCAAAATTCTATGAAGTATACGGAGCTATAAAACTCGAATAATTCAATAAATCATAAGAATTTTAATCCCTGTCCATGTAATAAACTAATTTGTCTGCAGACAGGTACATTTATTTGTCGAAATTTAAATACGCACCAATCACATCTGCAGATGTTGAAAGAATTTTTTCTACGCATAAATATATGTATACAAATAGAAACCATAGCTTTTTACAAGAAAATTTTGAAAAACATATTATTGTTAATTGGTTTTTAATTTATGGCCATGAATAAAAATATATTAGATATATGTTAATTATTTTTCGATTTTTTTTATTATAGCTTGGCACTTTTGAAATTTTTTATTTATTGTTAGTAATACGAGAATTAAAAATAAATATAATTTAATGTTAATGTCCTTTATTCATATTTATATCATTATATCCATGTTTACTTACACGTTTTTTTTTTCTTGAACCTTGCTTATTTCATAAAAACAGCTTATTTTTGCGACTTTTTTGCTTATATAAGAGCTTATTTTGACCTTTCTGTCATTCTTATAATCCGGACTTTAGTGATGAGCGAGCTAATAACCGGTAAAATAACGCAAAAAATAGAAAACATATTAAGTTGTGAGATAAAAATAAATAAAACTAGTGGGGGTAGTATATTTAGCGATAAAAACCTATAAACTTACATTCTATTTATTGTTTCTTGTCTTAAGATGTATCAGAGGAGCATGTCAACTAAAACCGTCACTGTCATAGTGGCAGTTGCCAAACTCGTCCGATATGTCTGAAGGTGGGAATCAACAAGTGGAATGTAAATTTATAGGTTTTTATCGCGAAATCTCCCACCTCCGCTAGTTTGATTTCTTTTTATCTCACAACTTAATGTGTTTTTCTACTTTTACGTTATTCTGCCGGTTTTTAGCTTGCTCATCACTGCATACTAAACAATATTGTTAGATCCGAAACCTAAAAAAGTGTTTAAAATGGTTTAAAAGAGATAATAAGGGGTAAAGGTGCAAAATGTCACCTGTCAAAATTTTCAATGTCTTTTAAATGTATTCATTTTTTTCGAACCCTGAGAAAGCCGATAATTATTTGTGCAACATTTAAACGCAGAATGAATGAAAGATTATTACGTTATTATTACGTTTGGATGAAATATTTACAATTAAAAATCACACTAAATTTTCTCTTTTGTTTTCACCCCTGTAACTTATTAAAATAAACATTAAAGAAATTTTCTGGGACTTTTGGCCCTCAGTAATAATGCAGTCTTTCATTCTGCGTTTAAATTTTTTTAAGAATATTTATTAGTTTTCTCAGAATAGGAAAAAAATTAATACACTTAGAACACATTAATATTTTGACAGGCGACATTTTGGGCCTTAGCCCTTAAATAATAGGTAATCGTTTTATAGAATTTGTAGCTTGCCATATAAAAAAATTTTAGTTATTATCAAAGTGGTAAGTACATGTTAAAATTTATCGGTTACGTTCAAACCACTATACGATAGCGCAATATCTCTTCCTTAAAAGTAGCATACGACAGCTCCTGTGATTTACAATGAACGGAAAATAATGGAAGAGGTAAAACAGTGCTAGCTAGCTAATAAACTCCAGCAACGCCACAATTACCGAAAATGTTTCGTAAACATGGAACATTCTAGGTAATGGCTTGTATAATACATCAATTACAGACGAATTCTTTAGTGTTTCTCTAACTTTAGCCATTAAATTAATTAAGAAACAAGTGAATTATTTAACATACAGTATGATTCAAATGTATGGTATAAATTCATTATGTCAGAAACACACGATTTAAAAAAAAAACTTAAAGCATGCAAATTTTAATTTTGGAATGGCCATCAATAATTGCTATAAAAAGTGGAGATGACGCATTTAACACAGACAACGCTAGACGTCGTTTTACCACTATCTGTATTTTTCTATCATGCTGATGTTGATGACAACAATGTTAACCTATTACATTTGTTAATATTTGTTATTTGATTTGATTTTACATATAGGCCTGGATCCCGCGTACCAAAAAAAGGTTGATTAATAGCAAGCTGCAAATTTGTTAATAGCTTAACGGTGCTGGACAAACTTTGATGTTCGGGAACGCTGGAACAGGGGAAGTTTTAATTGTGGAACGTGTCATCCCGACAAGTTTATGATTGTAAAAACTAGCAGGTTGTTTTTAAGTTTATTTAATAGCAAACTTTATATATAATATATGAAACAGTGTTTGTGTCCGATAATTATGTTGGGCATTTTAATAAGTTCGAGACGTAAAACATGTCAAATAACAGGATTTATATTGGTGGTAAATAGCAGTCTGAGTTTTGCATGAGAGTTTAATGAAAGGAGAGTAACTCAGTTCGAAGTTCTGTCCGACGTTTGTCTGACGTTTGAAACCTGTAACCTGTTCCACAATTAAAACTTCTCCTGTTCCAGTGTTTCCGTACATTAAAGTTTGTTCAATTAGACACCGTTTAGCTATTATATTTATTAAGGTGCCAAGGGTATTATAAGGATAATAACGCTTGAGGTCAATGGTGTATATACCGAGGGTCTTTGGCCCGGGGGATATACTTCACCCCCTTCGGGTTGTGAAATTAAAACTGTCAAAGTGTCACACGGGAAAAATTCGATAATTGTAGAGCTCTTGTGCAATTACTACTGAAAATTTGGATTTAGGTAATAATTATAACCTTTGTCAAAATCTACCCTATGCCAAACTGCACTTTTGCCCTGGGGGTGAAAACAACTCCATCTAGGGGATGAAAATTTTTTAATCAAAACAAATATGGAATTCGATAAAATGGCCAATTCTGAGTAAGTTTTGTTCTATAAAATTTTTTTGCAAAATTGACACTTTCAAGTTATTTACTATTAAAACTACGCATTGTTCATTGAAAAAACTCACATTTTATAACTGTTTTTTATAAATAATTTAAAAAAAATTACCTTTTTAGAAAAATTGTTAAAAACAAGAGTGTAGCTAATAAAAGCAAGGAGATTGGCGTCTGGAAGACCTATGTAAACCCAATAACGTCTGAGTTATTACCCTTTAAAGGATGGTAATTTTCGAAGAACATCGTAATGGAGAACTTTTAATCTCAAATAACTCGAATGTGGTGCAATTTGTTGGGAAAACTTAAGAGACATCTTTTAAAAGATCATTAAAAACCTTTCAAATAATCTCTGATAAAGTTTTTTGCATAAGAACTGACTGACTTATGACGAAAATAACGTCGCTTTCTAAACCCTCTTCGTTACAAACCTAATAGAAATGAATAGCTTCCCACTTAAAATTAACTTGACTTAGGTATAGTTGATACGATACATGCGATTTTATCGGTTGGGAATGCTTAGTTTAGAAAAAATAGTTGGTTAAATCGAAAATGACATTTTTAATAGTTAAAAAAGTGCATTTTTCTTAAATAAATCTAAAATATTCATAATATGCAAAAAATGGTTCGAATATTATTTGTAGAATTTTTTTTATTGTAAATTTTGATTTTTTGTTTGTTTATGTATCATGAAAACTTTTAGGTTTATTTAAGAAAATGCACTTTTTTAAATTATAATAATGCCATTTTCGATTTAATCAACTATTTTTTCAAACCGGTCGAATTACATGGATCGTATCAATTATACCCAAATTAAATTAATTTTAAGTGGGAAGCTATTCATATTTATTAGGATTTTAACGACGAGGGTTTAATTTTTACATTTCAAAAAGAAAAAAGTAGAGAGCGACTTTATTTTCGTCATAAGTCAGTCAATTATTATGCAAAAAAACTTTTGTCAGAGTTTATTTTAAAGATGCTTTAATGAGCTTTAAATAATGTCCTTTAAGTTATTTAAAAAATTTCACCACATTCGAGTTATTTGAGATTGAAGGTTCTCCATTCCGAGGTTCTTCGAAAATAACTATTGTTTAAAGAGCAATAACTCAATCGTTATTGGGTTTACCTATACTGCGTTCCACGGTCACCTTTCAGTGCAGACTCTTATGAAGAACAGTGTTGCCAAGAGATATCAATATTTATATTAAATAAATTTTAAAGTATTTTTATACCTTACTTGGTCTATTAAATTTATCAGTTTTGATGAGAAATCTTGTAAGCTATTAAAGTAAAGGGAGTTTAGCTCGGTGGTAGCGCGTTAGACTTGAGATCGAGAGGTCCCTGGTTCGAATCCGTGTGTTATCTAACTCTTTTTTTATTTTTAGTATTGTCTTAATAAAAATTTTTGGAAAGTAGTGAGTAAAAATTAGTTTACTCTTTAAATACAAATAACCTGTTGAAAGTATATTTATTTCGTTGAAATCATATAATGGAAGTATAACTTCTTACGTGCGTACAACGTACACGTGTTAAAAACTACATTTTTAAGGAACTCATGTGAATTGCAGAATTCGCTTCGCTCATTCTGCAAACTTTCACATGCGTGCCTTAAAATTATACTTTTCACACTTATATCATAAATAACTATTAAATATAATATTAATCACAGGCTAATTTAATTAATATTCAAATGATATATCTTTAATACCGTATAAATATCTTTCGTAGTACCTATTTATGAATTATTTAAAAATAATAAAACCCACAGATTGTCATATCAAGATGTTTTGGACTTCTGGAATATTCGGTTTAGACGGACTTTAAGTTCGTCTGCTTAAAACCGGCAACACTGAGCTGCAAAGTTCCATAAGTTTTATATTGGGATATGCTGCCCACAGTGCAAAGTGACTGCGGAACGCAGAATAGGTCTTTTCGACGCAGATCTCTTTGTTTTTTTTATTAACCACAATTTTGTTTTTTATGATTTTTTCTATAAAATTAAATTTTTAAGTTATTCGTGAAAAACGGTTATAAAACGTGATGTTTTCAATGACAAATGCATAGTTCATCGTAAATAACTTGGAAATTTTATAGAACAACCACTAGATGGGGTTGTTTTCACCCCAGGGCAAAAGCGCAGTTCGGCATAGGGTAGATTTTGAAGAAGAGTGTCAACAGAGCTTAAACCCAAATTTTTGATTAAAATCAGTATTGATTCTCAAAATTCCACGGTTTTACAGCTTTTTTACCGCTGATGAGTGGTCTATTATATTTGTTTTAAAATATTATTTGCTTAGTTGGCATTTTTGTTTACTTTTTTATTTTATTATTTTAATTTTGCTTTAAGTTTTGTTTGGCGTTTACACTTTTATTTTTTATTTTAGGAACGTTACACACCTCTTCCAAATGTATATTAATTAGTAAGTGTTCTTAAGACTACACGAATATCGCTTAGAGCACTTAAAACTGCACTTTATCAGTCGCTTCCAGCTTTTGCACGTAATTTTACTTCTTTAAGTGCCTTTTCCCTAAAAGTTGTTTTAACGAAATATTTAAGTTTATTACAAGCGATATTAAATTTATTACCGGTCCCTTTGGAAACATAAAGCTGCTACTTCACGAAAGTACTTAGCTCTGATGGAATTTTTGTTAAAATAATAATTAAAAGGAAGTCGTTAATCACAAAGATTATTAAAATTGGTATTGCTTTAAAGGTTTAATTACTACTAAAAATGGAAAGACTTGAAGAGCACTGTATAAAGATTATGTTTGAGAAATTTAAAGTTATATTGAATTATGTATAACCAAAAAATTACAGACAGCGGTCTCTTAGTGAAATTTAATAATCTAGCACAAATTATTGAAATTGAATTATGAAATACTGAAATTTTAGGAAACCAGCACAATGATACTTATGTTGTTAAGACATTTATAATGGTAGGGGAGCCCAAGCGGGGATTTTTGCAGTTACTCGAGCGCGTCAGATTATCATATGGGAAGAAACGTGATACCCTGCAGATGTACCATATATTGGCTTTTAACATAGGGGAGTTCGTTCAGGGGGGCCCGAAAAAAAAATATATCCTTAAAAATACTCCAAATTGTCAGATTAAGATAAGGTAAGTTAAGTACATGCAAGAAAGTGTATATTTGAAAAATCTGATGATTTGAGCGGGGCCTACGGAAATGGAAGGGTCAAAAAGTTTTACAAAAAAGCGAAAATTTCGCGTAATAAACGTCAAATCGAAAAACTAAAAACTACGTGTTCAATATTTTTTAAAAATTTATCGAATAATCTATCGGATAAGTCAATTATTATTACTGAAGTTATCACGACATAACCTCTGACATCCAAATGTAAACGTTTTTCAAAGATCCGCCTTGGTCTAGTATCTCTTGCTTTAGCTTTATCTATTTCATTTAATACTTGACATTTATAACAGCGTAACTTGAGGGAATGGTACGGATGCACATCAACCGAACTATTTAGAGCAGCAGCATCTAAGATCAGAATAGCCATGATGATTGCCAACCTCCGTCGCGGAGATGGCACATGAAGAATAAGATTTCATTTATCGCAATTTGCTTTAGCGACTGCGAGTTGAGCGCCTCTCCTGCTTGGCTATCTGAACGACACAATACTTTGCACTTTAGGGGAGAAGAGGGAGACTTGATTCCACCGTTACATTTTTTCAAATAACTATTTTTACAACCAATCTAGAACCTTGATAATTTAGTGGAACATTACAAATTTATCACAGTTTTGGGTATTATACACCCGAAAAATATACTGCTAATAAATAACGAGTTTTTGTAGAATCTCATAATATGGAGAAACTAATCATGACTTGATTACGCCTTTCCAGATTTACGATATTAAAATAAAACAGATTTACGATATTAAAATAAACCCAAAAATTGGATGCTGAAAACTAACTTTACTCAGTCATGACTTATAACAAATAATGTTATTAAAAATATATAACACTTTCTGGTAGAAAATTATACTGAAAAATTATAAAAGAAAAAAATTATTCTCGAATATTGAACATCCTTAGTGATTTAGCAAAGACAAAACATCCTATGCGCTTACTGTAGCTCCTAAAAGTCGGGCGTGGTAACTTTTTTAAAATTTGGTCACGTGCGACTTCACCTTTGTCTTCTTTTTCTGGCCTCTTAAAGGTTTTTTCATCCCTTTTTTGGGCAAATTTGATTTTAAAATCCTCCTTCTTTTTCCCATTATCTGTCCTACGTAACGATGGACTAAGTTTCTTTCGGAGACAAAGCTGACAATTACCCAATCTTGCACACTCAATTCAAACTCGTCACCTTCTGCTTCCAATTCACATTCACTATCTGTCTCAACTTGCATTTTATCATTAGGATCATATTCAGACTCTGACGATGGTAGTATAATGTCACTGCCCCCCGAACTTAAAGATTTTCTCAAATCCTTAAGTTTTTGTTTAGTTATTCTTTTTAGTGCTCTTATTTTGGCCCTTTGCTCGTTTTATAACTTTTTCTCTACTTTAGCCTTAACTTCAGCTTCAAACGCAAGTTTTTCTGGTGTTGCTGTGAGAATTTTTGTGTAGT
Organism: Diabrotica virgifera virgifera; assembly: GCF_917563875.1. NCBI lineage: Eukaryota > Metazoa > Arthropoda > Insecta > Coleoptera > Chrysomelidae > Diabrotica > Diabrotica virgifera. Next base: position 60,577,604 of record NC_065448.1, on the reverse strand, counting down.
TGCTCGCTTTCTACCCTTTGTTGAAGTCCTGGGCCCGCCTTTAGGGTGGGGTCTAATCATTTCTGGGCTAGCAAAAGTGGCAGAAGTGAAAGGCTGGTTATTGTGCTCCTTTGATGTTTGTTGTAGCTGTTCATTTTGTGAAGTATTACCATTTACAGAATGGGATCTAATTATTTGAGGTGTGGTTAAAGTGCCAGTAGAAGTAGAAGGCTAATTTTTGTCCTCAAGTAGTGTTCGTCGTAGTTGTTGATTATGTGAAATGGATCCACTTAAGGAACGTGGTCTAATAATTTCAGGGGTGGTGAAAGTGCCAATAAAAGTGGAGGGTTGGTTATTGTTATCTATGGCTGATTGTGCAACATCAAACTGAGATAAAGTAGATTTCTTTTCCGGATCTTCGCGATCAGTAACATACGCCGACATAAAATCCTCATCGGTAAAAATATTGGAATTGAAAGGCCATATACCCTTAACTCTGAATCCACTCTCAATATTACGTGGAGTAAAAGCTAGGGGGAAAGCGCAAGCTAAGCATCCTCCGACTTCATATATTGTAATTGTCCTTCCTGGGTGGGCCACCATCCAATCATCACAGGCAGTATTATAAAAACTCTTGAGAGGGCCAAATACACTCCTGTCTAACGCCTGGAGCTTATGCGACGTATGTGGTGGTATGGTAAGAAGAACTATTCCGTGTTCTTTGGCATACGTTATGGCTTCCAGACTAATGTGGTTATCGTAATTGTCCATTATGATTAAAGATTTATTGTCGGTAGTCGCCTTTACATGTTTTAGAAAATGTTCGCACTTTCATAAACTACGGCGGTGGTCCCTGGTGGGCTATGATCAATCATGCGATCTTGCCAAAGTTTTCGAGGAAAAACCATAAAAGACGGTATATGGTTTCCAATTGCGTTGATTGCACAACAAAGAGTTACTGTTGCTCCACGTTCCCCTGACGTAATTTTACCAACCTGTTTTGCACCTTTGCATGCAATGATCTTCTTTGGCTTATGAGCAGTTGAAAGGCCAGTTTCGTCTACGCTCCAAATTGCTTCTGGTCCAATTCCATTGCTTTCAAAAACTGTCTTTAAATTTATGAAAAATGTTGATACATTGTTTTTGTTGAAGCTAGTTGCGCTAGTAAGACTGGTTGCTTCCTGATATCGTAGTGATAAGGTATTCATCCTTTTCAGAAATCTGTATAACCAGTCGTAACTGGCTTGCTTATGTTTATTCCACGAAGCAGGTATTTTTTTATTATTTCTTACGGCAAACTCGTACGCTAGTTTTTTTTGCTTTTTTGGTTGTAAGGCCATGGTGTAATTTGCTGGCAACATCTAAATAATCTTTAAACATATTTTCCTCTGCATCTGTAAATATTTGAGCCTTCTTGTAATCAGGATAATAGGTTATTTCAACATTTTCTGATCGTTGTCGGCGAACGTATCTTTTTAATGTCATAACATTTATTTGATAACGACTTGCCGTTCCCTTGAGAGACGTCCCGTTATTAATAACGTCTAAAACAGGTCTAAAACCTCCTTCCTCCTTTTGTATTAACGTGGCATATCTATAAAATAAAAAACACTCATCTATAAGGACTTTCTGGAAGACTTGATCCCGGGATCATATCTCCCAGATCAGATGAAATCAAGTCTCCCCCAAGACGCCGTTTTAACATTTTTGTCTATAAAAATATGTCGACAAACTAGAACTCATTGCAAACTGTGCAAAACGTAAACTGAATGATTATGGTGTTAAATAAAAATGATACGAAAAACTCACCTTAACGAATATTAAAGAAAATCAACTTGAAATAATTCTGAAAACACTTCTCGGTAGGGACAAAAAACTTGTAATAAACACGTGCTCTTCGTAAAGTATTCTAATACAAACTAAATTAAATTGGAATTTCAGACATACTAACAGCTACGCTTTGTTGCCGGTTTTATAATGTTAGGCTACTTATTTACTGAAATTTTAAAGAGTGATCAAGTCTCACATATGATCAAGTCTCCCTCTTCTCCCCTAATAATTGTAGATATCAACTATTCTACAGAAGTGCAACACCAGGCTGAGATATTGCTACTAAAATGACTATTTAATGCCTTTATAATTGCAATCGTATTTTTTTAGGGCCAATTTCTCATGTCGAGTTCAACTCAAGTTTAACCTGAACTTTTGGTGAACTACAGTTAAACGTCAAAATTTTGACGTTTAACTGTGGTTCACTGGAAGTTCAGCTTAACCTTGAGTTGAATTCGACATGAGAAATTCAACCTTAATGTAATTATTATTAAATCCAGTCTACAAATTTTAAGCAAGACTAAAAATTTTAAAAATTAAGTGGCGCAAGCAGTAGCCTGCTAAAACTGGTTTAGTAAATATAAATTCCGGTTTGTTTCTACAACTTTTTAACGGCTTATTAGGGAGTGTCATGTTCTTGTGAAAAATCTTAGATTAATGAAAACCCCGAGATGTAACATCGTTCATTGCGCAGTGTGCCAAATTCTTCTTTATCCCTACCTAAGCGATTCCACCAATTGGAGTCGACATTAGCTTCGTATCGTGACGAGAACCGCCGATCATGTTCGAAGCTCCAAATTCCAATGCCGCTTTATTTACATTCGACACCAGGGTGGTATTATGCCAGATTGTTTGTAATTGTAAAAAGTACCGAGTTACTTATTTTAGCATTGTATTGTTTTGTTTATTTTTTTTAAATATATGCTCAAGATGTCGTAGTCAGTTAGTTGTTGATTCTAAATATGTTTTATATTAATGCAATGTAATATAACTTAAAAAAATATTACAAAAATATATACAAAATAAATACAAAGAAACTTTTTTTGGGGTTAATTAGATCAGTGGGGGGGTTATAGCAATAATCCAACTGCTAAACAGTTTAAGGCAGCTTATAGAAAATTGTTAAAACATTTAGAATTAAGGGCTAGTTTTAGAGGAAATTGTACTTCTTTAGAACTGATTACAGTTATGGTTCCTGAAAAACTAGTTAATAAGTCTTGTGGCCGAGAACGAATTGTTAAAGACGATTGTGTTGATGATAACGATGACATATCCAATACAAATTTTATATCACTTCAATTAAGGAACTTATCATTTACACATTACAAGAGAGAAGTTATTATATACATTTCAGGATGTCATTTATAAAATATCGATAATTTTGAAATGTGAAGATTGTGTAAACGCACTTATAGGAGACCGAGCAGACTTGTTGACATCATTCGTCAACCAAAGAGATACATTAAATTTAACTTATCCATCCAAAGATGTTGTTATTATTTGCTCTACTGCCGAAAAAGTGCTACAGTGTCACATAAACGTATTAATGTTAATATTGTTAATATCCAAATATTAAAAGAATTAACAGAACAATTATTATTTAAGAACTTAAACAACAATTTAAAATATTATTCCTTTTTAGAGTCACATTATTCCAATTTATTAAAACTAATAATTTTCACCTACATTAACGTCCGAATTCATCATTATAATAAAACAATTATAGATACTAGTAAAAGTAAAAAAATTATTCACAATAAAATGACATTATTTTCTGGACAATGAAAATATTTTTTAGTTTTTGATCATTGATTATTTTTATCTACGACTGATACATAATATATATATTATACTTGTGGTGTTTGCAATATAATGCCATATAATAATCCCTTAGGGATTAATAATGCGGGATTAATAGCTATTAATCCCTCTGGCACAACAATCACAAAATTCACCACGGAAACAAAATAATCAACCTCAAAAAGTGTCACTGTCAAACGAATAGTATATTTGACAGTTTGTGTTGAGATGGACGAAAATGAAGAATCTTTTAATTGTACACCACCAGAAATTGTAGAACTAGCTACAGCAACAGCATCTACCTTAATACCTGAAACATCGAAATCCATTTATAATAAAACGTACGCAATCTTCAACGAATGGCGTGTTCGAAACAACGCGAAATCATTTTCCGAAAATGTTCTGCTGGCCTATTTCGCTGAATTAAGTGCAAAATATAAACCGTCTTCTATTATGGTCATTCTATTCAATGATTAAATCTATGTATATTGATGGAGGAGGCGATTTAACTGGATTAAAGCGTCATGGGGGCTGGAAGTCAACACAGGTAGCTGAAGGATACATTGATCAGTCTATGAGAAACAAGGCAACTACAGCAGATACTATCGCTAAAGAGATAAACAGTAATGTACCATCTTCTTGTTCTACAGCAATCGAGATCCCAAATATTTGTATTAAAAACTCTACTAAAGTTAATGATGATTCTCAACCAATTCAGTTTATTAATTGTACTATTACTATTTTAATGTTTTTAACAAATAAAGTTGTTCATTAAAAATCTTAAATTAATTAATTTGTCGTAGATAAAGTAGAGTATACTACTCGCAATAATGGCTCTCATTCCCTCGGAATGTTACTCCCTCGCCGCTAACGCGGCTCGGTTCATAAATATTCCTCGGGAATAATAGCCATAATTATTGACTCGTGGTATAATCTACTATTATTGTAAAACTTTATGTTATAAAAATATACGGTAAACAAAGTATATTTCAAACGTGTGCATATCCTACATTAAAATATCATCGGTCTAATGCGCAAATTGCCTAAGTCACAAATTGAAAATTTTACAGGAGAGACAAAAAAGTGTGGAGTTTGCCTATGTTCTATGAGGAAAATAACTTTCGTTTAGCGAAAATGCCGCGAACTAAAATAATAATTGTGCTTGTGGGAATTGTCAGGCGGTAGCTTTTACCGTCTACTACTAGATGAAACCAAAAAACAATTTTCGCAAAAAATGGACTTAGGCAATTTGCTCATTAGACCGACGATATTAATTTTAAATTTAAGATAACTTCTTGTTTTTTGTGATTAGTCAATACGATTAGTGTAATTAGTTAAATAAGTGTATATTAATTTGTGTTATATTCGAAACTAATTCAATAAATATTATTATTTATTCTGAATCCAACTCTGTTTCATTTATGTAGAAGCTCCCAACCCGAGCGATTCTGTTTAGAAACAAGGAAACATTCGCACAGCTATCTAAATAAGTTCATGTTACATCTCGGGCTTCTTAATCTATGTGAAAAATTAACAGAAATCTGAATCGGATTGTGAATTGTCATCACAAAATATTAAAATTGACCAAGTTATTGATATCATATACAATATACAGTGTGTCAATTTTAAAACTTACAACGGGCTATATCTCACGAACAAAAGCTGATATCGAAAAATGCTTGAAACCGTTTCTAGAAAAGTACGGGGGAACTAAAAGGACATGAAAGAGAACTCACCCCCATCAACCTCCTAGGCCCCACCCGCCACAACTAAAAAATGTTAAATTGCAAACCCCTACTTGTGATACATCATTTAAAAGACTATAAAAAATGCTCTCCGATGGTATAAATAATAATTATACAGGGTGTTAATATCAGCCGGCTTACTATGACTTTTATATTTGTAATGCTATCTCCCGGACTATTATTGTGAATGATAAATAATGTCCGTTGGTACATTTTTTTTGTATAAAAACTTAATTTGCCGTTTTTGCAAAACAAGTTAAAAACATCTGTTTTATTGTTTCTGTCAGATACAGTAATTTTTGGTTTATTTGGGACCTTTAAATATCATTAGTTTTGTAGTTGTCATGATGGTGTACAAAGTTTACAGTATACCTGAACTCGTGGAGATCATTTTAATATTTGCGTCCCAGAACCAGTGTTATTTACGAACAGCTCAAGTATTTTTAATGAAAGGTATCCGGACAAAAATTTAAGTCAGGTGTACGTCCGCGATTTAGTTGAAAAATTTAGAGAAACGGGATCAGTGTAAAATAAAAAAAGGAATGCCCAAGATTACTGAACGAAGCATCCCAAATTGAGTTAATTGGAAATTTTGCAATAGAGCCAATTGCATCAACACGTCAAGTACCTGCAATGACAGGACTTTCACATGAGTCGGTTAGAAAGGTGTTGAAATTACATAAGTTTCACCCGTACAAAACACAAATTCTTCAAGAACTAGGCGATGATGATCCAGACCGACGAATTGAGTTTTGTGAACTCATCACTGAAAGAATTCGCGTTGAACCGAGATTGTTAAAAAATATTTCTTTCACTGATGAATGTAAGTACTTTTATGCTGAATAGTAATGTAAATAAACAAAACTGTCGGTACTGGAGTGATGCGAACCCGCATCGATTCAGAGAAGGTCACACTCAATATCCTGAAAAACTGAATGTTTGGGCAGGAATATTAGGCGGTGCTATAACTGGCCCCTTGTTCATACCAGGCAATTTAATTGACGACATTTATCTCGATATGCTGCAAAAAAACCATCTAGACTTTAATTGTGCATGAATTAGAGAACCAAAGGGACGACCAAGGCAACCTAGCTCTAGACGAAGATTTTCTGCACTTCCAGCAAGATGGAGCACCTCCTCACTATGCAGCTCCAGTTAAGCACTGGTTAGATACTAATTATCCGAACAAATAGATTGAAAGGAGAGGTCCTATTGAATGGCCACCGAGATCACCAGACTTACCGCCACCTGACTTTTTTCTATGGGGTTACCTCAAGTCAGTTGTTTATAAAACTCAACCTGCGTCACTTGAGGAATTGCGAGAAAGAATTACGCAAGCATGTCGCGCTATTACAAGAACAACATTTGCCAAAGTTCGTGCAGAATTTGAAAATAGGCTGTATTATTGTTTACAAAACAACGGAAGCTACTTTGAACATTTATTTAATTGACATTTTTAACAAATTTGTAGTTCAACAAAAACCTTATTAAATTTTTCATTTAAGCCAAAGTTTCACAATTATTGCTTCACCCTGTATAATTATTATTTATACCATTGGATAGAATTTTTTATAGCCTTTCAATGATGTATCACAAGTAGGGGTTTGCAATTTAAACTTTTTTGGATGTGGTGGGTGGGCCCTAGGGGGTTGATCAGGGTGAGTTCTCTTTCATGTCATTTTAGTTCCCCCTTACTATCCTAGAAACGTTTCAAGCATTTTTCGATATCAGCTTTTGTTCGTGAGATATAGCCCATTGTAAGTTTTAAAATTGACACACTGTATACATTTACTGAATATTTGCAGATATTTGTAAAAAGCACTCTAGCAATTTTCCGAATTTACTAAAAATAAATTGAAAACAAAATCGCTTTTATTCATAAATAAAATATATGCACTTGGTTTCAGATTGACAACGAAGTGACCTACGCCGAACTATCCCACGTGAGACCCAACTCCCTGGAGCCCATCAAAAACGGCGGAAATCAGTACGGCACGTTACTGCACAGAGACGACCCCACAATTTACGCTCAAATCGACCACAACCGACGGCCGCCACCCCTCAAAACTTCCCCAATGGTGTCCCCCGCGTCCGTAATTTTCCCCCATAAACCAGGCATCTACCACAGGGAGGTAGTTACTGTAAGAACGCCGCTGATGGGATGCCAACAAGAAAGTTGTGTATAAAGTAACTTAAGGAACTAATAGGCGGGGTGATGAGAGCGAAATACGACTTACTAAAATATCAGAAGTAGTTTACCTATCAAATATAGCTACATGTTCATGTTTTAAATATGCTTTATTTTTTCCAAAATTTCAGTAATTTAGTTGTTGTAATAGCAGGACTTCTTGGAAGAACTTAAGAAACTGTAAGGTTGATTATGATCATAGATAAAAGAAATAACAGCCAGCAAAACATTGCCAGAATCATTGATATCGAAGTGGTAAATAAATTTGTATCTCTGGGCACCTTGACAACCAATTCCGGAGGATGCCCCAAAGAAATAAAAATACGATCATCCATGGCCAAGGGAGCAACGACAGAGCTCACCAAAGTATGGAAAATCCACAACATCTCATGGATACTAAGATAAGGCTTGTAAAGCCAATGGTCTTCTCCATTTTTTTATATGGATCTGAATGCTGGGTTTTGACAGAAGTTGACATACCTACAATTGTGCAAATACCCTGGATAACAAGAAGAATTAACAAGTCTGTTCTTGTAACCTGTACAAAAATCATTAACATTTTCGAATCCTTAGTATTATCGCTCCACCCTGTATGCTAAATCGGTTTCAGGAATTGTACCGTGTATTGCATGGGATTATGTCGTCTGTGATTCTTTTTCGTTTTTCACAGTGTTAGATTGATCTTGTTTTTCTCATGAATAGATAAATTTTTATTTCTCCACGTGTTCACGTTATTTCAAACCGCCAAAGTGATCTTTAGGTATAAATCATTCACTAATGTGATTTTGGCACATGTGAAACTGAAAAATGTTTATCTTATGGGGATAAGTGGTTCTAAGTAAAAGGTATAAAATTTATTAAAACCCGTAAAGGGCTACATCAGAACAAAACGTTTTCGATTTTATTACAAAATCATCATCAGTGTAAGACAGTCTGGATGCTAGCTGAGCCACCAAAGAAATATAGGGGTAATAACCCTTCAAATATAAAATGTATGCTTTACAGATGCATATTTACTTAAAATGCCTTGTGATGGGCAAAAGGCAACAGGAATAATGCCCTAAGGTAAGGTATTGTAGGTGAGTTGCCATAAAGTCATCGAAATGTAAACTCAAATTTTTTTGTATCCCACTTGTTGGGAATTTAAATACCTTACCTTAGGGCATTATTCCTGTTGCCTTTTGCCCATCACAAGGCATTTTAAGTAAATATGCATCTGTAAAGCATACATTTTATATTTGAAGGGTTATTACCCCTATATTTCTTTGGCGGCTCAGCTAGCATCCAGACTGTCTTACACTGATGATGATTTTGTAATAAAATCGAAAACGTTTTGTTCTGATGTAGCCCTTTAGGGATTTTAATAAATTTTATACCTTTTACAAAGGATTTATTCCAATTTTTGTGATTGATGGTATACAGCCAACTACAGGAAAACTTTTCTTTCCTTGTGGATTTTGGTTCTAAGTGTTACCAGCGGGTCCAAGTGTCTTTTTCGTGGATTTGGCATTTTTCGTGGGAAGAAGCTCGTAGGAACTACTAAAATCGGTTTTGTTTGTCCTCTTGGTGATTGGATGAGCTGTTTTGGTTTACTCCAGAGGGTTTAACCCAGAGCGTATTTTGCATTCTCCTATTGGTTAAGATTTTGATTTGAAGTGAGTGCCTTAAGTCTGTAATTAGTTGTGAGGATTATTGATGGGAAATCAAATTATTTTGGAAGGGGCGTTTGGTTTCTGAAGATTGAGTTTGGGAGATCTAAAATGCAGTTACGTTTAAGCTAATAAGAGAATATTAACAACATCCCGTTAAGAGCCACTCCCATATCTACTCCGTTACAGAGCAACCGAGGACATGTTCTTTAAATTGTATAACACGTTTACATCCCCTTATATTACATATCAACATCTTGTCAAATTCTATTTTCCATTATTCCTACAGGGTGAATTTCGTCGTTACATTCTTAGATAGCTGCATGTTACAAGTAGGCTTCGAAATATTCTAGCCGAAAAAATCACCCCTTACTTGGGTCATGTGGTGCTTAGAGATGGTCTGGAGAAGTTGACATTGCAGGGGATGGTGCAAGGAGTGAGATCTGGGGAAGATCACCAGCAACGTATGTGGACAACATTAGAAAAGAGGTCGGAGTTCTACTAAACGGAATTGTTTCAGAGTTGCAGAGGATAGAGCAAGATGGCGACAGTTTAAGAGAAAAGAGAAATCATTTAAAATTCAAGACCGAATCGAACAAATGACTAGAAAGAATAGAAACTGATGTTGTTCACTTTCTTTTTGTGATTTGTTTGTGGATGAAACAAGTGAAAAATTACTCTAATCACTATGTGTATTAAAATATTAAATATAATAATTTGGTGTGATATTAGCTGGCACACTATGTTTAGTTCCATTTTATTTTAGTAGCAAATAAATTCCAAAGCAGTTATTTGTTAAAAACATCACGGGCTCTGCTCTGTGGAAGACTTTAACAATACAAAAATGACTCTTTCCAACAAATATGTCACTTACAGCGCTTTATTACAATGCTCATTTTTTAGAAATAATTCAAAGCTATGGCGAAACTGACAATTTCCATAAGATATTGTTGGCAATCATTAACGCGAAATTGATCGTATCTATCGTTGATCTCAAAAGCTCATCTATATGTAGCAGGCAGACCATTCTCTGAAATTTTTATCGTTGAAGTATTGTGGTGTTGTCGGAAGAAAAATGTAGCTAGTAAAAATGGCAAACATCAATTCTATGAAAAATCAATAATGATAGAAAGTTTGTTAAACTTCAGAAAGTAAATATTGCCAAACTGTACCAAGATCAAAGAAATTTGTTTTATCATAGTGGTACAAAAAATGACAACAAATTGTGTAGTAAGAACGGTAAGGGATAGTTTCCCAAAATATGAAGACGATCAGTCAGAAGACCACACAAACGATGGAATGACAACTTACATTGAAAAACAGACAAATACATGTCAATAGAAAAAGAAGAAGAAAAAGGTTTGATTGTCTAGTATGTCTTTAAATTCCCTTCTCTTTTCTATTTTTATGTCTCTACAGTATAGAAGTAGAAGTCTCCCTGCTAGAAGTATAAAATATATTGATCGTAGCACTCAAACCGATAGTCTTAAATTTTTCTTGATTGATGCACTTAGAAATTACAAAAGTGATTCTCGAAATTTTTTTGTCATTCAAATCCAGTCGTCGTACCAACCTTTCAATACTCAGTTCTAAATAATTTTTTTTCACATTTAGATGTGGAGTTCTTTTGGATACATCTTAATAAATATAGGAAGCTGTCAAACATTGTGAAATAATACCAACGAATCATGTAAATACAAATATTTCTATAAAGAGAAAACACTGGATAACAGATTACGCATTTCAAATAATTGAGAATTAAAGACATAATAATACCTAAAACAAATAATATGTCAATCTTAACATAGAAGAAATGGAAGAAAGAACAGATATACCTACTAGAAGGCGAAATAAAACTGACAATCAATTAACTTGGCATCATGCCTAGATATGATAACAAAAATGCCCAAGGAAATAAAATAAATCAGCATAAACATACTTTTTCTCCTCTGCAGTTAAATATGGCATTCCCGGCAATGGGCCACTGACTGGACTAGACGCATACTATAATCAGATTACATAAAAATGCAGCTTTCGTAAGTGCGACAATGATGGAACCATTTCTCTTATCTCACCTATCAGCAAGGTAATACCATCAATTATTAATGAAAGGCTGAAAACTTTCTTCCAAAGAGAGATAACAGAAGAGCAGACCAGATTTGCCAAAGGTACATGTACACAAGATCAACTTTTAAATATAAGAAAACCAATTGAGAAGTCAAGAGAGTTTCTTAGATTATTGCAAGGCATTTGACAAGCAAAATATCATTTATGACTGATTAAAAGAAGTGGGCATGCCAAGGCACCTAATTTCCATTATAACTGAGATATAAAATCATATCAAAGGATTAGCAAAAGTGTTTGACATACTTTCAGAGAATCAGAAAGAAAAGAGGTAGAAGTCACTGAAATGTTCTGCTTGAGTCGAGTTTTGCGAATTCCATGGATGATTAAGAACAAATAATTACATTCTAAACGGACTAAAGATCAGTAAGAGATTCTGCTGCAAAACTCAACTATAATAACTGAAATATTTTGGACATAATATCATGAGATCAGACACAGACAATATGGAAAGACTCATCACTCAAGGGACGGTAGAACACCGCAGAATACGAGGAAAATCTCAAGCGAGATGCATTAACCAGATCCCAGGAAGTTGCATATTACAGTAATATAAATATAATGTAATACAAATGGCCGGATACAAAAATCTATGGAGACTATCATAGTATCACTACCCTACTACCCTCCCTTCAAGGGGTCAAGAAATCAAGACTGCAGAGAGAATACATATATTTATGGTATATATGGGTGTACAAGATTCCTCGCATTCTTTTGTTATCTATAAAGCAGTGAAGGAATTAGAGTAGGATAGGATACTGTAATTTGAATGGTTTAGTCCATTAAAATGCTACATTTTTTAAGCCATACCTTGCAGTTGTTAGAGTAGTCAATTTTATTTTTTTATTATGTAGGGGGGATCAGTAAAAGCTTAAGTTCAAGTTTTTGGGGTCGCCACCCTTGTCCCCCGGTCGCCATCTTGGCAATGGGGTGCAAAGTGGTTTCGCGCTATATCTCGTAAACTCCCAACCCTACGGAAAATCTAATTCAATATAAAATGTAGTTAATTAAATTTTCTACAATTTTGTTTCTATTACTTTTTATCGTCAAGTGACCAACAAATAAGATATAAACAAAAATATGTAAAAAAAATTAACAAGTTTCTTTTTGGAGGTTATAACTTTTTTTCAGTTCATTTTAAAATAAAATAATATTATAGCAATTTTGTAGAGGGTTTTTCGGCGAACAATTTCCACTATATTTCTTTTATTTATATAGGTTTTACAGCGCTCCAAACTTAACCAGATTCTCGAATGCTCATAAGGATACAATAAAAACAAAAGCTAGGCTTACTTTTCTATCTATATATATTTTTTATTCATACAATTTATTATGATTTTAACATTGCTATGCTATTATTATTCTGTTTTTGACCTTTCTCCCCACTATAAGACTTATAACCCCAAGCATATATAGAAAAGGCCCAAGAAGTTGTTTGAGGACAAATTCTTAGGTTCAGAAGAAGAATGACGCAACAGTAAAATGCAACATTCTTAAGAAGAGCAAAAAAACGATTTTTGATATCAAAATCATAAAGAATGATCAAAATTAGCCATTCATCACACCGTGGTCAGGATCTCGAGATTTAAGCGTTTTTGGTTGTGCCGCTTGTCTCTGAAGTAACATAACTTTTTTCCTATTGTATATTTTGACTTAATATTTTCCAAAAAACTTACTTCATGAATTATATTTTATTGCTGTGTTAGTTAAAATTATAAACTAAAAAGATTGTCGCTCAACTTTTTTAAGTAAACATGAAACTAACGAAATATGATGACAAAATGTTTAAAAATTAGCAACTCCTTTTTTAATTTGTTCCAACATTTTGGACAAATTTCGTTGTTATCTACATACTTCAGAGATGACACAGTAAAATTTTCAAAAGGAAATATTTACAGCGACTCAAGATACAGCGAGGTCAATTTGAAAAATCATCAAAATTGATTTTTGGCATTTTTGTATACAGGGTGTTAGTAAATAAGTATGAAAAATTTTAAAAGCTAATTCTACATGAAAAATTAATATCAGTTTGCTCTATAAACATATGTCTGCAAATGCTTAGTTTCGGAGATACGGGGTGTTGAAATTTTTATTTCAAACTGCCAATTTATTTATTACTCTAAGACCAGTTGAGCTATGAAAATGAAATTTGGTGAGTTTTAGGAGTTAGTTATTACAAATTTTTTGACATACAATTTAGAATTTTGTATTCATCATTGGCGCGTCTACGGGCAATGGTCTGAATTTTTTTAAAGAAAAAAATAGTACGCCACTGAGATATTTCGAATTAAAAATTATTTTTCAATTCCACGTCTAATTTATGATAAAAAACCTTTCTTGCCTTTTTTTCATATGATGCACCGTTTTTATGCAGAAAAATAAAACATCTTGGCGCGTATTTTTCATTTCTTAATACATCATCAAGAACTATCCAATATAATATACTAAACTAGAACAATAGCAGAAAATATTACTAATAAGATTTCAACTAGGTGCAAAGCTGCAAGAAATGTTTAAAATGATCTCCTTTACATATAACAGAAGAATTTTATATTAATCATTGGCGCTCGTACGGGTAATGGTCTGAATTTTTTGAAGAAAAAAATAGTACGCCACTGAGATATGTCAACTAAAAATCATTTTTGAATTCCTCGTTCAATTTACGACAAAAAATCTTTCTCTCCTTTTTTTCATACGAGGGGCCGTTTTTATACAAAAAAATAAAATATCTTAACGCTTACCAAGTATTTGAGGTAGTTTCCATATGTATAGAAACTTAGTTCAAATACTTTGTAAACGTTAATATGTTTAATTTTTTTGCATAAAAACGGCGCCACATATGAAAAAAATGCAAGAAAGGTTTTTTGTCGTCCATTGAACGAGGAATTCAAAAATGATTTTTAGTTTGACATATTATTATCTCGGTGGCGTATAATTTTTTTCTTCAAAAAATTCAGACCATTACCCGTACCCGCGCCAATGATGAATATAAAATTCTTCTGTTACCTGTAAAGGAAACCATTTTAAACATTTCTTGCAGCTTTGTACCTAGTTGAAATGGTATTAGTAATATTTTCTGTTATTGTTCTAGTTTAGTATTATTATATATTATATTGGATAGTTCTTGATGATGTATTAAGAAATGAAAAATATGCGCCAAGATGTTTTATTTTTCTGCATAAAAACGGTGCATTATGTGAAAAAAAGGCAAGAAAGGTTTTATATCATAAATTAGACGTGGAATTTAAAAATAATTTCTAATTCGAAATATCTCAGTGGAGTACTATTTTTTTCTTTAAAATAATTCAGACCATTGCCCGTAGGCGCGCCAATGATGAATACAAAATTCTTAATTGTATGTCATAAAATTCGTAATAACTACCTCTTAAAACTCACCAAATTTAATTTTCATAGCTCAACTGGTCTTAGAGCAATAAATAAATTGGCATTTTGAAATAAAAATTTCAACACCCCGTATCTCCGAAACCAAGCATTTGCGGACATATGTTTATAAAGCAACTGGCATTAATTTTTCATGTAGAATTAGCCCTTAAAATTTTTCATACTTATTTACTAATACCCTGTATAATTTCATTTTTGAACATATTCCACCAACTCTAGATAAAATGAAACTTCATATTCGGATTCAGCGACCTCAAAAACATAAAAATAGATAAAAAATGGTCATTCACCTTAAGTGTGATTTTCGTGGTCGGCATAACGGTTGATGCCGCTCGCCTAATATATGGATAGAAAAATATTGTTTTTATTGTATTCCTATGAGAATTCGAGAATTTGGTAAAGTTTGGAGCGCTGTAAAACCTAGATAATAAATAAAATTAAACAACTTTATAGTGAAAATTCTTCATTAAAAAATCCTCTACAAAATCGCTATGATGTTATTTTATTGTGAAATAAACGGAAAAAAAGTTATAATCTCCAAAAGGAAACCTCTTACAAAATTTTTTATTATTTTTGTTTATAACTTTTTTGTTGGTCACTTGACGATAAAAAGTAATAAATAAAAAATTGTAGAAAATTTAATTTGCTACATTTTATGTTGTATTAAATTTTCTGTAGGATTGCTAGTTTAGGAGATACAGCGTGAAAGCTCTTTGCACCCCGTTTTCCAATATGGCGGCCGGGGGACAAGGGTGGCGACCCCAAAAACTTGAACTTAAGCTTCTACTGAACCCCCCTACACATTAAAAGAATAAAATTGACTCCTATAAGAAATGCAACCCTAAATGTAACATTTCAATGGACTAGTTTTCCTTTTTATAAAACAATTTTTTTGTATGCGAAACCATGACGGTTAATGACATGGCAAGTATAATTTTATTTGATGGATCTAAACAACTAAGTCTACCTATGATATTTTAACAGAACGGTTTTTTGCTGCCATCACTTAGACTAAAAACTGTTGTAAATATAGAGGACGAATATGGGACGTCTCTTGTGTGTTGATTCCGTACAGAATAGTGAGATAAAACTATTTTTGAATAATTTGGAGTTTATAGTAGGTACAGTGATTGTTTGAAATATTCATGAAAGTAGTATGACTTTTGTGCATTAAAATGTCACACGGGAGCGTGGAAACAAGTCTTGAAAAATTGCCAATAAAGAAAAAAGGTAATATTGCCACCTTTTAATAATTCTGCTTTTATGATTTTTGTTTATCCTATCATATAACAAAGAGATTTTTCTGCAACTATATTATTTTTTAGAATAAGGTTTTTATAATATTATGTAGAAATAGAATTATAATTATTTAGAGGTACAAAACTTGTATTTCCATTTTTTTATACAGGGTGATTGATTAGTGGGGTAAAGCTCAATAGATCCACTATAGTAATAGATAGCAATAAAAGTTAATAACAAAAATTGTAGCCAACTTTGAGCTTCACATTACGAAATTAGATCGAATGCTACAGGGTGTTCGATAAGACAGTGGCAGACCAAAATTCTATTTTTTTTAATGGAACACCCCATATTTTATTTCAAATTCATAATCCTATTAACTTTTCCATTACAAAAATATAAAGGTTTGTTATGTTATACGGGGTATTTCCAAAGTTATAACCAATTTTGTATGAAAATCGTAACAAGTTCTACTCCCTGTGTAAATAAAAATAAGCACAACAGCAATGGTTTATTATTGCCATATTTTTTTATTTATTATCAAAATTTTCAAGAATTATTGACATTGCTAATTTTCTTTATATCAAATACAGGGTGAGTCAAAACGCAAGTATATTATTTTCTCAGTAATGTTAAATGGAACACCCTGTATTTTATATCATTATTGAAAAGTAACATTACCGTACTTTAATTTTTATATAACATTCTCTATGACCAAATTTATCAGTTTTCGAGATATTTTCATTTTTCAGAGCAAATTATTTTAGGTGTCTAAATTATAAGTAAGCCATGACTGAATTGACAATTGACGATTACTGATTATCAATCCGGTAATCAATGTGACAATGTAGCAAATAAAGAAATAAAAATAATGTATTAGTAATACATTTTACAAAAAAAAAACACAACAACAACATGCAACATTTTAAAAAAAAACTACTTTTTTATGTAAATGTAACAAATAAAGCAAGAAAATTAGAAATAAATTTTACAAAAAAACACACAAACACAAAATACAACATTTTGTGACGACAATTAAACAACTACTTTTGTATGTAAATGTAACAATGTAACAAATAAAGAACGAAAAATAATTTATCAGTAATATATTTTGCAAAAAACATGTTTGAAAAAATTAGAAGCTACTTTTCATAAAATATTTTTAATATTTAATTACATAAGGTGTTCAAAATTACCTCCTTACACATTTATGCACGCCTAAAAACGATAATTGAATGAGCTACTTACTCTACGAAGCATTTGTAAATTAACACATCAAAATACACTTTGTATTCTATTTTTCATTTTATCCCTTGTTGTTGGAGGTATTTTATAAACTTCATTATTAACGTAATTCTGGTGATTTCGGTGGCCACGCTACTGGTGCATGGAAAAATGAAAATATATCGAAAGCTAATAAATTTAGACATAGGGAATGTTATCTAAAAATTAAAGTACGGTAATGGTACTTTTCAATAGTGATATAAAATACAGGGTGTTCCATTTAAAATTACTGAGAAAATAATGTACTTGCGTTTTGACTCACCCTGTATTTGATATAAATAAAATTAGCAATATCAATCATTCTTGAACATTTTAACGATACGTAAAAAGGATGCCATTAATATACCATTGCAGTTTTGCTTTTATTTATACAGGGATTTGACTTTGTTACGATTTTCTTATAAAATTGGTTATAACTTTGTAAATACCCCGTATAACATAACAAACCTTTATATTTTTGTGATGGAGAAGTTAACAGGATTTCTAATTTAAAATAAAATATAGGGTGTTTTATTTAAAAAAAAACAAAAGTTTGGTCTGCCACTGTGTTATCGAACACCCTGTAAAATTCTAACTAATTTTGTAATGTGAAACTCAAAGGTGGCTAAAATTTTTGTTATTAACTTTTATTGATATCTATTACTATAGCGGATCTATGGAGCTTTACCCCACTAATCA
Organism: Diabrotica virgifera virgifera; assembly: GCF_917563875.1. Lineage (NCBI taxonomy): Eukaryota > Metazoa > Arthropoda > Insecta > Coleoptera > Chrysomelidae > Diabrotica > Diabrotica virgifera. Next base: position 60,559,686 of record NC_065448.1, on the reverse strand, counting down.
ATCACCCTGTATATTATTTTGTTATATCATTTTATATTATGTTTTTTCATCTACTCGTGGCCAGCCATTCTCTTGATGTAAACCGTCCATTTGGTTTGAAGTTTTAATTCTCTTACTTGCCGTTGGTCGCCATTCAAGAATTTGCTTCGTCCAACGATTGCTCTCTAACGATTTTTCCTATGTGTCATTTTAACAACAATCTTTTGGATCACATTTGGATCACAGTTTGTCACATTTATCCCAACACTACTACACTACACATGTACCTGATAGAGAAGTCATAAAAATACAACAAATCACTGCCACTGATATTCATGGACTATGAGAAAACATTCGACACCATAAGCCAACAGAAAATGTGAAAAGCATTTACAGAATACCGAATAGACCATTGTTTCACTAACATAATCAAATACAGTAGGAAAAATGAAAGAATACACATGAACGAACATATAAAACACGCTGTATTTTCCTGTCACCGTGTCATACAAAAAATTGGCCAGCGCAAGTAAATGTAATAATTATTATTATTACATGTACTTACGCTGGGAAATTTTCTTTGTGACACGGTGACAGGAAAATACAGCGTGTTTTATATGTTCGTTCATGGGTATTCTTTCATTTTTTCGACTGTATATCTACCAAAATGCCACAGCTAGCGTGTATTATATGAACAAAACAAATAAATTCTGTATATAGTGAGGAGTACGACAAGGAGACATCGTCTTTCCAAGGTTATTCACGACATTTTTAGAAAATATTTTTAACACCTTCAGTGTCCATCACGCACGAGTGACGTCACGAAGGTTTTATCAAAGGTACCTATGACGCATAAGTGCCGTCAGTATTACTATGTTACTAAATGAACGATTTAAGAACCTGGTAACAGCCAAGTGGCACTTGTTCAAGATGGGCACCGAACGTATCAACAAATCAGATCTGAAAGAGTATGGTATCAACATGAATGGAGAGAAACTTAGTCGTTTGAGGTTAGCAGATGATATCACGCTTCCTTGGAGGTAAAAAGATTAACATGAATAACATACAAATAATGACAAATCTGGTGCCAAATCGTAATATTGCTGGTGATTGACGGTATATTGAACAGACTGCATCGTGTTAGCGCTTAAAACATGAAATTCGGTTGGGCAGAGATAATACAGGCAGACTAGATATGGGAGTTTCCATGTCGCCTGGAAAGAGTTAAATTAAACTATGTATTTAACTCAAACAATCCTTGACCAGCACTTAGACAAGGAGACTATTTCTTACTCAAGCTATTTACTTTAGCTCTAGAAGATATATGTTAAGTACTTAAGAAATAAAGGAGTGATGATAGATGGCGAGATTTCTTGTAGCTTTCTTGCTTGATGGTTTCTTGTCAAACTTGAACCATCTGAGATTTTCCGATAATACTGTGTTAATAGCAAAATATAGAGAAGAACTAGGAAGCAGGCTATTGGATTTAAATCAATACTAAAAGAAAGCATGAGCACCATTTGGAAGATTACATGCAGTATTGAAATCTAACTTAGCAAATACTTTTAAAGACAAAAAATTTCGATCAGTACGTATTGCTGGTTCTGTCTGGGCTGATTATCGGAGAATAGGCCATTTTTGGGAAAAGTTATTTACCAGCAATTTTATTGCTGGAATCGAATCCTATGATTGTATATATTAATAATATCGATATGCAAAGTCCGCAGGTAGTGTGCTACTTTTTTTATAAACAAAATGGCGCCCGAAAATCGTGTTTTTTCCAATTTTTGCTCTATAACTCCAAAGATTTTAACTTTAGACCAAAAACACTCAAATAAAAATTCACCGCAATTAAATTCTGCATAGAGACGTGTTTCTTCCGATTTACTTCGACGAAAACTTTCCCCGGAAAAAGCGGGTTTTTCCAACAAAATCTTCAATTTTCAACTAAACCTTTAGATAAGTAGTTGTTAATCAATAATTAAATAACTTGGTAACGTAAAAGACCCTTCCGTATATATTATAATTCCAGAAGCCGATGGAAATTGAATGAACAGTTTAGCAACAATTGAAATGTTAATTAAAAATTTCTGTTCTTATAAATAAATTAATCTATTATAACAAAATAAAAGCAAGTTTGACATTTAATAATGCTTTAGTTCGATGGCTCCACTCGAGTTATTAGGGAACAAAAAAAGAATGAAGGAAATTGCTCCATGGGAAGCCGAGAAAATGCATTTTGTTAACGTTTACCGATTTTGAACTTTGAGGGGTACATTTTCTCCAACCTAATTTTTGATTGGAATTTTGCTATTTTTGGCAATTTTCACACGTATTCTCGATAGTTTTTATTATAATAATATATGTTATGAGGATTCTAAAGATATGAAAATTGGTGTGGAGAAAAAGGACAAAAACAAAACGTGATGGTTTGAAAATTATGATCCTACTGTTTATATCTTTGCCGTAAATTCCGGTCTACTTTGACCGGTTTTATCTCAGGAACTACTCGTCATAATTAAATGTTTTTTCTTTTAAAAGAAGAGTCCTGCCGCTGTCTTTCGAATATTGTTTTCACAATTTAATTTAGTTTAATATTTCCCAAGATATTCTATTTGTTTTTAAACCAAAAAATTGTTTATAATTTTAAAATATTTCTGAGGCCGCTTAAATAGCCCAATTTCAATTCTGTAAAGTACATTAGATAGGTGTAGTGTCTTTTTATGAAAAAATCATAGTTATTCTTATGCACCGTAATTATTGTCGTTATTATAGCGCCCGTAAATTTTTAATTAACATTTTAATTGTTGGTAAACTGTTCATTTAATTTCCATAGACTTCTGGAATTATAATATATACGGAAAGGGCTTTTAAGTTACCAAGTTATTTAATTATTGATTAACAACTACTCATCTAAAAGTTTAGTTGAAAATTAAAGATTTTGTTGGAAAAACCCGCTTTTTCCGGGGAAAGTTTTCGTCGAAGTAAATCGGAAAAAATAGGTCTCTATGCAGAGTTTAATTGCGGTGAATTTTTATTTGGGTGTTTTTGGTCTAAAGTTAAAATATTTGGAGTTATAGACCAAAAATTGAAAAAAACACGATTTTCGTGCGCCATTTTGTTTATAAAAAAGTAGCACACTATCTGCGGACTTTGCATATCTATATTATTAATACATACAATAATAAGATTCGGTTCCAGCAATAAAATTGCTGGTAAATAACTTTTCCTTGTATTTTGCTAATTAGCCCAGAGTAATATTATATGGAAGTAAACATGGGCTTTTAACAACAACATAGCTCACAAACTTCAAGTGACTCACAGAGCTATGGAACTGAAAATGCGCAACATTAGGCTCAGCGATCACAAATCCAATGAAGACATGAGACGACGATCAAAAGTAACAGATGTAATTCAAAATGTTGCCAGTTTAAACTGTAACCGAGCAGAGTACGTAGAAAGAATGAAAGACAACCGTTGGACAAAGTGGATTGTTGAATGGCGACCAAAAGCAAATAAATAGAGGCAGACCTCAAACAAGATGGACAGATGACAACAAGCGAAGAGCTTATCACGAATGGATGCAAAAAACCAAGGAATAGAAATTATCGGACACACCTAAGGGAAGCTTACATCCGACTATGGATGGAATCGCTGTTAATGATGATGATAGTGTGTGCCACTAGATTTTACCATTGTCTTAATTATTTCTGTTATACCGGAAAACTGCACTTATTATTCTTACGTAGTTTACTGTCTCTTTGTAATATTACAAAAAATATCAAGGATTTTTTGGGATTTTTACTTTGAATAAAGTTATTTGTTATGTTTATACCATTGTACTACTTAAAACTAAATTTCATTTTAATTATATCTATAACATTTTACTTAGATTTCGACTACAATTTGATAAAAAATTAAACAATAAAACAACAACTTTATTTCTAAAAAAACATCACTGGAAATAAGTTATTTCATTCAGACTGTTTCGCAATTTGCCAAATGAAAATATTTCAAATAATCCATGTATATTAGAAAAGTTTAAGATGGATTTTTCTTACAATGAACTACTTTCTAAATATATATTTTAATTAAAAACATTCTCGCTCAGCTCAACTCACGGAATTTCTAGCTTAAAGTAAATTTTCAGTTGCAACTAGATAAAAAGTTCGAAATTAAACTGTCTTTACTCAGAAACTTTTAGTACTGTTAATTAAAAGTTTGAATATTGAAATGTGGATAAAAAATATTGACGGAAGTATTTGTTTATCACCAAAAAAATATTGTTTAGCGAAGCAATTAAGGGTCAAAAAATAAGGGTATGCAATTTCGTAAAGTAAATTTGAATCTCAGAAAATTTATATTTAACTCGTATAGATCGACAAAAAGTGCTGAAACGGCCAAGATCAGACAGAACTAAAATTTTGGTTACACGACGCGACGTTGCCAGATCAATCGGGTTTCAAAGGTTTTTCAGTTTTTTTATCTGTTACCTGTTTCACACTAAAAATGTCATTCTGCTTTCTCCTGCGTAAATTTTAAAACATTGTGTATAATTTCACGAAATTATGCACTTAATGTGTAGTGCAGTCACTGAAGGTTTTCACCTCCGATTTCGTTGAACCTTAATCGATTTTTATGAAAATTGGTGAGTAATTAGAGGATACCTCAAGGAACAAAGGTGACATGATGCCAACTTGCGCTTTTACCCTGGGGGTGGATGCCACCCCTTCTCGGGGGTGAAAATTATTTTATTAAAAATAATACCACAAGTCGATAGAGGGACAAATTTTAAGCAAAATTTGTTATACAAAGTTAATAAAATAAATCAACACTTTTTGAGTTACTAAAGACCAAAGATTTTATTTTTTCGTAAAAAAATGCATCTTTTAAATCAGTTTTTCACGTATAAATCAAAAACTATAAGCTTTTACAAAAAAGTTATTATTACGGAAATTGAAGATAACAAAAAATTGAATACATTCCTCATATAAAGAATTAAGCTAATGTTAGTTCAAATTGAGTTATTGGCAACTGAATATGTATTTTTTTCGACGAGTACTCAAATCTAAGTATTCAAGCTTAAATAACGGGAAAACGATGCAATGTTTAAAATATTCCTGCTAAACATTTGTCAAAGTACTTCGGAATACCTATCAAATGAGCTTCAGAACAAGATAATAGCGTCAAAATTAAGCAAGTTATAATGAAAATAAAATAACCGTTTCGAATTTTTTAGGAAAAAGTGAAAAATAAAACATACGCCATTTCGACAAAAATTAAAATTTATAGTAATCCTTACAAGAATGTCTTTAAATTAGCATAGTTAATGTTTTCGATAATTTTGACCGGTTTAGAATGAATATTTTTGAAAAAAGGTATAATTTAAAAAATCATATTTATTAAAATTATTGTAATTCTCATATTCTTTTGATAATAACTCCAAAAATACTCAATATACGCAAAAAATTATATAAAACACAATTTTAGTTTTTTGTGTGCCAAATATTTTACCTGTTTTACCATTTCTATAGGGTAAAAAATAACCAAGATAGAAACGTTTAAATCTTAAATTTTGCTGTGGGAACCATGCAACCGGGGTCATTTAGCCTTTTATTTTTAAAAAAGTAAGGCGTCTAAAAGATTAGGTTCAACGTGATTAAATAGCGCTTGGAATTAACTTTCAAACAGTTTTTAGATAAACCTAATATCTTAAATACGAGCGGAGTTATTAGAAAAAAAAAACAATAACATTTTTTGGAAAAATTTTTAAAAGATAAATTTTGAAAAAAGTTTGGGTCATAAATTTTAACGCTATCAACATGTTCGGGGCTCATTTGATAGATATTCTTAAGTACTTTGACAAATGTTTAATAAGCTTATGTTATAAAATTCATCAATTTCCCGTTATTTCAGCTTGACTACTTTAGTTTTTTAGTTAGGCGAGTTTTTTACTTGCCGAAAAAAATATACATTCATTTACCTATAACTCACTTTTAGTTAACATTAAGAGGTTTTTCTAGTAGGGGGTTTATTTCATTTTTTATTAGCTTTAATTTTGATAATAATAACTTTTTTGTAAGTAGTTACTTTTTGAGTTACTGATGAAAAATTGGTTAAAAACATGCATTTTTTTCAAGAAAAATTAAAATCTTTGATCTTTAATAACTCAGAAAGTTTTGATTTATTTTAATAAATTTATATAACAAATTTTGCTTGAAATTTGTCCCTCTATCGAATTATGGGGTTAATTTTAATAGAATAATTTTCACCCCCGAGAAGGGGTGGCATCCACCCCCAGCGTAAAAGCGCAAGTTGGCACCATGTCACCTTTGTTTCTTGAAATATCCTCTAACCAATCACCAATTTTCATGCAAATCTATGGAGGTTCAACGAAATCGGAGGTAATAGCTCATATCCACCTTCAGTGACGCCACTAGTCCTATTTTTCACGGCTCTTGTAATATTCATGTTTATTCAAAATATAGAGGAATCTAGGGGAATATAGAAGATTATCTCTACTGAGTAAAACGTATAAAATTCTAAAAGCACTCATCAGACAAAAGATCACTCAATTCACAGAGAAAAAAATTGGGGACTACCAGCAAGGATTCAGAGAAGGCAGATCCACTACAGGTGCGATACACATAATTACTGAAACAACCGAAAAATGCTACGAACACAACATAGAACTCCACATTCTCTTCGTAGACTTCAGAAAAGCCTTTGACTGTATTGGAAGGAATAAATTATTTAATGAAATGGAAAATCTAGATATACATACCGGCAAGTAGGCCAATCAAGTTAGGTTTTTACTTGACATAACGGAAAAGACGAGGTTTGACAGTTGAAATGTGTAGTACGAGATATTACAAAAAGACAACCATCTTGGGATTCATCAATTTTTTAGCGGAACAATTTTTAAATAAACAATTAATACGGCAAACTTAGTTTTTTACTCATAACTTAAAAGCTTGTTTATTTGGAGATTTGACGTCCACAGGTAACTTTTTTAGAAAAAAAGATACATCGAATGAGGTACACTAAATGAAAATCGGTTAATAAACAAAAAAGTTATTGCAAATCGGACGACAAAATCGCTGGTTTTGAAAATTGTTAATAACAATTTTATTGTTTATTAAAATATGTTTAAATATACCTAAACTTGAGGGAATTATAGTGTTTGAATGGTGAGCAAAAAATGGTCCAGATCTGTTAAATAGTTTTTGCAAAATTGAATTTTTTTATAAATTTTTTTTAAAAACGAGCTAATTTATAAGGCTGGTCCAGTTAATTTGGCTGAATGGATCTCGATAATTCGGCTCATTTCCTTCGCTAAGATGTATACTAATAGCCTATGAAAAGAAAATTAAAAAAAAATTACATGTACGTACACAAAATTATACTTATAAACAATTACAATATTTCCGCAGAAATTGGATCAAATTAAATGGCAATAAAAAATACGGAAAGCTTATTAAAATACACTACTTCCAAAAAAAAATTTAGGTCCTACGACCCTTGGGGGCTGAGATGGCCCCTTTTTTGAAAAAATCACTGTTACGTTAATTAACAACACTAAGAGATGAAATTAACCAATCTTTTATAAGAAAAGTCAAAGTTTTTAACAAAGTTCTTAGCAAGAAAAAATGTTAAAAATAGTTTATACAGGAGTATTATAGGCTGGCGAGCGCCAGCAACCGCTAAAATTACGTTATACCGACCACAAAAATCAACTTTAAGGTGAATGACAAATTTTTGTCATTCATTATGTTTTCGAGGTCTCTGAATCTGAATATGGAGTTTATTTTTTTCTAGAATTAGTGGAACATGTTCAAAAATCAAATTTTAAGCAAAAATGCAAAAAATCAATTTTGATGATTTTTCAATTTTACCTCGCTGTATTTTTGGTCGCTGTAAATATTTCCTTTTGAAAATTTTGCTGTGTCATATTTGAAGCATTTAGATAACAATGAGATTTGCCCAAAATGATTAAACACATTAAAAGAGAAGTTGTTAATTTTTAAACAGATTTGTCAGTTTCTCGTCAGATTTCGTTAGTTTCAAGTTTACTTAAAAATGTTGAGTGACAAACTTTTTAGTTTATAATTTTAACCAACACAGCAATAAAATATAATTTATTAAGAAGTTTTCCAAAAAAATTTAATTCAAAATATGCAATAGGAAAAATATGATGTGACTTCATAGACGAGCGGCACACTCCAAAAAAAGCTTATTTCTCGAGATACTGACCACGGTGTGGTGAATGACTAATTTTGGTCATACTTTATATTTTTGATGGTGCTGAAAAGTAAAATTAGGGTTGTTTTGAATTTTACGTGGGGGAACATTGTCAAAATCGCAATTTTACCATAAAAATAAAAAAAATGAAATCACGTTTTTTGCGTTTAACTCGCTACAACCCTGTTCCATTTTAATATTTTTTTCTGAAATTTTTATAGTATATATTTCTTGCCTTTCTAAAGACAATGGGATCTGCTTCAATCTTTCTGTCTTACTATAAAAAAAGTTATAAATTGTTTGAAGTAAAAGGGCAGATTCTTGAACTGCAAAGATTAATTGCACAAGTGACAAAATTTGAAATTTATCTGTTTAATCTAGCTGTTTATGTTCAAATCTAGAGTACAAAGGACAAAATGTTTTATAGAAAAAATATGGTGTAACTTTTAATTTTAAGAAAAACTAATGATTTAATTTTTTTTATTTTTAAGGTAAAATTGCGATTTTGACAAGGTCCCCCCATCTAAAATTCAAAATAAACCTCATTTTCGTTTTCAGCACCATCAAAAACATAAAGTAAGACCAAAATTAGCCATTCACCACACCGTGGTTAGTATTTCGAGAAATAAGCGTTTTTTGGGGGGAGTGCCACTCGTCTATAAGGTCGCGTAACTTTTTTCCTGTTGCATATTTTGACTTGAAATTTTCCAGAAAACTTCTTCATGACCTATGTTTTAATGCTGCGTTAATTAAAATTATAAACTAAACAGTTTGTCACCCAACTTTTTGGCGAATGGATTTAGTATCCTCAGTCATATAAACCCAAATAAACAACAAAAAACACCCAACTTTTATAAGTAACCATGAAACTAATGAAATCTGACAAAAATTGTTTAAACAATTTTCCGATCGCGGTACCTCTTGGTACCCTCTGGATTTGTTATAAGGAACTTTTTTGAGTAAGTTTGTGCAAAAAATACGAATCGGAATAATTTACCTAACGGGGTCGACGATCCAGCCTGGACTACACACGGATTCAAAATAGAGCTCCCGGAAAAAATGGCCTATACCTATCGGGTTCTACTGTGCCAAGTTTACTAATTTTTTTATCTATGGCACCACATTAAAATAATAACATTTATCTTATTTTCATTGCAAAATTATTCAAAACAAACAGCTAATGGGATGTATAAATCTTTTTTGAAGTGACCTTTTTATTGTTATTTTTTAAATTTATTTATTTAAAATATAATTCTACTAAATAAATGTGCAACAGTATAATATTCATAAAATTCAAGTTTCTACCAAAATATATATAATATTAAGCTTCAAATCCGGTATACTCTCAATGTTAAAAATGAGCTGCAACCGTCTAGCGAATGGTAGTGCGCGAATTTATTCTCATTCGGCTACGCCCACTATTTTTTTTACTTTAGTCGGAACGCAAAATAATCTTTGTTTACAACACTCCTGTTTAAACAATTTTTAACATTTTTTCTTGCTAAAAACTTTGTTAAAAACTTTGACTTTTCTTATAAAAGATTGGCTAATTTCAGCTTTTAGTGCTGTTAATTAACGTAACAGTGATTTTTCCAAAAAAAAAGGGGCCATCTCAGACCCCAAGGGTCGTAGGTCCTAAAAATTTTTTTTTTTTAGAAGTTGTGTATTTTAACTAGCTTTCCATATTTTTTATTGCCATTTAATTTGACCTAATTTCTACGAAATTATTCTGTTTATAAGCTTAAAAACTGCTATTTATTAATAAATAATTTTGTGTACGTACAAGTAATTTTTTTGTACTTTTTTTTTCATAGGCTATTAGTATACATCTTAACGAAGGAAATGAGCCCCGGATTATTGAGATACATTTAGCCAAATTAACTGGACCAGCCTCAGAAATTAGCTCGTTTTTCAAAAAATTTTATAAACAAATTAAATTTTGCAAAAACTATTTAACAGATCTGGACCATTTTTTGAACACCATTCAAACACCATAATGCCCTTAAGTTTAGGTATATTTAAACATATTGTATTAAACCATAAAATTGTTATTAACAATATTCAAAAACAGCGATTTTGCCGTCCGTTTTGCAATAACTTTTTTGTTTATTAACCGATTTTCATTTAGCATATCTCATTCGATGTATCTTTTTCTTCTGAAAAAGTTACCTGTGGACGTCAAATCTCTAAATAAACAAGTTTTTAAGTTATGACCACAAAACTAAGTTTGACGTTTTGATTGTTTATTTAAAAATTGTTCCACTAAAAAATTGATGAATCCCAGATGGTAGTCTTTTTGTAATATCTCATACTATACATTTCAAGTGTCAAACCTCTTCTTTTCAATTATGTCGAAAAACGGCTTATTTTTTACTAACTTGATTGATCTAAAGAGTAATAATCAGATTAACAGAAATGACTGTGGATGGATCTCGAACTAAAGTAACGACAGAGGAGGGTAGCACAAAATCAATTGCAATAGAAACAGGAGTGCGACAGGGCGATTTCCTGTCAACCACACTGTTCAGCATACCAGTAGAAGGAACAATTAAGACCAGCTGAGTTAAAGAAACTATAGCCCATACCCTCAACACAAATAGTTGCATATTCAGATGATGTAGTTCTTATAGGAAGAGACAAGGAAAGATTAAAAGAAACACTAACTGGCACTCGGAAAAGAGATCTAGAAATTAACGAAGGAAAAACACAATATCTACTCTGCTCTAGAAGAGAATAAGTATAATAGAACGAGAGAAATCAATACAGAAAACTACACTTCTGAAAGAGTTCAACAGTTTAAATATTTGGGAATGATAATAGGTTTGTTCTAGCAAACAGTCAAACTAGTCAGAAACCGTCAGCAAACAGTTGGTCAGTGAGAGAACATAATACAGTCACCAGTGCTATTCCCTCTACTCGCGCTGGTCCGCTATTCGCTGATGGTTTCAAACCGTTTGAAACTGATGCTAGAACAAACCTATTAAATGGCCAAAATAAGAGAAGTCATGAAATAACGGAGCGAACACTAGCAGGTAACAAAACATACTTGAGACATCATAGGCTAATAAAAGACAAGAACTTATCCAGGAATACACAACTGAAAATATACAGAATTGCAATCAGACCAGTAGTTACATACGCAGCTAAGACAATATGCCTCAAAGAAACAGATGCAAAAAATTTGAGAATATTCGAAAGGAAAATCCTCAGACGGATTATGGCCCGATGAGAATGGACAACGGAGATATGAGAAGAAGAATGAACCATGAACTAAAAGACATAATGAAGGGAGAGGATATACGAGTAGTTAGATTTATTAAAGCGCATAGACTGAGATGACAGGGACGCATAGAGATAAGGAAAACGACCTACTGATTAAGAGGATCACCAGATGAAAACAAGAAACTGAAATACTAAGGGGACGACTTAGAGAGAGATGGAAGGTCCAGCCCATGAGAGATGTTAAAATTTTGAAAGTAAGTAATTGGAGGGAACTATGCACATATCGAAATAATTGGAAGAAAATTGTAACGAAAGCCAAGTCATACAACAAACTTTGACAACACCCAAGTGGAATGCGAAGTGATTCACGATAAGAACCAAATCAGAGAACTCAAAGTAAGGGCTGAAAACATTACATCCGGAATGAAAAGACTTTAGGGTAATGATGATGATGGTGGTGAAAAAAATATTAAAGGTATATTAAATATACAACTACATATACGACGATTTTATCTGGCAGTGTCTAAAAACCACTGATTTTGTGCGCAATGCATTTTAAATAGATGTTTAGGTACTCTTTGCACCAAAGCGTTCAACTGAAATCCCGTTCTTTATTCTTAATTGGTTACCCGAGTGACGTTCGCGGTTTCAGATATTTGTGTACGCTTGTAATTCTTCTTCTTTGGATATCGAGCGCTATCCACCGTGTACGCGTTCATGCTGGTTGTCGAATGTACACGAGATCATCAACATTATCGTTGGGTTTTTGTCACCTCTTCAAGACAAGTAATGTGTTTTGGATGGTGGCACTGGTTTTGTTGTTGAGCACTATATCAAATGTCACTTATAAATGTTTAAATTGAGAAAATTAATGTAAAAATGAATAAAACAACTTAAAAGTCATGATAATTTCCATATAAAACGAAGTCCCCCCAGAAGAATCCCATCTGAAGTTTTTCTCAATCCTTTGTTGAATTTTATTAGAGATTTTCGTAGGTCTGATAAACAAAATTTAACGTTACTTGAATTAGTGAGAAGAGGAGCCCAACTTTGAAGCCAGATGAGCAAAACAGACTATTCAATACCCTTTTGTAAACTTTAAAGTAAATTAATGTTGTTTTATAATCAAAATTCAACCCCTTACGCACAAGTTGTAGTCCATATGTGACTAACAACTTCAGTGAGAACTTGGGTTTATTGTTATGTACTAATTACTACAAATTAATAAACTCCTGATTTAGCCATACGGCTCACACTCCCTCTAAGGGGAAAATTGACTCATCCCAGATACCTACGGTATCAAAAAGATTGAGCTGTGGTGGGACTCTTTCCATGTTATCGAGCCCTAGGTGACTTGGTATGCAGGTGTATCTCCCAATAATTTTCGTACACTTCAGGCCGTCGCGAGTAGTACAGCTTTCTGCATGGTCTTATAAAGATGTTCATTCAGACCCAGCTTTTTGATGCTTTCGAGGAGGTTCTTCGGAATGACTCCAGTAGTAGAAAAAATAATCGGTATTGTCTGGGTACTTTGCATTGTCCGTTGTCTCCGTATTTGAATTTCTAGATCTCTCTCTATTATTATTATTATTATACTAGTGGTGTTCGGTGGCGGTTGTTTTCTTGTGGAGGAGGACGTCTTCAGAGGGTGGTCCAAGGTGAAAAGGCTTGGATGCTAAAACGGATTTTTTTTAATTATTTTTTACTGTGAATGAGTTGAATGTTACTGAGAAAATTTAAAATGATTTGTCAAAGTTGGACTTTAATTCGCGTGGACGGCAGCTATAGCTGTATCCTCACTATTGATAAGTACAATTGTGCAGATGGGATCAGGAAACTACAAAAAACCGTAAATTATTGTCATATCGTCAGCAGATCTGACATTCTTAATAGAAAAACTATTAATCTTGAAGAATTTTTCGTTCTGTTGTGAAAACCAAAATACATTTTCTACAGTAATTTTGAACATAACAGTACTGGATAGAAAATAAACCCCCACTTCCGTCTATTCTTATCTCTGTTTCTTTCTGTCTATTGGATTTTCTGATTTTGCATTCCAATATATTTATATGTATTGGCATAATGTAATAAAGGCTGTTTTTTCTCGAGATTCAAGTTGATTAATATTTTTGTCAACTATAGTCCCATAGGGCATGATGCATCGAAATATCTAAACTAAAACAATAAAAGTTGTTACCGGATTTTTTAATATTATTTTTAACATTCAAAGTCAAATATCTCACTTTTACCTTTTTGAGGTTTGTCATTGTTTCACATTAAGCCCTTCGATTCACACATACTTTTGTATATAAAATTTGCAAGAACGGTTCAATTTGCAACATTAAAAATTTTCGTTTAACTTTGGGTGTTATATTTTTGAATAATTGCTAATTAATTGAATGAAAATTGAAAATCAAAATCAAATATTCAAGTGACTTAGATAATTATTAATCCATATGCATTCAATGGATTAGTTATTTATTGTCGCTAAAAGCTAAAATAGATACAGTAATGGAGAAGATACATCCCTTAACAATAACTATATTTTCAGCTCTATTTGGATTTTTAGAATCCACAAAATTGAAATAAACCTTTTCTGATTAAAATACTCTCTACTTCGTTTGTACTTTTAGTAAAATGAATTTATAATTTTTTCATATGTATATATATTTAGAAACGAGTTTATTTAGAATTTTATTGTAAAATACGTCACACATTGGAAGGTATATTCATCAAAGAGCCAGTGATATTGTTGTCAGCTTTTAGAAGTTTATAAATATGTATGATTGATGTTTTTCAAAAGTAATATTCAATAAAATAATAAATAAAAAATAGTTCAGTATGTTGCACACATCACAATTCAGTTCATTTAATAAAAAGATAAATAGAAAAAAAATATTTGCTAAATTAAATTCAGAAATATTGTGCGGTAAAATACCAAATACAGAAGGCGATTTTATAAAAAAATTACACCGAATAAATTCGGAACAACCATGGAATAAGTATATTAATTGGAACAAAAATAAAAAATAAATTAATTGTTAAAATCAGGACCTAACAATATATTACGTTAAAATGTTCTAAATAGACAATATAGCACAAAAATTATATCATGGTCTTCTACATAAAAGAAGTATTTACAGACACAATAAGAACTTTGCTCTAAGGGATAGGTACTACTAATTATTATACTTTCGGAAAAAATATGGATACTGCATGAGCAAATGCCAGGTGTTTCATTTCTTTTGCGTGAAAAGATTAAAAAGTTTTTACCTGAGAGTAGATTACTTTTAATTTTGATGTGTTTTTGGTCATCTCAGTAATTCTGTCACTAGTTCGAAAAACTTTTTTAGGTATTGATCTGTTCCATTCTGATCTGTTTCGTGATTTTTTGTACTTCTTCTTTAAGCGCAGTCTCCCCATCGGAGCTTAGATATCATCATTACTATCTTTATTCAATCTACAGCTACTCTGAGGAATTCAGCTGAACTGCAAATATCCAGTTCCTTAAATTTTTGAACCATAACACTCTTCTTATTCCTACACTCCTTCCTCCTCTTATCTTTCTCTGTATTATTCACTTTGGCATTTCATATATCACTGTCGCCTCCTTAGTGTCCTAAATACTTTAACTTTTTTATTTTTATTGTGATTATTACACATTATTTGCCCATTACTCGTAATAATTCCTTGTTAGTTCTCTTCTATGTCCATGCTATTCTTAGCATCCTTCTCTAACACCACCTTTTAAATGATTGTAGTTCATGTAAACTGCTCGTCAAAAGTTAAGGATATAGAAAAGAGAACAGATTAACGTATTCCACTAATTTTTTTTATTATCTTACATTTTTCTTTAGTATTTACATAGTTGTGCAAAAGTTTACTTAAACTTTTTTTTTGTACTTATACTGGCTGGAAGAAAAGAAATGTTTTTCTTATGTTAAGTTTGAGACGCCCTGTAGGGAACACGAGGTACAAATGTGAGTATTCATTAGAATCGTATTATAGCCTTATGTTTTGTGAACATTTTGTTTTTTGAATATGCCTGATATGTTTAGAAACAAAGAAAATTTACGGTTTTGTAGTTTAACATGTGTTTTAACCGAAACAAAAGTTTAAGATGTCTTGTAGGGAGGAAAAGACAAAAAGATGGGTACAAATTGATACTATGTTGTAGTCCCATATTTTGCGAATAATTTAGTTTTTTAATTTCTCTGATATCTTTAACAACAAAGAAACTAGACGGTTTTATTCTTTAGTATCTGTTTTAACTGACAAGCGATACGTGAAGAGGTCATGTCTTGTCATACCATTAAGATGAAATTATTTTCTAGATATAGTGCGAAAGAAATAGAGTGTTTATAGAAAAAAATATGTGTAATGTACCTCTGGCTATTTAAAGAGCCTCCACGTAGACACCAAATCCGTACTTATTCTCAGGGAAATTCTGCCCAAAACATCATAGGGCCTCCATTAATCAATCTCGTCTCTCTTATATTACGCTGTGCATACCGCTTACCTGGTCGACCAATAACTCTGATTGATGTCGAGAAGATTTGTTTACCTTATGTGCCGTTCTGTTTTTAAAGTTTTGTTAACTCTAATTTTTTATTGTCAACAAAACACCTGTTAAAGAGTAAAACCACCTATCTTCTTTGTTTGTAAATATATCAAGGACATTCAAAAAAGAAAATGTTCACAAAACATAAGACTACAATACGATTCCGATGTATACTAACATTTGTACCTCGTCCTCCGTACAGGGTGGCACAAATTTAACAGAAGAAAAACATTTCTTTTCTTCCACCCGGTATAAGTACAAAAAATAAGTTTGAGTAAACCTCTGTACAACTGTGTAAAAACTAAAGAAAAATCTAAAATAATAAAAAAAATTAGCGGCATCCGTTATAGGTCTGGATCCCGCGTATGAAAAAAAAAGTTGATTAATAGCAAGCTGAAAATTTGTTAATAGCTTAAGGGTGTCTAGTCAAATAAACTTTGATATGTGTGAACACTGGAACAGGGGCAGTTTTAATTGTGGAACAGGTTAAAAATTTGGAACGGTCACAGCACGAAAACGGCACATTTATTTTGTCCGACAGAACAGACTTAAACTCTTCGAACAGAGATTAAACTATCATGCAAAAATCAGACTGCTATTTGTCACCAAATGGGCGTTTTAATGAGTGGAACATGTAGAATATGTCAAATGACAGGAATTATGACAGGTAATAAATAGCAGTCTGATTTTTTCATGACAGCTTAATCTCTGTTCGGAGAGTTTAAGTCTGTTCTGTCGGACAAAATAAATGTGCCGTTTTCGTGCTGTGACCGTTCCAAATTTTTAACCTGTTCCCAATTAAAACTGCCCCTGTTTCAGTGTTCCCATATATCAAAGTTTATTCGACTAGACACCCTTAAGCTATTAACAAATTTTCAGCTTGCTATTAATCAACTTTTTTTTCATACGCGGGATCCAGACCTATTAATATGTTCACGAGAAAATCAACTATGAAAATGAGCATAATATTCTATATCCGTAACCTTTGACGAGCAGTTTATTTGTTCTTGCTTTAGTGTCCAACTTTTCGGTTCATTCTTCTTTTTCAAGTGCCCTCTCCTAATCGGAGATTGGATATCATCATCAGTGTCTTTCCTCTATCCACCGCTGCTCTAAAGAGTTCTGTGGAACTGCATCTAAACCAGTCCCTTAAATTCTTTATCCATGACACTCTCCTTCTTCCTATCTTCCGCCTCTTATCTTTCCCTGTATTATCAGTCTTAGCATTTCATATCGCGGTCCCCTCATTACGTGTCCCATATATTGTAACTTTCTTATTTTTATTGTGTTTATTATTTCGCATTCTTTACCCATTTCTCGCAGTACTTCCGTGTTCGTTTTCCTCTGTGTCCATGCTATTTTAAGCATTCTTCTGTAACACCACATTTCAAATGACTGTAGCTTATTTATGTGTTCTTGCTTTAATGTCCAGCTTTCAAGTCCATATTGTAGTATCGAGAACACGTGGCATCTCAAAGCTCTTACTCTCAGTTCTAAGCTAAGGTCTGTGTTGCAGAGAACTGTTTTCATTTTTACAAACGCATTTCTTGCTATTTCTATCCTGGTCCTTATTTCTGGTATTTGATCATTGTTCTCTGAAATCCAGGTTCCTAGGTATTTGTATTTATCAACCCTTTCTATCGGTACATTTCCCAAATGTATGCTTGTTTGTATGTTTGTTTTCTTAGTTATTATCATGTATTTGGTCTTTATTATATTCATTTTTAGTCCATATTCTTCACAGAAATTATTTGTTTTGTTCAGTAGAAGTTGGAGTTGTTCAGCAGAACTTGCCATAATCACGGTGTCATCTACATATCTTATGTCGTTAATAGATCTTCCGTTAATTATTATTCCTTCACTTTGAGATAGCAATGCTTCTTCAAAAATGGCTTCAATATATGCATTAAAGAGTAATGGAGACATAATACATCCCTGCCGAACTCCTCTCCTGATTTTAATTTCTGGACTGGGTTCGTTATCTATTACAATTTGTGCTCTTTGATTCCAGTAAAGGTTTGTTATTATTAGTAAGTCCCTTTTGTCTATGTTTTTTGCCTTTAGAATTTGGACTAATTTTTCATGTCTTATTTTGTCAAAAGCTTTCTCAAAATCAACGTAACATATTGCAGTCCATATTGCAGTATATAACAGGCGTAACATCATAGTGCTTCAACTCTCAGTTCTAGTCTAAGTTCTTTATTGCAGATAATTGTTTTCAGTTTTACAAACGTATTTCTTGCTATTTCTATTCTGGCCCTTATTTTTGTTCTTTGCTCAGTATATTCTGAAATCCAGGTTCCCAAATAATTGTATTTATCAACCTTTTCTATCGGTACATTTCCCAAATGTATGTTTGTTTGTACATTAGTTTTCTTTGTTATTATCATATTATTCAGTCTTTTTATATTCCCTTTTAGTACATATTTTTCACAAAAAGGGCTTTTCTTGTTAAGTAGTAGTTAAAGTTGATCGGCAGAGAATACCATAGTTAAGATGCTGTATAATCTGCATGTTTTTTTGTCAACAGTAGTTCTTCCGTTAATTATTTGTCTTTACTTTCAGATAGTACATGGTACTTGGATACATCTGGGCTGAATAAAATTAAAGATTTTGCTTTTTTTTGCTCTGTATTTGGCTGTTTTATATATTTTTGTTTTTCCCTCCCTGTTATCAAGTGGACCGTATAGATTTGTATACGCTTCTGCTTTAGCTTTTGCTACTGCGACTTTCGTTTTCCTTTTGGCGACAATATAGTTTTGACGATCTGTGTCCAACTTATTTTCTTGTCACTGTTTATATAATTTTCTTTTATTTTTTCTTAAATTTCGTTTGACCACCACCATATCCATAGGCGTAACTAGGATGATCCTAAGGGGGGGTTACAACTACCTGAAAGGGGGGGGGTTACGACTACTGGAAGGTCTCTGAGGGCTATGGTATTAAGCGTATAGAGCTCAAGGTACATCCCAATGGGGGGTTATAACCCCCAAAACCCCCTTTGTTACGCTTATAACCATATCTCTTTACTTTCAAACTTCTATCCTGGCATTTTTCAGGTATATCAATAGGCTTTTTTAATGCTGGTCGTATTTTTTCGAATTGTATTAGAACTTCCTTTCATATTCCAGCATATTACATATACAGTTTCTCTGATATCTTTATTATATTGACCAACTTCTTTTTCTGGGTGGCTGGTAGTTGGTGAGTATGCTTTTAAGGTATTTATTTTATTTACACCTATGTAAACAACGATCGTAAACAACGATTTTAGTTGTTAAAGTTGTTCAAAATGTATCTAGCCTTTATATAGTAACAGTAAGTACATTATTAAAACCATTTTTTCTTTTGTCGATTATTAGTTTTTATTGTATAGTATATAAACTATTGTAATCACTGAATACAAAGATAGTGAAAAAATAATCCTATTTTTATTAAATAATTTACGCGATTCAGCATGTATCTGTTATCCACAAATATTAAAAAACTGAACGAATTCCTGATGACGACATCGCTGCCAACTAATGTTTACATCTAGTGCATAGCTTATGCGAATAAAATATAAGCTACTGAAGGAGATAAATGTTAAGTATTCGTATTAAATTTACGTGTCTCCACTGTTTAAGTCCATCTTCAAAACATCCGCTTTATAGATTCCAATAATAAAAATGAAGAATTGCTTTCGAAATGAAACAATTTTTCAGATCATAGGATTCACATATGTAAAAGGTCAAACTCTTCCTTAAATTTACATGTGATTTTTCATTGTAATTGTGCAACCTATAGGTTAATACAAAATTTTTACTTAGCAAAATCAAGTTATACAAAATTCTACAACAGTTAATCTTACGTATGTTGTAGTATTAACAAATGAACTGATATACTTTGTTTTAACGTCATCTCTACTCACAATTTCAACGGTAACGGTAACACATTTACGTTTATTTAATTATTTTATTCTTATGAAGGCAAACGATCACTAGCTCTTGGATGTTGCATTCCTATAGGTCATTACAAATTGTACATACTTTATTAAAGCACTTAAGATGTTATATAACTGTCGAATCAAAATTTAAACATGTTTCACTAACAACTATTTGTACTCGTTTGGATGTGATATGTGATGTAAAATATTTGTAAATACTATTCGACGTAATTCTACATATTACATAGATAATACTAACCAATGACAATATACTAAATATGTTTCATTCATCTGTGAATATCTACTTTTAGTACACAAACATATCCTTGAATCAGAATAAGCATATCCAGTTTTTATATACCTACAATGTAATATCGTCTACTTGTCAATAATATTTTACGGAGTTCGTAAGCATTATCCAGGGTTAATATAAAATCTTGAAATATGCTCTAAAAGTGATGTTGTCTATTTTAAACACTGCCATAAATCATAGACTCTCATTATAAATAGAGAAGGAGAATCTGGGTCATAGTATTGGTCTTAAAAAATTTAATGAACCTGACTCACCCATTTGGTGACATCAATCTACGAACGAACGAACACGAACGTAACTATAAAATCCGATATTATTGAAATCATTTTTTGTCTGCATGCGCTCTCAAAGTCAAACTATTTATTGCATTAGTAAAATAGTTGGATTATTTATTTTCCATCTATATAGTTTTCCTTCTGTCTGTCGTTTTTTATACTTTTTATTGAATTAGTGAGAAATTAAAATAGTTAATATATGTAGGATTCAGTTCTTCTAGAGCATGTATACTTTATATTATGTCCATGAAGTTTTTAAAATATTCCTAATCAATTTTAAAATGCCTAATGGTAAATTACTGTATCAACCTTTGTTTCTAAAATGAACAAAATAGTCAGTTGACAAAAAGTATAAAAATGATTAAGGAACAGGACAAGGAGAAAATTATACAATACTTTAAATTACTTAACTTAATTTAATTTAAATATAAATTTTGAGTCTTGACACATTAGCAGTAATCGTCTTACATAACCTAAACGAGAGGAAGTATGGTCAATGGCAATGTCATGAAAATATGTATAAATGATAAAACTTGTCAACGAGTTATATTATGGGTTAAGTGCCACATGCACCCAATGCAGTGCCAGAGCTATATATTTTATTTACCTACTATCATAAAACAATTTAAAAAACCATTCGCTTTCTCTTGGGAAAATCAAATATTAACCCTTTGACTGCGGGAACCTTATCCCGCTCGAGGCACTTTAGGTGGGCGGTTCACGCCCATTCATTCAGAAACCATCTGATGACATTATATATTTTATATTTTTTTTACGTTTTATATTGTCTATACGCAAATAATCGCTAACCGCAGCGAAGCGGTTAGCCCTGTTGCATATATGCGTTTCCCGCACATCTCGTGCACTACTGAAATTACGCAAATATGCGGTTCCCGCAGTCAAAGGGTTAAACTATACAATCCTTGTATAGTAAAATCAAATAGTATAATCAAATACTAAGCTACACAATCCTTGTATTAAAACTGTACAATCCTTGGTTTTTGGTGATTACTGATGATATTTGGTTTTACATTTAGCTAATGTTCTACCAGAAACAACTGAAATTTTTTCATGGAAATATTAGCAGTTCTTTCTTGTGGCTCTGAAATTAACGAACATAAAATAAATATTAAAATCTATAAGGAAAAATTTTCCTGTAACTGGCTGTATACCATTAATTACAAAACTTGAAGAAAATCTGCTGTGTAAAAGGTATATTTATTTAAAACCCCAATAAAGGGCTACATTAAAAGACAGAACGTTTTCGCTCTAAAGAGAGCATAATCAGTGTTCTAAGCCTAAAATAAGTACAACCAAAATTAGTGAAGGCAAGAGTAAAAAATTTAAAGGTTGACCAAGAAAAAAAATTAGGTTATACTTACAAGTTCTACATGCTAAGCCACCAAAAATACATGGGTTAAAACCCTTAAAACGCCGACCAAAAGTCTTACATTGGCGTGTTATATATTAAACCTTGGCGATGGGTGAAATTTAAACAAGATATACCTCACAGCATTATATGACTATACCACGTGTATGTGGGTGGTTGAGTTGATTTCTCTGTCTTCACAAAGAGAACGGTGAAAGCCAACTAATTACAGGTGACAGGTAAGAAAGCGTTTCTGACTGATGACAGCACGAGACAGACGGTCCAACACGAAGTTTTGTGAACTGCTATGTAGTTAGGTACACTAGCCAATAGTTTTAAAATTTATTTGTAGTAAAATACGATAATAACAACAAACATCATGTGCTGGGATTACAAGTATTCACTATTAAACTACCAAGAATGATATACAGAGTGAAAATAACGTTATTTAAAAAAACCAATTGTCAGTGAGGTTTAATAAGTGTATTACTAAAGATAGGCAACCAACCATACATGGTATTTTAAATAAAATGAATAGTGAATAGTGAAAGTGAATAATTCATTTTATTTAAAATACACCTCATGTATGGTTGGTTGCCTATCTTTAGTAATACACTTATTAAACCTCACTGACAATTGGTTTTTTTTAAATAACGTTATTTTCACTCTGTATATCATTCTTGGTAGTTTAATAGTGAATACTTGTAATCCCAGCACATGATGTTTGTTGTTATTATCGTATTTTATTACAAATAAATTTTAAAACTATTGGCTAGTGTACCTAACTACATATCAGTTCACAAAACTTCGTATTGGACCGTCTGTCTCGTGCTGTCATCAGTCAGAAACGCTTTCTTACCTGTCACCTGTAATTAGTTGGCTTTCAGCTTTCTCCTTGTGAAGACAGAGAAATCAACTCAACCACCCACATACACGTGGTATAGTCATATAATGCTGTGAGGTATATCTTGTTTAAATTTCACCCATCGCCAGGGTTTAATATATAACACGTCAATGTAAGACTTTTGGTCGGCATTTTAAGGGTTTTAACCCATGTATTTTTGGTGGCTTAGCATGTAGAGCTTGTAAGTATAACCTAATCTTTTATCTTGGCCAACCTTTAAATTTTTTACTCTTGTCTTCACTAATTTTGGTTGTACTTATTTTAGGCTTAGAACACTGATGATGCTCTCTTTAGAGCGGAAACGTTCTGTATTTTAATGTAGCCCTTTATTGGGGTTTTAAATAAGTATACCTTTTACACAGAAGATTTTCTTCAATTTTTTTAAAATAAATATTAGTAAGTATCTACGACAAAACTGCGAATCACCTACTTGGTGGATGATAAATGATAGATATTGCTAACCTAGATCTCCTAGACCTTATATAATAACGAATAAACGTTCTTTATTTTAAAACATTAAAGATGCTTTCTTCTTTTATTGTAAAAAAGTCAGAGTATGAAGGAGTTTTTGACAGACCTCCCGAACATTAAATTATCAGCTAATTAATTTATGATAACATCTAGAGTGTTGAAATTTCCCTGAGGTGTTTTAGCATGTTAAAATGTTTCTTGTATCAAATTATAGTAGGGGCAAAATTTTTCGTACGCTATTCCCTTCGATATTTTGCCGAAAATGCCAAAAATGCCAAAAAGTTTAGTCGCTTTCTGGTCAAAAAGGAGCATATTTAATTTTCATATATTCTTTTATTCGATCCATTTGATTGGATACTTATTAGTAAGCTAAGACTTAAAATTATTTTAATTTCTTGATATTAGTATTTTTCCGTTCTATATATTATGTCTTCTACTTCTTCCAATATTATCTGTAAAAACGTTTCACTATTTTTGTTTGTTTCTCTTACCATCGGTTCAACTATATCCTCGGATATAAACAACAACTGAAAATAATCAAATAAAAATGTATACCATTTTTATTCACCTGGCATTTCAATGCCAGATGGCGCTAGCCACCTACTATCATCACTTCAGTTGCAATGGGTGGGAAAACCTCTCGATACGAATCAGTTAAAATATGGAGAACAGTGCCTACGTTCCTTCCGATGAAGGCTCCAATAAGAGCCGAAAATCGCGTTCAAGGGACTGGACTGCACTCCGTATTCTAATTGAAAAGTAAGATTGTTTTGCCTTCGCAGTGCAACTGAATAAAAATGGTGTACATTTTTATCTTTATTTTATAGTCGTATTACTCCGTAGAGTAACTAGGTGCATTTTTCCGTTGGAAATTTACCAGCTGCAGACGGGGGATGTGAATTGCATAGTGTAGAATTCCTTCCCTCTCGTCTTCACTGCAGCATCCATTTGACTTGCAAATTGTAGAAGTCTTGGAGGTGTCACCAGGAAAGTGTACCAATAAGTTTTCAATTTAAAAATCTTTTAGTAATATTTTTAATATTTTCAATATTAATAATTTACTATTAGGATTGAAAACTACTTCGTCTGAAAATAATCAATCGGTTTTGCAGTCGTCCACTTTCGTTATTGTCATTTATCTTTTCAACGTGTTCTTCACTTTCTAGTGGATAATATTGTTCAGAATCACTGGTAGGAAATTCATTCCCTGCTTTTTTGAATGCAAAAGTACAGTGGGAAAACAAGGAATGTCACATTTTATACATATTGAGATAAACAACAATAAAGGTTTAATTCTTATGATATCTAAAAACTACTCAGAATATTCTTAGTAGAATTCTAGCACTTCTTATTCTATAATCTTAATATAATATGAATTTATATTAATTTATTAATGCAGCAAAAAACTGCTAACATTCCTTATTTTTGTTCAGTGGCGTGCGGACAATCCTGGTCCATCGCCTGGATACAAATTCTTAGAAAATTTATACAGTGCGGTGGAATAAGTGTTGCCCCCCCCTACTAACTTGATTATTTTAAGAACATAAGCAAAACGCTCAGATAGGTCGATTTTTAAACTAACGATAGTATATCATAGCATCAACGTTTCGAACTTTACGCGATCCCTCTTCAGGTGACAGGCATAATTTTGATTTTTTTAAATGGGAATGTACATCATGTGACACCTCATTTAAAAGCTCTTAAAATACTGATTTCAAAAATGTATAATACTTTAATCCTGTTTGAGAGCCTAGGCGCAAAATTTCGGTCGAATTCTTTCTAAATGGAATCATTTTTTTCAAATCCTGAAAAAACTAATAAATATTTTTGAAAAATTTAAACGCAGAATGAAATATTACGGTATTCTCGATGGTTCAAAGTCCCTGAGAACTCCTATAATGATTATTTTAATAAGTCACAGTGGTGAAAAAAGAGAAAATTTAGTGTGATTTTTAATTTCAAATATATTATTCAAAAGAAACTGTTTGTTTATTCTAAGGGACTGTCAGCCCTCGGTATTAATCTAATCTTGGATTCTGCGTTTAAAGTTTTAAAAAATACTTATTAGTTTTCTCAGAATTCGAAAAAAATAAATGAATTTAAAAAGAGTTCGACCGAAATTTTGCGCCTACGCCCTTAAACAGGATTAAAGTATTATACATTTTTGAAATCAGTCTTTTAAGAGCTTTTAAATGAGGTGTCACATGATGTACTTTCCTATTTAAAAAAATCAAAGTTATGCCTGTCACCTGAAGATGGATCGCGTAAAGTTCGAAGCGTTGATGCTGTAATATACTATGGTTAGTTTAAAAATCGACCTGTCCGAGCGTTTTGCTTATATTCTTAAAACAAACAAGTTAATAGGGGGGGGCAACACTTATTCCACCGCACTGTATAGACTAATCTTTCTGTTTATTGCCTTAAATCGACAGCCTAATCGATAGTACTCAGTTTTTGCTACCACATGCCGAGAAAAACGAAAATTAATGAAAAAGTTACATTCCTTCTTTTTCCCCTGTACTCTTCCACCCATCTGTCTCTCCCCTCTTGTTTTATTTTTGCCTACGCATTAGGTCCAAAGACAGCGTGGGGATCTGTAATATAAAATACAGTCCATGGCTCTTGATTTTAACCATACATATCTACCTATTAATCTAAAAATTAATAAATCATTATTGTACAGCCAATTGGGTGGGTATTAGCAAAAATTTGACGTATATTTTCTTCTCCTTCTTCCTTGCCTTCTTTTTCCCCTGTACTCTTCCACCCATCTGTCTCTCCCCTCTTGTTTTATTTTTGCCTACGCATTAGGTCCAAACACAGTGTGGGGATCTTTAATATAAAATACAGTCCATGGCTCTTGATTTTAACCATACATATCTACCTATTAATCTAAAAATTAATAAATCATTATTGTACAGCCAATTGGGTGGGTATTAGCAAAAATTTGACGTATATTGTCCATTTATTTGGGAGGCATACACAATATTTAAAGAATCTATGAGGTTTTCAGAAACTATGAGAAAAAGTATTTGGTAAAGCTCGTGGCACTAACCTGATAAAATTAAATATTATTACATACATGAAATTAAACTTTTACATATAATTGGTCATAAACAGAATCTTCTAATTTGGTATCATTTTGATTAATAGTACATAACAAAATTTTTTTCAATTTTTTTATGGTAACTAATAAAACATATAGCGTATCTTTTACTCAAATAGAACAAACATGTTTCCATTACATTTTTAAAAATACTTTTGAGTTACATAGAAATATTTCAGTAGACAGACAAGATCGTAAAACTATCCAAATAATTTATATTTAACTATTCCTGTGCAACATTACAACAATCCTGACAAGAAATAACTCATAGTATCTTATAAAATATTAAATGAGGTATGAAAATATAAAAACGATATCAGTTTGACCATTTTAAAAACAACTGTCGTGACGTACATTTTTTTGATGCTGAAAATAATTTTGAAACTGGCAGGAACATTGTAATATTTTTATTTAAACAAAAATAACCGTACATCAACTACTGAGGTTTGTGAGCAGAGGGAAGATTTCAATATATTATAGAAACACAAACATATATTATTTAAAAATTTCAAAAAATTTGTCTTCTGTAAAAATATTTTTTAAATATTTCAGTACTTGGTTGAACTAGTTGCTTAGTAAATCCTTTATGTTGGTGGTCATTTTATTTCTTTTTCTTTTATGGATGTATGTCTGGATTGTATACATGATTATGTTTAATCAACAGTGAGGGGCATCTAACATTGTCCTTTCCATTTAATTTTCTGTTGTGGCTAGTTAATTAATATTGGCCTTGGTTAGGGTTCATATTTGACATCCGTATGTCATGATGAGAAGGATGCACTGGTTGAACAATCTGCTCCTCAAGTATTGAAACATTTTGCAGTTCTTAAGTAACCAACCAAGTTTTCCAAATCCTATCCATACCGGTCTTGATTTCCTAGTGATTTCCGCACTTTGGTTCTGTTCTGGTCTTGTTCTTCTTCTTCTTATTTAGTAGACATGACTCTATCTGTTTTTCAATGTGCCTCCAGTAAGTTTTAATTCCGTCGTTTTCGTGATCTTCCCACTGATCTTCCTCCTAATCGTCGCTCGCCTTTCTCACTACTCTATTTTTGTCATTCGGCTTAAGTAGTCGTTCCATTCTACTCTTCTCTTTTTTACCCAGTTATTAATGTTGTCCATCGTGCATCTCCGTCATATATCTGCACTTCCAGCTCTATCCCCTAGTGGCTTACCATTTATTTTTCGAAGGGTTTTCATCTCCGCTGTTTCTAGCATTCTTTTTGTCCTTTCTGTAACATGCCGTGTGTTTGCCGTGTGTGCCATTATTGGTCTGATGACTGTTTTATAAATTCTGCTCTTCACTTCCTTTCCGATATTTTTATTTCTCCATATTTTTTCATTTAGTCAACCAGCTGCTCTGTTTGTTTTATTTACTTGATCTTCCACTTCTGTTTCGAGCTTTCCGTGGTTAGATAGTGAGATGCCTACATATTTAATCTACATGACTTGTTCTATTATCTGACCCTTTAGCTCTAATTTACATCTTTACGTTAGATTTGCTGTTACATATAACCATGCATCTGATCTTTTTCGGGGAAGTTAACATATTAAATTTCCTAGCGGTTATAGAAATATGTTTCATACGTTCCAAGTCGTCTTCACTTTGAGAGATTAGTATTTCGTCGTCTGCATAGCCGATTTATTTTAAGGTGTTTTTATCACAAATTTTTATCCTTTTTAGTTCTTGCTCTTTTTGGTCTAGGTACACATATTATTAGATGTGATATATCCCATAGCCATTTAAAATTATAAGTACGGGTCGTCTGTGTTTTTCATTGTTTTTGTTTTTGCCATATTCATTTTTAGACCTGTATTGCGAGTTTTCTACGACTTCCTCTATCATAGTTTTATGTTCTTCGAATGTACTCGCTATAATCACAATGTGGTTAGCAAACCTAAGGTGGTTTCACTTGATGCCATTAAGATTGATGCACTATGTTGGCCAATTTTTAGATTTAAAGACACCTTATAGGGCTAGATTAAATAATAGCTTTGGCGATATTACGTCGTCTTGTAAGAACTCATCTTTTAATAAGCATGGAATTTGTATTTTCTTATAGTTGTACGATAGTCGCGTTTTTGATATACAGAGTGGGCCAAATAAAAGTATCCACCCCGATATTTGGCAGTATTTATAAGATTTTAAGAAAATAAAAAACAGGTCAATTTTTGATCTAAGGGTGAAACATTTTTACGGTACAAACATCTGTCATTTGTCAACTCCCTCACTTCCACTTCCCCACCCCTTATTTTTACATAGGGAATAGGGGTCGTGTGCTAGCTCATTTGAAAGGGTATTCAATTCTCTATTTAGTAATATCAACATTGACATAAAAATTTATATAGGGTGTACAAGAAAAAATATTTTAAATTTAATTAATTGACACAAAAAGAAGAATGTATATAATTTATTTAACTCAGAATACATTCTACTGCTGATAGAAAACAGGAAAAAAGTTCATTTGATAAATAAATACTGTTTGTTGCTTAAATTTAAAAGTCAATCTACCAAGAGGCAGGTGGGTGGAAGCTTGAACATTGAAATTAAGCGAAAAGCAGTGTCTATTTATCAAAAAACATTTTCTTCAGTTTTCTGTCAGCCGTAGAATGTGTTCTGAGTTAAATAAATTACAGACATTCTTCTTGTTGTGTCAATTAATCTAATTCAAAATAACTTTTCTTGGACACCCTGTATGCATTTTTAAGTCGATGTGGATATTACTGAATAGAGAATTGAATAACCTTTCAAATGAGCTAGCACACAACCCCTATTCCCTATTTAAAAATAAGGGGTGGGGAAAGTGGAAGGGAGGGAGTTGACAAATGACAGATGTTTGTACCGTAAAAATGTGTCCGCCTTAGATCAAAAATTGACCTGTTTTTTTATTTTCTTAAAATCTAATAAATACTGCCAAATATCGGGGTGGATACTTTTATTTGGCTTACTCTGTCTATTATGTAATTTGTTGCCTATATCTCGAACCTTTTCTACAATTTTAATAGCTTGTTCTCTGGCCTACAATAGGGTAATTAATTAAAATAAATTACCATACTTAGACTCAGATAATCCCAAATGATAGTTGTAATAAAGGGAAAAAATAAATGAAAAACAAAATGGACAAATCGACTTTAAATTATTTATTAACTAATCATTAGTTTTAAAATATATCTGAAAGCAGATGAAAAAACAATGGATAAAATATATTCTTGAAAATATTTTAATTAAAGTGGTCGATATTATATAAAACAGAAATCTAGCTTGGTGAAATTGTTTTTTAATCGATTTTAATAAATATTTAACATTTTATACTCTTTATATTAGTGACCTCTATTTTCTCTAAATTAGATTTCTGGAATAGTAATTTTACTTAAAAGTTAGTGTTATTTGTATCTGGAAATTTGGGGCAACTTTATTAAAAACATGACTAGACGATATATAAATAATTAACCAAGTAATTTTACCAAAGTGATACAATACTACTAAGTATTTCCTTTAATTTGCTTTGAGTTTTAAATGAAAATCAGAAATTTTGTGTATTTTATTCGATATAGTCTTCTTTTAGCTCATCAAGATTCCAGCGATCTCCAACTTTTTTATACTTTCCAAATTATACACTTCTAAATGTTTTAAAAAATAGGCGTATACTTCGATAGTTATCTAATAGTAGTAGGAGGAGGCCAAGTCAGGAAAATAAGCCAAATTCAAAAACAATTCGAGTCCCAATTTACGAATTTTTGTCATAGTCATAACGTTCTTGCGAGCAGATGCCTTGTATTGGAAAAATAAATTTTTTCTTCAGCATATGGGGCCGTTTCTCACTAAACTTCCGCTTCAATTTTTTCAAAGATGAACAAGCATAGCTACTGTATATTATTAGTTTTACCTTTTTTAAGATATTCAATTACAATTACACCTTGTAATCCCAAAGACAAATGGTTAGAACCTTTCCGAACTATTAAGCTGCTTCGGAGCACTTTCGCCAGCATCAGTCTAATATCTTGCATTCATTCTGTTCTCGGATGTGTAGTAGTGGATCTACCTAGGTTTCAATTTCTTCTTCTTCTTATGTAATCCACTAATGGATCTCCGCGATCACGTTTGACCATTTTTCTCTATCCCTTGCAGTATGTATTAGGTCTCCTATGTTTCTTAGTCCTGTCCGTTGTTTGAAACTACGGAGCAATGATATTTTCTTCCTGCCCACTCCTCTTCTTCCTTCGATCTTTCCTTTAATTAAGGTTTGCAGAAACTGGTATCTTTCGTTTCAAATTAGGTGCCCCAGATATTCCGTTTTTCTCTGTTTAATTGTGCATAACAGTTGTCGTTCTGTACCAATTATTTTCAGGATTTCTTCATTTGTTATTTTGCGGTTCAGGGAACTTTAAGGATTCGTTGATAAATCCACATCTCAAATGCCTCTAGCTTATTCATTGTGTTTATTTAAGTCCATCCTTCCATGCCATATAGGAGCACTGACCATGTAATATAGCTTTTCGTGATTCTTAGTTTTAGGTTCAGGTCAAACTCAGAGTTCGTAAAGATGTTTCTGAATTTCATAAATGCACTTCTGGTCCTCTCTATCCAAAATTTAATTTCAATATCCGACGTCCAGTCCTCACATAGCCAGGTTCCCAGGTACTTAAATTTTCTTACGCGCTCTACGTCTTGGTTGTTATATGCTAGTCTTGCATTTTGATGTTGACATAATTGACGGCTGATTATAAGGAACTTTGTCTTTTTATGTTGATGCTAAGTCCAATAGCTAAGTCCATAGTTCTTGCTATGTTCTCCAATTTTATTAAGAAGGTTTTGGAGGTCTTCTATATTGTCTGCTCTTAAGACCGAATCATCCGCGTATCGTATATTATTGACCCAGGTATCATTTACTTTGATGCCTCTTTCGCATTCCTCAAGAGCTTCCTGGAAGATACTTTCTGAATATAGATTGAACAGTAGTGGGGAGAGAATGCATCCCTGTCTTACACCTCTGAGAATTTTTTGAGCTTGCGTTGTTTCACTATCCACCTTGATGACAGCTGTTTGATTCCAGTAAAGAACTTCTATGCAGCGAATATCTTTTTGATATATGTCGAGTTGTTTTAGTATATGTACGAGTTTATGATGTTGTACTCGATCGAAGGCTTTTTCATAATCTATAAATCACATCATTACATCTTTCCTTTGATCGTAGCAGTTCTGAGCTAGCACTTGGGTTGCAACTAGTGCTTCCCTGGTACCCATACCTTTTCTAAATCCAAATTGTGAGCAACCAATAACCTTATCGCATTTTGTCGAGATTCTGTAGTGAAAAACTTTGAGAAATATTTTTAAAGAATGACTCATGACGCTTATCAGTCGGTGGTCTTGACACTTTGTTGCGTTGTTCTTTTTTGGCAAAGGGATAAAGGTAGATACAAGCCATTGAACCGGGAATTTTCTTTTTTTATAGATTTGGTTGAAAAATCTTTGAAGTATCGTAATTCCCTCTTCATCTAACAATCTGAGTAACGCAACAGGAATTAGATCAGGTTCAATTTCTTCAATTGTAATCTCGAGACTAGATAGGTTGGTAATATCTATCACTTTTTCCTGAACGACTTCTATCTCAGGCCACTTGTTTGCAAAGAGATTTTCGGTGTATTCGACGGTTACCAATCGACGAAAAAATGATATGATGAATACGCTTTATAATGTCTAAACACTGCTAAGAAATGGTCACGCGATCACGTTTCTGGTCAAGAGTAAACGCGGCATCCATCGGCAGGATAATTTTTTACATATTGAAAACTTTATTCTAAACATCATTAGTGCACTCTTTAGTAATCCTTGTCCCCTTTTCCAATTTACGTACCTTTACTTTACAATCATCTAAAACCATTTCATATACTTTCTTCAGATTTTCGGGTGTAACTACATGGGAGGGCCGTCCAGTACATGGTTCATTCAATGGAAATATACGGCCAATACGAAACTCATTAAACCAAAATTTGACTCTGTAGTTTGAAGGAGCATTATTCTCATGATATCTATCTGGCTTTTCTTTTATTGCTTACGTCGTTTTATTTCTCAAATAATAATTAATGAGATCGAAAATGGCTTTTTTCCATAGGCTTCATTTTTCAAAATACGACAAATTTTTGCAGTTGTGAAAAATAAATTAATGTGTGTATCACTCTCAAACATCGTAGAATTGGCGAATGGATTTTGTGTCCGCAGTCATATAAACAAAAAACAAACAACAACACACTCAAATTTTAGACGTACTCCTAAAAAAGGTTAGAACTTCTAGAACTAATGTTCTTTTGAGATAGCACCGCTCTACTCAGAGAAAGAGGTTACCTATCAGAGCACCAAACAACTTGCCGTTTATATATTACAATTATTGTCACTGCTTTTCAACAAGCTTAGTGAAGATGAACTGTATACTAGAAACAAAATACAAAAACTTGGATCCCGGTGAGTCCGTAACTATTTTAATCCCCCATCCTAATTATATGCCAATTGGTAACTCTGGCCCTCAGGTAATTTTTCGGTAACCAATCAACTACCGGTTGACTTGAAGTAAACATATAGAAAATCTCTTTGCTTTTAAATTATCAGAGGATTTAAATAATTTATCATCGCTAAACATCTAAATATTTAATTTACAATTACTTGATAAAAACCAAGCTCATGTAGAGCTATAATATTGTTGATGAAACACTATAATATTGTTTCAATTATTTAATTAATATATTTCAATTTTTGATATTTTTTATAGGTACATATAATACAAATAAAATGTTTTTAAACAAATCAAGAAACATTTGGTTTAGATTTAAGGTATTAGATTTAATCAATGGTTTCGAATTCACCTAAAGAAAGTTTCGAGTTGGCAGGTCAGGTAATAGAAAAGTTACGAATTGGCCGGTGTACATTTTGATTTGTAAATTTTTGTCATTAAAAGTTATGAGTTGGCGAGTGTCCAAAAACTTCACTTTGTAACATAAATAGTACTCTCACTATTCCGCGGATTTATTTATCCTCTACTTCTTTCAGTACCTAACTGTCCTTTGTTGATATTGCCTATTATTATGAATTTTAAAGTCTGTTCGGTTGATTGCCTATGATACGTAAGCTACTAAGGCCTACGTCTAATAGGTCAATATTTCTTCCTTCTTTCCTTTCACTATTAGTTCGAGAAGGTTCTATTTAAATAGTTTATTGATTTTTTATGACGTAGTTGCAGTTTATCTTCTCTTAAATTTAACAGTGTGCACTGTGCAGGTGCAGTGTGAGCAAGTCCGTATATTTTAACGAAAGTCATGTCTAATTGTCCTCAAGTCTAAAAGCTTTTACACGATATTCATTATTTCTCAACAATCTCTACTCTCTAACAGTTTTAAGACAATATTTCTATTATGACCAGCACACGAATATCAATATATTATAACATACACCCTTATTCCTTATTGAATTCTAGTAATCTGTAATTCATCTGAATGAAATCTGTATCTGCAACACCAGGGAAAAGTACGGAGGAGAAAATCTATAAAAGGCATCTAATCAGAATAGCTCACCATCATCATTTATCAGCCCTTGTCCGTTGTTGAACATTGATAACCATCTTGTATATTCTGCACCTCTGCTATCCAATTAGTCACAATTATTTTTAGGTCGTTGGTCTCCATCGCGTTGGGAGTCTTCCCCAGCTTCTCTTGTCTGCTCATGATCTCCACTCAAGCAATTGTTTTGTCCTCCTGCCGTTTTTCGTTCTTGTAACATGTGTCCTGTCCATCTCCATTTTTGCCGTACAATACGTTCGATAAAAACGATGGTGACTGAAACTTTCTGCTCCATATTTGAGGACGGGTAGAACTCACTGGTTGAAAGCTTCCCTTTTTAAAAGTATTGGAACATTTGTTTTAAACACTTGTTTTGTTCTTCTGGGTAGCTCAAATGTTGATCCATCTCCTGTTAATCGTATTTCGTGATCCAAATACACATATTTTTCCACAACTTCGTTGACCAATTTTTCGATTTATATTAGCCCATTGGAGAGAGATTCGCCATAACTTTTGTAGCAACCCTTGTTGTTACTTGCTGTAGTTGTCATAGCATTTCTAGCATCTCTTACGTCGCCTGTTATGAGAATAACATCATGAACACATCGGGGATGGTTGAGTTTATTTCTACAGATGTTAATTAATTCCCTTTAAGTTTCAAACTAGTCATTTAAATGCACACTCTTTGACTGTTACAAATAGTTTTAGTGCCTTAGTCGCACACCTTTTCCAATTTTTAACTTTCAGTCATGCAATGAAGTTTTACAACTAGAGGTGTCGACTAGATTTTTACTCTAGTGCAAACGGTGATGTGTTCCGTGGTCTAATCGAAACCCTGCGTGTTCTTTTGTATCAGAATAGGTAATGCAGAAAAGAAATTTAGAAATCTCAGCACGGAAAGGAGAAGAAATAACATGGCTCTCTTGGTAACGTCAAACTCGATTTAATTTAACAAATCAATCAAATTTTTCAAGCGGCGAATATACAAATTAAATACTGTTTTTACGTAGGTAATTATTTTGTCAACGTGAGCTTGAAATATACGGTTAAAATAAATTTATAATATATCTTACGTAGCACTAGCCAAAATAAGTTGTCTAAAATTAACAGATACAAGTACCACAATATCATATCTATAATGACCGAAAATCTTCCATTTCTTTTCATATCTTCTGACGTTCTATGTTTGGATTATTATGAAATTGTAACATATTTTCTAGTCAAAGAAATTTACCAAATTTTACAAGTAATTGTATAGGATAATTGTTATTAATAATTATTTTATAAGTAAAGATAAATTTTATAGACTGAAGGACAAGAAAAATTATATTAGAAAAGTGGATGATGCGCTAGACATTGTTGTATGTCTACCGAAGCTAGCACAATTTTATAAAGAGTGTACATACACATTTTTTTCGAATATATATTGTTAATTTGATAAATGTGATTATTCCTGTGAAGCAAAGATTTTGTACTGAAATCTTTGAAATATTATCATTCAATATGGACACCTTTAATGTTTAAAATCTACATTATGTCTCTGTAAGACCTATGTAATTATTGTAAACATCTCAATAAAGTGTTTATGCTATAATTTCGTGTTTTATTTTATGTTGTTAGTATTTTCTTGTAAAACAATACGACCCGTTGTGATGTATGAAAGCGAACCTTGGATGATAACAAAGGCAAAAGAGATTACGAGTTTGGGAAATAAAAATCTTAAGGAAGATCTTTGGACCTGTGTTTGATGAAGCAGGAGGACAATATAAGATAAGAACTAAGAAAGAGCTTGAAGAACTTTACCCAGATGCCAACATCATAAGAGAAATAAATATTATAAGAGATGGGACGACGTGAATAATAAATTGTAAAATTCTCTCATCTTTCTTAGTCTCAGCATCCGTTCTGGCTCGGAAATTGTAGAAGCCTCGGAGGTGTAACCAGAGAAGGTTCTTATTGTTTTCAGTCTGGTGGGATGTAGAGTAACATTAGGTTATTTTATATGTCATTAGATTAAAAACTTAGTCTTTTGCTAGCAGTTGCCGCCAGGGCATCTATGCCATTTCGTTCGTTGCAATCCGTGACTACACGCCGGGGTTTGTTTTGGTTGGATCAGAGAGAGCAGCATATGTGCCTCCTGATGAGAGACTAATAAGTTTCGAAACCGGTAGAG
Source organism: Diabrotica virgifera virgifera (assembly GCF_917563875.1). Taxonomy (NCBI): domain Eukaryota; kingdom Metazoa; phylum Arthropoda; class Insecta; order Coleoptera; family Chrysomelidae; genus Diabrotica; species Diabrotica virgifera. Next base: position 60,523,599 of record NC_065448.1, on the reverse strand, counting down.
GTGCTTGCTGCACTCGCTGATTGAACTAGAATATGATGCGGCTGTATTTTCGTTTTGCAACGAAATTGAAAATGGTTATTAATTTTTAAAAGAAATAAAGTCAAGAAGACGCCAATGGACAGGACACCTCAGAAAACATTCTGAGAAAGAATCGACAAAGAACAATAAGACTGGAATGGGAGAAAGTCCCAACTGGAAGAAGACTATGCGGATGCCCTCAACTCCGGTGGCGAGATAATATAGCAGAAGACTTGACAGCTATGGGCGTTGAGAATTGGATAGAGGTTGCTCAAGACAGAGAAGAGTAGAGCATGTTGTCGAGTCGGTTAAAACCCACGAAAGGTTGTAACGCCGCGAATGAAGTAAGTTAGTATTATCTTGTGTTAAATTTCCTCTACGGGTGAGGCTAGCAATAGAAAATAACAATGATACCACTAAGAAAACACAGACCAAAGGAAACAGACGAAAAATCAAACCAGTGCGAGTATTACAACGTGGAATTTAAGCTCTTTGGACAATAAAGATGTAATATAGGAATTGAAAGTTGATTGTGTAGATATATTCTCACTTTCGGAGACAAAAAAAGAGCAAAGGAAACATCAAACTAAACAATTACATGTATACTTATATATATATCGAAACAAATAAGGATATCAGATCAGCGTCTGGAATCAGTTACTGCCTATACTATAGATGGACAGAAGTGAAAATATAAGACTCCCGACTATACGGGGGTATATAACGTAAATCGGATCATTAATTACTCAAATCTCAAACTGAAATTCCCTGTAAACATAAAAGCAATCAAATCTCAGCCGAAAACTACGCAAGAACTGAAAAAAAAATAAAACCGCCTTTACGATGTCAGCACACGAAAATGAAATCAGAACAGGTTAGACCAGACACTTAAGAGGCTACAGTAGCGATCAACAGGTAGCAACAAACGCGGTCCAAGATTGCGGCTGTAATTTTGGATATTTTGTCAAGATCTTTGGCACACATATCCGTAATATAACAGAGAATGGCGGTATAGACCCCAATTCGAGAAATATATTAGTATGTGGAAATTACTCTGTAACTAAATACAATATTAACAAAACGAGCCTGTGCCGCCATTAAAAAAAATACACGTTCTTCAAATAAACTTTTTTATTCCATGCCTAGATTTTGTGTCATTTTGGATCTACTAAATTTTTTTATTTCTAACAAGAAATCGAACATACTATACCTAATAACTAATTAGGCAACATAGAAAAATGGTCACTGTCACCTTGACAAACCTGCGTCAGATTTTATCTTATCCTGTTCTACTTATTGATATCTGTTCAGTGCAGTAGTGTATAATTTTAAGAATTCGTTATTGTTGTTTCATAAGAAAGTAGTGTTTATTTATAGTTAATTTATTATGTATATTTTTGTGTAATACAACGAAATTGTTGGCCTATTTGAAAAAATAGATTATTTTCTGGACTACTAAAACGCACCCTCTGATTTATTGTTATAACCTTAATTATTTTGTCTGTATTACATTGGTCTACCTTAAAGCACCCTTATTGAGACAAACAATATAATTTTTGTTTGCAAAATGTGACGTCTTTACATGTCATGTATGTTAACCCATTTTCTACTAAATAAAATAAAACCAGTGCAGTCCGGCAACATAGCGCTTGTTTTATATTAGAGCAGGAAGGTGGCGAAAAAACAGGTACTATGGCAACAGAAAAATATATTGATAACAACAAAAAAAAAGACTCCACGTTTGAATTTGATTAAAATTGTCACTTTGTAAATGGTTAATAAATATAGCTCTATATATTCACACTCCATTTAATTTATCTACCATAAGAAAATAAAAAAAATATATCATATAAATACCTGAATCCTTTTCATCAATTTCCTCTCTCAACTTTATCAATTTCTGTTGCAACTCTTCATATTTCCGCCGCTTTCGGGATAAACAATCACACTTTGATGACCTTTTTGGCATTTTAAATGCTTTTCAACAATTTTTATAAAATTATTTCGAAAACGCGTGTGATCAGCCACGCACCAAAAAAACAGATGGGCGCACGTCACGTGTCAAGAAGCCTAATATCTTCTTTTTTCTTCTTCTTCTTTAAACTGTGATCAGCGGCCAGAAAATGCCACTACCATTAGTACAAGTGTTCGAAATGTAATGTGAAGGACAATTTATTTCCAGTACTCGATAAATTAAGATACTAAACTAGGCCAAAGTATTTCTTATTTTTTTTTTATTTTTACTACAATAAGTTTAAACTAACTTATTTCAGAAAAAACTTTTTTCGCTCCTCCACTGTATATTATGCTGCTGCTGGTACAGGGTTCCATATTTCTGGAATAGATAATATTATCCTGAATAAATATATATACAATAAGCCAATCGGCGTCACTACGACAGACATAACAGACATAAAAAGAATTTAAATATTTTCTTTAATATAATTTATTCGAAATGTTAACGGTAAGCGGCAAACTCTATTTGAAAATCTCTTTAACATATTAACAACATTTTCCTTGAATAAAATTTTTACTATCGGCAATAAACTCAAATAAATGCAATTTTCGTCAACAACGTTGCATGCGCATTTAAATGAAGAAGAGCATCTAAAAGCGGAAAACTTCAAGTAGACATGCAAGGCTTTTGTCGGATCGGGAATAAAAGATAGTGCGAATTGTATCCGGAATAAAAGTTCTGAGAACTTTAACTAATGAAAGTATGTATGTTTCTTGTATAACCGATAGGACATTAAGATTAAAGTGCTTTGTTAGTAAACTGTATAGATGGTGTACTACTTTAGTTAGTATACAGAATATTAAGGCAGCGTTTCTCAACATTTTACCATTTGCGCCCCAATTTTCCATAAATATTTTCACCGCGCCCCCCTCGTTCAATAACAATATATCTATGCAATAATAATATACCTTGAGCAGCATGAAACCTAATAAACTAAAAAGACATTGAGAAACGCTTCGTAGTGAGTACATTAACAAACCCCGAGAATTCTTCGAGTTAAAATTAAAACGGCGTGAAAAGCAAAAATTAGATTTAATAAAAACTTTGACTGTGAATGAAATAGCTTTACTTGCCTCTTATAAAACATGATATTAAATAGCCAGATCTAAAAAGCCTAACACTATTGGTGAAGATCTTATATTACCAACTGCAATCAAATTTGTAGAAATTGTGTTTGGAGATAATTTTGCTAAAAAATTGGAGTTTATACTTCTATCAAATGATACTGTTGCCCGCCGAATTGGTGATATAGCTGAATATGTACAGAATCAGCTAATCAGGAAGTTTCGTGAAAAGCCGTTTTCGATTCAGCTTGATGAGGCAACAGTAGCAATAAATATGCTCATTTTATTGCCTACGTTCGATTTTGTGATGGCAGATCAGTAGCAGAACTACTTTTCTGCAAACCAATAGAATTGATAGCAAAGTCGCTTGCATTATTTGCTATGTTAAATGATAATATAAATGAAGCAGAAATAGAGACACTGTATGATCAACAGAGAAGCTCTGGCTTGAGTATTGTGCTAACTACGGTTGTAACAATAGTTAATTATCTACATAACAATTCGCATTTAAAATAGTTCATTATAAAAATGAGACCTTTGAAAACTAGAATCTTTTCTGTACTTTGCAAAGACATGGATGTGGTACATTCAGCATTATTATTTTATTGTGAGGCAAGCTGGTTATTACGTGGGAAATTTTTACAACGTGTTTTGAATTAAGACATAGAATCGCCATTTTTCTAGAAGGAGAAAAGAGGCCGCAAGTCAAGATGTTTCACGATGGTTTATTTTGAACCTTACAACTTCAAGGGGCCAATACACATATATTTGATACGAATGATAAAATTAACGCTTTCTGTAGAAAATTGAAATTGTGGAGCAGAAATTTAAAGCAAAAAATCTAGAAATATTTGAAAATGTGGATGAATGTTTTAAAACTTACCAGGTTGAAGAACAACACGTGAAAGTTGTTTTTGTAACCATTGAAAATCATTTAGCAATGCTGACAAAAAATTTTAAAAGATACTTTTTTGCCGACGACCAATTAATACTTACCTAATAGTAATGAGTGGGTCGGGAATCCGTTTCAAATTACACCCGAAGAGCTCTCTACTGCAGAAGAAGAAACCTTCATAGACTTCACAGCAAATGCCGAAATCAAGAAACAGTTTAATATTAGATCACTCTTTGAATTTTGTGCAGGGGTAAAAGATTTGAGTTTTCTGCACTGAAAACCAGAGCGTTTCGTATACTATTACCGTTTTCACCATCCTACCTTTGCGAAACAGGATTTTCCGCGATGGCTGCTTTAAAGAGCAAATATAGATCGCAGCTAAATATAGAGAAAGAACTGAGGGCGTCTATTTCTAATATTACACCCTGTTTTGATAAGCTTTGCTCTGCAAAACAGGCCCAAGGAAGTCACTAATTTACATTAAATTAGTTGATTTAGTCTTCAGTGCTCATAATTATGTATAGCTCCTTGTTCATGTGTATTTTATTTTTTTTGTTTGTCAGAATTTTGTTTTGCTTTGATTTTAGTAAATTAGTCAATGTTTTAGGTGTTTTTTTTTTTATATTTTCACGCCCCCTCATTCCTAAAAGCGCGCCCCACAGGTTGAGAATCACTGTATTAAGGTTTATTTAGATTTTTTTAAATTTAATTTTTTTAGTTCCATTTTATTATTTACCATACTGTCATTTACCATAATTCCGCCCTCATCGAAGCTGTACAGACCAAGTGCTGTCATTAACAACTTTTATAGAAGCTAGTTTTCAAAAGAAACAAAAGACAACACTATTTATAGATCTAAAAGCAGCATATGATACTGTTTGGAGACAGGGATTAATATATAACTGGCCTGTATTATCCCCTGTAGAAAGATAATTAACCTCATTGACAACATCCTGACAAACAGGGCCTTCCAGGTTATAATGGGAAAGGAGACGAATAGACAGATGAAACTTAACAATGGCCTTCCACAGGATTATGTCCTTGCCCCTTTAATTTTCAGCCTCTATATTGCTGACATGCCTGAAACCGAATCTCGAAAGTTTGGATATGCTGACGACTGGACCCTTGCAACAAGCCACCAATCTTTAGAAACTACAGAAATCACTCTCACGAATGACTTATCCATCCTCAGCGAATACCTTAAGAAATGGAGACTAAAAACAAGTACTACAAAAACTGAAGTATCAGCTTTTCATCTCAACAACAAGCTGGAAAACAAAGAATTGCGAGTGTATTTTAATAACAAGCTGTTGAAACACAATAAACACCCGAAATACCTTGGGGTTACTCTAGGCAGAATGCTTACATTCAGAGAACACCTGACGAAAACATCAGCAAAACTGAAAACACGCAACAATATAATACAGAAACTCTGCGACACTACATGGGGGTTCACAGCATCAACTTTAAGATCCTCTGCTCTTGGCCTGATATATCCGGTGGCAGAATACTTTGCACCAGTGTGGCTTAATAGCAGGCACACACACCTGGTCGACACCCAACTAAACCGTGCTATGCGTATGATAACAGGCACAATTAATCGCACTCCTACAATGTAGCTACCTACCCTTAGTAATATAGCACCACCCAACCTACGCCGCGAACATGCATTGGTTAAAGAATATAATAAAATAATGGACAGTCGCCAGCTTCTAGTCCACAACGACATTCCCGATATTATTTGAAACCGTCTCCGATCCAGGTTACTCCCTCTACAATCTGCTCAAGCGCTGCAGCAATCCAATTTTGACATAAATACCCGATGGAGAGAAGATTGGGAAAGTAAGACAGATCCGCATTACCATATTCTATCGGACATCATAGGAAAACCTAGCGAATTTGAACGTCCCAGTAAGATTTGGGCAGCCATTAATCGAATTAGAACAAGCTGTGGAAGATGCGCCGACTCCCTCTACAGATGGGGTAAACTTCCCTCGCCTTCTTGTGACTGCGGCGCTGCAAGACAGACGATCAGTCACATTGTTCAGGACTGCCCACGCAGAGCATACACAGGCGACCCTATAGACTTTGTAAAGGCAACCGAAGGGTCAATCGAATATATAAAAAAACTGGACTTCTGTTTGTGATGCATGGTATAATGCATAAATCTAAATATATTCTGTGATGTACTTAAGCCATACGCTAAATAAAAAAAACTAAATAAAATTTACCATACTACATTTTGTTAGATTCAAACACATTGAGTGCGTATATCTGATCCTAGGACTCATCCTCTGATTGGACAAAAAAAAAAGACTTAAAAATGTGTATCATCAGTGGCATATATATTTGCGCCGTCCGCCCATTGGTGAAGTCATCATGTGGCTCACGCGTCTAGGAAAGTTGGTCGAGAACACTTTGTCGACGAAAAATTAGTGGACGACATTTGGTCGACAAACAGTTGGTCGAATGCACAATTCATCGAATGTACAAGTCGTAGACAAACTGTTATTTATCTTTAGGATAAAGGGATTAATGGTGACAAACGACGGATTATTGGTTTTTATTTTGTTAACTGGAATATTGTATTATACATACCTGAATTTATTTTTTTTGGGGGTTTGGGAGTAGACAGCAAATATAAAACGATATTTTAATTAGTGATGTTGTACCGTTCTTATTTTTGGTGTCAGCGCCCTTGCGAACGGAGCATTTCCGGACATCCCAAATTTGGGGGCATTGCGGACAAGACGTAGCAAGAATCGAGGCATTTCCGTACAATGTTTTCGACTGCAATAATCAGTCAATATCAATAAAAAAGAAAATAAAATTAAAGAAATCATGAGAATAAACTTCCCTTCACACTTTATCCAAGGCTTAAGACTGGCAATCTGCAAAATATTTTTTTATATGGTACAAAGGAAATAAATTTATATATTGGCGTGTTTCTGCCATGTGTTATTCCCTTTGGGTCTTTGTCGACGAAAAATCTATTCGATCAAATGTTCGTCGACGAATTGTACATTCGATGAATTGTGCATTCGACCAACTGTTTGTCGACCAAATGTTGTCGACTAATTTTTCGTTAACGAAGTGTTCTCGACCAACTTTCCGACACCGGTGGCTCACATGTATGCCGGCCGCACCAGATTTATGCAAATGTCTGTTTCACAAACGTGGCGTATTGGCGCTTCGCAACTGGCGCAAATTATTTTTGTTTCTCTATCCAATGAACGTGGAAATTTTGAGCATCCTTTTATCTAAAACTGTATTGGACTGATCAGGAACGTCTATTTCCAAAATTCATGCTATATTATGTCTAACTTGTCTTGGAATTTAAATAATAGGTCGTCTTCTTGTGATCCTGAACAAGCTACTGTGCCAAAGACTTGACGAATTCATACTTCAACCTTTGAGGATTTTCCGGTAAGCATGAGTATACTATAAACCCGTTAACGAAAGAAATGCTGAAAATTGTATAAAAAATAGTAAGAGGCCATCTTTGACTTCTACGATGCCTATATTATATAGAATAAACTGTAAATTTTTCGTCTAATGCATCGACGGCCCTTTTGGTTTGATTAAAAAATTCGATTTTAGATTTTTGGTTTCATTATTTACGGTATTTCGGTGGTACGTTGAAGACATCAAAAGTATCGATTTTCGTGGTTTAGGTACATAGGAAACTAATGTTACTCTATCACCAAATCAAAATAGGTAAGAGTCTTTGAGCTTAGTTTTATCTGATAAAAAAGAAGTAGCGATCTTTCGACTATTTTTTTACAGTTTTCACGTAAGGTCTCGCTTTCTCCACTCAGTAATATCTTCAAAGTAAAGCCCAATTCCAACGACGCGTTAAAGCTCATGTTACTGTGTAATTAATGAATATTTATTTTTTGATAAAATCGGTCAAACCCAGAAAATGACGATACGCTACCAGTGTGGACGATAGAATTTTTATTAAGTTGGTTAATTCATACAATGATAAAACTCTTAACACGATGTGGTTAGACCACTACATAATAAACGTAGTTACCACGGCACTGGTCGTAGCTCCATTGGAGGGGTGAACGCTTTAGCACCTGTATGTTAAATTTCTTTGAACTGTGTCACTTTACGGACAATTTACCGAAAAAATTTCGAAGCTCCACAGGACAATAAAAATATGGTGTAGGTAGAGACTATAAATTAGGGTTTAGTATTAGCTGGAGGATAATAAATAACAAATTTTGAGAAAAATTTCACTATTTCACGTTGCGTTGAATCTCTTCTTCAGTTTTTATTTTTTTTTTCAGTTTTTTATTTATCTTTTTCTGTTACCTGCCGTGCCAATGTTCCGTTTGATTTATTTATAAAAGTTATGGCTTTGGGCGTCAGTTACCGGCGCACTGCCCTATGGAATTTTTTTTTAAATAATTGATGGATTCGACCGTTACTTGATGGAAGTTCATTTTATCTAACAATAAAACACTGAAAACGTTTGTTTTCTATACTTCCACAAAATTTATTATAACTAAGTGACTACAGCTGTTTCGGCGGAGTGCCTTTCTCAAGTGATATAGTTTACAATGTGTTTGCCTTTTTAAGTCTTCAACTGAAGAGGTTGAGGAGTGGGGAGAAAGGCACTCCGCCGAAACAGCTGTAGTCACTTAGTTATAATAAATTTTGTGGAAGTATAGAAAACAAACGTTTTCAGTGTTTTATTGTTAGAATTTTTTTTGTTGTTTTCGCATTTTATGAAATCGGGGCAAGTCTGTCGGGTCTTTTGCGTTTTTTCTTTGTAGTTTGATCATCAGAGAAGCGCTGTCAAAAGTACTTGGAATCCTTTTAGAGACAAGTTGAACCTAAAACTTGTTCTATCAATACTGTCGGTGGCAAATATCGGACTCAAGTCTTCATTGTTTGATGTAAATGTAATTGAGTAAAACAAAAATCAAAAAAAAAAAATTAGTTCAATTAAATCCAATCCTTTAGGTCGGTTCTATTACTATTCGTATACTTTGTTCCAATCGTGAGGACTTTCCCATTTGTTCTAGGGACAATAGATTCTAAAATATCGTTTGTTATTATACATTACCAAGTACTTTTCTCAGGATACAAGAAACTTTTTGTAAGGGATTTTGTCCAAAAACCCCAGGAATATGAGAAATAATGTTGCATCTACTGGTTTTTATATTTGAAGTTGAAGCTACTGCAGTCCACTTGTATTGATTCTTGCCGTAGTAAGTTCTGCAAGTGCCTGGAGCTTTTGATGGCTTATATGGATCAATCTCAGAAAGTGCTGTATTCTGTGGGATATTATATACAGCATTCACTGTAGTTTCCACTTATATGGTTTTCGGAATCGATTTCATTCCAGTCTTCGCTAACATAATCGGGATCATTTTCTGAATCATCGTTACCGCTAAAGTTACTGTCTTAAACTTCTACAATACTTTGAGGCCATTGTTTAAATCTGGGATTGTACGAATCCATTTTTTATTAAGCGGAAAATCCATTTTTCTATAAAGTGAGGTGAGGTCTCACTGACTCCATGGTGTAGTTATTTTAATATATTAACCTATTTATTGCGACTATCTCTCTGGACGTCATACAAAACATTGACGGAAAGATACTGAAGCGGTTGAAGGGCTACGCCAAATAAGCTAGGACGTATGTCATTTTAAAAATTAGGTGGGTTCTCTACGACACCCCATCACCAGTTACGGGTTAAGGATATTAAGAACCAAAACCAGTTAAAGGTCACAAAGTTCTCAAATTTTAAAACACAGTTTGGTTTTATTTATTTCGACGTAAAGCCGGCCACTCACGGTACTACTGCGTCGTTCAACTTTGTCGAATTCGAGGAATTGGCAAAAATTTTGATCGTGTAACCGCGTATCCAACGAAATCGTACAATTTAACCGCAGACAGACTGGCCTGTCTGCCGCAGTACTGCACCCTTGATCTCATAGACTATATAGACTATAGACGATGTTGTCAAACGACACCTCAGTACCTACCGTGAGTGGCCGGATTAACCAGAAAGCTTTTACCGATAATGCAAGGCAGATAAAATATTATGCCCTTTATGAGGTGAATAAAATTTATGTAGACATTTCTCGCCTACATTACCGACAAACTATAAAAATAAAACAAATGAATTAAAAAGCTATTATTAATATTTGAAATAAACTCGTTCTCTTCGACAATAATATGAAAAATACATTTTATGTAGAACACTGTTTACATAGTCTATACAGTTATTTGTTTGCAATTTTATTTAGAGATCGATTGTGTTTGTGTAGCATTCTCTAAATATACTAGGTTTTTGCCGTATGTGAATAACTAGTTATCCGATATCTATCACAATGAGATCTTGTTTTTATAATGCATTTAAAAAATGTCATTGATCGCAAATGAATACGTACAACGAACCATAGGTTTAGTATTTTGTAACAAACTATTTGTTTAAAAAAATGTTGCGCGATTGTACCGGGTGTCCACTTATATTTTCCCACATTTTAACTGCCTATAACTTCTAAACGGTTCAAGATAGAAATATGCGGTTTCCGCTGAAATGTTTTATTTTAGTAAAAGTTTTGTCTGAATGGATTGAATTTTTTATATCGCTTTCAAGTACGAAATAAAAAATGGCGGATTTATAAAAAAAAATTTGTTGACTTTTTTTTAATAGAACGCCCAGTATATTTTTTTGTAAATTGAAAGAAAGGTCATTCACCTATCCAGCGATATAAAGTTTTTCAAAATCGGTTGTCAAATCACTGAGTAATTAATTTTTAAAATGAGGGGTGCAACGTGGATATCACATACCTAAATAACATAACTGAGCAAAATGAGATTATGTTATGTGATTTCCACATTGCATCTCTCATTTTAAAAATTAATTGCTCAGTCATTTGGCAACCGATTTTAAAAAATTTTATATCGCTGGATAGACAAATGTCAGTTTTTTCAAGACACAAAAAAATATAATGGGTGTTTTAATAAAAAAGGTCAACAACGTTTTTTTGAAAAATCCGCCATTTTTTATTTAAAAGCGATATAAAAAATAGTCATATATCTAAAAACTTGAAAAAACGGTCATTACTCTATCCAGCGATATAAAAACTTTTAAAATCGGTTGTCAAATGACTGAGCAATTAATTTTTAAAATGAGAGATGCAATGTGGAAATCACATAACTTGCTTAGTTATGTTATTTAGGTATGTGATATCCACGTTGCACCTCTTAGTCCTGTCGCCAGGGGGGGTACAACGGCCTCCTTAATTCAGATGGACTTACCCAAGTTTTTTTTGTATATTTTGACCCGTAGAATACGAATTTTTTGGGTAACAGTTGATCCGGATGTCGATAAGATTGTTATAGACAAAGAACTTGAGGAATTACATAACAGCGATTTCTCGCAAAACAAAACATATTTTTGTATTTTTTGGGTCATTTTAAGCAAAAAATATTCCTCTAAGTTTTTTCGTAGAATGCATAGTTTTCAAGATAACCACGGTTGAATTTTCAAAAAATCGAAAAATTGCAATTTTTGAACCCGAATAACTTTTGAATAAAAAATAAAGTAGCAATTCTGCTTACCGCATTTGAAAGTTTAAGTCAAATTATACCGGTTTTGATTATTTGCATTGCTAAAAATTAATTTTTTTATTGTTAAACTAATCTATAAACACATAGTGTTTCCCGTGCCTAATACATGCGATTTAACGCATGCTACGTAGAAATTGCCTCGCTTGCACTTGTAGATACTCTACCTACTCGTTCGATTTTAAATGAGAAATCATTGAAAACATAGCTCACATACTAGGTGTTTATAGCTTTGTTTAACAATAAAATAATAAATTTTTAGCAATGCAAATAATCAAAACCGATATAATTTGACTTAAACTTTCAAATGCGGTAAGCAGAATTGCTACTTTATTTTTTAATCAAAAGTTATTCGGGTTCAAAAATTACAATTTTTCGATTTTTTTAAAGTTCAACCGCGGTTTTCTCGAAAACTATGCATTCTACGAAAAAACTTGTAGGAATATTTTTTGCTTAAAACGACCCAAAAAATACAAAAAGATGTTTTGTTTTGCGAGAAATCGCTGTTATGTAATTCCTCAAGTTCTTTGTCTATAACAATCTTATCGACATCCGGATCAACTGTTACCCAAAAAATTCGTATTCTGCGGGTCAAAATATATAAAAAAAACTTGGGTAAGTCCATCTGAATTAAGGAGGCCGTTGTACCCCCCCTGGCGACAGGACTATCTCATTTTAAAAATTAATTAGTCAGTGATTTGACAACCGATTTTGAAAAACTTTATATCGTTAGATAGGTGAATGACCTTTCTTACAATTTGCAAAAGAATATACTGGGTGTTCCATTAAAAAAAGTCAACAAAGTTCTTTTCAAAAATCCGCCATTTTTTATTTCGTATTTGAAAGCGATATAAAAAATGCCATCCATTCAGACAAAACTTTAACTAAAATAAAACATTTCAGTGAAAACCGCATATTTCTATCTTGAGCCGTATAGCAGTTATAGACAGTTAAAATGGGGGAAAATATAAGTGGACACCCGGTATAATAATTCTAAGTATTTGTAGAACTATCCATTGCCAACTTCATAATGTTTGCACATGGATTTTAAAAGGAAATAGTTGAATAGAAGATCAATAATAACTCAAAACAATTTTACTTAAAAGGGCGTAGGCGCAAAATTTCGGCTCAAATGCTTTATTATTTTTTCGAATCTTGAGAACACTAATAAATATTTTTAAAAAATTTTAACGCAGAATGAGAGATTACATTATTACCAAGGACCTAAAGACCCGTAGAATAAACAAAACGTTTCCTTTGAATGAGATATTTGAAATTAAAAATCACTCTACATTTTCCCTTTTTTTGTTTACACCCCTATAACTTATTTAAATGGACATTATGGAAGTTTTCAGTGAGTTTCTGCCCTCGGTAATGACGCAATAATTCATTCTACGTTTAAATTATTTCTAAATACTTATTAGTTTTTTCAGGGTTCGAAAAAAATTAATGCATTTAAAAAGCAGAGGTGAAATTATGCGCCTAATTGTAATGATAATATAACAGTAACTCGAACTAAATACTTAAATTACGGCAGTTAAAAGGTTCCTTTTTTGGTGTATGCCTGGTTAGAAATGGCTGAGATGGTAATAAGTTGTTATTTGCAATCAATGGAACCCTTAGAGCACTAGTGATGTTGATTATAGTTACTTTCGAGTATTCGTTACAAATCGTTACTTTTGTATAAAGAAATCATTTACAGTATTCGTTACTTCGATTACTATGATTACTTTTGTATTTGAGTACCGGTAATCATATCGAGAATCGTATTTCTCAGCAGGTAGGTATTTTATGTATAAAGTAATAATTTACAGTATTCGTTACTTTGATTATTATGATTACTTTTGTTACTTTTGTAATTGAGTACCGATAATCATATCTAGAATCGTATTTCTCAGTTGGTAGCTATTTTGTATAGGTATTCCGATATATCAACGGCCTTCACTGATAAGGTTTTTTTTTTATTGTTATCAGCATCAACCACTTTGGGTTATTAGCTGTACTGTCATTGATACATGGTTACTTAAATCTAATAGCATTTTGATTATTACATAATTTCACATTTAGGTAACAATATCATAATAATTTACAATTTAAGAATGGGGTTTACAAAATGTTAACAGTGGTTATAGTTTGTTTAAAACATTAATGTCTTTCAAATAATTAAACAAATGTATAAGCTTACAGTGTGATCATAAGACTGCTTTTATATTGAGAGGTATGGAGTGTTTTTGTCTTTCATTAATATATTTAGGACACTCTATTAATATATGTGTTACATTGATGTCGCAATTACACAGGTCACAAATAGGGCGATTTGATTTAGAGATTAGGTAGCTGTGAGTAAGTCTGCTATGCCCTATGCGTAAACGATTTAGCTTCACAAACAGCTGGCGACTTAGGTCTATCTCACACCAAGGTTCAATTGAGGGCTTTATTGTGTGTAGAGATGATTCTGAAATATTCCATTCGTTTTCCCATTTGTTTAAAACTTTTTCTTTAAGGAATGGTTTGTAATGGGAAACAGGCAATAAATTCACTAACACTGAAGACGCAATGTGTATTGCTTCTCTGGCATGGAAATCTGCTTTTTCATTTCCTTGAATTTTAATGTGTGATGGAACCCATATAAAGCTTACTTGCTGCATCGTGTTGTTCAGTAAATGTAATTCTTCTTTTATTAAAATACTTATAGGATTACTTGTATATAACTGTTCTATCGTATGTAATGCACTGAGAGAGTCGGTAGTTATGACAGATTTTGGAATTTTTTGAGTGCGAATGTGAATGAGGGCTTGCAGAATTGAATATAGTTCTCCAGAGTAAATACTGCAAGTGGAAGATAATTTAAATTGTAATATAGTGTTTGAATCTACAACTGCCGATTCCACACCATCAGCAGTCTTAGATGAATCTGTATAAATATAACAATGATCTGGGAAAGAAGCAAGTATGTTGAGAAAAGACTGAATAATTGTTGCATGTGGGGTATCAAGATTATTGTATTTAGAAAGAGTTAGATCACATATTGCAGGAGGAAAGGTCCAGAGGGAGGAGTAACTGTATTTGTCCGATTAAAAAAATTTGGGAATTGAATATTATGGAGAGAGAGATATCTTCTGATTCTCTCGTAAAAGGGGGGGTTCGTTATTTTTTTATTGACATAAGTTTCTTTGAAACGTTCTGCAATAGTGTGGTGGAAAGTGGGATGCGATTATATTGCATATATGGATAATGCGTAGGTTAATGACAAGTACATTCTTCGGAAATTTAAAGGTGGTTCTCCGGTTAAACATTATAAACTATTAATGGGGCTAGTACAGAATGCTTCTGTGGCTATTCTTAATGCTGTATTTTGTATGACTTCTAGTTGAACAAGAGTGTCTTCTTTGAAGATGAGTATACAATTGATCCATAATCGAGTTTGGATCGTACTAGAGATTTGTAAATAAGAATCAAACTTTTACAATCTGAGCCCCAATTACGATTGCAGAGTGTACGCATTAAATTGAGACCAGATTGAGAGGATTGTTTAATGTGCATAATGTGGTACTTCCAAGATAGTTTTTTATCAAATATCATTCCTAGAAATTTTAAGTGTTCCACATAAGTTAAGTTGTTTCCATATAACTGAAGATCTGGAGTTGTAGACTGCCGTTTTTTTTGAAAATAAAATACATTTAGTTTTGGTTGTAGAGAATTGCAATCCTACAGCTTTCGACCAGTCAAGGTGATTTAATGAACATTGTACATTTTTCTGTATAGAAAGAATATTTTTTCCTCTTGAATATATAACTAAATCGTCAGCGTATTATCTCGCTTTAACAAGTTTTGGAAAGTTTTCTAAGATTTTGTTTATTGCTACTAAGAATAGTGTTGAACTAATAACAGATCCTTGAGGCATTCCATTTGTTTGGTCTTTAGTGCTGGATAGTGTACCATTTATCTTAACCTTAAATTGTCTCTTACTAAGAAAATTTTGAATGAAATATAGCATGTTACCTTTGACGCCCGAATGACTTAGTGTGTTAAGAATGTCGTATCTCCAAGCCATGTCAAACGCTTTTGTTATATCGAAAAAAACCACAAGACATTCCTGTTCAATTGCAAACGATTCATTTATCTCGGATTCTAGGTCAATTAAATTATCTATAGTGGATCTGTTCCTGCGAAAGCCGCTTTGTTCATTGATTATTAATTTATTATTTTCCAAAAACCACCTTAGTCTATTTTCACCATTTTTTCCAAGATTTTACACATTGTGTTGGTAAGCGAAATTGGCCTATAGGATTCAGGATCAGTTCGTGGTTTATTTGGTTTTAGTAATGGAACTATTATCGCGTGCATCCATTTTGTGGGAAACTCATTATTAGTCAAAATTCTGTTATATAGGTTAAGAAGATATTGTTTTCCATTATCTGGTAGATTTTGTAAGAAACTAACAGAAATATCGTCTGGTCCTGGCGCCGATTTTTTGCTGGTACCTAAAGAGTGATTAAGATCTTCAATGGTAAATGTTATATTAAGAGGATTATCTTCAATGCGATTAAAATCTATTATTTTATTTTCCGAAATCATCTTGGTATTGATAAATTCTTTAGAAAAGTTGTTATTGCTGGAGTTCATTTCAAAATATTTTGCTAATAAATCTGCTATTTCGTTATTAGATGTTACTAGGTGTTTGTTATTGCATAGAAATGGAATTTTTTTATAGGTATTACTTCCAGATATTTTTCTAACTTTTTCCCATACGGTGCTTATAGGCATAGTGGAATTAGTAGAAGACATAAATTCTTGCCAAGATTTTTTTCTGTTCTTTTTAGTTATATATTTAGCTTGAGCCCGTAACTTCTTATATTCTATAGTATTTTCAAGTGTTTTGTGACGTTTCAATTTGTTAAAGGATTTTTTATATTTCTTTCGTATGTCAGTACACTCTGCGTTCCACCATGGTAATGAATTTCTTTTATGCAGAGTTTGTGTTTTACCTATATGATTTTCACCGGCAAGATGGATTAATGATATAAACGAATTCAAAAGTTCATCTATATGATGATTTTCGGTGACTTCTTTTAAGCTATGGCAGTTCTGTACTTTTTGAATAAATACCAATCGGCTTTCTTTAGATTCCATTTTGGAATTGGGGTTGTATTAGTATCTTCATAATTATTGTTAACAGAGACTTTAATAGGAAAATGATCACTTCCAAATAAAAACGGTCCCATGAAAACTTTGCTAACAGTACACGATGACATAATGACAGGTCGATAGCTGATGAAGTACCTGTATGAATATTATATCTTGTTGATTGTCCATCATTCAGTACGTTTAGGTTTTTTGAGGTAATTATGTTTTCTAAAATTTTGCCCTTGGAATTTATTCCAAGAGATCCCCATATTGGATTATGGCTATTAAAATCACCAACGATTATTCTGGGAGTGGGAATCTGATCTAATACATCTGAAATATCTGCTTCTGTGATAGGTAAGTCAGGTGGAATATTAATATTACAGATATTCATTTTTTGTGGAAAGGACACTGATACTCCTACTACTTCTAAACTACTATTGATTACTAATGCTTCTAATTCATATTTTTTGTTAACATACGTAACAACTCCTCCACTATCGATATTTGCGTTGTCTCGGTTTTTAAGGAAACAAGAATAATTCTTCATGTCATAACTATGATATCCTTTAAAGTTTGTTTCCTGTATACATATTATTGATGGTGAGATTATTGAACATAAATGTTTAAGCATTTCTAAACGGGGATAAAACCCGTTAACATTCCATTGTAGTATCGAATCGCAGATTTTAGTTTATTTCTGGAGCTGAATTTGTCGAACAATCACTATCTTGATAAGTGTGATCGTCTAGCAGTTTTTGGATTTTTTAAAATAATTTAGTGCATTTGGTTTTCATGCTTTTTTCTGCAAAGTATGGCTTAATTATTGTTATCATGTTTACAAAGTTAGATATATCCGTTGTGTATGTTTGTAGTAAACTCAGGGGGTTAGTCGAGCTAGTACAATTTTCAAAAAAGTCTACAGATTGTTCATAAGTTAAGTTAAAATTATGTGACGTATCGTGAAATACTGTTTTTGTTGGCATCATTATTTCCTGAATTGATGTGATAGATTCAGTTTGCTTTTTTGGTTTCTTTTTGATTTGTGTTGGTATTTTAAATTCTTTATTTAATTCTTCACTGGGAGATGGAGTAGAATTAATTTCCAAAATTGTTCTCTTATTGGTAGTTGACTGATCCTTTGATGTAAAATTAGTTTCCATAATTAATACGGGGGCATTAAATTAGTATCTGTTTGTTGGTTAAGTGAAGATTCGGCCCTAGAATTACTGACTGGATGATTTGGATCTGTGTTCTTACAGATAAAACATGAAGGTTTATCTAAACTTAAATATATGCGATACGAAGTTTCATCATACGACATTAAGAAAGAAGAAGGAAGGTATATATCTACAAGTGGCTGAATATAAGTTTGTCTTCTAAAACCGGACATAAATTTTTCCTCCAGGGATTCGCTGGAGAGATAAATACATATTCTGTTATTTGATAGCCTTGATGAAAATAAAATATTCCGTGGATGAACAACTTCACCAAGTGCTATTAAATACTCTTCTATTTTAGTATCAGGTAGCGAATTAAATAAAATTGCTTGAAGCTTTGAAGAAAACTGAATTGAAGAAGCATTGTTAAGCACAGCTGAATATGAGGTTTTGTTTTGAGGTTGTTGATGATCTTCAGTCATGATTGTTGACAAATTAGTTAGGTCGGATCTCGTATCATTTGGTAAACTCATTAGTAATTATGAACCAGTTTCAGAACCAGAACTAGTTTCCGAGAACTGGCCTTTCGGCCGTCACTTAACCTTACAAACGGTATGCTTTGTAATGTTTTGAATAAATAAATAATAAAAACTCCCTGGTTTATTCCGTAAGGTAACTGCACTATATACTATTACTTTTTGCTTATTTTCAAGTTTATTTGGATATAAACTACTATGAAAAATATGATTTTTTGGGACTGAAATGTAAACACAGTTTGTGTTATCATGCTCAGGACCGAACTTCACGGATAAGGTTGATTACTATCATTACTTTTGTTACTTTTATATTTGAGTACCGGTAATCATATCCAGAATCGTATTTCTCAGTAGGTAGGTATTTTGTATAGGTATTCCGATATAATAACGACCTTCACGAAGTACGAAGTAATCAGAATAATCAAAGTAATTAAAGTAGATACAATAGTCGTTACTCGCTCTGTTATGATTGGTACGAAGTTAGGAAGTGATCAGAGTAATCAAAGTAATCAAAGTAGATACAATAGTCGTTACTCGCTCTAATACGATTGGTATGAAGTAACGAAATAATCAGAGTGATCAAAGTAATCAAAGTAGATACGATAGTCGTTACTCGCTCTGTTACGATTGGTACGAAGTAACGAAGTAATCAGAGTAATCAAAGTAACGATTTGCCTCTCTGTGTAGTAATCGTTACTTTCGGTATTCGTAAGTAACGAGTACTTTGTAACGAGTAGTTATTTTTCAACATCATATTAGAGCACCCTTTCTGTTGAGGCTCTAGGATATTGTTTAGGGCATAGTGTTGAATATACAGGATATGATCAATTTGTACAAAATTAGAAAACGACAAGTAAATGGGCGATGTTTTGCTGGATTTTGGGTATTATCTTCATCCATATGGACAACCAAAAATAACAAGACTCGCCAAAATTTAAAGATTAAGATGGTTCGGGCATATAGCAAGAATGGAAGAAGGAAGAGTTCCCAATGAATTAATAAACACGAAGGCTGGTACAAAAAGAAAAAGAGGACGCCCCCGAAGAAGATAGTTGGAGTCGGCAAAAGAAGATCTGAAGTCGCTGAAGGTGCAAGATTGGAAAATCCTAGAAGACAGAAATAAATGGCAGAAATCCATTGAAACCTTGCGCCCCTGAGTCCTGTTGAGCTGAACTACATTAGGTAGATAGTTGTTGTGAACTATATATTTCATAATATTTGAGTGTTTTTGTTCAGGCAATTTTTTATATTGACCTAAGAGGGTTTTTCTAAAGGGCAGTATGGTAACTTACCCATGATAAGCATAAATCTTTATTATTATGATTAGGTTATTTTACTTTTATAGTAAAAACAGTTCCAGAAAAATATTGTATAGGTAAATATCAATTAATCTGTAATTCATAACTACCACAATATACCAAAAATTATATTTTCTTTTTCTTCAAAATACACTTGATTTATTAAAACAAACTATGACTGACAACGGATATTAATACTTACATTAAAAAAATGGTCTCACATAAATGAAGACTTTGAGAATGAACTAAAAATGTCCTTTCAGAATGAATTTTAAACGCCGTTTTTTATTGACTGCCAATCTGATAAATATTTTATTGGTGGTTTTACAATCGATGAAGCATAGATCCAATACTTTACCCCGGAATCAACTCAGCAATCATCTGAGTGAACAGAATAGTCCAGAGTAATAAGGATTTTCTCTGGAAACTCAAAGATCCAGGTATCTGACTACTTTTTTAGTTATTGTAGACCAATAGGAAGAAAACCTACCTGTTTCCTAACTAGATTTCGCGTCCGTTTTTTAATTATTAACAACTAAGTGCAAAAATCGCGATTTTTTCGATTTTCTGTACTCCATTCAAAAGATAAATAGTTGACATAAAATTACAAAATTCAGTTGTTTAGAACATTGAAAACCCTTTAAAATTCCGATATTTTAAAGTTAAAAAGTTAATTTGTTGCTACGCACACTGCCAAAAGAAGTGAAAATCGTTATTTGTTAATAACGTTTACTAAAACCAAATTAGAACTTTAGTGTTTCACTCAAAGTTGGGTATTGGGGTACTTAATAAACTCTCAAAATTTGAGACCGATCCAGTAATTAGTTTAAGAGTTATTCTAATTGTTTATCCCAGTGACCTTTATTTTACAATAACATAATAAAGAAAGATATTTAGAAAGGACAATTCTGCGTATGCCAAATGAAAGAAGAAAAATGTTGCTATCAAAATGTACCAAAAAAAGATAAAAAACATAATTAATATAGTCAAAAATCTTAATGCCAAATTTTTGAAATGTTGTAGTTTATAAACATTTAGAATAACTTTAAAAATGTTGTCCGTAGAGACAATCCTTTTTATATTTGAAAAGATAGTATTTTAACACGAATTTTTAAATAAAAAAATTTAGTTTGGGTTCATTTAGAACAAAGTTAGCCATATGTTTTTTTTAATTCACAGCTAATTTGTTTATAATAATGAAGTAATCTCATTAATGCTATTTTAAAGAATGGGATTTTTATTTTTCCTTAAAAAATTTGCACACACATTGTACCTTCACAGCACCCTCTACGGTTTTTCAAAAATGTAGTTCAAACGATTACTAGGGGGAACCGACAAATCCACCGAATTAAAATACCGAGAAAACGATTTCAAAGGAATATAATTTTCTGTATCTCCGGATCAACTCAATGGATTTTGATCTTCCTTTTTTTAATTTGTATGTAGCTTCTACGTTCATTACAGATATGAAATTTGTTTATAAATTTATTAATTAATAAACAGTATAATTTGTTTAAACAATTCTTAAAAAAAATACTTTTTACAAAAATCTATTTTTAATCATAGTATCATTAATGATCATAGAAAAAGTTAAAGTACACTTTAATAAATAAATGATTAATATTAGATAATTATTTATTGAAGATAATTTATTTATTAAGGTATACCTTAACTTTTTCTATGATTAATAACGATAGTATGAATAAAATCATGGATTTTTGGTAAAAAATTATTTTTTCAGGAATTGTTTAAACAAATTAGACTGTTTTATTAATTAATAAATGTCTAAAAAAACTCCATATTTGTAATGTACAGAAAAATTACATACAAATTAAAAAAAGAAAGATCAAAATATATTCAGTAGATCCTGAGATATGGAAAATGCTATTAGTTTTAAGTTGCCTTTTTTAGTTTTTGAACTCGTGCATTTGTCGGCTCCTAGCTCCCCCTTCACTTACCACGACTAGTCACCACCAATTGAACTACATTTTTAAAAATTCTTATAAAATATCAGCTTTCCTAATTTGTAAAATGATATTTTCTACGAACAATATTTTTAAAGTTATTCTAAATGTTTATAAACTACAAAATTTCACAAATTTGACATTAGGATTTTTGACTATATTAGATAATTTTTTTATCTTTTATTAGTACATTTTGGTAGAATCAGTTTTCTACTTTCATTTGGCATACGCAGAATTGCCCTATCTTCATTATTTTCTGTCTTATGTTATTGGCAAAATAAAGGTCTCTGGGATAAACAATTATAATTACTCTTAAACTAATTAATGGATCGGTCTCAAATTTTGAGGGTTTGTTACATAAGTACGTAAGTAGTTTTAGTAAAAGTTATTAACAAATAACGATTTTCATTTATTTTGCAGTTTGAGTAGCAACAAATTACCTTTTCAACTTTCAAAAATCGGCATTTTGAAGGTTTTTAATGTTCTAAAAAATTAAATTTTGTAATTCTATGTCAACTATTTAGCTTTTGAATGGGGTGCAAAAAATCGAAAAAATCGCGATGTGTGCACTAAATTGTTAATAATTAAAAAATGGACGCGAACTCTAGGCAAGAAACCGGTAGGTTTCCTTACCTTAAATAACTAAAAAAAGTAGTCAGTTACCAGGATCTTTGAGTGTCCGAACATGGTCTATTTCTAACTTACTACCCTGGAGTAGAACGCAGAGAGAGCCGTCCAAAGCGTCCAAAGACGCAACAAACCGTTGGAATGGTTATGGCCACTGTATTTTGGGACCGCCAATTAATTATTTCCATTGACTACTTGAATAATGGAAAAACAAACAATTACCATTACTACATTCATTTATTGGAGCGTTTGAACACCAAAACCGTAAAGAAATGGCCTCAACTGCTGAAAAAAAAATTGTTGTTTCACAAAGTCGAAAAAACGATCGCAAGGATGTACGAGTTGGACTTTGAATTACTTTTTCATACACTATATAGTCCAAATCTGATCTCCAGCATTTACAATCTATTTCTGATCTAAGAAAAACTGATTCGTAGCCAGAGATATCGCGACAATGGGGAACAAATCGCTGAAAATAAAGAATATTTTGACGGAAAAGATAAATCGTTTTACAAGGGCGACGCCTAAAAATTGGGAAAGCATTGGAATGATGGTATAGCCGATAAAGTAGATTTTTTTGATTAATAAATAATATTTTTTGCAAAAAATATTGTTTTAATAGTTTGTTAATGGATAGTTAGACTTTTGTCTTTCTTATTTTCCTTTGTAACTGTTGGTATCAGATTTTGTTGTTTTTGTAATATCTTTATTGATTCATATATCCGAAATTTCATCTACCATCCAATATAACAAAAAAAAAACTAATTTGCTCCCATTGTTTTATTTGCCCGTTCGTTTAAAACCTATTTCTAAATGGATATATTCTCCTTAGTAACAGGAAGATGCTAACAATACATTATTGATTGATACTCTACTAAAGGCTAAAACAGTTTTACTCGTTCTCACTTCTAGAAAATCCAACATTTATCGAGATTTTTCAGGAAATAAAAGTAAAGTGGCTGTAAGCAATGACAGCTTTCCAGCTCCTTTAAGGAATTTTATTTAAATCAGCATTTGATTAAATTCTGTCGGTTCAATTGGCGCGTTATTTATTTTCAAAAGGAGTGTAAATAACAAGTGGCTGTTTCTAAATACCTCGTTCGTGGAAACGTATGTGTGTTTAATTTTTTTTTTGTAAAATTGAATACTCTATTGAAAATAAGGTTTTATACATAAACTCCATAACTTGCATATACGTTTTTAATAAACACACATACTAATTCAAATGTTTACAAGACAGTTACAGATAAAATTATCTCTCTTCAGTCTGATTCCCCGGAGAGATTGTAGTACTTAATCATCTCAAGATACAGTATATTGTCCGTCTCCAAATGTCTCTGTCTCTGACTATTTATTTTAACTAATTCATAGGTTTTTTGCATATTCATGTAATTTGGTGGGTCCATCTTGTTAAGGATCTTCATCGTGATTTTTGGCCTTCTATATTCCGTTGGACACGAGCCAACTCGCAACTTTTAATGACAAACATTTTCAAATTAAAATGTACACCGGCCAATTCGTAACTTTTGCTACCTGAACCTGCCAACTCGAAACCTTCTACAGGTGAATTCGGAACCATGGATTAAATCTAATACCTCAGGTGTCCCTCAGGTGTTAAAATTTGTACCTCTATCGATTAGTGGGATTATTTTTAATAAAATAGTTTTCACCCCCGAGAAGGGGTGGCATCCACCCTTGGGGTAAAAGTGCAAGTTCGCACCAAATCAGTTAGTTTAATGGTTTTAATCTTCTCAGTGAAGATTATTAGTTGTTATTTAGCTTTTCGTAAATTTTCCTAAATGATATTATTTTGGTAATATGTGTTTCTACATCTTTTTCAACTAATGAATTAACCACCTGGTTTTCGATTTCTATCTTCCAATGTGTATTTTTCTATTTTAAAAGTTAGTTTAGTGCTTTTTATGATCATGTGTACTCGGTTTTAGGATTTATTAGGAACTATCCATTTGTATTTATATTCCCTCACATAACATAATTTCGACATTTCAGTATTATATTTTTTTAATTAAAAAATGTACGACATAAGTACTTGTTTCATTAGGTAGCAAATGAAGGCATAAAAATGAAAACTAAACGTTATGTTGTTTACAATGTTGCAATACCTATATTTAGACACGATATTAACATGCTAAAATGAAGGGAAGACGAAGTATTGGCACAGCCTCGCTTCGAGTATTTGCATTTGTCGTTGCCTGTACTATACTCCAATAATTTCAGGCAAGCTTCCTATATCACACGAAACTGAACACTAATTAAACACCCTAATTCAAATTAATAAGCCACCAACTTCACGAACTTCGTACCAACTAACTTGCATATTTGCGCATACAATTATTGTGGTGTTAAGAGCCGTGTTTAACTCGGTTAACGAAAAATTTGCATTTCAATTCCAGATTTACGCAGAAATGGAGATCAGCCAGATGTTTCTTGATTATTTTCTCAAATCTGTTGAGACTGAGGACGGCCAAGGTTGTATTAATCAATTAAAAATTCCAACACTCTTTTGTAATGATGTAGAAACACAGTTATAATCGTAGTATTAATAGTACATAGTTATACAGTGTGACCCATAAGAAACGTACCGAAAGGAAATTGACAAGAGAATATTTAAGAAAACCTGAAATCACATTTTATAAATTTTTACGCATAATATTTGATAACCAAAGGTTTACCATTTACAAAGGAGGCGCCGTTTTCCAAAGTTTTCAGAATGAAATGAAGTTTAATTAGGATCTAGACGAAAGTGGTTTTTGATTATCAATAAATTGTTTAATATCTCTACTGGGAATTCTTCTTCTTTTTCAGGTGCCATCTCCGCTACGGAGGTTGGCAATCATCATAGCTATTTTAATTTTTGCGGTAGTAGCTCTAAATAGTTGTTTTGAGCTGCACCCAAACCATTCTCTGAGGTTCTTCAGCCCTGAAATTCGTCTTCTTCCGATGCTTCTTCTGCTTCTGCCATCTATTTTTCCTTGCATTATGAGTCGCAGGATGCCATACTTCTCGCCCCGCATCACATGTCCGAGATACTGTAGTTTTCTTTCTTTAATTGGAAGTTCAACTTCCTTTTCTTCACCTATTCTTCTCAGTACTTCGTTGTTCGTAACTCTATCTACCCAGGAAACCCTCATAATTCTTCTATAGGTCCATATTTCAAAGGCCTTAAGTCGTCTCATTGTCCTACATTGAACGTCCATGATCCCACTCCATACTATAGTACACTGTAGACGTAACATTTTGTTAGGCGTACTTTAAGAGCTAATGTAAAATCTTTGGTACATAGGACCTTTTTCATTTTCATAAAATTAGAACGTGCTTTTTCGATTGTGACTTTGATTTCTGCATTGTAGTCATTATTTTCTGTTATAAGTGTTCCTAGGTAAGTGTACTCTTTTAGTCTTTCGATCTGCTGGCCCTCTACTATCAAGATTTCGTTATTATTATGGTTGTTTTTACTAATTTTCACAAACTTCGTCTTTTTGATATTGAGAGAGAGTCCGTACTCCCTACTACACCTTACTATTTTACTCATGAGTCTTTGCAGGTCTTGTAAACTATCGGCTATGATTACTGTATCATCTGCATATTTGATGTTGTTAACTAAGACCCCATTTACTCTTATGCCGATTGTTTCATCTTCCAGAGTTTCTCGCATTACCTCTTCAGAATAAGCGTTAAATAATAGAGGTGATAGTATGCAGCCTTGCCTCTGATTCCTCTCTTTATTTCCATTTCTTCAGATGTTTCTTTTTCAATTCTTACTATTGCTCGCTGATTGTTATAGAGGTGTGTTATTACTTATTAGTCTTAAATCTCTTTCATCTATGTTTTTAGTTTTCAGAATTTCATGAGTCGATCATGTTTTACTTTATCAAACGCTTTATTGTAGTCTATAAAACAGACGTAAAGAGGACGGTTAACGTCCAAACATCTCTGTATCAGCACATTGAACTAGAATAATGCCTCTCTGCTACCCATACCATTGCGGAACCCATATTGAGTGTCACTAATATCCAGCTCCAGTTTAGAATGTATTCTGGCGTAAATAATTTTCAGCAAGGTATGTGACATAAAACTTATGGTTTGGTAGTCACTGCATTCTTTGGCATTCACTTTCTTTGGCAAACACACAAATGCTGATGTCAACATTTCTCTAGGGATGATTTCCGTAGTATAGATAGCGTTGAACAGTTGTACTATTATATCCAGGTTTTTCTCATTGACCAACTTTATCAGCTCGCTAGGTAGTTCATCTGGACCAGCAGATTTATTGGCTTTCATTGAGTCTATTATTGCCTGACTAACCTCTGATTTGGTTATCTCTGGGCCCACGTCTACGGTTTGGCTATCTACGGATGTACTAGCTTCTCTCTGGTCATGAAATAGTTCCTCGATGTACTCTTTCCCTGGGAATCCAGATTTATTTAGCTGGGAATCCCTTTACTGGGAATTAAAATATACAAAATAGCACATTTTTGGCACCTAATCCTAAGACTAAACTACATTTATATTTAACTGAATATGTTGCTTTATTGTCGTAGTGTAGGTATTCCCAACGGTTCACCTTAGAATGTAATAATTATTGTTAATACAGACTTCACTGTTGTAGCTAGGTTCACTGCCCGACTTTAAACCCTTATTTTTATATTTATCACTATCACACAAATTCAAAAAATTTGGTGCGTTTGAGCCTGCGGACTACGTGTTGATTATCTAAAAGTTCTAACACTTCCCTGATTGTATGGTTGTGGAGTCGGTTTGTTGCGGATATAACGTGGAACGTTGACACATATTTCTTAATATAGTTTTGAACTTTTTGAATACAGGTATAGTTATTCTCACTACTATATCCCCATAACTCTAAACCATATGAGTATACTGTTTAGAACATTTGTTTGTAAAATAAATACCTTCTTCTTGATTGTAAGTTGTGAGCTTCTAATACAACCTCTTGTATTTCAGTTTTAGTTCTTCAGTTTTATTTCTGATATGTTCCTGCCACTTTAATTTGCTATTCAAATGTAGGCCTAAGTATATAACAGTGGCGGCTCGTGGCTTTAGTGACAGGGTCGGCAAGGTTTTGTCTCCTCAGATAGGTATGCCATCTAATTAAAAGGCTTCAGTTTCATAGGAGATTTTTGGTTTTTGTTTTTTTTTTTTATTTTTTTTTGTTTTTTTGTTTTTTCCTATAAATTTAGAACCTAAACCTGTTTATAAATTAAGTCTATTTAGCCTATGTTGTTTCGAAGTAGGAAAATGGGTTATAACGTCATTGTAAAATTTATTATTGCTTTGGAGAGATTTTAAAAGTTTTTTTCTATTGACATTTGAGACAAGTTTGACATTCTCCCTTGTTTCATGGTGTTTCGACAATACGTTTTGACTCTTTTAAGACAAGAGAAATCCCGTTCATTTGAAGCAGAATTTGCCCACATTTGAGAACAATAATTTATTAATTTCGGGAACAGTTTGTTGTACCTAATGAAATGCAGTATATAAAATTATACATGTTTTGTAACTTATCCCAACTTCCTAAAATATTTGGATCAGCATATAAACCTGTTAATCCATTTTCTTATTTTATTTGATTAAAGAATGGTGGTTAATTTTTAATGACATTTTGAAAATTCTTTGGCCTAACTTTTAAATTTTGAATCGTCAAAGAGGTCAATGACTTATAACAGTGAGTAAATAATAGTTTTGCCTGGTGCAATAGTTTTAACTTTTGCCTGGAAACCATACAATACGCCGGACATCAAGGCAGCGCTGTCATAAATTTGCCTTACCAAGTTATTGTTGATATAAAAAAATTTTAATATGTCCTTTAAAACACCAAAAATATATTCTGTCTTATGGCTTCTACTCACGTCTGAAAACCTAAAAACCTCTCATAAATATTAAACGTAACGCGTATCGAAGAACAATAATTGATACTTGTGAATGACATGTTACCTCTATCAGTAGTTTCGTCTACTTCTACCGAAAAGGATCAAAATGTAACTACTAATTGATTCTTTTATTCTGTGCTGTTTTAGGTACGCCGCTAAATGTCTTCGAGTCAGAAAGTAAATTAGAAAATTTGTTAAACAATTTTATTTGTTCTCTATAATTAACTTGATGTAACGAATCCTCCGATTCATCCTTTCACGTAAATGGTAATTTCTAATAACTTAAAAAAATTACAATATCAATCATTAAACGACGTAAAACTACCTACTTACCTATTTCATAATTTTATCCCGGGCGCGATAGCAAGGGTACGTGTAGGCTAGGTACGTGCCTTGCTACCGTTTGCAGATCACCGCTCGGCAGATTGTTTTCTGCCGTACTTGCCATTCAAATATATACGGGAAATGTATAATTGGTTGCCTATCGGCTAATATTCCATAGCTTCTTATTACAAGCAAATCTTCAATCTGGGAACGGCTTGCAGAAAACACACAATCGCAATCGGGTGCATGGCTATAGGATCATTTTTGAAAAGTCTCTTACGCACAGCGCACAGGGATCACTTAACGTATGGGATCGATCGAATTCTTTTAAAAACAGTGAATAAAATTTAGTCTGTATTATCTCACAGATATTTTTTTATTTCACAAAAACGAATATCATCAACTCTGATTAAATTAAATATTTAAAAAAATCTATAATGTGTCCATAAATATGTGGGTCGGCACTGCCGAACCTGACCAGCCGCCACTGGTATATAACTGCTTTCTTGTATAGAACGATTTTATTGTTTATTCTAACTGGTTGATTATTAATTTTGTTTGTAAGTGAAATTTATATGGGCTGATTTCGTTTTATTAATTTTTATACGCCACTTATTATTCCAAGTGGCGCATAAAACGTTGCTTTTTGTTTTCCGTCACGTGCCTATGTTCCATTTTCTTTTCTAATAGGCGGAATCTGTTACGTTGGTCTATTTTTTTTTGTATACCTATTTCCACAACGAGTAGTCACTGGTTTGGTCATCTGTCGGATCGTTTAGGTATTGGTTTATTGATTCAATTTATATCCCTTTTATCTGCTGTGTGAGGTTATTTAATACTTTTTTATTTTCTGCAGTTGTCTTTTTTGCCATTTTTTTTGCTTTTTTTATGAACTCTATTGAGTACAACAATCTGCCCATTGGGCATTAAGCATTTGTTATGGTAAAAAATACAGGCATGTGGAGAGTTACTCCAGTGAGTAACCTCTTTGCAAATGTTTTCCTGGATTTTGTATTTTTTTTGCACCAGTTCTCGAATTTTGGAACAGTTATGGTAGTTTTGGAATAGTTATGACCTTTGGTTTTTCTTATAATTTGTTTGGTATTATTCCGTGCTCATCATCACACCGCCAAAGTTGTCCATTGTCGGACATAGGCTTTCTCAATATGTCTCCGCCCGTCTATATCTGCGCAGCTGCAATCCAGTTTGTCACTATTTTTTTAATATCATCGATGCATCTGGTAGGTGGTCTTTCACGACTTTGCTTGTCGGCCCTTGACCGCCACTCTAAAATCTTCTTTGTCCATCTGTTGTCTCTCCGTCTTGCGACGTGTCCTGACCATTTCCATTTCAACTTCGTAATACGTTTTATGATGTTTTCCACTAAAGTTCTTCGGCGTAACTCATCATTTCGTAATATATCTATCAAAGTTAGGCCAGACACGGATCTTTCCATTTTCCGTTATGCTACTTGTAATTTTCTAATTGATTTAGTGCTGCTTATTGTATATTCATGGTTAGTTTCTGTACTTATTCGTCAAGTTGC
The DNA here is from genome assembly GCF_917563875.1 of Diabrotica virgifera virgifera. Classification (NCBI taxonomy): domain Eukaryota; kingdom Metazoa; phylum Arthropoda; class Insecta; order Coleoptera; family Chrysomelidae; genus Diabrotica; species Diabrotica virgifera. Next base: position 60,493,521 of record NC_065448.1, on the reverse strand, counting down.
TCATTAGTTTTAATTGGTACATTTAGCACAATTACCTCACTTAACTCCTGTCGAAGGCTAGCGCAGTCCAGGTAATAATTCCTCTTTGTATAATATGCTCACTCATTGTTAGTAGGTAATATTAGAGAGTGATCAGAACTGGGACCATTAGCTTTAATCAATTTTAATAAAATTTGTTGCAACTTTTCTTGAAATGAAAAAGTCCTTTAAGTCGGGTGTTATGGGATTATTATACCTTAAAAACAGCTTGAGGGCAATATCAATAAACTGTTGCTTAATTTTTAAATTTCGGTACACGAGTATTGATTTTTCATGGTAAAATAATCTGAAATAGTGTTGTGACCAACTCGTCTTTTATTTTTAAAAATAAGAGGTTGTAGAAACGTTTGTCATTAGTGATTGATATACAATCTGTTTGCCCTATCGGTCTGAAAACTAAGACGGGTAGGCAAACCAAGCGCTTTCACTTCACTGTGAGAGGTCTAGTAGAGTTATGGTTCAATATTCAATACCAAGAAACAAAAAAATAACTTAGTATTTTAAAATAGATCTGAGACTTGAATTAGTATTAGGAGTATCTTGATAAGGAACCCAAAGAAGATAATATAAAGAGCCTAAAAATAGAAACAGTAGATACATTATAACAAGCCCATGAAACATTTTTGACTCCAACCTTAATAAAGAAGAAAAAATTAGTAAAGAAATAAATAAAAAAAAAATAGTAAAAAATGTTCAGCCACATGTCATAAACCCCTTAACCAAAAATACATTCCAAATAAATGGAAACATTTGGCTACAATCCATCATGAAAAAGAAGATAAAAGTAGATGTTGAAAACTATAGACCCATTACCGTACTAAACCATCTATACAACCCCTTTACTCGAAGACTGGCAAACAAATTATAAATAAATCTCGAATTCTACCACTCAGAAAAACAAACAGGATTTCGATCAGGCCATGGAACAAACAACCATCTGTAGTGCCTTAAAACTCTAGTTGCAAAGTCTTTTTTATATCACAGACATTTCTCTTTTATTTAATTTCAAAAACTTCCAAAACTTCCACAAAACATTTGATATAGTTAAAATAGTTTCTATCTTAAAAGCACTATTGGAATGCAGAATATGCCACAGGTATTGAAATATTTTTCGAATGACATGTAACAACTGTAAGCCTTCGTTGCATGACTGAGAAGAGAAAAAATAGTCATTAAGTACGCATTTAAACGATTAGAATGGAACTTAGAGAAGAATACGAAATGAAACAAATCAATTGGTAAGAAGAACAAAAAATGAACACTGAAAACAGTTTAAAAAAGGATGGAAAGCGACTTCTACGGAACACAAAAACAAATATGGAGATTCATAAGAAACTAACGGAAAGAAATCGCAGAATTGAAGGAATACAATAATATACCAGCAAAGGAATGGAAAAGATACTTGACGGAACTATTTAAAGGAAAGGAAAATAATAATCCAAACAATAACCTACCTGAATTAAGACACGAAATAGAAATCAGTTTTCAGGAAGTAGAGATAGCTATAAATTTACTCAAAAAGAGAAAGTTACCAGGATCAGACGGAATAACCAACAAGCTTCTAAAGTACGGAGGAGAAAGTATAACCCTAGAGATGGCAAAACTTATACAAAAACTAATATTCCACTACAAGATACCAGATGCACGGAGAAACAGCATAATGATACCAATGTCCAAAAGGGGAGACAAAGAAGACCCCAACAATTATAGAGGTATAAATATACTGAACACCGCAGTTAAGCTAACCAAAAAGCTCCTAACCAACAAAATCAATAAACTAACAACTTTATCAGATGAACGACAAAGATTCAAATCCAGAAGATCCTGCGTAGATGCCATATTTGTACTGAGACAAATCACAAAAAAGGCCGTTGAGTACAATTAGCCAGCATATCTATGTTTTATAGACCTGACAAATGCTTTCGATCGCATCCAAGTCGAAGACGTCTTAAATTTACTGTATAGAAGAACGATACCAATCAACATTATGCAAACTATCGAAAACATCTACTTTCATAATAGATTTACGGGCGTTTCGCCCCCGCCGTTTCGCCCCCGTCGTTTCGTCCCCAGCCGTTTCGCCCCCGAACCGTTTCGCACCCGAACCGTTTCGCCCCCGGGACTATACCTAATATTTTTAACTAGTTGCATTGGATTATAAATAAAATGTGCTTTGTTGCACATGTTTATAGTAGGTAGACAGGATTAATACATAATTGTTCTCAGAAATAATTTTATATATTTACTTACACAAAGGATTTTGTTCTCAGAAAACTAATTTTGCCTTACTTACAATATACGGATAAAGTATAGACTTCTTACACTTAGGCCGATGCCACATTATGCGTTTTGAACGGATGCGGTGAAAACGCATCCGTTTCCAACACAACCGGACCGACCTGTCACACTATGCGTTTAGTCTGGTGCAGGTAGTAAGCGCGTACCGATGACTCAAAACGCATCCGCTTCCAACGCAACCGGACCGATCTGTCACACTATGCGTTTTCATCGGATGCGTCGGAAACGCATCCGGTCAAAACGCATAATGTGGCATCGGCCTTATACTTAGACTTAGACTTCTAAGAAAAACAAACAAAAAAATGATCAATAGGTAAATGTATTACTAACATTGTATTTATAAATCAATGCAACTAGTTAAAAATGTTACATAAAATCTCGGGGGCGAAAGGGTTCGGGTGCGAAACGGTTCGGGGGCGAAACGGCTGGGGACGAAACGGTCGGGGGCAAAACGGCGGGGGCGAAACGTCCGTATCCCTTCATGATTGAATACAGGCAAAGATAAATGGAAAACTAACACAGTTTATGCCAGTACAAAGCGGAGTCAGACAATGTGACTCGTTAAGCCCACTGCTCTTTAATATAATAATGGACGAAATAATAGAAGCAGTACGTAAAGGTCATGGTTACAGAATGGGGAACAAAGAAATCCAAATATTATGTTATGCAGACGACGCCGCATTAATCTTCGAGACAGAAGGCGATTTCCAAAGATGAACACACATAGAAGATGTAAAATAACATTTTTGGATGTTGTTTTATGTGCTATTAGATTGAAAACTTAGTTTTTTGATAGCAGTTGCCGCTAGGGCATCCCTGCCATTTCGTTCGTTGCAATCCGTGACTGCACGCCGGGGTTTGTCCTAGTTGGGTCAGAGAGAGCAGCATATGTGCCTCCTGATGAGAGATTAATAAGTTTCGAAACCGGTAGAGGTGCTTCTGCACTCTCTGATTGAACTGGAATAATGATGCGGCTGTAGTTTCGTGTTGCAACGAAATTGAAAATGGTTATTCATTTTTGATTTACATGTTTACTCCGATTGGAGAACAAAGGGAATCATTCTCGTTGGAACTTTACCACGCTGAGCAGATGGGACGTGAATTATAAATTGTAAAATTCCCTCATCTTCCTTAGTCTCAGCATCCGTTATGGCTTGCAAATTGTAGAAGCCTCGGAGGTGTTACCAGAGAAGATTTCCATTATTTTCAGTCTGGTAGGATGTAGAAGAATATTTTTGGATGTTGTTTTATGTGCTATTAGATTGAAAACTTAGTTTTTTGATAGCAATTGCCGCTAGGCCATCCCTGCCATTTCGTTCATTATAATCCGTGACTGCATGCCGGGGTTTGTCCTAGTTGGGTCAGAGAGAGCAGCATATGTGCCTCCTGGTGAGAGACTAATAAGTCTCGAAACCGGTAGAGGTGTTTGCTGCACTCTCCGATTGAACTGGGATAATGATGCGGCTGTAGTTTCGTGTTGCAACGAAATTGAAAATGGTTATTCATTTTTGATTTACCTGTTTACTCCGATTGGTGTACAAAGGGAACCATTCTCGTTGGAACTTTACCGCGCTGAGCAGATGGGACGTGAATTATAAATTGTAAAATTCCCTTATCTCCCTTAGTCTCAGCATCCGTTATGGCTTGCAAATTGTAGAAGCCTCGGAGGTGCTACCAGAGAAGGTTCCCATTGTTTTCAGTCTGGTGGGATGTAGAATAACATTTTTGGATGTTGTTTTATGTGCTATGAGATTGAAAACTTAGTTTTTTTTAACACACATCTTCAATACAACAGCTAAGAAATACAAAATGATAATATCAGCAGAAAAAACCAAATGTATGACAACATCCAAATACCCTTCTTCTTCTTCTTGTGCAACTCCTATCGGAGATTGGAAAGCATCAAGGCTACCCTGACTTTGTTTACAGCTGACCTAAAAAGTTCATTAGTGGTGCAGCCAAACCACTCTCTCAAATTCCGCATCCACGACATTCTTCTACGGCCTGGATTCCGTTTTCCATTATATTTTGAAGTAATGCGTATATATGACCTCTCATCAGGTGACCCAAATACTCGAGTTTTCTTCGTTTTATCGTTAATAAAATTTCTGGGTCTCTTCCTATCCTTCGTATTACTTCAAGATTTGTGATTCTTTCAACCCAACTTATCTTCAGCATTCGACGGTAGCACCACATCTCGAAAGTTTCAATATTTTTTATGTTGTTCTGTTTGAGAGTCCAGGCCTCTACACCGTATAATAGCGTGTTAAATACGTAGCCACTTAGCATTCTTAATCGTAGAGGGATGCTTATATCTCTGTTGCAGAAGAATTTTCTCATCTTTATGAAGGTGGCCCTGGCAATTTCGATACGTCTTTTTATTTCATTGTTTTGGTCTCCAGTTTCGTTTATTAAAGTTCCCAAGTATTTATAACTTGATACTTTTTCAATTTGAATGCCGTTTATACTAATATGTGCTGGCTGTGTCATGATTTTACTGAAGACCATATACTTGGTTTTTTGATATTAATATTTATGCCATAATTGTTGCAAGCAATATTTATGTTTGTAAGTAATCGTTGTAATTCTTCTACTGTTCTTGCAACTAGTACAGTGTCGTCTGCGTATCGAATATTATTTACAACCTCTCCATTGATTACGATTCCTTCATTTGCTTGCAAAAGGGCTTCCTGACAGATGCTTTCACTATATACATTAAATAACAGTGGTGACAAAATGCATCCCTGTCTTACTCCTCTACGTATTTCTATTGCTTTTGATATCTCGTTTTCTATTTTGATGTTAGCTTTCTGATTCCAATATAAGTTGAGAATTATTCGCAGATCTTTATTATCTATGTCTTTTCTTTCAAGAATGTCTCTTAGCCTATCGTGGCGTACTCTGTCAAACGCTTTTTCAAAATCGATAAAACATGCATGTACTTCTTGATTAACGTCTAGGCATCTTTGTGTAAGAACATTCAAACCGAAGAGAGCTTCTCGAGTACCTAGTCCTTTTCTGAACCCCATCTGTGTATTACTAATATCTGACTCCGACTTTTGATAAACTCGGTTGTGGATGATTTTTAGAAATATCTTTAGTAGATGGCTCATTAAAGATATTGTTCGATGTTCTGAACATTATTTTGCATTGGATTTCTTTGGCAGTGTAACGAATGTAGACAGCACTCCAAATACCCAATACGATGTAAAATCGAAATTGATGTGAAAATAATAAAGCAGGAAGCAAGGTTTAGATATATGGGAATATATATAACCAGTTACGGATATACTGAAGAGGAAGTACCACAACAAAGCTTAAAAGCAAGTACAGCGGCGAAATCTCTTAATGACACAATCTGTAAGAACTAAGACCTAAGACAAAACACAAAAGCAAGAATCTATTAAGCAGCAATTAGACCTATATTGACATACACGGCGGCGGAGACAAGACCTGACACATCTAAAACGAGACGACTACTACTACTAGAAACAACGGACGGGGTCGAGTTCGCTCCCAATGGTAAGAATTTTACCTGAACTAAAAAAGGTAGAGTCCGAATTGGCTCCCATAGACAAAATTTATTTTACCCAAACATGTCGAAAATATCACCCAGCGTTGTCACTTCTTTCAAATTTTCTCTTTTTGTTAGAAACAGGTACCTTCCTAGAAATATCTATGGGAAAGGAGGAAGACCTAACCCTTCGGTCCTAACTTAAGTTTCGGGTATTAGAGTGTAGAGCGCAAACCGGCCGATTTCAGGTAAGAGCGCAAAACGGTCGAGCGCATACCGGTCGACATCGATAATTTGTGTTAAAATTGCCACATAAAATTGCCACATTGCCAATGTTGAACTAAAACAAACTCTCTAAAAGTATTTGTCTAAAAGTATAATTTTCCTATAAAAAGTCTATATCTCTATGTAAATTTCCTAAGCAGTATAAATATTACCAGAAAGTATCTTCCAGGAAGCTCTTGAGGAATGCGCAAGCGGCATCAAAGTGAATGGTACCTGGGTCAATAATATACGATATGCGGATGATTCGGCCCTAATAGCAGACAATATAGAAGACCTCCAAAACCTTCTTAATAAAATTGGAGAGCATAGCGAGAACATGGGACTTAGCATCAACATAAAAAAGACAAAGTTCCTTATAATCAGCCGTCAATTATGTCAACATCAAAATGCAAGACTAGCATATAACAACCAAGATGTAGAGCGCGTAAGAAAGTTTAAGTACCTGGGAACCTGGCTATGTGAAGACTGGATGTCGGATATGGAAATTAAATGTCGGATAGAAAGAGCCAGAAGTGCATTCATGAAATTCAGAAACGTCTTTACGAACTCTGACTTTGACCTAAACCTAAGATTAAGATTCACAAAATGCTATATATGGTCGGTGCTCCTATATGGCATGGAAGGATGGACTTTAAAAATAAACACAATGAATAAGCTAGAGGCATTTGAGATGTGGATCTATCGACGAATCCTTAAAGGTCCCTGGACCGCAAGAATAACAAATGAAGAAATCCTGAGAAGAATTGGTACAGAACGACAACTGATGTGCACAATTAAACAGAGAAAAACGGCATACCAGGGACACATAATTAGAAATGAAAGATATCAGTTTCTGCAAACCTTAATTGAAGGAAAGATCGAAGGAAGAAGGGGAGTGGGCAGGAAGAAAATGTCATGGCTCCGTAATGTCAAACAATGGACAGGACTAAAAAACATAGGAGACCTAATACATACTGCAAGGGATAGAGAAAAATGGTCAAACGTGATCGCGAACATCCATTAGTTGATTGCATAAGAAGAAGAAGAAGATAAATATTACACGATTTGGCAACAATGTCTAATGTTTCCGAGATTATATGAGAGCCTACCCGCATTCATGCGGGAGCCAATTCGTACCCTTCTAAAATTTACCTGAACGAAGCGGAGCGAACTCGACTTCACCCGAAACAACAGAGATGAAAGTACTCCGACGAATATCAGGGAAAAGTCTGTTGGATAGGGAGAGAAGAGAAAACATACGAAAATCATGCAATGTAGAATACATAAATGGATGGGTGACAAAACTGAAACAGGAGTAGAACGAACACATTAGTAAAATGTCAGAGGATAGGATAGTACGAATACCACGAGATAAGTCACCAAATGGACGAAGAAGTATTGGCAGACCAAGAAAAAGATGGTGCGATAATTTAAACAATTTAGGAGGCTAATATTGAAGAAGAAACAGGCTTTAAAACCTACATACAAGAAGGAAGAAGAAGAAGAAGAAGAGTGGAACTAGAAAGTTATTAACATCGATAAATAGAAACTAAATCATCTTTGATATGCTGAGGACTTTATACTTTATTCTCATAACAGACGGCTTAGAAGAAGCCACATTTTATTATGCTACAGCTATAGAAAGTAACACAAAAGTTAATTTAACATAAATTATAATGATGACGAATCGCATTCCTAAAGCTCTTATAGAAATCGACAACCAAACATGTGAGCTACTCAGAAGAGTAAGTTTAGATCAGGCTGCATTCGCAAACCTGAGAGACGTGTTTAAACGAAAATGTTCTAACCTATTTAAAAATAAAAGCTTTTAACCAGTGTAATCTAATCGGTTGGCTGAAAAGTTAGTAGGTTAACATAGTACAATTTTTTTTATAAACTTTGATTTTATTATTCAATAATATACTTACCTTCGAGGATGATACAACGATTATTATAGCGGTCATACAACTTTTCAATATCATTTTTATAATACAATTTGTCTTAAGCCTCAAAATAAGCCTCAGTTTCAGCGATTACCTCTTCATTAGTGCTACATTTTTTTTTTCAGCGAGCATTCTATTGAGGTCAGCGAACAGGTGGTAGTTGTTGAGAGCCATATCTGGTGAATACGGTGGCTGCGGAAGCAATTCGAAGCCCAATTCATGAAATTTTGCCATCGTTTTTATTTATCTGTGGCACGGTGCGTTGTCTTGATTTCGTTGTTTGAATGCTCCAATAATACAAGATAATAGTCGCTGTTAATGGTTTTCCCTTTTCAAGATAGTCGATGAATATTATATCATGCGCATCCCAAAATACTGATGTCACAACCTTGCCAGCCGACTGTTGCGTCTTTATACGCTTTGGAGTCGGTTCATCACCTGCAGTCCACTCAGCAGACTGTCGATTGGACTCCGGTGTGGAATGATGGAACCATGTTTCATCCATTGTAATATATCGATGCAAAAATTCTGTTTTATTACGATTGAAGAGCTTCACCCACTTCTCAGAATAATCAATTCTTTGTTGTTTTTGATCGATTGTGAGCTCTCGCGTCACCAACTGCACAGAGCTTTCGCATACATAAATATTCATGCACAATATATCCAACTCATTCCTTTGATATCCTTAGAGCTTCAGCTATCTCGAACAACTTCACTTTACAGTCATCCAAAATTATTTTGTGAACTTCTTTTGTTGTTTTCGTCGGCAACAGCCTCTTTGGGGCGTCCACTACGTGCATCGTCCTCGGTGCTCACTTCGCCTCGTTTAACTTGGCAAACCATTTCTCAATGGTTGATGTTCCTGGTGCATAGTTCGAATAATGTTTATCGAGCCAAACTTTGGCTTCGACAGTATTTTTTTGCCAAAAAGCAATGCCTTATTAAGACACGAAATTCCTTTTTATCCATTTTTTTTTAAACTAGCACAAGTTGCTTCACTCAAAATGCTATATCTCATAATCTAATAGCTCTACAGCTGTCAAATTTATACACACTCTCTATATACAAAGGAGAAACCCCAACTCTCAGAAAAACATCAGCAGAAAAAGGAATAAAGACAACGTAAATGGAGAGATCAATGCTTGGAATAAGGTTGAGGAATATGTATACTGAGAAATGGGAAAATTCGTACACGAACCCGGAGGTCGAACGTCGTACAAGGAAAACATGGACATGGGCGGGACATGTTGCAATAATGAAAGACCGCTTGAGGGGAGACTATGTGCAGACTATGTAGGGAACACCTCCATAAGGATGTACTAAGAACCTCAAAGGAATTGTGACCAATTTGTAACGTTTACGTTTTCCCAGTGTAGATTTTGGTCATGTCCCTTTCATTTCACGCTTTTATCTTAACTGATTAGATCTTAGAGTCCCTATCGACGTGTTTTTCTTAGAAACACATATGTGCTATCGATAGAGTCGAATGTTAGACTTTAATAGCTTTCTGGTGAATGATATGGGCCTTGCATCCCATAACTCATCTTAAGTATTAGGCTCGCTAAGCCCTTTTACGAGTGGTAAGGAAATCTGTTCTTGAATATCTCTCACAGTTTCCCATAATTTTGATTGGTTAAAACCCCACCCCTATTAAAGGACGCCAAAGGTTCATAAAAACCACAAATTCTTAAAATTCTGCATCATTTGTGAGTTGAGTTAATATAGTGCAGTCATGTGATTTCCAGTGGCCATAGGTTTGGTAGACCCGACTTGTGTCGGTAAGTTAAAAAAAAACAATCTTTTATAAATGCCTCCAATACAATTGCGGTATTCTATTTTTTAAAGGGTCCACCTTTCACCTTTCACCTTCCACCTATGCATTATGTTGTCCAGCTGCTATTTTATGAACACTGTTAAATACTATTATTCTTTCGACTGTGTCGTAAAGTTGAATTTCTTCATGGCCATCTTCCACACCTTGAGAGCCTGCCGGCTTACAAAGGGCCATCCTACCCTCTAACAGATGTTTTAAGTAAGTCACTCATCTTTTACTTATTGAAGAAGTTAGTAGAGACGCCTTTGTTATGTCCAGGGCAAGGACAATTTTGTGTTCTTTCGTGAAATAAGTTCAATGACCTAAAGTTTTCGCCCAGTTTGTGATAGTGACATTCTGAAAACTAGGTCATACTTTTAGTATGAAGTTGATGATTATCTTTTTATTTTTAAATGGGTGATCATTTAAACTATAAACATTTACATTATGTAGATATTTTTCTGAGTATTATTAGAGTGTTATTAAGTATTGTTAGATAGGTATAAATATAAACAAAGAGCTCTTTCTTTTTTTGTTGTAAGTGAACGGTAAAATTTCTAGTTTTTATTTAAAGTATGGATTTTTTATTTTTTCGAGTAACTACAGTTCATTTTTTTTGAGTTAATAATTAATAGTTATATTCGTTCACTTACATTCCATTTTTTTAGTATTACTGTGTTGGTGAATACACCAATTTATATGCAGTGATTGTTATTATGTCGCCAACTTTTGTCTTATAGATTAACGGTTTAGGTATTTTTTGGTTTCTTAATTTTGTTGTTGGCGATCTTATACTGCGTATACACTGTACGTATTGTGTAAATATTGAGATTTCGTAGAGTATTTTAATAAATGTTACATTGAAACTTACGATGTCGTATTTTATTTAATTTTTTTACAGCTCAAGATTAGTACATTGATGTTTTGTCGTAGCATTCTTGCTAATTTGTTATTGTTGTGTTATGTTTCGTTAATTATTGTTCCTTTGAGTATTTTTTGGTCAAAATACCTGGCGCCCTATATTTTCGTTTGAGTATTAAGTATTTCCGTTACCTTAGAGTCCAAGTGTCAAACCATCAGTTAATGTTATCTATTTACCTTTTGTCTATCTTCTTTTCATTAGCTCTATTCGCATACCATTGTTTATTCATTTAACACCTTTCATTGTAACAGAAGCCCAACACAAAGAACCATGCCCACATCTCTTCCGACTGAGCAACGTGGCCATTGTTTCGTCAATGTAGGCGATTGGACCTTTCTATCTTCGGTCATTCCTTTATTCCATCTAAGGATAATATCGTCCTGATCCTTCTGGTTCAGCCTTCATGATCTCTTGTCCATCTGATCGTTATACAAATTGGATAACTGAGGCACAGAACGGAAATAGATGAAAATATGTATACCTAGAGGAGACCTATGTTCAACGATGGAGAAATCAGGGCTAATTGATCATAAGAGTTGTTCCGTACTGCACTAAAAAAATTATTTTTTTTTCGAAATTTAATTTTAAGGCTCCAAACTAAATCATAAAGAAAACAAAGTCCGCGATAAAAATTAACGACAAAACAAACTTCTGATATTATATACTGTATGCTTTTAAAATAACACAGAAAATGTATCATCGTTTAAAATACTGATAAAAACCATGGGCCGCGCGTATTTCCATCGAGTTTTCGCGATGCCCCTTTATATCCACTCATCCTCCAGATATAAATTAGCCCCAAAACAAAATTCCCGTTACTGGAGAACCCTTATCGTAGAGTATAGTGGGTGACTTCACTTGGGGTAAATCCAATCGTCAAGAGTGACATTCTCCAATAATCTGATTGTGTTGTATAGCGTTCTGTGATCTGATCTTCAAATCCCCAACGTGTTGATTCGAAGTGGGGATCTATTGAAACTAGAAACGGGGGACAAGCCGCGATCTAGCCCCTCCTTTTCTTTGTAGTTTGTTTGAAGTGGAGAAAACGGTGTACCCGGGAAAGTACTTAGCTTGAAAGCAAAGATTCCGGTATACAGGGAAGGATCAATATCATTCAGTTTTAATTGTAAAATACTCCTTACAGAATCAAAATAATTCTTATAATGATACATTTATAACAATAAGATCATACTAGTATAGCCTAATTTTCCATTATATGTCAGCGTCCTATTTATAGGATACTAAAAATTTAAATTTTTTTAATCATTAAAATTTGTTTAAATTGTAAGAAAAAATTTATCCTGTATATTTTATAATGTAGTAAACTGATTAATATATTTTGTTTTCTTGTTTGATTATATTACAAACACCCTTTCAGTAAAAAAAATATAAACGTTGGACAAATTTCTTGACCTCGTCTAGATTTACACATTCGGCCCTTTATTGTCTCTCAATGGGTTATTATTGTTGAGTAAGGTTTATTACATCCGATAGTCATAAATTAATCTCTTAAAAATACAGTGCTGAACGTTAACTATAAAGTTTGTTTTACTGTCCTAGAATTAGGACGCTGGTACTTAGCGACATCAAAATATGTAACAATTTTAGTATTGAATTTGTCTGAATCTGCGCTGAAATCGTTTAAATAATAATCGCTGAATAAATAATCGTTTAATTCGCTGAAATAGTTGGGGTTTTTAAATTGTACAAAATTTTGTTTTTCTGAAGCTATTTTCTTGTGGCATTTTTGCAATTAACTAGTTTTGATGGGAAATTTTGTTTATTGTGATTTGTATAAAAGGTTTTGTGTTAATCATATTTGGGAAAAATATAATAAATTTTGATCCCTGTCGAAGTAGGGTATATTGTTATAATTTTGGCTTTTATACTGGCGAAGCAATAGTTAAAAATGATCTTGAAGATTTAACCTTGGGATCAAGAGTAGTAGTAGGTAATTGATATATTAGATTGCGTTGCTAAACCTGCAAGTCATTGGGTGTTTTTTGACAATTTATTTATTGTACCCTCGGAGATCCGTGGAAAAAATTTACACCAAAATAACAAAATTCAGTTCGGCAACACTTTGTTAATGTTGATAGTAACATATCCTTTTTAAGATAAACACAACTGTAATTTAGTCCAAACAAATTAATATATTTTTTGTCAACAAAAATGAGATTTTTCAACCAAATAATGTTTCAAATATGATGTGCAAAATAATTTTTAATTGGGTTCTGCTAATGGGCTTGCTTTTTTTGTCATCAAAGTAAAAAAACTTTAAATTTCACTCATTAATTCAGCATTGCCAGGTTATCATCTTAATTATTTTAACTGTACTAATATCCGTCGAGTAATTCTGAATGAGTAATAGGTTGTTAAAACATTTTATCTATAGCGGCTTCTAGAATATCTTAAAAATATCGAATTTCATTGATAAAATGCGCATATCCCACCGATCTTCGCTTCGACGTTACCAGCAGAGATTTGTTAATTCATTTACAAAAATGTTGATACCGACAAACAGGAACCTTGCAGGAAACAAGATTATCAAAGTTTTCTATACAAGATACGAAAATTTTCAGTGTGATGTAATAGGAAAATACTTTTTGTAAACTGGAACGATAATGAATGTGTTACTATAGCAGCTAATTTTGACAATATACATAGAACGTCTCGCACAAGCTAGTAGATGGGATCGCAAGCTTAAAATAACACCTTTGATTTCTCAATCACACGTGTTAACAATTATCATAACTACATGGAAGACCTGGAACACGACCGATTTGTTGGAATATATGCCACTAAAATCAGAGCCAAGAAGTGGTGTTCTCTTATTAGTATATCATCAGCAAAAGTTTTTATGGGCGAAAGGCTAGATGGGAAAGGAAACTTTATGGCAAAACACAAAAGGCAGAGACGATGTCAAGGAGAAAATTGTAAAGCCAAACCACTAACACACTTTGGATAATGTAGTCTAACATTATGTAAAAATTGTTTTATACAGTATCATAAAAAACGTTTTTTTATAAGATTTAAAAATATTCAATTATTTTAAACTCATTCATACATACCTTCAATTGTGGTAACCCTAACGCCCAGCGTCCTACTTATAGGACGGGTCATAATTCAAAAATGCAAAGGTGTAAATTAATTTCATGGATATTTCCTGATTCTCCTTCTTGTAGAGCCTATCGGTTTCGGATGTTGGCGACCATCATGGCAATCTGCACTTTGCACACTGCTGCTCTGAAAATATTTGTAGTGGTTGTGTTGAACCACGTAAGTAGATTTTTCAGCCACGAAATCCTTCGCCTTCCTGGTCCTCGCTTTCCCTCTACTTTTCCCTGTAAGACCAGTTGCAGCAGTCCATATCTTTCACTGTTCCTCATGATGTGACCGAGGTATTCGATTTTGGCCGTTTTTATTTTGATTAACAGCTCTTTTTCTTTTTGCATTCCCAGCAAAACACCCTCATTAGTAATGTGGTTGGTATAAGATATATTTAGGATTTGACGATAAAGCCACATCTCAAAAGCCTCAATTTTCTTGCAGGTGGCGTCTGTGAGAGTCCACGACTCAACTCCGTATACTGATAATTATGTATGTATGTACCATGAATACTGATAATTATGTATAACCAAAATTTTGAAATTTGAAAAATAAATAACTGGTGTTAATGGGTTAACGTATACAGAAGTGGCTACTGGAAGCTTAAAATTCTACAGTGACATGATACAACTAATTTAAAAGAGATACTCACTAAAAATATGCAATATTTTATGCGATATATTTTAAATTATTTTATTTTGAGATTAATAAAAAGTTGAGTGCCGTGGTAGACACGGTTGTCTGTTTAAACAATACGTTTTTAGATGTGAATCTTCTTCAGACTTTACCGGTCCGTATTCCATTAAGGATCATCTGGCGTGTGGCGTATTCGGGATATGAGGGCCTATTTGCTCATTGCCGCATTGCCTAATTTGCTCATTTGCCTAAAAGTAGTTCATCTATTTGGCAGATGTTCGACCATTTACGTCACCAAGAAAGAACTCTATGCTCTCTGGCCTTTGGAACGGTGAGGATCATAGCTTCAGTTTCCTTTTCCACCAGCATAAGGTTCCTGATTCACATACACGTCTTCACTTTATTCTAGGCTCGGTTCTCTATATGCATAATTGACCAGTTTTCGTTGTGCTCTACCTGCACTACAGATCATCCGAATATGCTATTGCCTGTACAACAATGCACAGGTCGGTCTCTTAATTGTACAGAATATTTTAAAGCAATGGAATATTGTGGCGCTCCCGCTGTGATCTTCATCTCGCGCAGTGCTCACGTATCAATCTCTGAAGCAGTTCCTGACCAAATTCTGTACTATTAGAAGCGTTTCTTATATCAACCATAAGAAAATCACCATCCATCTGTTGCCACAATATGAACACCCCTTTTCTGATCCTACTTGTGGAGTCTACCGCAGATTTTGCCATCGTTCTTCATAATTTTCCTCTACAGCATTGTCTTCAGAAGAATCTCAGACACCTTGAGACCAGAATCGCAAAGAAGGATCTGATTGTGTTGTATAGCGTTCTGTGATCTCATCTTCAAATGTCGATTCGAAGTGGGGATCTATTGAAACTAGAAACGGGAGACAAGCCGCGAAGTAACCCCCCCCCCTTCTCTTTGTAGTTTGTTTGAAGTGAAGAAAACGGTGTACCAGGGAAAGTACTTAGTTTGAAAGCAAATATTCAGGTATACAGGGAAGGATCAATATTTAAAATGTTTCTTACAGAATAAAAATACTCTCATCAAAATGGTCTAGAGGACTAGGGGACAAAGTAATCACAGAATAATTAAATGCTAATTTGACAATTTATTTTGAAAATACAGTGGAACCTCGATAAGTCGGATTAATCGGGACCAAGGCCGATCCGGGTTATCAAAAATCCGGGTTAGGCGGAGAATAATGTAAAAATGAATAAAATTTAATAAATAATAATAAACAAATACACATTATAATTGCCAAAAAATGAAACACATAATATGCACAGTACATCTAAATTACATACATACAGTTGTATACAGTATTGTTTATTTCTTGGTAAAAAACTTGAAAAAAAGTGAAACAATATTCGTTTTTTCTGATGAAAATCGGTCCGGGTTAGCCGGACTTCCGGGTTATCGGGGGCCGACTTATCGGGGTTCCACTGTATTGAACTTCAACAAATCTGGACGCTGCTTAACAATCAATCGTGAAAAACAAAACAACCGATCGTTGTACAGAGGGTTTAAAAAATTAAAAAAAAAGTATTTAAACAAAAAATCTCAACTAAAATTTAAAAATAAAGTTGTAGGATATGTTTAATAGTGCGCATAACCACATCTGTTATTAACCTCGACGTAGATCTGGCATAGGTACTTCTTATCAAATTGTCAATATCGTCTTACTTAATTTGTTGTCATTGCTTTTGCATACAGTTTAGGAGCTCTTTCCTTGTCTGCAACACTTATCCTTGCGGTTGTACGTAGGTACAGGTCGTTTCAGTATATTCCAAATGTGCTCGATGGAATTTATGTCAGGGGATCGAGCAGGCCAGAGCAATACGTGAATATTGTTCGACTCTAAAAAGTTCTCACGATTCTTGCAACATGCGGACGCGCATTGTCTTGCATCAGCACAAAACTGTCTCCGAATTATGAGGCATATGGACGAACAATTAGATTAAAAAATATTTCAAGAGTGGTTCGAAGTCAAATTTGTTCCAGAAATAAAAAATAATTAAAAACCAAACAATTTGCCACAACAAGCTGTGGTGTTGATTGACATCATAGCTCCCTCGCATCCTGAAACGCATATGGTTAAGTCTGCTGACGGAAAAATATTTGCCAAATTTTCCCCTCAAACACGACTGCGTTAGTTAAGCCTATGAACCAAGGCGTCGTTGGAAGACTCGCGTCGATATGACTTCAGGTTTGGAAGTTATTCACTATTCTCGACTAGATTTACGAAATCTCATCTGCGTGGGAATCGGTAAAGTCTTCAACAATTATGAAGTCATGGGAAAAATTGTTACCAAACATCAAAAATTGTGTCGAACTAGCAGTTGGAGCAGATGAAAATGAACTGCCTGTCCTTACAAGTTTAATGAACTGAGTTTCTACGGGAGAGAATGTGAACAAAGGAAACCTACCTACAAAGTGGTTAGACTGCGACGCTATGGTATTGGATCAGCTAATTGATGAAGATCGCAATAAAATGCCAAGGAGATAACGAGGAAGGTGATAATAAAGAAGAGGAGCTTGTACCTGGTAGACCAGTGACTCACGAAGCGGCCTTGTGCACGTGGATGAACTTATAGAATACGTAGAGGAACAGGTCAACGCGCTACTCGCTCAAAAGCTGATGCTGCGGATAGTGCAATGCAGAATAAAGAAACATGTTTTTCACCCAAAAAAGTAGAAACAAGTGACAAACTACTTTGAAAAAGTGTAAAAATGTAAGTATCCTTTGAAAATCAAGCCCTTTGAAAATAAAGCTTTGGGTAAAGCTACATATTTTTGCATTTAATGTATTTGACTTCCAGTTACGGTTTGTTCGCGATTTTCGTTATCCGCGACATCCGTGCCCCTCAAATCCACGGATAAACGTCAGTTGACGGGAGGTATATCCAGTCGTCGAGAGTGAGACTCTCCAATAATCTGATTGTGTTAGCGTTCTGTGATCTGATCTTCAAATCCCCAAAATGTTGATTTGAAGCAAACTTTTATACTTAGCTTGAAAGCAAAGATTCCGATATACAGAGAAGGATCAATGTCATTCAGTTTTAATAGTAAAATATGCCTTACAGGATCAAAAGAATTGTTAATAATAAATTTATAATAATAAGAATATACTATTATCTAGACTTATTTAATGTCTACAGAAATGTCTATATGCGTGCTTGGTTGACTATGAAAAGGCAATTGACAGATGATTGATGAACACCAAAAGATGATTAACATTTTAAAAGAAGCAAACTTGGATGACAAAGACCTCAGAATAGCTTCAGAACTCTACTCAAAACAGACCGCATATATGAAAATTAACGGAGAAGAAACATATCACTGTTTCACATAAAAATACTACGTGGAGTTAGGCAGGGATGTATCCTATAGCCGTTGATATTTAATATGTACTCAAAGAGAATTTTTAACGAGGCTCTATACGGAGTAGACGAAGGCATCCTTCTAAATGCAGAAAGAGTAAACAATATTAGATATGCCGACGACACCATGGTGATAGCAGATAGTTTAGAGGGACTTCAGAGGCTAATGGACAGAATCAAAGAGTACTGTCAATAGTACGGACTAAACATTAATACCCAAAAAACCAAACAAATGATTATCAGCAAGGAGTATATAAACGGGGCTCATCTATACATAAATGGAACGGAGATAGAGCGCATAAAACAGTATTGCTATGTGGGAACTATTATAAATGAGCAGTACAGCAACGTACAGAAAATAAAGTGCCGCATAGGAAAGGCAAGAACGGTTTTTAATAAAATGAGCGCCATCTTTAAAAGCCACAACATATCCCTAGATACAAAAATTAGACATTTGAGATGTTATGTTTTCTCTATATTATTGTACGGGGCGGAGGCATGCACGCTTACAGAGGCTACTATTAAAAAACTTTAAGCGTTTGAGATGTGGCTCTATAAAAGAATATTGATAATATCCTGGACAGCAATGATCACGAACAAGGAGCTTCTAGAAAGAATGAAGGAGGAATCGGAGATTGTGTTTACCCTCAAACGCATAAAACTGCAGTATCTGGGACACGTTATGAGAAATCAGCACCGTTACTCCGTGCTGCAGTCCATACTGCAAGGTAAAGTCAAAGGTAAGCGAGGACCCGATAGAAGGAGAATATCATGGCTGCGGAATTTGACAACATGGTTTAAGAAAACTTCAACGGAACTGTTTCGAGCCGCAGCGAACTAGGTTATGATTGCCAATATGATTTACAACATCCGAAACGGATAGAAACCAGAAGGAGAAGAAGAAGAAGAAATCTGTATTAGAGGCTTAATGGTATAGAATGGCGTGATGAAATCAACGCAAAAGAAGTATGAATTAAAAATATACAATATTTTATGCCACATTTTTTTAATATATTTTTGATTTTTGATTAATAAGATGAGGTGTGAGGCAGACACGGTTGTCTGTTTAAGAAAATTTTTTTTGACAAAATAGTGTTAAATCTTCCCAAGTCCGTACCAGGCAGTATCCGTTAAGGATGACCTAGCTTGTTTTGTATTCGTGGTTAAGGGGCCTATCTGCACGCTGTCCCCCCAGGGGAGTTGTACTTGTATATCTATCTACATATATTGCTTACTGCCTACCAACTAAAGTCCATCGAATAATCCGGACTATTTATGCGGTAGGTCTTCTCCAGATTAGTTCATCACACGAATAGTCCCTCTTCATCCTCTCTCGTTCTCCCTCTCTCTCTCTCTCTCTCTCTCTCGCTCTATATATCTCTCTTTTACTCTTTCTTTCTTATCTTTACACTCTAATATTTATTTCTTTTTGACAATTCCAGTTACTGCCTCCAATATTGCTTTGTAATCATTCTTTCCCCTCATTACTATCTACATTATGATATTTCCAGTCAACTGTCTGTACAGTTTTTGTCCGCAACCTTAACTATACTTTCCAAGTATACCCTGAAGGAGACTTGTACTGTTACAAACTAGATGAAAAATTAATTAGTATTTAGATCATTTCACTTCATCCATCCTGCGGTATTTGAATTGATATCCTTGTCTAGTCTGTCCTATACTCATTTGTGGGGGTCGACAAGACAAGAATTCTTGTCTTGACAACAAATTCTTGTCTTGTCTTGAGAAAAAATCAAGAAATTTAAAAAAATCTTGTCTTGACGTTTTCTTGATATTTTATATCTTGTCTTGACTCAAGAAATTTCAAGATCTTGAAATTTCTTGATTACCCGATCCGGTGTTTCCCCAGCGACCTTTTTATTGCGTTGCGTGCTAACACGGCATCGACTGTCACTGGGGGGAGTCTCCGAACTGCATTTCGTGGGCGTACTGGGAAAATCCACTAACTTTAATAAATAAAGTTTTGAGAAAAACGCATTTAAACATTATTATACCTTATGGATTACCTCTTAAAAATCGGGTAAACTGGCTGTTCAACTTTTGGTACGTGAATATGATTTTGAAGGTTGTTTACCACATGTGTTGTGCACATACATGTACATAAAAATATTTGGAAAAACATTATTTTGTTCATGAAAATTTAGAAAAAGATGGAGTTAGTTTATTTTCTTTGTTATTGAATGTGCAGATTTAAGCACGGTGAATGACGAATTTGGAGATACATAGGATTTGTCCTGTTAACGTATTGATGTTTGTGGATTCAAGGGTAGCGAAATATCAAAATTGAAAAAAATGGAATTAGTGAATTTTCCCAGTACCTACGCCCACGATTTGTTTTCTGACTAACGAAAAATTGATGTGTAGTTAGTTGCATGCTTAAAATAAACATTGTGTATGGTTCGCATATAATTCTAAACTTAGCTGTCCAGGATTTCATAAAAATTATTGAACCAAATCAAAACCGTTAGACATCGAAAAGGATTTTGATTATTTGTAGGATGAGATCGAAATATAAAATGATAGAAATGATATACTGCTCTAGATTTCAATTCTCCTGTAAGTAAAATTAAGTACCTGTTCAAAAAAGATCAAACATTCAGGGCAAATTCAACTTAAACTTAACAGTGCTTGCGAGGCCATAAATAATTGTAAGATGACTATGCCAAAATTAGATGTGCCTACAAAATGGCATTTAACTTTCGAGATGCTAACATGGGGTTTAAGTGTAAAAAATGCTTTAACTACATTTTGCGACATCGAAAATCTAAATGCAAAATATTAGTTAAAGAGTGGGTTCTGATTTGTAAATTTTGTCAGTATCTGAGAAGCTTTAAAACATTTCAAAACTCGAAGGACAAAAATATTGCACACTCCCATTGTTGGCAATTGGGGTATACTTACTTTTAGACAAACTGGAAATATTTTCAATCTGCGAGAGAAAAGAAAATAAAGTGTTAAATAAATTAAAATATATTATGTTATGTTAAATACTGTTATCTCTTTCACTAATAAATACGTTTTAGAGTTTTCAATATTAGTCAAGATATTTCAAGATTTCTTGTTTTCTTGACGAGAAATCTTGGTATTGACATAAAACTTCTTGTCTTGTCTTGAAATCTAAAATTACTTCTTGTCTTGATCTTGTCTTGAAATCAAGACAAGATCAAGAAAAGATCTTGAAATTTTCAAAAAGTTAACGACCCCTACAGTCATTTGTTTATCTTTCTTGTCATTCGCCATCAGATCGATGTTAACACATTCGCGATCCGTTATGTATGCACATGCTACCTTTAGGAGTACTTTTATATGCTTATACCACCCTTCTACATTCTTGATGTTAAGCACTTGTCCCATACCAGTGCCACGTACAGTACAGTAGAATGGACCACTTCCATTAAAATTCTTCTTTTAGCCAACTTTGGTCCTCCCACGTTAAGCATAATCTTTGTTAACACCGCAGTCCTCTTCTCTGCTTTTCGAATGTCTTATTTAATGTGCACTACAATTACTTAATTTTTTTCCTCCAGCACAATTTTTACGGTATCTGGCTTTGGGAAGTTTTGAAAACCATAGCTTTAGTTAAGTTTTTTTGGCCGTCAGCAGAAGGTTACTACGTTCCATCCAAGTCTTCACATTGTTTAGGGCTCGGATGCTCGGTGCTCTACCAGCACCACCAGGTCCTCCTTGTATGCTATTGCCTGTACACCAATTCACAGGTCGGTCTCCTCATTGTACAGAACATTCCCAAAATAATGACCCTAAAATGAAGCTCTGCGGCACTCCCGCTGTAGTCTTCATAGAGTTATCCTTCGAAGTGTTGATGTCTCTGTCTGTGAAGTAGTCCCTAACCAAGTTCTGCAGATATGAAGATATCCTTAGTCCCCCACTAGTCCGATGATAATTTTTCAGCTAGCAGTGTTAAAGTCATTTCTTATATCCACCATAAGAAAGCCACCATTCATCTGTTCCTATATATGGATACCTCCCTTTTGATGCTGCTTATGGCGTCTCTCGTAGATTTTCCTTTACTGGGCCTACACTGACGGTCGGATGGCATACTGCCACCATTCTGCATAATTTCTCTCTACAGCATTGCCTTCAGGAGAATCTCGAAGACCTTGCGTTTTTTAACAGGCATATAAGTTTGTACGCCCAAGGCGTACTACTTCTAGGTGGATGCTGGAGTTTGGGAGATTTTAGTTTCATATCCAAATTTTTCCATGTTTTCTCCAGTCTCAATCTTCAGGAGCACAATGTTTTCCGAGCAGCCACTAGTCTAGCAGCCTGGTGATAAACTGTGAGACTGTGAAAACGGACATTTGTGCTGGAGGAAGCGATGATAAGTTAATGTGTTTTTGGTCACTGTCGTGGCGAATTATTTATATGCTATGAAATATTGATGAATGTAAGTTTGCCTTTCTTCTAAGCTGCTGATGTGTCGCATCCTGAAAAAAACAGAGAAATAGCGAGTTCTCTGCAATGACGTCAGAAATAAAATTTAAAGAACAGTATGATTCATCCCATTTAGGGTTTCGGGTCCTTTTGAAGGTTTTAAGAAAATACATTCAACTGATATCTATATAACTGTCAAAATTTTCAATGTGTTTTTAATGTATTCATTTTTTTCGAATCCTGAGAAAACTTACAAATATTTTTGAGAAATTTAAACGCAGATTGAAAGATTGCATTACTACCGAGGGTAAAAAGTCCCTTAGAATATCCAAAAAGGTTCTTTTGAATGAGATATTTTTTATTAAAGATCACACTAAATTAGGGATGGGAAAAACCTACCGGTTTAAACCTAAAACGGGTTTTTTTACTTCGCAATAACCGGTTTAGCCGGTTGTTTTTTTTCCCGGTTATAACCGGTTTTTTCTTTTTAAAATAAAAACCGGTTATTAGGTTTTTACGGTGATTAGGATTAGGTTAGGTATTATTTCGGATCCCAATCATAATTATTATTCTCAAGTAATTATTCCAAACAAAACCATAATTCAAATTTTATTCTATTTTATAAAATACACAAGCAAACTGAAAGTGCAATCTCACATCAGCCGGAAACAATCATTAAGTTTTATCATAATGTTTCCTTAAAAAGGTATTTGTAATCATAATATTTACATAAGAAGTGATCTCGTTAAATTAGACGCAAACATCATCTATTTTTCACACTTAACTCTTGACATT
This sequence comes from Diabrotica virgifera virgifera, assembly GCF_917563875.1. NCBI lineage: Eukaryota > Metazoa > Arthropoda > Insecta > Coleoptera > Chrysomelidae > Diabrotica > Diabrotica virgifera. Next base: position 60,470,378 of record NC_065448.1, on the reverse strand, counting down.
GAAAGTGGTTGAATGACTTTTTTTGATTGCCAAAAATAATGCTCTGACTATGAATATCGAATTACTGATTTTTGAGAAATTTAAACGCAGATTGAAAGATTGCATTACTACCGAGGGTAAAAAGTCCCTTAGAATATCCAAAAAGTTTCTTTTGAATGAGATATTTTTTATTAAAGATCACACTAAATTAGGGATGGGAAAAACCTACCGGTTTAAACCTAAAACGGGTTTTTTTACTTCGCAATAACCGGTTTAGCCGGTTGTTTTTTTTTTCGGTTATAACCGGTTTTTTCTTTTTAAAATAAAAACCGGTTATTAGGTTTTTACGGTGATTAGGATTAGGTTAGGTATTATTTCGGATCCCAATCATAATTATTATTCTCAAGTAATTATTCCAAACAAAACCATAATTCAAATTTTATTCTATTTTATAAAATACACAAGCAAACTGAAAGTACAATCTCACATCAGCCGGAAACAATCATTAAGTTTTATCATAATGTTTCCTTAAAAAGGTATTTGTAATCATAATATTTACATAAGAAGTGATCTCGTTAAATTAGACGCAAACATCATCTATTTTTCACACTTAACTCTTGACATTGAAAGTGGTTGAATGACTTTTTTTGATTGCCAAAAATAATGCTCTGACTATGAATATCGAATTACTGATTTTTGAGAAATTTAAACGCAGATTGAAAGATTGCATTACTACCGAGGGTAAAAAGTCCCTTAGAATATCTAAAAAGTTTCTTTTGAATGAGATATTTTTTATTAAAGATCACACTAAATTAGGGATGGGAAAAACCTACCGGTTTAAACCTAAAACGGGTTTTTTTACTTCGCAATGACCGGTTTAGCCGGTTGTTTTTTTTCCCTGTTATAATTGGTTTTTTCTTTTTAAATAAAAACCGGTTATTAGGTTTTTACGGTGATTAGGATTAGGTTAGGTATTATTTCGGATCCCAATCATAATTATTATTCTCAAGTAATTATTCCAAACAAAACCATAATTCAAATTTTATTCTATTTTATAAAATACACAAGCAAACTGAAAGTGCAATCTCACATCAGCCAGAAACAATTATTAAGTTTTATCATAATGTTTCCTTGAAAAGGTATTTGTAATCATAATATTTACATAAGAAGTGATCTGGTTAAATTAGACGCAAACATCATCTATTTTTCACACTTAACTCTTGACATTGAAAGTGGGAGAATGACTTTTTTTGATTGCCAAAAATAATGCTCTGACTATGAATATCGAATTACTGATTAATATGAATCTCCAAGAATTTCGCTACGTTTTCAAAACGATACAATCATACAGGAAGTATTAAATGAGTCAAAATGTACCTATTCTACAAATATACAAACGTGTTAAAAGTAATACATGTTCTTTCGATAGTACTAATTTTGATCATATTGATATCGAGTCGAATGGAGTTTCGCAAACTAAAGTGTACTGTAAATGTAACTTTGTAACCTACTGGATTAAAAAAACCGAAAATGGCCGGAAATTTTTTGGCCGGTTATAACCGCCAGGTTAAACCGTAAGCAAAAAAAAAACCGGTATAACCGAGAACCGGTGTTTTGTCAAAAACCGCCATCCCTACACTAAATTTTCTCTATTTTTGCACCCCTGTAACTTACTTATTAACATAAATATTAAAGAAGTTTTCAGAGACTTTCGGCCCTCGGTAATAATGCAATCTTTCATTCTACGTTTAAATTTTTCTAAACTATTTGTTAGTTTTCTCAGGATTCGAAAATGATGAATACATTTAAAACACATTGAAAATTTTGACAGGCGACATTTTGCGCCTATAGCCTTAAATGACAAAAAAAAATAGAATGTGTGTGTAGTTTGTACGCACGTAAGAAGTTATACTTCTATTATATGATTCCAACGAAATTAATATGTACTTTAAACAGTTTATTTATATTTTATTTAAATATTAGACTAATTTTAATACTTAGTACTTTCCAAAAAGTTTTATTAAAATAATACCAAAAGTTCAAAAAGTAAAAGGATAAAACACACAAAATCACATTGAAAAATGTCACAAAGAAATGATTTCTGAACAATAATTGTTGGCAAAATTTTTCACTAAATACGCATTTTCTGCGTATTTAAAATAAATACGCATAATACGCCATAAAACAATAAAATGACGTCCTCTAAAAAATGCAACCTAAATGTATTTTTCAATGGACTATTTACCGTTTCGCTATAAACCTCCGTCCCGTTGGTATGTAGTTGTTTATCCTGCAAATTTTCAATAAATATCAAAAAATTTAATCTGTGTCACCAATGAACTATTTTTCATTTGCCTTGTTTGATTATGTCAAAATGAAACAACAGAGCTGTTGGTCACGGCAACCACGGTATGTGTTATTTGTAATCGAAACAGCCGTTGCGGTATGTGTAACTTATTATAACATACTTGTAAAGATAAACCTTTACTATTGAATAACATAACATTACATTTTCAGTTGTTACGAAAATGTATTTGTGGTTTTATAGGCAATTGATTATGTACTATAGAAAGGAACTACAACGTTAACGGAGTTTTATTATTTCATATGGTCAATGAATCTCTCTATATGAAAAAACCGCGGAGTGCTACCATTTAAAGGGGTGCGTTTTCGAGAAATGGGTGAATTAGTCCCTGGGCACAGGTTACATTAGGGTGAGTTCTATGCACTTTTGGTACAAACACGTCTACATAAAAATTGTTTCTGGTTAAATTTCCTATCTAAATATAACTTTTTAAAGTCAAATATACTTTTTTTTACAAAAATATATTCAAAAGAAAAGGCACAAAGAAACCCAAAAGAAATAAATTTTGTTTTTTGTCCCATAACTTTTGTCCACGGGGATATAGGTATAGACATTGCTTCACAGAAAAAAAAATTACATATTTTCTCTTTAAAATGATGTTTGGTAGAGGTCATTAGGATTTACAGTTTTCGAAATATGATTTTTCAAAGTTCGCCACTCACAGCAATTTTGGGCAATTTTCCTTGTTATTTCGCAAATATTGTCCCGTAAGTTTTTTCTACGTAACTTTAGGTATTGTATAATTATATTATATATATTTATATATATACATAATATTGCATATTATTATAATATGCAATGGTACATGTAAGAGGAATAGAAATCAATTACCTTTAAAATGGTCTACTGTATAATGTTGTACGACTTCTTTTAAAGAGGTTATCTTTTTCAAGATTTTTAACGAGTTTTTATATTTTTACGATTATTTTTTAAATTCCCCATTATAACTTTTTTATGTGATTGTGTGTTATGATTGAATCTTATTTTTTATAGGTAATACTTTTAATCCACTTGACTCGGCCGGGAAAACTTGAAAATATGGAATAATTCCAATATTTACTGTCAAAGCTCCTGCACCACAAGCTTTGCTTAAAAAAATAGCATGTAAATGTACCAAAGGATGTACAAAAAACTGCGGTTGTAGGAAGATAGAAATTAGTTGTTCAATATTCTGCAAAGGGTGCATGTGCATGGGTACTAATTGTGGGAACTCTAAGATAACTGAGGTGTCAGAGGAAGATATTAAAGCTAATGCTAACGAAGAGATGGACTTTGATTTTGAAATTTTTTTAAATGTCAACGTTTAAATAATTTTAACTAAAGTGATGTTTTTTAAGACTAATGTTTTTGTAATTTTTGTAAAAGAAATATTTTAAATAATACAGGTAAAAAAATATCAAAGAATCACTCGGTTTCCATTATGTATTTAAATATAGATGTTACACCATTTTAAAGAACAGAAAGTAAGCCCTCTTTGTTGCGCAATATATAGATAGTATATTCATGTACAAGAAAAAAAGTTATAATGAGAAATTTCAAAAATAATCGTAAAAAATGTAAAAAAATAATATTTTTTTTATAGTAGGTATTATATAATATATTAATATAATAATTTTGTTTTATTTTTATACTATATTATAAAAAAATCGTTAAAAGTATAAAACCTTGAAAAACCACAATCTCTTTAAAAAAAGTCGTACAACGTTATACAGTAGATCATTTTAAAGGTAATTGATTTCTATTCCTATTAGGTGTACTATTGCATATACCTAAAGTTACGTAGAAAAAAGTTACAGAACAATATTTGCGAAATAACAAGGAAAATTGCCCAAAATTGCTGTGAGTGGCGAACTTTTAAAAATCATATTTCGAAAACTGTAAATCCTAATGACCTCTACCAAACATCATTTTAAAGAGAAAATATGTAAGTTTTTTTTCTGTAAAGCAATCTCTATACCTATATCCCCGTGGACAAAAGTTATGGGACAAAAAACAAAATTTCTTTCTTTTAGGTTTCTTTGTGCTTTTTCTTTTGAATATATTTTTGTAAAAAAAAGTATCTTTGACTTTAAAAAGTTATATTTAGATAAAAAATTTAACCAGGAACAATTTTTATGTAGAGGTATTTGTATCAAAAGTGCATAGAACTCACCCTAATGTAACCTGTGCCCAGGGACTAATTCACCCATTTCTCAAAAACTCACCCCTTTAAATGGTAGCACTCCGTGGTTTTTTCATACATAGATGTCCATTGACCATATCAAATAATAAAACCCCGTTAACGTTGTAGTTTATTTTAGCTATCTTATTTTGAATATAATCAATAGCTTATTAGTAAGCTTTCAAATTGAGTATAAATAACTCAAAACATATAATTAGATCTAAAATATTTTACATCCACAATTGTTACCACTAATAAAAATTTGTTAATATTTTATATTGAATAATTCATTTCACCCATTTGGCTTGATAGATAGAAACCAATAAAATGTTAGTTAAAAATTTAAATTTTAATTCAACAAACCAATACCGATTATATTTGACAATTTTAAATAAGCGTTATTAAAAATGATATAATAATACACAAGTTATATTGATAGTTGTTTTATATCGAAATTAAAAATATATATCTACGAATAATTTATTTTATGCTGTTTGACAATTTATTTGTTTTTAATTATTATTAGGTAACGATGAAATATTATTTTATTTCATTATTATGATAAAGCGACTTCATGTTAAATACCTTCTGATTAGATGTGGTATTTATTGATGATAATAATTTATGATATAGTTTACAAAAATAGAACTCAATCAATTACATGCTCTTTAACGGCATAGGCGCAAAATGTCGCCTGTCAAAATGTTCAATGTGTTTTAAATGTATTCATTTTTTTTCGAATCCTAAAAAAACTGTTAAGTATTTTTTAAAAATTTAAACGCAGAATGAAAGATTACGGTATTACTGAGGGTAGAAAGTCTCTGAAAACTTCTAAAATGTTTGTTTTAATAAATTACATAGGTGAAAACGAAGAGAAAATTTAGTGTGATTTTTAATTTTAAATATCTCATTCATTTTATTATTTTTGTTTATCCTAAGGGACTTTCTACCCTCGGTAATATGGTGGTGCGAAAAAAGTCAAGTTGATAATTCCGTATCGCTATAGTGCGGAAAAGTTGCGATTGCTAATTACAAGAAAAAAACAAAAAAAGAATTATTGAAATCGGACTTTATCTTCCGATCCCGCAATGGACCTAAAGATTATGAAAAGAATGAAATTTTACCTTTTTTTCAAAATTTTTTTTTATCCTTCGAGTACGTTTTATTTATCGCTATAGTAAAATTTATTTAAGCTTTGCATGGTTGAGTACTAAAAAAATTGTTTTACGCATTTAACGGATATTTTCCGATCCTGCAAGGTAAATCAAAATCTAAAAAAAAATGAAATTTTTGATGATTTTAAAAAATTAAAAAACATTTAGTTATCTAATTTTTTTTGTTACATTGTGAAGCTTGTCGCTTATTTAGATATTGTATGACAATATTTAAACAACCCAGATCTCAAAACGAGGGGGTGGTTGCACCTCTAGCTCCACACGCACCCTTGTCTCCAACCAACCAATGAGTGTGTGTTTTTTACATTATTTACATATGTACATTTCTTTTTCATCTGTTTGTATCCAGCTCTCAAACACCAATTTTGCATTGTTATTTCTTGATAAAATCTGGCAGCATGGACCTTGATTTAAGTGTTGTGTTGATGCATCCATCTCTTGATTAAGGCCCACATACATTAGCATTAGACGATGCTTCCGTGGCCAACTTTAGACACCGCTCATCAGCTGGCTTGTGGCAGGGATAATTTTGTACATACATTCCAGTCTTACCTGTCGCCCGATGCCCGATGTAATACATGGAGTTATATCTTCATCTGAAACTCTTCGAGAAAGTGGTGGAGAAGATAGTTTTGCATCATTCCAGTCTATTATTTTAGTTTAGTCCTGTGCTTCAAAATTTGAAGTCGTAGGGAGAAAGGAAATACATTGTAGAGAGCTAGGGCCAAGAAGAGTGTTAAAAGTCGGACAGACTAAAGCCAAGAGCAAAATTATTAGAAATTTCATCCCCCACTTTAAATTTTCAAACAGAGGACTACACTGAAATAATAGACTGGAATGTTACAAAACTGTCTTCTCCACCAATTCTTCGAAAAGTTTCAAATGAAGATATAACTTCTTGCATTACATCGGAAGACATGCCAGACTGGAATATACAAAACTATCCCTGCCACATGCAAGCTGACGAGCGATGTCTAAAGTTGCCCACGGAAGCATCGTCTAATACTAATGTATGTGGGCCCCAATCAGCAGATGGATTCATCAGGAAAACATTTAAATCAAGGTCCATGTTGCCAGATTTTACCAAGAAATCACAATACAAAGTTGATGTTTAAGAACTGGACACAAACAGATAAAAAAGAAATGTATTTATGTAAATAATGTAAAAAAACGCTCATTGGTTGGTTGGATAGAGGGTGCGTGTGAAGCTAGAACTACAACCACCCCCTCGTTTTGAGTCCTGGGTTGTTTAAATATTGTCATACAATATCTAAACAAGCGAAGAGCTTCACAATGTAACAGAAAAATGAGATAACTAAATGTTCTTAATTTATCAAAATCATCAAAAATTTCAAATTTTTATAGATTTTGATTGACCTTGCGGGATCGGAAAATATTCGTTAAATGCGTAAATCATTTTTTTTTACTACTCTACCATGCAAACTGAAAATAAATTTTACTATAGCGATAAATAAAACGTACACGAAGAATGAATAAAAATTTTTGGAAAAAAGGTAAAATTTCATTTTTTCATAATCTTTAGGCCTGTTGCGGGATCGGAAGGTAAAGTCCGATTTGAATCATTCTTTTTTGTTTTTCTTGTAATTACCAATCGCAACTTTTTCGCACTATAGCGACACGGAATTATCAACTTGACTTTTTTCGCACCACCCTACTCGGTAATAATGCAGTCTTTGATTCTGCGTTTAAATTTTCCAAGAATACTTATTTGTTTTCTCAGGATTCGAAAAAAATTAATACATTTAAAACACAATAAACATTTTGACAGGCGACATTTTGCGCCTATGTCCTTAATATATCAACGTTCTTTTATAGACAATTATAAAATTTGCAATGAAGTTCAATATAGAGATTCAACTTTTTATCTTTTTTAGAGTGCCCTAGAGTAGCATGTAGACACATTTCTAGTAGGCTGAATAAACGGTTGCCTACTTTTACCAAATTCTTTTGTATTGTAAAAATACAACAAGAAATAGTCAATCCAAGTTCTATTCGTTTCCGAAAAAGTATATGCATAAATTTGTACCTACTGTCAATAAATCTAATAAATAGGAAATTGCTATTCTCGTCGGACGTATTTCATTGAAAAAGTTTTAAGTAGCTATGTAGTTAAATTCCAATTAACAAAGATAATACGCTAATGTCACTGTCACTAAAATAAATGATAAACGTCAAAATTTTTACCTAAACAAGATTTAAACGTAACAAATATACCTACTGACATTGTTACTGTTAAAATTCCTAAAAAATTTTTCGATGTTAATTATTGATAAAAATTACAATAATTATTGTATTAAATAAACAAATTTAAGTAATTTTATTTGCAGTTTATATACGACTAATATTAAAAGTGGCATGAGCCACTCGAATCTAACTTCAGCCCGTGCGAGTAATGACCCGTGAGTAACTTCAGCCCGTGAGTAATGAACTATTACTCACGGGTAAAGTAATGGGTGCTATTATCTATTAAAAAATAGCGAATAATGAGTATATTATTAAACGGTTGTGGAAAAATATATTTTTAAGCATCACAACGTACTTTATCATGGTTTTAACGAAAATACATTTTTGAAAGGAACTCAATATTGTAACGCTTTGGGGTAGAAAGTGGGTTGTTACTAACCTCTCCGCTACTATCGATTTTCGATGAGTTTTAAAAGTTGAGAAGCACATGAACATTCAAAACTTCCCAAACTGCTGAAAACCTACAAAACCCTATATTTTGTGTTGGGAAAACTTCGTCTCGTAATAAAAAATTCATATATTGAAGGTAAAAGTTTTCAACATTAAAAAATGCTACTAAAAATTTTATTCAGTGCCTACATGAAAGAGGGAATTAATTGGTGGCATTTTATTAAAATTTATGAAACACAATTTTCTAAAAGGAACATTTATATATAACATTTTATAATATATGTCGGATCTAAACCTCTCTTAGGTGTGTCCATTCATTTCTGTTCATTGTTTTTTTTATCCATTGATTTTTAACCAACCATTCACTTGATGTCATCAGCCATGTGGCTTGAGGTTTGCCTCTACTTCTCTTATGGACTAATAACGTGTAACGGTTGTCTTCCATTCTTCTTGTATTCCCGTCCAGTTCCATTTTAACATGCAATGCTTTAGATTATATCTCTTACGTTTAGTTGTCTTCGTATTCCTTCATTTGACGAAATCTGACGACAAAATGTGTAAAAATTATTAACAACCCCTCTTTTAACTCGTTTAAACACTTTGGACAAATCTGAATATTATCTAAGTACTTCAAAGATGGCACAGTAAAATTTTCAAAGGGAAATATTTACAGCGACCAAAGATACAGCGAGGTAAAATTGAAAATTGAAAATTTGATTTTTGAACATGTTTCACAATTACAGATAACAGTAAACTACATATTCGGATTCAGCGACCTCGAAAACATAAAAGATGACTAAAATTGGTCATTCACCTTACAGTTGATTTTTGTGGTCGGAATAACGTAATTCTAGGCGAGCTGCCACTCGCCTATTAGTAGTCTTAAATGTAGGTGGTGGGTTTGTGAATTATAGAATCGAAATTATATACACACAATGGTGTGTATATAATAGCAATTATTAGGTTGAACATAATCGGTTTAAAGTAAGTTCCAATCGATAAATAAATATGCTAAAGGACGACAGTTTTTTTTTCCAATTATAAAGACGTTAAGTCTTCAATTACAATAAGGCTAATTTTTGCTTTAATTGTTTAAGGAGCGACAGCTTTAGATTTAATTCGATTCGGGGGCCACCACCATCGGCTGACTTAAGTTTCATCTTTTCAGAGTCTTTAGAGCGGCCTATGGTGCATCCAGAAGCGAACTAATGCTAGCTGGCCCACTAAGCAAAATAGTAAAATACATGCGTACGGACGCGTTAGCGACATCTATCTAGACAAATAGAAAATTCTCTGTAGGTAGGAATGCAGAGTCCTTGGTGACTATCTATTGCCTGTGCCTTTTACAAATTTATCAAGCATACAGGTCGATTTAATCTTTTACTTTAATAAAGTTTATCCAATTACTATTGTAACATCTATGTTTTGTAGACCTCTATTTCCTAAAACATGTACTTTTAGGTTATATATTGAAGTAAATATATAATTTATTAACTGCATGTTTCGTGCACCTTAAGAAGGCATTTAGCAGGGCCAAAGATAGAGTAGAGATATAAACTGGCTGATTTTGGAACCTTAGTAACCAAAACGTAAAAAAACTGTGTACATATAATAAGCCTCTCTTTTATTAGTTACTACATTCGGGTACCCAAAATTTGAATATGTACCAAGAGATTATAAAGCAAAATTAAATATTGAGATTTCCAAACTACTTGTTAAAGTAATATAAAAATATATGTATAGTTACAACGAAAATTTAAAATTATATGCACTTTAAGCACACTTATATAAAAATATGCAAAATTGTAAATTTTTGCATTTTTTGTGCATTATATGCAAAATATGCAATTTGCATATTTGCCTAAGTCTAATTATCACCAAATCGTAAAAGCAAGTATTTATAAAAGATCGGATCGGAATTATACCGACGTGATATGGGCCATTCCAACATCTAAACGTGTCAAAACCCACAAGCAACCAAACTGCAAACGGCCAGTCTCATTCTGACAATTTGCTACCTGGATAGGGATTAAGGAAACAACGGTAAAATATGAAAACGAAAACAGACATTATTTGTGCCTAATTATGCAGTGTTAAGGATGAAGGCGAACGATAAAGTACTAAAAGGACTAGGACTAGGAACATACATAATCTCTTTATTTTGTTTGCGGTGCTTCAAAATTTTATACATTTTGGTAACTCAATATTACTTAAATAGTAGGTAAGTATAGTCGGAAAAATGAAAGAATAGTCATGAACGATCACATCAATCACTTGTTTTGTATTTGCTGTCTTTTTCTATAACAAACGTTTGTTACTTATATTCTTTCATTTTTCCGACTGTACATATACTTAAGTATATAAATTTTAGTTACTTATAGGTTAGTTTAAATAAATATTATATAATATTTATATAAATAACTAAGATTTATATATACTTACTTTTTAAGTAATACTGTAGAATGTACTAACTATATTCTCATATGCGATTAGAATATGTAACAACTAGGTACTTGGTAGAACCAGTAGAACCTAAGATGAGATTAGGTGATGCTGAAAACATACTTCTGAGCAATATATCACTTCCTTGGAATATTCTTAAAAGTATATTCTTCCCAAATACTAAAAAGATGTGCGGTAGTATGTTCTAAGTATTTAAATAGAAGGTTTATAGCACCTCCTTGGCATATTCTAAAAAGTATATTCTTGGTATATACTGAAAGGAAGTGCGGTAGTACATTCTAATTATATACATAAAACGTCTATGTACTGTAATGTAGTATATACTCAGTATCTGCTCTGCACATTCGCGATGATAATTACGCATATTCTCAGCACATACTTTTTCTGAAAAGTCTGTTCTAGGAATCTATTAAGAACACGAAATTGTCATGAGGGTAGGTATCACACTATACCTAAAGATGGAAACGAAAGTGGAAGATCAAGTGAATAAAGCGAACAGAGCCGCAGGTTGCCTGAATGAGAAATGTAAAGAAATAAAAACATAGGACAGGAAACGAAAGGCAGAGTTTACAAAAGAGTTATCAGACCAGTAATGACATCGCAGAAATACGACCTGACACAAAGAGGACAAAACAGTAGCTAGAAACAGCAGAAATGAAAACTCTTCGAAAAATCGATGGTAAGGTACTATGGGATACAGCTAGACGTGCAGATATACGTCGGATATATGCAAGGTGGACAACAGTGTAACAAGTAGAAGAATAGATCGGAACGATTTCACACGACGAATGACATTAAATAGAGTAGTAAAAATGGCGGGAGACGGTTCTCCAAAAAGAAGACTATGAGTGAAAAGACCACGAAAATGATCGAATTACAACTTACTGGAGGCACACTGAAAAAGCAGACAGGCTCATTTCTACAAAAAAAGAAGAAAAGGAAAAAGTTATTAATATTTTATTGGCTAGTTGTTTAAAATTTAAATTATTGTATAGAATAACTAGCTCTTTATGTTTCGCTTGTATTGCAAGTATTAAAATTTAATCAAAATAATAAAAACCAACGACATAAAGTTTTATCAAATTGTATAACAAAATTAAAATCGAGTTTTATTATCAAACACACGTTATGTATAAATACGTCTGTAATGGCGGTTCTTCATAACGCATCATCTGAACTTATCATAATTAAAATCTACTGTTTCATTATTTGTTTGGATTTCCCATCCAGTGTCCAGTAATGGAGATCGTTCTAAAACGATAAAATATTTTATTTTTCGTTTTTCATACACAACCATATATTATCACGTGAAGTACGTGATGTGTTGTGAACGCAAAATATTATTTCAATCGTGTAAATTGCAGACCTGTCGAACATTTTTTATAGATGGGTAGCGTTTTGATTTATTCTATTTCCATTTATTGTAACTGTCTTTGTGTCAATAATCATTTTTTATGGAAAAATATATTGCAGCTACAATTTTTACAGTTTTCAGTGACACTTTTTCAGCAACGCCCGCACTTCTAAAAATATCAAAAAATATTAAATCTCGATGTTTCGTTTTTTTTTTATTATTAAAAGCATTTTACAAATACAGTCGAAGCCGCTTATTAGAATTCCGGGTATAGGAATATCCCGATTTAAGGGATAGAAATTTGAGGTCACGAAAGGTTTCTACTAGCCACCAATGATGGGTTATTAGAATATCCCGGATATAGGAAAATAGGAATACTTTTTCTTGTCACAAAGGCTATTTCAATAAGCGGGTTCAACTGTATTTCATATTTTTTTGTGAAATTGAGCTACACAACCAGATAAAAGGGGAGGGTTCGAAGGTGACGCTAGAACCATGGTAAAATCCGGTAAAAAAAGAAACGCATAGACCTGATTACAAAGCCCCAAGTATATAGGTCTGGATCCCGCGTATGAAAAAAAAATGATTAATAGCAAGCTGAAAATTTGTTAATAGCTTAAGGGTGTCTAGTCGGACAAACTTTGATATATGGGAACACTGGAAGAGGGGAAGTCTTAACTGTGGAACAGGTTAAAAATTTGGAACGGTCAGACCACGAAAACGGCACATGTATTTTGTCCGCCAGAACAGACTTAACCTCTCCGAACAGAGATTAAACTCTCATGCAAAAATCAGACTGCTTTTCATCACCAAATGGGCGTTTTAATGAGTGAAACATGTAGAATATGTCAAATGACAGGAATTATGACAGGTGATAAATAGCAGTCTGAGTTTAATCTCTGTTCGGAGAGTTTAAGTCTGTTCTGTCGGACAAAATAAATGTGCCGTTTTCGTGGTCTGACCGTTCCAAATTTTTAACCTGTTCCACAATTAAAACTGTCCCTGTTACAGTGTTCCCATATATCAAAGTTTATCCGACTAGATACCCTTAAGCTATTAACAAATTTTCAGCTTGCTATTAATCAACTTTTTTTTCATACGCGGGATCCAGATCTAATAGTATACTTTCACCAATTTACGGCTATTTTGGATTAGTGATGAAAGCTTTGGCTTCAAAAGTCCGCTATGTTAGAAAACTTATTATTCAATTCTCGTAATATTTGAAGCATTGTCGAAAACCAGCAAAATATCAAATCAAGAAGATGCTACCATTGCAGAGTAACTTGTTATAGAAAATCTCAGCGCTGATTTGGTGTTTCCTTTGAGATCCACTCCGACTAAGGCCGAAACTTTGAGTTATCTTTCTTCCAAAACGTTTGTATATTGATTGGTGTCAATAAGACCCGAACAACATTTTTGAATCCTCAATCAGGAGTGGTCGAGATGATGAACCGAATTATGGGTAAACACCTACTCTAAATGGGAAATAAGCCAAAATTAACTAAAAAATGGTTTTATTAACGTTTGGGCGTTCACATCGGATGTCGTTGTCAAAATACCGTTATAAAACGTTAATAAAATAATTTTTCTGGTTAATTGTGGCTTATTTCCCATTTAGAATAGTTGATTAAAAAATGCCTCAAGAAAATAGCTTCAGAGCATCAGAGAGATTAGAACCAGAACAGTAATTTTTTCATAATGGCCTACCGCTCAGCCGTGAACGAAACTAAAATCCAGACTCCAACTTGCGTAATGTTGGGTTGTGAATTTCGTTTGCCCTGCAACCTGGAGTTGGGCTGCAGACGTTATGAAGAACATGTTGTAGGCAAAAAATATAAATGTTGACTGTCGGAAGTTCCGAATGAACAACATTCATGAACTTGCCTGACAGCACATCCAGATAGCCAGTGACAGAATGAAAAATTAACATAATTCTCGTTGCTGGAATGAATGCTTTAAACATTGTCATACAATATCTATCTAAAAAGCGAAGAGTTTCACAATGTAACAGAAAAATAAGATAAATAATGCTTTTTAATTTACCAAAATCATCAAACATTTCAAATTTTTATAGATTTTGATTGACCTTGTGATATTGGAAGATATTTGTTAAATGCGTAAAACTATTTTTTATCACCAAACCATGCAAACTGTAAATAAATTTTACTATACTTCGTCCAATTTACTTACCGTTGCACGTCATCCGCGTCATAGCTTGTAACATGATAACAACACGAAATATTTAGGCGGTAGATGTGTTCTTTTTTAGAATCATTATGATTCTAAAAAAGAACGCACCTATTGCCTAAATATTTCGTGTTGGTATCATGTTACAAGCTATGACGCGGATGACGTGCAACGGTAAGTAAATTGGACGAAGTATATATATATATATCTAGTTAGCCTTATTCGGTCCGTCTTTGGACATAGGCCTCCCCAATCCTTTTCCATTCTTTTCTGTCTGTCGCTACAGTTATCCACCTAGAGCCCACGTGCTTCTTGACATCATCTGCCCATCTCATTTGTGGCCTTCCTCTGCTTCGATTATATTCCCACGGTCTCCAATTTATGAGAATTTTGTTCCATCGGTCTTCTTTTTGTCTTATAGTGTTTTAATCTCCATTTCAACTTTCGATGGCTTAGTGTGAAAACCTCGTATCTCATTTTTTTAATGACATTTTGGTGGTTTTGGTTTGAAAACCTTGTATCTCACGATTTACAACTGTTAGAAAAATTCCAAATACACTAGACTATTTTTTAGAGCCGAAAAAAGAAACCACGTATATCAATTGCTCTCTTGATTTAGTGTGAATACCACGAATATTTATAACCAACTTAATTTGGAGTGTTTGTTTGAGAGGTTCGAGTTGCAGAAATGTTTTTTGTGAACAACAAAAGGTAGTCCGGCATATAGGAACATTTTATGAACCTTAAATCAGAAGATTTGTATTCTATCGACCTAGTATTTGGAGGTGTGCAATAAGCTATGAAAAATGAAAACCTCGTAAATAATAATAAACGCAACATCATTTAAGATGAAAAACACGTATATCAAGATATACGAGGTTATCATAGTTACTTGGGCAAAGGCTCTATATACTGCAAGGATATTTACTTGTTTTTCATAGTTAATATTTGTATTTCCAATTTAATAGCAACATTTAACACTTTGAGCTCTGTGCCAATATCAGATATTTGTCTCAATGGGCTCGAATTAAAAATACGTAACGTAATTTTTGCTTTTAGGTTATATTATGCAGAAAATCAGTTTTTTGCCTCTCCTGTAAAATTGTAATTTAATGAGATACGAGGTTTTCACACTAAGCCATCGCTTTGCAACTTCTCGTCTAACATCCCTAACTTTGATTTTCTCTCTTATCCACTCGTTTGTTTTTATCCATTAGTCTTATGTGCAACATTTGCCTTTCCATTGCTCTTTGAGTTTTTATGATCTTGTCCATGTTTGCCTTCGTAAACGTCCAGGTTTGGGAGTCATAAGTGAGAACAGGGAGTACGCATTGATTGTATACCTTGGTCTTACGATGTTGTGGATATCTTTTGTTTTAAAGAATGTAGCTAAGTTTTCCAAATGCCGCCCATGTCAGTCTAACTCGTCTTTTGATCTCTGCAGTTTGGTTTTCCTTGTTAAAATTTGGATTTTTTTTACTACAGCTATAAATAAAACGTACATGGAGAATAAATAAAAAAAAATTTAAAAAAAGGTAAAATTTCATTTTGTTCATAATCTTTAGGCCCGTTGCGTTATCGAAAGATAAAGTCCGATTTAAATATTATTTGTTTTTTGTTTTTCTTGTAATAACCAATTGCAACTTTCCCGCACTATAGCGACACGGAATTATCAACTTGACTTTTTTCGCACCACCCTAATGGACCTATATTCTTATCACTGAAAGCCGACGCCCACCGATTTTTTGTCACAACTCGTTATTTTAAAAATGTCTATAGACGTTGTGTCGGATTACATCCACAAAAATCAGACGTCTATAGACGTTCTGTCCATCAATATGTTAATATACTGCCAGAATAGCAGGGGCGTAACAGAGGCCTCCGCAGCATGAAGCTTGCGGGGGGCCCGATATGTCAGGGGCCCCATCTTGTCGTCTTATATATGTAAAAATATGTTATTGTTATATTATTTTACGCATACATATGCAACGTTTTTTAAGCAAAGCACTATGTATTTAAAACGAAGTTGCCCATCAAATAGATACAATGTATCGTCTGTATGTATTGTATGTATTAATTGTAGATATATTCGCTGATAATAGTGGACGAAGAATGTTGTCCCTCCCATAGAATAATACTATGTAATAATGTAGTCGTTTATTAATTTTCTTTCTATTTTATTATATACCAATAAAGACGAAAAAAGTAAGTTGTCATAAACAGTGCGCATGAATAGACTAATAGCCCAGTAAACGACCCTTTTGGAGTTCTAGTTTGACCCACTTCAAAGTTGGACTTGTGCCGTTGGTTGCTTTTACTTAGGGGGTGAAAAACGTACGTTATTAAAATAGGTCCGTAAATGAATAAATTGACTAATTATAAGCAACTTTTGTTCTATAGAGCTTCTTTATCTAAGTCAATACTTCTTAAGTTAGTCACTTGCGAGTGAAAATGTTTATTTTTTAACAAAAAGACCACGTATTTAGGCGGTTTTTCGCAAATAATTCCAAAAAATAAGCATTTTATCGAATATTATCGAAAAAATATTTTTAGCAAAAATGTAGCTCATAAAAAAACAAAAAAAAAAGGTGTATCTATTCATGAAGTCTATCGACACAGTAAAAGCAAAGTTGTCGCTCAAAAATTGTTCTAATTCGTTCAATTTCAAATCGAATATTTCAACATGAAATAACCAACAAACTTTTCGCGGAAAACTCATTGAAACTTTTTATAAACTTTTAAAGTTTATAAAGAGCTTTATTTTTATTTTTTATATCATTTTATAGCATCTAGCATCAAAACTAAGCGAGTTACACTCAAAATAAAGTTGTCCCCTTTTTTTGTTAAAAAAACCGTGAAAATCTCTCCCTAAGTTGGATCGGTTCAAAGTTCTTATTTTTGAAAAAATTTAGTTTTATAGTAAAAAAAGTTTTTTACTTTAGAAAAATGCCCTTTTTTCAAAATTAATTAAAAATTATTAGCAAGGACAGATCCAGAGAGCCCCCCTCGAGAATTTAAAATAATATAAATTTAAATATTTGCAGTTCAAATGTTTTTAGTTTCAAACACATATCCCGCTTGCTACCAGAAAAATGTTTTTAGCTTTGTGCTGAACAGTAGTAGAGGTTGTGCTGAACGAGGTAAAGTGTGAGGTAACCTAAGCTATGCATGTATCATAAAAAAAATGATGGCCCTCCCCGAAAATCGGTCTGGGATCCGCCCTTAAGTATTAGTGATACGAAAAATCTCAAAGAGTAAAGAAATGTAGGTTTTGCTTTTATAAATATTTTGGTTTTATTTTGTTTTTCTGTAAGACAAAAATTGGTTAAGATATGGCTATTTAAAATTTGCATACACTCGTGATTAGTGACGCGTTAGAGCCATTTCAAATAAAACCCATTCAAAAAATAAGCACTTCGAGCCGGTGAAACTTACAGATCATATAAAAAAAGCTAAGTAATTTGTAAAGTAGTAATGATTAGTTTCATTTGGGCTGCTAAAAACACAAAAAGTTTTAATGAGTTTTTCCCGAAAAGTGCTTCATTTTTTTGGTTATTTCACGTTGAAATATTCGATTTGGAATTTGACAAATACGAACAATTTTTCATGAGCTACAAATTTGCATTTACTCGGTCCATAGACTTACTTTTTGTGAAAGCTACATTTTTGCTACTTACTTTTTGAGTTATTTGCTAAAAACCGTCTGAAAACGTGTTTTTTTTTTGTTGAACAATGTTGGACATTTTCACTCATAAATAACTCGATAATTATTGACTGGACCACTTCGATGATGACATTGAAAATTACACGGTATCGCTGTATTTCACGTTCATTTACTGGGCTATAACACATATAAGATTTTGTTACACATGTCGCATTTAGTAATTTTTTAAAGGGGCCCCATTTCCAATTCTGCGGGGAGGCCCCGACGGATTTTGTTACGCCACTGCAGAATAGCTATCCATTTTAGTCGATATCTTTCTTAATCCAAAAACTATTTAATTAAATATATAGGTATTATCCCAAATTTCTATCAACCAAATATTTTGATAATTTCAGTTATTTCTTTTTAAATATTTTTTTAGAAAACGTTTTTATAAAACCCCCGTAAAACTAGAAAACTTTCACAAAATATTTTTTAGGATCTCTGTAATTTAGGATAACTTCCGAGTTCGCCATCTAGCGTAAAATACCTACATTACAAAAATTTCTGGCAAATGGTGATGTAGTGTTCTAGAGAAATTGTGTCGTCAGCTACGGGCTCCACCTGTTAAGAAATAGTATAAAATTATAGGAAAGATCAATAATCTGAAATTCATAATTTTTTTTCACTGTAATGCAGCGCCAATGAGCTTGAAAATTTAGTATGTACTAGAATATCTAAAGTAAAAAAATAAGCTACAATATAATCCAGTATTATGTAAAAGTATGAAATGAACTCAATTTCAATTTCAGAAATAAAAGACTGTTAAAAAATTGTAAAACACGTCAATCGTTTAAATATACGTTAATCGAGTAAAATACAAATGGACTTCACGGGACACCTTATTTGAAAGGTTTTCGAGTTGGCTTTGCAAAGATGTATTATCGGAATATTTATATAATATATGTACAGAGTTAACCAAAATGGTGTACTTATATTGCTCTGTAAATTTTAATTACAGAGTAATTATAAAATAATATATAGGTCTGGTGGATCCTGCGTATGAAAAAAAAAGTTGATTAATAGCAAGCTGAAAATTTGTTAATAGCTTAAGGGTGTCTATTCGGACAAACTTTGATATATAGGAACACTAGAACAGGGGAAGTTTTAATTGTGGAACAAGTTAAAAATTTGGAACGATGAGACCACGAAAACGTCACATATGTATTTTGTCCGACAGAGCTTCCAATTGATTTGTTACCCTTTCATTAAACTCTCATGCAAAAATCAGGCTGCTATTTATCACCAAATGGGAATTATAATGATTGGAACACGTAGAATATGTCAAATGACAGGAATTATGACAGGTGATAAATAGCAGTCTGATTTTTGCATGAGAGTTTAATGAAAGGGTAGCAAATCAATTGGAGGTTCTGTCGGACAAAATACATGTGACGTTTTCGTGGTCTGACCGTTCCAAATTTTTAACCTGTTCCACAATTAAAACTTTCCCTGTTCCAGTGTTCCCATATATCAAAGTTTGTCCGACTAGACACCCTTAAGCTATTAACAAATTTTCAGCTTGCTATTAATCAACTCTTTTTTTCATACGCGGGATCCAGACCTAATATGTTTCATTTTGCTTCTGATTATTTTGTGTGTGCAATGCCTGCTACTTACATTCTGCTGCTGGGTTTGCTACACGTTTTCTTTAAATAGAATAAAAGCTGCTTCTTTGATTTTTCTCTTTTTCATACATCCTCCGCTCAAAGAGCGGAGGTGCGATAAGTCAAAAAAGTAAAGTTTCGAGAAAACGACTTTTAAAGTTTGTCCTACGACATTTTCGGGTTTAATTGAAAAACTATTAAAATTAGAATAATAACTATTTTTGTCAGTTTCAATGGTTTTAGAAGCTCTATAAAATAGCGTATTAAGTATATTAAAAATATTTTTTTTTTGAGTTGTGACACTACAGGGTGAGGCAAATAAAGGGCCTATTAGAAATATCTCGAGAATTAAAGGCAACAGAATTATGAAAATTGGAATAAAGGGGTATTGAAGGATGATCTATTAAAAGAAAATATTTTCATCTCTTTGCAAATTCCGGTTATACCGGAAGTTGCTTATAACTTCGCTTTTTTTAATGGGACACCCTGTATATTTTTACATTTTTGGATTCTCTTCAATGTCATATTTCTTAAAATATGAGGTTTTGTAATATTATACAGGGTTTTTTTTAAAGATATTTACGTTCTCTTATTAATTTCGTAGCAAAATTAACACCCTCTAGAATTGTAGTAGTTTGACATCTAAAACTCTACTTACGTTCAAATGATTTTTAATATACTCTAGTATTGTTAAGAATCATTAGTATAGCTAAATTTTTAATTTTAGTATACAGGGTTGGTCGAAACTCGGAATGAGTATTTTCTGAGTTTTCTTAAATGGAACACCCTGTATTTTAGTATTGTAATAAAATGATACTTTATGGTACTTTGTTATTTCTTAAGCATTCCCTATACCTAACTGCTTTAATTTGTGCTTAATTGTTAATCGCATCAATAATCTTAACTACCTAGGTATTTTGATAGCTAAACCATTATGGGTAATTTTAAGAACCAGTCTGGATTAATATGTATTTATTTCTGAAAAATTATTTGGGATTGAGCATTTTCACGGCCAACCTAATAAAATTTTACGTATTTTTTGGTGCAATTAATGTTTAGTTTTAACCACCAATAACTCACAAATTAAAGCAGTTAGGTATAGGGAATGCTTAAGAAATAAAAAAGTACTATAAAATATCATTTCATTACAATACAAAAATACAGGGTGTTCTATTTAAGAAAACTCAGAAAATACTCATTCCGAGTTTCGACCAACCCTGAATACTAAAATTAAAAATTTAGCTATACTAATGATTCTTAGCAACACTAGAGTATATTAAAAATCATTTGAACGTAAGTAGACTTTTAGATGTCAAACTACTACAATTCTACAGGGTGTGAATATTGCTACGAAATTAATTAAAAAACGTAATTATCTTTTAAAATACCCTGTATAATATTACAAAATCTCATATTTTAAGAAATGTGACATCGAAAAAAATCCAAAAATGTAAAAATATACAGGGTGTCCCATTTAAAAAAACGAAGTTATAAGCAGAACCGAAGGTATATAACCGAAGGTTATAACCGAAGGTATAACCGGAAGTTGCAAAGAGATGAAAATATTTTCATTTAATAGACCATCCTTCTTTCTCTTTCTTTCTCCCCTTCCTTATACCCTTTCAGGTGTCGGATTTGGGTTTAATTTAGCTACATATTCACCCATCTCTTCCATTCTTTTCGGTCCTGTGCTATTAGTTTCATTTCTTCTAGCGTTTTCTGTTTGATTTTTCCTGCTTCTACTATTTGCTGTATCCATTTTTTCTTCGGCCTGCCTTTTCTCTTTTTTGGAATATTCCTTGTTTCGTGAATTTTCCTTGCTAGTCTACTAGGTTTCATTCTCATCAGATGTCCATACCAGTTTAATTGACTCTTTATTATTTTATTCATTATTGGTTCCTGTTTAGTTATCCCTCTTATTGTCTCATTTCTTATTCTATCCCATTTGGTCTTTCCGGCTATAGCACGTAAATGTCTCATCTCAATTGCATTTATCCTACTATTATGCTTTTTCTGTAAAGTCCAATTTTCGCTTGTATACAGTATCGTCGGTATCACAATCGTATTATATATTTTAATTTTTGTTTTGTGGGACAATTCTTTTTTCCTCAGAATTGGCGCTAGTGCATAGTACAGTTTATTTGATTTTTTAGTTCTGTTTGTTATTTCGAGGTCTATTTTCCCATCATTGGTAATAATACTGTGACGCCTCACAACCCGGCCTAATTCTTCTCGATATTTCTCCGCGTTACGAGTAAAGGCCAGATCTTCCACGGCGATTCGAGGCGACCGCTGCCAGAGTATTTAAGAACAGGAATCCGATCACAGGCGAGTCAGTCAACGAACGAGCCGCGACGCGTGAGATAATTGTATTCGAAATCGGGTTTAATGAAATGTATATATTAGTTATCGAAGTTATTATGTTTATTTAATTAAATCATAAATTTGAGTTGTAAATAAATTAGATGTGTTAGTTGGTGTTATTTGTAATTATTAAAATAAATAAGTGATGTAAATAAAATAATATAAGTAAGTCATCCTTTATTTAAATTAAACTTAGTGCCTAAAGATATAAATAAATAAAATAGTAGAGTCAATCGCGTAACAAAATGGTGCAGAAGTGAGGATACTTGAAATAAATATCAACGTAAATTTTCGGATTAAATAAAGTGTGGAACCTTTAAAAATAAATAAAATATAAATCGTAATAAATAAAGTGTGTGATCATGTCTACCTTGTGTAAGCTAAAAATTGCAGACCTGAGATTTGAATTGGAAGAAAGGGATCTGAGTTCTACTGGGAAAAAGGCTGATCTGGTCGAACGTCTAAAGAACGCTCTTCAGGAAGAGGGTCAAGATCCAGAAACCTATTTGTTTGAAGACAAGCATGCTGCTGTGATCTCGTCGATTTCGAAAGTTTCCTCCGATGTTTCTAAAGTTTCGACAGACATTACATCGCTAGAGAACAAAGTTTCGACAGACATTACATCGCTAGAGAACAAAGTTTCGACAGAGATTACATCATTAGAGAAAAAGGTTTCTAGTGAAATTTCCCAAGTTTCCTCGGATGTTTTGAAAGTTTCAACAGACATTACATCGTTAGAGAAAAAGGTTTCTAGTGACATTTCGAAAGTTTCGGGTGATATTTCATCCCTTGAAAGCAAGATGACTAACGAGATCTCTGCTAGCATCTCTAAAGTCACCTCCGATTTTGACGACAAGATATCGTCCATAAAATCTACTTTTGAAGAAAAGATCAAGGAAATAGAAAAGAAAATGCAGGAAACGGAAAAAGTAGACAAAGGTATGGAACCCATCTTAACAGACATTAAAAATGATGAAACCAAATACAAATTGGAGCCACAGTCGATAGTTGAAGGGAGTGTGAGTCTTGCTCGTGTTAAGGTGCCAAATTTCGACGGAAAGTCATCATGGAACAACTACATGAAACTTTTCGAATCGGCGGCCAGAGCGAACGGATGGTCAGAAAAAGAAAAAGCTGTAAACCTCACTATTGCTCTTCGAGGCGACGCTTTGGATGTCCTCCAGACCATAGCCGTAGAGGAGACAGATGACTTCGAGCAGCTGAAAAAGAGACTGAATATGCGATACGGGCACGAACATTTAGAGCATGTCTATCAGTCGCAGTTTAAAAATCGAAGACAAAAGAAAGATGAAGCTCTTCAAGATTACGAGGTCGATATTGCCAGATTGGTACGATATGCATATCCAACAGCTCCCGAAGACATGATGGAAAAGTTGGCTGTTCAAACATTCATTGATGGCCTTCGTGATCATGAAATGCAAAGAACACTGCGATTAGCTCGTCACAAGACGCTGGTTGATGCTTGTCTGCCGCCCTCGAATACGAATCAGCTACCCAGGCCTCTGGCGGGTACAGTAAAGTTAGGACTGTGAAAGAGGAAGAGGATGAAGACAAACTGGACCAGATTGTCAATATGATAAAGGGCATTTCATACAAGAAAACAAAGACCATAAGGTGCTGGAATTGTGGGGAAATGGGACACGTACGGAGTTCATGTAAGTACCCTAGGTACAATAACAGTCAAGAGACTCACCGGCAGGAAAACCAGAACGGGTCGGCCTTAGGGGGGCAGCTTCGACCCGCAACTTTTCCAAAGACCCTCTCATACTAATAGCTTCTTTGAAATGTCGTGAAGATAGTGTATATGTAGATGGAGAAATAAATGGTAAAAAGTATACATTGTTGGTGGATACCGGAGCGACCAGGACCATTATACGACCGTCAGTTATAAACAGTCATAAGAAGCTCTTACCAACGCGGTTGCGACTGCGGACTGCCACCGGTGAAAATGCCAACATCCACGGAGAAATCCAGATACAATTAGGGATTGGAGCAGAAAAGTTCGTCCATACTGTCATAGTTGCAGACATCGAAGAAGATGTTATATTAGGAATGGACGTAATGAATTTGCATGGATTTCAGTTGGATTTTAAGAACCGGGTAATCAAAGTTGGCAACGAGGAGGTATTTCTTCATCCACATGATGACATCACTGTGCTAGCAGCCATTAAAGAAGATACAGTTGTGCCTGCGAGGAGTGAAACGATCATCGTAGCGCGGCTACAGGGAATTGTGGAAGAAGGAATACCTATTATGATGGAGCCATGGAACCACGACGAGGAGGTTGGCCGAGGAATCATAATTGGAAAGGAATTGGTTACTTCTGCTAAAGACATTCCCGTGAGATTGATTAATGTCAATGACTACCCGGTGACCATCAAGAAGGAGACAAAAGTAGGAACTTGTGTACCCGTGACGTCCATAATCCGTCAGACGACAACATCAGATAATTCCAACGACAAGTTCGACCAAATGGTTGCAGTTGCAGGCCAGTCTCTAAACCAAGTAGAAAAAAGGGAATTAAGGGAATTTCTTCGGCAATATCGTGACATATTCGTACCGAAAGGAGGAAAGACAGGAAGAACGACAGTTGTCAAACATAAAATTAACACTGGTACCGCTAGGCCAATTCGTCAAACAGCTCGACGATTACCACAGGCGAAGAGAGAGGAAGCTGAAATGATTGTTCAAGAAATGAAGAAAGACGGAGTGATAGAACCTTCTACGAGCCCATGGGTCTCTCCAGTGGTCCTAGTTAAAAAGAAAGATGGAACTACGAGGTTTTGTGTGGACTACCGTTTGTTGAAAAATGTTACCAAGAAAGATAGTTATCCTCTGCCTCGGATCGACGACACGTTGGACACATTAGTTGGAAGTAAATTGTTTTCTACGTTGGACTTGAAGTCTGGATATTGGCAGGTAGAAATGGATCCAGTGGACAAAGAGAAGACGGCCTTTACGACAGGATCTGGATTATGGGAATTCAACGTTATGCCGTTTGGACTCTGTAATGCTCCTGCGACATTTGAGAGGCTTATGGAAAATGTGTTGAGAGGGTTATCTTGGAAAACGTGCCTGGTGCATTTAGACGACATAATCGTTTTGGGGGAGACGTTTGAAGACCACCTGAAGAATTTAGAAGGCGTTTTTAATCGACTTAAAGCTGTCCAGTTAATGTTAAATCCCAAGAAATGCCAGCTATTTCAAAGTAAAGTCAATTACTTAGGCCATATAGTCAGCAAAGAAGGAGTGGCCGTGGACAAAGGAAAAATCGATTCCATTAAGGAATGGCCTGAACCAACTGATAAACATCAAGTGAGAAGTTTTCTGGGACTATGTACTTACTACCGGAGGTTCATTAAGAAGTTTGCAGATATCGCTAAGCCATTAACGCGACTTACAGAGGAAGCAAGAGATTATTTCTGGGATGGAGACTGCCAAACGGCCTTTGAAACTTTGAAGAGGCATTTAATTACAGCGCCAATATTAGGGTATCTACTGCCAGAAGGAGAGTTCACCTTAGATACGGATGCAAGTAATGTGGGAATTGGAGGAGTGCTGTCGCAGATCCAAGGGGGACAGGAACGAGTCCTTGGATATTTTAGTAAAGTGCTTTCAAAACCTGAACGAAATTATTGCGTCACGAGAAGAGAACTTCTAGCAGTAGTAAAATCAGTGGAACACTTCTATCAATACCTCTACGGAAGGAAGTTTCTAATCCGAACCGACCATGCCGCCCTTAAATGGTTAATGCAGTTTAAGAATCCAGAGGGTCAGATGGCCAGATGGATTGAACGACTTCAAGAATATGATTTCAAGATCGAGCATCGGGCCGGAGTTAGCCACAGAAACGCTGATTCTCTATCTAGAAGACCGTGTCCAGCAGAATGTTCCCATTGCAACAAAACAGAGTCGAAGGAAGCAGCAGTACTAAGAACAACAGTGGTCAACGACGAGTGGACGCCTACCAAGATCAAGGAAGAACAAGAAAAAGATCCAGTTTTACAGAAGATTCAAAAATGGAAAGAAGAAAATCGTCGACCATCTTGGCAAGAAATATCAAGCCTAAGCTCAGTAGTTAAGACGTATTGGGCCCAGTGGGACTCATTTATCTTGGAAGACAGCTTGCTTAAACGAGTAATAGAAAATGATGATGGTTCAGTGAGGAGAACACAGATGGTGATTCCAAAGAGCAGAGTAGCCGAAGTACTCCGTCAGTTACACGACAGTCCATCAGGAGGGCATTTTGGTGTAAAGAAGACCCTTCAGAGAATTCGGGAACGATTTTATTGGATGAATAGTTCTGACGATGTGAAGGACTGGTGTAAGAAATGTACTACCTGTGCTACAAGTAACGGACCCTACCGGAAAAGAAAGGCTCCTATGAGACAGTACAATGTTGGAAGTCCGTTTGAAAGAATAGCTTTGGATATTGCCGGGCCATTTCCAGAAAGTGGCAATGGATGCAAACACATGTTGGTGGTAATGGATTACTTCACGAAATGGGTTGAGATCTACGCAATTCCAGACCAGAAGGCCGCCACTATTGCAGATGTGCTAATCAGAGACTGTATCAGCCGATTCGGAGTACCTCTGGAGATCCATAGTGACCAAGGAAGAAACTTTGAGAGCGATCTATTTCAAGGAATCTGTGATAAACTAGGCATGAAGAAGACAAGAACCACGGCCTATCACCCGCAATCGGATGGAATGGTGGAGCGTATGAATAGGACAGTCGGCAAGTATTTGACAAAGATGGTGTCCAATCATCAACGAGACTGGGACCAGTACCTTCCATTCTTCGCAATGGCCTATAGATCTGCTGTTAATGAATCAACTGGCCAAACACCAGCAAAAGTCCTATTTGGACGTGAGATGCGTCTACCCTTTGATCTAGAGTTTGGATGTCGACCTGGAGAAGATGTTGCTGGTGAGGATTACGTGAATGAATTACGAAGAAGAATGGACGATATACATGAGTTGGTCCGTTCTAATCTTCAGATCGCTAGCGACCGAATGAAGAAACGATACCATACCCAAGCCGAGAGGGGATGTTTCAAGGAGAACGACAAAGTCTGGCTTTATAATCCAAAGAAGCGAACAGGTTGTTCTCCCAAGTTGCAGCAGTTCTGGGAAGGTCCGTACCTCATTGTCAAGAAAATTAATGACGTTATCTACCGAATAAGCAAGATTCCTAGGGGAAAGCCGATGATAGTCCACCATAACCGGTTGGCGCCGTACGAGGGAGACCACGACGTAGATGAAGAAGTGGAAGTCAACCAAGTTCGAGAAATACCTGACCTTACCTTTGAAGAGTTCATGGGTGCCTACGGAGGTACCGGTAAAGCAAGACATGGTGTTACCACTGAAGAAAAGCGAGATCTTCTCGCACTTCCCGATGACTACTCGCTGGCCCATACCATCCCGGCCAGTATCAAAGACGCACGAGGGTTGGCATCCGCCTTCCGAAGGAAGTATGGTCGAGTTGCAGAACTTCAATGCCAACTGCCAGCTCCTGGCAAAGCATAGACACTCCAAGATGCATCACGTTACCTATTCTATCTGGTACCAAAAGACACTGTCCATGACCAACCTACCTACCAAGATGTATGGGATGCATTAATTCAATTGAGAGAGCACGTGTTGGAGTCCGACGTGCAAAAGTTAGCCATGCCAAAGTTAGAATGCCGCCAATTAGACTGGAGAGTTATCCGAAATATGGTAGAAGAAATTTTTAAAGACACCGAGGTCCAGGTGTTAGTCTGTTGCAATCCGCATAGTTACTGGTTCGGAGAGAAGACCGTCCCCTGTCACTTTTATACAAATGGGAGTTGTAAAAGAGGGTCCAGTTGCAGATACCAGCATCCAGTTCCAGTCCCGACAAGGTTCCAGGAGGAACCATCTTTTAAGGAGGGGGCAATGTGACGCCTCACAACCCGGCCTAATTCTTCTCGAT
This sequence comes from Diabrotica virgifera virgifera, assembly GCF_917563875.1. NCBI lineage: Eukaryota > Metazoa > Arthropoda > Insecta > Coleoptera > Chrysomelidae > Diabrotica > Diabrotica virgifera. Next base: position 60,442,388 of record NC_065448.1, on the reverse strand, counting down.
ATTTCTCCGCGTTACGAGTAAAGGCCAGATCTTCCACGGCGATTCGAGGCGACCGCTGCCAGAGTATTTAAGAACAGGAATCCGATCACAGGCGAGTCAGTCAACGAACGAGCCGCAACCCGTGAGATAATTGTATTCGAAATCGAATTTAATGAAATGTATATATTAGTTATCGAAGTTATTATGTTTAGTTAATTAAATCATAAATTTGAGTTGTAAATAAATTAGATGTGTTAGTTGGTGTTATTTGTAATTATTAAAATAAATAAGTGATGTAAATAAAATAATATAAGTAAGTCTTCCTTTATTTAAATTAAACTTAGTGCCTAAACATATAAATAAATAAAATAGTAGAGTCAATCGCGTAACAATACTTCCAAGACAATCATATGCTGTAACTATTTCCAGTTGAGTATTTTTACATTTTATAATTACTTCATTTTCTTCCTTTTCGCCGATGACCATTATTTTACTTTTCTCGATGTTTATTTCCATTTTTAATTTCTCTTTTTCTTCTGTCCATATATTTATGAGTTTTTGCATTTTTGTCACGGAATCTGCTATAAGGACTATGTCATCCGCATACAATAGGGCTTCTATTTTTATTGGCTGTAATCTTTGGTATCCTATTGTTGTCTGTATTTGGTTCGTTCTTTCTCTAGTATTTCTAGTCAATTCATTCATGACTATTATGAATAGTAGCGGACTAAGACTGTCTCCTTGCTTGATACCTCTTTCCCAATTGAATTCTTCAGATCTTTCTCCTGCTATCTGTACACGTCCTTTTACTACTCCGTATATATTTTCAATTATTTTTATCAGTGTACTTGGTGCTTTCATGTTCTGCAAGCATTTCCATATAATTTGTCTTTCTATAGAGTCGAATGCTGCCCTTAGATCTATGAGTGCTAGAATGAGCTTTCCCCCCGAGTCAATACTTCTTTCTATTATATTTCTAATGATGTAAATGTTATCGTTTGTCTGTCTTTCTGGTCTAAACGCTGCTTGTTCCTCTCCCAGTTCTTTTTCTACCTCTTGTCTTAGCCTCTTCTCTACTATTTTCGTGTATATTTTAAAACATACCGATGATAAACATATTGCTCTATAATAATTTTCGCAGTCGACGTGTTCTCCCTTTTTGTATATTGACTATAAGGTTACTTTGCCAGTCTTTTGGGATTTGCTGCTTTTCCCATGCCTCTTTGTATATTTTCAACAACCAGTTTATCCCTTCTTCTCCCATGTACTTGACCATTTCCGGGTCTATGTCATCATCCCCTCCAGCTTTACCTATTTTTACGTTTGATAATTCCAATATTACTTCTTCTCTATTTATTTGCTCTAATTCTTTGTTCTCGTTATCTTGATATGTTTCATTTCTATCATCTATTATTGCATTTCTAAATTTGTTTTCATAGTATTCTTTCCATACTTTAGCTATTTGTTCTGGAGTTGTTTGGATTTTAGACCATCCTTCAAAACCCCTTTATTCCAATTTTCATGATTCTGTTGCCTTTAGTTCTCGAGATATTTCTAATAGGCCAATTATCTGCCTCACCCTATATACAGATGAAATAACGAAACATTTACTAAATATTATTTATCAAAAGTGACACTTGCAGTACATATCATTATTATTATCTGGTTATCAGACTTATACTTTTTAATGATGTATCTTTAAATACAACTAACAACATTAAACACAAAATACTACAAAAAGAAAGATAAATAACTGATAAATGTGTCACTTTTCTTGAGCACATACGCAGATTGTTTTGAATAAAGTAATCACATATAGTGTCTTAACTCAATAAACGACGCTTTATGCACATTTTAGATGGACAAATGCTTTGCACAAGTCGATATGTGACACTGTTTGTGTTCGGTATGTCGTTGATTTTGGATACTCGTATAATGACACTAGTGTCATCTAACGATAAATACTTGACCCATGGACGTGACACTTTGTGAGATAGGAGTTTATAGTTTTATTAAACTGTTGGTGCAATAAAACTGATTTTAAATTTTTTTGAGTTATGACACTCTTTGAGCGGAGGTGCGACATTTCTTTCATGGTTATTGATGCATTTTTCCATTGTACAATGATTGTACGTTGCATTGGAACAAAAAAGTTATATCTGCCTACGGTGCCATTTTTAGTTATCACTGTTTAAAGTTTCTATGTTATGTATTTATTTTTCTATTACCGCCGCTTGTATGTGTTAACAATGTAAATTAAAAAAAAACTAATACACACTAAAACCTCGATATAACGGACTAATTGGTAGTACGGGGAGTCCGTTAAAGCCGAAAGTCCGTTATATAAAAATACTTTTAAAATAAATCAGACCATTTAGAACTGTGTCCTCAATATGCTATACTAAAAAGTTTATTGAAATTCTTTGTAAATGTTTGGGTGTTTGGGGTCCACGGGGACCCCGTTGTTATGCAGTGTATCTTGGTAAAAGCAGGGTTAAAATAGCGACAACAATCAATTTTAAAGAAAAATCAGAGGATACCTTTTTTGCTCAGAATGACCCAAATTATCTAAAAAAAACTTTGTTCGAAGTAAAAAAAATATTTTTGTGAATTTGTTTAAATAAAATTGTTTAAACAATTTTTCGACAACGGCACCGCTTGGCATTCTGTGGATTTGTTATAAGGACCTCTTTTTGAGTAACTTTGTGCAAAAGATTCTAATCGAAATAATTTCGCTAACGGGGGCGACGATACAGCCTGGACTATAGCGCTAATTGTTAATAATTAAAAATAACAGCGTTGTAATAAAACAATGACAAAAATTTCTTCAGACTTGTGAAGGAGGGGTTTTATACTTTGCTTTGATCACTTTCTGACTTTCATAGTATAATTTCTAATCAAGTTATTAAGCTTTGAAAATGGCCATTTTCACATTTTTTAAATTTTATATCGCGTGTAACTCGACAACAATCAATTTTATAGAAAAATCACGGGGGACCTTTTTTACTCAGAATGACCCAAATTATCTAAAGAAATTTTGTTAGTAATGAAAATATGAATTTTTTGAAATTGTTTAAAAAAAATTGTTTAAACAATTTTCCGACCGCGGCACCTCTTGGCACCCTGTGGATTTGTTATAAGGACCACCTTTTGAGTAAGTTTGTGCAAAAAAATCGAATCGGAATAATTTCGCTAACGGGGGCGACGATAAGCCCTATCTATTATGAAAATGTTTAAAAATTAAATTATTTTTTTAATTGTCTCCTATAGACCTAATAATGGGTCGCCCCCAATTCGCCTAAACTGTGAAATGTCGGTAACACAGAAATAGTCACGAAAACGCATAATCACCACGTTGGATACAACTGGATACAACCCTATTCATAAACAGACCAACTCACATACATATTGAGAATAATATTTATACATAATATAATTAGAAATTGAATTAATGATGTCGTTATTATATGTATTATATCGATTAAAAAGTATAAAACATGTATTATCCCACAAATATAATATAAGAGTATAAGCAGTATTTTATACTTTTATGTTTGTTGGATAATAAGTTTGTATTACAAATGGGAACAAAAAGAGAAAATTTGATTAAAGTACCTACCTAAACTATTAAAATGATATATAATAAAAATAGATCATAAAAATAAAATATAAAGTAGTTTTTGGAAAAGTAGAGTACATATTTCTAAAATATGTGTATAACCAGCAGATGATAGGTAAAATATAGGACTAAGTTGTTAAAAATGAACAATTTTTACAATCCTGTTCCCTTGGAAATTGCTGAAACTTACAGATTACAGATTAAACGCAGACATCAAGTAGAAGGAGAATCAGTGCAATCATTTCTATATAAATTGCAATTTTCAAGCACATCTAAAGTCTGCCATAAGGAACCAATTTGTTTTTGGGCAGACTATTGGGCACCAGGCACCAGGAATCTAGACTTGGAGGGATCAGTGGAGATTACCAGTAGTTTGGAAACTTCTGAAATGGACAGTAATCAATTAAGTTACAATAATTCAATTCATTTTTACAATCTGATAAATCTAGATCAAATTGTATCTAAATTTTTTCACCTGAGTATGTAAAATGTCAAGTATATGAGTTGGGACTCTCGATGAAGTGACTGTATACGAGTTGGAGCGTATAGGACATGCGCGTGACATTTGACAAGTTCAAGGTTTTAGGTGAATTGGACGGCGCCCACCTAATACATGTCACAATTCCCATAGATGACGCTATAGGGTGAGTTACAGAAATCTATCAGACTGGCCGATTTCTGCAGAATACTAAGTTTTTGTTTGGTTATTTATTGAGAAGAACACAAAAGAACTACACAGACGAAAATATTTTGTTAACAGTAACTGTTTAACTGTTACATCAAAACTAAATAAAATAATTTTGTTGGTGTCATCTACCAACATATAATCAAAATAATAAAATATTTGCATGGTCCCTTGATCCTTTGCTTGGTTGTACCGAACTCACCGAAAGCCTAGTCATCGAATCCCAACTCCCATTTCCATAGACCCCAGAATACATACTCACAAAATCGTATATGACCTACGTATATTTCATCCTACATCAACATCAAATCGCAGACATACATAATATATTTATTAAGGAAAATAGTATATTATTTCTTTAAAACAAAAATGGCAAAATATGTTATTGAAAACCGATCTGATGGTGTAGTTGCATCAGGGCCCCCGTAAGAACTACTGGCGCCTGTGTGCAAAAAATTATTTTGGCGCCCCTTAAGGCATTTTGATAAATTTTTTTTATTTTTTTTTTGAAGGTAGGTAGGTAGGTGCAAATAAAGCAAAATAGGAACAAATAACACCATAGCAAATCTTAATTAAATAAAGTTTAAGGGGCTTTATTGAATCAATTCTGCTGGACCATCTTCTCACACATAGAGGGTTTAGACTTAACCCGAGAACATTTTTGCTTACCTCACAACATCCCACCTTTTTGTGGATGGCGAACCCAGAGTAACGCGATTTTCAAATTTTGTCCATTAAGGTAAGTTTTTACTGCAGCTGCTGGCTCGTTAATCGCTGAAAGATCGTCGCTGAATCTGAGCATTGATTGCGGTATACTGCTTGTGTGATTTGTTGGCGGTGCGTGTTTCGGAGTTTTGTATTTGAGAAATTTTTGTGAAGTGAAGCTTGTTTTTATAAGTATGTATCATTTCATAATTTCCTAATAAATGGTTGTTTATCACAATTTTGAAGTATCCTTCTTCATGTCTTCTTTTAAATATTGCATGTTTTTCTAATCTTGTAGCATTGGACAATTCTTTCTTCATCCTCTATTTCCTCTGCTCGCATGTATTTTAACAATAATTGTTTTCTTTGAATAATAATATTAATATTGTCCGTCTGTCGTCTGTCCGTCCGTCCGTAAACATAACTCCTCATTATACCAGGTAGAATGAAAATTAGGTGTCCAATGAAAGCTTATGATCCAGGATACTACTACAGGTGAGAAAATTTGACCTAAGACTTCCGCTTTTAGAAATGCAACCGCAAGTACTATTTTAAAGTCAATAGTACAAGCGATGTAATATTCGACGCGCTATAGCAAGATGAGAACAAATATATACGTACTTCTGGTTTCATGACTGTCTGCCCGTCTGTTCGTCGTCCGTGAAAATAACTCCTCCGTCATTCCACTAGGTAGAATGACAGATGAGATGTCGAACGAAAGCTTATCATTCAAGGATGGTACTAAAGGTGAGAAACTTGACCTAGGACTTCCGGTTTTAGAAACGCGACCGGGAGTACTGTTTTAAAGTCGTCGGAATAATATAAGCAATATATTATTCGACTCGCCCATACAAAGGTCATAGACGCTTCAGTCAAAACGGCTCCTACAATCCACACAACCACACGCACAATCAGATACACCGCATTCACTGTTCAGCTACAGAGTTGCCAGATGTGATTTTATAAATCTCCCACTTAGAAACTAAAATTCCCTCAAATTGAAGCTCAAATCTCCCAAATTTAAATTTTTGGCACATTTTAATGAAGTAGTAGTCATATGTAAAGAAGAGTAAACCAAAATTATACTACTTATTAACAGAGGCCCTGGAAATAATTCATAGGTCCTATCGTCTTCGATTATATGAGGGTATAATATACAGTTCTATGTACATTCGCAAATTTAATTCCCCTAGACGGTTTCAAATTACCAAAAAATTGTGGGAAAATACCCCAATCTGGCAACCCTGTTCAGCGACGATCTTTCAGCGATTAAACGAGCGAGCCGCGCCAGTAAAAACGTACCTTTAGACGGGACTTACCATAATACTTATAACAAATCCACAGGGTACCAGGCGGTGCCGTGGTCGAAAAATTGTTTAAACAATTTTTTTTAAACAAATTCACAAAAGAAAATTTTTCATTTTGAACAATTTTTTTTAGATAACTATGGTCATTCTGAGTAAAAAATGGTTCCTTGTCATTTTTCTCTAAGGTTGATTGTTGTCGAGTTATACGCGATTTAAGATTTGAAAAATGCGAAAAAATGGCCATATACCTAACTCGACAACAATCAATTTTAGAGAAAAATCACTAGAGAACTTTTTTGCTCAGAATAACCCAAATTATCTAAAAAAAAATTGTTCGAAGTGAAAAAATTATTTTTGTGAATTTGTTTAAAAAAGTTGTTTAAACAATTTTTCGACCAAGGTACCGCCTGGAACCCTGTGGATTTGTTATAAAGACCTCTTTTTGAGTAAGCTTTTGCAAAAAAAAACCATCGAAATAATTTCACTAACGGGGGCAACGATACAGCTTGGGCTATAGCGCTAATTGTTAATAATTAAAAACAACAGCTTTGTAATAAAATAATGACAAAAATTTCTTCAGGATCTTGAAGGGGGGGTTTTAAACTTTGACTTCGTCACTTTTTGACTCTCATATTAATAATTTTTAATCGAGTTATTAAGCCTTAAAAATGGCCATTTTCGCATTTTTAAAGTTTAAATCGCGTATAACTCGACAACAATCAATTTTACTGAAAAATGACAAGAGGCATTTTTTACTCAGAATGACCCAAGCGATCTAAAAAAATTAGTTCGAATAAAAAAAATTATTTTTGTGAATTTGTTTTAATAATTTTTCGACCAAGGCACCGCCTGGCTCTCTGGATTTGTTATAAAGACCTCATTTTGAGTAATTTGCAAAAAAATCGAATCGAAATAATTTCGCTAACGGGGACGACGATACATGCCGGTCTAATTAGTTATTTGATGGGTACGCGATTATCAAATATTGTCGATTCATCATTTGAGTGTCACACAATCGTTGGCTTATAGATGAGATAGAATTACCGCCCACACACTACTACTTACATGTTTAGAATTTTTCCACGAAATCAGGGCTTAGTTAGGTATTTCTTATCTACAGTTTTGTCTACGGAATTGGTGTTTGTTATTTTTATAGCAGGATTTTTTATTTTATATCTATAGAAAGACTAATAATGTCATCCAAACAAAGTAAAACTGATCTATTTAATTTCTCAACTTTTATTTTAAAATTAATTTTTGCTTTTTGATTTTTTTTGTAAATATTTTGCAGTTTTTGATCCTCAATTTTTGCGCCCCTAAAGGATGGCGCCCGTGTGCATTACATACTTTGCACTTTTGGTAGCGGGGGCCCTGAGTTGCATAGTACAAAATGAAGTATAGTGTTTGTTTTTCTTTCTAACCTATTGTTACCTATTAATAGGAAGTGTATAGTTTATAAATGCGAATGAGTTGTAGCCCACTTTAGAATATATAGTTTTAAATTTAGAGGAAAATCGGTAGGTACCGTAGGTACCCCTCAAACAAATCCAGGGTTAATGTGAATGTGTATGAAAAGTCTCGTTGATAAGTTGGAGGTGTCGATGAAGTGGTTGTATACGATGTGGGTGTACATAAAGTGTCTTTCTAGGAGCTGGGATTCAATGAGTTGTGTCCTACCCCTTGTTCCTTCTCCGGCAAAATTGTGTTTCTATAGTTAAGGCTTCGTTAACTAGAGGGCGACGAGATTAAATCATAAAGCAAACTTTTATTTGAGATTGTGAAAATTTGAAATGTGAAAAGTTAAATCAGAGCAAAATTAGATTTTGGTGTAGATTTGGTAATTGATTGATTAAAAAAGATAGTTACTCGCATGCTAAAAGTCAATTTATACAAATCCAACTGGTAAAATTTGATAAATATCATATTTTAACCCTCTACTCTACTGGTATGAATATTTTAAAATCTAAAAAACTATTTTATTCGTTTAATATAGCATTTTTTTTTATAAATATCTAAAAATATTTAGTATACAATTTTTTTAAAAATTTTTGTTTGCTTATTGTATAACTTTAAAGAAGAAAATATAATGTAGCCTGTGTATTTTGCACTCTGTAGCTAAATATGAAAATGCATTAGCTGAACAACATCACTTGTGAGCCACCTATAACTATAACTAAATTAGTTGATTCTTTGTTATCAGTTATCAGTTATCAGTTATCAGTTATCAGAAAAAGCCCTTAGAGCATAACAGTACCTAAGTTGTTTCTCTGTTTTGTGGACTTGGACAAAGCATTTGATCGCGTGCCACGTAACAAGATCTGGGAAATATTAAGCCGTAGAAATGTGAAATTGAATTTAATCCAAGCAATAAAGAGTATACAGTATGGTGCAAATGAAAGCAATAAATTGGTTATTTCGTAAACCGGCGACTTTAAGGAAAAATCCCGAAACAGGTCTATTTTTTTTAAATTATGATATTTTGCTATACCGGGTGGTGAATCGGAAAACGGGCCATAGGAAACTCAATGTAAAATTCTAAACTGTTGAATTCCTGCTTCCCTAATTATGTTACATCAAAAGTCATGAGAAGTTATTTGTAGAGGATTGAAATCTGTATTAAAAACAGAAGTTACAATTGTTCTACGATTTAAACATATTCCAAAATTTTGAAAAATATAATGTATTTACCGCAGTAGGTATGTGTGGGTATGTTAGGCCACACGTTACTATTTAACTGACAGTGAGCACATTATTGACTGAAGAAAATATCTTTATTATTAATATTTTCTCCTTAACTAAGGGTATCTTATCAACTTTATTGTGTTTTAAACAAAAAATGATAAAATAATTAAAAAAATTGACAGTTCTAATTGTTAATATAATAAATTCATTGTCAACAAATGCAATCTTATACACATTATTGTATTGTGTGTGGCCTAGCTTTGGCGTATTACTCTGAAAATTGTATTATATTTTTACAAAATTTTGAATAATTATTGTTCATAGAACAATATTAACAGTTGTTTTCAATAGAGAATTCAATTCTCTACAAATAGTTTCTGATGACTTTTGATGTAAAATAATTAGGGAAGCAGGAATTTAACAGCTTAGAATTTTACATTGAGTTTCCTATGGCCCGCTTTCCAATTCACCACCCGGTATATGTCATACTAGTGACGTCATCCATCTGGGCGTGATGACGTAATCGATGATTTTTTTAACCCGGGAGTAGTCGCGCTCACTTCTGTAACGTCGATAGTCGCGTGTGAGATTCTATCTCAAAATACGAATTTAAAACAAATTTTTATTTTGTACTATTTTTATCTACTTTTTATATTGAAAATATATATTTCTAACAATTTTATTAAAAAAACCTGTGTTAACGGCCACCAGTTTAAAAATTTCCCAAACCAATTATATGTAGACTACAAAAACTGGCAATACCATCCACCTTTCTATATCGGCCAATAGTTCTTTCATTTTTAGTGGTCGTTACTGACAAATTTTACTGTACAGTAAAACCTGTGTTAACGGCCACCTGCCAACATCGGCCACCTGTCCTAACGGCCAGTTTAAAAATTTCCCAAACCAATTATATGTAGACTACAAAAACTGGCAATAGCGGCCACCTTTCTATATCGGCCAATAGTTCTTTCATTTTTAGTGGCCGTTACTGACAGGTTTTACCGTATTACGAAAAAGGATGAAATGTGAGATTCTATCTAACGGCGCGACTGCTCGCGGGTTAAAGCTAATTGGCTCCCCCCAAAGCCATAAATTCCACAAAAAGAAGAAGAAAAAAAATCCTACGCATACCACACCCCTCGAGGCACTTACGAAATTTTTTCAAAATTGCAAAATTTTTCATCAAGTTATCGCGAAAAAGGATAAAAATTGAGATTCTACCTCACCGCGCGACTACTCGCGGGTTAAATGAGACTAGGCGTCGTGTGCTAGCTCATTTGAAAGGTCATTCAATTCTCTATTTAGTAATATAAACATTTACATAATTATTAATACAGGATGCCCAAATTTTTTTAATTTAAATTATTTGATAAAAAACGAACAATTTATGTAAGTTATTTAATTCAAAATACATTTTATTGTTATTAGAAATAAAAAAAATGTTTATATCACAAATAAACATTGCTTTTCGCTTAAGTTAAATGTTCAAACTTCCTAAGAGGCAGGTGGCTGGCGGGAGCTGGCTTAAACATTGAATTTAATCGAAAGCAATATTTATTTTTTAAATACATATACATATTTTTCTGTTTTTTGGCAACAGTAAAATGTATTTTGAATTAAATAATCAACATTATATTCTTCTTTTGTTTGTCAAATAATTTAATTATTTTTTTTGACACCCTGTACAAATAATTGTGTAAATGTTTATATTAATAAATAGAGAATTTAATGGCCTTTCAAATGAGTTATCACTCGCCCCCTATTCTCATTCAAAAAAATCATCGATTGCGTCATCACGCACAGACGGGAACAAAAATCGACTTATTTCGGGATTTTTCCTAATGTCGCCGGTTTACGAAATAACGAATTTATTCCTTTCATTTACACCATACTGTATATAGATGTACAAGTAATAATGTAAGAACGAACAACCGCTCATCTTTAGAATTCTACACAAGGACAGGTGTAAGACAAGGTGATGTTCTGAGTCCTTTGTTATTCATCACTCTAATGAACGAAATCGCAAAATAATGCAGGGGTAAGGTAAACAGAACTAGGGTTGGGGTGTATAAACTTCAAGTTTACGTGTCAGAGTTGATATATGCCGATGACCTGGTAATTTTGGCAAAACCACAAAAAAGACTTGCAAGTGAATGTAAATGTTTGGAATGAAGCTTTTAAGAAATTTGGGATGAAAATAAATATTGAAAAAACAAAAGCTTTAACAATACCGAAAACTCAAGAAAATATAAATGTAAAGCTGAATAATGAGACCATTACACAAGTAGAGGACTTCAAGTATCTAGGATCGACAATGAATGGACAAGAAAACATAGAACCAGAAATAAACAGCAGGGTAATGAGTGCCACAAAATTATGCTATGCACTAAATAAAAGTTTTATTAGGAAGAAAAAAGTAAACCTGAAAACAAAAATGAAAGTATTTCAAACTGTATATACCAGCCGATGCTACTCTACGGAAGTGAAACGTGGATAGTGAACGATAACATCCGTAGTAAAATTCGAGCATGCGAAATGCGATATTTACGTGCGGTATCCTGGTGACCAGACGTGATCGTATAAGAAATGACGACAAACGTGAAAGGTGCGGTATTGGAAGGACCTTAGACAGCCTTAAAACGAAACAGTTATCGTGGTTCAGACATGTGGCGAGAATGAGTGAAGGTAGAGCTGTAAAGAGGGTATGGAAAGCGGCACCCGACAACAAACAACGAAGAGGCAGGCCAGCAGGAACATGAAACGCGGATATTGGAAGCAAAAAGACTAGATACTGGCCGAAAGGCATGGATACGTCTGATTTCTCACTTACCTCGACACCGTAAGGTACAAGAGGATGGCTTAAGTAAGTAAGTAAGTAAATAACTTCAAAGAAGAAAATAAAATTTAGTCTGTGTATTTTGCACTCTGTAGCTAAATATGAAAATGCATTAGCTGAACAACATCACTTATGAGCTATCTATATCTATAACTAAATTAGTTTTTTTTTTTTTTTTTTTTTTTTTTTATTTTGGCTTAGACTTACCGTCATACTGCCAGACACATAAGGAATACAAGTTATCAAGTTATACAAAACAGGTTTAAAACAAAGATAACAACTAAAAGGTATTAAGTAACACTAAGCTTAACAGCTAAAAATACTAACTACCAAAGGTATTAATTAAAAATGTTTAAGGGAATTATAATGATAATTTGCTGTCTTTTAAAAAGTTAATTAAAGAGTTGTATACATCTACAGAACCAAGTGATAATAAATATAGTATATTCCAAGGAGTTGCTACTTTACATTTTAATAAATCATTTATTAATTTAGATGAGTAAATTGTATTTTTAGAACAACCAAAAAATATATGATCTAAATCACTTTCCTCTTCACAATGCTCACATTTATCATTATCCAAAACCTGTATTTTAAATAAATGCTTTGGATAACATGCGTGCCCGAATCGTACTCTAATAATAGAAGTTATGTACTTTCTAGAAGCTCTACAAGACTTGTACCAAGGAAATTTGGGAATATCGGGCTGAATTAACGAGTATCTATTTTGATTCACAAAAGAGTATTCCTTCCACTGTTAGCTCCACTCCCGATGCAGTGTTGACTTAAAAGAGATTATACTATCAGTCAGTGTTATTTTATGTAGAATACTGGTATCGGATGAAACGCTTTCTTTGGCTAATGTCGACATACTCATTATGTTCAAATCCTGCGTGTGCTTTAATCCAGATAAAATGTACATTGATTCCTTTGGTTAAAAGATTTTGTTTAATATGTTTAATTTTATAAATGTATGGGCAGTCTTGGATGTTTGGGGGTCCATATTTACCAAGAGATTTCAATACTGCTAAGGAGTCAGACAAAATTATAATATGGGCGAAATCAAATTCAGCTACATATAGTAAAGCTTCATATATTGCAATAGCCTCTGCTGTATAAATCGAAGTCTCCGGTTTCAGTTTGAATTTCTTTTCTATATGTCCCGATGGTATAAAAAAGGCGCATCCAGTTCCATCTGCAGATTTAGACGCATCTGTATATAGAGCTATTGACTCATTGTAACTATTCGTTATGGATAAAAGAATGTTTTTATTTAAATATATGTTTTCACTATAATTTGGTACAATAATATCTGTAGGAGAAAAGAAAGAAGAGTACGCGTAGTTTTTGAATAAGTCGTTCGTTTTATCTATATTTTTTAAGAGTACTATATTTTGATTATACGCTTCACACAGTAAGGGAGATTTTTTTTTTGCCAATATTTATTGGTTAGATCATGGCAACTTAAAGTCACTATTTTGTGGTATAGAAGAGGGTTAATTAAGTATACTTTCATTAAATATTTTTTGGACAAAAAACTTCGTCTTAGATTTAAAGGAGGTTCCAAGGCTTCCAAATATAAAGCTTGTACTGGAGTGGATCTCATAGCTCCTAGACATATTCGTAAGGCTGAATTCTGTAAAACGTTGATTTTGTTTAGTAGTGCATTACTTGCTGATCCATACAAAACACTGCCGTAATCGAAAATAGATCGTATGTAAGCTTTATAAAATAATAAACTTACTTCAACATCCGATCCCCACCAAGTTCTATTAATTGATTTAAGAAAGTTTATTCCCTTATTACACCTGTTCAACATGTCGTCAATATGTAACTTCCAGGTCAATTTTTGGTCGAGTATCATTCCAAGATATTTAATTTTATTTTTAAAAGAAAATTTATGCCCACCTAAGGTGATTGTGCTAATATTAGGAAAGTTATGTCTGGTAAATAAACAAACTTGTGATTTACTGCATGATAATTCAAAGCCATTTTCAATAAACCATTTTTTATGGAGACCATAGACACTATTCAAGTTTTCAATGGATTGCTGATATTTCTTGTGTTCTGTGTACAAACAGAAATCGTCAGCATATTGTACAACATTAAATGCAATATTGTTAATAGTGATGTTGTGTAGATCTGCTGTGTAAATGTTAAATAAAATAGGGCTCAAAACGGAGCCCTGAGGTAATCCTTTATTATTAAGTCTAGGGCCTATAAGAGTATGATTATTTTTTAAATAAATTATTCTATTTTTATACAGGTTTACAATGTTAGAAGCAAACTGTGATGGAATATTAAAAAATGTAATCATTTTTTCTTGGAGAATTGAAAGAGAGACAGAGTCATAAGCACCTTCGATATCTAAAAATAAAGCGGGCACATAACTGTTCCTGGAAAAACTGTTCTGAATGTCTACAACAAGAGTTGTTAAGGAATCTAAAGTTCCATAACCTTTTTTAAAACCATGTTGGTTAGCGGGTAAAGGATTTTGATCCCTTAGCCACCAATCCAACCTAATCTTAACCATCCGTTCGAGAGTCTTCAATATACATGATAATAATGATATCGGTCGGTAAGCTTCAGCTAATTTAGGGTCTTTCCCCGGTTTGGGAATAGGAACGACTATAATACGCTTAAAATCTATTATGCTGTTGCCTTCAATAATTATCTGGTCAAATATATTTAAAAGTAATTGTTTTGCGTTATCTGGTAAATGTTGTATCATCGGATATTTGATTGCATCGTATCCTGGTGAGGTACTAACGCGATTATCAAGGGCAAATTCTAATTCAGTTCTCGAAAAAGGTGTAAGGAGAAAATGATTCTGATCAGATGGAAGCGTTTTAGAATTAATAACATCTAACTGGTTATTTACGTAAGGTGGAGCTATTTTATCGAAAAAATCGTCTACCCATGAATTACTTAGAGGTAATGAAAAATTAACTTTTTTCCTATTAATTTTTCTTGCTTGATTCCAAATAAGACTAGATGGAGTTTGTTTATTTAATTTTGAACACCATGCAACCCAACTTTGTTTGGCCTTTAATTTCAGGAATTTTTTGACACGAGCATTTACTTCTTTGCATTTACAAAAATTTTCAGGAGAAGAATTGTTTTTATAGTTTATTAATGCCTTCTTTCTTTCTGCAACGGATTGATCACATTCCGAATCCCACCACGGAGGGGGAGTCCGTTTGCATTTAAATGGTTTATATTCAGAAATAGATTGGTTAGAAGCTTCATTAATACAGTCAATAAGGAAATTATATTTTTCTTGGGTATTTAAGGATGTGTGAGGTTTTTCGTTTAATAAGGTATCAACAAGCTGAGAGTATAATGACCAATTTGCTTTTTTAATGTTCCACTTAGTACTGGGATAAATGGTATTAGCATTAGTTCCCAAGACATCGATCACAACCTTTATAACGAAATGATTTGATCCCAAGGTATCAAGATCTACAGACCACGAAGTTTTATCAAAAAGGGATGGTGAGCAAAACGTGACATCAATCATGGAATCTGAGTTTCCTGGACTCGTTTGGCAAGTTGGTTGTCCATTATTCATTACTACATAATCTAAATTCTGAATTGTCTCCACAATTTGATGGCCTATATTATCATTTTTATATGAGCCCCACAAAGAATTATGTGCATTCATATCTCCTCCAATGATACAAGGGTGTTTTAGTTGAGAAAATAACTTATCCCAATCTTCGGTTTTGGTTTTAGTTTTTGGGCACCTATATACAGAGAGTAGACTTAAATAACTTTGTTTATAGTTGATTTTAATACCACAAGCAAGCAAGTCTTGAATATAATTTTTTTTAATTGTTATGCGCTCAAAAGGAATACCAGTTTTAATTAAAATAGCAACTCCAGAATAGCCGTCATCGCGATCTTCGCGTATCACATTATAACCTCTATAAATATATACAACATCCCGTTTAAACCAAGTTTCACTTATTAAAGCTATGTCAATATCTTCGGTTATTAAAAAGTTAATAAGGCTGTTTTTGTTAGCAACAGCTGATCGAGCATTCCATTGTATTATTTTGAGTTTAGATTTGTTCGTCATTAGATGAGTTATTTTTTAAAATATTATCTAGAACATTATTAATACCTTTGGCTAACAAATTCATGTCAAGTGATTTTGCCTCTTCTAAACAATTAATATTTTGAATAAAACTTGAGAAAAGAAGTACTAAGGAATCTACTAACTTATTTTTATCATTGTCTGTATTAGGAAAACTTTCCTTATTTAAGGGAGGTAAAGGTTGAGACGGTCCAAATCTGAAAGGGATGAGATATGGTGTAGGATCTTCGGAAGTTGGAGATGATACTTTTCTTTTTTTATTTGCACTATACTCAGTGCTTGATGTACTACAGCTTGGTTGGCTAAAACTTTTGGGTTTCTGTAGGTGAGGCCTCAATGGCTTGAAATAAGGAGATGTACTAACTTCAGAGGAGTTAGTTAATTTTGGAAATTCTTTGTCTGAATTTGACAATATTTCAAATCTGTTATTAGAAATAAGACCAGAAAATGATGAGTCACTCAAATTTTTTGCCTCCAAATATGAGATTTTATGTTCAATCATGATATTTTTTATTTTTTTTTGATGTTCGAAAAAAGGACAGTTTTTAGAGATCGATATATGCTTATCAGTTTTACAGTGTATGCAATACTTTTTTGTTTCATCACATGTATGTATGTCATTTTTAATTTGTCCACATTGTATACAGTATTCCTGTGTACCTTTACACTGTCTAGAAATATGTCCATATTTGAGGCATTTATAACATTGCGTCACTTTACCCAACAATTTTTCCACTTGGAAAAATACATAATTTATCACAACATAGTTTGGCAAACAATTGCCTTCAAAAGTAATTATAACATTACGTCTAGGGACGTATTCTGTATTTCCATCCTTTTCTACTTTCCTGTGCATTCTTTTAATATCAATAATTGGTGAACTAGAGCTCATATATTTTTTCAAATAGTCAATATTATATTTGGTATCAACATCGCGTATCAGTCCTTTGATTTCCAAGAGGTGATTTGGAATGTACGCTTTTAAATTATCGTCCTTTAAGTGACTATTATTGACTAAATTGTTTGCATCCAAAATAGATTTGAGGATTACTTTAACACGGTTTCTTCCTATACTTTTAATTTGCTTAATATTATTAATCTTTAATTTTTGATGTAAAATATCTGCAACAACCATTGGATGCAAACGGGAAATATTCTGATCATTGGTCTTCTCAACATAAACACAACAATTTTGAAAGTCGTAACTATTACAATTAATATTAAAAAGTTTTACCTCCCTTGTAGCAGAAGAATTTGTGGTGATAGTTCCTGTATCCATGTCTTGATTACTATCACTAATAACTTCAGCAGTATTTAGTTCGCACACTGGCGTCTTTTTTATATTCTCCCCCATCTGGGGAGAATATTTTCACTTTTGTATCACTATTCTACAATATGTAAATTGTTTTTACCCACGATGAAATTTAAATGTTTTAATTGTCACAAAAACTGCGAGCTGAATGTCAATATTTAAGTACGTTTAACCATGGCCAAATTTTAAACTGTTCACACAAAAGTTAAACACCGTGAAAAGAAGCCTAGGCTGTTTAACCCATAGGACTGAAACTTCTTATCAATGATAATTAGAACCACTATAAAATTAATTTAAGTTAAACTACTAAAAAATTAATTTTTTCTGGAGCTATTTTAGATGCAACCGTATTTGACGTTTATTAATGTCAAAGTGAACTAAATTAGTTGATTCTTTAGGATTTGAATTTAATCTGTTGTCAGATAAATACTTTAGCAGCGAGGGAGAAAGTACCACTTCTTCTCTTGTGATTCCTTCCCATATCGGAGGCTTTGATTCTTAAACTTGTTGACAGCGAGCTGAACGGTTGGTTGTTTAGGTTAAAATTTGACATTTTGCTTGCTTGGTTTGAACGTAACCTAAAATAAATTTTCTCAATAAATACGTTTTTGAATTTATTTTTTTTTATTAAAGGAAAAAAGAAAATTTATTTAATAGATAATAACGTAGCAGAATGTCTTCAGTAGCCTTTATTTTATATATAAAACCCTTATCAATATATTCTACAATATATACAATTTAAATTCCCGCCATATTTTTCCAATATTCAACACGTTTGCAAAGTTCAACTTAAATATTTTATGTTTGCAAAAATGGCGACCGCTTTCCAAACATGTTTGACGTTAGCAAGTCGTTCAGAGGCATAAAGCGCAAACTGATTTCCAACGTTTGCATCTGGTGAACGCGCCCATTCGTTCGCAAAACTCTAGCCGTCGCACAGTGGTCCAAAAACCCGGAAAGATGGCCAAAATATGAAAGCGTTTTTGATTTGCATGAAATTAGACATTCAAGGGTTCTTGAGGTCGCTAATTACGAATCCGAAATCTAAATTGCAAAAAACAAAATGGCGGATGTAATATGGTGGGTTTATATATTTTAAATATATGTCATACCGTCGAAATTTAATATCCGGGGGTTTTTGAGGTTGCTGATTACGAATCCGAAATCGAAATTTCAAAAAACAAAATGGCGGATGCAATCTGCCAATTTTTATTACAACGTTAAATTCGATTATTAATCATATGAAAGTCACAACTAATTTTTAATTTATTTTCCAACAATACTGTACCTGACCCTTTTATCTACGATTTTACCCTACGATACTGAAATAACTAAAGATCTACAGTCATAACAACTACCTGCATGCTGCGACATGATCTGTTTATTCTGCGTTGATAACGATTCATATTAAAACTCATAGCACAGACAAGGGCGCCCCCAGGGAGGGGCCAGGTGGGGCCATCGCCCCCCCTGAGAATTTGGCGAAAGCGTGTAAAAAATATTTAGCTCTCTCTTACTTTATATTATAAAATAAATTCCATATTAATCATAATCGCTCACGAGATATGCCAGTTTAAATGTATTTTTTCTCAATCCCTTATCCCTTCTGACTGAGACGCATATGTTTGGATGGAACCGCATCGTTTTCGGTGCGCATGCCGCATGCACTGATGATGTCCGGTCTAGGCTTATCTAGTTGAGAAATGAAATAGGTGGGCTGAACGGCCGATCTGATACGTCTAGTAGTACGGTAGTGCTCACAATTTATATACTGTTATTCATAGAACTTACATTAACGTGTTAAAAGTGTTTTTTGTGCAACGTGTAAGTATTATATAATATACTTTATTTCTCACTTGACCTTAAATAAAATAGGCTTATTTTTACGAGGTAGTTATCTATTGTGTGTAAAGGTAAAAAATACTTTTTTATGAATTAAAATAACATCATTTGCGTCTATGAAGTACAATTACAATATTTATTTTAAAAATTGTGCTTGAAGTAATAACATTTTTTATAAGTACCCTTCCTACTTTAAGAAAATAAGTTATTCCTGTATCGCAGTTGAGATATTCAACTGTGCAAGGTAGGTATTTTAATCTACAAATTTTAATTAACTTAGATGAATTTTTTACTTCTCTAAAAGGTTTTAAAAATATTTTTCAATGCAACTAAATTATCCATTTGGTCTTATTCTGTCCATTTATCGGCCTACTCCCCGGTTAAATGCGTTAATTTATTTGACACCTAACACTTAGCTGATTGAATGCATCAATTTAATTAGCCTACTGTATTTGTAGAAAAATGGACATAAGGAAGTTCTTTAACAAGCCAAACAAGCGGCTGAAAATTGATGATGGATCTGACATACCGAACAGTACCGAAAACAGTAGTATAGTATGCAGTCAAAATGATTTAGCTGTAGCAGGGCCATCTAGCTTGGAGTCAGCTGTATCCGCCTCTCAAAGAGAAACTAACGTTGTAACGGCCACCGCATCGGATAATTTTGCGATTGTTGAAGACAGTTTAAATTTGGATGTTGGGAACTACCTTGATATTAATAAAATTTGTAGCTTGAACGATCGCTTGAAATTTACTTTGTTAACAAACCCATGGAAGCCAGATAAATGTTACAATTTCAAGTATGATATTGACGATGGCAAACGACCATTTATCCATGAATGGTTAAATACGTACCCCTGGTTAGCTTATTCAAAAGAAGTTAAAGGTGGGCTATGCAAGTTGTGTGTACTGTTTAGGCCCCGCGTAACCCATGGTAGTTATCAAAGCGGCTTTATAAATCGCCCATTCACCAATTTCAGAAAGTTTCATGAAAATGCGAAATCGAAAGGTTTTCAGATAGAAACAAACCATCATTTGAAATTTTCAATCTGCACCCTAAAATCATGAAAGATCTTTCTAAGGAAGATTTTGAAAAGTCTATTAACAATATAAACAGCACGTATTGTGAATTGTTAGACAACTTTAAGGAGCAATCAATTCTGTGGTTCGACCTTTGGAAAAACACGGAGATAGATGCCAAAGCCTTGGAAAAACTGAACTTAATAGAGGTTCTTGAGCATGAGCATGCCTGCTTTTTGCCGTCAGTAGCAAAAGCCATCCAAATAGCTCTTTGTCTGCCACCAACAACTTGCACCATCGAGCGATCATTCAGGTAACTAACTATAATTTTATTACGTTATATTCTTATCCATGTGTTTCAGTTCTTCTAAAACTTACATTACAATATAACAACCTCGATACTTTTTTACAGCACTCTCAAACGTGTGAAGACCTGGATAAGGAATACGATGTCGAACAATCGTCTAAGTGGGCTATGCCTGTTATCTGTACACAGAAGAAAAATAAAAGAAAATAAAGAAAACTTCATGCAGAAAGTAATTGATTTAATTGCGATGGACACCAGAAGAATTCAATTATTATTTAAGTAACATTTTACTGACACTAACCGTGTTGCGTTTTAAACAGCAAAACAATTTTTCTTGTATTTTTTGTTTCAATACCCTTTGCCCCCCCCCCTGAGGAAATATCCTGTGGGCGCCCTTGAGCACAGAGCGCCTGAACAAAAAATTCTCGCAAAACCAAAGGGGCAGATAGTAGCAACTAATTTTTTTTGAATCTTAAAGAGAGAAATATAAGCTAAAAGATGATTGTAGTAATATCTTGGAATTCGATGGAATATATTACTATTTGGCTATCTGAAAATTTAATTTTTTCAAAATATATACTTTCTTATTACTTAACTTCAACTTAACAATCTACTAAATGTAACACATATTCAAATACTTTTATATTATCGGCTTTTATTAAGGATGGCTCCACGAATATCATCCATATTGCAGAATTGAATTTGCGCACTTCGTTTTCGAGATACACGCACAAGTCTGTGCGTATAAAATATTTATTATTCTTAACTGCCCATCTGGGCTGTTCCGTACGAAGGTCAACTTTGAACTGAACTGAAAATTCAGATATAGGAGATATAGCTCTAGGGTTGCCAACACTGAATAGGGAATTTAATTCTCTTTTAGAAAATGTAATAATATTCTCCAAACGTTGAATTTTTATTTTTGACTTTTGGCCAGCTTTTCGGGATTTTGGACCACTGTGCGTCGCGTCGGTCAAAATCATCATCTGACAATTCTTGAACCAATTGTATCTTACACGGATGATATTTTTCCATTTTCAATATTCTCCTTACAGAACGTTGACTTATTCCATGGTTTAGTGCAAAATTTGTTGTGGAAGCTTGAGGTGATTCCTTTAAATCAATTGCAATATTTTGTTTAATAACTTCGTTCTGTGTAGTCCGTGGTCTTCCAGTTTTTGGCAAATTTTTGACTATCCCAGCTGCATTAAAACGTTTCAATGTTTTAGTAACCGTTGAACGTGATATAGGATTTCTTTCAGGATGCAATTCATTAAAAATATTACACACCTCGTCATGAGTTCTAACACGATCACCATGACCGATTACCATTAATATTTCAATGCGATCTCTTTCACTTAAATGAACCATTTTGAATAAAACTTATTTCTGTCAATTAGTTCAGTAACAGTTACCTACTATGCTAAATTCAAATAAATACAACAATAGTTTTAGTCTATAGTATGGATGGTAGTACTCGTTTATTTGTAATACAAAAATTATCTACAGACACTTTTTAACTATTTTTTTCTTCCAAATTTGGTATGTATGAATTAAAACTAATAAGTTCTTTCAAAATCTGCAAAAATATACAGGGTGTCCCATTTAAAATAAATAAGTTAAGGGTATTTCCGGTGAAACCGGAAGTGAACTAGTAACAAAAAGTAAAGCAACAGATGCGTTTTGCGTCACTGTACTTGCATGCAAAGTTTCAAAAAGATTGTTCTTTTCGTTTCAAAGATATTTGCTTGGTTCCTTTCTTTAGCCCAACCCAGTATATAAAAAGAGATACTAGTTTAATAGTACATAACATAAGTTGTGGATGACCATGCAGCTTGTCTATGAACATTGACTATTAAACTTTTCGATTTTCTCTCTGCATTCTTCTATCAAAATATCATATTGGTACAACATGGCATTATGATCATATCTTTAGAAGCCTTGCCTCCAATGCTTTCTCCTTTTTAGTGTATAAGTTTTCTTGGATAATGCTCTAAACTCTAAAAAATAATCCCGTCTCATCTGCGTTAATAATGTCTCGCGGAGAGTACCTACCCATACTGTCATTAAAATAAGCAGTTTTTTCTTCCAGTTAAAAATACTAATAAATCTACAGCAGCTGCTTCGCCACATACAGATTTGAAGGAAATAATTTGTCGCTTACAAAATTTCTCGGGCCATCCACCAGAAGCTGTCATATCAACGCTTAGTTCCCTTGCAACTTTTAAATCATTGTTCCAGTCAAAACAAAATTAACAATTTCCTGGTGTCGCATTTCTTTCACCGACCAACAAAAACATTAAATTGTTATTACTTATGTAGCGTTGATAACGTGAGCAGTATCAAATATCATGTCGTGGACATCTGCTGCATTGATTTGAAATAATAAATGTATTATATACATATAGTTTTATATTTAATTTTAAAATATTTGGAAAACAATGTTAATTTTTTTCATTTACTGTCCGCATTTACACATCATTTACTGTCCTTGTCCGTTGTTGAGAGTGTCCGTCGAAGGGAGTTAAAGGGTACACGTTCATATATGGCCAAATAATTTTTGTTTTAAAAATCGTCCGTATAGAGGAGGTGCCCGGCGAAGAGAGGTGTCCGTTAGGAGAGAGTTTACTGTATAATTTTATTTTTCATCTGAACGAAAATACGTGTTTGCGCCACGTAATATTCATATCACCAGTACCGGCGCTAGGGTATAAGGCGCCCGCCTGCAAAAGAAGCATAGGCGCCCTTCGGTGTCTTTTAAATTAGTGTTTTGTATAGCACCGATAGAAAAAAGGTCATTTTGGCGCCCCCCAAACAGGGGCACCCGCCTGCAGTGCATCCCTTGCAGGCCCGTTATCGCCGGCCCTGCATATCACCTCTTTTATAGTTAGAATATTGTTTGTATCACTCATTTTTACCGCGTTTAGCGGTTTATTATTCTTGTATTCTGCAATACAACATTGTAAAACGGTTATAACAAATAATGGTAAAATATTTTTACACTGTTTCTGCTAGTAACCTTTTAATTTTGTTTTTAATAAAATCTAGAACACACGCCGAGCTCTATTGACTAGTAATTGGTAAAATATTCGCAATAAAATATTTTTTGTGACGTATCGTGGTGATGAAAAATATCAAAGAGCGAAATAGGGAAAAACCTGGTAATATTCAAATAATATCTGGCATAATGTTTCATGTACTGGTTATTATTTCCGGTTTCATTTACCAGAACTTGCTTTGTATTATCGTTTATCAGCGGCGTTATCACAATAGTTAGTACAACGAATTTAAAGCTACGCAAAATTTCGTAATTTTACAATGTTCTAATATTTCACTGAAAAATTGTTACGATGCGTTAAACTATAATGGTGGTTTTAGGTGAAGGTTTAATTACAAATTTTTTATAGAAAAATAGAACATTGTATTAGTATTAAAAATAAGTATTCAGGTCAGTTGTGATTTGTTAAGAATATGTAATTATGTCAGTTGGTTAAGAAACAAAATAATACTTTGTAATGGTCCTACCGCCTGAGCTACTCCGGCCCTCAAAAATATATCAAAAATATACAGTCGGAAAAATAAAAGAATACCCATGAACGAACATATAAAACACGCTGTATTTTCCTGTCACTGTGTCACACAAAAAATTGGCCAGCGAAAGTACATGTAATAATTATTGTTACATGTACTTGCACTGGACAATTTCCTTTGTGATACGGTGACAGGAAAATACAGCGTGTTTTATATGTTCGTTCATGGGTATTCTTTCATTTATCCGACTGTATGTACTATTAATTTATTTTGTACCGTCACACAGTTCACTATAGTCCAGAAAGCCACTGCGCATCCGCTAGGAAAAATATTCTAATTCGGATTTTTTGCACAATCTTACTCAAAAAGGACTCCCTTTAACAAATGTGCATGTTGCCAGGACCAAAAGGTGGTCAAAAATTTTTTAAACGTTTTTTTTTTTCCTAAAATTATTTTTTTTGCATGGAAAAAAGTTTTTTTAGGTTTTTTGGATCATTCCAAATAAAAAAGGTCTTTAGTGACTTTTCTCTAAAAATGATAGTTTTTGACATATAAGCGATTAAAAATTGAAAAATTGCGAAATCGGCCATTTTTAACCCTCAAAAACTATGTGAAAAACTGAAAATTTGAATGTTGCCAAGGTAGATAGATATTCTTTAAACATCGATTCCACCGACAGTATGGTGCAAATGAAAGGAATAAATTCGTTATTTCGTAAACCGGTGATTTTAAGGCAAAATCCGAAACAGGTCGATTTTTATTTTTAAGTTATGATATTGTGGCATATATGGTATGCTAGTGACGTCATCCGTCTGGGCGTGATGACGTAATCGATGATTTTTTTAAATAAGAATAGGGGTCGTGTGGTCGCCCATTTGAAAGGTACTTTAATTCCCTATTCAGTAATGTAAACATTTACATAATTATTTATGCAGGGTGTCCTTCTACTTCTTTTTTTGTCAAATAATTTAATTTAATAAAAAAATTTTGGACACCCTGTATAAATAATTATGTAAATGTTTATATTACTGAATAGAGAATTAAAGAACCTTTCAAATGAGCTAGCACACGACCTATTCTCATTTAAAAAAATCATCGATTACATCATCACGCCCAGACGAATGACGTCACTAGTATACCATATATGCCACAATATCATAACACTTAAAAATAAAAATCGACCTTTTTCGGGTTTTTTCCTTAAAGTCGCCGGTTTACGAAATAACGAATTTATTCCTTTCATTTGCACCATACTGTCGGTGGAAAATAGTGTCTCGCACGCTTGATTAGCAATTAAAAAACAAAGGAGTTTTGAATATTGTATTGCAAAAAGCTCTTTGGTATTTCATCAATCGATGTTTAAAGAATATCTACCTACCTCAGCAACATTCAAATTTTCAGTTTTTCACATAGTTTTTGAGGGTTAAAAATGGCCGATTTCGCAATTTTTCAATATTTAATCGCTTATATGTCAAAAACTATCATTTTTAGAGAAAAGTCACTAAAAACCTTTTCTGTTTGGAATGATCCAAAAAACCTAAAAAAACTTTTTTCTATCCAAAAAAAATAATTTTAGGAAAACAACAAAAAAAAACGTTTAAAAAATTTTTGACCACCTTTTGGTCCTGGCAACATGCAAATTTGTTAAAAGGAGTCCTTTTTGAGTAAGATTGTGCAAAAAATCCGAATTAGAATATTTTTCCTAGCGGATGCGCAGTGGCTTTCTGGACTACTAGTTCACATCACATCATCCCCATCGAAGTTTGTTTATATATTATAGTCTAGGCGCCAGAGGGGTCACCGTGTCCTTTTCAATTCTGATGGACAAACTCAACGGTTTCTTATGGCTTTTGGCTGCTTATTACGAATTTGGAGGGTGGATTTGGATCCGAGTGGTCAAAAAATTGTTATAAATAATTTAATTGTTTATAAGGCTCTGGGTCATAAACTAAAAGAGATAAAAATATGTTTTAAATAAAATTTTGTTCCTTGATAAAAAATGAAGAAAAAACGTGTACTAAACTTAAATCCAACAATTAGAACTCAAGATATTGTAAAATTAGTGCACAATACAAATTGCAAAATAAGTATTTTTCGAAGCTTTATCGATCGTAACTCGGCTTCTACGAATTCAAACGAGCCTTAAAAGATCTGATTTTAAAGCTTCATTGATAGGCTTTCAAACAAAGTTTGTTAAATTAATTTATCTTTATTTATTTTAATTATTGTACATGACTTTGTTTACAAGAGTTTCAAACAAATTTGGACTATAAACAATTATACTTTAATTAAGAACAATGATAGAAGAACTCAAAAGGAACAATTTAAGCTTACGAAAATGTTCGTAAGTGTATTTTTGGCCCAGATATCAATATTTTAATGGGGAGCAAGGAGCCTCAAGATCGGCTCACAGTGAAGTAAGTGACGAAATTCTTTTAGCTTTATTGATCGTAACTCGGCTTTTACGAATGCAAATGAGCCCTAGAAGATCTCATTTTAAAGCTTAATTAATAGGCTTTCGAACAAAGTTTGTTGAATTATTTTATCTTTATACGTTTTAAAGTTATATCCGTTTGAAGTTAAAATTTTTTTAATTATACATTAATTTGTATATAAGGGTTTCAAACAAATTTGAGCTATAAACAATTATACTCTAAATTAACAGTCATGATAGAAGAACTCAAAAGGAACAATTTGAGCTTATGAAAATGTCCGTAAGTGTATTTTTGGCCAAGATATCAATATTTTATTGGCGCGCTATGAGCAAGCTATGAGTAAGGAGCAAGTAAGTGACGAAATTCGTAGAGAAGATATTGATATCTTGGCCAAAAATAAACTAACTAACATTTTCATAAGCTCAAATTGTTCCTTTTGAGTTCTTATGTCATTATCGTTAATTAAAGTATAAATATTTATAGCTGAAATTGGCTTGAAACCCTTATAAACAAATTAATGGATATTTTTTTAAGAAAATTATAATTTCAAACGGGTATAACTTTAAAACAAATGAAGATAAAGTAATTTAGCAAACTTTGTTTGGAAGCCTATTATTTCAGTTTTAAAATGAGATCATTCTAAGGATCATTTGCATTCGTAGACGCCGAGTTACGATCGATAAAGCTTCGAAAAATACTTATTATGTAATTTGTATTGTGCACTAATTTTACAATGTCTTGAGTTCTGATTATTGGATTTAAGTTTAGTAAACGTTTTTTCTTTGTTTTTTATCAAGGAACAAAATTTTATTTGAAACATTTTTTTATCTATTTTAGTTTATGAGCCAGAGCCTTATAAGCAATTAAATTGTTTATAACAATTTTTTGACCACTCGGATCGAAATCCACCCTCGAAATTCGTAATCAGCAGATAAAAATCCATAAGAAACCGTTGAGTTTGTCCATCAGAATTGAAAAGGACACGGTAACCTCTATTTGGCGCCTAGACTATTATGTGCTTTAATTTTATTGGGAGTAGTGAGTATAATCAAAAAATATCTTGAAGAGGATGAATTACTTTTGGAAACTAAACCTGATACTGTGAACTTTTGTATTCCACAATTTAAGCGGAGTCGTTATTTACTTATGTTCTTAGGATTTAATTATTTTATTAGACTAGCCAGTTGGTTGTAAAAAACGGTGCTTATGAAATACAAACACATACAAATTTTTTTTAGAAATCAATTCCATTGTAAAAATAGGTTTATAAATTATAGTAGTTTTAAGGACTATTGTAAAACCATGACAGTACTTACTTATACATATATAATAGTAAAAAGACGTGAAGTTAAAGGATCTCTACTGTAATAAAATTATAGTGTTTGCTAACTCTGAAGATTAGAGCTCAGGAATATGCAAAATGCATATTAAGTGCATATTGGCATATTTTGGATACATTATATAAGTGCATATTTTTAGATATATCACAATTTCGATAAATATCTGACGACCCAAGTAATGCAGTTTAGCGAGGTAGCTAAAAATATTCTTAGGAAATACCCCTTATTGGTATTAGCATAATATGAAAATAATAGACCCCAATGCACAGTATTGCAATTGTAAGATTGGTTTCAATATTCCAATTAAAAAATTGAATAATCAATTATTCCAACAATTTTAAAAACAGTACTGCAATAATGATGTGCAAGTTCCTTTGGCTACGACTATACGAAAAAAAATATGTTGATTCCAGCATGCAATTTACAGTTGAAGCGATTAAAACTGTAATTGTGAATAATCCAATATGGATATCTGTGGACTGTGGACGACACAACTGATGTTAAAGGACGGTATATTACTCATTTGGTTATAGGAAGTTTAAACGGGAGTGAATGTAGCACTGGATATTTAGTTTCCGTTAAAGTGTTGAAAAAAAAAAACGAACAATGTAACTATTTGTAAATTTGTAAATGAATCTCTGAGTAACTGATACCAACAGAAAAAAATGTGTTATCGCTGGATAGATAAATGACCGTTTTTCAAGTTTTCAGGTAAATGACCATTTTTTATATTGCTTTTAAATAAAAAATGGCGGATTTTGGAAAAAAGAAAAAACGTTGTTCACATTTTTTATTAAAACACCCAGTATATTTTTTGTGTCTTGAAAACACGGTCATTTACCTATCCAGCGATATAAAAATTTTTGAAATCGGTTGCCAAATGACTTTGCAATTATTTTTTAAAATGAGAGATGCAATGTGGAAATCACATAACATAATATCATTTTGCTCAGTTATGTTATTTAGTTATGTGATATACACGTTGCACCCCACATTTTAAAAATTAATTACTCAGTGATTTGAAAACAGATTTTGAAAAACTTTATATCGCTGGATAGATGAAAGACCTTTCTTTCAATTTACAAAAAAAATATACTGGGTGTTCCGTTAAAAAAAAGTCAACAAAGTTTTTTCAAAAATCCGCCATTTTTTATTTCGTATTTGAAAGCGATATAAAAAATTCAATCCACTCAGAAAAAACTTTTACTAAAATAAAACATTTCAGCGAAAACCGCATATTTCTATCTTAAACCGTTTAGAAGTTATAGGCAGTTAAAATGGGGGAAAATATAAGTGGACACCCGGTATAGTAGCAGAAAGTGTAAGGACAGAATTTCCAACGGTGAATATCCTTGTATCAAATATAGAAAAAATATTTTTAATAGCCCCTCTGGGAGTATAGATGTATAAAAATCGTTTATCTAATGTGCCTTTACCATCTGAACCTGTGAAAACTAGATAAGGAACATGGTTAAATTCTCTAAATTTCATAACCGATAATTTTAAGGGAATTAGAGACGTTATTTGTAGTATTGATGTAGATAGCTCATGTGCTATAAAAAATTGAGGGTGTTTTAAAAGAAAACCGTTATTAAAAAGTAATTTGGCACCTATCCAAACCAACTTTAGAAATATTGCTGAATTAATTACTAAATTATAAAAGCGAAATATTTCATTAGTATTGACATTATCAATTCACTAAATGAAAAAATTAAAGAATTTGGGAAAACCAACAAAGTGTATCCAAAATTCTGCACGATATTAAAAAAAATGAGGGACATCAAAAAAATAATTTAAAATAAATATTTTTATTAAAATGATTATTATTAAAATGATTATTGATCCCAGATTTAGCCATACGGCTCACACTCCCTCTAAGAGGAAAATTGACTCATCCCAGATACCTACGGTATCAAAAGGATTGAGCTCTGGTGGGACTCTTTCCGTGTTATCGAGCCCTAGGTGACTTGGTATGCAGGTATATCTCCCAAAAATTTTCGTACACATCTGGCCGTTGCGAGTAGTACTGCTTTCTGCATGATCTTATAAAGATGTTCATTAAGACCTAGCTTTTTTATGCTTTCGAGGAGGGTCTTCAGAATGACTCCAGTAGTATACATAATAATCGGTATCGTCTGGGTACTTTGCATTCTCCATTGTCTCCGTATTTGAATTTCCAGATCTCTGTACTTGGCGATCTTTTCAGTAAATTTAGTAGGTAGATTATTGTTGTTAGGAATCGCCACATCAATGAGGGTTGTTTTTCTCGTTAATTTATTGACTAATACGAGATCTGGTCTATTATGCGCCACTTTTTGGTCTGTGAGCACAGTGCGGTCCCAGTATAGCTTGTAGTTGCCATCCTCAAGCATACTCTCAGGGACGTATTGATAATACGGGAGATGGTCGGTTTGGAGAAGCCCCAGTTTGTTGATAGCTATCTCCTGATGAAGGATTTTTCCCACTGCGTCATGCCGTTCCTTGTACTCAGTTGCAGCAAATGCCTGGCAGCCCCCTGTATGATGTTGGATGGTTTCTTGGGCTTGACATCCATATCGGCATCTGTCGTTTTGAACATGAGGGTCTTTGATGATATATTTCAGGTAATTTCTGGTTGGTATAACCTGATCCTGAATGGCCAGTAATGAACCCTCCATTTCAGGGAACATCTTTCCCTCTTCCTCCTAAATTCCGTGGTAATGCCTTTCTTTCTACTGCACTTTTTGGATGGTGTTTTTGTGCCTTTGTGAGGTGCGTTCTTACTTTTCGCTAAAGATTTTCTATGTCCGTTTTTGTCCACTTAACAATGCCAAATGAATAGCTAAGCGCGGAACATGCGTAGGTGTTTAGTGCCTTAAACAAATTTCTACTATTAAGGTGTGAGCGAAGCAGCTGTTTTACCCTTCGCATAAACTCAGTAGTTATCTCTGTTTTCATTTGTTTATGGTCAATTCTCCGCGCTTGCTTTACTCCAAGATATTTATACATATCGTTTTCACCCATGGCCACGATGTTCTGGCCATTTTGCATATAGAATCCTCCGGGCTGTACTTTTCCTCTGACTATATTTAAAATACGGCACTTGTCTAGTCCAAAGTGCATGCTAATTAGAAAAAGTTTCTACAGTTTTTAGCATCTCATCGAGTTGGTTTCGAGTGGAAGCCATTAATTTCAAATCATCCATATTTAATAAATGATAAAGCTTCGCCACCACATTGTTGTTATTTTTGATGCTAAAACCTGCGTCTGTGGAGTTCAATAGCTGAGATAGTAGGTTCATAGCTAGACAGAACCACAGTGGACTCAACGAATCTCCTTGAAACAGGCCCCGGCTGATTGCGATATTTTCAATTTCGATGTTATTTTCACCAGGTATTTGAAGGTGAATTCTAGTCTTCCACTCCGTCATTATATGTGATTATTGATTAATTATTATTATTAAATGATTATTGATTAATGACTATTATTAAAATGATTTAGTTTAGCCCTTTAATTTCATGTGAAGTAGAAAGAAGTTTTTCCGCGTATGAACAATTATTATCAGATAGACGGCACAGTTTTTCACTAGAAAATTTAGAAAAAAACATTTAAATTATAAATAATATAGTTTCAACTGTAATATTAAATAATAAAGAATGATGATGAATATAAAGAAAAAATGAATATAATGATGCCGGTAATAGAAATTTCAATAAATATTTTAAATTAAATACCTTTAAGACAAGGAATACTGCGTTTTTTTAACGCTTTTTTAAACGCTTTTATTTAGTTCAATAGTTTGCGTCAAATTTTTAGACGTTAATTTGACTGCCTTTTCTTCAAAGCAAATGAATGAAAATTTGCAGACATATGCATTCGCGGGAACAATACACGAATAGTCAATAAAATTTTTTTTCATGTTTACTAATTGTATAAATAAAAAAAAACGATTTTTATGGAAAACGCTTAAATTCTCTTGTTTTTTACAATGTAAAAACTTGAAACTTTGACGGATTGTATAGCTAATGATATGAACAATACATAATTTCACTTTTTACGTTATTTGTTTACGTTATACTTCATTAATAAACAATAAAGTTTCAAATTTTTTGCCGATTCCGACTACTTTTCATGTTAGTACATCATATGTTTTATACATATTTTAATAAACATGACGATATATTTTAATGTTTGAAAAGTGTAAGACTAAAAAGTAAAAATAAAAAAAAAAATTTAAGCAACGCTTTTCTTTAGTTACGAGTAACTAAAATTAAAAATATTATAGAAAAATCAAATAAAAATCAAAAAATAAAAAAAATTTAAAAAATCTAACACGTTCGTTAAAGAAAATCGTGGGGCGAAAACCGTTTATTCGATGAACACGCGCCACGTTTTTCTTTAACGAAAGTGTTAGATTTTTTCAATT
This sequence comes from Diabrotica virgifera virgifera, assembly GCF_917563875.1. Lineage (NCBI taxonomy): Eukaryota > Metazoa > Arthropoda > Insecta > Coleoptera > Chrysomelidae > Diabrotica > Diabrotica virgifera. Next base: position 60,410,281 of record NC_065448.1, on the reverse strand, counting down.
TTTTTTTTATTTTTTGCTTTTTATTTGATTTTTCTATAATATTTTTAATTTTAGTCACTCGTAACTAAAGAAAAGCGTTTCTAAAAATTTTTTTTCATATTTTTTTATATATGTATGCATTAAATATATAAAGGCATGTTTCAGTGTATATTTTAACTGTTTTTTGTGTATATTTGCATGCATATTTTAGGGTTTCTTAAGTGCATATTTCCCGAGCTATAGTGATAATCTTCCGGAATATTTTCACGATTCGTAGAAGCCGCCGCGCCGTCGTGTACTGTGCACAACACGATCTATCGTTTGATTCTCTAAATAAAATATGGTTGAACAGTAAACAAATTAATTTAAAATTTTTTGCAAAGTCCAAACAAATAACTTCTTCTTCTTGTTCCATGGGAGTTCTTCTAGTAGGTACATTGTAGATTTCTCAGTCATGATGTTCTTCTTTTACTAGGATCATGTTTACCTTAGATCTTTCCATGAATGATCAGATGTATAAATTCATATTTTTAGGGTGTTTCTTTAGTACAGCGGTTCCCAACCTGGGGTACGCGTACCCCTTGGGTTACGCAACGACCTGGTTGGGGGTACGCCGAAAATATTTGGTAATGGCGGACTTTATGTGTTTGTCGTTCGTTACGTACGTGGTGGTTGAAAAGTTCAGTACAGTACTGGCGCGCCGAATGGTCCGATGGTCTGACTCACGCTCGCTCGTCAAGGTCAGTTCGCCCTCTGACGCTCCCCCTCCCCCACTCACTTGCCACTATCACAATGCACTGCTACCGTACCGTCAGTCAGTCAGTGCTCAAATAGTTCGCTTGCATAGTAGTTGACTGTGGTCTGTCGCTCTTCATTACGTGATTTTATGTTCAGTTTACTTTTTACTTGCTTATTGTGCGTGTTAGTTTTTGACTGATTTGTAAACGATTTAACTGTAATCAAGAAGATGGAAAAGTGGTTAAAAACTGGATCGGTTAAAACAAATCAGACTGATACGGCAAGTCAGGTGCTTAGCAAGCCTAGTACGTCCCGGGACTTAGCAGCAGAACATTTTTCTTGTGTGAGTACCAGTGATAGTAAACCTCAGAAATCTAGTACTAGTACTGGAACTTCGTCAAAGAAACAAAAATATTCAAATGAGTATTTGAAATATGGCTTTTTGTTTACTGGAGAGGAGGAAAGTCCAAACCCACTATGTGTTGTTTGTGGAGAAGTTTTAAGTAATGGTAGCGTGAAACCTTCCTTACTTTTGCGCCACTTTGAATCCAAACACGCCCAGCACAAAAATAAAGAAATTACCTATTTTGAACGACTTTCAAAAAATTATGGGAAAGATGGCGTGGTTTATTCTTATTTCGCATCAGTTAATAAAGATAATGAAAATTCTGTGGAAGCCTCTTTCAAAATTAGCTACCATATTGCAAAAAGTGGTAAAAACCACACAATAGGTGAGGATTTGATAGCCCCTTGTATAAAAGATGCTGTTCAGTGTATGTTTGGTCAGGACTTTGTTCGTAAGGTGAACTTCATCCCGCTGTCAAACAACACAGTTTCACGGCGAATTCAATACATTTCTAAGTACATTGAAGAAAAAGTGGTTCAGCAATTAAAAGACAGTGATTTTTTTCCATCCAAGTTGATGAAAGTACGGACATTGCTGCCCTAGCGATCTTACTTGTTACTGCAAGATATGTAAATCCCAACAAGGAGTTTAAAGAAAATCTGTTGCTGTGCCATGCATTAACTGAGCGTACTACAGGGGAAGATGTGTCCAATGTGATTTATAGCTACTTCTGTGAAAAAGAAATAGACGGGTAAATTGTGTGGTATATGCACTGACGGAGGAAAATCAATGTCTGGCAAATATATCGGTCTTCGGGGGCGCGTAAAAGAAGTGGCCCCCCACGTAGCATGGAGCCATTGTTGCATCCACAGACAGAGTCTTGCAGCCAAAAAGTTGCCGTCTTCTTTGAATGATGTTCTGAATGAAGCAGTTAAAGTAGTCAACTTTGTTAAAGCCAATGCAACAAACTCCAGACTGTTCAAAGTGCTTTGTCAAGGTATGGGTGGCATTCACTCCACGTTGCTTTTGCACAAGGAAGTAAGGTGGCTATCTCGCGGGAAGGTTCTTACAAGACTTTTTGAGCTCAGACATGAACTGCAAGTATTTTTTGAAGAGCATCCTTTTTATTTAGCCTCAAAGTTTCATGATAGTGACTGGCTTCAAAAGCTTGCTTATTTAGCTGATATTTTTTCTCAGATCAATAAACTCAGATTAGAGTTACAGAACAGCTCAATTACAGTATTCAAAGTTGCTGACAAAATTGAATCCATGCTGAAGAAAATTGATTTTTGGAAAACCTGTATTCAAAACAATCAAGCTGAAGTTCTTGGCACGCTTCATGGTTTCTTGAGTGACAATAATCTGCCCATATCTAACAAAGTAAAACATCAAATAGTGACACATTTGACAAACCTGAAGGACTCTTTTAAAAAGTATTTTCCTAAACGGGGTGACGGAGAGAACTGGATTGCAGATCCTTTCAATGAAGAAAACGTCAAGGCTGCTACATTGACCGTTCATGAGACGGAAAAGCTCCTAAAACTTTCAAGTGACTCCACCTTGAAGTCCGAGTTCAAGAAGAAACCCCTTGGACAATTCTGGGTGAGCATTAGGGATGATTATGGACCATAACCACAAAAGCACTTCTGGTTTTACTTCCTTTTACAAACACATAACAAGTTGGGAGATCGTTCTCTTCCTATGCTTTCATTAAGAATAAGTATAGGAATAAGCTAAATGCAAGTCCTGATTTAAGAGTGTATTTATCAATTTTTGATATTGATTTCAAAATATTATGTGCAACAAAACAGGCCCAAGGGTCACACTAAAACAGTTTTGACTTGTTTTAAGAATAATTTTGATTTCTTTTTTTTTCAATAAACTTATTTGCTAATTCTAGATGTGTTTGTGATAAGAAACATTGTATTTACTTTGTTATTATTTTTTTACAGTTGGTATTTAGAATTTACTTAGTTTACTAGAAACATATATAGTCCTCATTTTGGAACAATAATTTTATTGTCAAACAAAAGATAAAAAACTCTTGCGTAAATATTTATTTTCCATGATTAATGTTCTTGCAACTTTTTTTTTCTTGGGGGTACAATTTGAAATAAATTTATCTCAAGGGGTAGGACAGTGAAAAAAGTTTGGAAACCGCTGCTTTAGTATATTAAACAGTTATGTTGTTTGGTTCAGCCGTGTAAGTACCTGTTCATTTCTAATTCTGTCGACCCAGTTTATTCTTAGTAGTCTACATACCCACATCTCAAATGATTCCACGCGTTTAAGAACTGCCTCACTTAGAGTCCACTTTTCCACTTCATACAGCAGGACTGGGAAGATATTGCAATATATGTAATTCAAATGCAAAGGTCAGTACTAATATGGTGGCTGAAAAGTGCGTTTCTAATGATTACAAAGGTAGATCGAAATTGCTATATTCGGCTGTTAATTTACACATTAGGATCCCATCTCTCATTAATATATTGTCGAGATACACGAGTTTCTCTACTCTGTTCAGAGTGGAATCTCCGACTTTTATACCGTCATCTTGTATATAATTTTCTTGACTAACTATCTTATAAACAAATAACTACAATAAACAATATGGATAGCAAAAGTTTCCATCTCTGAGAACTGGAATTTTTACTATTGCGAGTGGCTAATTTATCCATAGTTAATAGTAATAATATCATATGGCATTTTTTTCTGAGAGCATTTCGGACAGGTTTCGGCGCCACTGTATTTAACCCTGTTTGAAGCAGCTAGTATCGATGCCCAGGGGTACCGACGGCTTAAGGTACTAGTATACTTTAGAAGACCAAAATTAAGCATTTTTTCGAGATTGTTTTTCTCAGAACCTTTATTAAAAATGAACATAAAACTTTTTACATATTAATACCTAACTCTTAGATAATACAAAAAATATATCCTTTTTCATTTATGCACGTACACTAATATTGTAGAGAGCGCCAAATTCGAGGCCTCAAAAAAAAGTAGTTCCGATGGCGGACAGTTAATCTTAGGATTGGGATGTCTGAAACAAAAAATTTGTAGGACATTGGAAAAAGGAAGGTTTCTTACGTGACAATTTACCACCGTTAGTGAAAACTATTCAGCAAAAAAAAAGATTTTACGGAAACTTGAAAAATTTTTGTGTAAAAATCGTCCGTTTTTCTTCAGTTTTTCATGGTCAAAGATTTTTTATTTTTTGATTAATTTGTAGTAGATTGACTTGAGATTAACAGTCCGCCATCATTTTTCGAGGTCTCGACTTTTGCGCCCTCTACAATATTAGTGTACGTGCATAAATGAAAAAAGATATATTTTTTGTACTCTCTAAGAGTTGGATATTAACATGTAAAAACATTTATATTCATTATTAATAAGGGTTCTGAGAAAAAAATGATTATTCTTGGTCTTATAAAGTGTACTAGTACCTTAACGTACCCGCCGACGCACGGTGAACGTCTCGTATCATTTTTAGAAATGCAATTGTCGTTGTTGGTGCCGATATTCGAACTACACTCAAAATAACTCCAAAAAGTAATGGTAAGGGAGCTCAAGCGGGGATATTTGCAGTTACTCGAGCGCGTCAGGTTATCACATGGGGAGAAACCTTGTACCCTGTAAATGTAGCTCTACCATTATATTGGCTCTTAATACAGGGGAGTTCGTTAAGGGGGGTCCGAAGAAAAAAATCTATCCTTAGAAAAACTCGAAATCGTCAGATTAAAATCAGGTACAGTCGGAAAAATGAAAGAATACCCATGAACAAACATATAAAACACACTGTATATTCCTGTCACCGTGTCACAAACAAAATTGCCCAGCGCAAGTACATGTAATAATAATTATTACATGTACTTGCGCTGGCGAATTTTTTGTATGACACGGTGACAGGAAAATACAGCGAGTTTTATATGTTTGTTCATGGGTACTCTTTCATTAAAAAAAAAAAAAATCAAAGTTCAAAAATCATATAAGCAGGGCCTAAGGAAATGGGCGAGTCACAAAGTTTCACAAAAAAGCGAATTTTTCCCGAAATGAACGTCAAATCAAAAAGCTAAAAAATAAGTGTTCAATATTTTTCAAATGTCTGTCGAATTATACCAAACACGACCCCCTTGGAGGGGGGTAAACTTAAAATTTTAAATATGAACCCCGCGATATTTATGAACAAAAGAGATAATATTATGAGATACAATAGATACCAGGCTAATTCTTGAAGATTTAAGCTGAAGACTTCATCGCGTAGAATCAGAGAAAGTAACCATATTCATAGGTAGCAAAAATTTTTGTAGACAATCAAGCGAAGTCAAAAATATATAGTACTCATTCACTCGACCTGTACCACAAGGTGATATAGGGTTCCAGTATTCTGTAAGGAGTAGGTACCATAAATAAATCTATGGTGTATAATAAATTAAATTGTCAAACGTATGACGTATCATCACCAGTAGCTCGACAACCATTTTTGGGTCCTGGCTTGTTCGAGGATTTTCTGCCATTCTGTTCTGTTCCTTGCTTTGTTCTTCCAGTGGGTAACCTCAAGTGTTTTCAGTTCTTGTTCCACTTGTTCCATGTTCGGGTCCAGAGTTTGGGCCTTCCCTTTGAACTTCTCCCTACTGGTGTTTGCCTCATTATATGTTTTGGTGTTTCGGTCTCCAACATCCGTTCAAGATGGCCCGTCCAGCGCAGATGTCCGTATGGATGTTATGACGTCGGGTTCGTTGTATGCTGCGTATAGTTCAAAATTATATATCTTCTGCGCCATACGTTATTTTCTTTCACCCCCTTATATATGTGTCTAACGTAAGTGTTTTTCGTTCAAACGCACCTAATAAGGTCTCCTCGCTTTTCGACAGTGTCCATGTATCTGATCCATATATAAGGACTGGTTTTATCAGGGTTTTGTATATTTTGCATTTGGTTTTTCTCGTGAAGTTGTTAGATTTTAGATATTTAATTAGTCCATTATATATTTTATTAGCAATATGTATTCTTCTCTTAACTTCTTCGCTGACATTGTTATCTGCGGTAACTAGTGAACCTCGATATGTAAAAATGTTTACGCTTTCGATGTTATAGTCTCCTATTTTCAGATTCTGTAGGTTTCTTTGGCCTGTCGATTTGCTGGCCTTCATGCATTTCTTTTTTATTTCATTAATATTTATGCCACTGTTTTGTGCCGCTCTTTCTATCGCATTAAATGCTTCTATCATCTCTCTTTTGATTCTAGCTATGATATCAACATCATCTGCAAATGCCAATATTTGTACTTAAACTTTTTGTTATTATTGTTCCTCTGGTGTTTACTTTTGACTCTCTAATTATTTTTTCTAATGTGATATTAAATATAATACAGGATAGGGCATCTCCCTGTCGTTGTCCCTTTCAAACATGGATTGTATCTGTTACTGCGTTTTGAATTCGAATTTTGCTTTGTACTTTAAGTGTTTCTTTTACTATATCAATGAGTTGAGTTGGAATATTAAACTCTTTCAGGGCGTGGATCAGAAATTCTCGATGGATACTATCATAGGCACTCTCAAAATCAATGAAGAGATGATGTGTGTCTATATTAAATTCACTAGTCTTTTCCAAGATTTGCATCAAGACGAAGATCTGATCTACTGTGGACTTCTGCCTGCAGAAACCAAATTGATATCCCCCAACTATTTGTTCCACATATGGTCTCAATCGCTCATACAAAATATTTGACAGTATTTTATATGCCACAGTCAGTAGCGTTATTGCCCGGTAGTTTTTACATTCAAGCTGATCTCCCTTTTTATGTGGTGTAATAATTACTCCGGTATTCCAGTCTTGTGGCAGTTGTTTATTATTCCATATATGTTCACTATTAGTTGGCAGGACGTATGGCAGAAATATAACAGACATCATTCAGAAAAGAGAAAAAAATACTAACATTACATACGCCTACTGTTGCTCTTCTGTAATTTTATAGTCAACGGTAGAAATAAACAAAATCTTTAAATCCTTCTGTCCCTTTCATCTCTGTATTTTGGCATTAAATTACCTTCCTTATAAGGTAACATTTAAAACGTACTCTTATTTTTTTTTGTTATGTAAATAATATTATGTAAATAACAATAATACATAATATGTATTATGGTTAATTTCAAAATCGATTTTTAAGTATACTATTTTTAAAATAACTAGGAACTCGTAACAACATTTTATTTTATACAGATATAGCAATCACCTGTATATAAGTACGTCCCTGTTTTTTGTTTGTGTCCGGGACAAAAGGCATCTATTTATGAGCATGTGTTCTATAGAGCTTTAAAAGGTCTTAAAATTGATCGCAGTAGGCCTTAGAGTAATTCAGTTCCTGCTCTTGTTCCACTCTCACGGAAACAAGTGAAGGCGCTAAGAAAGATCCAGGGCCTACTACGTTGATTTACAGCTGCACTGTATCATCCCTACGACAGCCTAGAAATATATTTCTCCTGTTTCCTTTAAGTTAGTTGAATATGAGGAATTAAAACCGGAGATATTTATGTCCTGAGAATGCACAGAAAACTTGCAAATAAACAGTTAAAAGAATTATTGTCTGGTCAGTGGTTATTTTTTTTAATCAATTTATTGGCATTAAGTATAAGTACAGAGTGAGTTTTATGTATGGAAACCCTCAATTATCTCGGAAACGGCTTTCACGATTTTTATATGTTTTGGCGTCTAAGGGTTTTCTAATTCGGCCGATCTTACAGTGGTAATTAGATGGTTGTCAGATCTTCAGTGTTTCCTGAAATCTAATGAACTTTCTTATTTCAAATAGGATGCCCTGTATATTTTTACGTTTTGAGGTCCATAAGAAATACTAATTATTTTTCATGTTACATTCCCTATACCTAGATGCCATATTTTCGGAGTTATTGCTACTTTTATTTAAAAAGAAAAGTTTAAACATATTCTAAAAATCAATCTTTTCGGGCCGGGTAGACATTATTTATTTAGATTCCTTGGATCATTGCGAACAAAAAAGGTCTTTTGTAATTTTTCTCTAAAGGTTTCGAGTTATAAACAATTTAAAACTGAAAAAAAACGACAAATCACGATTTTCAATGTTCAAAAACACAAGTAAAAAATATACTTTTTAAAACCACGAAATACCTAAATTCAAGCACAAACCTTCTTCCATCAGCTCCACGTAAGAATTTTTGGCACATTTTATTCTAAATCATTGTTTTTTAATTGTTAATGAAGCGCATATGAGAGGACGGGCGATCGGGCTGCGTTAACAACTAAAAAACAATATTTTAGAATGAAATAAGCCCACACAACTTCGGCGGTATCTAATTGCCCCACGAACTACCTGGGCCCATTAATCCCAAGTACCTGCTGCCCCATCGCCGAGAAAGTTGAGGATTAAGTCTTAATGACCGGAAATTCCAAATTTGAATATAGTTGAAAGTAAGAATATAAATATTTTCAGTTATTCACTTCAGTTGCAACTATTACGGTATAGTGTCCGGTTTTGTCCGTTAGTCTTTAACTTTTAAATGGCGAATCCAACGACTATGTTTAGTCAAAGGGGAGAACTTTTATTAATAATTAATGAATATAAATATTCAAAGGCCTATGTCTCCAAAGATGGAAAATTAGATGGCGATGCATCAAAAAAGGATGTCAACAAAAAGTGTACACAAAGGAAGGTGATGAAAATTACGTTATTCTTGAAAAAAGCATCGGTGGAGCATAATCATGCTCGAGATATCCACGTTGACCGCCAAATTTTTAGTAATTCTACAAAGACACAGCTGTAAAAAATATATGTGAAAGACCTTTAAATATTGTCAACAAGGAATTGAGGAAGGAAAATTTCTAAGGCAATTTACCGCTGACGACAAAAGACATTTATTGCGTTTGAAGAAATATCTATGCTGCAAGACGAAAATCCACACCATCATCGCCCAAGTCACAGGAAGAATTTCTACAAGTGTTAGTGAACTTAAATTTAAAAACAAATACAGGTGAAAACTTTTTATTATCTACGAAAAATAATTTCGCAATTTTTAGTTGTTTCACAAATCTTTACGTTTTGTGTAATGTAGATTCTTTGTATGTAGATGGAACTTTTCAATACTGTTCTAAATATTTTTGTCAGATGTTTACTATACATGGCTACAAAAATGATTTTTATGTTCCTCTAGGATTTTGTTTGTTTGTAGGACTTTTTTCTGATGAACTTTTTATATTATGCCAGAAGATGACAGAGTTTTGCAATTTTGTAATTACCTAGTTGATAATTATTTAACGGAAGATTCAACATTTCCACCTTACATGTGGGCTTCAAATTCATGATCTCTTATATTTATTACAAACACATGTGAATCATTTCACTCGAAATTTAACGAATATTTTTATAAATCACATCTTGACAAATTTAAAACAGACATTTTGTTAAATTTTTAAGCAGAAGTATATGTGAAAATTAGAACTGCACATAGACTCGAAAAAAAAACTTGATAAAACGGCAAAAAGAAAAGTTGATTTTATTGAAAATGGGCTAATATTTCAAAGAAATAAGGAAAAAAATATCCTGTTGTTGACACAACCACCTCCGGGCTGAAACCAAATTTTTTGAGTAGTATGGACATATACAGGGTGTAACGAAAATACAGGTCATAAATTTAATCACATATTCTGGGACCAAAAATAGTTCGATTGAACCTAACTTACCTTAGTACAAATTTCCACATAAAAAAGTTACAGCCCTTTGAAATTACAAAATGAAAATCGATTTTTTCGAATATATCGAAAACTATTAGAGATTTTTTATTGAAAATGAACATGTGGCATTTTTATGGCATTAGGATCTTAAGAAAAATTTATAGTGAAATTTAGACACCCCATAAAAATTTTATGGGGGTTTTGTTCCTTTAAACCCCCCCAAACTTTTGTGTACGTTACAGTTTAATTATTATTGTAGTACCATTAGTTAAACACACTATTTTAAAAACTTTTTTGCCTCTTAGTACTTTTTCGAAAACTCAGTTTTTATCGAGATATTTTGAATAATTTTCAAATCCACCACATATTTGTATATGGTTAAGTACGATGATGGAGACTTGGTAATAATAGGAAAATTTATTTATGATTTACATGTTTAGGTATATTTTGAACCATATTAAAAAAGAAGCCACATCTCGATAAAAGGTGCCTTGTAGAAAAAATACAAACAAGCAAAAAAGTTTTAAAAACACTGTGTTTAACTAATGGTATCGCAGTAATAGTTTAATTTGAACGGACACAACCATTTGGGGGGTTTAAAGGAACAACACCCCCATAAAATCTTTATGTAAACATATTAAAAAAGTAGCCGCAACTCGATAAAAACTGCCTTATCGAAAAAATACCAAGGGCCAAAAAATTTTTAAAAATATTGAATTTAACTAATGGTTTCACAATAATAATTTAATTGGAACGTACACAAAAGTTTGGGGTGTTTAAGGGAACAAAACCCCCTTAAAATTTTTATGGGGTGCACAAATTTCACTATAATTTTTCTCTAAGATATTCCTGCCATAAGAATACCACATGTCTATTTTCAATAAAAAATCTCTAAGAGTTTTTGATATATTCGAAAAAATCGATTTTTATTTTGTAACTTCAAAGGGCTGTAACTTTTTTTATATGCATATTTGTACTAAGGTAAGTTAGGTTCGTTCGAACTATTTTTGGTCCCAGAATATGTGGTTTAATTTATGACCTGTATTTTTGTTACACCCTGATAATAATAACCTACTTATATGTTTCCTGCAGGCGATTTTGATGATATACGTAGTTATAAACAAATGAAGATCAAAAAACGGTAAATTTTCACTTTTTTCGTCTTTACCAAAAAGTTAAGCACTCTAAACAAATTTGAGAGTAAAAAACTTATAAATCGTATAAAAAACTTCAATATGGCGTTCGCTGAATATCTCTATCCTTATTGGTTGCTTAGAAAATTGCAAAATAAATCATAAATTTTGCAAAATCGATAAAATAGTTTAAAAATTATTTAGTTTGTTTATCCCATATTCATTTTTTCGCAACAGTATAAATCAGAAAATGATGAAGTTACAGTAATACTTTGTATAGTTTATAAAAGAAAAAAATTTACACTAGTAATTTAATTAAAAATAAATAACAAAAAATAATTCTAAATATTGCAAAATTATTTTGGAAGAACATGTGAATTAAAAATAGGGGGTTAACTTTGTCCCTAAATGTCCTAGGACAATTGTTTTCTTTCTAAATGTGTATAAAAATACACTCTTTTTAAATATGAAAATAGTTATTTCCACCTACCTCTACCGAAAGCATACTTTTCCGGACCTGATTGTAGGGAGCAAAGTTGTACTTTTCCTCCCTAGGGAGGAAAAGTAAAAGTGACGTCATGGTATTTCATTCATGAAATATAACTTGTTGACGCCCTGTAAAATATCTATTTTATATTACGTAAATATCTATACATTTTAACGTTTATTTAAAAACACTCTGTATTTTGCAGAATGGTAAAAAACAGTAAATTGTTATTCTGATTTAACATTGTTTACATTAATAATTTGACTTGTATTTGACAGTTGACAGTTATATTGTAGCTACTTGTTAGTTTTAGTTCTAATAAATTTTGTTGGTTAGTTACATAAATAAATTAAGTAAAAATGAAAAAATGACTTGTTATTTGAGGAAGGTGGAAAAACCATATGTATAATATGGGAGTAAAGTGCCTTTTCCTCCCTTGAATGATTACTGCCCTCCGCTACGCGTCGGGCAGTCAACTTCATTCTCGGGAGGAAAAGTAGCACTTTCCTCCCTTGTTATACAAATAGCTATTTCCACCTACCTCTACCGAAAGTATACTTTTCTGGACCTGATTGTAGGGAGCAAAGTTGTACTTTTCCTCCCTAGGGAGGAAAAGTAAAAGTGACGTCATGATATTTCATTTATGAAATATAACTTATTGACGCCCTGTACAATATCTATTTTCTGTTACGTAAGTATCTATACATTTTAACGTTTATTTAAAAACACTCTCTATTTTGCAGAATGGTAAAAAACAGTAAATTGTTATTCTGATTTAACAATGTTTACATTAACAATTTGAATTATATTTGACAGTTGACAGTTATATTGTACCTACTTGTTAGCTTTAGTTCTAATAAATTTTGTTGGTTAGTTACATAAATAAGTTAAGTAAAAATGAAAAATTACGTGTTATTTGAGGAAGGTGGAAAACCATATGTATAACATGGGAGTAAAGTGCCTTTTCCTCCCTTGAATGATTACTGCCCTCCGCTACGCGTCTGGCAGTAAACTTCATTCTCGGGAGAAAAAGTAGCACTTTCCTCCCTTATTATACAAATAGCTATTTTCCTAACAAGTGCAGAAAGTCATTCTTTTCCACACGCGACTGCAGTTTGCCGAACGACGCGAAGCGGGAGTTCGGCAAGCAATCGAGTGCGGAAAGACTTTCTGCAAGAGTTAGGAACAATATTTTTTCTAAGAGTCTTCAAAAATTACCAAATCTTAATCAATTAATTTAATTAATATGAAAATACATACACAAATTAATTCTTTGTTGTCAAAACCAAACTGTCAATATAATTAGTTAGCATGACGACGATCTTGGTTTCAATGACGATGATTCAAAATGACTGTTATTGTCTACCGATTTGACTTTCGAATATTATGTCAAAATAATTTTATTTCATTAAATTGTCGCGTTAATTTCATTAAAGCAGGAACACAATAAGATATATTTGAAATAAATTAGTAAATAATATCTAAATATTAGTTTATTGCATGTATTATAATTACTTTAAGGCCATATTAACATATCTAAATTAACACGCGTGCGGAAAAGTAAAAACCGCGTGCGGAAAATAACACGCGAGCGGAAAAGTAACACGCGTGCGGAGAAGTGAAACTTTCTAAACTAAAATGCGTGCGCGAAAGTAGACATTTTTGCACGCTCGTGGAAAAAATAATTTTTCTACGGGTAACGGTTAAAAAATTATTCTAATTGTTTATAAGTAAGCAAAAAATCGACATGTTTTTGCAAAATAATTTTACACTGTTTAAAATTACTTTTTGTCATTTTTTTTAATTAAGTTAACAGTATAAATGTTCTTCTTTTATAAACTGTGGGAAGTATTACTCTAACCTCATAATTTTTTACTAATAGTGTTGCAAATAATTGAGTTTGGGATAAACAAATTAAATAACTTTTAAACTGTTTTACCAACTGCTTTGAAATTTAGGGTATAATTTAAGCACCAGAAGTCTCAGTAATCCGTACAATAAAAAGGTTCTAAGTTAATTTTTACATAAGTTATGAATATTTACATAAACTCAAAATTTATGATTTATTTCGCAATTTTCTAAGCAACCAATAAGGATAGACATATTCACCGAACGCCATATTCAAGTTTTTTTATACGAGTTATGAGTTTATTACTCCCAAATTTGTTTAAAATGCTTAACTTTTTGGTAATAGACCAAAAAGGGAAAATTTACCATTTTTTGATCTTCATTTGTTTATAACTATGTATATCATCAAAATCGGCTGCAGGAAATATATAGGTTATTTTATTATTATAGATGTCCATACTACTCAAAAAATTTGGTTTCGGCCTGAAAGGGGATGTGTCACGAGAAAAATCTTATTTCTGTGGACTATAAATGAATAGTACGTTAATCAAAACATTACTAAATTAGACTTCATTAAGTCAGTTTGCAATTATTATGCAGCTAACTTTTAAAATCTAAAATATAGTGTTAACTCTTACTTATTTTAATCACTAATCAGACATTAGAATTAAGCATTGTTATTGTTTAACTGCAGTTTTTGTTAATGTAGATTTATAAATAAATTTTATTCGATTATATTATATTGTTATAGTTTCATTATTTAATCATTTAAAATTTTCGCTCATGCTTTAGGAATTGGATTCCTTTTTGAATACAATAAAGTAAAATAAAAATTATATATGTTCACAAAAATATTATCTAAGTACCTACGTAGCGTGGGGCAGTTCGTAGTCGCTTTTAATCATATGTACTATAAAGCTGAACCCATTAAAATGTAGGTAGCGTGGGGGAGTTCTAGTCGCCCCACAACTTATCGGTAGCTGATAAAATAAGGTTTGATCTTGAATTTAGGGACTTCGTAGTTTCAAAACTAGTATCTTTTATTTGTGTTTTTGAACCTTGAAAATCGTAATATTTAGATTTTTTTCAGCTTTAAAATGTTTATTACTCGGAAACGATTAGCTTTAGAGAAAAAATACAAGAGACCTTTTTTTGTTGCTAATGATCCAAAGAACCTAAAATAATGTCTACCCGGGCCGAAAAAATTGATTTTTATCATTTGTCAAAATTTTTATTTTTTGTCAAATGTAGCAATAACTCCGAAATTGTGACATTTGGGTATAGGGAATATAACATGAAAAATAATCAGTATTCCTTAAGGACTTAAACGCGCAAAAATATACAGGGTATTCCATTTGAAATAAGAAGGTTTACTAGATTTCCAGAAAAACGGAAGATCTGACAACAATGTAATTGCCACTATAATATCGGCCGCATTATAAAGCCTTTACCCACCAAAATTTATAAAATTCGTGCAAGTTGTTTCCGAGATAATTAAGTGTTTCCATACATAAAACTCGCCCTGTATATAGCCAGCTTAGTGCAGTCACTGAAGGTGGATATGAGCTATTACCTCTGATTTCCTTGAACCTCCATCGATTTGCATGAAAATTGTTGAGTGGTTAGAGGATAGCCACCCCTTCTCGAGGGTGAAAATTGTCTTATTCAAAATAATCCCATAATTCCATAGAGGGACGCATTCTAAGCAAAATTTGTTATGTAAAGTTATTAAAATAAATCAAAACTTTTTGAGTTATTAAAGATCAAAGATTTTAATTTTTCATGAGAAAAATGCATGTTTTTAACCGATTTTTCATAATTAACTCAAAAACTGTAAGTTTTTAGAAATGCGATTAGAATGGAATTTAATACGCATAAAAAAAGCGAAAAAAAATAAAAAAAAAATATTAAAGAAGATAAGTGGGGAAAAGAAGGTCTAGGGTGCAGCTGCACCCCGCACCGGCTCACGAGGGTTAAGACTTCACTTTATCTGCAGCAACGCGAAAAATGATGTTCTGAGGTTCTGAGGTTCTTTAACCAGGATGTTATTCTTCTTCTTCCTGGACCTCGCTTTCCAAATATTTTTTCTTGCAGGATGGCTTTTAGGAGCGACTAAAATTTAATGGCAATTTTCGACACCAGCCACAAAGGCCGGTTTTTATCTTACAGGAATATTCGACACCAAATAAATATAGTTGCGGCATAAGTAAAATACCATATTTAATAATTATTTAATGTACCTATTTGTTTATTTTATAAACATAATATACCTTTTACAGTCAATAAAGGTACATGTATACAATAATTTATTAGCTATTACAAGAATGATACGATATAGCTTTGATAAAATCTAACCTATGTATGTATTTGTTGGAATCGTAGTTTATCTATCATTTTGTCCAAAATTGACAATTTAACCTTAACGGTAGTATTTACTATTTATTTTGACATAATAAGTGTCCACTGAAAAATTTTCAATAAGCTAAATCAAAAGGATGCGTTAAGTAAAAAGAAAAATTAAACGTCGAATGTAAGGGTTCACATGCATTTGTGGTCCTCGTAATAGACCTGGATTAATATTAGAATATATCTGTGGTGGAAATAGGCTATCGATTAAGTAATTTTCCGGTAAATAATCTGCACATATCGTGGGTATACTGCAAAAACTGACCAAGTCAATTTTGATCGATTTTTAGTTTATGTGACCAAGTTACTCCAAAGAACTAACCGAATACCTGAAAAATGATCAAGGCAAAATTATAAGGTTTGATGCCATAACACACATAACATATAAATGTCTATGTCTGGGTATGCGTATCACCAGACTGGAAGAAATGAACATGTTGACTTGGTCACTTTTGCATGAAATATGATTCATATTTTATTCATGTCAACATTGAACTGCGACAATTGGATATTATGACTTGGTCACTTTTCTGTTTTAGTTTTATCTATACGTTGTATGTTTATTTGTTAAACGATCACGTGTTGGAAAATAGATATTAAGTTCATCTTTCATTTTATCGTATAAAACAGCAATTTAAATATTGTGCAGCATAATTTTTTAGAATCTGGGCATTCTTACATGGAAGTAGATTACATGCACAGTGACATAGAAAATGCTAAAAATCATGTTCTAGTATACACTATGCATGATTAGTTACCCAGTTTTAAACTGGCCGAAACAAAAAAAGTGATCCATATAAAGTAGAGGAATTTAAGGTATAATGATTTTCTTAATATAAATACTCTAGCTGCTAATGTATTATACCCTTAAAAATAGAACCATTGACGAAAACTGAAATCGTGTTAATTGGCTAAAAATTATATGTATGTGATATGAAGAAGACAAACCGCAATATATTTTATTTAAGTACAACTATAGTCATCCAGACCTTCTTATGTTCAATGTAATTGGACGTACTAAACGAGTTATAAATTTTATAAAAGAAATTTAACTACTATTTTACTCCAAAGATATTCCTATTTCTTAACTTAAAAAGCAGGATCTTCTAAAATTGTATAGACAGGAACAACTCCCTCTGAATTCCATGCTTGGGTATCAGTCAATACCATCAGAGAGTGGAAAGATGTTGCTCCAGAGCCATCAGTATTGTCCGATTCGGATTCAGATTAGCTCTACTTCTCCTATTCGGATTCAGATTAATTCTAGTAGAGAAACGTTTACATTTTTGATATCATTTTCCAATTTAAAAAATAACGTAAATGTTTTTATTTGAAACTTCAGCCTTACACTGTAAATAAATAAAATTAGAAGTATTTTCTTTGTGATTTATTATTGATAAATAATCATCTTTTTGTGACCATGATTTAAATTTGAGAAAATTTCTACATCAAAAAGTGACCAAGTCAATTTTTTTTTCGGAAAATAAAAAGGTTAATGCGATTTATAGAGCTGCTTAGAATCACTAACTTCAACCATTTAATACCTGGAAAGAAAAAATACATATCCTTTTAAAATGATTTAAAAAAAAAATTCAAATAAAATTACGGAATATTCAACATCAATTATCTCGAAAGCACGATATTTGACTTGGTCAGTTTTTGCAGTATGCCCACGATATATCAAGTGTTTAGGTTTACCTATATGACATGAAATCATAAACAAAGCATTCTTCAACTTCTTTAAGTTAAATCAAACGTATGTCTTAACTATTTTACAATTTCTGAATTTGTATTCTTATACATATTCTTGTACCAAATAAAATGATTTAATTTTTTAAACATCATTTTTTTACAAATGACAACGGCGTCCGCGAATTTTTACATTGGGTCACATTTTAGTACAGCACAATGAATGGCTTTTTCAAAGTCCACAAATATTTCCGTTGACTCTAATGATAATTGTTGTTGCAAACGTTTTAGACTTTGGTAAACACAAAATAAATTTTTGTATGTCATCGACAATTTGTCCAAGGAGCATAATGTCCATTTTCCAAGCCATGTATAGTAAATAATTGGAGAAAAAATTTGGTACTTTATGAAAATGTACTATCCCTATACAAACGAGACGTCAAACAGGAAATAAAATACAACTTATAATATTCGTGTAAAAGATGCAAGTGATAATAAATATTGGGAAAACCCAAGTAATTACCTAGCTACCTGCTTTACCGCGCGGTGTCGAAATTTCCTGTAATACAATTTGACCCTTCGATTACCCCAGGTACAAACACAAGTTGATGTCGAAACATTACAAAATACATTGTGACTATCAGGGCCTATTTTACCACTAGGCCCATGAGGCCCCTGCCTCGGGCCCACATTTTAATGGGGCCCCAAAAGATCACCAAAAGAATATTTTTATTAAAAAGAACAAATTAAATTTTCAAAATTATTTAATTTTACGAACAGGAAATGATATTACCCCATTCCACAAATATACGACCCTCTTGGATTATCGCGACAACGAATATTTTACTGTGCAAAATATGAAGAACGCAAGTAAATTGCAAATTATATTGTTGTTTGTTGGAGTAATTATTAGAGCAAAATACTTTCGTACTTCTTATGTTGCACACTAAAATATTCGTTGTCGCGATAATCCAAAACAGTCGTATATTCGTGGAATACACCATAACAAATTTGGTTAGAGCTATATTCATAAACCATTCTTATCATAAAACTGCAATAAGAGTAGGTGTATTGCCTTGTCAGCATTTTAAAAATAAGCAAAATTTAAACACCCCTCCGAAGGATTAACAAGAGGTGCGATTTACAAGAGGTATAGTCACGTATGTGTCATAATTATTAAAAATGCACTTTTAAATTTAATATGTATATTATAGTTTGATGTCTGATGCCGTTTTTTGCAAAGATAAAATTATATTGATTGCTTGTATTAGTTTTTAGTCATGTTCTTTTAAGTTAGCTCAACTAATCTATTCATTAATCAGTACCTAGTCGTTTTATTAAATTTCTTTGAACACTAATTTTTCTTAACTAAGTAATCGTTTCGTTATTATCATGAGTTACAAACATATAAGTGGCAGTGAAAAACGAAAAAAAAAACAAAAATCGAGAAAACAGGAACGGCTGACACAAAAAGATACAATATTATCATATTTTACAACCCACAACAATGTGCAAAATGGAAGTTCATCCTCCCATCCTGTTCTTCTTCTTCTACGGCACTACAGCTCAAATTGAGCCTTGGCCTCCTTTATTTTTCGCCTTTAGCCTTGTTGATCTGTCGCTGCTTCCCTCCATACATGAACTCCTAAAAATGCTTGTGCATCGCTGCTTACTGTGTCTTCCCAGCGCTTTATTTGCTTTTCAACCGGTCTCTTTTCCTGCATCCAAGCGTTCAGTGCTCTTTTTGGTAGCCTAATCTCTCCCGTTCTTATCACATGTCCGGCCCATTGCAATCTTTGTATCCTGATGAAGTTTGACAGGGGTGTTTCCTTATAAAGTTGATAAAGCCGGTTTTTGTATCGAATTCACAGGTCATAGTTTTCTCCTCAGTACCGTAAATAAGGGTTACTTTGGCCCTGGGGTCCTACTTTGGCCCAAATTAAAAATAAAATAAAACGTTTTCAAAGTATCTCGAGAGAGTAGATTTTAAGCCGATTTCGGTAGTTTCCAATGAAGTGCAGACCTGCGCAACTCGTAACGACCTTCAAAAGTTTCACCTATCGCCTCCTAGAACCAGCATGAGTGCTTTTGATGTTGTATGTGCAACAAGTGATTTTTTAATGTCCCAAACTTTTAGCTGCAAAAACCGTTTTACGCCTGTTACAATATTGGTAAGTACTTTTTTAACATCAGAATTTAATACTTAATGCAGTGGAATGGTTATAATTTGCATTATTCTAAGCTTTTTTATTTTAAAATTCAATAATAAAACCAGTTCAGATAACCTCAAAAATATGACCTTCTTTGACCCAACTTATATTTGGGCCAAAGTAGGTCTGACGTTTGTTTTATTTATTTTTTTTATTATTATTACCTACCTACTGCTTTAAATCAACATTCTCGGTGTTCTTCTATTGAATAAATTTATTTTTAGATTAAAGAAGATGCCCTATAACTACAAACGCCAACCAGGAAGCCGGAGTTATGCCGACTACAGTCAAGATCATCTCCAAACCTGTTTAGAAGCAATCAGATCTGGTGAAATGACACAAAGGCAAGCCGCAGATATTTTTAAAATACCACGAAGCACTATTAAAAACAAACTAAAAAATCTATTTTCGAGCTCACCGGGTCATGCCAAAGTTTTTACCCAGGAAGAAGAGTTAGCATTTGCTAGTCACATCGACAAAATGTGTGAATTCGGATTTCCAATTGATGAACTGGATTTGAGATATATTGTAAAAAGTTATGTCACAAGACAAGGAAAGACAATACAGTGTTTTTGCAATAATTTGCCTGGCCGTGACTGGACCAAATCTTTCTTAAAAAGACATCCTCAGCTGAAAGTCAGGTTTGCATCAAATATAAAAAGAAATCGTGCTCAAATTGATAGAAAAATAATCTCAGACTACTTCGATCACTTAAAAGAAGTAGTTGAGAATGTACCGCCTCAGAACATTTATAACTACGACGAAACATGCATGTCTGACGATCCAGGCCGAAAGAAAGTAATCTGTCGTAGGGGTTCAAAGTACCCAGAGCGTATCATGAATTCGACTAAGTCCAACATTAGCGTTATGTTTTGTGGTAATGCCAATGGTACCTCTGTGCCACCTTATATTATTTATAAAGCTGAACATTTGTGGACCACATGGTTGGAAGGTGGCCCCGAAGGAGCGCATTACAACAGAACAAAACAAGGTTGGATCGACGGAGCAACATTTGAAGATTGGTTTGCTACACATCTTCTTCCAATCTTAAAAAAACAAGAAGGTAAAAAAGTAGTTATCGGTGATAATCTTAGCTCACATGTAAGCTTAAACGTGGTCAGACTTTGCGAAGAGAACAATATCCAATTCGTATGCTTGCCTCCAAACTCCTCACACCTAACACAACCACTTGATGTAGCGTATTTTAGGCCTCTCAAAAGTAAGTGGCGACAGATTCTTACCGAATGGAAACAGTCTGATAGTGGCAAAACTGTTGCCACATTACCAAAAGATATTTTTCCAAGATTGTTGAAAAAATCTTTGGATGACTTAGAGCTTCATCAAAAGGAAAACTTAAAGTCTGGTTTTAAAAAGGCCGGAATACATCCCTTAGACAAAGAAGAAGTATTGAAGCGATTGCCTTCCAACATTGTGACACTTAATTTGGAATTGGTAGGACAAACATTTATCCACCATTTGGAACAGAAAAGGCAAGAAGTTGTTAAACCCCGATTAATAAAACGAAGGAAAATAGACGTTCCTGCTGGTAAAAGCATAACAGCTAACGATATTATTCAGTATCAAGAACACCAAATGAATCAAAGAGGTCAAAAGAAGAAAGAAAAGAAGATGGAAAACAAGAAGAAAAAAGAAGAAAAAGAAAGGAAAAAACTTGAAAAAAGGCGACAGACTGTTTTAGAAAAGAAACAAGAAGTTAAGAGACAAAAGAGAAAAATGAATAAAAACGACATGGAACTTTCGACTTCGGAAGAAGATAGTGACAATTACAGCGTCGTTTCATCCGGTCATAGTGACATAGTTCTTTCAACGGACGAAGAAGAGGAAATTAACACAATCAGTGGTCTCCAGGAAAATCACCCAAATGTCGATCCAGTTGCATCTACTTCTTGCAGTGACATAAAATCCCAGGAACAAAACGAAGAAGAAGAATTAAAGTCAAATCTGCAAACAGGAAACTTCGTTGTTGTTGAATGGAATAAGCTACAGTTCCCTGGGATAGCTGTTAATGTGTCAGAAGAAGGTGCTGTTGTTGAATGCATGGAACGTACCAACAAGTGTTGGAAGTGGCCAAAAGAAAAGGACTCTTTGTTTTACAAATGGAGCGCTATTAAGAAAAAAATCCAACCTCCAAAACTGTTAAAAAGAGGACTATTTTCCATCAGTAATTTGTAAAAAATATGAATTGTTTGCTAAAGCTTCATTTTTGTACCTTTTCTAAAAAAACATAATTCGAAATATATTTTTCTGTCATATAAATATACTGAATAAATAAACCCATGTCTTTCTTTGACCCTAACTATTTATATAATGCTTTAAAGTAGGTAATATCATATTGGGCCAAAGTAACCCTAACATAAGGATAACATTGGCCCAGGTAAAAAATTTTAAAAAGTCATATATTTTTTAAAAAACACTAAAATGCTTTATGCATGTTATTTAAGATAGTTTAATTATGTAAAACAGGTGAACACAGCTTAGTAGTAGAAAAATGCTAAGATTTATTGAAAGTTGATTTAAAAGGTTGTAATAAATGGGCCAAAGTAGCCCGAGTTTACGGTACTTTACTTTCGAATGTGTCGGGTTTGTTTTTGGATGTTTCTTTCAAGACCTATGCTTCACTGCCATAGCATGCTATTGGTCGAATTAAGGTTTTATAGATTCTTATCCTTGTATTTCGGTGTACACTTTAAACCGAAATATATGGGAGAGGGCAAAATAAGCTCTGTCTCCCTGTGTTATTCTTTTCCGTATTTCTCTATCTTCTAATCCATCGGCATATATTTCTACTCCCAGGTATGTAAATTTTCCAACCGTTTCAATGACATCCTCATGTATAATGTTTTGTGGGACTATATTTCTTCTCGTCTGTATCATTATTTTTGTTTTTTTCCGTGTTAATTTCCAGACCTAGCCTTTTCATTTGCGATTTTAACTCTGCGTATGTTTCTTATGCTCCTGTTGATGTTGTACTCATAATATTAATATCATCGGCATAAAGGGCCAGTTGAACGGTTCTGTTGGTCAGTAGGTTTCCTCGTCCAGTCTGCATTTGCCTAACCGCATACTCCAGTCCAGTGCCAAGTTAAACAATGTTGGGGCCAGCTCATCTCCTTGCTTCAATCCGTGCGAGATTTTGAAAAAGTCTGTCAGGTGGTTTTGTGTTCATACACATGCCTGAGTTTCATTCATTGTGTCTTTAATGAGCCTAATTAGCTTATGTGGTATTGCGAATTCAGTCAAAGTAGGTATAGTCTCTTCCTTTCTACTAAGTCGTATGCCTGTTTGAAGTCTACAAACACGTTGTGAACATCAATGCCCATGATTTGCTAAAGACCTGCATCATGAGAACGCAGTGTTCCCATGATTTGCTAAAGACCTGCTTGACTGTAAATATTTGGTCCATTGTCGATCTTCCCCGTCTGCAGCCCGTCTGAAATTCTCCAATAATATTTTCTGCTAGTGGTTGGAGCCGCTGGTTTATAATATACTTACGTGAGCACTTTATATGCTGTACATAGTATAGAGAAACTACACGGTAGTTTTTGCACGTCAAAAAATTTTTAATTATTGAAATATAAATTTTATTTATTGCAATATATATTAAATATTAAATAATTAATACATTTAAAAAAGTTATTATTAAGTATTACTATTTATATAAATTTCTGTTACGGGCCCGAAAATTAAGTAGTGTCTCGGGCCTGATTTAAAGTAAAATAGGGTCTGGTGACTATCGTACTTTGACTGTAGAGTCACAATTTCTTCGCATCTCTCCAAGCAGGGTTAAGATGGTTAACACTTATTCCAGCGCACGGTAAGCTTTGTTCACACTGGACCATGGTTTGTACCATGGCGCTGGACAACCCGAACGTACCAAGAGGGAGATCGCCTGCGCATTACAAAATCGAGCGTTCGCGGAGGTCGAATTTTTCCCTCTGAACACCCTCCGGATTTTTAATTCGGTGTTCGCGCAGTCAGTACAGAAAAAAGATCCTGAATGTGTCCGAGATCTCCTCTCGACCTTCGAGATTTTGTTTCGGATTTTAAGTTCACACAGGCACACAAAATATTTGGGAAGAATTTCTTGACATTCTGACCATTATTCTGTTCTTACTCCGTCCAATTCTTAACCTAAAATATTGTTTTGTTAAACAACTTGTAGATGTAGATTCTGGTTTTTAAAGTTTTTAAATTATGTAAAGTGTTATATCATTTCAATATTCTTCAAACAAAATTTAATATTTTTTATATTAAAGCTTTTTTAGTTGTTTTTGTCAATGTTTTCCATTTAGTATGTTTATAAATAAGTAGGTACATTTTCTTGTATTATTATCTTATTACTTTTCATTGGATATTCGATAATAATTATGTATTACGGTAGTATTACAATAAATGGTACTGTTTTTACTTAATTTCTTCTATCTAGATTAGTTTGTCAGTGCCTACATATTCCTGTGTTTTATTTTTCAGTTTAATTTATGAGTTAAATTAGTCTCTTATTGAATAATGAACCATAAACAACACATCAAACTTATTCTGAAACTATTTCTTGTGTCTTGTTATACTTCATTATTTTTGTGGTGTAATAAACCACAATACAATGCCACAACCTATCAAATTCAATACATATTTATATCAAAATTGGAAATGATTGCTTTACTAAATTATTCTTTCCTGCAGATAATGATCAACCCCCAGGAAGTTAAAGGTAATTTTTATATCTAAATAACTAGCTGCAATTTCCAAGTAACTCTACAATCTTTTACTCTCTACAAAAATTTAAGCCGGATTTCGGCGTGGAAATAAAAAATTATATTGTCGAAATAATAAAGACGCTAATCAAATTTCTAACTTCTAAGAAAGGTATTGAATAGAAAGTTAATCCTTTGCCAGTTGCTGTTATTCTCTTTAGCTTTGTTGAAATACAAATTTGTTGCATTTGCATTTTTTGTTGGCAATTGATTTCGAAATAAGAAAGGGACAAGAAAAGGCTTCCTTCTCTAACCTTAATGTATGCAACCCGCCATTACATTACGAATCCGAAAATTGTTCGTGGAGCGAAAAATCCTGAACATGTCCAGGATAAGTTTACGTTGACGCCTGCTCCTTGGAAACTAATCCCGAACTTACTCTGAATATATTCGGGTTGTACAGCGCGAATATTACTATACTATTTCATAATATTAGATGGTCTTCCTAATAGGCTATTGATTATATTCAAAATAAGATAGCTAAAAGGAACTACAACGTTAACGGGGTTTTATTATTTCATATGGTCAATGGACATCTATACATGAAAAAACCGCGGAGTGCTACCATTTAAAGGGGTGCGTTTTGAGAAATAGGTGAATTAGTCCCTGGGCACAGGTTACATTAGGGTGAGTTCTATGCACTTTTGGTACAAACATACCTACATAAAAATTGTTCCTGGTTAAATTTTCTATCTAAACATCGCTTTTTAAAGTCAATAATACTTTTTTTTTACAAAAATATATTCAAAATAAAAAGCACAAAGAAACCCAAAAGAAAGTAATGTTGTTTTTTGTCCCATAACTTTTGTTCACGAGGATATAGGTATAGACATTGCTTTACAGAGAAAAACCCTACACATTTCTTTTTTAAAATTTTGTGTAGTAGAAGTAATTAAAATTTATAGTTTTCGAAATATGATTTTTCAAAATTTGCCACTCAGAGCAATTTTGGGCAATTTTCCTTGTTATTTCGCAAATATTGTTCTGTAACTTTTTTCTACGTAACTATAGGTATATGCAATGCTAAACGTAATAGGAATAGAAATCAATTACCTTTAAAATGGTCTACTGTATAACGTTGTACGACTTTTTGTAAAGAGATTATGGTTTTTCAATGGTTTATACTTTTAACGATTTTTTATAATATATTATAGAAATAAAATAATATTATTATATAATATATTACATATTATATATATTATATATAATATAATATTATATGTATTATATATTATATAATACCTAATATAAAAAAAATATTATTTTTTACATTTTATACGATTATTTTTAAAATTTCTCATTATAACTTTTTTTCTTCTACATTTAGGTATATATTATATTGCATAATAAAAAAGCTTATTTTGTTTGCTTTAAAATGTTGTATTAGAAAAAATTCTAGGATTATTTTTGAATAAGATATTATTTTTCAAAATGTAATAAGTACTTGCAACGATTTTTGATTTTACGATTATTTTTTAAATTTCTCATTATAACTTTTTTTTTTCTTGTACATGAATATACTATATATTGCTCAATAAAGAGGGCTTACTTTCTGTTCTTTAATATGGTGTATCATCTATATTTAAATAATGGAAACCGAGTGATTCTTTGATTTTTTTACGTGTATTATTTAAAATTATTTCTTTTCCAAAAATTACATAAACATTAGTCTTAGAAAACATCACTTTAGTTAAAATTATTTAAACGTTGACATTTAAAAAAATTTTCAAAATCAAAGTCCATCTCTTCGTTAGCATTAGCTTCAATATCTTCCTCTGGCACACCAGTTATCTTAGAGTTCCCACGATTAGTACCCATGCACATGCACATACACCCTTTGCAGAATATTGAACAACTAATTCCTATCTTCCTACAACCGCAGTTTTTTGTACATCCTTTGGTACATTTACATGCTATTTTTTCAAGCGAAACTTGTGGTGCAGGAGCTTTGACAGTAAATATTGGAATTAATCCATATTTTGAAGTTTGCCCGGCCGAGTAAAGTGGATCCAAAGTATTACCTATAAAAAATAAGATTTAATCATAACACACAATCACATAAAAAAATTATAATGAGAAATTTAAAAAATAATCCTAAAATCAAAAATCGTTGCAAGTACTTATTACATTTTGAAAAAGCATATCTTATTCAAAAATAATCCTAGAATTTTTTACATACACCAGTAATACACCATTTTAAAGTAAACAGAATAAGCTTTCTTTTTTATTATATAGAATATATACCTAAATGTAGAAAAAAAAAGTTATAATGGGAAATTTAAAAAATAATCGTAAAAAATATACAAATTCGTTAAAAGTATAAAATCTTGAAAAAGATAACCTCTTTAAAAGAAGTCGTAGAACATTATACAGTAGAACATTTTAAAGGTAGTTGATTTCTATTCCTCTTACATGTACCATTGCATATGCCTAAAGTTACGTAGAAAAAAGTTACAGAACAATAGTTGCGAAATAACAAGAAAAATTGCCCAAAATTGCTGTGAGTGGCCAACTTTTAAAAATCATATTTCGAAAACTGTAAGACCTAATGACCTCTACCAAACATCATTTTAAAGAGAAAATATGTAAATTTTCTTTCTGTGAAGCAATGTCTATACCTATATCCCCGTGGACAAAAGTTATGGGACAAAAAACAAAATTTCTTTCTTTTGGGTTTCTTTGTGCTTTTTCTTTTGAATATATTTTTGTAAAAAAGTATCTTTTACTTCAAAAAGTTATATTTAGATAGGAAATTTAACCAGGAACAATTTTTATGTAGACGTGTTTGTACCAAAAGCGCATAGAACTCACTCTAATGTAACCTGTGCCCAGGGACTAATTCACCCATTTCTCAAAAACGCACCTCTTTAAATGGTAGCACTCCGCGGTTTTTTCATTTGTAGAGATTCATTGAACATATGAAATAATAAAACCCCGTTAACGTTGTAGTTCCTTTCTATAGTATAATCAATAGCCTATAATTGACGTCTTTATAATTATCTCGTGAACACACTCAGGGCCCCGGTAAGAACTACTGGCGCCTGTGTGCAAAAAATTATTTTGGCGCCCCTTAAGGCATTTTGATAAATTTTTTTTATTTTTTTTTTGAAGGTAGGTAGGTAGGTGCAAATAAAGCAAAATAGGAACAAATAACACCATAGCAAATCTTAATTAAATAAAGTTTAAGGGGCTTTATTGAATCAATTCTGCTGGACCATCTTCTCACACATAGAGGGTTTAGACTTAACCCGAGAACATTTTTGCTAACCTCACAACATCCCACCTTTTTGTGGATGGCGAACCCAGAGTAACGCGATTTTCAAATTTTGTCCATTAAGGTAAGTTTTTACTGCAGCTGCTGGCTCGTTAATTGCTGAAAGATCGTCGCTGAATCTGAGCATTGATTGCGGTATACTGCTTGTGTGATTTGTTGGCGGTGCGTGTTTCGGAGTTTTGTATTTGAGAAATTTTTGTGAAGTGAAGCTTGTTTTTATAAGTATGTATCATTTCATAATTTCCTAATAAATGGTTGTTTATCACAATTTTGAAGTATCCTTCTTCATGTCTTCTTTTAAATATTGCATGTTTTTCTAATCTTGTAGCATTGGACAATTCTTTCTTCATCCTCTATTTCCTCTGCTCGCATGTATTTTAACAATAATTGTTTTCTTTGAATAATAATATTAATATTGTCCGTCTGTCGTCTGTCCGTCCGTCCGTAAACATAACTCCTCATTATACCAGGTAGAATGAAAATTAGGTGTCCAATGAAAGCTTATGATCCAGGATACTACTACAGGTGAGAAAATTTGACCTAAGACTTCCGCTTTTAGAAATGCAACCGCAAGTACTATTTTAAAGTCAATAGTACAAGCGATGTAATATTCGACGCGCTATAGCAAGATGAGAACAAATATATACGTACTTCTGGTTTCATGACTGTCTGCCCGTCTGTTCGTCGTCCGTGAAAATAACTCCTCCGTCATTCCACTAGGTAGAATGACAGATGAGATGTCGAACGAAAGCTTATCATTCAAGGATGGTACTAAAGGTGAGAAACTTGACCTAGGACTTCCGGTTTTAGAAACGCGACCGGGAGTACTGTTTTAAAGTCGTCGGAATAATATAAGCAATATATTATTCGACTCGCCCATACAAAGGTCATAGACGCTTCAGTCAAAACGGCTCCTACAATCCACACAACCACACGCACAATCAGATACACCGCATTCACTGTTCAGCTACAGAGTTGCCAGATGTGATTTTATAAATCTCCCACTTAGAAACTAAAATTCCCTCAAATTGAAGCTCAAATCTCCCAAATTTAAATTTTTGGCACATTTTAATGAAGTAGTAGTCATATGTAAAGAAGAGTAAACCAAAATTATACTACTTATTAACAGAGGCCCTGGAAATAATTCATAGGTCCTATCGTCTTCGATTATATGAGGGTATAATATACAGTTCTATGTACATTCGCAAATTTAATTCCCCTAGACGGTTTCAAATTACCAAAAAATTGTGGGAAAATACCCCAATCTGGCAACCCTGTTCAGCGACGATCTTTCAGCGATTAAACGAGCGAGCCGCGCCAGTAAAAACGTACCTTTAGACGGGACTTACCATAATACTTATAACAAATCCACAGGGTACCAGGCGGTGCCGTGGTCGAAAAATTGTTTAAACAATTTTTTTTAAACAAATTCACAAAAGAAAATTTTTCATTTTGAACAATTTTTTTTAGATAACTATGGTCATTCTGAGTAAAAAATGGTTCCTTGTCATTTTTCTCTAAGGTTGATTGTTGTCGAGTTATACGCGATTTAAGATTTGAAAAATGCGAAAAAATGGCCATATACCTAACTCGACAACAATCAATTTTAGAGAAAAATCACTAGAGAACTTTTTTGCTCAGAATAACCCAAATTATCTAAAAAAAAATTGTTCGAAGTGAAAAAATTATTTTTGTGAATTTGTTTAAAAAAGTTGTTTAAACAATTTTTCGACCAAGGTACCGCCTGGAACCCTGTGGATTTGTTATAAAGACCTCTTTTTGAGTAAGCTTTTGCAAAAAAAAACCATCGAAATAATTTCACTAACGGGGGCAACGATACAGCTTGGGCTATAGCGCTAATTGTTAATAATTAAAAACAACAGCTTTGTAATAAAATAATGACAAAAATTTCTTCAGGATCTTGAAGGGGGGGTTTTAAACTTTGACTTCGTCACTTTTTGACTCTCATATTAATAATTTTTAATCGAGTTATTAAGCCTTAAAAATGGCCATTTTCGCATTTTTAAAGTTTAAATCGCGTATAACTCGACAACAATCTTATTTTCAATTTTACTGAAAAATGACAAGAGGCATTTTTTACTCAGAATGACCCAAGCGATCTAAAAAAATTAGTTCGAATAAAAAAAATTATTTTTGTGAATTTGTTTTAATAATTTTTCGACCAAGGCACCGCCTGGCTCTCTGGATTTGTTATAAAGACCTCATTTTGAGTAATTTGCAAAAAAATCGAATCGAAATAATTTCGCTAACGGGGACGACGATACATGCCGGTCTAATTAGTTATTTGATGGGTACGCGATTATCAAATATTGTCGATTCATCATTTGAGTGTCACACAATCGTTGGCTTATAGATGAGATAGAATTACCGCCCACACACTACTACTTACATGTTTAGAATTTTTCCACGAAATCAGGGCTTAGTTAGGTATTTCTTATCTACAGTTTTGTCTACGGAATTGGTGTTTGTTATTTTTATAGCAGGATTTTTTATTTTATATCTATAGAAAGACTAATAATGTCATCCAAACAAAGTAAAACTGATCTATTTAATTTCTCAACTTTTATTTTAAAATTAATTTTTGCTTTTTGATTTTTTTTGTAAATATTTTGCAGTTTTTGATCCTCAATTTTTGCGCCCCTAAAGGATGGCGCCCGTGTGCATTACACACTTTGCACTTTTGGTAGCGGGGGCCCTGAACACACTTGAAAACTATACATACATCATATTTTTATGAGTATAATTTAAAGGTAAAACCGTAAAATATGCCATAAGGAATTTTATGAATGATACACAATGTGGTCACCGCACGGTGTATTTCTATAATCGTCGAAGTCTGCCATGAACAGTTGAGGTTTATTCTTAGGAAATGCTGCGGTTTTCCCTTATCAAAAAACATCGTCTTGTGTCTCTTTTCTGACGTATATTTTACAATATTATTACTTAGAGAATTTGCATTTAATTCTCAGTTAGTTTTGTATAAGGAGTAAACAATGAAGATTTTTGTAGCAGTTATCTGTTTTTATGGTGTTCTAGGTTTAATCGTAAGTAGTTGTTTATGTATTATTTCTTATATTCAGTAGTCATTTAAAAAAAAGTCCGATACAATAAAACTTTTGTACATGTACTATAAGTTACTTATTATCCTCTTCATTCGCACTGGAACATAGGGCATCTACTGTGACTCTCCATTTTTGCCGATGTTGTGCTCTTTCTTTGACTTCTTTTCAAATTAGGTCGCCGTTTTCTGCTTCTTTAATAGTTGTTGTCTTCCATGTATTTATCGGTCTCCCCTGTTTTCGTTTTCCTGGAAGTTGGAATTTCAATGCTTTTTTTTGTTATGCCTGTGTTCGATTTCCTCAGAGTACAGCCCAACCATTTCCATCTTCTCTTTCTTATTTTTTTATGTATTGATTCTTGTTTCGTTTTTTTTTTCATAAGTTTGAGTTTGTAAAACGGTTGGATCAAAATACTCTTTTTAAGCATTTATTGATGAAGGATTGAATCTTTCCAGTGTTGTGTTTTGTTATTCTCCAAGATTCTGAACTGTATAATAGTACTGCCTTTACATTACTACATATTGATGATTTTTATTTTGATGTCCAGTTTTATCTCATTATATTTCCATATATATATTATTTAACATGTCGTATGCTGTCTGTTCTTTGCCAATTCGTATTCGAATATCCTCCTCTGCTCCTCCTGTAGTGTTCAGTATGCTTCCTAGATAACGAAGTCTTTCCACTGATTTCAGCTCTTGGTTTTCTATTTGTCTGCCTATTTCTCTCGGTGTGTTAATCTTCATTAATTCAGTTTTATTCATATTTATCTTTTCATACCCACTTTTTTACCTTCTTTGCTTAATTTCTCACTTTTTTCTGCATGCTTTGTCTCTTTGCTGAAAATAGGCATACATCATCTACGTATTCAATATCTTCTAATTGTTCAAATGTATTCCAGTGTATCCCAGTTTTACCGTTGCTGCTTTTTCTCATAAGCCAGTCCATGACAATAATAAACAGAGTGGGAGACAGTATATACACTACCTTTACACCGCTGTTAATGTCGACTGGTCGTGTTAAATTCCGGTCGCATAATACTTTTACTGTGATAGAGGATGAAGATGATAAAGATAAAGGCAGTTTTTGTTTTTATTTGATTCAGAGTTGGACCACCTTCTCCCTATAGCTACTTTAGCATCTATGCATCCTCAGTGAAGCTATACAGTCACAACTCTGAAACAAATATCATCAATCCTGCCTATTTAAGGGAAAACATCGCGATGCAATGTTTCCACCTTTTGAGATGCAAAACAGCGATATCTCTCGTAATACGAGGAAAACGAAATGCCCTAGATAAAAAGTTTTCTTTTTTTATACAATTAAAAATAACTCAAATAAGAATAATAAACAATATTTTAAATCCAAGACTTTTCGTTAAGAAACTGCTTTTTGGATGCATCCTGTATCTCCGGCTTTTACAATATATAAGCACAAGATACGACGAATATAGAAGAAAGCAAATAAAGGACACTTTGGCCATGTACTTACCTTCTTTTCGTCTAGGAAAAGGACCGAAAGACAGTTTCAGGTACTCAAATCTGAGTAAAGATGAAAAAGATAAATGCAGTTTTTGTTTTTATTTGATTCAGAGTTGGACCACCTTGACCACTTTTATTGTGGTTTTTTCGTAAAACAACTTAATCATTCTTAATAATTTGTTCGGTATCCCGTAACTTTCCACTATCTCCCACAATTTTTCTCTGTATAGGATATCAGACGCCTTTCTAGAGTCAATGAAATTTAGATATAGTTTACTTTGTCATTCCATTGACTACTATCCGATGACCATTCCGAGCGTGCAGTTCTTGTCTATACATGACCTATTTCTCGGAAGCCAGCTTGATTTCGTCTTAATTTTTGGTCTATTTTATTCTATATTCTGTTAAGAGTGTTACGGGTCATTATTTTACTCGCAACACATTACAGGGTTATAGGTCTCCAGTTCTCGCACTTTGAGGTGTCGCCTTTTTTCGGGATAGTGAGAGTACTATAACTTACTCAACTATTATTTTTGTATAAAAAACTACTAAAATATTTTATTTCATTAGTAGTTCCAAAATGACACAAAATCTAGGCATCGGATAAAAAAGTTTATTTGAAGAAAGTTTATTTTTTTGTTCTTCTTAACGGCGGTACAGGCTCGTTTTTTTAATATTGTATTTAATTACAGAGTAATTTCCACATATTAATAAATTTTTCAAATTGGGCTCTGTACCGCCATTCTCTATTATATTACGAATATGTGTGCCAAATATCTCAAAAAAATATTCAAAATTACAGCCGCAATCTTGGAACGCGTTTTCGCTACCTGTTGATCGCTACTGTTTCACCTTAATACTTCCTCGTTTTTGACTGTTAGTCCATAACATTCTAAGCATTCACCGCATGTAGCAGTGCACATTTCAAATACTTTAAGTTTTAATGTTGTTCTGAAGCTATTTCCTTGTGGCATTTTTATAATTAGCTATTTAGATGCGAAATAAGCCACAATTAAATTGAAAAAAATAATTTTATTAATGTTTCGACGCCCAAATCGGGTGTCGTTTTCAAAATTCAAAATACTGCTAAATTAAACAAAAATGTTGCTGCTTAGTAAAAAATTCTTCTAATAATTTATTTAATCGAACTCATTTATATCGGCAATCTAACGCGATAATTTTACTGTCACCGTTGCATTTGGTTGTCTTTTTAAAGACAGATCACATGCTATGATTTTTTTGTGGCGGATATTCTTCAGTTGAGGTTGATTTCATGTAATCGAATCATCGAATCATGTAATCGAATTATCTTTCAGTAAAGTCGTCCCAGGAATGCAACTCATAAATATCTATTGGCAATATCATTTTAAAGTCTTCTACTTTAAAATGTATAATATAATATATGTCTGAATTGCCGACATAAATGAGTCAGATTAAATAAAAATTAGAAGAAATTTTTACTAAGCAACAACATTTTTGTTTAATTTGGTAGTATTTTGTATTCTGACAACGACACCTATTTGGACTATGCCGTCGAACCGTTAATAAAAACATTTTTTTTTTAATTTAATTGTGGCTTATTTCCCATCTAAATAGTTAACTTTAAAAAACTAAGTTTTCAATCTAATATCATATTATAAAACAACATCCAAAAATGTTATTCTACATGCTACCAGACTGAAAACAATGGGAACCTTCTCTGGCAACACCTCCGAGGCTTCTAAAATTTGCAAGCCATAACGGATGCTGAGACTAAGGAAGATGAGGGAATTTTACAATTTATAATTCACGTCGTATCTGCTCAGCGCGGTAAAGTTCCAACGAAAATGGTTCCCTTCGTACTCCAATCAGAGTAAACATGTAAATCAGAAATGAATAACCATTTTGAATTTCGTTGCAACACGAAACTACAGCCGCATCATTATTCCAGTTCAATCAGAGAGTGCAGCAAGCACCTTTACCGGTTTCGAAACTTATTAACCTCTCCTCAGGAGGTACATATGCTGCTCTCTCTGATCCAACTAGGACAAACCCCGGCGTGCAGTCGCGGATTGCAACGAACGAAATGACAGGGATGCCCTAGCGGCAACTGCTAGCAAAGAACTAAGTATTCAATCTAATAGCACATAAAACAAAATCAAAAAATGTTATTCTACATTCTACATCCTACCAGATTGAAAACAATGAAAAACCAAACAAAAGCCGCTAGCAGCTTTTTTGCTAGCAGTTGTCACTAGGGCATCCCTGCCATTTCGTTCGTTGCAATGCGTGACTGCACGCCAGGGTTTGTCCTAGTTGGGTCAGAGAGAGCAGCATATGTGCCACCTGATGAGAGACTAATAAGTTTCAAAACTAGTAGAGTTGCTTGCGGCACTCTCTGATTGAACTGGAATAATGGTGCGGCTGTAGTTTCGTGTTGCAACGAAATTGAAAATTTCGTTGCAACATTTCGTTGAAAAATTCATTTTTGAGTAAACTTAAAGTATTTTAATGGAGCTGATATCTACCGTCCATTTTTTTTATTGATAATGAACACGTATTTTGGCACTCTTACAGCAGGAATATTCTAAAAAAAGACAGTGAAAATTGTGCACCCCATAAAAATTGTATGGGTTTTTGCGTTCCCTTAAACCTCCCCGAACTTCTGTTTATGTTCCAATCAAATTTTTATTGTTGTACCATTAGTTCAACACAATGTTTTTTAAACTTTTTTACCTCCTAGTACTTTTTTGGTAAGCCAGTTTTTATTGAGATATTTTAAACATTTTTAAAATCCAATACATACTTTTAAATGGTTAAGTAAGATTGTAGAGACCTGGAAATAATATGAAAATTTAATTATTTATTTACGTATATTTTGAAACGTTTTAAAAAAGAAGCCACATCTTGATCAAAACTGGCTTATCGAAAAAATACTATGATGCAAAAAAGTTTTAAAAACATTGTGTTTAGCTAATGGTACCACAATAATAATTTAATTGAAACGTTAGCAAATGTTTGGGGGAGTTTAAGAGAACAAAACCCCCATAAAATGTTTACGGGTGCATAAATTTCACTGTTATTTTTTTTTTTAATTTTCCAGCCATAAAAATGTTATATGTCTATTTTCAATAAAAAATCTCTAATAGTTTTCAATATATAGAAAAAAATCAATTTTTATTTTGTAACTTATTTTTTTATATGCACATTTTTACTAAGATAACTAAGATATCAGCTCCAAATAGAACTATTTTTGATCCCAGAATATGTGATTTAATTTATGACCTGCCTTTTTGTTACCCCCTGTAGGTTAAGTAGAGGTTGAATATCTCAAATCGCAGAAACAACGATTATCTTATGAATAAATGCATGAGCTCGTAAAGGTGACTCACAATTTAAATACATTACAATTGCGGCAATGTTTTCTAGACAATTGTTTACCTGATGTGTAGAATATAAACCATTTATGGGAAATCCTTCATAGATCATAGTATTACGAATAATACTGCTATGCTAATATGCAGTAACAAACATCATTCTCGGTAGCAAAATTAAAGAACAATTTGAAAAACTGTTTTAAAATATTTATTGGATTTTCCTGTAAGTATAATAGATTTTTTCATTTCAATAATTATGACTATAATTTTAAAGAGTATTTAAACAAATGAAGTGGATAAAGTAGAAGATCAAGCTTTTACAAACAGTAAATATACAGGGTGTTTGGTAAAGAATGGGCCATAGCTTAATCTCATATTCCTGAGCTCAAAATAGTTCGATTTAAGCCAACTTACCTTAGTACGTAAGTTGATAATAACTGAAATAGTCAAAGTTATATTTTTATTTTATTTATTCTTGAATATTTCTGACAGGCGAGGCATGAGCTAACAACACGAAATTTGGTAAGCGGGGGTTTTTTGGGACGAGAAATCTAAATTTGTCACCAAAAATGATGTATTACCCAGATGGCGCCACATACGTCTTTCAGCGCTCATTTAATACGTTCAATTTTTTTATCCCCCACTCTACATAATTTTTTGACACAGGACTTTAAATTCATGAGCTATTCAGTCTCATGACATCTTTCCCTTCCAATAAAACAAAGAACTTATAGCAATGAACCCAGAACAAAATTATTACAAAATACTAATACTACTTTTGACTAATAATAATACTAATTGATTACAAAACTAGTACATCTCGAAATCATTATATCGAAATGGGGGTTTCATTACTCTTTTACTTCTGGTAGGCAACTGATTCAGTACTTCACTCTCACAGGCCGTTGATGTTGACGGTCTGTCACTCTGATTATGATCAAAATCATCTTCTAAGTTAATATGATGTTTAGGCATATTACTCAATGGTCTTAAGTGATCATTGAAGGGGTCCCTCTAAAAACGTTTCAACTGACAATTTTTCATTAAGTGATGTTTTAGTATAAAATGGTTATTTACTGTATAACTAACCATTTTACATTAAAACATCACTTTATGAAAAACTGTCAGTTGCAACGTTTTTTGAGGGACCACTTCAATTATTTCTTCTTACCAATGTTCCATTTTCTTTCTCAACAACATATTATCTTGGCTCTTGTAAACATTGTCTGATCACAGCAGGTTTGCATTGCCCATCTTCTGTTATAACCACGTTATCGCCTTCACTTAATTCTTCTCTTGCAGCTGTATTTCTATCATAGTAGTGCTTGTACAAATTTCTTTTGATATCCAATTTATTATTTTTACTTTTTAGGTCTACCTGTCTG
Organism: Diabrotica virgifera virgifera; assembly: GCF_917563875.1. NCBI lineage: Eukaryota > Metazoa > Arthropoda > Insecta > Coleoptera > Chrysomelidae > Diabrotica > Diabrotica virgifera. The sequence goes on along the minus strand of NC_065448.1, from coordinate 60,373,394 downwards.
GTATAGCTATTTGTATAACAAGCGAGGAAAGTGCTACTTTTCTTCCCGGGAATGAAGTTTACTGCCCGACGCGTAGCGGAGGGCAGTAATCATTCAAGGGAGGAAAAGGCACTTTACTCCCATGATTTACATATGGTTTTTCCACCTTCCTCAAATTAATAACGAGTCATTTTTTCATTTTTACTTAATTTATTTATGTAACTAAGCAACAAAATTTATTAAAACTAAAACTAACAAGTAGGTACAATATAACTGTCAACTGTCAAATATAAGTCAAATTATTAATGTAAACATTGTTAAATCAAAATAACAATGTACTGTTTTTTACTATTCTGCAAAATACAGGGTGTTTTATAAATAAACGTTAAAATGTTTAGATACTTACGTAATCGAAAATAGATATTGTACAGGGCGTCAATAACTTTTATTTCATGAATGAAATACCATGACGTCACTTTTACTTTTCCTCCCTAGGGAGGAAAAGTACAACTTTGCTCCCTACAATCAGGTCCGCAAAGGTATACTTTCGGTAGAGGTAGGTGGAAATAGCTATTTGTATAACAAGGGAGGAAAGTGCTACTTTTCCTCCCGAGAATGAAGTTTACTGCCCGACGCGTAGCGGAGGGCAGTAATCATTCAAGGGAGGAAAAGGCACTTTACTCCCATGTTATACATATGGTTTTTCCACCTTCCTCCAATAACAAGTCATTTTTTCATTTTTACTTAATTTATTTATGTAACTAACCAACAAAATTTATTAGAACTAAAACTAACAAGTACGTACAATATAACTGTCAACTGTCAAATATAAGCCAAATTAATAATGTAAACATTGTTAAATCAAATTAACAATTTACTCTTTTTTACCATTCTGCAAAATACAGAGTGTTTTATAAATAAACGTTAAAATGTATAGAAACTTACGTAATAGAAAATAGATATTGTACAGGGCGTCAATAAGTTACATTTCCTGAATGAAATACCATGACGTCACTTTTACTTTTCCTCCCTAGGGAGGAAAAGTGCAACTTCGCTCCCTACAATCAGGTCCGGAAAAGTATACTTTCGGTTGAGGTAGGTGGAAAAATATTTTTCCTGTAAGACTGGAAGTTTGCTTCTAAGTCTACGACTATTCAAGAGTTGTGTGTTCCTATATTCTAATAAGGCTAACTGGAGATCACTACGCACTTTCTGAGAATATTGTTAGCTATCTGAACAGCTCGTTCCGCCTGCCCATTTCCTCTAAGATATCTAGGGCTAGATGTCACAAATTTGAAATTCCATTCTTTAGAGAATTCCCTACATTCTTAGAGCCAAAAGGCATATTATCAGATACAACTTCCAAAGGAATCCCGTGAGTGGCAAAGATGGTCTTAAATGATTTTATTATTGACTGGGATGTTTTGGATGGCAATAGAGCAATTTCAATCCACTTTGTGAGATAATCCATTACAATTAAATAAGATGCTCCTCCAAATTTACAAATATCAGCCGCTAGCATTTGAAATGGCAGTTCTGGAATTTCTCTTAGTATTAACGGCTCTTTAACATTACTTCTGTGATATCTCTCACAATCAACACAATTTCTAACCAAATTCACTAAGCCCTTATTCATATTTGGCCAGAACAACACTTGCCTAGCTCTTTGCTGTGTCTTTGCTGTGAGTAATAATTGAAGTTCGTGTCAAGTGTCAAGTTTGTTTGAAAGTATAATATTTTAATTTTATAACATCCGATAAATATGACCAGGCATAGGCACACTATTTTTAAGGGTAGGCGCAAAATATCGCGCCAATGTGTTATAAATGCATTCATTTTTTTCAAATCCTGAGAAAACTAACACTTAACTATTTTTGAAGAAATTAAAGCAGAATGAAAGGTTCCATTATGACCGAGGGTCGAAAATTACTGAAAACTTATATATTGTTTATTTTAATAAGTTACAGGGGTGAAGAAAAAGAGAAAATTTAGTGTGATTTTTAATTTCAAATATCTCATTCAAAAGAAACTTTTTGGTTATTCGAAGGGACTTTCGTCTCTCGGAAATAACGTAATCTTTCATTCTGCGTTTAAATTTTTCAAAAACACTTATTACTAGTTTTCTCAGGATTCGAAAAAATGAATGTAGGTATTTAAAACACATTGGCGCAAAGAGATTGTTTATTTTATAAAAGGTGGACACTATTATTCAAGAATAATAGTTCTAGAGATGCCGCAAATTTGCATTAAGATATTTCGTTGTAGCGGAAATCACAATTCACTGATAAGTTTCAATTTTCTGTAATATATAGTTTTAGTAATACAAGGAAAGGGAACAATACAGACAGTGACCGTTTATAAATACTTATGTGGCTAAAACAAGATAAAATTTATCATTACGTGAAATCTTTTGATAACGTGGTAAAAAATAAACCTGTTGATAGTATCATATTATCAACCCAGATAGAATTAAAAATATTTTTTCACTTGATTTTTAAAATATTTATTTTTGCCAAAATGACAAAATAATGTCATTTTAACAGCCCGGTGGCATAATCAATGACTATGACTAACAAAAAATTGCCAAAAATGATATCTTAACAAAATTTATCTCTAATATTATTATAAAAATTAAAGAAAAACATTTAATATCAAAATGGTTTGTACATGATTTGAAAATACAGTTTTTGATGTAGTGCTACAGTATATTGATTTATTCATTGCAGCAAAAAGTACATTTCAGATTCATCCAAATCTAAAACTTCATTAAGGACTCTAGGAAAGAGATGGGCAAGGGGAATATTGTCTTCGTCATCGAAATGTGGATTTTCTTGGATAACGTGAAATAAGCTGGCCTAAAAAAACATTTCTTAACTTCAGCAGAAGATATTTTTTCCAGATAAATGCATTGGATAAATTTATGTTTGTTTTGCAATTCACGAAATCATGTCTATTTTACATCTTGTCAGTTAATTTGAGAAGTCTTTAATTTGAGATTCTGAATTATTCCTTGATCTAAAAGCTGGTAATATGATATGGTTTGGGTGGCAGGAAGGCTACGATAATAATTTCGTCTGGAATTTTAGAATGAGATGTAGTACATAATTATCTAGGAAAAGATGTACTTTTCTATTTTTTTTTTCATTTTGTTGTCAAATTTCTGCAGCTATCCATACCCTTTTGTTAGAAATCCAATTACTAAGTGGGTAGAAGTTTGAAATTGAGCTGAGTCTTATTTTTGAAATACATAGAACGAGAAAAATGAACAAAATGGAATTCTGGGAGTGATGGCATTTTGCATATCATTATCATCATCATCATCATCATTCAGCCCTTTGCGTCCACTGCTGGACATGGGCCTTCTTATTTTTGTCTGTTGTGCTCTATTTTGGGCACTTTGCATCCAAATTCTTGTCCTTTAAATCTTGAATGGGTTGCATGTGAGAGTTCATTTTAAATGAAGTAAAAGTCAGACTTACTCTCAATCTTTATTATAACTTCCGGCGACCGGTTTCGCTCTTTAAAATTTGTAGAGCATCTTCAGGTCAAAGGTAACAAGTTATAAAATGCTACAAATAAAAAACCAGAGTTAGAAGAGTGTCTGGTTGTAAAAGATGCTAAAGATCCATAAGATCAAGCCAATGTTGAATAACATACATAAAAGACATAAAAGTAGCGAAATAGCATACAACTGCATATGCATGCAAAAACGGGGGTGGCAAACCGTCCCCAAACTCACATACACATGCAGACATATGCTATATATAATCATGCAATTATAACGTGTCGTACTTACATTCGGATACAAGGAGCTGCTAACTCAGTATTCATTATCGTGATATTCCTGTTGAAGTTATGTTAACAAAATATGGTGGAATAGACGGAGGATGCAGCAAAGGTAAACAAATTTATGGGATTTAGGAATCCTTGAGGGTGATGAGATAGTTGGTGTAAGTCAACCAACAAATCTGTGCCTGTTGTTATGTTTGTGTAGGTAAAAAAGTAGTGAATGACATATATACAATTTTAATGTGTGTTGATTTTAAAGATTTTATTTCTATGTATTGAAAGATTTTGTTTTATTTTATTTATGTATATTAAAATAGTTCTATTTATTAGTAAATGTAAGGTTGACAACGTTTGGATCATAAAGTGGGGCGAGTATTTAATGTGTATGTTAGAACTGGATGTGCAGTTATTATTATTATTATTATTATTACATAACAAGTAAGGGCAGAGGAGCAAGCTCCTATTATGCCCAAAAACAAAGAAAAATAACAATGTAAAATAACTACTGAGAGTTACATAAAATAAGAGATATTAGTAAAATATCCATAGAAAATTTAACATCGTGCAATTTTTATGTATGAAATATTGTCGTATCCAGTCTGTTTTTAAACGTATTCACTGTAGTTGCTGATATGGTGTCTCGATCTAAATTATTCCAAATATTAAATATCCTGTTAGGCAAGAAGTTTACTCTGGACCGTGCTATTGCCTGCTCCTTCTTTAATTTGTATTGGTGGCCTCTTAATCTATCATCTCGGTTTATGGTAAACATGGTATTTAGGTTTCCAAAGTTGTATTTCAGAATTCGGAAGCACAAAATTAGATCACCTCGAAGACTTCGACGCTCGAAAGTCGTTAGATGAGCCATGGTGAGTCTATCTTCATAACAAGGTCTTACGCGGCCGAATGCGAGTCTTGTAGCTTTACGCTGCACATTTTCGATTAATACCTTGTCACGAGCGAGATCTGGATTCCAAACCGGTCCTGCAAACTCAAGAGTAGGTCTGACGTATATTGAATAAAGTCTGCACATGGAATTTAAAGAAATACGTGTAAAACACTTACGTATCAGAAATAGTTTCGAGTTTGCACGTTTACACACCGACACAATATGCTCCGACCAATTTAAGTCACTGTTAATTATCACTCCGAGGTCGTTGTGGGAGGTTAACGAGCTTAAGGGATGTCCATTTATAAAGTACGGTAGTGACGGGTTGTTCTTGCCAATGTGTAGTACAACGCATTTCTCAATGTTTAGAGGAAGTAACCATTCCAAGGACCACTTCAATATTGTATCGAGATCATGTTGAAGAACATGTTGGTTAACAATAGGATTAACGTACAACTTGGTATCATCAGCGTAAATGGAAACCTTACTAGATATAATGAGTGGAAGATCGCTTGTATAGACACAGAAGAGAAGTGGTCCAAGTACCGATCCTTGTGGAACTCCGCTCTTGACAGGTTTATCTGATGAATATGCTTCCCCAACACGAACTCGGAAATACCTATCAGATAGGAAATTCTGAATCCAAAGGTTTAACTTTCCGCGGATACCAAAGTGATCCAATTTAGCTAGTAGTCGACGCTTGGGAACACGGTCGAAAGCTTTGGAGAAGTCTAAGTAGACTACGTCAACAGGATGCCGATCGTTTAAAGATGACGACCAATCGTTAACACAATGGAGTAAATTCGTGATTGCTGAACGACCTTTAATAAAACCATGTTGTTGGTGAGGAATCACATTTTCGTGAAGGAGAAACTCAGACATAACTTCAGAAATAATGGCTTCCATGATCTTGCTGACAATAGGTACTAGGCTGATTGGGCGATAATTATTGCAATCATGTTTATTGCCTTTCTTAAAAATAGGAATAACCGAAGCCAATTTCCACGATGAAGGGAGATAACCCTGATTAAAGGAAGTATTCATCATAAGGGATAGAGGGATTGCTACAGAATCTGCGCATTATTTTAGGAAAAAGGAGGTTAGTCCGTCCAAACCAGGCGATGAATTGTTGCGTAGTTTCCGTAAATGTTGTTTAATTACCTCCGGTGTGAAAGAGATGTCATTAAGAGTTGCATGCAAACGTGGACACATTATTTGAGGAACGGCATCATTAGGTTCATCTGTAAAAACCTGAGTGAAAAACAGCGATAAAGCATCAGAGGATTCTTTATTCGAAGAACATAAAGACCCGTCGGTTTTTTGAAACAATGGTATGGAGACTTTAGACGATAAAGATGTGCGAATGTACCGAAAAATTTTCTTACTAGGTTTACTTTCCTTAGGTTTAGCAGATTGTTTTACTCTATTGGAAAATCTACGGTGAACAAGAAAATCATCAAGGGAACCTGTGCGTTTATAAGATTGCCAAAGCTTCCGTTTATGTCGAATTAAGCGTGTAGCGGCAATGTTGATCCAAGGTTTTAATTGATTTCTAAACAGCTGACGTTCAGTTGTATGAACTGAAATAGTTCTAGTTGTAGTGTCAAGAAAAGTGTCCCACATTGACGAGGGATCGATTAAGTTATGAAAAAGGTTATTCCAATTAAGTTGATGTAAAGCGGAATTAACTTTAAAGAAATCTGTAACTGTTATAGTCTTTGTATACATTTTGTTAAGACTTTTCGATAAGTTAAACTGAATGTGGAAAGTTATCACTGCATGATCGGATTTTCCAATTGGAGAAGATATGTCTATCGTTGAAATTAATTGTTCTTCGTTTGTAATTACCAGGTCGACCGTTGATGGTTGATTATTAAGTCTAAATCTAGTAGGTTTGGTGATAAGTTGCGACAGGTTGGAATTTATAATAAAATTTTTAAATAAATTATGAGAGCTAACACCGTCAGTTAACGAAATAGCTGGCCATGAGATATCGGGAAAGTTAAAGTCACCTACGATAACAAGATTGTCAAGAAGTGATATTTCCTCAAGTAATTCAATAAAAAGATTATCAGTTCCTGGTTGGGTATCAGGGGGACGATACAAGCAAATTAGATTCATGGTAAATGAATTTCTGGTGATAGTCAGGTGAAGAATATCTAATCCGGCAGTCTGAATATCTTTAGCACAAATAGAAAAGTTATTAGTAATTAACTCCGAAAGATAAATACAGACCCCACCGCCTACGCGATTTTGTCGGTCTTTACGATAAATAGTGTAACTAGGTATGGCAATTAAAGAGTCAGGAATATTATTATTCAACCAACTCTCAGCTATACAGATAATATGAGGTGTTATTAATTGAATATTACATACAAATTCAGCAAATTTAGCATTAAGTGAAGCAATGTTTGTATAAAGAAGTAGCCAATCGTTGAACATAGAGGAGTTTGGGTCAATGGCGAAATGTAGTAATTTTAGGAATGCCTTGGATGTACTTAATTGTCAAGTCCCGTTCACCATTGTTTTTTCTAGTTTCCAGTTCGCTTCGAAGGTCTTTCAGACGTTGTTGTTGAATTGGAGTTTTGTCGTCAATTATGGAGAAGGATTCAGTGTCTTTATCTTCTAGAAGCTTGGATTTGTTGCGTAGAATTTGTTTAGCAAAATAGTCGGAAGACATAACCACTTTTAACATACGAGGGAAACGTTGATTTGGTTTGCCAACCCTGTAAAAACTCAGCGGAGTTTCTTGACACCCAACAGAACTCAATACCGATGTAATAACATTATTGTCATGATCTTTTTTAGCCTGAGATGTAGAACCCACTTCGGGGACGCCTCTAATTAACACATTTTTGGCTCTTGTAATACGATCAACAGCTTCGTTAGCTATATTATCCGCAAATTCTACTGATTTAAGAGAGTCAATCTGCTTCAATTTTTCATTTAATTCGGCCAGTTTATTATCAAATGCATCCATTTTACTGTTATTATCTAATTTGAGATCAGATAAAAGATCCTTAATTTGAGAAATGTTAGCAACGTTTGTGTTACAAGAGTTGCACAGAATAGAAATACCACGAACTTTCTGTCTGGTTACCCGATCGTCAAGTGAAACCTCTGTGCAGCCCATGTGAATTTGTCGTTTACATCCATCGCACTGAAATTTTCGATCGTTGGCAGGTATCGGTTTTAAACAATTCCCACAAGTAGGTGACGTAGGCATTGTAAAGTTTTTACTGTGAATATGCTGATAAGGTTTACGAATATGATAAAATGTACTCACAAAAACTGTTCCAAAAGGCACTTTAGATTGCAAATTTTACACTGACTAATTAGCACTTTTTGTAGAGTTTATTGCACTTAATAGGATAGTTTATGTCTAATGAATTAATAATTAGTATGTTATACAAAATCAAACGATTTGTTCGGAGCTACGAAGTACGTGGCGATTGACTTGCCAGTAGCCAAATTAAGCTATATGCTACAAATAAGTTGTGCACAACTTATTTGTAGCATTTTGTAACTTGTTACCTTTGACCTGAAGATGCTCTACAAATTTTAGAGAGCGAAACCGGTCGTCGGAAGTTATAATAAAGATTGAGAGTAAGTCTGACTTTTACTTCATTCTTGTCCTTTACTTGAGATCGTTAGTCCAACGAGTAGGGGTCTTTCCTTACTTCTTTTGTCTAATCTCGGTTTCCACTCAAGTAATCTGTTTGTCCACCTTTCATCACTTATTCGGGCGACGTGTCTGGCACAGTTCCCTTTTGGTGTGACAATTCGGGAAATTACATCGATAACTCCTGTTCTTCGTCTTAAGTCTTCATTTCTAACTCGGTCATAAAGCGATATACTCAGCATTGATCTTTCCATTTTCCCCTGAGCTATTTGCAGCGTTTAAGAAGTTGTAGCTGTCAATGTCAATGTTTCGGCACCATAGGTCATCACAGGTTGCACACCTTGGTCAAATATTTTACGTTTTAAAGAAATTAGTATATCGCGTTTAAATATGTATTTGAGTTTTCCATAGGTTGCCCATGATAGGTTTGTTCTACTCTGTAGTTCGCATGTTTAGTTGTCTCTTGCGATCTTTATTTCGCGTCGAAAGTATGCGTATTTTTCCACCAGCTCTAATTCATTGTCCCAAATATTGGTATTTCCGCTAGGTGCTAGGTTTGTCATGAATTTTGTATTGGATATGTTTATTTTAAGACCCACACCGGCACACACTAACTAAAGTTCGGCACACACTAACTGAAGAAATCGGTTTGGGAAATTTTAAAACTGACCCGTGTTGAGCTGCCCCCCCCCCCCACTTGCAAAAATTAAAAAACAAATAGCCCTGATTTATGAGCTTTCATATTCCGCAAATTAAAAATTTTGAGCTCGTTTCACTGAGCAGGAATTTTCAGCCCCCCCTTACTACTTAAAAATAGGAATATTGAATTTATTTTTGCGGCAGAATTACGAGCTATTTATGAGGTCCTGAAATGATATAGTTTCGATTTTTGAACTCATCCCCTTCACCCCCAAACAACCCTTTAATTGATTTAACTTAAGAGAAAAACGCTGAGAAACTTAAAATATATCGTATTGCGGATATAAATCATATAGCTTATATAATCTAAGAATAAACTATTAAATCACGTGCATTTCCATTATTGGTCTACAACCTCTTCGCAAGAAAACTACCCCATCTTCCCGGTTTAAGAGAGAGTTGTACTTAATATGCATTAAATTAATTATTTGGCGACTACATATCATTTAATAATTTATAAGCTCCCAAATACACGCATTTAGATCAGTAAATTGCAATTAATTTTGTATAGTGCACTCACTGAAGGTAAAAATCAACGATTACCTTTAATTTTGGTGAACCTTCATCGATTTTCACGAGAATTGGTCAGTGGTTAGAGGATACCTCAAGAAACAAAGGTGACATGGTACTACCTTGCACCTTTCCCCGAGGGTGGATAGAGCCCTTTCTTGGGGGTGAAAATTATTTTATAAAAAATAAGTGCACAAATCAATAAAAGGACAAATTATAAGCAAATCTTTTTATTTAAAGTTATTAAAATAAGTCAATACTGTTTAAGTTATTAAAGATCAAAGATTTTAATTATTCGTGAAAAAAAAAATTATGTTTTGAAGCGGTTCTTCGTAAATCACTGAAAAACTGTAAGTTTGTACCAAAAAGTTTATAGTAGTTTAATTCGTATAATATAAAGAATAAACTCTTAAATCACGCGCATTTCGATTATTGAGCTACAACCCCTTCGCAAGAAAACCATCCCATATTCCCGGCTTAAGAGAGAGTTGTACTTAAAATAATTTAAATTAATTATTTGGCGACTACATATCGTTTAATAATTTATGAGCTCGCAAAACATAGGTATCTCAATTATTGAATTGCAATGTTCTTTCAATAGTGCAGTCACTGAAGGTAAAAATCAACTATAACCTTCGATTTCGGTAAATCTCCATTCATTTTCACGAAAATTGGTAAGCGGGTAGATGATACCTTAAGAAACAAAATTAACAATAATCAATTGCGGTTTTAGCCTGGGGTATATATCACCCCTTCTTGAGGGTGAAAATTACTTTATTAAAAATAACCCCACAAATCGAGAAAGGGACAAATTCTAAGCAAAATTTGTTATATAACGTTATTAAAATAAATCAAGACTTTTTGAGTTATTAAAGATCAAATATTTAAATTTTTGTGAAAGAAAATGCATGCTTTAAAGCGATTTTTCATAAATAACTCAAAAACTGTAAGTTTTTACAAAAAAGTTTTCATCATTAAAATTGAAGCTAATAAAAAATATATTAAATTGCTTACTTGAAATACCCTTTAATGTCAATTTATAGTAAGTTAAAGGTAACTAAATGTATATTTTTTTCTGCGGCTATTCAAATTTAAGTATTCAAGCTTAATAACGGGAAAGAGATGCATTTTATAACATTTATTAATACTTGCCAAAGTACTTAGAAATACCTATCAAATGAGCTTCAGAAAAATATGATAGCATCAAAATTTATACTCCAAAAATTTTTCCAAAAAAATTAATTTTTTTTGAATAATTCTGTTACTGTTTATGATATCAGGCACATTCAACCATTTGAAAGGTGATTTCAAGAGCTATAAAACTGTATTACATTTAATCTTTCAAATACTTTATTTCTTTAGGATAATAGGTTAAAGGGCTCCAGTTACATTGTTCTCAAAATAAAATTTAGGCTTAAACGTTTCTATCTTCGTTATTTTGATTCATACAGAAACCAAAAGAAAAGTAAAATCTTTGCTAATTAAAAAAAACTCAAATTTCGTTATCTATAATTTTTTACGTTTATCGAGTATTGTTAGTTGGAGTTATTATTTTAAATATGATTTAAGAAAATCAAAATTTTTCAAATTTTCGTAAATTATTTGCTTTTGATAATAACTCCAACAATACCCGATACACGTAAAAAATGATAGATAACGAAATTTGAGTTTTTTTGAGAACAATGTAACTGGAGCCCTTTAACCTATTATCCTAAAAAATTAAGTATTTGAAAGATTTAATTTAATACAGTTTTATAGCTCTTGAAATTACCTTTCAAATAGTTGGATATGCTTGATATCATAAAAATTAACAGAGTTATTCAAAAAAAAAATAATACCATTTTTTTGGAAATTTTTTTGGAGTGCTTTCATCTTTTTCTGGAGCTCATTTGATAGGTATTTCTAAGTAATTTAACAAGTATTTAGTAATTGTAATAAAATGCATGTCTTTCCCGTTATTTAAGCTTGAATCCTTAGATTTGAATAGTCGCGGAAAAAAATATATATTTAATTACCTATAACTTATTTTAAATTAATATTAAAGGATTTTTCATTAGTATAACATTAGCTTCAATTTTAGTGATGAAAACTTATTTATAAAAACTTACAGTTATTGAGTTATTTATGAAAAATCGCTTTAAAGCATGCATTTTCTTTCACAAAAATTAAAATATTTTATCTTTAATATCTCAAAAAGTATTGATTTATTTTATAACATTATATAACAAATTTTGCTTAGAATTTGTCCCTCTCTCGATTTGTGGGGTTATTTTTAATAAAGTAATTTTCACCCTCGAGAAGGGGTGACATATACCCCAGGCTAAAACCGTAAGTTGTTATTGTTAATTTTGTTTCTTCAGGTATCCTCTATCCGCTCACCAATTTTCGTGAAAATGAATGGAGATTTACCGAAATCGAAGGTCATAGTTGATTTTTACCTTCAGTGACTGCATTATAGAAAGAAAATTGCAATTCAATAATTGAGATGTGTATATTTTGCGACCTCATAAATTATTAAACGATACGTAGTCGCCAAATAATTAATTTAAATTATTTTAAGTACAACTCTCTCTTAAGCCGGGAATATGGGATGGTTTTCTTGGGAAGGGGTTGTAGCTCAATAATCAAAATGCGCGTGATTTAAGAGTATATTTTTAGAATATAAGCTATACGAGTTAAACTACTATTAACTTTTAAAAACTACTATTGACTTTGTAAAAACTTACAGTTTTTCAGTGATTTACGAAAAACCGCTTCAAAACATGCATTTTTTTCACGAATAATTAAAATCTTTGATCTTTAATAACTTAAAAAGTATTGACTTATTTTAATAACTTTATATAACAAATCTTGCTTATAACTTGTCCTTTTATTGATTTGTGTAGTTATTTTTTATAAAATAATTTTCACTCCCAGAAGGGGCAGTATCCACCCTCAGGGTAAAGGCGCAAGGTGGTATCATATCACCATTGATTCTTGGGGTATCCTCTAACCACTGACCAATTTTCGTGAAAATCGATGAAGGTTCACCGAAATTGAAGATAATCGTTGATTTTTACCTTCAGTGACTGCACTATACAAAATAAATTGTAATTAACTGATCTAAATGCGCGGAATTTGGGAGCTCATAAGTTGCTAAGTGATATGCAGTCGCCAAATAATTAATTTAATGCATTTTAAGTACACCTCTCTCTTAAGCCGGGAAAATGGGGTGGTTTTCTTGCGAAGGGGTTGTAGCTCAATAATCGAAATGCACGTGATTTAATAGTTTATTCTTAGAATATACCTATAAGCTATAGGAATTATATCCGCAATACAATATATTCTAAGTTTTCTCAGCATTTTTCTGTTAAGTTAAATCAATTAAAGGGTTTTTTGGGGGTGAAGGGGATGAGCTCAAAAATCGAAACTATATCATTTCAAGAGCTCAATATTCCTATTTTTAAGTAGTGGGACTAACTAAAATACACAGGAACACTAAAATATTAAATTCCTGCTCAGTGAAACGAGCTCAAAATTTTTAATTTGCGGAATGTGAAAGCTCATAAATAGCTCATAAATCAGGGCTATTTATTTTTTAGTTTTTGCAAGTGGAAGGGGCATCTCAACACGGGTTTAAAACTGTTTGTTAGTAGAATTCGCCGCTTTTGGGAGGTGCCCACTTTTAACAGGTGGCCTTTGATACAGGTTTTACTATATTAATATAGTGTGTAAATCAATGTGTTTTTTACATCATGTTTTTATCTTATACTTTTATTATATTTCAGCTAGCCGACGAAGGATGCGAAGAGCGAATTGGTAGTATTTGTTATAAAGATAGTACCTATCCAACACACGAGATTCACACAGTTTATGAGAGTCTGGGTACAAAGTTGATTTCGGCATTTGGTCGTCCTCTACCTCAAACTCGAGTAATTGAAGAACCAGAACCTTTCCAGTCTTGCAGACTGTGTGAAACGGAACAAAATATAAAGATCGTACCTCTCAGTATAATAGGTGACAATAACGAACGAATGTATGTTATGTCTACAAAAAATTATCCAAGGCCAGTACTTGAAATAAGCACGTGCAGGTAACTAATTAATATTATGTTTTTTAAATAGTTCCCGAAATTCAAATTAAATTAAAGTTTACATTTTAAATTGGTGCATTTGCTTTTACGAGTTGGTATATTATGTCTTAGGTACAGTACCTACTGCTAAAGAATCAGTAGGGTTCATTCATTCATTCACTAAGCATTACAATCCCTAGTAGGCCAATCAAGTTAGGTTTTTACTTGACATTACGGAAAAGACGAGGTGTGACGGTTGAAATGTATAAATAGTACGGGATATTACAAAGAGACTACCATCTCGGGATTCATCAATTTTTTAGTGGAACAGTTTTTAAATAAACAATCAAAACGTCAAACTTAGTTTTTTGCTCATAACTTAAAAACTTGTTTATTTAGAGATTTGACGTCCACAGGTAACTTTTTCAGACAAAAAAAGATACATCGAATGAGATACGCTAAATGAAAATCGGTTAATCAACAAAGAAGTTATTGCAAAACGGACGACACAATCGCTGTTTTTAAATATTGTTAATAACAATTTTATTGTTTATTAAAATATGTTTAAATATACCTAAACCTGAGGGCATTATGGTGTGTAAATGGTTTGCAAAAAATGGTTCAGATCTAATAAATAATTTTTGCGAAATTGAATTTGTTTATAAAATTTTTTGAAAAACGAGCTAATTTCTGAGGCTGGTCCAGGTAACTTGGCTAAATGTATCTCAATAATACGGGGCTCATTTCCTTCGTTAAGATGTATACTAACAGCCTATTAAAAAAAAAGTAAAAAAAATTACACGTATGTAGATACACAAAATGATTTGTTAATAAATAGCAGTTTTTAAGCTTATAAACAGTTACAATAATTTCGTAGAAATTAGATCAAATTAAATGGCAATAAAAAATACGGAAAGCTGCTTAAAATACAAAACTTCAAAAAAAATTTTTAGGTCCCACGACCCTTGGGGTCTGAGATGGTCCCCTTTTTTGAAAAAATCACTGTTACGTTAATTAACAACACTAAGAGCTGAAATTAACCAATCTTTTATAAAAAAAGTCAATGTTTTCAACAAAGTTTTTAGCAAGAAAAAATTTTAAAAATTGTTTAAAAAGGGGTGTTATAAACAAAGAGCATTTTGCGTTCCGACTAAAGTAAAAAATAGCGGGCGTAGTCGACTGACTGACTCGTGGGCACGGCTGGCTAGCGCCAACAACCCCTAAAACTACGTTATACTGACCACAAAAATCAACTTTAAGTTGAATGACAAATTTTGGCCATTTCTTATGTTTTCGAGGTCACTGAATCCGAATATGGAGTATATTTTTTTCTAGAATTAGTGAAACATGTTCAAAAATCAAATTTTGTGCAAAAATGCGAAAAATAAATTTTGATGATTTTTCAATTTTACCTCGCTGTATTTTTGGTCGCTCTATTTCCTTTTAAAAATTTTACTGTGTCATCTTTGAAGCATTTAGATAACAATGAGATTTGTCCAAAATGATTAAACTCATTAAAAGAGAAGTTGTTAATTTTTAAACATTTTGTCGTCAGATTTCGTTAGTTTCATGTTTACTTAAAAAAGTTAAGTGACAAACTTTTTAGTTTATAATTTTTACTAAGACAGCAATAAAACATGATTCATTAAGAAGTTTTTAAAAAAAAAATTAATTCAAAATATGCATTAGGAAAAATGTTATATGACTTTATAGACGAGCGGCACACTCCAAAAAAAGCTTATTCCTCGAGATACTTACCACGGTGTGGTGAATGGCTAATTTTAGTCATACTTTATATTTTTGATGGTACTGAAAACGAAAATTAGGGTTGTTTTGAAATTTGCGTGGGGGAACATTGTCAAAATTGCAATTTAACCCTAAAAATAAAAAAAAATAAAATCACTTTTTTTGCGTTTCACTCGCTACAACTCAGTTCCATTTTAATATTTTTTTCTGAAATTTTTATAGTATATATTTCTCAACTTTCTGAAGTACAAAGAACAAAATGTTTTATAAAAAAAAAAAAAATGGTGTCACTTTTAATTTTAAGAAAAACGTGATTTTATTCTTTTTTTTTATTTTTAGGGTAAAATTGCGATTTTGAAAATGTTTCCCCATCTAAAATTCAAAATAATTCCATTTTCGTTTTCAGCACCATCAAAAATATAAAGTAAGACCAAAATTAGCCATTTACCAACCGTGGTTAGTATCTCGAGAAATGAGCGTTTTTTTTGGGGGAGTGCCACTTGTCTATAAGGTCGCGTAACTTTTTTCCTGTTGCATATTTTGTCTTAAAATTTTCCAGAAAACTTCTTCATGGCCTATGTTTTAATGCTGCGTTGATTAAAATTATAAACTAAACAGTTTGTCACCCAAATTTTATAATTAAACATGAAACTAACGAAATCTCACAAAAATTGTTTAAACAATTTTCCGACCGCGGTACCTCTTGGTGCCCCTGGATTTGTTATAAGGAACTTTTCTTTTTAGTAAGTTTGTCCAAAAATACGAATCGCAATAATTAACCTAACGGGGTCGACGATACAGCCTGGACTACACACGGATTCAAAATAGAGCGCCCGGAAAAAATGGCCTATACTTAATGGCCTATACTATAAGTTTACTAATTTATTTTATCTATGGTACCACATTAAAATAATAACATTTATCTTATTTTCACTGCAAAATTATCCAAAAAATGCAACTAAAGGGATGTATAAAACTTTTTTGAAGTGGCCTTTTTATTGTTATTTTTTAAATTCATTTATTTAAAATATAATTCTACTAAATAAATGTGCAACAGGATCATATTCATAAAATTAAAGTTTTTACCAAAATATATACCGGTATAATATTAAGCTTCAAATCCGGTATACTGTCAATGTTAAAAATGAGCTGTAACGGTGTAGCGAATGGTAGTGTGCGAATTTCTGCTCATTCGGTTACGCCCACTATTTTTTTACTTTAGTCGGACCGCAAAATACTCTTCGTTTATAACACTCCTGTTTAAACAATTTTTAACATTTTTTCTTGCTAAAAACTTTGTTAAAAACATTGACTTTTCTTATAAAAGATTCGTTAATTTCAGCTCTTAGTGTTTTTAATTAACGTAACAGTGATTTTTTCAAAAAAGGGGACCATCTCAAACCCCAAGGGTCGTAGGACCTAAAAATTTTTTTTAGAAGTTGTGTATTTTAATCAGCTTTCCGTATTTTTATGGCCATTTAATTTGATTTAATTTCTACGAAATTATTGTAATTGTTTATAAGCTTAAAAACTGCTATTTATTAACAAATAATTTTGTGTACCTACATGTAATTTTTTTTTAATTTTTCTTTCATAGGCTGTTAGTATACGTCTTAGCGATGGAAATGAGCCCCGGATTATTGAGATACATTTAGCTAAATTAACTGGACCAGCCTCAGAAATTGACTCGTTTTTCAATAAATTTTATAAACAAATTAAATTTTGCAAAAACCGTTTAACAGATCTGGACCATTTTTTTGCACCGCATTCAGACACCATAATGCCCTTTAGTTTAGGTATATTTAAACATATTTTAATAAACAAAAAAATTGTTATTAACAATATTCAAAAACAGCGATTTTGTCGTTTGTTTTGCAATAATTTTTTTGTTTATTAACCGATTTTTATGTAACGTATCTCATTCGATGTATCTTTTTTTTCTGAAAAAGGTACCTGTGGAAGTCAAATCTCTAAATAAACAAGTTTTTAAGTTATGAGCACAAAACTAAGTTTGACGTTTTGATTGTTTATTTAAAAATTGTTCCACTAAAAAATTGATGAATCCCAAGATGGTAGCCCTTTTGTGATATCTCATACTACACATTTCAACTGTCAAACCTCGTCTTTTCCCTTATGTCGGAAAACGGCTTATTTTTTACTAACTTGATTGATCTATAGGGATTGATCCCTCACCTTGGGTGAGGCGAATTACTCCTCTGTCATTTTATAGCTTGCTGTGTGTCTTTGCTGTTGTCGTGACTCTTTCCCATTTCTTCCTGTCCTTGCACTCTTATGTCTTCTTCTACATCTTCTTTTGGGTCTTCCCCTACACCGAGGCCATAGTGGTGTCCAGTTAGTTATCTTTCTCAACATATCTGATTGTGGGCGTCTCTGTGTATGTCATATCCATTCTAAGCGAAGCGATTTTATGTATCTCTCTTATTTTTTGTATTATATATTTTCTCTCTTTAACACTTCTTCAATTGCGGCATTTGTTTTTATTCGTATTTCTCCCTCTCTTGCTCTTGATACATTGTGGCCCAGTATTGTTCTCATTATTTTTCTTTCAACTTTCAGAAGACTATCCCCTTCTTTCTTGTTAATCGTTGATGCTTCCATCCGATATGTAACAACAAGTCTTACTAAGGTCTTATATAGGTTCATCTTGGTTTTCTTACTAAGGTCTTGCTTCTCAGCAGATTTCTATTCATTCCATCTGTTTTTTTTTACATTTCAGAATTCTTGCCTCTGTTCTCTCTTTTCCGGATTTCCCTATTGTTGCTCTCAAGTAGCTAAAGGTAAATCCAGTTTGAAATTTATGATTCTGTGTTATTAGATATTTGTGATTTGTTGTGTCGTCCTTCCCTATCGTCATGTATTTTGTTTTGTGCTGGTTTATCTGTGGCCCTATTCTCTTCACTTCCCTATCTAATTTTTCAACTGTTTTTACAAGTTAAAAAATCCACAAGGAAAGAAAATTTTTCCTGTAGTTGGCTGTATACCATCAATCACAAAAATTGGAATAAATCCTTTGTAAAAGGTATACAATTTTATTAAAATCCCTAAAGGGCTACATCAGAACAAAACGTTTTCGATTTTATTACAAAATCATCATCAGTGTAAGACACTCTGGATGCTAGCTGAGCCACCAAGGAAATATCGGGGTAATAACCCTTACGGCAACTCAACTTGAGTTGCCGTAAAGTCATCGAAATGTAATCAACTCAATTTTTTGTATCCCACATGTTGGGAAGTTAAATACCTTACCATAGGGCATTATTCCTGTTGACATTTGCCCATCACAAGGCATTTTATGTAAATATGCATCTATAAAGCATGCATTTTATATTTGAAGGGTTATTACCCCGATATTTCTTTGGTGGCTCAGCTAGCATCCAGGCTGTCTTATACTGATGATGATTTTGTAATAAAATCGAAAACGTTTTGTTCTGATGTAGCCCTTTAGGGATTTTAATAAAATTTTATACTTGTTACAAAGGATTTATTCCAATTTTTGTTTTTATAAGTGTCATCTTGGACTTCACTATGGTGACTAGATCATCTACATATCCTACTAGTTGAAGTTGATCTGTAATAATGTTTTTGTTTGCAGAGTTTGTCCTCCTTACTATTACTTCCAACATCAGGTCAAATATTATCGGTGAGATAGTCGCCTTGTTTCACGCCTGTGTTTATATTGATTTCGTTAGAAGTTATTCCGTTGAAACTGACCTTTGTTGTGATGTTCTTCAGGCTCACGATTAAGCATATGCCTTAATTTTTCAGGGACTCTAAGATTTTCTTACCGCTCCATCATTTTCGTTGGATTAATTCTGTCAAAAGCGCTTTTAAAATCTATTAATATTAGAAGTATTTCTCTGATGTATTCTCTCGATTTTTAAATTATTTGCTACACTGTATGTATGGAATTAATTGTCGATCTTCCCGGTCTGAACTCGTTTTGGTATAATTATTGCACTCCTTTCGATCTCCTTTTTTATATATATAAGTAATATTATACCTCTGTTCCAATCGTCTAATATTCTGTTTTGTGTCCATTTTTGTTGTATTAGCTGGTTTATTTCTTTATTTAATTCTCTTCCTCCCTATTTTAATAGTTCCCCTGCTATTTCATCTTCTCCTGCTGCTTTTCCGTTTCGGAGGTTTTTAATTTCTTTTTGTACTTCTTCTTCTGTGGGAATTTCTACTTAGTCTTTATCTTGTATTATTGGTCTTACTTCTTCATCGCGGTGTGCTTCCTCCGTAGTGAATTACATTTTTTCATAATATTCTTCCCATATTATGCTGATCTGTTTGTCTTCAAACACGGTTTTGAGTCTTTCGTTTTTTAGTCCACTTCTTATTATGCTGGGTGTATTTTTTGTTGCTCTGACTTTTTTGTAAAATTGTTCTATTTTATGATTTTTTCTATCTTTTTCAATATCCTCCAGCTTTTCATTTAACCAGTCATTTTTTTTCTTATTTGTTGCGTTGGCTTTGCTTCTCGCTATTTTGTATTCTTCCCTATTTTGTTCTGACTGGTTGTTAATCCATGTCATTCTAACTTAGTTTTTTAGAGTTCTGTCTGTTTCGAAGTCTTAATCGTACCAGTTTTTATTTTTTGTTGTTAATTTTTCTTTCCTATTAGTTCGTTTGTTCTTTAATTTATTTTGCTTTTTAATTCTTGGCATCTTTCGTTTATATTTATGGGTTGACTAGTGAGGTTGGTTATATTTTCATTCATCTGTTGTTTAAATGTTTCTCTTGTTATAGCAAATTTTCTGTACTCTCTCTATGGGTGTATTGTTTACGGTAATTTGGGCGTTTATGTTGGTGTTTTTACTAATGATCATTATTTTTGTTTTCTTACAACTTAGTTTTAGGCCTTATTCGTTACATGCTTCTACAACATTATCCATGATCCTTTGGAGCCCCCTCGCACTATCTGCCAGCAATACTGTATCGTCTGCATATCCAATATTATTTATAAGTTGTCCATTTACTGCAATACCATCTTCTAATTCGTCCAAGGCCTCTCTTAAGATGTTTTAAGAGTATATGTTAAATAATGCTGGTGACAGTATGCACCCCTGTCTAACTTCTTTTTCGACTGTGAAGATTTCGGACAGTTCATTTTCGAATCGAACTGTTGCTTTTTGTTGGAGATATAAGTTTGAGACGAGTCTTATATCCTTACCAGCGGGTCCTGATGTTTTAGCATATCGATTAGTTTTTCATGTGGGACTTTATCAAATGCCTTCTCGAAATCTATGAAACATGCATACACATCGCAGTTGACATCCCTGGCTCTCTGTATTAAAACTTGCAAGATAAAAAGTGCTTCCCTCGTTCCGAGTCCTGCTCTGAATCCAAATTTAATTTCACTCAGCTCTTCTTCTAATTTGGTGTATATGTGCGAGTAAATGATAGTAAGGAGTACTTTAAGTACATGGCAAACATGGTAAACATTAATAAAATTAATTTTTCAAGTTAAATTGTGGCTTATTTCCAAATTAGAATTCTTAGAATTATTTTCTTTGTATTTGAATATTTAAATTTACTTAAAAAAATATAAGTCGCCTCGAATATATTTTTTGCAATAACAATTTTTTCCTTTGTAGCCATTTTTGGGGTAAGTGAGCGCTACCCCCTAGACAGGCCTGCATTTTTGTGTTAGGCTCTTATGGAAGAGTTCTCTGAAAAATTTTCAGATTGCCTCAAATACCTGCTCAAAAATGTCTACCAGCTCTCGAACTATACATTGTGTTAAAATTAATACTGACACAAAATGTTATAGGCGTGGATCCCGAGTACCAAAAAAGTTGATTAATAGCAAGCTAAAAATTTGTTAATAGCTTAACGGTGTCTAGTCGGACACAATTTGATGTATGGAAACACTGGAACAGGAGAAGTTTTAATTGTCAAACAGGTTAAAAATTTGAAACGGCAGACTACGAAAACGTCCCATGTATTTTGTCGGACAGAACTTCCAATTGATTTGTTACCCTTTCATTAAACTCTCATGCAAAAATCAGACTGGTATTTTTCACCAACTAGGCATTTTAATAAGTCCGACACGCAGAACATGTCAAATGACGTGAATTATGTTGGTGATAATGAATAGCAGTCTGATTTTTTAATGAGAGTATAATGAAAGGGTAACAAATCAATTGGAAGTTCTGTCCGACTAAATACATGGGACTTTTCGTAGTCTGAGGTTCCAAATTTTTAACCTGTTTCACAATTAAAACTTCCCGTACATCAAAGTTTGTCCGACTAGACACTGTTAAACTATTAACAAATTTTCAGCTTGAAATTAATCAACTTTTTTTGGTATGCGGGATCCAAGCCTATTACAGTTTGAAAATTAACCGAATCTCATATTGACCTTTTTTTTAGCAAAGAGGCCAAATGTCGTCTCGAGGAACTTCAGAATGATTTTGAAACGATTTGCGAGCAGAAGATAACGCACATTAACTTGCTGGTATACAATTCAACATCAAAAGAATTTCAAGGACAAAGAGTACCTTATCCTAGCTCCTGCGAGTGTGAAGTGCGGGGACAGGGGCTCTGAAGAGGAACCACATAGATAACTAAGTTTTTTGAGAGTTAGTTGTATAAGTTTGTGTAATATATGTTTACCTTTTTTAAACTATTCTTTTCAATAACAACTTAAATTTTTATTAATTTATTTAGGGCGTGGCGCCGTCTATACTACTGTTATGTGGATCGAAAAGTTTGAGACTATGTCAACGAGTACAAAGCCAGAATAAAACGGGCAGGATCGGAGATAAGACTAGCACCCTAACAAGCAAAAAAAGAAAAACGTATATTGCTCATTCGGAAGATAAGGGGCACAACTCAAAAAATGCATAAATCGAGTTATCTTGTTTCTCTCTCTTCAATCCTGACCCCACGGAGGGAGTACCTATAGTCGTCGAAGTGATGTCGTGTATTGTCCGTCTCCAAAGATCTCTGTCTCTGGTCATTTCCTTAACTCATGCATAGGTCTTCTGCATATTCCTGTAATTTGATCGGTCCATGTTGTTGGGGATCTTCGTCGTGATCTTCGGCCTTACACCTTTCCTTGTACAATGAGTCTTTCCATGTTTTCTGTGTTTGCTCTCATAACATGTCCAAAGTATTTTAATTGTTGGAGATGGACTTTACTGGAGAGTCGTTGGCTAACTTTTGGCTTTCTTAAAATTGAATTATTTGTCCTATGGTCAGTAAAAGAAATTCGTAGCATTCGTCTCCAACAGAACATTTCAGCGGCCTCTATCTTTCTTCTTTCCGATTTTCTTAGAGTCCATGGTTCACATCCGTGCGGCAGTATTGGGAACATTAAGCAGATGATCAACCTCATTTTCAGCGTTCTTGAAATTTGACGGTCCTTCCAAATTTTGCTCATTTTTGCTGTAGAAATTTTGCTAGATCACATCTACGTTTTATTTCTTCCTTTAGTGCTCCTGTGTGTGTGATCAATGATCCCAAATATAAGTATGAGCTCACAAATTCAAACCGGTCAATGGTGGTTATGACATATGTTGATGATTGTTATGTAGTCTAACCACTATCATGATCTTTTTCTTTGATATTTTTGTTTTATTGTAGACCAAATAATTGACTTTCGTTTTCAACCAGTCGTTTAAGATCAATCAGCTCTGCTTGACTATCATATCAGCAAGAAGGGCTGTGTCATTTGCCAAACGTAGGTTGTTTATTTTATGACCATTTATTGAGATGCCCTTTTTCCCATCCTTCAAGTGCTATTCTCATATGTTTCCCCATATACATATATATTGACTAATTGAGGAGATAGTATACATCCCTGTCTAACATCCCGTTCTGGATGGAATTCGTTTGAAAGTGTGTCTAGCACTTTAACTAATCCAGTAGTGTGTTCGTATAGTTCAGTTATAAGCGAAATAAGGTGCTGCGGTACACGCCTACTTCTTTTAGTATTCGCCATAAGTATATAAGTATATCCATTTGACCCTGTCGAACGCCTTAGGATAATCTATAAACCATATGTTCAGTAGAATATTGAATTCCTTAGATCTTTCGATTATCTGTCTTATATTCAACAGGTGTTCTCGAGTACCTCTACCTTTGGTAAATCAAGTTTGCTTTAAAACTGTTCAGAAAATCGAAAATTGGTACGTTTAGTTATCTTCCAGAAATGAATTAATTTTTTCAATTCTAGCAGCTGTCATAATAGCCGTCCGTTTTGGGCACGTCAACTTTTGTCTTAAATTTTTGGGCGTTGTCGACACTGGCTTATTAAATTACGAAGTATTCTGTACTAAAAGTTACTCTTGCTTTAAGTCGGTAAAATGCAACTTTTTTTGACAATTTTTTTCACATCCAAGAAATGAAATATTTTCAAATCGATTTTTTTAGAAAATGGTGTTTCCTACCGACTTAAAGCAGGAGTAAATTGTTATAGTAGAATACCTTACAATTTAATAATCCAGTGAAAAATGTTTAAAAATTAAAGGAAAAAGAGCTCTACGATAAATAGCCGTTGCTCTACCCGAAACGGACGCCTATGACCGATACTAGAAATGTCCAATTGATAGAATCGATTTACCTCTGGAAGTATAAAAAACGTACCAGTTTTCGTTTTTTTAAATAGAACTTATTTTACTATAGTAAATCACTCATCAAAAAAGTTATTTTTAAAAAAAGCAATTTTCTCAAAATTAAAATTTAAAAATTTTACTATTAAACCATTCTTTTTTCAAAAATAAGCACCAACCGAAAAAACTTACAGATCATATAAATGATTCATAAGTAAAGCAAGTTTTGAAGCGGTAATGATTAATTTCATTTGAGAAGATAATTAGGGGGGTAATATTTTTATTTTTTTACCAAAAAGAAGGGACCAACCATATTTCGAGCCTAACTTGCTTACTTTTAATTCTAGAAATTTTTTTAAAGTGTATAAAAATAAATATTTTCATACACTTTAAAAAAGTTGTATGTAATGAGTTTTCTCCAAAAAGAGCTCCAATTTGTGGTTATTTCACGTTGAATTATTCGATTTGGAATTTGGTGAGTATGAACCTATATTTCATTAGCTACAACTCTACTTCTGTTGGGTCTAGAGACGTCATACATACACCACTTTTTTACTTTTTTATAAGCTATATCTTTGTGGAGAAAACAATTTTTATAAAAGACTTATTTTTGAGTTATTTGCGAAAAACCGTCTAATTAAAAACGTGATTCTTTTGTTGAAATAAACATACTCACTAGCAAATAACTCTAAAAGTATTGACTACCAAAAAAATATAGTGAAAAAACGCTATAGAATAAAAGTTGCTTCTAATTAGTCAGTTTATCCACTTCCGGACTTACTTTAAACATAATATATTTTTCACCCTCGAGAAGGGGTAAAACCCATCTCCAGGGCAAGAGCACAATAAGTTTTTTTCTTTTGCATGTTAGCTAATGCTAATGTGACTAACTGAACTTATATTTTATACATCTACAACAAATCAGCTGACATCTTCTTCTTTGTTTGTCGTGCTTGTTCTCAAGCATTGGCTGTCTTGTATTAACAAGCTGATGAAATGTTTCTCGGTCGGCAGCTATATGAAACAATTCCTAGACCATTCGACCTGTCCATTGTCTAATGTTATTAAGCCAGGACAATTGTTTTCTTACAACCCAGCGTTTTCCTTCGATTTTGCCCTGAATGATCAAACAGAGTAAGCGATATTTAGGTCTCAGGTATGCTGTCCATGGGATTCTAAGCATGCTAAGCATGCGACGGTAACACCACAACTCGAACGCATGCATTTTGTTGAGGTTCATCGTTGTCCAAGTTTCACATCTATAGGACAAAACGGACCAGACGTAGAACTTCAGTACTCTTAGACGTAAGGTCAATGAAAGATTTCTACTTCACAGTACAGAACCCCAGCTAATAAAGCTTTTTCGTGCAAATTGTCTTCTGTTCGAAATTTCCTCATCACTTTCAACGCTGCGGTCAATCCTGCTACACAGCTATAAAGTGTTCCACGCTTTCCAGGATTTTGTTATCTAATTTTAGTACTGAGTCTTCGATATTAATTTTTTCGATCACCATCCATTTTGTTTTCTTTGCGTTCATTGTTAAGCCCTTTGCAATACATTCGTTATTTACAGCGTTCAACAGGGTTTGACGGTCTTCCACACTCTCCGCCATTATGGCGGTGTCATCTGCGTATCTGATGTTATTAATGATTTAACCACCGATCGTAATACCTTCGTGACGATTATTTAACGCTTCATCATAAACTAGTTTAGTGTAGGCATTGAACAATGTTGGTGACATAACATATCCCTGTCTGACACCACGCTAAATAGAAATTTTAGCTAAAACTTCTTGGTCCAACTTAATACAAACGGTCTGAGTGTAGTAAAGATTTTTGAATAATCTAATGCCGTACGGGTCCAGACCAACAAAGTCCAAGCATTAAATTAATAATGTAAGTGGTACTCTATCAAAGGCTTTTTCGAAATCTATAAAGCATACGTAAATATTTTTCCTAAACTCAATGCCCTTTTGTAAGAGTATGCGCATGCAAAAACGGGCTTCCCGAGTACCCTCTAGACCAGGGGTCACCAATTAGCGGACCGCGGTCCGCATCCGGACCGTGAGCTAGTTTTGTGCGGACCGTCAATAAATTCAAAATATAGCTAGTGTTTGGCAATTTTGAAAATGTTTGGCCATGAAATTGTGTACTATGTTTGGCTCAACTTATGTGTGCGAAGCCGTTTTATCAAGAATGAACTTTATTAAAAATCGGTAAAGATCTCACTTAAGATGAATATTTCAACTCCCTAATGAGACTCAGTTGCACTAAACTCACTCCAAACTTCAGACAGGTTGTACATAAAAAAATGTCATTTTTCTCTCTGATAATTTAATTTTGTAAAGAGTTTCCCCTCTTATTGTTATACTTACTAATCATTAATTTTGAAATTAAGTAAGCTGTAATATAAAATTGTCATATGAATTTTTTATATTCATTTCCTCTCTACTATATGTTAAGTAGGAGTACTTTTCAGATGTGCATTTAATTCAAATAATTTTCAGATTTAATAAGTTTGCAACAAACACCATGCATTGAAACTAATGTAGAAAAGATAACATGTTAATTAGCATTTTGTACTATGATTATTTATTTTAAATTCCTCAGTTTCCTTTCTACAAAATTGAAGATGTCTAAAAACTTCATTAGCATTCAAAATATAAATTCCTAATTTTTTAAAATATTCTCAGTAACAATTTACAATACTGCTGTTTTCAAAATATACTGATAATGACATCAAAACAATACACAATGAATTTATATTTTATTTATTGTGCCAGGAAAACTTACAGAAAAGTATACAGCAACCAAAAAACAATTAGATATTATTAGTTTTCCTTTCCATATTAGTCCATGTGTATCCATGTCCGTGTATTGTCCATCAATGTTTCTGACTCGATTTCTTTGCGGATTCCTGTTCAAAAATGTCCCCTTTAAACAAATCAGAAGGGTCCGGGTGAAACAATTTTTTTAGCAAATTCAAAATTACTTTTTTGCCTCGAAAAATGTATTTTTAGGTTTCTTGTGTAATTATAAATGTAGCGTTTGAAAAAATTCCAACATTAATTTAATATCCAATTCCCAAAAAGTACATCTATTTTTCCAATTTGTTAATGTTATATCCCACATAAAATATTTTAAAGCCGTCCCTGTTTGAAGATTTCCAAAAGTTAGGAGATATTACGTAAGCTGAGATTTTTACCCCTACTCCCCTTCAAAAAATGATTGAACTCGCCCAAAATGCTAACCCCCCTTTGAAAAAATGGTTTAGTCCAACTGAAAGTAACTGAGTTTTTGGTCAAGTAAGCATCCCTAAAGATCAAAATCGCTCGGTACTTACGTCGTACTTTTC
The DNA here is from genome assembly GCF_917563875.1 of Diabrotica virgifera virgifera. Classification (NCBI taxonomy): domain Eukaryota; kingdom Metazoa; phylum Arthropoda; class Insecta; order Coleoptera; family Chrysomelidae; genus Diabrotica; species Diabrotica virgifera. Next base: position 60,346,172 of record NC_065448.1, on the reverse strand, counting down.
CTGTTTGTGGCTTCAGAGCGAAGAGCAATTTAGTCCAGCTTTAATATCCGAGGTGGTAGCATCTTCTCCTCGCTATGAAGCTATGAAGATCTGAATATATAGTGAGTGCTCTAAGAAGATTTTTTTCCACATAGTAATGGATTTGTATGGAAAATCGAGTAGATACTCCTATGAGTCAAATACGCAGTTCTACAAACCGGCATTGTTGCCCCTTGTTTTCTGTCTTATGTATGAAATTTAAGTCTTGATTCATCGATTTCGTTCCTGTCCCATGATGTTTTGTTTCCAGTGTCCCAGAGCCCTTTGAATTATGGAATCCACACCTGTTGATTGCCCCTGAAGATGTTTGTTTTGTTGTGACGCGTGACGAAGAGAATTTGCATTCAAATAATTAAGGTATGAGACATTTTTAAATTTTGTAAGGATTCCAAAAGGACATAAAGTTTGTTGGTAAAGAATTTTAACAAATAATAATAATTTGCAGTTTGCTTTCATAATGGAAATAAATGACAGTGACTTTGACATTTGACAGCTGCGTCAAATCTTGTGTTGACCTACACTGCTAACCAAAGTTGTTGTATTTAATTTTGATAGAAAAATAATGTAAAGTTGAAGTTTTTTTGTATTAAAATAATGCAAAGTTGAAGTTTTTTGTTGTATTGAAATAATGTAAAGTTGAAGATTTTTTTATCCTGTAGTAATGTCAATCATTCCCTGTTTTTTTGTTTAAAGAATTTAAAAAAAGATGTTTGGAAATATAGATTTTTTTGTTTAAAGGAGAAATAAAGTTTCTAAAGGTCTAAAATAATTAAAATAAACATAGTAAAATGTACCTTCTTTTATTTGTTTTCTGTGACCCCTATTTTGGAAAAATTTTAACTAAATTCTAATATAAATGATGTAAGTTGTAGAGTAGAAGAAAGAAATGGCATAGATGCCAACAGAATGAGATAAAGTAGCCCAGTTTAACCCCATAGAGGAATCGATGATGATTGTCCCCCAATTTGGTACCCGTAAGTAAGAAAAATGTCCTGTAAGTACGCATATATGAACCAGAGGATTTATTTCGAACGGCGTCCTTTTTGTTAAATAGTAGAAAAATCCTCTAGTCTGAGTAAGTACCCTTTTGTATTTGGTTATGGTAGTTTAGTCATGTTAACACCCTCCTACCCCCCTTAACGAATCTACGACCCAGCCACCGCACAACAAATGAGCTATCGTTCGCATGAAGGTTTGCGTGTCTGTTCCTTCTACTAGCCCCATTCCGACCCCCCCAGTATCTTAGTAGATAGTCTATCCCTGTCCCCATAAGAGCAGACATGTAAAACGCATCAACTGGCGCCCAACGTGGGGCCGATTCATTTTTCTGCCTCCTTCAGTATCCAGTTGTTGTCTTGTCCAGTTGAATGCTTCAACTGGCACCCAACGTGTCGAGCCCGTATTTTTTTTGCCTCCCTTAGACCCCATTTGCATGCTCCCACTACCATGTCCATTTGGCCTCCTTTCGGTCTCATTTGTACTACAACTGTTGGGGTAGAGCCCGTACCCTTGGGCGACCCGATCTCAGTGTGTGGTACAGGTGTTTCCGATAACATGGAAGCTCGACTCTTGCCTGTTTTTTGTATGCCCACTGTTACAAGTTTAGCTTGTATACCAGTTCCACTAGTAGTTAGCCTATCTACCAGTCCCCAATGTCTTTAGCCACCCCCCACTTAATGTTACACTTCTAACGTTTACCCTGAAGTTTGACCCCGAGTAAATATCGCCCCAGTCTTCCCATGTAGTTTAGCCCAGATTCCTCTTGTCTTGCCCCCAGAAACTGTTTCATGTCTTTTAGTGCCCCCGAAACTGTTTCAGTCTGTTAGTCCCCATGAAAGAGCCCATTCTTGTGTAGTTTTTGTTGCAGAATGTTAATAGTTTTTCCAATGAGGTGTAAGTATGTACACATTTTGTTGTGATGTTGATTTGGTCATGCTGTTGATTGTATGAGCATGTACCATTTCATAGAACATAGTGTATTTAACTTGTAACCCCATATGTATACTGGTATTGTATGTATCGTAGAACAGAATTGTATGTTATTGTAGCCTACTAACTGTATTGTATTGATATTGTACCCATGATGAAAGCATTGATTTGATTTTTTTGAAAATATTGATGAAATATATAGACAAACAGTTGAATAAAAAGTAACGTAAATTTTTTTTGAAAATTTTGGTAAAAAGTAACGTTAAATATTTTGAATATTGAATCCACTTATGAAGTATAACAGTATGTTGTATTTTTTGCATGTATTCCTATAGATCAACAGTTTTTTACAGAATAATCGTTTTTTGTGATTTATTGATTTGGTCGTTTGAGTAGATGTGTAATGTTGTTGGTATGGTCCGTGTATGAGCTTAGTCCCGTATTGTCTGTGAGAGTAGTCCCTTGTTTTTCCAGCGAAGCCTATCTCTGTTGGTGTATGTCATGCCGCAGGTTAGTTGGAGAAGTCATCCCCTTGAGAAGTCACCCCTTGTAGAAGTAGTCCCATGAAGAAATGAAGGGGGAAACCGTGGAGAGGCCCCCCACTTATTCAAGAAGAAGTAGAGCCCCTTGTTTTTTCAAGCAGCCAGGAGAAAAGCTGTCGCTGTTTGAAGACGGCGTTCTCTGTCGACACTGTTTGAAAATAACTGTTTTGATGAAGTGTAGAGGTTAGCCCGTGAAGAAGCCTCCCCCCTTGTTTTTTTTTGACTAATCTATCTTTGTAGGTGTCAAAAGGATGCCAGAGGTTAGTTGAAGAGCGCCCGTGAAGTAGTAGTTGAAGTCTCCCCCCCCCCGTGAAGTGAAGTAGTAGAAGTCCCCCCGTGAATGAAGTATGTCTTTTTGTATCTGACATGTCACAAGTGTAATACTCGTGATGAAGGAGGTGTTGTTCAGCTATCTGTGAACACTTTCTTTAGTAGTCGGAGCAAGAAATATCTTATCCCGTGTGAGCTCATATAGGAACCAAATTTCAATATTGTTTGTGTTTGTAAGCCCCTTGTATGTCTAGAAGTCTCTGATAATGTAGCCCCCTGTTGCCTGTTTGTTTGTTTTTCTATCCCTGTTTTGTCTGGAAATTTTAGAGGCCGTTGTCCCGTGTTGTCTGTTAGCCCGTGTTGTCTGTTAGCCCGTGTCCGTGCTGGAGTTAGATTTTTTTTGGCGAATAGTTAGTTGACCTCTCTTCTCTTTGTTGATTGAAAGTAGGCCAAGAGCAGAAGCTGTGACAAAGCTGGTGAGGTTAGGATCTGGCCGCGTTGAGTACAGGTGAAGCATGCTTTCGATCGATAAATGGAGGCGGTTGTTCGTCAGAACTGTCATACTTTCTACATGTCCCTTTGGTCTTCCCCTCGCGTGTTGCTTTGATCCCCTGTTTTGAAAAAGTAGCCCCCCCGTTTTGAAAAATAAAGTCCACCCCCAGCCTTGAGAAATGAAATGCCCCCAGTTTTGAAAAGTAAGTCTATCACCAGTTTTGAAAAGTAAAGCCCAACCCCTGTTTTGAAAAAATGAAGTCTTCCCCCAGTTTGTGATTTGAAAATGAAAGAGCTGTCTAGTGAACGTTCATGAAAGGTTCTTATGTCCTAGATTGGACTGTTGATTGAAAACGTAATGATATAGTGTTCTCTATATCATGTGTTGCATTCAATTTCCCTTAGTCTTGTTTAAAAATTCGATATCCCGTTTGAACCCAGTATACTAGTCTTTTTGGTTTTTTATTTTTGTCACACGTACCCCCCTTGTTAATATTGTTTTGATTTTAGTCCTTGTTGTTGTCATATACCCCTTTGCCTAGCCCTGTCTTGTTTGAATGAGTAGTTGAAGTAAGTTGTTGGTGAGATTTTGTCTCACTGAGGTATTTAGACTAGATTGCCTAAATCCTCATTTTACAGAACCGTTGCCGAATTGTCCCGTGAAACTCGCTAGGTGTTAGCTGAGTTTGGGCAGATGTATATCTGTCATCTTTTTTTAAGTTTTTGAGAACCGCTTGCGGTTAGGCAACGAGGTGATAAGGCTGTGTCTGCCCTGGTATGTCGCTTGTGTTACTGCTGTGGATGTCAGCGAGGTCCACACAGGGCACAAGTTTAGTTTCTTTCCCAAGACACAGAAACTCTTGTCACCTACAGTTCTTAGTAGAGTCAATAAACATTTTAGTCTACTCGACTTTAAAGAGTCTGGCGATTGATGGCACGCTAGCCCAATCCCTAACGACTTTTTTTTGTTTAATCCCCACTAGCCATTATCTAAATATTTTGATATTGTTGTCCTGTCACACCTAAGATGTCCATGTTGGATTTTTTTCTGTTTGTTATCGAAAACTGGATAATCTTATCCAGGTTTCTCTTTTGCGCGGAGGCTTTGTAGCGTTTGAAAAAACTCCAACATTAATTTAATATCCAATTCCCAAAAAGTACATCTATTTTTCCAATTTGTTAATGTTATATCCCACATAAAATATGTTAAACCGTCCCTGTTTGAAGATTTCCAAAAGTTAGGAGATATTACGTAAGCTGAGATTTTTACCCCTACTCCCCTTCAAAAAATTATTGAACTCGTCCAAAATGCTAACCCCCCTTTGAAAAAATGGTTTAGTCCAACTGAAAGTAACTGAGTTTTTGTCAAGTAAGCATCCCTAAAGATCAAAATCGCTCGGTACTTACGTCGTACTTTTCCTGTTTGTGGCTTCAGAGCGAAGCGCAATTTAGTCCAGCTTTAAGATCCGAGGTGGTAGCATCTTCTCCTCGGCTGGTCTCGCTTGAAGTAGGGCGTAGTCCCTCGTAGCACCGCCAGTAAAATGTAGAATGGTCGTGTTGTAAAGCTATGAAGATCTGAATATATAGTGAGTGCTCTAAGAAGATTTTTTTCCACATAGTAATGGATTTGTATGTAAAATCGAGTGGATACTCCTATGAGTCAAATACGCAGTTCTACAAACCGGCATTGTTGCCCCTTGTTTTCTGTCTTATGTATGAAGTTTAAGTCTTGATTCATCGATTTCGTTCCTGTCCCATGATGTTTTGTTTCCAGTGTCCCAGAGCCCTTTGAATTATGGAATCCACACCTGTTGATTGCCCCTGAAGGTGTTTGTTTTGTTGTGACTCGTGAAGAAGAGAATTTGCATTAAAATAATTAAGGTATGAGACATTTTTTAATTTTGTAAGGATTCCAAAAGGATATAAAGTTTGTTGGTAAAGAATTTTAAAATATAATAATAATTTGCAGTTTGCTTTCATAATGGTAATAAATGACAGTGACTTTGACATTTGACAGCTGCGTCAAATCTTGTGTTGACCTACACTGCTAACCAAAGTTGTTGTATTTGTAGTTACACTCTGACTCTAGACTATTTCGGAGACCAAATTGTTCGTCACCAGTTATCCCATCACAAATATTGTATATGCGAGAATGCAATCTCTTCATAAAAATTTTGAGCGTGTGACTCATTGAGCTGATAAGTCGATAGTCGCTACACTGTTTGGCATTCCTTTTCTTGGGAATAGTTACAAATATTGATTCTAACCAGTTGTCTGGTAATTTTCCGATGCTGTATATCTTGTTAAATAAGGAGGTAATAATCGCAATACTCTCATTACCTAATAGTTGTAACAATTCTGTGGGTGTTTCGTCAATACCTGAAGCCTTCGTTCGCTTCGCTTGGTCTTCTGAACTTCTGAGATTTGGATTGGTGGACCTTTATCTCTGCTAGATGGCATTTCTTCATAGTTTTTTTGGTCATATTTAAATAATTATGTTATTTAGTTTTCCCATTCGGTAAAGCGCTCTTTAATATCACATATAATTCTACCAGCAGAGTTTTGCAATATACTTTGCCTGTAAATTGTGCTTTTTCCTGATATTTTTTTTTTAGTTTTTTATGTAAGTGGAAGCTGACATATTTAGAACTTTATATTAACAACTGGCCTAACCGCCTAAAGCTATTTTCACAAAAAATTAGGATGGTTTAATAAAATATTACTGTTTCAGCTACGAATAATATTCTGTCAACAATATATTTCTAAATATTTGCATACATATGGAAATAGCCCGTCCGGTGTATATTTGCGAAGCTGAAAGATCAAAGAAATAAAAAATGAATTCGTTGACAGGGACACTAATTTGAATTTAGAGCTATGTTAGATAGAAAAACGTATAGATGCTAAAAAAATACCATTCGCAGTACATCAAGGTAAATTATCGCACTAGAAATATGGACAGAAGTATTTTATTATACAGGGTGTTTCATTGGGAACCGGAAAAACTTAAATGGTGAATAGGGGTCACTGATGCAATTCTAGATATATTAAACTTATTGCCTTACCGATTTGTATAACCGATTTACAGGATGTTTTATCGATTTTGCCCCATTTCTTTCTGGATCAATAACTTAAAAATCATCTTGTATATTTTTTTAATATTTGGTACAAAAATGTCGCATTAAAACCTAAACCAGCCAGCTACTAATTGTGAGAAAAATTAAGGACCTGGTTAACAAAAAATATAAATTAATTTTGAAATTAAAACAACAACCTCTATATTGAAATTTTCAAAATCCGTTTACATATTCGAAATGATCATAAAAACTAAGTTTAATACACATTTTAAAAATAATCAATACTAATTAACTACATTGGAACGACGCATTGTGAACTAAATTTTATGCTGCCCCAGTGTCATAGAAATAAGGTTACTTATGGTGGCCTATATAATTTTTAAATTGGATCTCATTAAGGTAAGTATTCACCATTATACCGACATGAAATATGAACGAATATCAAAATTTGACATTCTACAATGAACAAATATAAAAAACAAAAAATTAGAAATTGCGATGAATAAAAAAAATACGATAAATACGAAAAGGCACCAAAAATACATGAAGAATACGAGACTTACGAAAACTCACACAAAATACGAAGAAAACACGAAAAACACAAAAAATACACATGAAAAATACGAAAAATTTATTAACTTTCACAAAAATTAAAAAAAAAACAAAAACATCGACCAAATGAAGATACATCACAGAACTAGTTTTGGATTGGATGACCAATCATCATCAGTACTTATCTAAAATGAATATAAGATAATGCAAACTTTTTAAAATCATGACTACGGTTTTAAAAAAAGTTGTAGGTTATACTAACGTGATCTAACATGCTAACCGCCAAAATAAAATGTTATAAAAATATATGGGTAAAAACCCTTTAAAAGTAATCCGTCATGGAAGCATAGATGAAATATGTGAACTTAAACATAGATGTTCAAAATATTTGATCTAGGAATTAGTACCATTCTAGGTACCATTTGAGCTCTAAATCGACTTGTTCACATGTTGACTGTATGGTCGCAAGTGACGAGGATATCGGGACTCTTAAACGATGACATGACAAAAGTGACAGTTCCACAGAAAGTTGAAAAATACGACAAAGACAAAAAATACGAAACTTACACGAAGACTAGGTAAGAAATATACGAAAATTACACATTTATATTTGAAAAAAACTAAATTTGAAAAAACAAAGTATTAAGCAACGGTCAAGTAAATTTATTCAAGCGAAAAGTTAAACAGATCCTAAATTTAATTAGTGAAAAATTGATTAAAATCGCAAAGAGAAAAAAAAAACATAAAAAAGTGGAACCTTTGTCTCCGTGTACTTTAATGTACGAAAGATTGATTCAACTAATTTTCCAAAATTAATCAATTCGATCACTATCGCAAAACAATTTTAACATAATTTAATTAAATTGCTATCTGCGACTAATGAAAACATTTAATCCATTCAGTGGTGATTAACATGTTTTTGAGTTTTCATCTACGGTCAGTTTTACTAGAAAGTGAGTGATACAGGCCATATCCCCTTGCCCGAAAAAAAAATAGGTCTCAATAAAAAGCCACTACTACTCTGTGCGGCATCTCTGATCTACTAAATACTAAAAATACGAAAAATAAAAAATGCACGAGAAATACGAGAAAGAGGTAAGTACATGAAAAGTACGAAAACAAACGAAAAATAAAAAAAAATACGAAAAATACAGATAATACAAAAAAAATACGAAAAATAATAAAAGTAGTAAACATGCGAAAAATGCACGAAAAACACACAAAAATACTAGAAGATATAAAAAATTACATGAAGAACACAAAAATACGACAAATAAAAAAAATAAAAGAGGAATACAAAAAATACAGAGAAATACACGAAAAATACGAAAATTCAAAGAATTTGTACAGAAATTAAAAATAAAAACAAAACAAATCGACAAAATGACGATTTCTTGATTTTTCTCGGTAACTTTAAAGTTATGTTGAAAATATTATATACCTAAATTTTTATGTTTTTTACAACATTTGCATTTAAAATTTTTTTTTATGATGTCAAATGTTGCCGGAAACAAAAAAGCTGTTTTCATCCCGTTTTAATCCTTCAAAGTAACCCCCTGAATTTTCAGCAGTTTCATTTATTTTTTTTTTGTTTATTATACATCCGCCCACAACTTGTTATTACAAATTTTTAAACAACTTCTTTTTCTATTCCAATTAAAATATATTTAATTTTATTATTTTCTCAGTCTCCTCATTACTACTTGCCTTATTTACACTCACATATAATAATACATATTTCTTCAGAAAAACTAAATATATATCATCTTTTGTCTACTTTGTTGGATCCTTCTATTAATAAATTACACCAAATATTAGGTTTAAAACATCAGCTTAACTAATATCTTAGAAAAGTACAACTCTGTACATATTTATAATTTTCCAATCCTAGATGTTTCAACATAATGGCCTTTTTCATTGTCTAAGATTATTAGCTCAGTATATAATATACAGAGTGTCCCAAAAGTAGTGGAACGGTCGAATATTTCACGAACTAAACATCGGATCGAAAAACTGAAAAATAAGTGTTCAATCATTTTCAAAAATCTATCCAATGACACCAAACACCAACCCCCACTACACCCCCTTGAGGTGGGGTGGAGGGTAACTTTAAAATCTCAAATGGAAACCCCTAGTTTTTCTTGCAGATTTGAATTCGTTATGTAAAAGTAAGCAACTTTTAATCAAGACATTTTTTCGAACTGTGGATAGATGGCGCTATAATTGAGGAAAACGATTTATCCTGATACCATAGGTAAATTATAGAAACGGTCTAATATCTCCAGAAATACACTTCCAAATGAGAAACCAAAAAAGAGGTTTTTAATATTTTTCAAAAACCTATCGATAAACACCAAAAATGACCCTCCAACCCACCCCCTGGAGATGGGGTTGGGGGTAACTTTAAAATCTTAAATAGTAACCCCCACTTTTTATTACAGATTCGGATTTGTCGTGAAAAATTAAGCAACATTTATTCGAAACATTTTTTAGAATTGTTGATAGATGGCGCTTTAATTGGAAAAATACGATTTATTAGCGCCATCTATCATCAATTTTAAAAAATGTTTCGAATAAATGTTGCTTAATTTTTCATGACGAATTCGAATCAGCAATAACAAGTGGGGGTTACTATTTAAGATTTTAAATGTACCCCCACCCCGTCTCCAGGGGGTGGGTTGGAGGGTCATTTTTGGTGTTTATCGATAGGTTTTTGAAAAATATTAAAAACCTCTTTTTTGGTTTCTCGTTTGGAAGTGTATTTCTCGAAATATTAGACCGTTTCTATAATTTACCTATGGTATCAGGATAAATCGTTTTTCCCAATTATAGCGCCATCTATCCACAGTTCGAAAAAATGTCTTGAATAAAAGTTGCTTACTTTTACGTAACGAATCCAAATCTGCAAGAAAATCTAGGGGTTTCTATTTGAGATTTTAAAGTTACCCCCACCCCACCTCCAGGGGGTGTAGTGGGGGTTAGTGTGTGGTGTCATTGGATAGATTTTTGAAAATGATTGAACACGTATTTTTCAGTTTTTCGATCCGATGTTTAGTTCGCGAAATATTCGACCGTTCCACTACTTTTGGGACACCCTATATAAACAACACCTACAAAACAAACAAAACATTTTGTTTGATCTTATAATTTTTACATTTATCTATCATATTTGTTTAGGGTAGATTAATTTTAATCCCAACAAATGTTTTTCACTACTGTTATTATTTTAAATACTAACATAAAATTCAAATTCTTTGGCTGAAGTAACTATATTATTATTACAGTCTGTCGAGGTACATTGACAGCCTAGTGCTGGCATCATTCAGAGAGCCAGTCAAGTTCAGTTGTCACCTAAACTCTGCCATGTAAGGTCCTACCTACAAATTTACAACCAATATGGTTGATATAATGTGATGCCAGGGGTTAATCTGGAAATACTTTTAACATCCTTTAAAATCGGATAATATATTGTAATCTCAACTGTTTGAAAACAACTCAAGGGTATTTACCCGTATATTTTGGTGGCTTAAAGCATGTAAACCTGTAAGTATAACTGTCTATTCACTTTTTTTACCTTTGTCAAAATTTAACCTAATGTTTGCTTTACTTATAGAAGTATACTTATTTTAGGTGATATCATTGATGATGGAATATTGGTTCCGAAAGCGTTTGTTTGTAATATACCCCTTTTTAGTGATTTTAAATATACCTTTTAGAAGATAAGGCTTTTATATTTTTTATATTGAATTTGCTTCGTCTAAAACACTTTGGTACACTCGATTAATTTTATTATGACTTTTATTATACAAATATACGAAAATTACACAAAATACACAAAAAATAGATAAAAAATACGAAAAAGTAAACGAAAAATACGAAAAATTGAATAAGCATTACAGAGACGAAACATAAAAAACCTTAGACAAAATAAAATGTCCACATATTATAATTAAGTGATCCCGAGTTAAACAATTTATAATTTTATAAGAAACTTGTTATATTTATGCTTTCTGTATTAGACATAACGTGGATCTTCATTTTTAATGGTTTAAAGCTAGGAACCATTTTGTCAAGTCTTTCCAAAATTTTTGTCAACTGGGTACGTCATAATTACACAATATTTTTTCAATACTGTAAAGGTAGATTTTAATCAATCCTACGTTTTTATAGTAGGGGAGCTCAAGCGGGGATTTTTTCAGTTACTCGAGCGTGTCAGACTATTGCATGGGGACAAACCTTGTATTCTGAAAATGTACCTCTACCATAATATATTGGCTCTTAATAAAGGGGAAATCGTTAAGGGGGGGGGGCGAAAAAAATATATCCTTAGAAAAACTCAAAATCGTCAGATTAAGATAAGGTAAGTTAAGTACATGCAAAGCAGTGAATATTTAAAACATCTGACGACTTGAGCGGGACGTAAGGAAATAAGTGAGTCCCAAAGTTTCACAAGAAAATAGCGAGTATTTCTCGAAATGAATGACGGCTCGAAAAACTAAAAAATACGTGCTCAATATTTTTCAAAAAGCTATCGAATGATACCAAACACGACTCCCCATGTAGAGGGCGAGGGGAGGGGGTAAAATTTTAAATACGAATCCCGCAATATTTCGCGAAATAAACATCAGATCGAAAAACTGAAAAATACACTTATTTAATATTTTTGAAAAATCTATCGAATGGCACCAAAACACGACCCCCCACGGAAATGAGGTGGGGGGTTACTTTAAAATCTTAAATAGTAGCCCTCATTTTTAATTGCAGATTTGGATTCCTTACGTAAAAATAAGTAACTTTCATTCGAGACATTTTTTCGAGTTATGGATAGATGGCGCTATAATCGGAAAAAACGATTGTTGGAAATGGAAAACTAAATTAAAAAGGGACAAGTCAGCACTAAAATGAAAAACATTACTTAAATTTTTTTGGTTTTAGGACCTACTCTTCACAACCCAATAATTCCCCATAACGCTTAAGTTACTTCACATTTAGCATACTTTGATCCTCTACCATTATGTTCTTATTAAACTTTAATTTAACAGTGTTGATAATAATTGTACTAGGATTCTATTTCCAACATTATTCTTAATTCAGTAATCTTCAGTATATTATTTGAAAAAACTAAATGAAAACACAAAGTATTAAGCAACGATCACTATCAATTAAGTTAATTTAATGGAAAAATTAGACAGATCCTAAATTTAATTAGTGGAACATAAAACTAAATCGCAAACAAAGAAAAAAAAAAACATAAAAAACTGTAACCTTTGTCTCCGTGTACTTTAATATACGAAAGACTGATCCAACTATTTTCCAAAATCAATCAATTCGATCTCGATCACGAAAACAATTTTAACACAATTTAATTAAATTGCTGTCTGCGACTGATGAAAACATTTAATCCATTCAGTGGTGATAAACATGTTTTTGCTTTCCCATTTTACTAGAAAGTGAGTGATACAGGCCATATCCCCTTGCCCGAAAAGAAAATAGCTCTCAATAAAAAGCCACTACTGGTTTGTGCGGTATCTCTGATCCACTAAATACTAAAAATACGAAAAATGCGAAAACCCAGAAAATGAATAAAAAATACGAAAAATACAGAGAGTATAAAAAATACGAAAAATAATAAAAGTAATAAACATACGAAAAATACACAAAAATACAAGACAAAATAAAAATTACATGAAGAAAATTAAAAGAATAGGGATGTTCACAAAAAATTAAAAAGTCATTTCAAACATGTAAAATGATTAAGAAACACCCTAGGAATAATTGTCCAAAATTTCAACAAAATTGAAAAAGCCTTTCTATCAAAAATCTTTATTAGAAATCTAGCATTATTTTAAATTTCAAGAACGCTTCTCTATTGGCCTGACGTCACTAGTTGCATATCCCAAGCGCGCGCCATTCTCATAGTGTTACTGTTTACCTGTTTGACGTTTCAGGTCATTTTATTGTGTTCTCTTCTTGTTTTATCAGGGTTAAAGTGGAGTTTTATAGTCAATTTGTTTAGTTTAAAGGGGATAGACTGTTTGTAAGGACATATTTTGGGTTTTACAAAAATAAACAAATAAAATGGAAGAAGGTTTTCAGAAAGCCGATTCGTATAAACTACCGACTGTAGTGTAGATGTAACAATGGTGTATGATTTATTGGCATCTTGTAAAAAAATAAATCTACCACAGCTTTACTGAGTGTATATTCCATATAATTTTCCATGTCTTCTTTAAGCTAAAAAAATAAATGCTTAATACTCCACAAAAAAAAAATAGAGAAAGTTGTATGCATGCATTGTACGCATGCATATTGTATACATACATTGGCTGGTTATTACTTTACCTTGGTTAGGTGTATTAAAAATATTTTTATTCTTCTTCATGTGCCTTGTCCGTTGTGGACGTTGGCTATCATCATGGCAATTTTAGTTTCATTTGAGGCGTCTCTGAATAACTCGATCGATTTTTGTCCAAATCATTGGCGTAAGTTTTTAAGTCATGAGAGTCTTTTCTTCCGGGTCCGCGTTTGCTCTCTATTTTACCTTGCGTTATCAGTTGGAGTATACGATATTTATCATGCCTCATGATATGACCGAAATATTTAAGATTTCGTTTCTTAATTGTAAAAGAGATTTCTTTTTGTTTTCCCATTCGAGTCAATACCTGTACGTTGGTGTGGGTCGCCCAGGATATTTTGAGGATACGTGGGTACACCCACATCTCGAATGCCTCTAGCTTTTTCATTAATGTTTCCATTGTTGTCCAGGCCTCTGCGCCATATAGCAAGACCGGAAATAATAACATTTTAGCAGCCGCATTTTTAGTGGGAGAGATAATTATGTCGCAATGGGTGAAAATATTTCTCATGCATGTTGTTAAATGTTGCTATGTCCTTTTCAACTCTAGATCTTATTTCGGTTGTTTCGTATTTCGAGTTGACAACTGTTCCAAGGTAAAAAATATTTTTGAACTTGGGTATTATATATTTTCATTTCAAGCAATCTTTTCACTAAATTATTAATGATTTTAATATAATGTAAAGTCATACCTACATCCACATGTAGTTATTTCAAGGTTTACTTTCACTGTATGTATTATTAGAATCCCGTTTTTAGGAATATCCCAGTTTAAGGAATACAAATTTGAAGTCCCGAAACTTTTTCATTTACTCTTTAAGGGGGTAGGTGCAAAATCTTGATCCAATTCTATTTAAATTCATTCATTTTTTTCGAATCCTGAGAAAACTAATAAGTATTTTTGAAAAATGTAAATGCAGAAAGAACAATTACATTATTACCAAGGGCCGAAAGTCTCTGGAAAACTTCTATAATGTTTATTTTATTAAGTTAGTTCTTTAAGTTAGTTATTTTAAGTTATAGCTGCAACAAACCCTTTCTTTTTCTGTTTTAAATTGGTTGGAACGGTAATAAAAATCTTGTCAGAACTGTTTTTTGATGTATTTACACACCCAGGAACAAAACACCACTTATTTGTCTTTATTTTTAATAATTAAATACGTAAAAAACTGCGCACATTCAAATACACTGAGTAAATAAGTATGCAAAACTAGTCGTCGATCAAAGACGTTACGACTGCTGACGTCACAGACCGTAGCCTCGCTGCAGGGTACCGTTTTCCTAGCCTCCAAGAAAATCAACATTATGAACTCATTTATCTTAAAAAATATACATTTTTAAACAGTTTTATGATTGTTACGTTTTTATATACCTTGTAGTCTATTGAATTTAGCTATATTTAAAAATTAGTGAACATCCCTATTTGTACAGAAATTAAAAATAAAAAACAAAAACAAATTTTAAAATAACAATTTCTTGATTTTTTTCGGTAACTTAATTCGGTAAGTTATGTTGAAAATATTATATTACTAAATTTTTATGTTATCTACAACATTTTTATTTAAAATTTTTTGGTATGATGTCAAATGTTGCCTGAAACAAAAAAGCTCTTTTCATTCCGTTTAATCCTTCAAAGCGACCCCCTGAATTTTCAGCAGTTTCATTTATGTTTTTTTTGTTTATCATAGATCCGCCCACAACTTGTTATTACATATCTTTAAACAATTTCTTTTTCTATTCCAATTAAAATATATTTAATTTTATTATTTTCTCAGTCTCCTCATTACTACATGTCTTATTTACAGTCACATCTAATAATAGATAATTCTTCAGCCAAACTAAATATATATCATCTTTTGTCTACTTTGTTGGATCCTTCTATTAATAAATTACACCAAATATTAAGTTTACAACATCAGATTAACTAATATCAGAAAAGTATAACTCTGAACACATTTATAATTTTCCTATCCTATATGTTTCAACATAATGGCCTTTTTCATTGTCCAAGATTATTAGCTCAGTATACAGTGATGAGCGCGCTAATAACCGGCAAAATAGCGCAAAAGATGGAAAACACATTAAATTGTGAGATAAAAAGAAATAAAACTAGTAGAGTTGTTAAATTTAGCGATAGTAACTTATGAATTGAGATTATATTGATTGTTTCCCACCTTTAGACGTATCAGAGGAGTACGTCAACTAAAACTGTCACTGTGACAGTGGTATTTCACAAACTCGTCCGATACGACTAGAGGTGGGAAACAATCAATATAATGTCAATCTATAAGTTACTATCGCTAAATTTAACACCTCCACTAGGTTCATCTCTTTTTATCTCACAACTTAATATGTTTTCCATCTTCTGCGTTATTTTGCCGGTTATTAGTGCGCTCATCACTGTTATAGTATTATATACAACACCTACGATATGTACCTAATGATAATGATGTAATGATAATTGCCTACCCTAAAGTAAGTATTAATTCACTTTTGTTTGATCCTATAATTTTTACATTTATCCATCACACTTGTTTAGGGTAGATTAATTTTAATCCCAACAAATGTTTTTATCTATTCTATGTCATATTATGTATTTTTAGTTTGTGAAAACTGTCATTATAGATAGCAGTGCGTGAAGGATTTAAAGTGTGCCTGAAGTAACGATGTATTTTAAATGGGATATACTTTTTCGCAGTTTTTAACTTTCGCGTTGTCATGGTGACAATCCTTAACTTTCGCGTTGTCATGGTGATGACAATATGAGCAATGAATTACAACAAAAGTTTT
This sequence comes from Diabrotica virgifera virgifera, assembly GCF_917563875.1. NCBI lineage: Eukaryota > Metazoa > Arthropoda > Insecta > Coleoptera > Chrysomelidae > Diabrotica > Diabrotica virgifera. Next base: position 60,330,126 of record NC_065448.1, on the reverse strand, counting down.
GACAGTTTTGTGGTTTGAAAGTAGTTAGAATTTCTAAATGTCAAAGTTCTAAAAATTGTAGAATAGAAATGAATTCCAGTGACGACGAGTTACAGCTTTTTTTATTTGTTTATCGTAGATAAAATATTGTATGAAATTGTGCGTGAAGTACTTTTTGCGAACTTGCGCGATTTATAGCACTCGCTCACGAACTGTTTTATAAATAACTATTTCACTACTGTTATTATTTTAAATAGTAACATAAAATTTAAAGCTGACATCATTCAGAGAGCCAGTCAAGTTTAGTTGTCACCTAAATTCTGCCATGTAAGGGCCTACCTACAAATTTCCAATCAATCAATATGGTTGATGTAATGTGATGCCAGGGGTTAATCTGGAAATATTTTTAACATCCTTTAAAATCGGATAATATAATGTAACCTCAACTGTTTAAAAACAACTCGAGGGTATTTATCCGTAAATTTTGGTGGCTAAACATCTAAACCTGTAAGTATAACTATCTAGTCACTTTTTTTAATTTTGTCAAAATTTAACCTCAAGTTTGCTTTACTTATAGAAGTATACTTATTTTACGTGATAACATTGATGATGAAATAATGATTCCGAAAGCGTTTGGTTGTGATATGGCTATTTTTGGGGATTTTAAACATACCTTTTACAAGATAAGGTTTTTATTTTTTTTTATATCGAATTTGCTTGGTCTAAAACACTTTGGTACCCTTGATTAATTTTATTATGACTTTGATTATACAAATATACGAAAATTACACGAGATGTACAAAAAAATACGAATATTTAATATTTTAAATACCAGATCGAAAAACTGAAGAATACACTTATTCAATTGTTTTGAAAAATCTATTGAATGGCACCAAACACGACCCCCACGGAGGTGAGGTGGGGGTTACTTTAAAATCTTAAATGGGAGCCCCCATTTTTAATTGCAGATTTGGATTGATCCCTTACGTAAAAATAATTAACTTTTATTAGAGGCATTTTTTAGAATTGGGGTGAGGTGGGGGTTACTTTAAAATCTTAAATGGGAACCCCCATTTTTAATTGCAGATTTGGATCGATTCCTTACGTAAAAATAATTAACTTTTATTAGAGGCATTTTTTAGAATTATGGATAGATGGCGCTATAATCGGAAAAAATGATTGTTGGAAATGGAGAATTAAATTAAAAATGGACGTTCCCACTAAAATGGAAAACATTACTTACCTTTTTTTGGTTTTAGGACCACAACCCAATAGGTCCCCAAAGCGCTCGAGTGACTGCAAATTTAGCATGCTTTGCTCCCCTATCATTATGTTCTTATTAAACTTTAATTTAACAGTCTTGATAAATAATTGTACTAGGATTCTATATCCAACATTATTCTTAATGCAGTTGAAAAAACAAAGTATTAAGCAACAATCACGACCAATTAAGTTAATTTAATGGAAAAATTAGACAGATCCTAAATTTAATTAGTGGAAAATAGAATAAAATCGTAAATAAAGAAAAAAAAAACATAAAAAACTGTGACCTTTGTCTCCGTGTACTAATATACGAAAGACTGATCCAACTAATTTTCCAAAATCAAACAATTCGATCTCGATCACGAAAACAATTTTAACACAATTTAATTAAATTGCTGTCTGCGACTGATGAAAACATTTAATCCATTCAGTGGTGATAAACATGTTTTTGCTTTTTCATCTACGGCCAATTTTACTAGAAAGTGAGTGATACAGGCCATATCCCCTTGCCCGAAAAGAAAATAGCTCTCAATAAAAAGCCACTACTGCTTTGTGCGGCATTCCTTTTCTACTTAATAGTCAACATTTTTTACACGTTCTTTTTGCGTTGTTGTTTCCAACAAAGGACCTTCACTTATTGTTATTGCAACTTCTATTTGCCAGAATCAGAATTAATAGATGCTATTAGTTTTGTATCCCAGATAATCTCAACTGAGATTTAGCTGATGGGAAAACCGCTTTTGGCTTAATCCGTATCGTTAGATTCTGACGCAGAGAAAAGTTTTTCGGACTAAGGATAATTCTGGCAAGTGCCAATTTTTACTGGGTTATTAAAGTTAATTAAATGTTGAAAATTACAGCTTGATAATATGATTTGTTCAACCCAGATATGCCTAAAACTTACCTTAAAATATTTTTATGATATATTATGGCACAAATCATACTATCGAGTTTTTTTTCCTGTAGAATCACCAAATAGTCTAGTCAATCAGAGCAAATTTAGACGTTTTCATTGGAAGATGGACGACCTAATCTAAATTAGCGTCTTCTAAATTATAACTGATCCAATTTTGTAAGTAAGGACATCTGTCGCAGTTTTTAGTCGATTTCTAGGATCCCGCTCACGTTGCCAAAACATTCTCCTCCAAGGAATGTTGACATAAGCACGCAATGGTAGAGTTCCTAGAAAAGATTTTACCTCATACTCCCGAACTTCTTGTTGACGATCCTTTTGTGAAGCTTATCGATTAGTTGCTGACGTTATAAGATTTAGTATAAGTTACCTATCAAAGAAAAGTGAAAAACATTCAGTGGAACCCCAAAATCATAAATATTTTGGAAGTTCCTTTTTTACCAATACATTGACCTTTCCTCTGTATGCTTTATTTTACCTAGTGATATGTACTTTTTCTTTGATCCTTCCTGTTCTTTTATCTCTCAACTCTGACAATGAAATGTTTTATTGAGAATCGGGTAACAATATGCCTTCGTCATTATTTTGCACATATATCTGAGAAAGAGGTTATAATTGCGAGCCAGGTAAATTATCCATTGCCTTTATATCTCTATCGTCAGTCTTCGTCTGTTAGGAGATCACATGCATTTACTGAAGACACCAAAGCAATACTGTCTACAATTGCTATTAAATTTTTATGATTCTCCAACATACCAAGCGCATTATCCAGTGAAAAACCTATGATAATAAATAGTATGGTATTTTCCTGGCGTACAATATTTTGCACACCAACATGAAATAATAGTCCAACGCATATTGTAGAATAAAAATTTAATCAATTTCTAAATCTAAATAGAAATATATACCTGTTCTCTACCGGTACGTACAAAAATATATATGTATTTTCCTCATAAACAACCATAACAAATATTTAATTATTTAGCAAATCGTTTTCCAAATTCAGCCGTATTATAAAACTTAAACTTTTATCACAAAATTATCGCCAGATATCACAAAGTAAGCAATTCAAAACTACACCTTATGGTTGGTTATGACTTACTGAAAGTATTTAAGCTGTTACCAAAACAAAGAATGCGCATATATTTATGTACAAGTCAAAACATTTTGTACAATTTATTGTACGTCAGGCACACCTGGGTTAATATCGAAATAATATCTAATTTACTCAGATACCTTAAATAATTACCAACCGGTTAATAGACTAGTTGTCAGAGATTTGATCTCTAAAAATGACGCAAATATGGAGATAAAATGCGGCACCCTGAAAATATGCAAACAATTTTGCCACTCCTACGGTTTCCCTTTAAAATCACCACCCCTTAGGGGGAAATGGAAACCATCGATTTAGAAAAAATGTTTCCAACAAGAAACGTAGCTGAGATAATTTTGAACAAAAATGTTTATTACACTTTTTGTGTACAATAACATATTATTTCTTAGAACCAACGCATGCAGATTTTCACTTATTTCAATTAGACCGGGCAGTATCGTCGCCCCAGCTGACGAAATTATTCCGATTCGATTTTTTTGCACAAACTTACTCAAAAAGAGGTCCTTATAACATATCCACTGGGTGCCGGGCGATGCCGTGGTCGAAAAATTGTTTAATTTTTTTTTTATACAAATTCACAAAAATAATTTTTTTATTTCGAACAAAATTTTTTTATATAAATTAGCTTATTCCGAGCAAAAAAGGTCTCTTGTCATTTTTTTCTAAAATTTATTGTTGTCGAGTTATATGCGATTAAAAATTTGAAAAATGCGAAAATGGCCATTTTCAATGCTTAATAACTCGATTAAATATTATTATTATGAAATTCAAAAAGTGGCTAAATCAAGTTTCAAACCCCTTCTTCAAGGTCCTGAAGAGATCGTTGTCATTATTCTATTACAAAGCTGCTATTTTTAATTATTAACAATTAGCGCCATAGTCCAGGATGTATCCGTCGCCCCCGTTAGTGAAATTATTCCGATTCCATTTTTTTACAGAAACTTACTCAAAATGAGGTCCTTATAACATATACACAGGGTGCCGGGCGGTGCCGTGGTCGAAAAATTGTTTAAACAATTTTTTTTTAAGCAAATTCACAAAAATATTTTTTTTATTGCGAACGATTTTTTTTATATAATTTGGGTTATTCTGAGCAAAAAAGTTCTCTTGTGATATTTCTCTAAAATTGATTGTTGTTGAGTTATATGGCCATTTTCGCATTTTTCAAATTATAAATCGCGTATAATTCGACAACAATCAATTTTAGAAAAAAATCACAAGAGATATTTTTTGCTCAGAATGTCCCAAATTATCTAAAAAAAATTGTTCGAAGTGAAAAAATTATTTTTGTTAATTTGTTTAAAAAAATTGTTTAAACAATTTTTCGACCACGTCACCGCCCGGCACCCTGTGGATATGTTATAAGGACCTCGTTTTTTGAGTAAGTTTCTGCAAAAAAAATGGAATCAGAATAATTTCACTAACGGGGGCGACGACGATACATCCTGGAATATAGCGCTAATTGTTAATAATTGTAAATAACAGCTTTCTAATAAAATAATGTCAACAGTCTCTTCAGGACTTTGAAGAAAGGATTTGAAACTTGATTTGGTGACTTTTTGAATTTCACGAATTTCACAATAATAATGTTTAATCGAGTTATTAATCCTTGAAAATGGCTATTTTCGCATATTTCAAATTTTTAATCGCATATGACTCAACAACAATCAATTAAAAAAAATGACAAGAGACCTTTTCTGCTCATAATAAGCCAATTTATCTAAAAAAAATTTGTCCGAAATAAAAAAATTATTTTTGTGAATTTATTTCAAAAAAATTTTTTAAACAATTTTTCGACCACAACACCGCCCGGTACCCTGTGAATATGTTATAAAAACCTCTTTTTGAGTAAGTTTGTGCAAAAAAATCGGATCGGAATAATTTCGCTAGCGGGGACGACGATACTGCCCGGTCTAAATGCATTTTGTCGCAAGTGAAGTCAGTTTCTGTAAAGCTGTTAAATAAGTAAACGTTTCGTTATTTTTGACATTTTTTACGATTCTCGTGAGAACAATAAAATTTATCCATTAACCCTGTATTAAAGAAGCAGAACGGTTGGTACTTAATTGCTTCTTTGGTCCTTATTTAAATAAATATATATTTCGGTTCAGATACATTATATTTTTAATCCACAATCGGTGACTAAACCATAACAACTTGTTTACAATATTAATATCGCAACCTAGCCCAACGTCAAGTCTACATTGCCTTTATGTTAATAAATAGTAACTACAATAATTCTACAGTTGCGGCCAGGGTTATTTACCCGTGCGTTTTCGTTTAAACAAAGCATACGAAATAAGTCGGAAATTTACTAAACTCCACAGCAAGTGACAGAAAGTGGCTACTGCTCTGATCACGGGTTATATAGCATAAAATTTGACGTTATCAAATAAATAGAATATCAAATGTATGTTTTGCTTTAAAATTTTGGTGTATAATTAGAGCTACATTTGAAGTATACTAATAAATTCTTTTAAAGGTTGGCTTTGTATATTGCAAATTAAAAGTGACAAATGTAAATACACTTACCATAAAATTTCAAACTCTAAGATTTTTATCTACTCTATCTCATATTATGTATAAGTTTTTAGTTTGTGAAAACTGTCATTATCGATAGCAGTGCGTGAAGGATTTAAAGTGTGCGTGAAGTAACAATATATTTTAATGGGAATTACTTTTTCGCACTCTTTTTTGGCAAACTTTCATATAATCAAATATCCTTAACTTTCGTGTTGTCATGGTGACGTAATGTGAGCAATAAATTACAACAAAAGTTTTGACAGTTTTGTGGTTTGAAAGAAGTCAGAATTTTTAAATGTCAAAGCTCTAAAACTTGTAGAATAGAAATGAATTCAAGTGACGAAGAGATACATTTTTTTATTTGTTTATCTTAGATAAAATATTGTATGAAACTGTGCGTGATGTACTTTTTGCGAACTTACGCGATGTATAACACTCGCGCCGCTGTCGTTCGTGCTCTAAACATCGCGTGCATTCGCAAAAGGCATACTTCACGACCTGTTTCATAAATAACTATTACAATACAGTCTATCATACAATCATCAGTATATTAATTTTTTTCCCTTATATACGCGTTATGTCAAAAAATATCAGTTTTGGATATAAATATGTAGGGAAATCTGACATCAACTTAATATTTTTTGACAAACAGCGTATATGGCTGAAAAAACTGAATATCTTATAATTGTACTTTAGGTTTTAGATCATTCGTAACTATTTATAACTTATATACACTCACGGACAAAAATATTGCATATTTTGAAACTAACATGTGAAATAAAATTTTCTGTGTTGCCCCCAGTATCATAAAAATAGGAATTCTTTTCCGAATGCGATGTTTTCGTGTATCATATAAATGGTATAATAGGATTTAAATTTAATATGGGCTATATGGTGGCCAATATAATTTTTAAATTGAATCTCATCAAGGTAAGTATTCACTATTCTACCGATATGATGCATAGACCTGCGTCATGATGCAGTAACACGAATTTGTTATCCAATATGGCTGTCAAATGGCAAAACATGATTTTTAAAATGTTTTTAATCTACATATCAGCTGTCATTCACCCAATCATCTCCACAAGTTCGGTACTTCCTTTCCAAGACATACCACTCCATAGCACTATGCCGCCACCACCAAAATTAACACTCTGTTTGCGGTTACATCTGGCATACCGTTCACCATATGGAAGCAAGATTTACAAAACTTCGTCTGCAGAAGAGTTGGCAGTATGTCGGTTGTAATCTCATACAGAGCGTTATTAGTCTTTGTGAAGGACATACCGAACACGTGAAGGTGATTAGGCGAACGCCAACTGATTTGTACATTGAAAACATTTTAGAGCATCATGTTTTGACATTTAAAAGCCATATTGGATATGCCATATTGACTTTGATTTGCTACCTGAGTGACCTCTGCGGTTTCATATATTTCTGTACAACTGTAATTCTAACCATTCTATGACATATCAGAACTTCTTAAGAAAATCGAAATATAAACATCATAGTTCCAGAGGGCCGGTATTTCAATAGCTACTTAAGCTTTTGCTTAGCTAAGCCTGTGTCAAAAGTTAAGGAGAAGCTTAAGCTGCGTGCCGTATTTCCATCATTTCCTTAACTAAACTGATGCTCAACTGTAAAGTTAATTGATTTGGTACCTCTGAATACGTCAAAATGCCAGAACTAATTGTTCTGAGGTAAAAACCACTACTGTTGACATTTCATTTTATCTTGTCATCTGTATCAAAGTTATTTACTTCACTTAATTTTGTGTGCATGGTACATGTGTTGTTAGTTTATTTTCTATATTTTCTCTGGTTATATTTTTATTATTATTTTGCATGTCTTTGTAATTTTGTTTATTGCATGTCCTAAATGTCAAATTGGAATGAAGTTTATTTTTGTAAAATAAATATGCCGACCAAGCATTGTAGAAATAAATAATTTTCATGTGCCTACACCTTCGAAAAGTAGTAAGAATTCTATTAATCGTTATTACGGTTAATAAATTAATAGATTAATATTTAATAATCTAATAATAACGTTATTACTCAAAAGTAGGTTTTCAAAATAACACTATAATTGATAATCTATAAAAATAACCTTAAAAAACAGAAAACAAAATTTAAGAAAAGGCTTAAACCAACTCCCGCGCGAACTTAAAATTATTTGGTTTAAGCCTAGGCTTAAGCCTCAAATTGAAGTGGAAATACAGGCATCTAAGCTTAAGCAAAGGCTTAAAGTAAGCTTTGGCTTAAGTGAGATTGGAAACACCGGCCCTAAGAGCTATAGGCATAATAGAATAAATTAAAATCTATGTAGTTATAGTTATTAAGGTACCAAGGGTATTATAAGGATAATAACGCTTGAGGTCAATGGCGTATACACCGAGGGACTTTGGCTCGAGTAATATACGTTGACCGAAAGCCTTCAGTGTTTAATGTCCGACTAAATTATACTTTATGTGCAAAAATTTAAATGAATTTTGAGTTAATTAGTTTTCAAATAAGTACATTTACCAGAAATAGTCGTAACGTAATTGTGGTAACCATAGTTTTACTTAGCTTGTTATTTGTCAACTTGACAGTAGTTAACTACTTAGTTATTTAAATTTAATACCCTAGGGCGTTATTTTTCATGACTTCGAAATCATGTCATTATTTTCAAATGATAAACCAGTCGGACATTAATATTTTATTGTAACGTGTGTATGTGTTTCTTTTCTATTTTTGTCGTCTATGACCCTAACCAGTTGCTCGGACTACATTAAATAATAAACACATAAAATAATAAATGTAATTAAAAAAATCTCATAACCATCATGTTTCTTATTTACCCTCTTTGCTTCTATTATATAATATTACTAGTAAAGTAATATAAATTAATATTTCTTCAAATATTTTGAGTTGTCGGATAAAAGAATTCAATAACTAATTTATTTTCGTAGAAAATAATTCTACTTCAAATACATTTGGAGTGTTCTTAGGTTTCGCTTTTTCATTAATTTCGAGAAGCTCGCATAAAGATTCCAGTTTCTTAGAAATCCGAGCATAGACTCAACGGAGATCTTAATTAAAAGTTCGTTTTTCTCCCTTTTTCTTGGACCTCTATCAAGTGTAATAAAGCTAGGATTTAGCGGTGATCTAGCTACAGGCACGATAAATAGTGCAGATCTTACAAAATCAATCTTAAATAAAAAAGGATTCTAAGAAACGATGTTTAGATTATCCCTCGAGTTTACGGCTCGGGAATATTCTAATTAATTATTTAATTAATTATTTGGATTCACATTAATTTTATTATATGATGGGGCATCCACTAACACATGCATTTATAGTTTTTAATTTTTACATTAACGAGTTATGATTATTTAAGAAAAAGCGCTATTTTTATTTAACATGCTCTACCTGCAGGCATCGTAGGGTCATTATAATTTTACATAATAGGCATGACAGTATATAACATAATATACTAATGTATTACATATATAAATTTATTTAGTGTCTATGTGTCCTATTTTTTGCTTTCACTTTACTGTCTGTAATTTGTATAGCTCCTATATCTTCCTGAAACTTTTCTTCTGTTTTTCATTTACTGTGTTTTCCCCTTGAAAATAGCTCACACCTGAATATCTTCACTTCAGGTTCTCTTCCTGTGTTTCCTAGCACCATGTATTTTGGTTTTTCTTAATTTATTTTTAGGCCGAATTTTTTTGCTTCTCTCCCTATTCTTCTCATAATTCTCTTTAATTTGTTATTCGCTATTATTTTTTTCTAAACTAGATTAAGTAACACTCTTGATAGACCTAAGTCCTTTTTTTTTACTGCAAACTCTTTCCATTTGTGACTATTCCACACTCTTTAGATGTTTGCCTTATTTAAGCTAAGTTGTTATTTGAGTTGTTATTTAAGGTCATTCTAGGGCCGGCGTAGATCAGGCGGTAGTATACTTGGCTCGCGTGCTGGTAGGCCGGGCTTAACAATACTAGCGCCGGCAAGAGTAACTAGACATTTTTAAAATGTGTATAGGCCCCAGGTCGACTCAGTCTGAATAAAATGGGTACCTCGGGTAAAACCAGGGGTAATAATAGGCGGTTGAAGCGTAGCACTGGCCCTGTTACCTTCCTTGTATACCGTAGGCCCTAGATATAGCAGACTACCCTGCTATACTCCCAAAGCCGCGTCAGTGGTATAAAACGGAAGACTATTATTATTATTTAAGGTCATTCTTATTAGCTTGATTAATTTTTAGGTATTTTCAGTTGTCTTTGTATTTCGTATATATTTATTATCTCTAACAATTTTATCATAACCTTGTTTAAAATCTATTTATATATGTATATTGCATACAAAACCATTGTATATTCCTAGCAAGTTGTTTGGATTTATTTATGTTATACATATTATATTTCTTCTGTCGTCGATCTGTTATTTCTAAAACCTGTTTGATATTAGTTTATTAATTTCTTTTTTTATATATACCTCTAATATTTCTCTCACAATCCTAGCAAATATCTGATAACACATACTCAGCAAAGCAACACCCCTGTTATTCCCGTTTTTATGTAATAGGATAATCTAGGCTCTGGTCCACTCTTCAGGAATCTTTTCTTCTCTCCATATATGTTCTATCAGTTCATACACCTATTACTATAGCTTTCATCCCATGCCTTTGGAATTCTATCACTCATTTCATTTTAATCTTGTCTCTTACTGTGTTTAAGTTTGCTTACAACTCTTGAACTTTGTCTTTGGTTGGTTCGGCTATTGTTATATGTGTTTCCTCTGTTCATTCTGCCTTCTCTCCCTGATCTCCTTCGTTACTGTTTAATAATATTTCGAAATACATTTTCCATTCTTCCATAACTTTCTTGGGCTCAGTTTCTAGCTCTTCTTCTGTTGTCTTTATGTAGCTTGTTTTATTTTGGTTCTTCTTTCCTACTTTCTTCTATCTCTTACAAGTTTCTTTATTAAAACCTATCTTTTGCTTCTTGCAATATTTCCTAATACACCAGGCTGTGGGTGAAAAAACGTGATATAATTCATGAATTTTTGAAACCTATCAGGTGTTGTAAAGGACGATGCCAGGAATAACTTCTACTAAAATGTAACCAAAAATTTTGTGCGGTTTTTTATTTATGACTATTTTCATTTGTTAAATTTACAATTTTTAAAGATTTTTAATTTTGCAGCTTAGGATATTCATTTTAGAGAAAAACTTTTAAATAGAAAATTGTAGTAAATTAAAAAACCTACAATTTCAGCTATGGCAAGTTTAATTATTAATACGTTATTGCAAAACAGCCTGCGAAAGGTCCAAATTGGCCGTTTTTTGCAATTGCCTTATTTATTGTAAAAATAACTTTTATGTATTTTTTAAGGCTTTAAAAGGAAGATCTTTCAATAATAAACATAAAAAAAATTTGTATTGCCTGATTTTGTGAACTTATTGTTTGGATATTATAATTTGTTTATCCCAAGAGGTCAAATGTCCAAGGCTATAACTTTTTGAAAAAAAAAATCGTACAGAATTAATCCAAGATCCACTCTCCTTCTAAAGACTTGTATTTTCATATTCTGATGTAAATAAATACGTATAACATTTTTCAACCTATTATTTCGGGTTTGAAAATAAGGGCGCAAATTTCGTTATTAACATTTAGAACTGAACCCGCCCCTGTACATCCTATGAGTTTTTAACTTGCAGGTTATTGTTGCTGAAGACAAAATAAAGATTCAAAACTAAATAAAAATTTTCTACGACCAACTGAAGCCGAGATAATTGTTTTTGTTTTCTTAAATCGTAGTGACTTTATTTATAACAATTAAGAAATTATTTCACAGTCATTGACTAAAGAAAGACTTATATTATCTTAAAATAAAAATTGTTTTAACCGATAATTACATTTAATTATTAAAATGATTTTTAAAATGTAATGGAGATTTATTTTTCGTTACGACTATGATTTATTGTGTCGGTTGCCCTTAGCAACGGCTACCAAATTATAGTACATTGTATCACGGTTTTTGCTTTAAATTTTCAAGCACCGCTTGGAGTGACATGAAATTTGGCAAACACATAGATAACATGTTAAAGAATAAAAATGATATTGGGCCTCTGTGTGCTTTTGTCCTGGGGGTGAGTTTCACCCCTTATAAGGGGTGAAAAAATATATGTTCAAAAGAAGTTCGGAAATGGATAAAACGTCTAACTTTAAGCAATTTTTGTTCTATAACATTTTTTCACCAAGTTAATACCTTTCGAGTTATTTTCGAGTAAATACCTTAATTTTTCAACAACAAAAAAAACACGTTTTTAGGCGGTTTTTGACAAATAACTCAAAAAATAAATGTTTTATTGAAAAAATGGGTTTTAACAAAAATATAGAAAATTAAAAATTGAAAAAAATGATGTATGCATGAAATCTCTAGACCCAGTATAAACAAAGTTCTAGCTAATGACAAATAGGTTCACATCCGTCAAATTTCAAAGTGAATTATTTCAACTTGAAATAATCAAAAAATCATGCACTTTTTGGAGAAAAATCATTTTTTAAAGTATTTAAAAAAATATGTATATCTGTTTTTAAAAAAATGTTTATAGCATCAAAAGTAAGCAAGTTACTCTGAAAATAAAGTTGATCTCTTTTTTTTTGGTCAAAAAACTCAAAAGTCAACCCCTAATTAGCATCTTAAATCAAATATTTTATTAACGCTTCACAAGTTATTTTGCTCAGGTATTATTTATATGATCTGTAAGTATCTTCGGTTCAAAGGGCTTATTTAAAAAAATGTTTTTTTCTAAATAACTTAAAATTTATTATTGTGACCAAAAATCACAAAGAGTAAAAAAATTTAGTTTTTGCTGTTACGAATATTTTTCGATTTTTTGCTTTTTTTGGAAGGCAAAAATTTGTTAAGATATGGCTGTTCTAAATTTGCATAAACTCGTGATTATTGACTAGTTCAAGTCCTTTTAACTACTGCTCCTTCAAAAATAAGCACTTTGAACCGATGAAACTTACAGACATAAACGACACATACACGAGTAACACAACATTGAAGTAAAATTGATTAATTTCATTTTTGATGCTAATTAGGGGGTGACTTTCCCGAGATTTTTGACCAAAAAAAAAGAGATCAATTTTATTTTCAGCGCAACTTGCTTACTTTTGATGCTATAAACTTTTTTTTAAAACAGATATACATATTTTTTTAAACACTTTAAAAAAGTTGTAATGATTTTTCTCCAAAAAGTGCATGATTTTTCGGTTATTTCACGTTGAAATAATTCACTTTGAAATTTGACGGATATGAACCTCGTTTTCATTAGTTAGAACTTTGTTTCTACTGGGTCTAGAGATTTCACGCGTACACCGTTTTTTTCAATTTTTAATTTGCTATATTTTTTTAAAACTCTTTTTTTCAATAAAATACTTACTTTTTGAGTTATTTGTCAAAAACCGCCTAAAAACGTGTCTCTTCTGTTGTTGAAAAATGAAGATACTTACTCGAAAATAACTCGAAAGGTATTAACTTGGTGAAAAATGCTATAGAACAAAAGGTGCTTAGAATTAGACGTTTTATCCATTTCCGAACTTATTTTGAACATATATTTTTTCACCCCTTATAAGGGGTGAAATTCACCCCTAGGACAAAAGCACACAGAGGCCCAATATCATTTTTATTCTTTAACATATTATTATCTATGTGTTTGCCAAATTTCATGTCAATCCAAGCGGTGATTTAAAATTTAAAGCGAAAACCGTGATTCAATGTATTATAATGTTACGCGATTGACTCTACTATTTTATTTATTTATATCTTTAGGCACTAAGTTTAATTTATATAAAGGAAGACTTACTTATATTATTTTATTTACATCACTTATTTATTTTAATAATTACAAATAACACCAACTAACACATCTAATTTATTTACAACTCAAATTTATGATTTAATTAACTAAACATAATAACTTCGATAACTAATATATACATTTCATTAAATCCGATTCGAATACAATTATATCACGCGTCGCGGCTCGTTCATTGACTGACTGGCCTGTGCTCGAATTCCTGTTCTTAAATACTCTGACAGCGGTCGCCTCGAATCGCTGTGGAAGGTCTGGCCTTTACTCGTAACCCCGGGAAGCATCGAGAATAATTAGGCCGGGTTGTGAGGCGTCACATTGCCCCCTCCTTAAAAGATGGTTCCTCCTGGAACCTTGTCGGGACTGGAACTGGATGCTGGTGCAACTGGACCCTCTTTTACAACTCCCAGTTGTATAAAAGTGACAGGGGACGGTCTTCTCTCCGCACCAGTAACTATGCGGATTGCAACAGACTAACACCTGGACCTCGGTGTCTTGGAAAATTTCTTCTACCATATTTCGGATAACTCTCCAGTCTAATTGGTTGCATTCTAACTTTGGCATGGCTAACTTTTGCACGTCGGACTCCAACACGTGCTCTCTCAATTGAATTAATGCATCCCATACATCTTGGTAGGTAGGTTGGTCACGGACAGTGTCTTTTTTTACCAGATAGAATAGGTAACGTGATGCATCTTGGAGTTTCAATGCTTTGCCAGGAGCTGGCAGTTGGCATTGAAGTTCTGCAACTCGACCAAACTTCCTTCGGAAGGCGGATGCCAACCCTCGTGCGTCTTTGATACTGGCCGGGATGGTATGGGCCAGCGAATAGTCATCGGGAAGTGCGAGAAGATCTCGCTTTTCTTCAGTGGTAACACCATGTCTTGCTTTACCGGTACCTCCGTAGGCACCCATGAACTCTTCAAAGGTAAGGTCAGGTATTCCTCGAATTTGGTTGACTTCCACTTCTTCATCTACGTCGTGGTCTCCCTCGTACGGTGCCAACCGGTTATGGTGGACTATCATTGGCTTTCCCCTAGGAATCTTGCTTATTCGGTAGATAACGTCATTGATTTTCTTGACAATGAGGTACGGACCCTCCCAGAACTGCTGCAACTTGGGAGAACAACCTGTTCGCTTCTTTGGATTATAAAGCCAGACTTTGTCGTTCTCCTTAAAACATCCCTTCTCGGCTTGGGTATCGTATCGTTTCTTCATGCGGTCGCTAGCGATCTGAAGGTTAGACCGGACCAACTCATGTATATCGTTCATTCTTCTTCGTAATTCATTCACGTAATCCTCACCAGCAACATCTTCTCCAGGTCGACATCCAAACTCTAGATCACAGGGTAGACGCATCTCACGCCCAAATAGGACTTTTGCTGGTGTTTCGCCAGTTGATTCATTAACAGCAGATCTATAGGCCATTGCGAAGAACGGAAGGTACTGGTCCCAGTCTCGTTGATGATTGGAAACCATCTTTGTCAAATACTTGCCGACTGTCCTATTCATACGCTCCACCATTCCATCCGATTGCGGGTGATAGGCCGTGGTCCTTGTCTTCTTCCTGCCTAGTTTATCACAGATTCCTTAAAATAGATCGCTCTCAAAGTTCCTTCCTTGGTCACTATGGATCTCCAGAGGTACTCCAAATCGGCTGATGCAGTCTTTGATTAACACATCTGCAATAGTGGCGGCCTTCTGGTCTGGAATTGCGTAGGTCTCCACCCACTTCGTGAGGTAATCCATTATCACCAACAAGTATTTGCATCCATTGTCACTTTCTGGAAATGGCCCGGCAATATCCAAAGCTATTCTTTCAAACGGACTTCCAACATTGTACTGTCTCATAGGAGCCTTTCTTTTCCGGTAGGGCCCGTTACTTGTAGCACAGGTAGTACATTTCTTACACCAGTCCTTCACATCGTCGGAACTATTCATCCAATAAAATCGTTCCCGAATTCTCTGAAGGGTCTTCTTTACACCAAAATGCCCTTCTGATGGACTGTCGTGTAACTGACGAAGTACTTCGGCTACTCTGCTCTTTGGAATCACCAACTGTGTTCTCCTCACCGAACCATCATCATTTTCTATTACTCGTTTAAGCAAGCTGTCTTCCAAGATAAATGAGTCCCACTGGGCCCAATACGTCTTAACTACTGAGCCTAGGCTTGATATTTCTTGCCAAGATAGTCGACGATTTTCTTCTTTCCATTTTCGAATCTTCTGTAAAACTGGATCTTTTTCTTGTTCTTCCTTGATCTTGGTAGGCGTCCACTCGTCGTTGACCACTGTTGTTTTTAGTACTGCTGCTTCCTTTGACTCTGTTTTGTTGCAATGGGAACATTCTGCTGGACACGGTCTTCTAGATAGGGAATCAGCGTTCCTGTGGCTAACTCCGGCCCGATGCTCGATCTTGAAATCATATTCTTGAAGTCGTTCAATCCATCTGACTATCTGACCCTCTGGATTCTTAAACTGCATTAACCATTTAAGGGCGGCATGGTCGGTTCGGATTAGAAACTTCCTTCCGTAGAGGTATTGATAGAAGTGTTCCACTGATTTTACTACTGCTAGAAGTTCTCTTCTCGTGACGCAATAATTTCGTTCACGTTTTGAAAGCACTTTACTAAAATATCCAAGGACTCGTTCCTGTCCTCTTTGGATCTGCGACAGCACTCCTCCAATTCCCACATTGCTTGCATCCGTATCTAAGATGAACTCTCCTTCTGGCAGTGGATACCCTAATATTGGCGCTGTAACTAAATGCCTCTTCAAAGTTTCAAAGGCCGTTTGGCAGTCTCCATCCCAGCAATAATCCCTTGCTTCCTCTGTAAGTCGCGTTAATGGCTTAGCGATATCTGCAAACTTCTTAATGAATCTCCGGTAGTAAGTACATAGTCCCAGAAAACTTCTCACTTGATGTTTATCAGTTGGTTCCGGCCATTCCTTAATGGAATCGATTTTTCCTTTGTCCACGGCCACTCTTTCTTTGCTGACTATATGGCCTATATAATTGACTTTACTTTGAAATAGCTGGCTTTCTTGGGGTTTAACATTAACTGGGCAGCTTTAAGTCGATTAAAAACGTCTTCTAAATTCTTCAGGTGGTCTTCAAACGTCTCCCCCAAAACGATTATGTCGTCTAAATACACCAGGCACGTCTTCCAAGATAACCCTCTCAACACATTTTCCATAAGCCTCTCAAATGTCGCAGGAGCATTACAGAGTCCGAACGGCATAACGTTGAATTCCCATAATCCAGGTCCTGTCGTAAAGGCTGTCTTCTCCTTGTCCACTGGACCCATTTCTACCTGCCAATATCCAGACTTCAAGTCCAACGTAGAAAACAATTTACTTCCAGCCAGTCTGTCCAACGTGTCGTCGATCCGAGGCAGAGGATAACTATCTTTCTTGGTAACATTGTTCAACAAACGGTAGTCCACACAGAATCTCGTAGTTCCATCTTCTTGACCAGGACCACCGGAGAGACCCATGGGCTCGTAGAAGACTCTATCACCCCGTCTTTCTTCATTTCTTTGCCTGTGGTAATCGTCGAGCTGTTTGACGAATTGGCCTAGCGGTACCAGTGTCAATTTTATGTTTGACAACTATCGTTCTTCCTGTCTTTCCTCCTTTCGGTACGAATATATCACGATATTGCCTAAGAAATTCCCTTAATTTTCTTTTTTCCATTTGATTTAGAGACTGGCCTGCAACTGCAATCATTTGGTCGAACTTGTCGTTGGAATTATCTGATGTTGTCGTCTGACGGATTATGGACGTCACGGGTACACAAGTTCCTACTTTTGTCTCGTTCTTGATGGTCACCGGGTAGTCATTGACATTAATCAATCTCACGGGAATTTCTTTAGCAGAAGTAACCAATTCCTTTCCAATTATGATTCCTCGGCCAACCTCCTCGTCGTGGTTCCATGGCTCCATCATAACAGGTGTTCCTTCTTCTACAATTCCTTGTAGCCGCGCTACGATGATCGTTTCACTCCTCGCAGGCAAAACTGTATCTTCTTTAATGGCTGCTAGCACAGTGCTGTCATCATGTGGATGAAGAAATACCTCCTCGTTGCCAACTTTGATTACCCTGTTCTTAAAATCCAATTGAAATCCATGCAAATTCATTACGTCCATTCCTAATATTACATCTTCTTCGATGTCTGCAACTATGACAGTATGGACGAACTTTTCTGCTCCAATCCCCAATTGTATCTGGATTTCTCCGTGGATGTTGGCATTTTCACCTGTGGCAGTCCGCAGTCGCAACCTCGTTGGTAAGAGTTTCTTACGACTGTTTATAACTGACGGTCGTATAATGGTCCTGGTCGCTCCGGTATCCACCAACAATGTATACTTTTTACAATTTATTTCTCCATCTACATATACACTATCCTCACGACAGTTCAAAGAAGCAATTAGTATTAGATGGTCTTTAGAGAAGTTCTGAGTCGACGCTGCCGTCTTAGGGTCTGTCCGTTCTCTTATTTCCTGCTGGCGAGTTTCTTGATTTGCGTTCTTACTTAAACTCCGTGCGTGCCCATTTTCGCCACAATTGCAGCAATTCATGGTCTTCGTTTTCTTCGATATAATGTCCTTCACCATATTTACCAGCTGGTCAAGTTTGTCTTCATCCTCTTCCTCTTTCACGGTCCTAACTTTACTGTACCCGCCAGAGGCATGGGTAGCTGATTCGTATTCGAGGGCGGCAGACAAGACATCGACCAGCGTCTTGTGACGAGCTAACCGCAGTGTTCTTTGCATTTCATGATCACGAAGGCCATCAATGAATGTTTGAACAGCCAACTTTTCCATCATGTCTTCGGGAGCTGTTGGATATGCATACCGTACTAACCTGGCAATATCGACCTCGTATTCTTGAAGAGCTTCATCTTTCTTTTGTCGTCGATTTTTAAGCCGCGCCTGATAGACATACTCCAAATGTTCCTGCCCATAGCGCATGTTTAGTCTCTTCATAAGTTGTTCATAATCATTAGTTTCCTCTACTGCTATGGTCTCAAGTACATCTAAAGCCTCTCCTCGAAGAGCAATAACCAGGTTTACAGCTTTGTCTTTTTCAGACCATCCGTTCGCTCTTGCACCTGCTTCGAACTGTTTCACATAACTGTTCCAGGAAGACTTTCCGTCGAAATTTGGCACCTTAACACGAGCAAGACTTACACTCCCTTCAACTATCGACCGTGGCTCCAATTTGTATTTGGTTTCATCATTTTTAATGTCTGTTAAGATGGGTTCCATACCTTTGTCTACTTTTTCCGTTTCCTGCATTTTCTTTTCTATTTCCTTGATCTTTTCTTCAAAAGTAGATTTTATGGACGATATCTTGTCGTCAAAATCCGAAGTGACTTTAGAGATCTCGTTAGTCACTTTGCTGTCAAGGGATGAAATATCACCCGAAACTTTCGAAATTTCACTAGAAACTTTGTTCTCTAACAATATAATGTCTGTTGAAACTTTCAAAACATCCGAGGAAACTTGGGAGATTTCACTAGAAACTTTTTTTCCTAACGATGTAATGTCTGTCGAAACTTTAGAAACATCGGAGGAAACTTTCGAAACATCCGAGGAAACTTGGGAATTTCACTAGAAACTTTGTTCTCTAACAATGTAATGTCTGTCGAAACTTTCAGAACATCCGAGGAAACTTGGGAGATTTCACTAGAAACTTTGCTCTCTAACGATGTAATGTCTGTAGAAACTTTCAAAACATCCGAGGAAACTTGGGAGATTTCACTAAAAACTTTGCTCTCTAACGATGTTATTGACGAAATTAAAGCAGCATGCTTGTCTTCAAACACGTAAGTTTCTGGATCATGACCCTCTTCTTTTAGTGCGTTCTTTAGACGTTCAACTAGATCAGCCTTTTTGCCAGTAGAACTCAGGTCCCTTTCTTCCAATTCAAGTCTCAGGTCTTCAATTGTTAGCTTACACAAGGAAGGCATGATCACACACTTTATTTATTACGATTTATATTTAGTTATTATTAAAGATTCCACACTGTATTAAACCGAGCTTATATTACTTATTTATTTTTTATCCACTTCTGATCACCATTTTGTTACGCGATTGACTCTACTATTTTATTTATTTATATCTTTAGGCCCTAAGTTTAATTTAAATAAAGGAAGACTTACTTATATTATTTTATTTACATCACTTATTTATTTTAATAATTACAAATAACACCAACTAACACATCTAATTTATTTACAACTCAAATTTATTATTTAATTAACTAAACATAATAACTTCGATAACTAATATATACATTTCATTAAATCCGATTCGAATACAATTATATCACGCGTCGCGGCTCGTTCATTGACTGACTGGCCTGTGCTCGAATTCCTGTTCTTAAATACTCTGACAGCGGTCTCCACGAATCGCCGTGGAAGGTCTGGCCTTTACTCGTAACCACGGGAAGCATCGAGAATAATTAGGCCGGGTTGTGAGGCGTCACAATAAGTTGCTAGCCGTTGCTAAGGGCAACCGACACAATAAATCACAGTCGAAACGAAAAATAAATCTCCACTACATTTTAAAAATCATTTTTAACAATTAAATGTAACTTTCGGACAAAATAATTTTTATTTTAAGATAATATCAGTCTTTCTTTAGTCAATGACTGTTAAATAATTTCTTAATTGTTATAAATAAAGTCACTACGATTTAAGAAAACAAAAACAATTATCTCGGCTTCAGTTGATCGTAGAATATTTTTATTTGGTTTTGAATCTTTATTTTGGCTTCAGCAACAATAATCTGCAAGTGAGAAACTCATTGGATGTACAGGGGCGGCTTCAGTTCTAAATGTTTATAACGAAATTTGCCCCCTTATTTTCAAACCCGAAATAAGAGGTTGAAAAATGTTATACGCATTTATTTACATCAGAATATGAAAATATAAGTCTTTAGAAGGAGAGTGGATCTTGGATTAACTCTGTACGATTTTTTTTCAAAAAGTTATAGCCTTGGACATTTGACCTCCTGGGATAAGAAAATTATAATATCTAAGCAACAAGTTCACAAATCGGGCACTACAAATTTTTTTTATGTTTAGTATTGAAAGGTCTTCATTTTAAAGGATTAAAAAACATATAAAAAAATTTTTTACAATAAATAACGTAATTGAAAAAAACGGCCATTTTGGACCTTTCGCAGGCTGTTTTGCAATAACGTATTAAAGAAATTAAACTGGCAATAGCGCAAATTGTAGGTTTTTAATTTACTACAATTTTCTATTTAAAACTTTCTCTCTAAAATGAATATCCTAAGCTGCAAAATTAAAAATCTTTAAAAATTGCAAATTTACCAAATGAAAATCGTCATAAATAAAAAACCGCACAATATGTTTGGTTACATTTTATTAGAAGTTATTCCTGGCATCGTCCTTTACAAAACCTGATAGGTTTCAAAAATTCCTGAATTATATCCTGAAATCGACCTATTTTTCACCCACAGCTTGGACTATAAACTGTTTTCGTATCCGGTTATACTCTCTACTGGGTTAATCATTGAGATTGGCCAAAATACGTATTCTTAACTTTTTATTCTCTTCTGATAACTCTGCATACTCCCTAGTGTGGCCCAAAAATGGGTCTTGATCTTGCAGTCTTGGTCTTGTTCTTGCATTTTAGCAAGACCAAGACTGCAAGATTTGAGCAAGAACAAGACTAACCCTGCGAGACTCTTGCGTCTTGCAGTTAGGACCGAGTGTCATTTAAGTAGTATAATATTTCGGGTATATGCTTAGATGTATAGAGACTCTATGAGACGCAAAAAAATATGTAAAACAAACATTTGTAAAATTTGACTTATGCGCATTACGAACAAAACCATAAGCATACATAGCGAATCAAAATATCGATTATAAGAAAATTTGCCACATTTGATACGTACTCAGGGGTCATAAGTACAATGTAAAAATAAAACATTTTAAACATTCTTTTTGCTCTGAAATTAATTGTCCAGATTTTTTTTATTTAGCTAATGCCTCGATAACTAATGGCCATTGGCATGGTAGGTACGATAATTTTGAACAGTTACGTACCTAATAGTGTCATGTGTGGTGTGTGTGTTGAGTAAGTGTTTTGTTACTTTGCAAAGTCGACGTCATTGTCTTTGCAAAGAGACGCTAATTGTATCCGAACTTCTGCGGTCCCTCGGGTGAGTACCGATCTCACAAGGACAGAAATCACTCATTTACTAATTTATAATAAATGAAAAATTTCTGACCCTGGTGAGATTCGAACCCACAACCTTTCGGATTTTTTCGATCCAAAGGCAGGCGCTCTTACCACTGAGCCACGGAGGGTGTTGTCCAGATTTTGATAATAGTCGCCACAACATTTTAAAAATATGTCATCTCAGCTTAGCTGATAAGAAATATAATATTACAAATTTTATCGGCCTAAGTTATTAGACTAAACATTGTTTGTGCTGAGTGTGCGATATCAGTTAAACAAACCGAAATTTGCTGAAATTACGCGGATATTTTCGGCTAACTATCAAACAAGAGTCTATTTCTATTGCATTTTAACATAATGAACAATAAGTTTCTTTCATTGATAGGCAATTCTTTTGGGGTTTATGACACAGACACAATGTTGCGTTGTTAATCGCGAAACAGATTATGTTACAAACATAAAAATAAAAATGTATACCATTTTTATTCATTCAGTTGCGGTGCGAAACCAAAACTGTCTTAACTTTTACTTAGATCAGAGAGTGCAGCCAGTACTCTTATCGACGATTTCACCTCTTGTTAGAGGTTCATCAGAGACTGCATAGGCTGCTTTTCTCTGGCCCAGGTAAAAATCTTCGACATATCCATCTCCCACCGCAACTGACGAGATGGTAGTAGGTGCCTAGCGGCATCTGCTAAATAAAAGACTAAGTTTTTCAACCTAATAAAAATATTTGTAAATTAAATATTTTTAAAAGATTTTTAATTGAAAAACTTTATTGGCCCATTTCCTGGTGACAACCTCCAAGGCTTCTACAATATGCAAGCACATGGATGCTGCAGTGAAGACTAAAGGGAAGGAATTCTTCACTATGCAATTCACAACCCCCGTCTGCAGCATGGTAAAGTTCCAACGGAAAATGGACCTAGTTACTCTATAGGAGTAATACTAATATAAAAATAAAAATGTATACCATTTTTATTCATTCAGTTGCGGTGCGAAACCAAAACTGTCTTAACTTTTACTCAGATCAGAGAGTGCAGCCAGCACTCTTATCGACGATTTCACCTCTTGTTAGAGGTTCATCAGAGACTGCATAGGCTGCTTTTCTCTGGCCCAGGTAAAAATCTTCGACATATCCATCTCCCAAACTTAGTCTTTTAGATTATGTTACCTTTTCAGTGTTCGGTATGCTTATCTTTGATAAAGATATTTAAACTCATGATTCTTTTTAATCGCGCAGCAGACTACAAACAAAAAATTAACAGTTTAAATTTCATTGACACTTTCGCATTTTAAACTTAAAGATGAAGTCTCTATTTTCATCCCTTTTTAAATTACTACTTTAATCATTGTAGTATTAATGTTATTCAAAAGTAACGAGACAAATTAACAGATAATTCCGGCTGCCCTATAAACAAAATACCGAAATATTTAAAGTAACGAAGTATCGAAGTAACAGTATAGGGTATTGGACTATTGGACTAGGGAAAGTAACAATATCCTACTTAGGGTATTGGATACTTTGGATAGTAACGAGTATAAAGAATTGTATTATGTATTTTGAATTAATTTTTGGTCAAAAAAATTAATATAAAGATAAAGTAACAGTACAATCAAAGCAACCGCGTACTCTTTGTAATTTAATTTGCATTGTATTTTATTTTGTATTTAAGTAAATTGTAAATTGTATAACTCTTTTATTCCATTTCATATCAAGTGGGGATCGATCAATCCCTTTTTAGACAGATAATGGTCTTTGAAATACAGTCAACTTTATGTCATTAATTTGGTTTTTTTTGTATTTTAACCATGTTTAGCACATGTAAGCTTATTAAATGCAAATGTTTATTAAGAAACATGATGACTCCCGTGGACCATGGATAGCTCAGTTAATTTTCAGCATAGGCATGGATCGCTTAGATCGTGGGTTCACACCTTACCCAATGTCAGTATAGACATTTATTAATTTTATTTTTCATTAGTGCGGCTATGTTAATTCGAGATTAAAATGTACGTACTCTGTTATAGTGCACAGATTCTAAAGTTGCCGGTCGGGGATGGCGTCTATGCGTAGTATTATAGTCGGTGTAAAGAGAGGATATATTCGAAATAATGAAATAACAAATAATATAACATTTGTTATTTTATGATTTCTAATACTTTCTCTCTCTTACACCGACTGTAATACTACGAATAGACGCCATCCCTACCGGCACTTTTAGAATATGTTAAATGTACGTTGTTCTAAGATCTAAAGTAAGTAAAGATCTAAGTTCTAAGATCTTAATAAATAAATAGCAATAGGCTAATGGGTAACTGCGAGACTTGCAAGACTCTTGCTGCAAGACCAAGACCAAGACTGAGAGTACAAGACCAAGACCAAGACCAGGTGTATTGGCGCAAGACCAAGACTGTCTAAGTCTTGTCTTGGTCTTGCATTTGGGCAACACTAATACTCCCTATCAAACCACTCCTTCTTATCTGTTTTATAATTATTTGTATCAATTTTCTACTTACTTCTTTTGTAATGTGTTTTATTTTTTCCCATATTTCTTATACACTTGAGGCTCCATTATCTATTTCCAAAAACAGTTTTTCTATTTCTTCTTGATATTTTTGTCTTGTTGTTTCTTTTTTCAGTTTAGTTACTTTGTATGATTTTGTCCGAAAATGGTGCAAACTGCAGTCTGCCACTCTCGTAATAAATTCTGCGTGTGGTTTTCTATCATTACATGATCAATTTGATTAACGGTTTTTCCTTCCGAAAATGTCCACGTACCCTTATTGGTCTCATCTCTTTCTGCTGCGGCTGCGTACTTCTCACCACCATATTTTTTTCCATTGCAAAACTTCAGATATGTTTTCGTCTCTGTCCGTTGTCATCTTACTGATCGTGTTTGCTATTATTTCCTACTGTATTTCTGTAGATGGCTTCTTTCCCCATTTTGGCATTTATGTACATCTCCCATTATAATTTTGACGTCATGTTTCAGTTTCCTTTCATATTCCGTCTTCTACAAAAGATATATTATTTCTATATTCTAGACTATGTAACTAGGTCCATTTCCGTTTTAACTTTACCAAGCTGCAGACGGGGTTGTGAATTGCAACTTTTTAGAGAATTCCCTCCCTTTGTCTTCACTGCAGCATCCATCTGGCTTGCAAATTTTAGAAGCCTTGGAGGTGTTACCAGCGAAATGCACCAATAAGTTTTCAATTTAAAAATCTTTTAGTAATATTTTTAATATCTTTCAATATTATTAATGTTGCAATTAGGATTGAAAACTTTACATTTCAATTGCCAGATGACGCTAGTCACCTAATCCATACAAGTCAGTTGCAATGTGGGGATAAATTTTCAAGGTTTGGTCACTTCGAGCAGAGAGCAGCAGGCCTACGTCTCTCCGATGAGACTCCAATAAGAGTCGAAAATCGTCGATTCAGAGTGCTGGACTGCGCTCCCTGTTCTAAGTGAAAAATAAGATTGTATTGCCTTCGCATTGTACCTGAATAAAAATGGTATACATTTTTATTTTAGTATATACTATTTCGCTTTTTTCTGGCTATATAAACAGAAAATATCACCTCTTTTCAAACAGACGTACTAAAAATGTAAGTGAAAGTATAAAAATATATTTTATTTCAAAAAGAAGTAAGACTGAATAGATTGTTTCAATGTTGTTTCCGCCCTCGTTCTAACTGGCCTAAAACGATAAACCTTTTTATAAATGTATTTAAATTTATTTATTAAAAACGTGCATTAAAGTCATATATCATAAAACAATAATTTTAATGAACCGTCTAAAAAACATTTTTCCAATATCTTAAAATACACGAAACAAAAGAAATAAAAACGGAGACAGCATAATCATCTAACGATAGCTTATAATAAAGTAAGTTGTTTACCCTCAAGCCAGAGTGATCTATGTTACCATCACAAATAACAGGTCTGACAATAAATAACAACTCTGGAAATGGTCTTCATTATATTTTCTTTATTTTTTGACCGGTTTCAAGTCTTTGAAATGTGAGATATATATGTTGTGTCAACAGAAGTTATGAAAGCTTAGAAATGGTTATAAAATGCTCGTCGCATTTTATAAATAATAAGAGTTGACTTCCAGGTCACAAATTTTATTCCGTGTAAATATTTTTGAAAATAATACCCTATATACCTACTTATATCGAGCTAAAAAAAGGCGTATATTTAGTAGGATATTAAATTTAGATATCTGTGATTAGTAACTTAGAAAACCACCATCTTTCACTAACGCTGTGGTCTCCAATAAATGCCATACGTGGCGTACAGCGTAATGCCGCAGGAAAATTGGTCATTTCCGTTACTTTTAATAAACTTTTAGGGACAAAAACTATCCCGACACCAAATCGGACGTCGAAACGTTAATAAAATAATTTTTTAGTTAAATTGTGGCTTTTTACCATTTATAACAGTTAGTTACAAAAATTCCACAAGGAAATAGCTTCAGAACAACCCCTATCTTTATTTAAGTTACTTGTTTCTGAAAAAATATTAACAGGCATTGCAGTGGGTAGGAAATAGACATTTTTGGCACATTTTTAGACAAACTAAAAAGTACTCTACGACGTGTGCATAATTCGGGAAAGAGTCGGATTGGTGCTGATAACAAAATAATAACATATCAATTACGTTACTGATCCGAACAAATAATTTTAGTGTAGGAAACAGAGGTTGAACCTCGCAAAATGGACACAAGTCCGGTTTTATTTTTTTTTCTGGTATATTAAGGGGTGCTTATTATGAGACTAACTTTTTTTTTTAATTTCGCCCCGGAAATAATTAAAAATTATTCAATAGTAAAATGAAGAGGACTATAGTTCCTACTATTTATTTTCCGATAGCAAATGTCTATCACCCACCGTTTAGCGGGGGTGGCGCCCCAAAGTTGACAAATTTTAAAAAATGATATTTTAAAAAAAAATTATTTTTCCCTAACTGTAACGAAAATTAGGAAGAATCTCTCTGAAAATTAATCACAAATAAGTGGCTGATTTTTTTGGATACGTTTAATTTAAGGACAATTGAAAATGTTTTAATTACAGGGTGTTACATTTTAAAAAACCCATTTTTTTACCATCTAAATTGCTTATGCTATAGTAAAAAAACTTTCAGCGATTATCCACGTACTGGTGTCATTTACAAATTTCTATAATGCACCGCCTTTTTTCCGAAACCACCCCAAAAAAAGGAGAATTAATAAAGAAAGTGATTTTCTTGGAATCCTTCACACACCATGCCCTTCACACACCATGCCCATTATTAAAATGCTTCATATATCATTTTGTGTACGTTTTTATTACCCATGCATGGACACCAAAAGCGATTTCTTGATGCAACCCCTGTAGCCAAAACAGAAATAAATAAAGGGGGGTTGAAAAAAAAAATTTTTTTTGCCTTTATTGCAACTGTTATTATTGCAACATCCTTGTGGAAACTACCCCTATCCTTGAAAATAAACTGCAGAAACTACCCCTATTCCTTGCAGAGTATGTTTTTACGATTTTCTCATTATTTATGCATTTTTTTGAAAAAAATTGTATACAGAAATAAGACCACTATTTTTTCTACAAATAAGTTCCTATACATTTTTTTCGTTTAGGCAACCGTTACGGCACAGTGGCACCATAAACCTCAGAAATGCTTTGGCAGCCCCAGTTTTTATTTTGTTTTTGTCACATTCATTTAATTCATCTTTACTCTGGGCTAATTAGCAAAATTCATGGAAAAGTTATTTACCAGCAATTTTATTGCTGGAATCGAATTATAAGATCCTATATATTAATAATATAGGTATGCAAAGTCCGCAGATAGTGTGCTACTTTTTTTATAAACAAAATGGCGCCGACAAATCGTATTTTTTTAAATTATTGCTCTCTAACTTTGAAGATTTTAACTTTACAGCCAAAACAGCTTCATAAAAATTCACCGCAATTAAATTCTGCATAGAGGTATGTTTTTCACGATTTGCTCCGACGAAAATTTTCCTCGGAAAATGCGGGTTTTCCTAACAAAAACTCTAATTTTCAAATAAAGTTTTAGGTAAGTAATTATTAATCAATAATTAAATAACTTAGTGGCATCAAAGCTTTCTTGGTATAGATTGTAATTCCAGAAGCCGGTGAAAATTAAACGAATATTTTAGCAACAATTCAATTGTTAATTAACAAATTACGATCGCAATAATAACCAAAATAATCATGATACATTGATCAAATTTATAAAGATTATAAATATGAGATGCTTATTTAATACTTTATCGACAAATTATAAATTTTTCTTTTTTTTGCATAATCTTTAAATTTTGAAAAAAAAAATGAGTTTTAATACGCTGGTCTAATTAGTAAAGTACAAAGAAAGGTTATTTACCAGCAATTTTATTGCTGAAATCGAATTATAAGATCCTATATATTATTAATATAGGTATGCAAAGTCCGCATATAGTGTGCTACTTTTTTTATAAACAACATGGCGCCGACAAATCGTATTTTTTTAAATTATTGCTCTCTAACTCCGAAGATTTTAACTTTACAGCCAAAACAGCTTAATAAAAATTCACCGCAATTAAATTCTGCATAGAGGTATATTTTTCACGATTTGCTCCGACGAAAATTTTCCTCGGAAAATGCGGGTTTTCCTAACAAAAACTCTAATTTTCAAATAAAGTTTTAGGTAAGTAATTATTAATCAATAATTAAATAACTTAGTGACATCAAAGCTTTCTTGGTATAGATTGTAATTCCAGAAGCCGGTGAAAATTAAACGAATATTTTAGCAACAATTCAATTGTTAATTAACAAATTACGATCGCAATAATAACCAAAATAATTATGATACATTGATCAAACTTATAAAGAGTATAAATATGAGATGCTTATTTAATACTTTATCGACAAATTATAAATTTTTCTTTTTTTTGCATAATCTTT
Organism: Diabrotica virgifera virgifera; assembly: GCF_917563875.1. Classification (NCBI taxonomy): domain Eukaryota; kingdom Metazoa; phylum Arthropoda; class Insecta; order Coleoptera; family Chrysomelidae; genus Diabrotica; species Diabrotica virgifera. Next base: position 60,301,271 of record NC_065448.1, on the reverse strand, counting down.
AAATTTTGAAAAAAAAATGAGTTTTAATACGCTGGTCTAATTAGTAAAGTACAAAGAAAGGTTATTTACCAGCAATTTTTTGCTGAAATCGAATTATAAGATCCTATATATTATTAATATAGGTATGCAAAGTCCGCATATAGTGTGCTACTTTTTTTATAAACAACATGGCGCCGACAAATCTTATTTTTTTCAATTATTGCTCTATAACTCCAAAGATTTTAACTTTACACCAAAAACACTCAAATAAAAATTCACCCCAATTTAATTCTGCATAGAGGCATGTTTTTCCCGATTTGCTCCGACGAAAATTTTCGTCGGAAAATGTGTGTTTTCCCAACAAACTCTCGAATTTTCAAATAAATTTTTTGGGCCAGTAATTATTTATAAATAATTATATAGCTTGGTGCAACAAAAGCTTTCTTGTTATGGATTATAAATTCAGAAGCCGGTGAAAATGAAACGAATATTTTAGCAACAATTTAATTGTTAATTAACAATTTACAGTCGCAATAACAACCAAAATAATTATGAGACATTGATCAAACTTAGAAAGGTTATAAAGGTGTGATGCCTATTTAATATTTTGTCGACAAAATATAAATTTTTCATTTTTTTGCATAACCTTTAAATGTTTAAAAAAAATTGTTATAAACAAATTAACATTTCTCAGAAATTGTTTATTATATTCTAATTTAAAAAAATACTTAAAATGCATATTTCATAGGTCTTGAAAATGAATGTTTTAAAAAAATTTTCCAACCATTTTCAAAAAAGTTATGAAACAGCAAAGTAAATATACGAAATCTCCATTGTTTATAATTAGTTTTAATCGTTTCAAAGCTTAGAAGTAAGTCTATGGTACAACCTAATTATTCACAAAGAATGTCAAAAATTAGTGCAATGGTTATATTTTAATCAAAGATTAAAAATACTTTTTTTGTAATTTTTAGCGCAAACGTAGGCCTGATACAGAGTCGGAGCTAAAATGTTCACTCGAAGCGACTGACACGCAGCATGCATTATTTATTAAAAGTGTACATCACGCGGCCGGTCGTCGCTCCTAGTGAAAATTTTAGCTACAGTACTGTGTTACTCTACTTTCGCGCGTGTAAATTACAAAAAAATATATTTATAATCTTTAATTTAAATATAACTATTAAACTGATAATCGATATTTTTTTGTAAATAATTAGCTTGTACTTTAAACTCACTTCTACGCTTTCAAAGAATTAAAAAAATATATAAACACAGTAGTAATCGTATGTTTATTTTGCTGTTTCATAACTTTTTTACAAATGGTTGCAAAAAAGTTTTAAAGCATTCATTTTAAAGATATTTAAAATGCCCATTTTAGCTATTTTTTTAAATTATAATATAATAAAAACTTTCTAAGAATCGTTAATTTGTTTATAACTTTTTTTTTTAAACATTTAAAGATTAAGCAAAAAAATAACAAAATTCATATTTTGTCGACAAAATATTAAATAGGCATCTCATCTTTATAAGATTTCAAAGCTTGATCAGTGTATCGTAATTATTTTGGTTATTATTGCGACCGTAAATTATTAATTAACAATTGAATTGTTGCTAAAATATTCGTTTAATTTTCATCAGCTTCTGGAACTATAATCTTAACCAAAAAGGCTTTTAAGTAACCAAATTATTTAATTATTGGTAGATAATTACTTATCTAAAACTTTATTTGAAGATTAAAGATTTTGTTGGGAAAACCCGCATTTTTCGAGGAAAATTTTTGTCGGAGCAGATCGGAAAAAACGCGTCTCTATGCAGAATTTAATCACGGTGAATTTTTATTTGGGTGCTTTTTTTGTAAAGTTAAAACCTTCGGAGTTATAGAGCAGTAATTGAAAAAAACACGATTTTCGTGCGCCATTTTGTTTATAAAAAAAGTAGCACACTATCTGAGGACTTTGCATACCTATATTATTAATATATAGGATCTTATAATTCGATTCCAGCAATAAAATTGCTGGTAAATAACTTTTCCCAAAAATGGCATATTCTCCGATAATCAGCCCAGACTATTTATCGATAACGTACTTAGGGAAAATAAAAGAACATACTGTCTGCTACACATTACGACCCATGCATATTTTATTTTCTTTGCAATCTAAAGCCACAGTGATGGCCCAAAATCAATTTTTGATTATTTTCTTTATTAATTCTCCTCTTCTTTTGGGGGGTTCCTGAGAAAGTATGAGGGTGCATTATACACATTTTTAAATAACACCAGTACATTGATAATCCCTAAAAGTTTTTTTACTCTAGCATAAGCGGTTCAGATGGTATAAAAAAGGGTTTTTAAAATGTAACACTCTGTAACTAAAAAATTTGCAATTGCCCTTAAATGAAACCTATACCAAAAAATCAGCCACTTATTTGTGATTAATTGCCGCAGGGGTTCTTCTTAATTTTCGTTACAGTTAGGGAAAAATAATTTTTTAAACATCTTTTTTAAACATTTGTCAACTTTTGAGCGCCACCCCCGCTAAACGGTGGGTGTTAGACATATGCTGTCGGGAAATAAATAGTAGGAAATATAGTCCTCTTCATTTTACTATTAAATAAATTTTTTGCAAAACGTACAGGAAGGGCTACGTTTCGCAAAAACCACAAATTACCCCATTTAAAGGGATGAAAAGGGGGATTCCGGGGCAAAAATTTTTAAGAAAAAGTTAGTCTCATAATAATATACCAAAATATACCATTGATATACCAAAAAAAAAATAAAACCGGAATAGTGTCCATTTTCCGAGGTTCAACCTCTGTTTCCTACACTATTTAAATTTTTAGGATATTTATAAATATATAGCTATTCGTTTACGTGAGAAATATTCTATTAAGCGGTACTATTTTATTAAAATGTATACCTATAAACGGATAAATCTATTAAAGAGTAAAAGAAAAAATTTCGGGATCTCAAATTTCTATTCCCTAAATTTGGATACTAAACCTTAACCCGGCATTGGTCGCTAGGTAGGTTGTTACGCGAGTGGTCGCGCGTGAGATTTTCTCTCACATATCCAACTTTTGCCTTTCTTTACAAATTTTTTCAAAAAAGATGAGGTTTCATCAACGATAAAGCCATTTGCTTTAAAAAGACACGACGTTTTTTTGTTTTATTATTATTATCTTTATATAAATAGTCCAGAAAGCCACTGCGCATACGCTAGGAAAAATATTCTAATTCGGATTTTTTGCACAATCTTACTCAAAAAGGACTCCTTTTAACAAATTTGCATGTTGCCAGGACCAAAAAGTGGTCAAAAATTTTTTAAACGTTTTTTTTTGTTTTTTTCCTAAAATTATTATTTTTGCATGGAAAAAAGTTTTTTAGGTTTTTTGGATCATTCCAAACTGAAAAGATCTTTAGTAACTTTTCTCTAAAAATGATAGTTTTTGACATATAAGCGTTTAAAAATTGAAAAATTGCGAAATCGGCCATTTTTAACCCTCAAAAACTATGTGAAAAATTGAAAATTTGAATGTTGCCAAGGTAGGTACATATTCTTTAAACATCGATTGATGAAATCCCGAAGAGTTTTTTGCAATACAATATTCAAAACTCCTTTGTTTTTTAATTGCTAATCAAGTGTGCGCGACACTATTTTCCACCGACAGTATGGTGCAAATGAAAGGAATAAATTCATTATTTCGTAAACCGGCAACTTTAAGGAAAAATCCCGAAGCAGGTCGATTTTTATTTTCAAGTTATGATATTGTGGCATATATGATATACTAGTGACGTCATCCGTCTGGGCGTGATGACGTAATCGATGATTTTTTTGAATGAGAATAGGTGTCGTGTGGTAGCTAATTTGAAAGGTTTTTCAATTCTCTATTCAGTAATGTAAACATTTACATAATTATTTATACAAGGTGTCCTTCTACTTCTTTTTTTGTCAATTAATTTAATTAAATAAAAATTTTTTGGACACCCTGTATAAATAATTATGTAAATGTTTATATTACTGAATAGAGAATTGAAGAACCTTTCAAATGAACTAGCACATTTCCCCTATTCTTATTTAAAAAAATCATCGATTACGTCATCACGTCCAGATGGATGACGTCACTAGTATACCATATATGCCACAATATCATAACTTAAAAATAAAAATCGACCTGTTTCGGGATTTTTTCTTAAAGTCGCCGGTTTACGAAATAACGAATTTATTCTTTTCATTTGCACCATACTGTCGGTGGAAAATAGTGTCGCGCACACTTGATTAGCAATTAAAAAACAAAGTAGTTTTGAATATTGTATTGCAAAAAACTCTTCGGGATTTATTCAATCGATGTTTAAAGAATATCTACCTACCTTGGCAACATTCAAATTTTCAGTTTTTCACATAGTTTTTGAGGGTTAAAAATGGTCGATTTCGCAATTTTTCAATTTTTAATCGCTTATATGTCAAAAACTATCATTTTTAGAGAAAAGTCACTAAAGTACTTTTCTGTTTGGAATGATCCAAAAATCCTAAAAAAACTTTTCTCCATGTAAAAAAAATAATTTTAGGATAAAAACAAAAAAAAAACATTTAAAAAATTTTTGACCACCTTTTGGTCCTGGCAACATGCAAATTTGTTAATAGGAGTCCTTTTTGAGTAAGATTGTGCAAAACATCCGAATTAGAATATTTTTCCTAGCGGATGCGCAGTGGCTTTCTGGACTAAAATGTGACTATTGATGCCGCCAATATTTAACATAGAAAAATACATGGTAAGTTACCATCTACAACTAACCCGTGAAACAGAATATACTATTTTCATATCATCGACCACACCCACGGCGCCTTTTATTAGATCATAAAAGGATATTATTTTAGGTTTTAAGGGGAAAAATAAAATTAATTTTTATACACAGTTGGTGACGCCGGTGGTCGCTTGATGAGAGAATCTCTCACATGAAGCGCACTGACTTAACAATCTGGTAATACTAAACTAAGTAAACTGAGTCACTATCTGAGCGGACGAGTCTATTAGATTGTCGAGGGAGAATAGTTAGGAGACTAAAAGGAACTACAGCGCGTATAATTTCCCAGAAAAAAATTTGTGCGCAATTTTCTGAAACCGTGAGAGAAATTCTCATATAGCGGCCACTGGCGGGTTAAAGCTTAAACCTAAATAAGTGTGGTCGACTGTATCTCTATTGGCTACCTTTAATTAACCATATTTACGCTGTGTACTGCTGAGGGTTATAAAGTGGAAAAAGAAAGGGAATACTTTGTTTTACCATTTGAAACTTATTACATGTAAAAGCTTTATTTTTATAACTTACCGAAAATATAATTAGTTAAACAGTATATATTATAATATAGTATCGTGTTTAAAGTTTATTTGCAAATAAAGTAACATCACAACGGTTCTGCTTGTAAACATGAAAAATAATTTTCTTAACGTCCAAAAAGATTTTCGGTCGGCTAGTCCGTTTCCGCTGTGAACCGGAAGTCGCGTGAACCGAACCGGATATAACAAACTGTAGTAGAATGTCTCAACTACAAAGTAATCCTTAAAATCTTGTTCTGTTTTCTGTTTATATTAAGGATGAATCTTATTCTTTAAACCCTTATACCCCTTAAATAATGCAATCGCACTAATAAAACTTTATTAAATAAAAATTTAAAACCGATTATATTTCTATAATTATTAGCAGTCCCATTTATGGTAGGGGAGCAAAGTATGCTAAATGTGTAGTCACTCGAGCGCTTTGGAGATATATTGGGTTGTGAAGAGTAGGTCCTAAAACCAAAATAAGTTAAGTACAATTTTCCATTTTAGCGGGGACTTGCCCATTTATAATTTAATTTTCCATTTCCAACAATCGTTTTTTTAGATTATAGCGCCATCTATCCATAATTTGAAAAAATGTCCCGAATAAAAGTTACTTATTTTTTACGTACGGGTCCAAGTCTGCAATAAAAAAATGAGGCTCCCATTTAAGAATTTAAAGTAACTCCCCACCCCACCTCCGTCGAGGGTCGTGCTTGGTGCCATTCTATAGATTTTTCAAAAATATTGAATAAGTGTATTATTCAGTTTTTCGATCTGATGTTCATTTCGCGAAATATCGCGAGATTCGTATTATAATATTATATTTACCCCCACCCCTCTCCGTGTGAAGTCGTGTTTAATATCATTCGATAGATTTTTGAGAAATATTGAGTACGTATTTTTGAGTTTTTCTATCTGTCATTCATTTCGCGAAATATTCTGTCTCTTAATATTCTTTTTGTCTCTTAATATTTTTTCTATAATGCAGTTTTTATTGAGTTGATGCTTATTTTTAAATATGTTTACCTAAAAATTTTATGGGGATTTTATTCTTTTAAACCCTCTAAATGTTTGTGTATGTTCCAATTAAAATATTACTGCGGTACCATTAGTTAAACACAGTGTTTTTAAAAGTTTTTTGCCTCTTTGTATTTTTTCGAGAAGGCACCTGTTATCGAGATGTAGCTTCTTTTTAATATGGTTCAAAATGTACCTAAAAATGTAAATCATACATACATTTTCATATTATTACCAAGTCTCCATAATCGTACTTAACCATATACAAATATGTGGTGGATTTGACAAATATTCAAAATATCTCGATAAAAACTGACTTTTCAAAAAAGTACTAAGAGCCAAAAAAAGTTATAAAAATATTGTGTTTAACTAATGGTACTACAATAATAATTTAATTGGAACGTACACAAAAGTTTGGGGGGTTTAAAGGAACAAAACCCACATAAAAATTTTATGGGGTGTCCAAATTTCACTATAATTTTTTGTTAAGATGCTACTGCTCTAAGAATACCACATGTCTATTTTCAATAAAAAATTTCTAATAGTTTTTGATATATTGGAAAAAATCTATTTTCATTTTGTAACTTCAAAGGGTTGTAACTTTTTTTTTGTGCACATTTGTACTAAGGTAAGTTAGGTTCAACCAAACTATTTTTGGTCCCAGAATATGTGATTAAATTTATGACCTGTATTTTTGTTACACCCTGTATATTGGTCCGTAATACAGGGGAGTTCGTTAAGGGTATCCCAAAAAAATACCTATTTTTAGAAAAACTCGAAATCGTCAGATTAAGTTAAGTACATACAAAAAGTTTTTATTTCAAAAACCTGACGATTTGAGCGGTGTCTAAGGAAATGGGTGAGTCACAAAATTTCATAAAAAAAGGAAATATTTCGCGAAATAAACGTTATATCGAAAAACTAAAAAATACGTATTTGATATATTTCAAAAATTTATCGAATGATACCAAACACGACCCCCACGAAGATGGGGTAAATTTAAAATTTTAAATACAAACCCTGCCATATTTCACGAAATGAACAACATATTGAACAATTAAAAAATACACACGTATTCAATATTTTTCAAAAATTTATCGAATGGCACCAAACACAACCCACCACAGAGGAGGGTGGCGGGTTACTTTAAAATCTGAAATAGGAGCCCCCATTTTTTATTGCAGATTTGGATTTCGTACGTAAAAATAAGTAATTTTTATTCGAGACATTTTTTCGGATTATGGGGTGATGGCGCTATACAATCGAGAATAACGATTGTTAGAAATGGAAAATTTATTAAAAGCTGGAAAGTTCCCAATAAATGGAAAATTTGACTATACCTTTTTTTGATTTTAAGACTTAATCTTCACAACCCAATAGGTGCCCATAATGCTCTAGTAAAATAAGCTTGTAAGTCAATATTTAAATTTATTGGTACTAGCGACATCTACAAAAACCTCATAAGTAAGATTTTAAGTTACAAAACCTCGTAAGTTAAATTTTTATGAGACAAAACCTTTAATGATAGTTTAAGATTTTAAGTAATAAAACCTCATAAGTCGCTCTTTGACAAGAAAAAAAACAATATTACCGAATTTTACTTAATGGTAATGGAATCGTTACCTAAAAAGATCCCTACACACAAAAAACGAATAAATTAAATCTAACATAAAGAAGCCAAAATGTTTTTCGTCTCTCCTCTAAAGTTACATAAAACTGACTTACGAGGTTTTGCAGTTTAACTGTCGATACTTTTCTCCCCTACTATTAATTATGCTTCGGTGATAAATGCAAACATAAAAATTTACCGTTATATGAATATAACATAATGTGTTTATAATCTAAATAACAAATAAATAAAAAATTGCTTCAAAACTAAAATTTTGTTATGAAAAAAGGCCGTTTATTTTATTTTTTTTTCTATTCTCATACTATATTATATCAATTATGATGTCACTACCTGTATCATAATAAACTGACAATAATAATAATAATAATAATAATAATAACAACTGCTTCGTTCACAGCTTAACAGTAAAAATTTGTTTAAGGCACTGAACACCTACGCTTGTTCCGCGCTTAGCTATTCATTTGGTATTGTTAAGTGGACAAAAACGGATATAGAAAATCTTCAGCGAAAAGTACGAACACACCTCACAAAGGCACAAAAACACCACCCTAAAAGTGCAGTAGAACGAACGACATTACCCCGGTATTTAGGAGGAAGAGGACTTATGGATATAGGTGAGCAATTAGATAAACAAATTGCTAATTTAAGAACTTATTTTCAGATGCAGGCTGAGACATCTACTCTACACCGCGCAATTTGCGCAGTAGATGACACAACACCGATCAAACTGAGGGAACCAGAAATGCGCATAAACCACCTTACTAAGGACGAAAAACTGCGCACCTGGATGGGTAAACCTCTGCACGGGCGACATCCCAATGAGGTTAGCCAAGACTATGTCGACAATACAGCGTCGAACTATTGGTTGACATCAGGAAAGATGTTCCCTGAAACGGAGGGTTCATTACTGGCCATTCAGGATCAGGTTATACCAACCAGAAATTACCTGAAATATATCGTCAAAGACCCTCAGGTTCAAAACGACAGATGCCGATATGGATGTCAAGCCCAAGAAACCATCCAACATATTACAGGGGGCTGCCAGGCATTTGCTGCAACTGAATACAAGGAACGGCATGACGCAGTGGGAAAAATCCTTCATCAAGAGATAGCTAACAAGCTGGGACTTCTCCAAACGGACCATCTCCCATATTATCAATACGTTCCTGAGAGTATGCTTGAGGATGGCAACTACAAGCTATACTGGGACCGCAGTGTGCTCACAGACCAAACAGTGGCACATAATAGACCAGATCTCGTACTAGTTAATAAATTAACAAGACAAACAACACTAATTGATGTGGCGATACCTAACAACAATAATCTACGTAGTAAATTTACTGAAAAGATCGCCAAGTATAGAGATCTGGAAATTCAAATACGGAGACAATGGAGAATGCAAAGTACCCAGACGATACCTATTGTTATGTCTACTACTGGAGTCATTCCGAAGACCCTCCTCGAAAGCATAAAAAAGCTGGGTCTCAATGAACATATTTATAAGACCATGCAGAAAGCTGTACTACTTGCGACGGCCAGAAGTGTAAGACAATTTTTGGGAGATACACCTGCATTCCAAGTCACCTAGGGCTCGATAACACGGAAAGAGTCCCACCAGAGCTCAATCCTTTTGATACCGTAGGTATCTGGGATGAGTCAATTTTCCCCTCAGAGGGAGTGTGAGCCGTATGGCTAAATCTGGATAATAATAATATCATAATAACTTAATAATGATACAGATTGTCATTAAGATGCAGATTTTTACCAAATAGAATCGCGATATGGCATTCGCGATATATAGCGATATTCACGAGGTGGTACACGCGCAGTTACCAATGGCGAGTCAAATTCATACGCTTTGACAGTTCTCAATATGTAAACAAACTGTCAAACTGACAAACTACTTAATTTGTTTGCGTTACAAAATTAATAAATTTGAATATATTTTTTGTTGTGAATCATCATAGAAAAAATAGTGTATACAACTTGCATTTAATTATCATTATGAAGCTCGTACTCTATAAGAAACTCGCCGCATACGGCTCGATTCTTATCCCTCATACTCACTTCATAATGACCATCATTAAATGCTCGTTGCATAATATACTATTAAAAGTTGATAGATGAATATTAAGTATATTTATAGCAATAAAATGCCGTAAAAGAACACAATTTATTTATTTATTTTTCTAAGCTTGCCAACTAATGGGTTAACTATACTTTTCTCTATCAACGCATCTAATGAAATAACACTGTATATGTGGTTTATGGTCTCATGAATCTTTGACCATTCCCTTAATGTGTCTGATGTAAGTGCGGTACTCTTAGATATTAAAGCCCTTATAGTAACACACCCTTTAGTTTGTGTGCGGTCAGAACAATTAATATTATTACCTTTTCGGCAAAAGTGGGTCTAGGAGTTTGAAAGTTTTAAGGGTCAGCTATATATTTAACCACCATGGAACTAATGAGAGGGTTCTTTGTAGGTGAAATTCCTATGAAGTGCTTTAAGGGCTGATTTTTATTTTTGATGAACAATAATTTTTCTTGTAAGCGTACACACTTTGCAAAAGTAATGTTGACATTAAATTTGACAGTATGTTTAATTTTTCGTGTTTTCATTATAGACCAGTAAGGATTTGCGAAAAAACGTCTATTTTTGGATGTGAGAGGTGGCATTCGGATTTTTGCAGATAAAGTTAGGTGACACCTTCAGTAATAATAATTGACTTATGCTCCTTCTCAAATATGCCCAGAACATTAATAAAAAAAATTAAAATATTTAAAAATTTCGAAAAACATCGATTTTTTCTGCTTTCTTTGCTTATAACTTTAAAACGATTCGTTTTGGAACAAAGTCGTAGAGAAATAAAATTAAGATAATTGAATTTTGTATGATATACGACTGGTAGAAATGTCTTAAGGTATTACCTTTCCTGCAATATAGCAATAAATACAAAATAAGGGGGCAAAATAAGTCTGTTGTTATTCAATATTTTTTAACCACTTTGGTGGCACTTAGAACCTTAGTAATTCGCTTAAGAAATTCTTTGTAACATACTTAAATCGTGTAGCAAATTTCATTAAAATCGACCAAATAAATTTTGTATAATAAATTTGCAATCTAAATGTTTTTAAAAAAGTTCAAATTTTTTAAAATCTTTCTGAACAAAAAGTAGACCATTTAGAAGTTGGCTAATTTTTTCACATATAAAGAGGTGCTCTACCTATCTAATACACTTTACAGAATTAAATTCGGATTATTTAAGGGGCCCCAGCAATGTTTTAAATTTATAAACAATTTTTTGGCTTATAAACAAATAGCTTTGTTTAATAATAAAAAAATTAATTTTTAGCAATACAAATAATTAAAACCGGTATAATTTGACTTAAACTTTCAAGTGCTGTCAGCAGAATTGCTATTTTATTTTTTAATCAAACGTTATTCGCGTTCAAAAATTGCAATTTCTCGATTTTTTGAAAGTTCCACCGCGTTTATCTCGAAAACTATGCATCCTACGAAAAAACTTGTAAGAACATTTTTTGCTTAGAATTACCCAAGAAATACAAAAAGAATGCTTTATTTTGCGAAAAATCGATTTTATCTAATTCCTCAAGTTCTCTGTTTATAACAATCTTATCGACATCCGGATCAACTGTTACCCAAAAAATTCGTGTTCTACGGGTCAAAATACATAAAAAACTTGGGTAAGTCCATCTAAATAAAGGAGCCCTTAGCACCCCCTCCTGGCCACAGCACTAATTTGTTTATAAGCCAAAAAATTGTTTATAAATTTAAAACATTGCTGAGGCTGCTTAAATAATCCGATTTCAATTCTGTAAAGTGCATTAGATAGGTGGAGTACTTCTTTATATGTAAAAAATTTGACAATCTTTGTATGTTCTAGTTTTTGACTATCAACGTATTCTCCTATTCATAGATTTATATAGAAACGTGATTTGAGTTAACTAACATTATGGACGTAGTGATTCTGCAGTGGGATCTCATAACGTGTGATCCAAAATTATTGTCACCATAGGTGGCCCTAAACGACAGAGATGGCTATACAGTGCATGTCTATTATAAACTCAGATATACTTTTCAGTTTACGTCAACTTTGACAGATACTTGTCAGTGTACGTACGTCAACTTAAAAAACACTATAATTGAACATAAAAAGTAACAGAGGAAGCAAAATTTTAACTGGATACGTATTAAAAGGTCTTGAGATTGGATATCTTTTCAACGTGTTTTCATTCTTTATTCTTTGTTTGGAAAAGTGATTATAACAACATTTAATATAGCCGCAGTTGGCCGTGACGTCACACTCCGGCGGTCTTTCAGATTAAAACAAGACATACGTAATTTTTTGCAGGGATAGCTTTGATCCCAATATTTGTGGATCGCTCGTTACTATAATTATTAATAATAATACTTACGTTAAAATATAATTTATTTAAAATACACTCACCGACACCAAATTCCACTAAAATTCGTTTTATAACTTTATTATTTTTTTTTATCCGATTTTCAAGACCTTTGAATCAGTTTGTAGGTAATCTCCTTCTCAGAGGCATCTTTCAGTGCGTCACAAGTGACAGAAAAAAAGGTAGGCCCGTGATACATACACATTTATGATATTTATTCCAGTTGTTGATAGGTGGCCCTATAATCGAAAAAATGAGGGTGTTTACCCATTATTTACCTATTAAATATGTATACGAGATAATCATAGCATGGCTTTTTAGTTAAATCTGACAGTTGTCAGAATCGTAATCGTAATTTGGTATACAATCAAATCATTGGCAGCTAATCTGGAAAGCTCAACGTAGGTGGCGCTCGTGTAGTTGGAGGTCACCTCAACTTACGTCAACACTTCAAATCAATCTATTTCTAAGTAAATATTGCATATTTGTTTGGCTGTGTGAATTAAACTTAAGAGCATAAAATCCCTCAATGTTGTGCTGTGCATTTGTGCTCATCGAGAACATCAGGACACAGGTTTCCCAAAGATATTCTGATAAGAAAAAGTGGATTATAGTAATAAGAAAGAATAAATATGTGCTGACGATAAATGCACGTATCTGCAATAAAAAATTTGTTGAAACAGATTACGTATTCCCCCTAAATTCGACTGTAAAAAATAGAATACTTCACTATAAAATTCAGATCAAAATTTATTATAAACGCACGGATTAAGATATGCAATTTTATATACATTCACACTGTTGCCACATCTAGAATCGCTTTTTATGAAGTGAAAATATAAAAAAAATGTATATTTGAAATTATAATATAGAAAAATGTGAAATAATAAGTTGAAATAATTCTCAAGTTCTCAATATTTTTTAGTGACTAAAATATAACCTGACCAATCCGAACTTAGCGTCATCGAAAATAATATAAACATGTTAATAACTGAAAATTTAAGTGACATATTACCTTTAAAATATGCTTTAATAGTATATTATGCAACTAGCAATTAATGATGGTCATTATGAAGCGAGTATGAGGGTTACGAAACGAGCCGTATGCAGCGAGTTTCGTATAGAGTACGAGCTTCATAATGATATTTAAATGCAAGTTGTATACACTATTTTTTCTATGATCATTCATAACAAAAAATATATTCAAATTTATTAATTTTGTAACACAAATAAATTCAGTAATTTTTCAGTTTGACGGTTTGTTTACATATTGAGAATAAATAAATACCCTTAGATTGAGAACTGTCAAAGCGTATGTATTTGACTCGCCATTGGTCACTGCGCGTGTACCACCCTTATCGCGAATGCTATATCGCGATTCTATTGGTTAAAAATCTGTACCTTAATGAGAATCTGTATCATAATGAAGTTCATCATGATACAGGTAGTGACATCATAATTGATATATTATAGTATGAGAATAGAAAAAATGACTAATAAATAATTTGATCAAACCTAACCTAATCAAAAATAATATAAACAAGTTAATAACTAAAAAAACTCTCGGGGGAACCTGTAACCCCTAGAGAGCGCGTCCCCAAGGTGGCGGATAGGGGCATGTCCTCACCAGCCTAGTGCTGGCGGATAGGTAGGAAATGAAATACTACCCGCGGACCAACAGGTAGGGCGGAGGATGCTCTAAAGCTGTAGAGAAAGCAAATCCTCTAGGAGAAGGAATACTCCAAAATCAAACCCTGGTCCTCCAGGTCGGGGGTTGAGGCATCGGGTTAACTCCCCGTTACTCGGAAAAATTCAAACTGTTAAAAAACCTAGCGAAACGCCTCGGAATCGATTGATTATAAAACGACGACACATGCTACGGAAAAGGATGACGAATATTGGAACTTGGATCGTACAAGGGTTTAAACAAAAAATAAATGAAGTAATACACGAAATAAATAGACTGAACATAGACATCGCAGTGATTACCGAAACAAAACGAAAGGGTCAAGGATCAGAAAATATCGGAGAATATGATTACTTCTACAGCGGGGTACCAAAGGAGAAAAGAGCACAACAAGGTGTAGGTATACTTATACGCAAGAAACTAAGGAGATTCATAACTGCTTGGGAAGCCATCAGCGAAAGGCTCATAAAAATGAATTTAACTATCAAAGGAAAAAAGATTACGATTATTGGAGTATATGCAGTAAACGATGATGCACTGGTGAATATTAAGGACGACTTTTTTGAAAAGCTACATTCAGAAATTGCAAATATCGGCAGATCACGAGAAATTATAATCTTGGGGGACCTAAACAGTAGAACAGGCAAGAAACAGCACAATAAAGTCATAGGCCAATATGGTGAAGAAGCTATAAATGACAATGGTACTAGGCTAATAGCCTTATGCGAACAAAATGATATGAAAATCACAAACGGATTCTTCCAACACCGAGATATCCATAAATATACATGGACACAAAATACCCGAGGGCTGAAATCAATCATAGACTATACAATCATAAGACAAAAGACTAAATTGATTGTACAGGATGTGCGGGTATATAGAGGAGCCACTTGCGGCAGTGACCACCATCTATTAAAAACAAAGCTCACAATAGGAATAGATAGAGCAAGAGATTTAAAAGAAGCTGCAGCGGAAATAGAAAAATTAACAGAAAAGAAATACAACCTAAACAGCTTAGAACAAGAAAGCGTGAGGGATTTATACAGGAGTAGATTAGATAAAAAGTTAGAAACCATGCAATTTACCAGCAATGAAGAGCATTATCATTATATAAAAACATGTCTTCAGGAAGCAGCAACAGAGGCCCTCGGACTCCAAATAAAAAACCACAGAAAAACTCCGTATTGGTGGGACGAAGAAATAGAACAAGAGATTAAAAATAAAAGAGAGAAGTATAAAAAATTTCTGAACACAAGGACCGACGCCGATAAGGTGGAATACAAGAGGGTCC
This sequence comes from Diabrotica virgifera virgifera, assembly GCF_917563875.1. NCBI lineage: Eukaryota > Metazoa > Arthropoda > Insecta > Coleoptera > Chrysomelidae > Diabrotica > Diabrotica virgifera. The sequence goes on along the minus strand of NC_065448.1, from coordinate 60,285,917 downwards.
AAGCTAAAGTGCGAAAAATGATATGCCAAAAGAAGAATGAGGCTTGGGAGCAAAAGTGTAACATGATTAACACACATTTAGGAGGACGGAGAAGTACAGAAAGTTGGAAAGTATTAAAATCGCTACGACAGGAAAAGAAAAGAGATATAATATCAGCAATCAGCAAGAATGAGGACAGAGCGGAATTTTTAAATAACAGTGATACCAGCAATGTAAATATCTTAGCCTCACCATTACGGGTAACAACAAAAGAAGTAGAAGAAGTATGTAAGTTTTTAAAAAATAACAAAGCACCAGGACCAGGGAACATACCAGCTGAACTAATAAAATATGGCACAACAAAATTATATGAAAACCTGGCTAAACTCTTTCAAAGATGCATCAACGGAGCGGAAATCCCAGAAGAATGGAAGACATCATGGATATCCACCATACATAAAAAAGGCAGACGGGATCAATGTGACAACTACAGAGGCATCGCTGTAACGAACTCGATCAGCCGAATATACGGAAAACTGATTAAAAATAAAATCGAAAACGAATATAAAGATATAGAAGCTGAAGAACAGGCAGGATTCAGGGCAGGGAGATCAACGGTTGACCATCTGTTTTGTATTACACAAATTATTAAGAAGAAACTGGCCGTCAACCAGGAGGTGCATCTGTTATATGTGGACTTAAGAAAAGCGTATGATAGCATCCCACAAAACAAATTATGGGAAGCATTAGAGAAAACCAATATAAGCGCAAATTTAATAACAGCGACGAAACAATTGTATACCAAAACTGCATCAAGGGTGAAAGTTGGAAGCAGGCTATCGAGAGGATTCCAAATTAGCAAAGGCCTAAAACAAGGGTGCTGCCTTTCACCGACATTATTTAAGATCTACCTCGAACAAACTCTAAAACTTTGGAAACGCAAATGCAAAAACATGGGATTACCGATCAGCAACAATACAATATACACTTTGTCATTTGCAGACGACCAACTTGTACTAGCGCAAGACTACGATGATATAGCATATATGACAAGGAAATTAATAGAGGAGTACAAAAAAGGTGGTTTGGAAATAAACATAAAGAAGACCGAATATATGTGTATCGGTGGGACACAGCAGGACCTTACACTGGGGAATGGCGAAATTATTAAACATTGCGACGCATATAAATACCTTGGTATGACCATCACACAAGAAGGAAGCGTAGACCGGACGATAGAAGAAAGAAACAACCAGGGAAGAAAAGCAATTACCCTTCTCAATAGCATCCTCTGGGACCAGTCAATATCAAACAACAACAAACATAGAATATAGAATACAATTGTTAAGAGTATAATCACTTACAGCAGTGAAGTATGGCAAATAAAAGAAAGATACAAGAGAAAACTTGAAGCAACAGAAATGGATTTCTGGAGGCGCTCAGCAGGAAAATCAAGATTAGAAAGGGTAACCAACAACAGAATTAGGGAAATAATGAATGTGAAACACACAATAGTAGATGACATTAGTACCAAACAGCTTAGATGGTATGGACACGTACAAAGAATGTCCGAAGAACGACTCCCGAAACAAATCCTAACGTGGACCCCTCATGGTAGACGAAAAAGAGGAAGACCCCGCCTGAGTTGGAGAGAAGGCATAAATCGAGAAATGAGAGAAAGAGAATTGGATGAAGACCTTTGGATGGACCGAAGTGAATGGCGACTAGGCATCGGAAGACGTAGGAGAACGTTTTAAAACCGATATATATATATATATATATATATATATATATATATATATATATATATATATATATATATATATATATATATATATATAATAACTAAAAATTAAAGTGACCTATTGGTACCATTCAAATATTCTTTAATGACTAAAACATAACCTGATCAAACCTAACCCTAATTTTTTCTAATTTCACCTTAAATTTAAGGTCGGCTTTCACCTCACCTAGACAAGCACCCAAGTAATTATATAGTATTTTTACTACAAAAGCAATACTACGTAGGTCAAAATTTTTTATGTAAGAGAACTGTCAAAACACTAGAATGTGACTGTTCATTATTGCCATGTTTATTATAAACATGGCAATAATGAAAAGTCACATTCTAATGTTTTGACAGTTCTCTTACGTCAAAAATTTTGGCCTACGTAATATCGCTTTTGTAGTAAAAATACTATACTTAATTAAATGAATACATTCTGTATTTCTATAAGGAATTATATATTTTTTAATAAGGCAACATTGCAGAATCAACTGCGCTCAACCTATGCTTAAACCAAATTTAACCCAAATGCGCAACTGTCATGGCGGCCATATTTTGAAAATTGTTTTGTGTTTATCTCATTTTTAAATGAGATAAACACAAAAATTAATGCTGAACGTACTTATTTGGGAAATTTAAATTGATAAAAAAAGTAAGGGAGATATCATAATATACACACTAGACTCGTGGGGGGAGTGAGTCAATACCAAATAAATACCCTTAGATCTATACCCTCTGAGCTATAGCAATAAAACATTGAGACGATGATTATTATGGTTTATCATTCAATAAGGGCTTCCTTTTTTCCAGCAACTCTCGCATTCCTTCTCCTTAATTCGTTTTCCAACGCACAAACAGACCAAGATCCGTATTTTTCGGCCATAATTTACTATTTGTTAAATCGTAAACAAAAACACCATATACAAACTTCAAAACTTCACGAATTGTCAAAACGTTGACCTCCAACTACAATAGCGCCGCCAAGCGGGATCAAATGCGTACATAGCTGCCATTGTGTTTATTTCATTTATAAACAGGAACGTTGTTTGATTTGTAGAGTATTATAAATTGTACAGATTATAGTCGTATACATAGATAATATATAAATCATTTTTTGTTCGATCATAGCGCCATCTATCAACAACTAGAATAAACGACTTTAATCACGGACGGACCTTTTTTTCTGTTACTTTTAACTTAATGCGTTAGAAAGAAACTGTGACGCACTGTAAGATGCCTCTGAGAAAGAGCATATAGTCGGTTCGCTAAACTCAGACACAACTGGATAATGATTTTAGAAGGTATTTTTTTTGTTTTTTGTCAATTTTGCAAAATTTAGTAATTATTGACTACTTAGTAATTATTTCTTTGCCAATTTTAACAAATTGGCAAAATTAATTGCTAAAATCACTAGCCAGTTGTGTCTGAGTTTAGAGAACCGACAATACATGTAATGATATCGTTTGGTATTATTTCGGTAACAAAAAATTTTTGCTTATATCGCATTATACGGGGGTGAATGGAAACGTTGTATATTCTAATAATTTTAATAAATTCTGTGAAAAAATTGAAGGGCTGATTTTGTTTCATACTCGTTTTGTTTCGAATTATCTCGGTGGCATCCTTAAAGATTTTGTTTTTTGAATCATCCGAATATATATTTTCTTGTAAAAGCTGTAAATAAAAACACTGGCTTGAAGGTTTATTTAATTAAAAATATCAAACACACTAAAATTAACAACACAAAACAAAATTATCAGTAGTAATTGCACAAGAGCTCTAAAATTATCGAATTTTTCCCGAGTGACACTTTGACAGTTTTAATTTCACGACCCGAAGGGGAGTGAAATTATATCAAAGTGGCACGAGGGAAACAATTCGATAATAATTTTAGAGATCGAGTGCAATTTGCTGCGATTATTTTATGAATAAAACTGTTCAAAACCAAAATTTAATTGTAATTTATTTATGTAAGTACAAATTACTACAGTTAAACACACAGTTGTTATAAATATTTGACGGTTGAAAGTCATCACTTTTATAACTTTTAAAACAGTAATTGTCATTAATGTCACTGAAAGAATTTTTTCGTAGCAACGAAGGGCATCTGACGTAATATACTTGACGACGGGATATTATCAAAAATTATCAAAGGTAATACCACGAGTCCTCTAAATTTTATCGATAAATTTTTTTGTTTTCACGAAAACTTCTTTATTTGGTAAAATTACGAAAACAAACCGAATGATAAAATCACGAGTCCGAAGGACGAGTGATTTTATCCATTTCGGTTTGTTTGAGTGATTTTACCCTAATGGTAGGGGAGCAAAGTATGCTAAATGTGCAGTCACTCGAGCGCTTTGGTGACCTATTGGGTTGTGAAGAATAGGTCCTAAAACCAAAAAAAGTTAAGTAAAGTTTTCCATTTTAGTGGGCGCTTGCCATTTTTTAATTTAATTTTCCATTTCCAACAATCGTTTTTTCCGATTATAACGCCATCTATCCATAATTCGAAAAATTGTTTCGAATAAAAGTTACTTATTTTTACGTAAGGAATCCAAATCGGCAATAAAAAATGAGGGCCCCTATTTAAGATTTTAAAGTAACCCCCCACCCCATCTTCGCGGGGAGTCGTGTTTTGTGTCATTCGATAAATTTTTAAAAAATATTGAACAAGTGTATTTTACAGTTTTTCGATCTGATGTTCCTTTCGCGAAATATCGCGGGATTCGTATTTAAAATATTAAATTTACCCCCCACCCCTCTCCGTGGGAAGTCCTGTTTGGTATCATTCGATAGATTTTTAAAAAATATTGAGCACATATTTTTTAGTTTTTCGATGTGTCATTCATTTCGCGAAATATTCGCTTTTTTCTTGTGAAACTTTGGGACTCACCCATTTCCTTACGCCCCGCCCAAATCGTCAGATTTTTAAAATATACACTCTTTTGCATGTACTTAACTTACCTTATCTTAATCTGACAATTTCGAGTTTTTTAAGGATAGATTTTTTATTTCGGGCCCCCCTTAACGAACTCCCCTGTGTTAAGAACCAATATATGGTAGAGGTACATCTGCAGGGTACCAGGTTTCTCCCCATATGCTAATCTGACGCGCTCGAGTAACTGCAAAAATCCCCGCTTGGGCTCCCCTACCATAAATAAAGAAGTTTAAGTATGAAAACGAAAAAATTTATCAAGCAAAATGTAGAGGACGAGTGGTATTTGAAAAGATTATTTTGTGAACCAATATGTATTATTAGTAAATACGGGCATCTGTAAAATATTTTTAAGACAACTAGGATCAATGTTTTAAGTAGGTTATAGATAAATTATTTTATGATTTAAAAATGAACCAATTTATATATTATATTGTTAGTACATAAAAAATTTAGGGTACCTTAAGTTTTATCAGGGAAGAGACTGTTTTATCAAGGAAGAGGCTGTTTTATCAGTATTACACTCAATGATTGACTAGAACGACGCGTGGTGATTGGCTGAAAAGGCAAAAACGTCAGAATTTGACAGGTGAAAAAAATAATCGGGTATATTATCACAAGAGAGTGAGAATAAATTGAAAATAATGCGACAGTTTTTCGAAAATTTTTTGTCTGGCAATAGACACGAGAGCCCGCAGGGCTCGAGTGGCTATTGTTCAATGACAACACATTTGAGTAAAAATTAAGCATTATTTTCTTATTGATTCTTACTGTCGTGTGATATCCGTAAGATTATTTTTGAAGTTATACTTCTTTACCGGCGATAGAGAGTGAATTTTTAAATGGGAAAACCTAGCGACCGGGCGCATGCGCATTATAACTTTGTTCTGATTGGATGTTCAAATGACATATCAAAAATTATCCAATATGGCTGCTGTAGATAGCTGTGGTTTGGACGTGAACGGTTTGGTTATGTCGTTGATTGATAAATATAGAGTGGTTGTTTAACTGCCTTTTTAAATAGTTTTCATATTATATTTTTGGACTTATTAACATGATTGTTGCATGTCATTGTGGAAGCCCAAACTGTGTGAGTGCGATTTTCAATCGCAAAATTACTGATAAAAACCTATTCGCTCGAAGAGGTAGAGTGTGGAGAACTGTGGATAACATCAATCAACCCGGAACGATTTACGATCTCACTTATTCAAAACTAAAGAATCGGAGAATCCAGTTATTACTGTCAATGATTACTGGTAAGTGTTTTAGAAATAAGTTGATAAAATTTGGTTCCTACATTTGAACATAGCCACTTTACACATTGCAAGTAATTGCGAAATTTATAGCACAAGTTCTTGCAGCAAGAACTTCTGCAATCAGTTGCAACTTGCAACTAGATTTCTGCAATAAAATGATTACAGGGTACAAGTAATTGCATAAGCTGACATGAAATAGACAGACACTTTGACCTAACCATAAATTTTAGGTTATGTTGTTTTTATAAATTAAATGTGATTTTTTAAGTAGAGTTATCAGATATTAGATTAAAAAGGTTGGATTATTGAGAAAATTATAATATGTGGTATATATAACAATTGTAGAAAAATTGCATGAACATGTTCTATTTAGCTGCAACTTCTTGCAGCAGAACTGCAGACTGTCTCCTTATATGCAATAAACCATTAGCTCATGTGATGCTCCAGCTACAATTTGCTTAATCCATATTTTATAACTTTTCCTCAGCTTTTCGCTTTCATGTATCACATTGTTGTTAGCATTAATGGTTCTGATTTAAGTCGAGCTGCAATGCCACTTTTTTTGAATATCGTAGTTAACCATATATTATCTGGTAAAGTATCCAAAAACGTTTCTTATGAACTTGGTGTCAGTGTTCTGCTAACTGCAAATTATATTCATATTTACCAGTTTTACGTGGACTCATTTAACTTTTCTCTATTGTTTGAGAATAGTCCGTCCGCTGCAACTTTTCCCATGCGGTACGATTCATTTTCAATCAAATTAAGTCAAAACAGGAAGTGGAACGTATGCCGATGTGTGTAGTATATAGTATACAGTATACAAAATGTATATACACATCGACGTTCGTTTCAATTTATGTTTTGATTTAGTTTGATTGAAAAAGATTCATACCGTATGAGAAAAGTTATAGCGGACGGACTATATCTGCATAAGTATGCTCTACAAACTCTACATAAATCACTCTGTTTATAATGATCAGCTATTGCCCAAAAATTATTAAATGAATTGAGTCATTCTTTTTTTATATAATTTCGATTGACATTTAATGTTACATTTATCGTTACATCGAGGTCCCAATTCTCTCATTTACGTTAATTTTACAGTTTTTCTAGTGTATTCTTGGTCAGAGTTCCTCAGTTTCTTCAAAATATTAATTTTGGAAACACTTGGATCTCTTTGTCTCTCCTTTCCAAGATTTTTCTTCTTTGGAAATTTTTCCTTAGCAGACGTATCTAATAATAAAACTAATGCCTTTGATGCAGGAAGGGGTTTCCGCTGTTGTAATTGAGCATGTAATCCACTGTGAACATCAGATATAACAGTGGAAGTTAGTTCACTCGTAAATTATATAGATGTTACAATGTGTTTATAAAAATATTCATCAATAATAGAAATTTATAGTATTTTAACATTGGTTACAAAGTTTTTTCCACCGAGTGATTCAAAATTTGCACTTACAATGAGGTTATTTTATTAAAAAACTTTATATTTAGGTACATAAGATAGGATAAAAGCTTTTAGATCAAAATGAAAGTTGTCCTTTATAGATATCATTCAAGCAATAGTTGAAAAACATTATAAGTGGAGTTACAATGTTATACATATCAGGTGTAGTTGTGATCTAAAATTTAAATTGGATTAATTTTTTTGTAGGCTATACAGATAAATCAAAAAGTAAACATAGAGGACAATGATGCATTAGAGACTGGCATATCATCTCATACGGACAACACTGCAGGAGAGTTTTTTATATTTGAACAATTCAGCTTCGCTTCAAAGAAAGTTGGACGCCTTGAAAAAAAAAATTAAACTCACCGTTTGGACTTACGGAAGATATTGAAAATGCTATAAAGTAGGGATATTATACGGGATTTGTATATACTTTTGTAAATAATATATTGTATGATATTTTAAAAGAAAATAATGAGTACCACCAGTGTTACTACAAACGGCTAGTGAATTTAGTAAGTAATTTTGCCAATTTTGTAAAATTGGCAAGAAAATAATTACTAAATAGTTAGTAATTTTGCCAGTTTTTTCTCAAAATTGGCCAAAAACAAAAAAAATATCTACTAAAAATACTAGCCAGTTGTGTCTGAGTTTAGCGAACCGACTATATATAACTCTTGTTAAATTAAGGTTGAGTTTCCACTTTTGACTTGCCTACAGATTTAAAAACATTTTTGTCATAATATACAGTATGTCCCTGTAAGTTGGAACCATAATATGGAAAACTTTTTTATTATTCATTTTACGAAAAATAGTTGTTCTACATAAAAGGTTCTGCAATATCTAGAATCTCTGATTCAACCATCAGATAGTAAATTTTTATGGGTGTTACACAGGGTATGTCAAAAAATATGAATTTCACTCAAGAGAAAAGTAGCTTTATTTTTACAATATTGAACATTGTTATTATGAACAGTTATTGGAATTAGAACTATATTCTAATATGCAATTACATCCTTCTAATTGAAAAAGAAATTAAAAATTTTTCTCGGCATATATCATCAACATTATTTTCTGTTATTTCAATTATGATAACTTTTGTTATTAATTTTACGAAAGAAAAGTTATAGAATGTTCTGCATGATCTAAAACCTAAAATATAACCATCTTATATCAAATATTATCGATTTTGTATGAGGTATATAAAAAAACTGTTTTTTATGACGACAAAGAAGTATAACTTCTTACGTGCGTACACAAGTACACACACTCTTTTTTTAATATTATGGATATTTTCTTAAATATGACAGTTGTCAAAACTAGGAAACTGGTTGCCATTAAACAGAAAAAATCTACCTAAAAGATCCTATCGGTAATTTTCTACAGTAGATAATTATCAGTAGTAATTGCACAAGAGCTCTAAAATTATTAAATTTTTCCCGAGTGACACTTTGACAGTTTTATGTCAAAGTGTCACGAGTAAAAATTCTATATTAATTTTAGAGATCGAGTGAATTTTATTGCGATTATTTCATGAATAAAACTGTTCAAATCCAAAATTTTATTGTAATTTATTTATGTAAGTACAAATTAGTACAATTAAACAAACAGTTGTTATAAATATTAATTTCACGGTTGAAAGTCATCCCTTTTATAATTTTTAAAACATTAATAATTGTCATTAATGTCACTGAATGTATTTTTTCGTAGCAACGAAGGGCATCTGACGTAATATACTTGACGACGGGAAATTATCAAAAATTATCGATTTAATTTAGATTTCTGTAGCTCTCTATTGGTCAGAATCTCCTATGAATGAAATAATCAGTACAATTTTAATCTGATTGGACAGAATTAAACACGTGATATCAAATATCTTACTCTACGATTGGAAGTAAAAATCATAAAAAAATAATCACTTTAATTTGTATTTCTGTAGGTTTCTATTGGTCAGAATCTCCTATGAATGAAATAATCAACAAAACAAAACAATTCAATAGCGGGTATGTCCAAAGTTATAAATTGTCAAACTTAATCAAAAAATTTGTCAGTGGCGGCATTTTGTGCCGGTGAGTGTATAACAACATAGCCATTGTTAGAGACACAGTTTTTGTAACTGTTTCTTTTACATACTATCCAACTATCAGCTAATGAAAAATATCTAACCCATGTGTACTCTGTGGATGTGATCTGAGTGGATCTAGTTAACTGGACTTGAAGGTAAGTCTAGTTAATTTTCTACCTCTGTATTTTGCAGGCCCTAAGTAATTAAACAAACAAAGGCCAATGCTAATCAAGGTCCCTTATATTTGCGGCTTGGGTTGAAACTTCACCCGAATTAGGTGTGGCACAAGCTGAATATTGCTTTATAATTCTTGGCTTTTGCCTTTTTGTCCGAAAGATTAGATCTCAGGATTCCGGATATATGTATATGGCGATTAAAATTATTGCTTACACAAATATTTACCCGTATTGTGGTATTTATAATACAAAGTTTATTATACTAGTATAGAAAATTTAATAAATTGGCATATCTCGTATCATATTGATAGAAAATAACTATTTATCTATTATATCTCATATTATGTACAAATTTTTTAATTTGTGATAACTTTCATTATAGATAGCGGAATATAAAGGCTTTAAAGGGTGTGTGTGGAGTAACAATGTATTCTAAATGAGATTTACTTTTTCGCACTGTTCGCACTGTTTTTTTTTCACACTTTCATATAATTAAATATCCTTAGCTTTCGCGTTGTAATGGTGATGACATGTGAGCAATAAATTACAACAAAATGTTGACAGTTTTGTGGTTTGGACGAAGAGTTACAATTTACTGATATAAATATAAACAAAATAATAAAAACCAAATTAATGGTAAAATCCCCGTAGCTGAGATACTTATGTATGAGTTAATTAAAATAATCCTTTTTTTAAAGAATACCGTTTAATTTTGTTAGTATATCTTGTATATGAACTGTTAATAAATTACTTATTTCTTGTAGTTTTTTGATTTGTTTATCGTAGATAAAAAATACGAAAACCTACGAAAGCAAGATTGACATTTAATAATGCGTCAGTTAGATAGCTCTACTCGAGTTACTTAGGAACAAAAAAAGAATGAAGAAAATTGCTCCATAGGAAGACGAGAAAATGCATTTTTTTAATGTATACCGATTTTGAACTTTGAGATTACATTTTCTCCAACCTAATTTTTGATTGGAATTTTGCCAATTTGGCAATTTTATTATAATAATATATATTATGAGTATTTTAAAGATATGAAAATATGTATGGAGAAAGAGGACAAAAATAAAAAGGTGATGGTTCAAAAATGATGATCCTATTGTTTATATCAGGGGTGGCCAAGCTCCTTGATATTCCGAGCCATTTTTCAAAATTTGAAATGTTTCGCGAGCCGCAATTAAACAATTATTTAAAAAGTGTATAAAAGGTATTAAATTTTTCTCTAACCGTTTGGATTTCACGAATTTTAACGTGAAATAAAATGGTTCACATCGTTGTTTCAAATATGCAAATAATTCTACAAGCAGCTTTTACTAATTCAGGATACTTCGATTCTTCATCATCCTTCCATCTTTTTCTGGGATGGCCCATTGATTTTCTATCGCCTCTCAAAAAACACCATCTTTAACACTCTGTCTTCCTCTGATCTACCACATGACCTGTCCATCTTATCTTAGCTTTTGTATATCTGACGATGTTTTCAGTACCACTCTCCTGTAAATTCATCTCTATGAGGACCAAATATCATTCCGAGGACTTTGCTTTCAAATACCAGCAGCTTATTTATTTCCCAGTAGCTTATTTATTTAATTTGTGACAACATAGCCGATCTTCAACAACTTGTCACTTTAATCGGAGAATACAGTAAGAGAATGGAATTAGAGATTAATACCAAAAAGACCAAATTCATGATCATCTCCAGAAATATGGATGCACTTTAAATCACCACCATAACACTGAACACCAAGTCCATTGAAGAAGTGAGCAAATTTAAATACCTGAGAACGTGGCTTTTTGAAGACTGGGCATCGGACAGGGAAGTAAAAGGTCGCATTTAGCAAGCTCGACAAGCTTTCGTAAAATTCAGGAAGGTACTGACCTGTTCAGAGTTCGATCTTCAACTGAGACTAAGGTTTACTAAGTGCTACATATGGTCGGTGCTGCTATATGGCGTAAAGGGTTGGACACTCAAAACGAGAGATATAAACAGATTAGAAGCTTTCGAAATGTGGCTTTACCGCCATATCCTAAAGATACAATGGACAGCGAAAGTCACAAAAGTAGATGTCCTTAAAAAAATCAACCAAGAACGCCAACTTTTCTAAACCATCAAGAAAAGGAAAACTGTGTATCAAGGTCGCACCATACGAAATGAAAAATACCAGTTCCTCTAACTTATAATCGAGGGTAAAATTTAAGGTAAGAGAGAAACGGGACGCAAGAAAATGTCTTGGCTCTGAAACATAAAGCAATGGACAGGGATTAACGATAATCAATATCTGATACATTTTGCAAGAAACAGAGAGTTAATGAGAAATGCGATCGCTAACATCCATTAGTGGATTTGCATCTGAAGAAGATTTATTTCCCACTGATGTTGAGTCCAAGTTTCACTTCCATTTTTAACAATTGGGCGAATAATTGGTTGTATAGTCTTAATTTAGATTGTTTTTTTAGCAGCTTAGATCTTAGTAATGATGATAGGGACTATAATGCTCTATTCCACGCAGCTATTCTTGCTAAGACCTCTTTTTATAATGTGATTGTCATCTGTGATTACCGTTCCTAGATATTTACTCTTTTACTACTTCGAAGTTGTGGTCATTAATAGCTATGTTCTGCCTAACTCTTGATCTTAGATTTTTGGTTGCTAGCATGTATTTCGTGTTATCTTCATTTATTCGAAGGCCCAGACTACCTGTTTCTTCCTCGAGTTGTGAAAACACCTCTCTCAGGTCTCTTGTAGAATGATTGACTGCACCTATATCATCAGGAAAAGCCAACCATAGTTTTGATCCTCGATTCGCAAATCCTCCTGTCAGCTCAGATATTTTACTTATTAGATATTCTAAGGCCAAACTAAATATCAACAGTGATAAGGGTTCTCCTTGGACAAGTCCTGATGTTACGCTTAGTCTTTCATAATTTGTTGCCACATTTTGAAACAAAAATTAAAAGTAATTTAGGGATATTTATTGAGAGCCACAAATAATCCTTCAAAGAGCCGCATGTGGCTCGCGAGCCACAGTTTGGCCACCCCTGGTTTATATCTTTGCCGTAAATGCCGGTCAAACTTGACCGATTGTATCTCCGGAGCTACTGATCACAATTAAACTTTTTTTCTTTTAAAAGAAGCATCCTGACACTTTTCTTCTAATACCGTTTTTATGATTTAATTTAATTTAATATTTCCCAAAAGATTCTATTTGTTTTTAAGCCAAAAAATTGTTTATTATTTTAAAATATTCCCGAGGCCAGCTAAATAGTCCAATTTCAATTATGTAAAGTGCATTAGAAAGGTACAGTGTCTTTTTATATAAAAACTAATTGATTGGTTGACTTACCTGTTAAGGAGGGACAATCATAATTGTCGTATCTTACATTTCGAACATTTGTACTTATGGTAGTGGTCTTTTCGGGCCGCTGATCACAGTTTAAAGAAGCAGAAGAAGAAAAAGAAGATTATTAAGCATCTTGACAAGTGACGTCCGCGCATCACTGTTTTTTTCTTATTTTATTTTTATTTTTATCGCACAAGACATGGGTGGGTTCAAAAGAATCAATGGGGGGGAGCGTACAAATGTTCGAAATGTAAGATAGGACAATTATGATTGTTCCTCCTTAACAGGTAAGTCAACCAATCAATTAATTGTCCGTCACATAACATTTCGAACATTTGTACTTATGGTAGGCTGTTGAAAGATTAAACAATATTGTGCGATAAATAAACAAAAGTACATTGCAATCCAAAAATGAATAGTACTTAGCAATTTTTTTTTTTTAGAAACTTTACACAAAATATATACATATGTATACCTAACTAACATATTAGAGCAATTATTAATTAAGATTCATGTTTATATTTTAATTATATGAGATGTGTACCTTCAACCAGGTACAAATAAACATAATAAGAAAACTAATGTTCTTACTAATATTAGTAACCTACACATGTAATATAATTACAATTACATACAATAACATGGACTCACCAGACAATACGGTTTTGCAAAGAGTCCGTAATCTTTTGCTATAGGTTTATTATAAAAATATTGAATACTTGAGAATTTTCTGTCCATCTCGCCGTCTCTCTAATATCTTCTATAATCCAGTTCTAACTCCCGCTGAGGTAGATGCATGTCTGACACTATACACTTTAAAAATATTAGTGTCTATATTTTTAATTTAAAAAAATGTTATATCCATCTACTCAACGCCTGGGTAGATGTTGCTTTATACGTCTCTTTTTTTTTTGTTTTTAGTTATAAACAAATTGTCTTCCGATTGAGGACGAATTTTTTAGAAATCTCTAAACACTCTCAACTGTGTTTTTTGTTTTAAATAGGTTGATATTTGTTTATTTATTATTATTATTATTTTTTGGTTAAGTCTTTATTCTATGTTATATCAAAATGTCAATTTTATCTTGATCCATGAAAATATTCTGAATTTTTATTAGGTACAGGATTTGCAACCTCTGAACTGAAGTGAGTGCAATCAACATTACAAGTTTGTAAGTAAGATCTTTCAGGGAAAGGCTTGTGAGACGAAATAATGTTTCTAAATAAAGTAATACTGGTAGAGGGTCCCAAGTTAATTATTATTTGGGCAATTAAGGTTTGAGGTTATATATACATTTGTAAAAAAATTTTAAAATGTTTTTATAATATTCTAGGATATCTTCTATCAACGCCAATGCAGCACTGTGAATGTTTATACGAGCTATAATTATAATCCTGTTCTACGATAGATTTAATAAAATTAAAATTTGATAATTCATAAGCAAAATGGTTATTATTTTATACTAAACCGTCACCATCTCTTGAAAACTGTATCATACAGATTTAGTGATTTGTTGTAATAGATGGGATGGAATCCTCAGGAATGCCTTTTCTTAAAAAGCTTGCCTGACAAGAATATGGAAACCCAAAGGATGTCCTGGATATAAAAGCCCAAAAAAAATTCTAGATTAAATTTTTATCAGGTCCATAATTATCTTTTTTCTTGTGTAAGGTGTCGTGGTCAAAGGTTGTGTACCAAGGCTGAAAGACATAAAATTTAAATCCATGCCAATCTAGAGTTAAGGCATTGGCTTTCTCTGATCCGGGGTCAGGGTTCAAAATTACATACCTTGCACATTTTTTTTTAGGATATGTGGCAAACATATCGATTTCTGGAATAAGAAGCTGCTCAAAAATTATAGTAACACAATTATCACTTAAAGAATACCTACTATGTTTCTATTTTTAAAGATCTTGATTCCGAGTCAGGCAAAAGCATTTTTTTACTGTTATAGATGCAAAAATAATTTTTAAATTCCTATTTTCACAGAATTATTAAACTTATCTGCAAATGTTGCGTACTGTACACTACCCATCTTGTTAATGCAAGACACAGCTGTTGCGTTATTTGTTCCTAGCAAAATGTTACAATTCCTATATTCGTTGAAAAAGGATTTCAAGCCACGATATGCTGCTAGCAACTGAAGTACATTTATATGTAGTTGTTGTTCATGACTCCAAAAACCATGAGTTTTGTTATCAATGCAGCATACCCGCCATGCTAAAAGATATATGCATCGCAAAATATTTCAAGTACATAATTGGATTATTTTATATTTTGCTCACTAATTGGTATGTTATTTAACCACCAATTGTAATCGTTTTTAAGTATTTAGGTATGGTCATTTTAGTGCTATAACTATTAGTTTAAGAAAGAGGCTAGTTTTCTTTTTTTATTTATTTATATATTTTTTTTTAGTATAATTTTCCATATTTAACTTCCATAAATGGACGAACTGTTACAAACTGACCGATTAAGTCTGCAAATGATCTTATTTTACATGTACTTTTATTTTTGATGTTCTGAATACTGTTAGATATTTTTTTTTTGTCAGCAGGTGCAAAATATATCAGGTTCGAATCAAACGTAAAACCAAGAAAAGTTATATTTTGTGTGGGTGAAAGTATACTTTTCCTTTTTTTTTATTTATAGTAAATCCCAAGCAGAAAAAACATAGAAAATGTTTAAACAATATTTTCTTTAAATTTTAAATATGATTTTGAAATTGGTAAATGGTCCTCTAAAAAATTGACAAAAGTAAAGCCTCCTGTTATTAGATTATTTAGGGCTGGTTTTAAAGTTTTTGTATCTATAAAAGCCGAGATATTATTCAAACCAAACGGTAAACAGTTTAATTAATATAAAAAAGTTCTGTACTTAAATTTTAAATATTTTTTAGAATTTTAATGAACAGGAATAGCAAAATAGACAACTTTTAAATCTATTTTTGCCATAACCCTTGAAAATGAGCTTGAGGACTGACCTATTATAGTCTTCCAGCTTAAAATATGTGGCTTCTATAAAGCAATTCAATTGTTTTAAATTCAAAACAAAATCTCTGATATCCGTCCTTTTTGGGCACAAAAAACTACGAAAAATAAATTGTCCTTTTGTATGTGAAGAAGGAGAAATAATAATTTTTAATTACTTTTCAAGTAATTTTTTTTTTGTCATACGACCACTTTGGGTCTATGAGAACTTTTGGTGCTCTCTCTTCAAAGGGCGTTGTTTTAAATAAAATATTAAAACCTTAGACCCAACTTAAAACTTTCTTATCTGAAGTAATCCCTTTCCATATTTTAATACAATTAGCCATATTACCCTATTAATTTTTATTGACCTTTAGTATGACATACTGGTTGTTCTCATTTGCTTTTGGTACTGCTGTCTGTTCGATTGTTTGTATCTCGATGCTAGTAGAGGGTGATTTGAGTACTGACTTTGTCCAATTCTTGGTCTGCTCAAGGTTGGATTGAAGTTTAAACGCTGCTGATTAAAGTTGCTAGATTCTGAAAGAACTCTTGATGGATGCTGAGTGGAAACAGCAGCTTGGCTTTGTGGTACAGTCTTTGGATAAACAGTGGTCTTTTTGGCTTCGTAATGACTTCGAGATGACGTAATAAAGCTGATTTTGTATCTTTGTTTAATATTTTTGACAAAACCAAACAAAAATTTATTGTAAGTGCACTTACTAACTTTGTAATATCAAGGTAGACGATAAAAATCAATGCAGAATGTGCAAAAAGTAGTTAAATGTATTTTATTATATTCTAAACTTCTGGGATACTATAAGTAACTCTGCGAAATAGGAGTAGCTCAAAATAAAGATTCTCTGGGCTACTGAAAAAAGTACCCTCTTCTAGTTTTATTGTTTGAGGACAAACCAAACAAACATTTAATGTAAGCAGTAAACTTACTACCCTCGTAATATGAAATCTAGGCAAAATGTGCACAAAATAGTTGAATAAATACATTTTATTGTATTCTAAACTTCTGGGCTACATTAAAGTACCTCGGAGAAATAGAAGCAGATAAAATAATCATAAAGATTGTCTGGGCTGTTAAAAAGTACCCTCTGCTGTAATTTTATTGTTTGAAGACAAACCAAACAAAAAACTTGGTGTAATTAAACTTGCTTGTAATCTTAAATCGAAGTAGAATTTACAAAAGTAGTAAAATAAATATAATTCTATTGTATTCCAAACTGCTGGGCTACTGTAAAAATACCTCTGAGAAATAGAAGCAGATAAAATGATCATAAAGATTGTCTAGGCTACTAAAAAATACCTCTGCTCTAGTTTTATTGTTTGAACACAAAACCAAACAAATAATTTAGTGCAAGTAAACTTGCTTGTAACGTGAAATCGAAGTAAAATTTACAAAAGCGGTTAAACTAATGTATTTTGTTCTATTCTAAACTTCTGGACTACTGTAGAGTACCTCTGAAAAATAGAGGCAGCTCAAATAATCATAAAGGTTTTTTGGGTTGCTTAAAAGCACCCCTGCTCTAATTTTATTGGTAAATCCTTTCTTTTGTTCTATTTTAAACCTTTGGGCTATAATTTTATTGTTAAACCACTAATAATGTAGTCTGTATTACTTTGGGCTACCTTAAAGTATCCTTATTGACACAAACAATATAAATTTTTGCATAATATCATGTCTGTCGGACATTTTGCTACAAAATAAACATTAATAGGAAAACAAGTGCAGTGTGGCAACATAGCCCTGTTACATCTCTGTGTGTTTTGACAGATACTATTGACGTTTTGAGTATTTCGAATAGGGAAGAAGGCGAGATATAGTAACTATGACAACAGAGAAAATATATTGATAACAACAAAAAATGACCCCAAGTTTAAATTTGATTAAAATTGTCATTTCGTAAATATTAAATATTTATAGTTCGATCTATTCACACATAATTTAATTTATCTAACATAAAATAATTCAAAAATATCTTATAAATAACTTGGTCTTTTGGGATAAAACCCAAAAATATCATATAAATACTTTAACTCTACCAGTTTCTGTTGCAAATTTTCATATTTCCGCCTCTTTCGGGATACATAATTATTCTCTGATGACTTTTGTGGTATTTTAAACACTTTCTAATAATTTTTATAAAACTATTTGGAAAACACTTGTGATCAGTACACGCACAGAAAAAAAACAGTTATGCGCGGACGTCACTTGTCAAGAAGCTTAATAATCTTCTTTTTCTTCTTCTGCTTCTTTAAACTGTGATCAGCGGCCCGAAAAGACCACTACCATAAGTACAAATGTTCGAAATGTTATGTAAGCACAATTATAGTTATTCTTATGTATCATAATTATTATGGTTATTATAGCGACCGTAAATTTTTAATTAACAATTAAATTGTTGCTAAACTGTTTATTCAATTTCGATCGGCTTCTGGAATTATAATCTATGGAAAAGGATCTTTTATATTACCAAGTTATTTAATTATTGATAAACAATTACTTATTCAAAATTTTAGTTGAAAACTAAAAATTTTGTTGGAAAAACCTGCATTTTCCGGGGAAAATTTTCGTCGAAGTAAATCGTGGAAAACCCGTCGCTATGCAGAATTTAATTATGGTGAATTTTTATTTGGGTGTTTTTGGTGTAAAGTTAAAATCTTTGAAGTTACTGAGCAAAAATTGAAAAAAAAACACGATTTTTGGGCGTCATTTTGTTTATAAACTAGCACACTATCTGCGGACTTTGCATACCTATATTATTAATATATACAATCATAAGATTCGATTCGAGCAATAAAATTGCTGGTAAATAACTTTTCCTTGTATTTTGCTAATTAGCCCAGAGTAAAAAGTGTATGCAGCTGATGACGACTGTGACGACGCGTGCTCAACTTAATTAGATTTAATAATAATTAATTATCCCGTGTTAGTTGAATATATATTTTATACATGCGTTCTTTTGTTTACGTTTTCAATGTCAGTTTTTAAATACATTATCAAAGTATGCTTTACGCTGAATTGCTAGAATTTACCTAATAATGCGTGATCATCTAACATTGGGGGTGTGTGGTAATTATGTACCCACGGTAGAAGTAGCCGCAAGAATGCTTGCGGCTCCCGCTTGAAGAATTCTTTTACGGCTATTTATACTTCCTTGTTCGACTGAAAACGATTAACTTTGGCCAGAGATGTAAAAATCGTAAGGAGATAAACCGGGACCAACAGGTGGACGCCTTTTACATTCTCGTGACGAAGAATGACACCCCGTTAGAGTATCCCTGGACGTATTCGTTTGTGTTTGAAAGTTGAACTTTAATCTTCTTTGGATGTGAAGAATTTGCCTTTTCCATTGCATAGATAACGGCTTACTGGATAGTTTAAAATAACGAATCAAAAGTCGTCGTCAGGAATTATTATTGCCGAATGAAATTTATTTCCGGCTTGCATGTATTCCCTGAGATGTCCCAAAGATAAACCCATTCGCAAGCTTTTTTGATCATCTGAAAAAAGACGAGGAACCAATTGAACACAAATTTTGCTGTAACCTTGTTTGTGTACGATACTATAGACAGATCCTATAATCGTTGGGCTGAAATTTCGTATGCTAATAAGAAAGACATTTTTTTTGATAAAATTTAATTTTATTATTCAATATAGTTACCATCGAGGGCGACGCAACTAGGGATGGCGGTTTTTAACAAAACACCGGTTTTCGGTTATACCGGTTTTTTTTGCTTACGGTTTAACCTGGCGGTTATAACCGGCCAAAAATAAACCGGTTTTGCCAAAAACCGGTTTTCGGTTTTTTTAATCCAATTGGTTGCAATGTTACATTTACAATGCACTTTAATTTGCGATACTCCACTCGACTCGATACTCGATATCAATATGATCAAAATTAGTACTATCGAAAGAACATCAGTATCGATAAAAATAAAACACAATTTTTAATAAAACCATTTTTTTATTCTAGTAATTATTATTATATTTATTTTTTATTTTATTATTATTATTATATGTATATTTGTTGATTATTATTAAATATAATATAGGTAGCCTAAGATTTATATATATACACATTGCAATAATATACAATTTAACCCAACCATTTCAACTTATAAAAAATTTTCCAGACTATTTCAAATGGGATTTAAAAAAAATAATATCAACATAAATATTTTACTTAAAAATAAATTGGATAATGCAATTTATCTTTTGTTTTCACTACCATCAAAAAAAATTATTATGTATTTCTTTAACACGTTTGTATATTTGTATAATAGGTATATTTTAACTCATTTAATACTTCCTGTATGGGTGTATCGTTTTGAAAACTTAGGGAAATCCTTGGAGATTCGTATTCGTAATCGGTAATTCGATATTCATAGTCAGAACATTATTTTTGGTAATCAGAATAAGTCATTCACCCACTTTCAATGTCAAGAGTTAAGCGTGAAAAATAGATGATGTTTGGGCCTACTTCAACCAGATCACCTCTTATGTAAATATTATGATTACAAATACCTTTTCAACGAAATATTATAATAACACTTAACTGTTTCTGACTGATGTTAGTTTGCACTTTCAATTTGCTTCTATATTTAAAAAGAAAATTTAAATTATGGTTTGGTTTGGAATAATTACTTGAGAATAATAATTATGATTGGGATCCAAAATAATACCTAACCTTATCCTAATCACCGTAAAAAGCTAATAACCGGTTTTTACTTAAAAAAAGCAGGCTATAACCGGTACAGAAAGACAACCGGTAAAACCGGTTATTTCGAAGTAAAAAACCGGTTTTAGATTAAAACCGGTAGGTTTTTCCCATCCCTAGATGCAACGACATATAGCGGTCATACAATTTTTCAATACCATTTTTATAATACAATTTGTCTTTAGCCTCAAAATAAGCCTCAGTTTCGGGGATTACCTCTTCTTTGCTGCTAAATTTCTTTCCAGCGAGCATTCTCTTGAGGTCAGCGAACAAGTGGTAGTCACTGGTAGTCACATCTGGTGAATACGGTGGCTACGGAAGCAATTCGAAGCTCAATTCATGAAGTTTTGCCATCGTTTTTATTGATTTGTAACACGATGCATTGTCTTGATGAAATAAAACTTTATTTTTCTTCAAATGGGGCCGTTTTTTTTTCGCGATTTCGTCCTTCAAACGCTCCAATAACGCAATGTAATTGTCGCTGTTAATGGTTTATCCCTTTTCAAGATAGTCGATGAATATGATACCATGCGCATCCCAAAATACTGATGCCATAACCTTGCCAATCGACTGTTGCATCTTTCCACGCTATAAAGTCGGTTCATCACGTGCAGTCCACTCGGCAGACTGTCGATTGGACTCTGGTGTGAAATGATGCAGCCATGTTTCATCCATTGTAATATATCGACGCAAAAATTCGGTTTTATTACTATTGAATATTTTGAATATTTTGTGGCATAAATGTGTACAAAATAAAAGTTTGAAAGTCCTCAGAAGGAAGCTAAATAATGGCAGAAAAGACATTACCAAACTTACGAATAGAGAAAGACATATAACGTCGCACAGAAACGAGATTATCACAATTGTTGAAGAGGTTTACACGGAACTATACAAAAGTGAAGAAACTAAACTAAATACACCAAAAGAGGTAAAGGAGAGTGGTGTAATGAACCAGGGCTCTGAAGACATGCTGAGATTACCACAGAGGAAATAAAGAACGCACTAAAAAAAATAAAGAACGGGAATGCACCAGAAGACGAAACCATAGTGGTGGAATCTCTAAAAATTGGAGAAAGTATCCTCTGAGAAAAAATTCAAGACCTATTTAATTTATGTCTTTTTCATAGCACAGTTCCCAGTGAATGGACCACAAATATCCAAAACTACCGACCCATTAGTCTCCTGTCACATATGTACAAGCTTTTTACTAGGGTGATCACTAACCGACTTGAGAGCAAATTGGACTTTTACCAACCTGTTCAACATGTCTTACCTGGCCGGCGGGCGTTCGCTTAGAGTTTGGGACAAACGATTAACTACTATCACTGAAGGTATTGATAGATAAAACTGTCGAATATAACCGACCACTAGTACTGATATTTTTTGATTTTCAGAAAGCCTTTGACATAATTAAAAGTGATAAAATAGCGACAGCACTCATTGACAGATACCATTGTCGAATAGATTACAGGTACACTCGTCTGATGCATAATATCTATAAACATGCAACAGCGAGTGTGCAGCTCCATCAAGAAACAAACAAATTCAATATCGAGAGAGGTGTTAGACAAGGAGACACAATGTCACCGAAGCTTCTCACGACTGTCTTAGAATATGCGTCTAAAAAACTGGACTAAGCCAACAAAGGAATACGCATAGAAGGAAAGCAACTCAACAGTTTCCGATTCGCTGATGATATTGTCATAATCGCTGACGACATCAACAAAGCAAACGAAATGCTCACAAAGCTTGCGAAAGCAGCTTGGTTTGCAGAAGAGGTTGATTTGCAAATAAATAAAGACAAAACAAAAATTATGAATAGCTTAGTGTTAGGAGGATCAATAACATTCTAAGACAATATCATAGAAGAAATAGGTCAATATCGATGTCTCGGACACGATATCATAATTTTTCGAGACAATCACACCCAAGAGAGAGATATAATGATTGGTCTAGGCTGGGCAGCATTTGGAAGATTGAAAGACATATTCAGCAGTGAAATTTCTTTAAGCCTTAAAAGGAAAGTATACAATCAATGTGTTCTTCCAGTCATTACGTACGGAGCTGAAACACTAACACCAAAGACTACTCCATCAAACAAGAAGCGAAAGCACCTGTCGGCTCCTTTGATATTCAGTGGACAGAAATATCGGTCGGAGAATAGTAGGGGTAATACCTTACACTACACTAAGAAAAGTAATGAGGAATTCGTTCAAAACAGTAGGAAAGAGTTACACTGAAAAACAAAGTAATAATTAAAACGATAGTGTTTTTAAGTTAATCTATTTAATATGAATTATATTTTTTCCGATAAAATTTAATATAACCCATATATGAATTTTGAACTGATAAATAAAAAGGTATTAAATTAATAATATCGATTTTGACTAAGTTTTGTATCAAGGCGCAAAATGTCGCCTGTCAAAAATTTTAACGTGTTTTAAATGTATTTATTTCTTTTTTCGAATCCTCAGAAAACTAATAAATATTCTTGAAAAATTTAATCGCAGAATCAAAGATTACATTATTACTGATGGCCGAAAGTCCCTGAAAATTTCTAATTATTTAATAAGTTACAGGGTGAAAATAAAAGACAAAATTTAGTGTTATTTTTAATTGCAAATACAGTATGAAAAATTAAAGATTATCCTTGAACCAACATAATACAAATCACGCTGTATTTTCCTGTGACCGTGTCACAAAAAAAATTGGCCAGAGCAAGAAAATGTAATTATTATATAAACTGTCCTTCTAATAATGGTACTGGTTCATTACTTTCTGGAACATAGAAAAGATGTGTTTAGCAAGATCGCTAATGGGTAAGCTTTCTTTTTTCCGGCTGTGTTTTATTCAAAAGGATCTTTTATTTATTCTAAGGGACTTTTGGCCCTCGGTAATAACGTGATCTTTCATTAGTCCATTTTCTTTCACGGTTTTTGCTCTAAATTTTAAAGAAACGCTTGGATTGACATAAAATTTGGCATACGTGTAGCTTACATGTCAAAAAAAAAGTGATATTGTGCCGATGTGCGCTTTTGCCCTGGGGGTGACTTTCACCCCCTCTTGGTGGTGAAAAATATATGTCCAAAATAAGTCCGAAAATGGGTAAACTGACTAATTTTAAGTAACTTTTGTTCTATAGAGCTTTTCGCCAAGTCAACACTTTTCGAGTTATTTGCGAGTGAATATGTTCATTTTTCAACAAAATAACCACATTTTTAGACGGTTTTTTGCAAATAACTTAAAAAGCAAGTATTTTGTCGAAAAAAACCTTCTTAGCAAAAATGTAGCCTATAAAAAAGTAAGAAAAAATCATGCACACGTTAGGCCTTTTGGATCTCGTAGAACCAGAGTTATAACCAATGAAAAATAGATTCATATTCACCAAATTTCAAATAGAATATTTCGACGTGAAATATCCAAAAAATTAAGCACTTTTTGGGAAAAACCCTTTATAACTTTTTTAAAGTGTTTAAAAAAGGTTTATTTCTATTTTTACAAAAAGTCTCTAGCATTAAATTTAAGCAAGTTACGCTCAAAATAAAGTTCGTCCTTTTTGTTTTTGCAAAAAAAAATCGGAAAGACCACCCCCTAGTGCTTATTTCAAATATAGATTCAAAGTGTTTATTTTTGAAAAAATTTTGTTTCAAAATAAAATCTTTAAAAATTTAAATTTTGAAAAATATGCTTTTTTTTTCAAAATAACTTGAAAATTGTTAGAGATACCAAAAATCTCGAAAAACAAAAAAAGTCAGATTTGCTTTTCTGAATATCATGTATTTTTTTGTTTTTCTGTTAGACAAAAATTAATTAAGATTTGGTGTTTCTAAATTTGCATACATTCGTGATCAGTGACCCGTTCAACCCATTTTAACTACTGCCCTTTCAATAATAAGGACTTTGAACCGATGAAACTTACAGATCATATAAACAATGTATACACGAGTCAGGAAACTTATGAAGTCGTAACGATTAAGTTCATTTAAGATACTAATCAGGGGGTGATTTTCTCGATTTTTTTACCAAAACCAAAAGGGACTGACTTTATTTTGAGCGTAACTTGTTTAATTTTGATGCTAGAAATTTTTTTTATAAAACAAAAATGACGCTTTTTTTAAACACTTTAAATAAGTTGTAATGAGTTTTCCCCTAAATGTGCTTCATTTTTGGTTATTTCACGTTAAAATATTCCATTTGGAATTTGACGAATATGAACCTATTTTTCATTAGCTATAACTCTGCTTCTACTAGGTGTAGAGGCGTGATATATACACCATTTTTTTTTAATTTTTTACAGGCTATATTTTTGCTAAGAATGCTTTTTCGGCAAAATTCTTACTATTTGATTTATTTGCGAAAAACCGTCTAAAAATTGGTTATTTTGTTGAAAAAATGAACATATTCACTGCCAAATAACTCGAAAAGTATTGACTTAGTGAAAAACCTCTATAGAACAAAAGTTACTTAAAATTAGCCAGTTTATCCATTTCCTGACTTTCTTTGGACGAATATTTTTTCACTCCCAAAAGGGGGTGAAAACCACCCCCAGGGCAAAAGCACATATCGGCACAATATAACTTTTTTTCTTTGACTTTTTAGCTATGTGTATGCCAAATTTCATGTCAATCCAAGCGGTTCTTTAAAATTTAGAGGTTTTGCAATATTTTACCGTTAAAAAACTGACTACATTTTGCGTTTAAATTTTTCAAAAATATTTTAGTTTTATCAGGATTTGAAGAAATAATACATTTAAAATTTTGACATTTAAAAAAGCAATGGATTTTTAATGGTTAGTTGAATTTAGTAGTTAATTTCAAAGTAAACATGAAAATTTCTCTCGAGCAATATTCTTTATCGATTTTTTAACGTACTAAAAATTTCAACTAAGCATTAAAAATCCATCTCGTTTCATCAGTTTTTTAACGTAAAAAACTTAGTCAAAATCGATATTTTTGACCAAGACCTTTTTACTTATCCGTACAGAATTATACTTAAGGAATTTCTATTAATTTTGTCCTAGTTTGATGACTTTTCTGTTTCCTTTTCAGGAATTTCTTTGAATGTGAATATCTATTGACCTCCAATACCACGATATTTTCACTGGAGGAAGTAGGAAAAAGGAAAGTATCGAAGAGCATTATTTATATACCTAGGGCACACGATCAAATTGGGCAAACAGAATCAAACGGCAGAGATAACAAGAAGAATCCAAATGAGTAGTAGGCTAACTATTCTATGCAGATTTGGAATACCATCTTTAAAATAATATTCTGTTTTTGCCCTACTTAATTTTAATACTTTTTCTTCAAACTCCTGTCTCCACTGATCTAGTTTTTTCTCTACTTCTCTCGAACTTTCTTACCAACACAACATTATCTGCTACAACCAAGAATCTCCCTTTGAATTTCAGCTGTTACATGACTGCATGAATGAGAATAACTACGGGTTTACGGAACCCTAATGAAGCCAGGCTTTCACACAAAATCTCCTGTTTAACCTGCATTCGCTCTCTCTAATTGTTCTTACAATATACATAATGTAGTTGCAAAATTTTGTTTAAAGGTTCATAAAAGATCATTAAATTTCAAAATTCTAAATCCTGTTTATATTATGATGAAAAACAACAAACAACTTATATAGTGATGAGCGTGCTAATAACCGGCAGAATAACGCAAAAGATGGAAAACATAATACATTGCGAAGTAAAGAGAGATGAAATTAGTACAGGTGGAAATTATCAGTATAAACGTATAAATTAACATTACATTACATAGTTTCCCACCTTCAGAAGTCTGTGAGGGGAGTATATTATAAAATTCTCCTGACAGTGACAGTAATCATATTCCTTCGATACGTCTAAAGCTGGAAACTATGTAATGTTATGTTAATTTATACGTTTATATTGATAATTTCCACCTCTACTAGTTTCATCTCTCTTTATTTCACAATGCATTATGTTTTCCACCTTTTGCGTTATTCTGCCGGTTATTAGCGTATTCATCACTGTATAAGCAGATACTTATTTTTATATGACTTTTATGAGGCACTATAATTATTGTGAATAAATAAGCTGTGCGTCTTCAAGCTGTGTTTTAAGTCTTATGATTTTTCTTAAGGGTTCATCTGCCCATTGTACATTTTGGTTGTAAGGGAATATCGTGCTTGCATAAATAAATTTTTGCTTTCGTTCCCCCCCCCTCGATATGAAATGTGGTTGAAAATGTTTCTCACATATTCTATAATTTTTGTGCACAGCATTGACATGCTTTGAAAGTAAATCTTCCCTAATTGCAGCTTTTAGCCATAATTCAGCTCTACAAAAAAGTGTATTGAATTAAATATTAATGTTCAGATAACTTTTGTAACGCGTTTGAATATCAAATTTAATTTGTTTACCTGCTACGATCTCGTGGTATTGAAAAAATACTTATTTGTTCCCCAGATCTAGTCTGGCATCCACGAACCACACAAGAAAAACCACCTTTGCGTGCAGCCATCACAATTATAGTTTATTTTAACAATTTTTAATATTATTATACTATCTTCAACAATTATAAAATATGAAAACGCCAAACACGAAAATATTCTCACAAACAAACTGTCACAAACACATGCACTTCGATAAACAGCCCTTAGAATGTGATCAAAGTTCAAACATCAAACATGGCGCCTCGTACATGCTCAAAGAAATTTAGACCCTGAAATAGTGAAAGCTTTCACTTATTATTCTAACCTAACACTAACCAAAGCAACGGTGTCAAAGCTTAGAATAGCACACCGGAAAATGGAAAGATCAATTCTAGGAGTAATACTTGCGGATCGAGTGAGAAATTTAGAAATAAGCCAAAGTACGGGTATGCAAGATATCATAGAAAGAATTACCAGATTAAAATGGAGTTTCGACGGACATATAGCGAGGCTCCAGAATGGCAGGTGGACAAGAAGACTGTTAGAATAGAGACCTAGAATAAAATAAAGTAGCAGAGGCAAACCACCAGCACGCTGGACAGACGACGACATAAAATGAATAGATGGTACTTACTTGTAGATGAATGCAATTAGCACAAGATCGAATTTCCGTGCTGAGGAGGCTTATGCCCTGCAGTGGAGAAGAGAAGAAGCTGGATGATGATAATGATAATGATGATGATATGTCGATATATTGTCAAAAACTGATAGTGTGTAAAGTATTTATTAAAATCAGCTAAGTACTTTCGTACTTATC
This sequence comes from Diabrotica virgifera virgifera, assembly GCF_917563875.1. Classification (NCBI taxonomy): domain Eukaryota; kingdom Metazoa; phylum Arthropoda; class Insecta; order Coleoptera; family Chrysomelidae; genus Diabrotica; species Diabrotica virgifera. Next base: position 60,257,989 of record NC_065448.1, on the reverse strand, counting down.
GTCTTATAGGTATAAAAACCTCATAGAAGAGTAATTGTTGACAAACAGCAGAAGTTGTTTGTCAACAATTACTCTTCTATGAGGTATTTAGACCTATAAGACGAAGCTCTGATGATGGAATTTGCTATGCCGAAAGTACTTATTTGATTTTAATAAGTACTAAATTATCAGTATTCGAAAACATACACCTGTTGCCGTTTTGATTTTGGTATATACTTAATTAAATATTCTCTGTAAAACATACTTACTTCTCTCAATTCCTTTGAGTCAGAACTATAGTAAAGTCCACACAAATTTGAAATTATTTTAATAAGTTCTCATACATGACATATAATTGTACATTCGTTATTTAACATAGTAGACATTTAATAACATTGTGTTAACTTCATTCTAAATCCTAAATAAATTTTTGCATCATGAATAATAAATACGTAATGAAATAAATTCATTGCCAGAGTTTAGCAGTACACACACTAATAACGGATTAAAATGGGCTCTTTGCTTACACATGTATAATTATTCTTTCTGATTACGGAAATAATATACTGGAGAGTTTTGAACGGTTTGTGTACCGTTTAAACAACAAGCAAACTCTCATTTTCGTTTATTTGTTTACATAAAACTCCCCATAGGTAATAAATGCATGTTAGTTGGAAATAGCTAACCATGTAAAACAGGTTTAGTAAAAAGTTCGCTAAAATTGGATTACTGTGAATGGTTGGCAAAAACTATGTGGCGGCCATAGAAACTCTCAGAACTGTTTTGTGGTAAAATGAATAATTAGATTGAAGTTCGCATTCTCTACGAACTCTGAGAATTTCCAACCGCTAAATAGCTACCGACTAATTGCGTACACAAAGTAACGAACAAGAAATCAGTAGTTTCTCTTGTTTTGCCTTTGTTAAAACTTTCTAAGCAGGTAGAGAACAAACACATCCATGCACTAACTTTTTAGGAAACTACGGGGACCAGACGGAAAAGCATTTTGTTTACTTATTACTTAGAGTCGCGTGACTAAAATGAGTTATAATTTTTATTTATAGGTAAAATCTATAGTCCTGTCGCCAGTAGGGGTGCAACGGCCTCCTTAATTCAGATTGGCTTACTTAAGTTTTTGTATGTATTTTGACCAGTAGAACACGAATTTTTTGGGTGACAGTCGATCCGGATGTCGATAAGATTGTTATAAACAAAGAACTTGAGTAATCACATAACAGCGATTTTTCGCAAAACAAAAACATTTTTTGTATTTTTTGGGTCATTCTAAGCAAAAAATATTTTTACAAGTTTTCTCGTAGGATGCATAGTTTTCGACATAAACGCGGTTGAAATTTCAAAAAATCGAAAAATTGCAATTTTTGAACCCGAATAACTTTCGATTGAAAAACAAAATAGCAATTCTGCATACCGCATTTAAAAGCTCAAGTCAAATTCTATCGGTTTTGATTACTGTCATTGCTAAAAATTAATTTTTTTATTGTTAAACAAAGCCATAACCACATAGTGATTTAATTATGTTTTCAATGCAGTTCTCATTTGAAATCTAACGAGTAGGCGCGCATTCTACGTAGATGACGTACATTAAAACGCATGCATTGGGCACGGGAAACACTATGTGTTTATGGCTTTTATTAACAAATAAAAACTTAATTTTTAGCAATGCAAATAATCAAAACCGATAGAATTTGACTTGAACTCTCAAATGCTGTAAGCAGAATTGCTATTTTATTTTTTAATCAAAAGTTTTTCGTGTTCAAAAATTGCACTTTTTCGATTTTTTGAAAGTTCAACCGCGTTTATCTCGAAAACATAATAAAATAATCAAACCGATAGAATTTGACTTGAACTTTCAAATGCAGTAAGCAGAATTGCTATTTTATTTTTTAATCAAAAGCTATTCGGGTTCAAAAATTGCACTTTTTCGATTTTTTGAAAGTTTAACCGCGTTTATCTCGAAAACTATGCATCCTACGAAAAAACTTTTAAGACCATTTTTTGTTGAGAATCACCCAAAAAATAGAAAAAATGTTATATTTTGCGAAAATCGCTTTTATGTAATTCCTCAAGTTCTTTGTTTATAACAATCTTAACGACATCCGGATTAACTGTTACCCAAAATATTCGTGTTCTACGGGTCAAAATACATAAAAAAAACTTGGGTAAGTCCATCTGAATTAAGGAGGCCGTTGTACGCTGGCGACAGGACTACTATATCATACACTATTTATTTTTAATCATAGAATAATATTTGATAACCGTTGACAAATAGACATGTTTCAACTCATCTTCTTTTTATTCTTGTTTTGGGTGAGAGCACGCCAAATAGAATTCTATTTTTCTGACGTCACAAAATCGAATTTCACAATGGGAGAATCGATGGTTGCAAGGCAACGTGACGTCACTAAAATAGAATTCTATTTTGCGTGCTCCCACTATAGGTGATACTTTTTAATTTTGCATTTGGTCGCAGGATCTTTGTACCATACACTGTTTTTACTTTATCGTACTATATACGTAGTATAATAGTATAATAGATAAAGTTAGAGGATCGTGCAAAAAAAATTTTTCAGATTTCACTTTTTTTCGACGTTTTGAGTCCCCCTGAGTCTAAAAAGCAAATAAAAAAAAACATGTCGGAAATATGTACGTACGTACGTACGTACATATGTCGCCTCCGCCCAGCAAAAACTACCGGACCGATTTTGATGAAATTTGGTATGAGTAAGTTTAAGAGAATTTTGTCGAGAAACTAAGCTTTAAAAAAAACCTCTCAAAGGGGGACCGAAATAGGGGGGTTATTTAGGGCCCATTTTTGCGAATTTTGACCGAAATGAATGAAATTCAACTCAAAGTAAGCTCATCGATAGGTAAATAAAAATACGGAATTTGACATTTCCAAATAGTTCAAAATGGCGGCCAGAATGGCCGACCGCCCACCCTACACATTTCCCTACCTATCTAAAAACTTGTTTAAGATAAGTTTAATTTGAAAAAGTCGTTATATAGCTTAAAGATGGGGCTATAAGAAGGATGTTATCGTTTTTCAGAAAAAGTTACGGGTTGCCTATATTTAAGGGGTCAAAATTTGACATACATTTGAACTAGATTTTCTCAAAAATGGCTCCAAGGAATTTTTTTATTTTTTGATATCTTTTTGATATCCTATCAGTAAATTGAATGACAGTCAGATTTCTTAGCTCCCCACAGGAGGGGAGTTATGAATTTTTTATAACTTCCTTGTGCCCGTAACTTCCTTCTTAATAGAAACTAAAATTTGAAATTTTGTAGACGTATATAGTACTTTATGATCTATTATCACAATAAATTTTACCGAAAATATGGCTTCCGGTTGAACCGCAAATGAATAAATAATCTTAATTTGTTTAGATATACCCCATATATTTTTACATATTTTGAGAGAATGCAAAATTACCTTTCCAATGACATAAAATTCATTGCTATAGCTCAAAAACTCTAAAAGTTACGGTAAATAGAAATTTTGCTATAATCTTATGTGTGTCCTCTCTCACGCGATCATAGCAGAGCATTATTGTAGGGCAGTCAATGAGGGTGTTTGGCTCCGAATTCCATCCTACTACATTGATGTACTTGATATTTTCACAGTAAGTAGGGAATAGCTCAAGAAACAAAATCTACCCTATATACTATGGCGCTTTTATCTTGGGGCGGTTACCACTTCTTCAAGGGGATGGAAAATTTGTTGGTCAAACAAAATAAGCACGGAAGTGGCTAAAGAACCTATTTCTAAGCAAAAAGTGGTCCATACTTTTTTTTGAGAACTCATTACTTTTTTAGTTATGCGTAGTTAAAAATTGGCCATTTTCATTGAAAAATGACACCTTTTCGGACGGATTTTTTGTGAATACCTTAAAAACTATGCATCGAACTAAAAACACTATACAAAACATTTTTTAGATTATAAATAATAAAGAGATTCGTTCCTTCGTAAATGTTCTATTTATAATACAAAAAGAGATATGGTAGGTGAAAATAGTTTGTTTTTTGGTGCATGCTCAAATTAGTGTATTTAACTTGAAATAACAGAGGAACGGTAGGTTTTAGGTGTATAATGCTACCAACACCTTTTGTAGTGTTTGAAAAGGCCTTTAAAACGAGCACCGTTAAATGTCGGTTACATACAAACTAAGCGAGATATGGTGCAAGAAAATATATGACTAATGTACTTTAAGGAAAAATGAATAGTAATACATTTAACTCCCCATCCACCATAATTTAAATGCATTGCTTTTCTTTTGCAATACCTTCCAATATAGTGTTATTTCTACTTTCAAAAAGTTGAACGGGTTTAAAATCAATGGTTTTTGTAAAACATGTGATCAAATTATAGAATGAATTTTTAAATTTTCTTAAAAATCTTCCTTTTTCTACATGTAATTCGAAAATAAAAATATTTCACCCCTGAGAAGTGGTGGGAACCACCCCCATAATAAAAGCTCCATAGTATATAGGATATACTTTGAATTAGGAGATTGGGCTACTCCCAAAATTTCATTAAAATCCATGCAGTAGGATAGAATTCGGAAATAGAATGAAATGCAAATATTGTAAACATTTAATTTCTCAGAAAAATGAACTAATTTGAAATGAAAGTATGACTATAATATTCTATTGATTTATGCAATAATCTATACATCTATAGTGTGTCCCCGAAATATGGCATCGAACATTTTCTCAAATGCAGGAATTAATGATGCGTAGAACCATAAAATACTTTCAAGTACAGAATGTGTTTCTAAAATATGAAAATAACGAGTAATTTTGTTATTTTTATAGAATGTAGAATCTAGTACCATAATGATAATAGATCGGTACGATAAAGTTCTCGGGCGGCCCTTCCGTCCAGCGTTTTTTCTTTAAACTCTGAAATCTCTTAAATTGCCCTTTAAAATTGCAATCTGGAATAGGAAGAGTGTGAAAATTAGTATTTGCAATAATTTTTACAAGTCTGTTGAGCTATTCCAGGTCAAATCAACACACTTTGAATTAATTTTTTTCCTGACCTATTTAGGTTTTGTTAAAATTAAGAGTACTCATAGTGGATGATTAGGTGAAGAAAAATACAAAATTTTAAAATTTTATCTCAAGCCGTTTCCGTAATATGGTTACGTAAAATTTTCCAAAAAAATCCAAAACACCGCGACCATACTTCATTGCGGGGGTCACCAATAAGCGGACCGCGGTCCGCATCCGAACCGTAGGCTAGTTTTGTTAGGACCGCCATTACATTCATAATATAGTGTTTGACAATTTTGCAAAATGTTTGGCCATGAAATTGTGTACTGTGTTTGGCGCAACTTACATGTGCCAAGCCGCTTTTTCAAGAATGAACTTTATTAAAAATCGGTACAGGTCTTAGCTAACAGATGAATCTCAGCTCCCTAATGAAAATCAGTTGCACTAAACTCATTACAGACAGACAGGTTGTACATTTTTTTACATAGGAAACAATTTTTTTAAATACATTCAAAATTATCTTTTTGCTCCGAAAAATGTATTCTTAGTTTTTTGGATGATTTTAAACAAAAAAGTTGATGGTTTTCGAGTTATAACTAGTTATAAGCGATTTATAATGTAAACAATGCGAAAATATGCATACGCATTTTCGAGGATTGAAAACTCGTGTGTAAATTATTAGTGCTAAGGTTGGTAAGTGCCTAAATTGTAGCTTATATATTCAATTTCTAGATTCTAACTACTAATCGAGGCGTTTTTCAATGTAAACCGTTTTTAGTTGTTAATCGTCGGTTGACGCACTTTATGATGCGCAAAATTGGATGTTTAAACTTCAATTTAGGCACTTGATAACCTCAGAAATAATAATTTACACATGAGTTTTCAAGCTTCAAAAATGCTTATTTTTTGCATTTTTCAGATTTTAAATCACTTAAAATTTAAAAAACATAAACTCAGGAAAAAAAATATGTTTTTATTTAAGATGACCCAAAAATGCTAATATATATAACATATTTTCGGGGGCAAAAAACGTGATGTTTTGATTTTGTTACAGAAGTGTTAAAAAATTTCTGCCTGAAAATTTCACTCTCACCCTTTTGATTTGTTATTGTGATGGGGACGATATTTTTTAACAAGAACTATGACCGGACCCCGGAAGTGTCATAGCTTTTCGAAACGGACTCCCAAGGAACATAATTGGTGACCCCTGCTGTATTGGAATGGTTGTAGAAGCTGTCCTAATTAAGCTAGAATGCTGGGAGAGGTGTCAATTTGCAGCATTTTTAAAGCTCTTTACAGTGATATAATACAGCATGATGTTCTGATAAACAAATTTTTCTCAAACAAAAAAATAGTTTGTGATTAAGTTTTTTTTCCAAAAAGTACATAATTTAAAATTTTTACATAATATTCCTACAAATACATAGTACTGTTGTTAATAACATATAAAAATTTTATCATGGGATGGTGATTGGCTCAACATAAAAAAACATTTACACATACAGTATGGTGCAAATGAAAGGAATATATTCGTAATGTCGCAAGCTGGGGACTTTAAGGAAAAATCCCGACACAGGTCGATTTTTTTTTTAAATTGTAATTTTTTGACATGTATATCATAATAGTGACGTCATCCAACTGGGCGTGATGAAGTAATCGACGATTTTTTTAAATGAGACTAGGTGTCGTGTTCTAACTCATTTGAAAGGTTATTCAGGTATCATAATAAACGATAATATAATTATATATAGAGGGTGGCAACCAAATTTTTTTTTGAATTCAATTAATTGCCAAAAAAGGAAGACTGAATGTAATTTATTTAATTTAAAATAGATTTTACTGTTGCCAGAAACAGATAAATTACATACATTCTTCTTTTTGTCAATAAATTTAGTAAAAAAACTTTCTTGCCACCCTGTATAAATATTTGTTATTGTTTATATTACTGAACAGAGAATTAAATAAACTTTCAAATGAGCTAACACACGACCTATAGTCTCATTTAAAAAAATCATCGATTACGTCATCACGCCCAGATGGATGACGTCAATAGTATCATATTATCATATATATGTCAAAAAATTACAAATTAAAAATAAAAATCGAAATATTTCAGGATTTTTCCTAAAGTCGCTAGCTTGCGACATTACGAATTTATTCCTTTTATTTGCACCATACTGTATGTGTAAAATTTATTTTTTTTATGTTGAACCCATCACCATCACATGATAAAATTTTTATATTTTATGAACAACAGTATTATATATTTGTAGTAATATTATGAAAATTTTGAATTATGTACTTTTTGGAAAAAAACTTAATCAAAATATATTTTTTTGTTTGAGAAAAACTTGTTTAACATAACTTCATACTGTATATATCACTGTAAAGAGCTTTAAAAATGCTATAAAATGACACCTCTTCCAGCATTTTAGCTCAATTATGACAGCTTCTACAACCATTCCAATAATAGGTCTGGATCCCGCGTATGAAAAAAAGTTGATTAATAGCAAGCTGAAAATTTGTTAATAGCTTAAGAGTGTCTAGTCGGATAAACTTTGATATATGGGAACACTGTAACAGGGGCAGTTTTGATTGTGGAACTGGTTAAAAATTTGAAACGGTCAGACCACGAAAACGGCACATTTATTTTGTCCAACAGAACAGACTTAAACTCTCCGAACACAGATTAAACTCACATGCAAAAATCAGACTGCTATTTATCACCTGTCATAATTCCTGTCAATTGACATATTCTACATGTTCCACTCATTAAAACGCCCATTTGGTGATAAATAGCAGTCTGGTTTTTGCAAGAGAGTATAATCTCTGTTCGGAGAGTTTAAGGAGTTTAAGTCTGTTCTGTCGGACAAAATACATGTACCGTTTTCGTGGTCTGACCGTTCCAAATTTTTAACCTGTTCCACAATTAAAACTTCCCCTGTTTCAGTGTTCCCATATATCAATGTTTGTCCGAATAGACACCGTTAAGCTATTAACAAATTTTCAGCTTGCTATTAATCAACTTTTTTTTCATACGCGGAATCCAGACATAAAAGTATGGTCGCGGTGTTTTGGATTTTTTGGAAAGGTTTACATAGCCATATTTCGGAAACAGCTTGAGATAAAAATTTAAAATTTTGTATTTTTGTTTCCCTTATTAGCCACTATGAGTGTTCCAAATTATAACCAAATCTGAAGAGGGGGTAGAAATTAGGTGTGTTGAGTTGATTTGGAATGACCCTGTTGTGGCTGTATCGGGTCTTGATTCTGAAGCGTGAATGTCATTATTGGTGTTACGCTGGCTTTATAACTTCTTGACTTCATCTCAGTGTTAATATGTTGGTTACGCCATAATATAGTGTTATTAAGGCATCCTGCAAGTATATTTGAATTCTGTACTTGATTTGTCACTTCTTTGTCCAGGTCTCTGTAAGTAGCTGAACAAAGTAATTCTAAGGAATTTTATTTCCATTACTTGTCCAATACTAATGCAATCAATTTCTATTTTACATATTTTACATCTGTATGGTTCTTTACTGCTTATTTAGTTTTCTTGGATGAAATTATTGTCATATTGAATTCTGTTGCTCTTATATGTTGAATCTAAACTAATCTTTGCAGAATATCTTCAACTTGGGCTATCAATATTGAGTCGTTCACGTAACAGAATATTTATACTTCTTTGTTTCTCATTCTGTATCCTCTTTCTTTATTGATGCTTTTAATGACTTCATCCATAATTAAATTGAAGAGCATAGTTCTTAATGAGTATTCCTGTCTTACTCCGCTGTCTATGTCTATAGGTTCTGCAAGTTGTCCATCTATTCTGTCGTACATTTGGTTGTTTTGGTACTTATTTTTAATATTTTTTATGATATCTAGAAAAACTTGTCTATTATACAGAAGATGGATTATATATTTGAGTCCTACTCTGTCAAATGCTTTCTTTAAGTCAATCAGACATAGAAATGCTGCTCTATTATACTCTAGTGATTTCTCAGTAATTTGCTTTATGACATTTTTAAGTTTTAGGGTACTATTTAACAAGATGATACCTCTGTAGTTTTCTGGCTGCTTTGTCTCTTCTTTTATAAATAGTAGAATTAGTTTACTCGTTTTCCATACCTATGGCATTTTATTAAGTTTTATAATTTTGTTGTTATACTTCACATTGTTAATGATTGTTCTGTCATTGCTGCTCCACGATATATCAGTATTTAATTCGTTTGCTATTCCTTCTCTCCTCCTCCAGGTATCTCCTCCTCCATTTGGTCTTTTCCTGCAGATTTACTTTTGGTTTTAGCTAGATTGTACGTATAAATTAACTGTATAGCAATATTAAGTTCAGAGCAAAATGGGGATGAATGATAACAATTTTATAAATAGGGTTATACAATTCCTTACTAGTCTTTCCACTGATGACAGTGTGAATAGTACTATTGCGCCAGTCTTGCTACGCCCCTGATTAAATCTTCGCAGCTAGCGAAAAGGTGCTTGAATTGTAGTTAAATGTAGTGAACAGGTCGGCCTGAAGGGGTCAACAGAGGAGGTGCACTACTACAGATAAAAATGCACACATCCAACATCCATGGACAAATTCAGGTCCAATTAGGAATTGGAGCAAAAAAGTTCGTCCATGTAATCATAGTTGCTACTATCGAAGAAAATGTTATATTAGGAAAGAACGTGCAGAGTTTGCATGAATCTAAAGTGGATTTTAAGAGTAGCATAATGAATAGGTAAAGAGGAGGCATTTTTTCATCCACATAACAAAAAAAAGCCTTTAAAGAAAATACTGTTTTGCTTGTTGGAAGTGAAACAATCACAGTAGCGCTGCTGAAGATAATTGTGAAAGAATGAACAGCTATTATTATGTAGCCTAACAACCATGACGAGGAGATTAGCCGAAGAATTATAATTGAAAAGTAATTGCTTACTTATAATAAAGAAATTTTTGTAAGACTTATTATATTACGTTAATGTCAATGATTATTAAGTGACTATCAAGAAAGAGACAATCGTAGGAACCTGTACATCAGTGACGTCCATAAACCGTCAGACAAGAACACCCGATAATTTCAACGACAAATTGGAAGAAATAAAAAATGGAGTTGCTGACCAGTCTCTAAATCAAACCAATTCCTCAATTACCAGGCGAAACCAGTTTGGCGAAAAAAGAAAAAACTGAAATGAATGTTCGGTAAATTAAGAAAGATCTTCTAGATAGAATATTCTACCAGCGATGCGTCCCTCCGGTGGTTATAGTCAAGAAACATGGCGGAACAACGGAGTTTCTTTGTAGACTAGCGTTTGTTGAACAACGTTAAAAGAAAGGTAGTTATCCTCTGCCTCGGATCGATGAAATGTGGGGATACGTTGGTCCAATGTAGTACTGGTTGTTTTCTAATACATGTTTTTCACCATCTAGTATAAAGCAAAAACATAAATACTTAAAACACCAATAAATTAAACAGTTTCTGTGAAATTTGTTTATTATTGAATATTTAATTAACAACTAAACACACTAATGTTACATGTCATAATGGTAGGGGAGCCCAAGCGGGGATTTTTGCAGTTACACGAGCGCGTCAGATTATCATATGGGAGAAACCTGGTACCCTGTAGATGTACCTCTACCATATATTGGTTCTTAACGCCGGGGAATTCACTTAGGGGGACCGAAAAAAAATCTATACTTAAAAAAACTCGAAATTGTCAGATTAAGATAAGGTAAGTTAAGTACATGCAAAAGAGTGTATATTTCAAAAATCTGACGATCTGAGCCGGGCGTAAGGAAATGGGCTAGTCCCAAAGTTTCACAAGAAAAAAGCGAAGATTTCGCGAAATGAATGACAGATCGAAAAACTAAAAAACATATGGTCAATATTTTTTAAAAATCTATCGAATGATACCAAACACGACTTCCCACGGAGAGGGGTGGGGGGTAAATTTAATATTTTAAATACGAATCCCACGATATTTCGCGAAATAAACATCAGATCGAAAAACTTTAAAATACACTTATTCAATATTTTTACAAAATCTATCGAATGGCATTAAACACGACACTTCACGGAGGTGGGGTGGGGGGTTACTTTAAAATCTTAATTGGGAACCCTCATTTTTTATTGCAGATTTGGATTACTTACGTAAAAATAAGTAACTTTTATTCGAAATATTTTTTCGAATTATGGATAGATGGCGTTATAATCGGAAAAAACGATTGTTGGAAATGGAAAATTAAATTAAAATATGGCAAGCGCCCACTAAAATGGAAAACTTTACTTAACTTTTTTGGTTTTAGGACCTACTCTTCACAAACCAATAGGTCCCCAAAGCGTTCGAGTGACTGCACATTTAGCATACTTTGCTCCCCTACCATAATATATAAAGTAGATTTCATTTTTTACATATATTTTAGTTATACATCGTACAACCTATGAAATACTAATAAATTAATACTATTAAATGGATTCCAAAGCTAAGAATTTCAATTTATATTCAGTTTTAAATAATAAAATAAAAAAATGTCAAGAGAAATATTGAGCATAGAAGCTTTTAACAAAATTTAAAGTAGTGGATTACGGATTTGTTTACTTGCAATGCTCTGGTGAATTAATGCATTTCCATAAATGTATACTTTGTTACTCCGTGGTCGAAGAGTCGAATACGTTTTAAAATGATTTTCAGAATCTCACATACATGTACATTTTGAAAAATAATACAGATTTTACGTTCATAGATAATAATAGAAAAATGATAATCAAAAATTAAAAGAAATAATTATGTCAAAAAAACATATAAAGTTAGATATAAAAAATAAAGAATAAGTTTTCAATCTAATAGCACATAAAACAACACCAAAAATGTTGTTCCACATCCTACCAGACTGAAAACAATGGGAACCTTCTCTGGTAACACCTCCGAAGCTTCTACAATTTACAAGCCATAACGGATGCTGAGACTAAGGAAGATGAGGGAATTTTACAATTTATAATTCACGTCCCATCTGCTCAGCGCGGTAAAGTTCCAACGAGAATGGTTCCCTTCGTACTCCAATCAGAGTAAACATGTAAATCAAAAATGAATAAACTTTTTCAATTTCGTTGCAACACGTAACTACAGCTCCATTATTATTCCAGTTCAATCAGTGAGTGCAACAAGCACCTCTACCGGTTTCGAAACTTATTAGTCTCTTATCAGGAGGCACATATGCTGCTCTCTCTGACCCAACTAGGACAAACCCCGGCGTGCAGTCACGGATTGCAACGAACGAACTGGCAGGGATGCCCTACCGGCAACTGCTAGCAGAAGACTAAGTTTTCAATCTAATAGCATATAAAACAACACCAAAAAATGTTGTGCCACATCCTACCAGACTGAAAACAATGGGAACCTTCTCTGGTAACACCTCCGAGGCTTCTACAATTTGCAAGCCATAACAGATGCTGAGACTAAGGAAGATGAGGGAATTTTACTATTTATAATTCACGTCCCATCTGCTCAGCGCGGTAAAGTTCCAACGAGAATGGTTCCCTTTGTACTCAAATCAGAGTAAACATGTAAATCAAAAATGAATAAACTTTTCCAATTTCGTTGCAACACGTAACTACAGCCGCATTATTATTCCAGTTCAATCAGTGAGTGCAACAAGCACCTCTACCGGTTTCGAAACTTATTAGTCTCTTATCAGGAGGCACATATGCTGCTCTCTCTGACCCAACTAGGACAAACCCCGGCGTGCAGTCACGGATTGCAACGAACGAACTGGCAGGGATGCCCTACCGGCAACTGCTAGCAGAAGACTAAGTTTTCAATCTAATAGCATAAAAAACAACACCAAAAAATGTTGTGCCACCTCCTACCAGACTGAAAACAATGGGAACCTTCTCTGGTAACACCTCCGAGGCTTCTACAATTGGCAAGCCATAACAGATGCTGAGACTAAGGAAGATAAGGGAATTTTACTATTTATAATTCACGTCCCATCTGCTCAGCGCGGTAAAGTTCCAACGAGAATGGTTCCCTTTGTACTCAAATCAGAGTAAACATGTAAATCAAAAATGAATAAACTTTTCCAATTTCGTTGCAACACGTAACTACAGCCGCATTATTATTCCAGTTCAATCAGTGAGTGCAGCAAGCACCTCTACCGGTTTCGAAACTTATTAGTCTCTTATCAGGAGGCACATATGCTGCTCTCTCTGACCCAACTAGGACAAACCCCGGCGTGTAGTCACGGATTGCAACGAACGAACTGACAGGGATGCCCTACCGGCAACTGCTAGCAGAAGACTAAGTTTTCAATCTAATAGCATATAAAACAACACCAAAAAATGTTGTGCCACATCCTACCAGACTGAAAACAATGGGAACCTTCTCTGGTAATACCTCCGAGGCTTCTACAATTTGCAAGCCATAACAGATGCAGAGACTAAGGAAGATGAGGGAATTTTACTATTTATAATTCACGTCCCATCTGCTCAGCGCGGTAAAGTTCCAACGAGAATGGTTCCCTTCGTACTCCAATCAGAGCAAACATGTAAATAAAAAATGAATAACCTTTTTCAATTTCGCTGCAACTCGAAACTACAGCCGCATCATTATTCCAGTTCAATCAGAGAGTGCAGCAAGCACCTCTACCGGTTTCGAAACTTTCGTTCATTGCAATCCGAGACTGCTCGCCTAGGTTTTTCCTAGTTGGGTCAGACAGAGCAGCATATTATTATGTGCCTCCTGATGAGAGAATAATAAGTTTAGAAACCGGTAGAGGTGCTTGCTACACTCTCTGATTGAACTGGAATAATTATGCGGCTGTAGTTTCGTGTTGTAACGAAATTAAAAATGGTTATTCATTTTTGAACTAATTATTTATTATAATAGCTATTAATTAATTAAAATGATAGAATATTACCTATTTAATAAAAATTAAATTCTTATTCTTCTTGTGCCACTCCTATCGATGATTGGAAATCATCAAGGCTATCCTGACCTTGTTTACAGCTAACCTAAAAAGTTCATTAATGGTGCAGCCAAACCACTCTCTCAAATTCGCAACCATGATATTTTTCTACGGCCTAGATTTCGTTTTCCTTCTATTTTTCCTTGTATTATATTTTGAAGTAATGCTTATTTATTTCCTCTCATCAGGTGACCCAGATATTCAAGTTTTCTTCGTTTTATCGTTAACACAATTTCTGGGTTTTTTCATATCCTTCGTAATACTTCAAGGTTTGTGACTCTTTCAACCCAACTTATCTTCAGCATTCGACGGTATCACCACATCTCGAAACTGTACATATTTTTTATGTTGTCTTGTTTGAGACTCCAGGCCTCTACACCGTATAATAGCGTGTTAAATACGTAGCCTTCTAGCATTCTTAATCGTAGAGGGATGTTTATATCTTATTAAAATTCGCTAATGCACAATAAAATTTACTATAAAAACTATGAAAATGTATGTTTAAAAAAATTGAATATATTTATAAAAATTGAATTATTAATAGACCAAACACCTTAGCCCAATTGGAGTTAAACAAGAAAAACATATTTAAAGTATTATCATAAAAAGTGATAGGGAGTATGATACATAAAATAAAATTAATTTATACCGCTGAATAACTCCGAGAGTGATTTAGGGGATTAAAAGAAAATTTTTGTTGAAGTAAATACTTCTTAGAGTCATTTGAAAAATCGAGACACGTGAAGTAACCTGGCAGTACATAGTAATATACACAATATACATACAATTACATAATAAGATATTCAAAATAAAGGTGAAAATGTAAATATTCAATAAATTTTATAACAGAAACCAGTACTGTTATTTTAGAATTAGTATGGTATAACTAGACCCAAAACCAAACATCCAAAGTGAAAGTTATCCTCCAACATAAAATTGTTCTATATGGTCCACATAATGTTCAGAAAAAAGTCACACCATTTTGAGCGTCGGGTTTGGGTAGGAGAGGGGGGAGAAATCGGTAAATTCGTAGTTTTCTACGTTGTTCGTCAATATTTCTAAAACTATGCGGTTTAGCAAGAACAACCTTCTATACAAAAATGTCCTAGATTAAATTTGAAATAAAAAGGACCCTATGCATAATTCTTCTAAAATGAACGGTTCCAAAGTTACGAAGGTAGTATAGTCTAATAATTGTTCCAAAAAATGTCTAGCCCAAACATATAAAGTAAAAATTTTCTTCCAGCACTAAATTGTTTTATATGGTCCACATATTGTTCAGTAAAAAGTTACACCATTTTGAGCGTCCGGTTTGGGGGGGAGATGGGGGAGAAGTCGGTAAATTAGTAGTTTTTTTAGGTTTTTCGTCAATATTTCTAAAACTATTCTTTAGAGTAAACAATGTTCTATACAAAAATGTTCTACATAAAATTTAAAACAAGAAAGGTCCTAAACATAATTGTTATAAAATCAACGGTTCCAGAGTTACGGAGGGTGAAAATGGAGGTTTTCGATACTTTTTATTTTGTTTCGGAAATTTATAATATTATTACCGATGAAAGAAATTTTCTTTAACAGGATGGCGTTTTGTAAACAAAATTTGCTATATCATTGGCCGATGGTATGTTAGCGATAAGCCCTTGAAGAAACCCAAAATCATCATTAATTGCCCAGAAAATATAAAAAGTTTTCAAAAACCTCCACTTTACCCTCCATAACTCTGGAACCGTTGATTTTATAACAATTATATATAAGACCTTTTTTGTTTTAAATTTTATTTAGAACAGTTTTGTATAGAACACTGTTTACTCGAAAGGATAGTTTTAGAAATATTGAAGAAAAACTTAAAAAAAAAACTACCAACTTACCGAATTCTCCCCCATCCACCCCACACCGGACGCTCAAAATGGTGAAACTTTTTACTGAACAATATGTGGACCATACAGAACAATTTGGTATTGGAGGAGAACTTTTACTTTGGATGTCTGAGTTAGGCTTTTTTTGTCCCAAATACTATACTACCTCCGTTACTTTGGAACCGTTCATTTTAGAAGGATTATGCATAAGGCCTTTTTTAATTCAAATTAAATGTAGGATATTTTTGTATAAAAGGTTGATCTTGCTAAACCACATAGTTTTAGAAATATTGACGAAAAACGTAAAAAACAACGAATTTACCGATTTCTCCCCCCTCTCTCCCCCAAAACGCGACACTCAAAATGGTGTGACTTTTTCTGAACATTATGTGAACCATATAGAACAGTTTGGTGTTGGAGGATAACTTTCACTTTATTTGTCTGGGTTATGCCAACTTTTGGATCAATTGTATCATACTAAATATAATGATAATTAAAATGAAAAAATTCAGCATAAATACAAGATAATCATTAAAATTTAAATGATGAGTGAGTCCTATATAGTATTTAACAAATTTTAAAAATTACTGAAATGATTAAATAAAATTTTTAAAAGAGATGAGCCAGAATTAAATACTTAATAAAATCGCTCACAATTTTCAATGTAGTAAACTGCTATCCATTCCATATATCTGAAAAGAGGTAGAAAATGTATTATGTATTTGTATTTGACTATCACAAGAAAACTATACCATTATGTTATAGAAAACTAAGTACACTCATTTTTGGATGCAGTGTAAAATTAATATAAAAATGATTAAATGAAACATATGAAGAAAGATGTAAAGCAAAACATATTTATTTGTTGCCTATTGAAATATTAAAATTAATATCACTTCTACATTTTTTAGGGTGTAAAGTCTTGTATACCCGTACCAGATATCTAAGAGACTCACTAATATTCAACTCATGGGTGTGCTATTTTTGGAGTTGTGAAATTACCTAAACAGGGAATCATTTTATAAAACAGGTAGATCCATGGTTTAAGGCATTCCACACCTCCAACAGTATCACCCCACTGAGTTGAATATTAATGAGTCTAAAAATACGAGATTTATTGTAAAAGGTATATTTAACAGTAAAACACTGAAAACGTTTGTTTTCTACACTTCCACCAAATTTATTACAACTATCTGACTACAGCTGTTTCGGCAGGGTGCCTTTCTCAAGTGATATAGTTTACAATGTGTTTGCCTTTTTAAGTCTTTAACTGAAGAGGTTGAGGAGTGGGGAGCTGTTTGTCTCGAGTTGGTCATTCAGAATTACATCTGTATTTTGCAGTTTATTAATTTCCATAGATTCTAAAAAAGATAGCTTAAGGCCTTTATTTTGGATATGCAGAATTTTAAACTCTTCATTGAAAGAATGATTATGATCTAAAAGGTGAAGTGCGTATGTAGAAGAGTCTGTTTTTCTATTGTTGAAAGCCCTTTTGTGTTCTGCTATCCGTTTGTCAAAAGTTCTGCCAGTTTGACCGATGTACGTTTTCGGACAGTCACCACAAGTTAGTTTGTACACACCACTCTGTAGTTGCTTTCTCTTTCGGCTTTTATTGTTCTTAATATATTTGCTTAAGTTGTTGTTAGTTCTGAAAGCTGGTGTTATTCCTTTCTTTTTTATGTATCTGGCTATTTTTGTTGTTATATTGCAGTATATCCAGATTATAATCATTCTTTCAATGAAGAGTTTCAAATTCTGCATATCCAAAATAAAGGCCTTAAGCTATCTTTTTTAGAATCTATGGAAATTAATAAACCGAAAAATACAGATATAATTCTGAATGACCAACTCGAGACAAACAGCTCCCCACTCCTCAACCTCTTCAGATAAAGACTTAAAAAGGCAAACACATTGTAAACTATATCACTTGAGAAAGGCACTCTGCCGAGACAGCTGTAGTCACTTAGTTGTAATAAATTTTGCGGAAGTATAGGAAACAAACGTTTTCAGTGTTTTATTGTTAGATAAAATGAAATTCCATCAAGTAACGGTCGAATCCATCAATTATTTAAAGGTATATTTTAAAATACCCTAAATAGGGGTCACAATACCAAACGTTTTCGGATTAAGAAATCCATCATTAGTGTTCTAAAAGCCAAAAATAGCATGCCTGAGCCACCAAAATGTGTTGAGCAAAAACCCTTTATATGTAAAAGAATATATTCTGTTACATATTTATATAAAATATAAATGATGTTACCCAGGGAACACAGGACTCTTCCCACGTGGTTGGAATTTTTTTGGAGAAAACCTCACATATTGGATTTCAATGGCCAACGGAAGTCCAGTTGGATGGTATACGTATACAACCAGCTACGGGAAGTTTATTTTCCTCGTGGATTAATGAGTCGCTTAAATAGCTGGTAATACTTTATTTTTACCATCGACATTGATTCACCGGTCGCATTAAAAAGCATTGCATATTTATTTTTACAGAGCTGCCATTGCATCTTGAACGGTCGCCAATAATTTGGAACGGCTGAGCATAATCGCATAAAAATCTATAGACCTGGATCACGCGTACCAAAAAAAATTTGATTGATAGAAAGCTGAAAATTTGTTAATAGCTTAACGGTGTCAAGTCGGACAAACTTTGATGTATGGGAACAATGGAACAGGGGAAGTTTTAACTATGGAACAGGTTACAGGTTTCGAACGTCAGACTACGAAAACATCCCATGTATTTTGTCCAACAGAACAATTGATTTGTTACCCTTTCATTAAACTCTCATGCAAAAATCAGACTGCTATTTACCACCAACCTAATTACTGTCATTTGACATGTTGTACGTGTCGGACTTATTAGAATGTCCAACATATCTCTCGGACAAACATTTTTTTATACAGGGTGCTTCATTGGGAAACTCACATACATTAACTGTAGAAATAGGACACTTAGGCGGTCTCAAAAATACCATACTTAATGGGTGTTACTTCATTAATAACAAAGATTCTGGGTCTTTTATCTATTTTGCCATTTTTATTTGGTTCATAACTTTTTAACCACACTGTATATTTATTTTATATTTGGCACGCAAATATTATGAAATGTGTATAATAATAGTTATTCATGTACCAAGTCAGTAAAGTTACTCTTTATCGAACGAGTCTGATGTTATGAGCAGAGCGAGCGATAGTGAGCGAGGCGAATAACAGCCAAGTTCTATAAAGAGTCTTTACTGACGTGGTGCATACAAAATTTTATCGCCAATCATAAAAAACATTAACACTTACTTAACACTTATTTAATTACATCCTAATGAAAAAAGAGTGTGTGTACTTGGTACGCACGTAAGACGGTATACTTCTATTATTATAATTTCAACGAAATAAATATACCTTTTTTTTTAAATATACCTTTTATACAGGATTTATTGTTTTTTGTATCACATGGTATACAGCCAACTACAGGAAAATTTTTCCTTGTGGATTTGAAATAAATATATTTTAAACAGTTTAATCGTATTTTTATTTAAATACATATTACACCAATTTTAACATTTAAAATAAACAAGCTGAAAATGCGAGCATTATCATAACGAAAACTTTGTTTATGTACGTATTTAAATTCATAATATAGAAAATTTCTATTACGAAAAGCTGTTTAGAATTAAAAATTATGTTTTAATGTGCAAGTATATCATTCTAATTTAAATGTAAACTATAAAGATACTTTACTCGAAATTCATATTTTTTTGCATACCTTGTATAAAATTAATAAAATTTGATTCATGATGGTTGGATCATAAATCCTAGACTAAGAAGAGATTTTTATGAAGAATACCTTTTCTTCGTCAAATTAAAAATACAAGAGTTATAAATGAAAATGATGTTGGTATCCATAATTTGAGAAAATTCGTCAAATATTTTTTTCCATTAGAAGGATGTAATTTCATATATCAGAACATACTTTTTTATTCCAAACCACATTTTAAATAACAATTTTCCAATATTGTCAAATAAATAATATATACATGATAAAGATACTTTTTACTGATGAACTTTACTTGGATCTATAGACCGAGCGAGTCTCGTAAATTCCACGGCTTTGCGAAACGCTGCACGCAACAGTATTTGCGTACTTATATGTATTATTGCTTTCAAAATATACTCAAATTGTATTTTTATACATTTATTACACATATTATTTTATATAATAATTAAATTCACTATAAAATGTCATTTATATTTTATTGATAGCTAAATCATTTAAAATTTAGTTTGACATTCACGAAGTGTCAAACTCAAATGTAAGTAATAACATTTGCTTTGCTTAAAAATTTCAGATTAAAAAAAGTAGCCTACTTCCTAATCAAAGATTTCAGCTGACGTTTAGTGCGTGGTAGGAAATAACCGGATTTTGACGTCACATTTTAGATTTTGAGGTCAATTATGTCGAAGACGGTTAGAGGTATCGAAATGCCGTTTTCAGATCTGGATTCAGAAGACAAAACTACATAAGAATCCATCAATACATCTGCTCTAAGTATTGCAGGAGAGGCAACGCAATAACGCACAGACTTTTGCAAATTTATAAACAAAAAGTTTTCGTTGAAAATACGAAAAATTAAAAATACCGTTAATAGTTACGTTATTGTTTATGAAGTGGAGTAGCCTTCCGCAGTCCGCAGCGCAGTTGCTTTTCCCTTTATAAATAGTAGAAAATCTACATAAATATATTTGCTAACAAATTATCAGTAGTAATTGCACAAGAGCTCTAAAATTATTGAATTTTTTCCGAGTGACACTTTGACAGTTTTAATTTTACGAGCCGAAGGCAAGTGAAATTATGTCAAAGTGTCACGAGAGCAAAAATTCTATATTAATTTCAGAGGTCGAGTGCAATTTGTTGCGATTATTTCATGAATAGAACTGTTCAAAACCAAAATTTTATTGTAATTTATTTATGTAAGTACCATTAAACACACAGTTTTTATAAATATTTGACGATTGAAAGTCATCACTTTTATAATTTTTAAAACAGTAATTGTCATTAATGTCACTGAATGTATTTTTTCGTAACAACGAAGGGCATCTGACGTAATATACTTAGCGACGGGAGATTATCAAAAATTATCGATTTAGTTCAGATTTCTGTAGCTTTCTATTGGTCAGAATCTCCTATGAATGAAATAATCATTAATATCTGTCACCGTCTTATATATTTATAATCGAATTAACAAAAACACCATTTCAAAATATATTTGCATTAATACAAAACTTAAAAGATAGAATTTTACTAAAGACGAAATAAAAATTTCGTAAGATAGTATTGACGATGACAGAATGCTTTTGCATAATGGCCGATTTCGATGTTTAATCGATAGTTGTTCAAGTAATCAATATTGAATAAGTACCTAAGTAATTACTAAATCTGCAAAGTTTCGATTTATGTTTTATGAATATAATGGCAAAATACTACAGAATTTCACTTTCTGACATAAATTTAATTAACAACAACGTAAATTTTGTACAATATTTTTAATAATTAAAGTAAATATACTTTAGGTTCACTCAAATAAATAATCGATTACTGCCATCGACCGCTTACATTCAACCTCAGTTAATTTGATTAATCCCGGCAGGTAAAGTAAAATTCTTCTTTCAGTACAATAAAGTGTTAGTTTACTGCCGCATATTGCGTCAAATGAGTACAAGAATGAATGACTTTAGTGACGGTTGGCGATAAACTAATTTATTTAAAATTGTAAAAAATCCAGTTTCTTACTAAAAAATATTGGAAAAATATTCCTACCCAAAAAACACCCTGTACATTAATTTTTTTTAAATAGATTTTGCATTTGAAAAGAGGATGAAAAACCACATTTAGTGGTATACTTTGAATTTTCGGCATTTTTCTGGTAAAATTTTGAATTTGAATTCTGAAATTATGTGAATTGCGAAAGCTCGAAGTAGAAAAAAAAATTGAAATACGACTTACAATTTGTTTTACACACTCTATATTTATTTTATATTTAATACCGAATATTATTTAAGGTGCCCAATCAAATAATTTATTTACATTTATAAGAAATCCAGGGCCGGATTAAAAAATATGGGAAAAATGCTCCGACCTAAATAACATCATATACATTAATTTTTTTTTAAATGGATTTAGCATTTAAAAGGAAGATGAAAAACAAATTTAGTGGTATACTTTAAATTTTCGGTAAAATGACTTTTCTGGTAAAATTTTGAATTTGAATTTAAAAAAAATCTGCTAAAATTTTTTACTAGAAACTCTCGCAGGGTTTCAAGTAAAAAATTAAAATGTGCGTTAACTTTAATTAATACCGTTGTTTAATCCAAATTGGTAAAATGTTAACATTTCAGTGTTTTTTAATATATCGACAAATATTTCAGAAACATTCACTTTTAATTAATGAATAAATTAGTCCACAAAAAATACATAACTTTAATCAACGAACTATCGTAAAAATTAATAAAAAAAAAACAGAAAAATTTTTCCAAAAAATAACTTATTAAAACTATAGTAATTGTTCAAAATGGCCACCAACTTGTGGAATACAAAGACTTGTCCTTTTTGTTATTTGTCTGACTGACTTCCTAATCTCGTTAGGGATATTCTTCATTTCTTGGAAGGAGTCTCGAATCCGGCCAAAAAGTTCATCCCTACTATTTATTTGCTCGTTATAAACTTTGGATTTTAGGTATCCAAACTTTATTTCTTAGCAATTTTTTTAATTTTTAAGATAGTCTGTTTGTTGATTAAAGTTATGTATGTTTTGTGGATTTTTGTTATTTATTCATTAATTATTAAACGTGAATATTTGTTATGAACGATTTGTCGCCATAATAAAATAATACTAAAATGTTAACGTTTTACCAATTTAGATTAAATAATGGTATTAATTAAAATTAAGTCACATTTTATTTTTTTTACTTCGAGCTCTCGCAATTCACATAATTTCAGAATTCAAATTCAAAATTCTACCCGAAAAATCATTTTGCCGGAAATTCAAATTATACCACTAAATTTAGTTTTTCAGCTTATTTTCAAAGGCAAAATCCATTTTAAAAAAATTTAATGCACAGGGTGTTTTTTGTGTCGGACCATTTTTTCAATATTTTTTAATCCGGCACTGGATTTTTTACAATTTTAAATAAATAAATGATTGGATACCTTAAAAATTTGCGGTATTAAATATAAAATAAACATACTTCAATTTCAATTAAATTTTTTTTCTTCTTCGAGCTTACGCAATTCACATAATTTTAGAATTCAAATTCAAAATTTGACCATAAAAATCATTTTGCCGAAAGTTCAAAGTATACCACTAAATTTAGTTTTTCATCCTCTTTTCAAATGCAAAATCTATTTTAAAAAAATTTCATTGTTTTTGGGTCGGAATATTATTCCAAAATTTTTTAGTCCGGACCTGGACTTCTTACAATTTTAAATAAGTTAGTTGATTGTACACCTTAAATAATATTTGCGTGCCAAATATAAAATAAATATACAGTGTGGTTAAAAAGTTATGAACGAAATAAGAAAATGGCAAAATAGATAAAACACCCATTATCTTTGTTATTAATGAAGCAAGACCCATTAAATATGGTATTTTTGAGACCGCCTAAGTGTCCTCTTTCTACAGATACCATATGTTACTTTCCCAATGAAACACCCTGTGTATTATATTAAGTTTTCTATTGAATATACTTAAAAACAACCTGTCAATTTTCACAATCATAAACTTGTCAGGATGATACTTTCCACAATTAAAATGACGTTCCGAAATTAAAACTTCCCTGTTACAGTGTTCCCGTACATCAAGGTTTATCCGACTACACACCGTTAATCTCTTCACAAATTTTTAGCTTGCTATTAATCAACTTTTTTTTTTGCTACGCGGGATCCAGGCCTACTATAATATATCTCTATAGGAACAATGTTCGATACCCTACGTAGATCTAAAAAAAATTGTTATTTTAAATTATGTGGTTCAGAAAATAGTTGTACAGTACAGATCGACGCTGTATCTATGTCTATTACATAAGCTTGTATTATTTAGCATTTTTTGTAAAACTTTCTGAAAATGTTAGATCATATAAATATAAGAAGTTTTAAGACCTTAAAGTTATTTCGGTTTGTTTCGTATCTACCAACGAAAACTCTCTGTGTTGCCTATTATACTTTATTAAATGTTATTATTACTAATGACACTGCGTTGAAAATCCCTAGGGAATGCAGAAAATTTATTAAACTTTAAATGAGTTGTGCTAACATGCTTGTATGGCTCAAATTTATTAAAGACAATTAACACTGACACTTACTAACAGCAGATATATCACTGCCTCAGAAAAGGCACTTTATTTCATAACCTTAATACAGTTCTCCGTAACATTTGCACGGAAACTGAAATAATGAACAGCCCAGCTTTTTCACTTTAATTAAAAAGAAGAAGATATAATCGCAGAAAGTTCTATTTAAAAATATAATAATTTGCGGAAAAATTATGGATTCAGGTTTAATTATCATAGTGGTTAGTTAAAGCACGGACGACTTTTTTTGCAGGAATTTTCTTTTGCAGTACTTAACAATAGTTGCCATTGTATTATTTTTTCTAAACTAGAAAATAGTTAGGTACCTATTATAGGCGAGCGGCAGCAACCCCTAAATCGACGTTACACCGACTACGAAAATCAACTTTAAGGTGAATGACTAATTTTGGTCATTATTTATGTTTTCGAGGTCTCTGAATCCGAATATAAAGTTTATTTTTATCTAGAGTTGGTGGAACATGTTCAAAAATCAAATTATATGCACAAATGCAAAAAATCAATTTGGACGATTTTTCAACTTTTAACTCGCTGTATCTTTGGTCGCTGTAACTATTTCCTTTTGGAAATTTGACTGTTTCATCTTTGAAGTATTTAGATATCAATGAAATTTATCCGAGATATTTATGAGAATTAAAAGAGGAGTTGTTAATTTTTAAAAATTTAGTCCTCAGATTTCGTTAGTTTTATGTTTACTTAAAAACGTTTAGTGACAAACTTTTTAGTTTATAATTTTAACCAACAGAGTATTAAAAAAAAAGTAATGAAGAAATTTTCTGAAAAATTTCAAGTCAAAATTCATGTACCAGGAAAAAATTATGTGACTTTATATACGAGTGGCACTCCCCCAAAAAGCGCCTATTACTCGAGATACTGACCACTGTGTGGTAAATGGCTAATTTTTGTCATACTTTATGTTTTCGATGTTACTGAAAACAAAAATGAGGTTTATTTTGAATTTTAAGTGGGGAAACATTGCCAAAATCGCAATTTTACCCTAAAAATAAAGAAATGAAATCATGTTTTTCTTAAAATTAAAAGTTGCACCGTTTGTTTTCTATAGAACCTTTTTTTTTTCTTTGTATTCTAGACTTTAACAAACTTGATTAAAAAGCCAAATTTAAAATTTTGTCACTCAACTTTTGCCATTAAACTTTGCAATTCAAGAACTGCACCTTTTACTTTAAAAAATTCATAACTTTTATTTTAATACGACTCAAAGATTAAAACAGGTCTTATTGTCTCCAAGAAAAGTGAGGAATATATTATACTGTAAAAAATTCAAAAAAAGTATTAAAATGGAACAGAGTTGTAGCAACTTAAACGCAAATAAACGTGATTTAATTTTTTTTATATTTTTAGGGTAAACTTGCGATTTTTGCAATGCTCCCCCACATACAATTCAATATAGACCCCATTTTTGTTTCCAGTGCCATGAAAAACATAACGAAAACTAGCCATTCACCACAAAGTGGTCAATATCACGAGAAATAAGCGTTTTTGGTATGTGCGCCTTGTCTATAAAGTCACATAACTTTTTGCCTACTGTATATTTTGACTTGAAATTTTACAAAATGCTTCTTCATGACTTATGTTTTTAGCTAAAATTATAAACTAGTAAAAAGTTTGTCACTCAACTTTTTTAAATAAACATGCAACTAACGAAATCTGACGACTACACGTTTAAAAAGGAACAACTCCTCTTTTAATTTTTTATACATTTTAAACAAATCTCATTGTTATCTAATACATTGTTATCTAATATACATCAAAAGTGTAGGGCAGTCAATGAGGGTATTTGACTCCGAATTCCATCCTACTACATCGATTACTTGATATTTTTACAGTAAGTAGGGAATAGCTCAAGAAACAAAGTCTACCCCATGCCAATGTGCGCTTTTATCTTGGGGTGGTTCCCACCCCTTCTCGGGGGTGAAAAATGTTTTGGTTAAAATAGCCACGGAAAAGGCTAGAGAACCTAATTTTAAGCAAAATCTGTTCCATGATTATTTTTTGAAAACTCAATACTTTTTGAGTTATTCGTGTTTGAATAGTGGCCATTTTCATTGAAAAATGACACCTTTTCGGGCGGATTTTTGCGAATACATATAAAACTATGCATCTAACAAAAAAACTATATAAAATATTTCTGTAGCTTATAAAAAACAAAGAGATTCGTTTCTTCATAAATCTTCTAGTTAAAAATACAAAGAGGGATATGGTAGGTAAGAAGAGTTTGTTTTTTTTTTGTTGCATGCTCAAATCGGTGTATTCAACTTGAAATAACAGAGAAACTGTCGATTTTAGGTGTAAAAT
The DNA here is from genome assembly GCF_917563875.1 of Diabrotica virgifera virgifera. Lineage (NCBI taxonomy): Eukaryota > Metazoa > Arthropoda > Insecta > Coleoptera > Chrysomelidae > Diabrotica > Diabrotica virgifera. The sequence continues at coordinate 60,231,496 of NC_065448.1, read as the reverse complement.
GATACTAATATCTTTTGTAGTGCCTGAAAAGACCTTTAAAAGGAGCAATACTAATTGTCGATTACATGCAAACTAAGCGAGATATTCTGCAAAAAGTTAATGACTAATGTATTTTAAGAATAAATGAGAAGTATATTTAACCCCTCATTCAGCAGACTTTAAATACCTCGTTTTCCTTCTACCATATTTTTTATAGTGGTATTTCTATGTTCAAAAAGTTGGGCTAGAATAAAATGAATGGTTTTTGAAAAAAATAAGATCAAATTTTAGAGCGCATTTTTAAATTTTCTTAAAAATCTTCCTTTTCCTCCATGTAACTCGAAAAAGATAAGCAATACGAAAAGAATATACCACACAAAAATGTAGGGCTTTTTCAGATAAAATTTCCTTTTTATTTTTCATTACTGTATCTCATATCATTTTCAAGTTACATGGAGAAAAAAAGATTTTTGAGAAAATTTAAAAATGCGCTCTATAATTTGATCTTTTTTTTCAAAACTCATTCATTTTAAACCCATCCAACTTTTTGAACATAGAAATACCACTATAATAAAAAGTATTGTAGAAGAAAAACCATGCATTTACATTTTGGTGGATGGGGGTTAAAATTATTTCTCATTTTTTCTTAAAATACATTAGTTATCAATTTTGTTTGCAGCATATCTCGCTTAGTTTTAATGTAATGGACCTTTAATATAGCTCATTTTAAAGGTCTTTTCAAGCACTACAAAAGGTATTAGTAGCATTATACACATAAAATCGACTGTTTCTCTGTTATTTCAAGTTGAATACACCAATTTGAAAATGTACCAAAAAACAAACTATTTTCACCTACCATATCGCATTTTGTATTATAACTAGAAGATTTATGAAGGCAAGTGTGTCTTTGTTTTTTTATAACCTACAAAAATGTTCAATATAGTTTCTTTAGTTAGATGCATAGTTTTTAAGGTATTCGCAAAAAACCGTTCGAAAAGGTATTATGTTTCAATGAAAATGGCCAATTTTCAACTACGAATATCTCAAAAAATATTGAGTTTAAAACAAATATAGTATAGAACAGTTTTTGCTTAGAATTAGGTTCTCTAGCGAATTACGTGGTAATGTTAACCAAAAAAATTTCCACCCCTAAGAAGGGGTGGTAACCACCCTCAAGATAAAAGCACACATCGGCATTGGGTAGACTTTGAATTAGGAGATATAAGTAGAGGCTAGGCCCAAAATTTCATTAAGAGCCATGCAGTAGGATAGAATTCGGAGGTAATATCCTATTCTTTTTCCCATTACTGGCGTAATGATACAGTAGAATTTTTAAAAGGAAATATTTACAGCAACCAAAGATACAGCGCGTTAAAATGAAAAAATCATCAAAATTGATTTTTGCATTTTTGCTTAAAATTTGATTTTTGAACATGTTTCACCAATTCTAGATAAAAATAAACTTCATATTCGGATTCAGCGACCTCGAAAACATAAAGAATAATCAAAATTTGCCATTCACCTATCATGGACGCTTTTTCGATTTCTAAGCCCCAAAATAGGGGTGTGCCGCTCGTCTATTATGTTTATATGTGATTGAACCACAATAATTATTGTTGGTGTAATCAAAATTACATTTTCAAATAATGTTTGACGTTTCGGTCTCCACTCTGCAAATCGTTCTCAAAAAAAAAAGTTATTGTAAACAAATATGGGAAGATTTTATTTATAGCTTGATCTTTTTAGGTTATGTTTTTCTTTTCAAACAATAACCAAATTAGGCGTAGATCTTATGGTCCATAGCAACAAATTTTGCAAAATGAAAGTAATACAAGGTTAGTAATTTTGCCGGTGAATGTATATACATGGAAAAGATCCTGTATTTTTAATTTATTGAAATTTTACTCCAATATAGACTCCAATACTCCAATATTATAAAAAAAGTACTTGTACCATATTTTCAGATATTTACATTGTCTCTAAATTATCATTATATTTTATAATAAAAATATTCGATATTACCTTCCTTATTTTCCGAATGCTATAAGATATTCAAGATTTCCGTGTCTCTTCAAATTTTATTGTTGGAAAAGAAAAGCGGATAAGAATAGTAAGTAATAAAAATACAATGAAAATGAAAAGTGTTTACGTCTTCGCCATCGAGTCTAATAAGGCTTCTGAGGTCACGTATTTTTATTCTATAGCTTGTTTGCCTCAATTTCCGTTTGACTTTTCAAGTTGCGGCATTATGCAGAGCTTCTCAGCTGATTATGCGGAGCTTTTCTACTTAATATTTCAAGTTGTTATAGAAATAGAGCTGGTGCATATTTGCTTGAACCACTTTTGTAAACCCTACCGAGAAATTTTTATCAAAATGAACATTTCTTGTTTGCATAAGTTTCTACGATTCGAAAAATGAAAGGGGTGCTGCAGAAAGTTTGGTGAATGTTTTTGATTTTGTTGAAATTTAAATCAGTTTTCAAATAACCAATTAGGTAGTATTACCTAATTATTTATAAAACTTACTTAGTTATATAACAAGTTATTAAAAATTTAAAATCTATAAAAAGAAGTTTATATAATAATTGTACATGAATTAAATTTATTGCTTCAAAGAGATTTAAAATAATAAGTGCAATAAATTACAGTTAGTTAGTACAGTAATAGCTAATAGTATATTGTGCAACAAGTGCAGAGAGGTACTAATTTCTCACGAGTTTGAAAAGTTGCGGTACGAGCGCAAGCGAGTGCCGCAATTCAAACGAGTGAGAAATTAACTTTCTGCAGGTGTTACACACTATACTTTTTCTACAAGCACAGTTTATTATAAAAGTAAAAAACACAATTTCCAAACGAAGATTTATTATAATAATAAATTGTAAATTTTAAACTGTATTTAATTAATACTAATCAATTTAAATTCCTTATACCCAAACAAATTGCACAGAAATCAGTTAAAAAATAATGCACTGCCTTAATTTGTTTAAAAACTATTTTAAAAAATTATTACACAATAGAGTCACATTTGACGTTATATTTGTGCAGCCACACACCAAACCTACTTCATTCGACGTATCTTGTTGAGGTTGCTAAATCCTTATTGGTTATTTGATAATTATAAAATGTTTGTTAAGAATAAAATTGTAAAATAAAACAGTTTTAACACCCATAATTTAATTTCTATCCTACAGTTAAATATAATAATAATTGTTTTATAGGATATATATTTGTCTAAACTTTAACCACGGATGTAAACAGAATATAACGTTATTCAGAATGAGGTAGTCAAAGGAAAAGAACTTTCCAGAACAGAAACGTCACTTTTTCTGCACACTAATGTCATATATCTTATCATCATCATCATCGGTGACCGCTGACAGCCCATGGAGGGCCATGGTCGCCCGTTGGGGTTTCTAGGCTCTAAAGTTTTACATGGTGTGGAGGCCAGCCACACGCACAACTCCTCAAAAGTTCTAAACGATATTTATCTAAAATATTACTTTCTTTTTTTTTTTTTTTTGAGGAGGTCTTTTCGGCGTTATGTGTGTTTTGCTTGTTTGACTATAGCTGCCCATGCTTTTCTTTCCTTTGCTTGTTTTTCCCATTCTCGTATTCCTAGGTCTTTCAAATCCTGGTTAATACCATCAATCCATCTCTTTCTAGGCCTACCTCTCGGTCTCTTCCCATTTAATTCTTTTCTAAGTACTTTTTTTGTATTTCTCTTATCATCCATCCTTTCTACGTGTCCTAACCAACTTAGTCGTTTACTTCGTATTTCTTTTGTGATAGTCGGTCTGTTAAACACTCTATTTATTTCGTGGTTCATTCTTATACGCCATTCTCCATTCTCCTGTATAGGTCCATATATTTTCCTTAAGATTTTTCTTTCCCATCTAAGAAGTTGTTCCTCTTGTTCACTAGTCAAGGTCCATGTTTCTGATGCATACATTACTACAGGTCTCATTATTGTTGTGTATATTTTTACTTTTGAATTAATAGATAGTGATTTTGACTTTATGATATTTTGTAGGCTGTAGAAGCATTTGTTTCCAAGAGAAATTCTTGCTGTTACCTCATCACTGTTTTTATTTCCTTCTGTTATTGTTGATCCTAAATATTTGAAACGGTCCACTCTTTCAAATATTTGCCCGCTCAGAGATATGTTGCTTTTCGTTTGTACTTTTTCCCGAGTTGTTATCATGTACTTTGTCTTTGAGACATTAACTTCTAGACCCATAGTCTGTGCCGCTTCTTTAAAATATGTATAAATTTTTTCTAGGTCTTTTAATGTCCAGCTGATTATGTCTATATCATCTGCGTAGGCAACGACCTGATTGAGCTTTGTAAATATTGTACCATCCCTATCTATAGGAGTTTTCCTGATTACTTGTTCCAACGCAAGGTTAAAAAGTGTTGTTGACAGTGCATCCCCTTGTGTTAGACCTTCATTAATGTTAAACTCATCGGACAGTTGATTTTGGATCCTTACTTTTGCTTTGGTGTTGGTTAGGCATAGTTTTACTAATCTGATTAGTTTTTTTGGTACATTTAACTTTTGCATTGCGCTATATAATTCCTTTCTAATTATTGAGTCATACGCTTGTTTGAAATCTACAAATAGATGATGTAGTTCGGTATTCCGCTCGTAGAATTTTTCCAGCGTTTGCCTTACTGTAAATATTTGGTCTATAGTTGACCTGCCTTTCCTGAATCCTCCTTGATAATCCCCTGTTGTTTGTTCCATTATATTATTTAGTCTTCCTTCCAATATTTTACTAAATATTTTGTATCCAACATTTAGTAGTGATATTCCCCGGTGATTATTGCAATCTAGCTTATCTCCCTTCTTATGTATAGGGCATATCACTGCAATTTTCCATTGTTCCGGCATTATTTCTGTGGTCCATATTTCTAGTATTAAGTTTGATATTTCACTCTGTATTCTATGTCCTCCATATTTTAACATTTCTACAGTTATTGTGTCGCATCCTGGGGCTTTGTTATTTTTCATTTTTTTTTATTGCCTCTTTTATTTCTTCTTCTGTTGGTGCATATTGGTCTATTTCAGTCTCTCCTACTAATCTTGGCTCTTCTATTTCGTAACGTTGATTTTGTTTATTCAACAGTTCATTAAAATGTTCTCTCCACCGTTTTAGCACTCCTTTTTCGTCTGCTATTAAGACCCCATTTTTGTCTTTGCATAATTTTGTTCTTGGTTGGAAACCTTTTTTTTCAAGATTTATTTCCTTATAAAATAGTTTTATTTCACGTTTTTGTTCATGTTCTTCTAGCCTTTCAATTTTATCTTTATTGTGTTTCCTCTTTTTAAATCTTAGATGTTTTTTTAATTGTCGTCTTCTTGTAGTATATTCCTCTTTGGTTTCTTCCGTACTGTTGTTCAGCATTTTAAGCCTAGCTTGGTTTTTTTGTTCCATTAGTCTCTGGCAGTCTTTATCATACCATATTTTTTGGCTAGGTTCTTTGCTTTCCCCCACTACTTCTTTTGCAGCTGCTATCACTGCTTCTTTTAAGACATTCCATTTATCTTCGATATTTCTGACCTGATTTTCATTTACTTGATCATATTGTTCAATTATGTTCTCTATTTTCGTTTCATATCTTGCTCTCTTTTCTTCATTAGAGGCCAATATATCTGAAGCGTATTTGATCTTTTTTTCACCTTTCTCTGTTTCTTTGGCGGTAATTTTTTGTTTATATTTAATTAGCACAAGGTGGTGATCGGAGCTGCTGTTTGCCCCTCTATGACTTCTCACATCTGAAATGTCTGAAGCATGTCTTGCGTCTATTAAGACGTGGTCGATCTGGTTTCTTGTTTTCATGTCGGGAGAAACCCATGTTTCTTTGTGGATATTTTTATGTGGAAATTTTGTACTGCTTATCACCATTTTTTTGTCTGTTGCAAAATCTATGATTTTTTGCTCGTTGTCATTACTTATTTCGTGCAGGCTATGTGCACCTATTGTTCCCTGATATAATTCCTCTCTTCCTATTTTTGCGTTTAAATCTCCTAAAAGTATTTTAACGCTATAATTGTTTATATTTGACACTTCTTGGTCTAATCTGGCATAAAAATTTTCTTTTTCTTCTGCTTCTTTGTCCTCTGTAGGTGCGTGCACATTAATGAAATTAATATCAAAGAACTTGCCTTTCATTTTCAGAATAGCTATCCTTTCATTTATATTAGTAAAGCTTTTTACCGCATGTTTGTATCTTTCACTTATTATGAAGCCCATCCCACCTTGTCCACCTCTTGAATTACCATGACATATTAGATATTTTCCATATTCCCAGATATCTTCGGTCTTCCATCTCATTTCCTGCAACGCTAAAATATCTATTTTGTAGGTTTTTATTTGTTCAATAAGGTTTTGTAGTTCTCCTATTTCTCCCAATGTTCTTATATTCCAAGTTCCAATTAAAACTTTTCCCTTTTTCTTATTTTTCTTTTTCCTGTTGTACTTATTCACCTTTTTGTTTGTTTTATCCTGTTTTCTAGTCTCTTCCGTACATTCAATCTCTATGTCGCCATCGTGGCCACTTATCGTGGTCATATATCTTATACTGTGGGAAAATATCAAGTTTGTTAACATAAAACTGTGCATAAAAGTGCATTTTGAATAGTGGTTGTAGAAAAAATAAATAAAACATTAATAAAGCTTTATCAACGAAAACTTTTCGTTTATAAATTCGCAAAGTCTGTGCGTTAGTGAGTTGCCGTTCCTGCAATACTTAGAGCAGTCTACGAGATAATCGACCTCAAAGTCTAAAATGTGACGACACAATCCCTTTATTTTCTGTCGACACACTAAACGTCAGCTGAAATCATTGCTAGTGAGTAGGCTAGTTTTTTTAATCTGAATTTGTTAAGCAAAGCACAGGTTATTTACATTTGAGTTTGACACTTCGTGAATGTCAAACTAAATTTTAAATTAAGTATTATAAAATATCAATGACATTTGATAGGGAATTTAATTATTATTATATAAAATAAATAAAATGTTTAAAAATATAATTAGAGCGTATATTTTGAAAGCAATAATTTATTAACAACTTTAAACAGGTTTATACGAGTATACGGACTTCCCTTTAATGGAAGTACCTAATGATAAATAGACTGTTCCATTTGTTATGGAATGAAAATTTTTATTATAGTCGGTTCGCTAAACTCAGGCACAACCTAGTGATTTTAGTAGGTAATTTTTTTTGTTTTTTGCCAATTTTGCCAAAATTGGTAAAATTACTAATTATTTAGTAATTATTAACTACTTAGTAATTATTTTTCTTGCCACATTGGCAAAATTACTGACTAAAATCTCTAGCCAGTTGTGTCTGAGTTTAGCGAACAGACTATATTATGAAATGTTGTTTGAAATAACAAATTATGGCTTGATATGTGCAATTACATCCTTCTAATGCAAAAAAATATTGGAAGATTTTTCTCAAATTATGGATACCAACAACATTTTCATTTATAACTCTTTTATTTTTAATTTGACGAGGAAAAGTCATTCTTCATAAAAAGCTCTTCATGGTCTAAGATTTATGATGCAACCATCATATATCAAATTTTATACGAGGTAAATAAAAAATTTGAATTTCGTTCAAGAGTAAAGTACCTTTATATTTCACAACATTTAAATTAATAGTATATTAAATATGGAGAACGGTAAGGGTTTTATACTGATCGAAGATATTGTCTGAGATCGGTTACCCTTAACGTTCGACATGCTTATAACGTTTTTTGTACGATTGATACCATTATAAATTATAAAATTAAACATTTTCGTCATATTGACTAGTTTCATTCATTTTATCAAGATAGATACTTTGGTTGTTAGGTAGTAACTAGGGTGCATACCAATAATGGAGAATTGAGTTTTTATTTAGTTGTCAATAATTTTAAGTACAATTTTGATTATTATAAATTAAAATATGAGCGAAAGTGAATTTGAAGAAATTGAACGGGCTTGGGAAGAAGGGTGTTCCGCAATTATTCCCGAAAAATCCAAAATCCGTTATCAAAATACCTACCAAAGTTTTAAAAAATGGTGCGAAAGCAAGAATTTAAGAATCGAAAAAAGACTCTATTGGCATATTTCGTTCGAAGACATATGCAGTTGAAAGCTCCTGGAAGCCTCTGGGCAGAATATTCAATGATTAAATCCACCGTTTTTCTTTATGATGGCATTGATATTTCCAAGTTTTCAACTTTGATCGCGTATGTGAAGAGAAAAAATGTAGGCTATAGGCCTAAGAAAGCGAGCATTTTTACGCGGGAGCAATTTGAAAAATTTCTGATGGAAGCACCGGAAGAAAAATTTCTAGTTCACAAGGTAATATAAGCTAGTTTAGGTAAAAGAAATACTCTAATGAAGATTTTTTCATAATTTGTAGGTCGCAATGATATTGGGAATATCTGGTGCCTGTAGAAGAGAAGAATTATATAATATTACTATGAATGACATCCAACAAACCGATGGTTTAATGATTGTAAAAGTATCCAATACAAAAACGAACATCCAGCGTACTTTTACAGTCGTTAATAAACCAGACGATAAAATTCCATATTTAGAAATTCTGCAAAAGTTTATAAAACTTCGTCCATTACAAGTAAAATCAAATCATTTGTTCTTAACCTTTAACTACACGCGCTGGCGTACTTTGTACGCCAGATATATAAATTCTACTGGAAATATATTTAAAAATTTAATTTTTGACCTTGCTTATTTTTCTAACCTATCACTGGAATGTGCTTTACAATTTGGTTTTAGTTTCGTTATAATCGGCGTTCTGGAAAGATCGTAATTTACATTTTATTATTTGTTGTTTCCGGTGGTGGACAATATACCCCAGGATTATATTACTATAAGTCGTAATATAAGTACATGTTTTAATTGTTTTTTAGTCATTATGGCAAAAAATATATTTTTCCTTATAAACAATACTTTTTCTCCTGTAAAAAATCACATTTAAAAAAATGTTTTATTAGTAATTTTATTTATCATGGAATCCAGTTATTCCATGATTCCAGTTATAAATCCCAATTGGCTTACTGAAAAGGAACTCAAAGTATTCATTGATGCCGAATAAAGTTTATAACAAACAACTAAATGTATTTAAAAAAAAATTAAACAAATCCGCTGTTTTTAAGTGTATTTTCTTGTGGCGTACAAAGTACGACACGCGTGTAGTTATGTTATAACTTGATGCGCGGGTAGTTAAAGGTTAAGATACGCCAAAGGAAAATGTTGTGCTCAAGTAATAGGGAAAGGGACAATCGGGGGCTGGCCTTCTCAAATTTCCAAATTCTTAAATTTGCCTAATCCCGAGATACTGGCCATTCGTTCAGGAGGACATCAGCAACGCTTTTGGCTAATAAAGGTGTTGATGTCCTCGGAATAAAGCGTCATGGAGATTGGCGTTCATCGACAGTGGCAGAAAGCTATGTAGAAGATTATCTTCAAAATAAAATAGATTTTGCCGAAAAAATATTGTGCAATACTAGTAATACTACTAATGTATGCGATTCTGCAGGTGTTGCTGTTAGAAGTGAAACCACAACCCAAACAAGTGGGATTTCATTAAATAATTTAACAAATTGTACCATAAGTTTTAATATTAATAAATAATTCGTTAGTTTTCTTTATTCTTTCAAAAAATTAATTAAAATTAAAAGATTTTTTAACTCGACGTCGAGTTGCTAGTAAATGTCACATACTGACGTAAAATCTGTCACGGTAAACAGTAAAAAATGATCAATCGTGCAAAAAATGATATAATTGCACATTAGAACATAATTTTTAATTCTAAACAATCTTGCATAATAGAAATTTTCCATATTATGAATTAAAATACGTAAATAAACAAAGTTTTCGTTTTGATAATGCTCGAGTTTTCAGCTTGTTTTTTATGTTATTACTTAATAGGAATCCCTTTCTTCTTCTTCTTACATCAGGCAAGAGTCGTTAGTCTCTGGCATTTGGTTTTACGTCCTAGTCCTGTGTACCATACCTTGTTTTTTTCCCTTTAACTTCAATCAGTACTGTGGCCTCTACTTAGGTAAACAGTTTTCGTATTGGTAGTTTTAAAATATCTCATGGTTCCAAACCTTCGTTTACTTTAACTACTGCCTCACATCACTTAGCTCATTACTTAGTGGCTATTCTCATTTATTCAGGTTCACTAAATTGTTCGAGAGATTTTTATTAATCTTCTTGGTTATTTTTAAAGTCTGGAGTTGCCCATGAGCGGCTCTCCATTTCTTTCGATGATTCCTTATTAGCCACATCCTGAACCTCGATTTTTTAAGCTCCTAGCGTTACATAATATATGTAACGCAGAAACCGCTAAAATCTAAAGCTTTAAATTCGGGAAGTGATTCTAATTTTAACTAAATGGTGATGCAAGACTTTCAAGGGACATTTATTTACTGGTTTTCAGCATTTGGTTCGAAGATTTGATCTAACCTGTTTATTTAGTTGAGTGTTTGATGTGACGGTGTTTATTATTTATGGTAAAAATGGATCTCACGTTTGAGTAAGTATATTTTTACTATTATTTTGTTATTATATTTTGTTTAAAGTGTTTTCAATTGAGAATAAATTAATGTCTTTTCTTATTGATAAAATAAATTTTTAGAAATTATATGCTTTTTGTGTAAATTATGCCTTTTATTTTTAGTGTTACATATATTGTAACGCTAGGAACATATGGGAGCAAAAATCGGAATTTTTAGAACTGTAACGTATTTTGTGTTCCAGAATATGGTTTTCTTTTCAAGAAGCGCTGGAGATGATTGATGCTGATGAAACTTTAGATGTTAATGATATATATAGGTATTGAACCCCAATAATTTAATGTGCTTACCGAAGAGGATTCTGGTGATGAGGAATGTAACGATTTTAACAGGTTGTCCGGGAGAATTCTTAGAGTAACTGTTGAACTTGTTTTACCAAATAGTGAAAGAGATTCCAAAATATATAATGATATTGACGAGGATCAGCCTTCCAAATCATCAGCAAAAGCTAAAAAACTAGTGAAAGAAAAGTTTAAGTTGATCTTATGGACCAGAATGTAGCTAGATATCAAGTAGGAATTTGCTTTAAAAAATGGTGGTGTTGTCTATTTACGTTGATGCTAGACATAACTGTTCAAAATGCTTAGTATCTTTATAACAGATCCTCTGATCCAATCCCACAACTAGAATTTCGAAGGTATCTAGTAACATCGTATCTTACGAAATATGGTACCAAACCAAAGATGCAGGCAGGTTATCTTCGTCGAAAGTATTTAGAGACATAAGACTTAATAATATTGATCATCTCGTGACCTATATTCCTGATAAGAAAAAGAGACCTTTTGCACATAAATGCTGTAGTTCGCATGTCCGTACCTTGGGTTGCAAGTGCAATGAGGGAGTTTCCATCGAGAGCAACTAGTCCATGTTGTAGGGATGGGAAAAACCTACCGGTTTAAACCTAAAACCAGTTTTTTACTTCTCAATAACCAGTTTTACCGGTTGTTTTTTTTTGTCCCGGTATTAGGTTTTTACGGTGATTAGGATTAGGTTACGTATTATTTTGGATCCCAATCATAATAATTATTCTCAAGTAATTATTCCAAACAAATCCATAATTCAAATTTTATTTTATTTTATAAAATACAGAAGCAAACTGAAAGTGCAATCTCACATCAGCCAGAAACAATTATTACGTTTTTTTATAATATTTCCTTGAAAAGGTATTTGTAATCATAATACTTACATAAGAAGTGATCTGGTTGAATTAGACGCAAACATCATCTATTTTTCACAGTTAACTCTTGACATTGAAAGTGGGTGAATGGCTCTTTCTGATTACCAAAAATAATGCTCTGACTATGAATATCGAAGTATTGATTACGAATACGAATCTCCAAGAATTTCGCTACGTTTTCAAAACGATACACTCATACAGGAAGTATTAAAAGAGCTAAAATTTACTTATTCTACAAATATACAAACTTGTTAAAAGTAATACATGTTCTTTCGATAGTATTAATTTTGATCATATTGATATAGAGTCGAATGGAGTATCGCAAACTAAAGTGTATTGTAAATGTAACTTTGTAACCTATTGGATTAAAAAAACCGAAAACCGGTTTTTCCAGGTTATGACCGCCACGTTAAACCTTAAGCAAAAAAACCGGTATAACCGAAAACCGGTGTTTTGTCAAAAACCGCCATCCCTACCATGTGGTGAGACCGCTCCCGTCTGGAAAAATTTCTGATTCGGTTTATTTGTGGATTCCTATTCAAAAATATCCCCTTTAAACAAATCTGAAGGGTGCCGGGAGGAATTTTTGGGCAGAAATTGTTTAAAAAATTTTATTAAACAAATACAAAAGATCACGTTTTTTTTCTCCAGAACATAAATTTTTAAATTGTGTGGGTCATTCTAAACAAGAAAGGTTTCTTGTAAATTTTCTCAAAAATTGATAGTTTTCGAGTTATAAGCAATTTAAATCTGAAAAATGCGAAAATACGCATTTTCTATGCCTAAAAACTCATATTTAAATTCAGCCTCAATAACAGCCTAAATAGCCTCAAAAATGCGTATTTTCGCATTTTTCAGATTTTAAATCGCCTATAACCCAAAAACTATAAATGTTTAAGAAAAATTACAAGATACCTTTCTTGTTTAAAATAACCCAAAAATCTATAAATATGTATATGATCCAGAGCAAAAAAGGTGATCTTTTGTATTTGTTTAAAAATAGTTATTTATGAAACAGTTCGTGAAGTATGCTTTTTGCGAACGCACGCGATGTTTAGAGCACGAGAGACAACCGAGCGAGTGCTATACATCGCGTAAGTTCGCAAAAAGTACTTCACGCACAGTTTCAAACAATATTTTATCTACGATAAACAAATAAAAAAACTGTAACTCTTCGTCACTGGAATTCATTTCTATTCTACAATTTTTAGAACTTTGACATTTAAAAATTCTAATTCCTTTCAAACCACAAAACTGTCAAAATTGTTGTTGTAATTTATTGCTCATTATGTAATCACCATGACAGCGCGAAAGTTAAGGATATTTGATTATATGAAAGTGTGTCAAAAACAGTGCGAAAAAGTAAATCCTATTTAAAATACATTATTACTTCAAGCACACTTTAAACCCTTCGCGCACTGCTATCTATAATAACAGTTTTCACAAACTAAAAACTTATACTTAATATGACATAGAGTAGACAAAATTGTTTAAACAATTTTTGCCCAAAAATTCCGCCCGGCACCCTTCAGATTTGTTTAAAGGGGACATTTTTGAATAGGAATCCACAAAGAAACAGAGTCAGAAATTTTTCCAGACGGGAGCGGTCTCACCATATGGACTAAACATAGATTTTCATCTACAATAATTTGATTATGATATTTCATTTATCTAGTTTTGTATTGTTATTTTGAAATTTATAATCGAAAATATTTCAAATATTTTTCCTCTTCCTAGCGTTACATGATATGTAATGGGAATTTTCTAAAAAATCAAAAACAATTAGGAAAAAAATGTATGTGTTTTGTTTTAAAACCTTCTCCCGAATACATCAAAATAAAAAAAATAAATTTTCTAAATAAATTAAAATTCTGAATAATAAGGGTTGTAATGTCCCAGAAAGGTTTTAGACCTACAAAGGTTTCTCTAGAGCTTTGTTTTGCCAACAGACCTACTCGTTCATTTTCAAGCACCCCTTTATGACTTCGGATCAATGTTAAAAACATTTTATTGTATTTTGCCAGATTGTTGAGGAGACATTAAAAGTTTCACGCCATTTTTGATTTGGTGAGTGGGTTATTTACTGCCAGAATTGCCACTGGGATGTCTGTGTTAATGGGGATTCTGTTTGCATTGTGGTCTCCATCTATGATTTCACTATGCAGGCCATCAAAGCTAGAAATTCAGTCTGAATTACATACTGACCTAGGCTGTAAGATATATTATAATTGCATGTTTGCTCAAAGACTCCTCATTCATCAGTGAACCATATTAAGTCCCCATTAATATTTGGGACTTCTTTGGATCTACAGATGGTATAACTGTGTTACTCTCCTTAGAGAAGATTAGTTCTGGTGTCATCATATCTGAGTTCATCATGGAGATGGCTCCGTCAAGTAAAGCCCTAGTAGCAGCTTTCTCTTCAGCATACCGCTATTATGTGCCGAGAATATAATAAGTCTTTCATGGAAGTCTTTCAAACTTTTCAAGTTGTGGCATCATGCAGAGTTTCTCAGCTGATTATGCGGAGCTTTTCTACTTAATATTTCAAGTTGCTATAGAAATAGAGCTGGTGCATACTTGCTTGAACCACTTTTGTAAACCCTACCGAAAATTTTTTTATCAAAATGAATATTTCTTGTTTGCGTAAGTTTCTACGATTCGAAAAATGAAAGGGGTGCTGCAGAAATTTTGATTATTGTGTTTGATTATTTGAAATTTAAATCAGTTTCTAAATAACCAATTAGCATTACTTAATTACTTATAAAACTTTTTTAGTTATTCACTCACCGGCACAAAATTCCGCCCCAAAATATTTGATTAAATTTGACAGTCGATAACTTTATTATTCTTGCTGTAGGTACATGTATTGATGTTTGTTATTATTAGACCAGGGCGCATCTGTAAAAATATTAGTACATTTGGACGTTGAGAGGCGACTCAAATTTTTTTTGCAGAAATTGCTTGAAAATGACTCAAATAATAATATTTGAGTTATCCTCCCTCTCAAAAAGGTCCGGAATATTGTTTAAATAATCAAAATATCAAAAAATGAAGGAAAAATTCGATTTTTTTCTTGGTTGTTTGATTATAACTTTAAAAGTATTCATTTCCGAGAAAAGCTGCACTAACATAAAAGTTGCGTAATTAAATTTCCTACAATATAGAGTTGGTTAAAAATTTAAAAAAATGGTCACTCTTGTTGCAAAATAGCAATAATTGCTAAAAAACCATACACAAACAAGTATTCGCATTTTACGTTTTTCAACCATTTATGCTACACTTACGACTTTCATGTTTCACACAGAAAAACTTCATGATACAGTAAACTAATACTGTAGATCTCATTAAAATCAGTTTAATATATTTTGCAAAATTAATTTTGCAATCCAGATTTCACCAAAAAAATTCATTTTTTCAAAATGTTACAGGACTGAAAATAAAGCAGATAGCAAGTTAAATTTTTTTTTGCTTATAGAAATGTACTGTAACTTTCATTTTCAATTTGCAATATTAAAATCAATTAACTACCACGGCGTCTGGAATTTTTTTAAATAAACATTAATTATTGGTTATACGCGCAAAACAGCGGATAGTTTGCTCTGATTGGACATTACAGTGACCTTTGATAATGATGGATACATTTTAATTTTTATTACATTTCGATATAAATAAATAAATTTTTTTATTGCAAAATAAAAACACATACTCTATCCTTTGAAATATCACTTTTTTTAGCAAAAACTTTCTTTGTTCATATATTTTAACTTAGAGAATAAAAGTTTATTCTTTTTAAACATATGCAATTGTTTAAACAATATTTCACAAACAATAATAAAATTAGTTTTATTTTTGTGGAACTAAAATATTAAAATACAACAAAATATAAAGTAAGAAAATCGAACAACGCTGTCCTGCGCGTAGCACCAAAAGTTACTGTTTATTTAAAAAATTTCTTGACGCCGTGGTATTTAATCGTTTTTAATTTTGCAAATTGCAAATGAAAGGTACAGTAGACTACTATAAGCAAAAAAAATTAACTTGCTATCTGCTTTATTTTCAGTCCTGCAACATTTAAAAACTAAATAATTTTTTTTGCGAAAGCTGGATTTAAAAATTTATTTTGCAAAATCTCTTAAATTAATCTTAATGAAATTTACAGCGTTGTTTTACTATATCATAAAGTATTTGTGGGTAAAATATGAAGGTCTTAGGTGTAGCATAAATGGTTGACAAACGTAAAATGCCAATACTTGATTTTGTATGGTTTTTTTCGCAATTATTGCCATTTTTCAACAAGGGTGACTATTTTTTAAATTTGTAACTAATTCTATATAATAGGAAATTTAATTATGCAACTTTTATATCAGCAAAACTTTTCTCAGAAATGAACAGTTTTAAAGTTATAATCAAAATACTAATAAAAAAACGAATTTTTCCTTCATATTTTGACATTTTGATTATTTAAACAATGTTCCGGACCATTTTAAGTAGGAGGATAACTCAAATATTATTATTTGAGTTATTTTCAAGCAAGTTCTGCAAAAAAATTTGAGTCACCTCTCAACGTCCATCTCAAAACCGATGCGCCCTGGACTATATTCCGTTAACAAATTTTTTTTGTAAAAATCCACAAGGAAAAAGTTTTCCTAAATTGATGTGGCCCTTTTGAAGGTTTTTTAAATATAAATTTTATACAGGATCTATTGTTTTTTTTTAATCTTTTTTTGGATGGCATTATACGAGGGTGAATGGAAGCGTTGTTTTTTCTTCTAACTTAAAAAAATTCTGTGGAAAAATTGAAGGGCTGATTTTGTTTCATACTCCTTTTTTATTATCCTGGAGGTATCACTAAGGTTTTGTTTTTTTTAATTATCCGAATATCTCTTTTCTTGTAAGAGCTGTATATGCAAACACTGCTTTGAAGGTTTATTTAATTAAAAATATCAAACGCACTAATAGAAAACAAAACACAATTAACAACAAAACAAAACAATTCAATAGCGGGTATGTCCACCTCTTGCAGCAACGACTGCTCGAAATCTGTTTAGCATCGCATAAAGGAGCTCTACCATGGCCATAACAGAACCAAATTTTCTGAAGAACTAGGATGACGGCGAATAGCTTTTTTAATTCATCCCATAAATTCTCAATAGGATTTAGCTCTGGGCTGCATGAGGGCCATTCTAATTTTATCAATCCAACCTCTATTTTATGAGACAATCACTGTTTTTATTTACACAAAATGGTGAAGCTTTTACAAGAAAAGAGATATTTGGATAATTCAAAAACCAAAATTTTAGTGATGCCTCCAGGATAATATTACAGGACTATGAAACAAAATCAGCTATTCCATTTTTTCACAGAATTTTTTAAAGTTAGGAGAAAATACAACGCTTTCATTCACCCCTGTATAATGTAATGCAAGCAAAAATTTTTTGTTACCGGTATAATACGAAACGGTATCAGTACATGTACCTACAAGCTGGTGCAAGAATCTTGAAAATCGGAGTACAAGTAGTAAAGTTATAGATTGTCAAACTTAATCAAAAATTTTGGGTGGCGGAATTTTGTGCCGGTGAGATAACAAGTTATTATAGGTCTGGATCCCGCGTATGAAAAAAAAGTTGATTAATAGCAAGCTGAAAATTTGTTAATAGCTTAAGGGTGTCTAGTCGAATAAACTTTGATATATGGGAACACTGAAACAGGGGTAGTTTTAATTGTGGAACAGGTTAAAAATTTGGAACGGTCACAGCACGAAAACGGCACATTTATTTTGTCCGACAGAACAGACTTAAACTCTCCGAAGAGAGATTAAACTCTCATGAAAAAATCAGACTGCTATTTATTACCTGTCATAATTCCTGTCATTTGACATATTCTACATGTTCCACTCATTAAAACGCCCATTTGGTGATAAATAGCAGTCTGATTTTTGCATGAGAGTTTAATCTCTGTTCGAAGAGTTTAAGTCTGTTCTGTCGGACAAAATAAATGTGCCGTTTTCGTGCTGTGACCGTTCCAAATTTTTAACCTGTTCCACAGTTAAAACTACCCCTGTTCCAGTGTTCACACATATCAAAGTTTATTCGACTAGACACCCTTAAGCTATTAACAAATTTTCAGCTTGATATTAATCAACTTTTTTTTCATACGCGGGATCCAGACCTATTATATATTATAATGGATTTCTACGGCTGTCGCCGCCTCTCCATACCCAGCTTCCAATTTTTTGTATCGTAACACATATCTTCATCTAATTGCCTCGAATCCATTGCCTCCTGAATATTGTCCCTCCAGCTTCTCCATGGTCGTCCTCTTCTTCTTCTCTCCGGTGGGACCCACTCTGATATTTTTCTCGGCCAGAGAGTCTCGTTTATTCTTTTAAGATGGCCGAATCATGTCAGCTGTCTCTTTACAATATCGTCTATTATAGTTTTTTCCACCTTCATACGTTCTCTAATTGTTTCATTTCTTACATGTTCTAATCTCCATTCTCCAATCTAAAGTCCATTTCTGTACTAAGTAGCTTCTTTTTATTTCTTGTACTTATGTCCCAAACTTCTGCACCGTAGACTGTAGCGCTCTTCATTATACTTTCATATATTCTTGTCTTTGTTTCCTTCCTGATAACTGTGTCCCATAAAATTGAATTGAGGATCTAGTGATGCTGTTACCTTTATTGATACTGTGTTGTATTTTATCTTCACAATTTCCTCGTTTGTTAAATATAGCTTGGGAATTTTTTTTTCTCCCATAATCATCACTACGATGATCATTATTACAATTACAATCTGGTCATACTTGACCAATGAGCAATTTTAATCTAACCTAAATTATTACTGTTCCTTAAAATTAAGAGCTTGCCCCATAGCGTCTCTTATCTAACCTAACAAGATAGTGCACTATTCTAGCATACACACTAACGCGCACAAGCACTATGCTCTGCTTTTCACTATCACCTATCACTTAAACTAGTTCATAAGGTTTTGTCCTCTTCAGTCTTCTAACTTGCCCAGTAGTATCGAGGAGCTGGATTACCTCAATATTCTCGTGCATGTGCAGTCGTTGCTCGTGACTTCCTGCCATCTTCTTGATGATTATATCCACAGTTTCCATTCCTAGGTCCTTATGGAGATCACTGTTTGTAACATACCAAGGAGCATCTACAATATTTCTTAGTATTTTGTTCTGGAATCTTTGTATTACTGTTATATTACTTGGTCTAGTACACCCCCATAGTGGGCATCCATAAGTCCATACAGGTCTCAATATTTGTTTGTAAATTAGTAACTTATTATGCATCGACAATGTGGAGTTTCTTCCAATTAGCCAATACATTTTTTTATATCTTATATTTAGTTCTTCCCTTTTTTTCTTAAAGTGCACCTTCCAGCGTAGTTTTGCATCTAATGTTATACCCAAATACTTAGCAGTATCTGCATATGGTACTTGGATATTGTTGATTATAACTGGTATATATTGTATTTTTTATTGGTGAAATTAACATGGACAGATTTAGCTTCATTTAGCCTGATTCTCCATTTTTGTGTCCACTTATAGATTTGGTTAACTGCTATTTGGATCTTGTTGGTCGCCTCTTCACTTGTCGTCCCTACTGCTTGAATAGCTGTGTCATCAGCAAAGGTGGCAACTGTGTTGTTTTCCAGTACAGGTATATCACACGTGTATAGTAGGTATAGGACCGGACCCAACACACTGCCTTGTGGAACACCTGCTCTAATTTCTTTTAAGTCTGAAAAACAGTCTTCTTGCTTAATTCTAAAATGTCGTTCTTTTATGTAAGACTGTAAAAGTTTTGAGTACTGTATAGGTAAAAAACATTTTAGTTTGTATGTTAAACCTTCATGCCAGACTTTATCAAAAGCCTGTGCAGCATCAAGGAATACAGTTGAACAGACTTTCTTTTCTTCTAGGGATCTTTCGATAATATTTGTGATTTTGTGCACCTGGTCAATTGTTGAATGCTTATTTCTAAATCCGAATTGATGTGTCGGTATCAAATTCCTTGCTTCAATAATTGGTTTTATTCGCTTAAGGAACAGTTTCTCAAACAGCTTCGATATTACAGGAAGCAGAGATATCGATCTGTATGACGAAACCTCATGTGCTGGTTTTCCTGGTTTAGGAATCATAATGACTTCCGCCATCTTCCATATCATTGGTACATATTTTAATCTGAATGCACCGTTAAAAAGGTTTGTTAATTTTACGATAGGTCTTCGGGGAAGATTTTTCAACAGCTCACCCGTAATTAGATCATAGCCCGGAGCTTTCTTCGGATTATTATTTTCGCTTATTTCTTCAAGTACTTCTTTTGGTGTAGTTAGCCGAATTTCTTCCTCTAATTGAACAGGTTCCTCCCATATTTCTTCATCCCCTTGAGGTTCATTTGGTTTGAATGTATTTTCAAGATGTATGGCAAATAGCTCTGCTTTTTGTGCACTACTTCTGGCCCAGTTACCATTTTCTAGTTTAACAGGAGGAGAGTGCATAATTGGTCTTTTCAGTCTTTTAGTAGCTTTCCATAAGGAATAATCTGTACTACCGTCATCTGTTAGCTCCTGTAAGTAAGAATTAATCGAGTCATTCTTTAATTGTAGGATAGTTCTTTTGAGTTGTTGACTTGCACGATTTAGTTTAGTCTTATCTTGAGGAGACCTTGTTTGTTGCCAGATTCTTCTCAGTTTTCTTTTTTCAATTATCATGTTCCTTATTTATATATATATATATATATATATATATATATATATATATATATATATATATATATATATATATATATATATATATATATATCGGTTTTAAAACGTTCTCCTACGTCTTCCGATGCCTAGTCGCCATTCATTTCGGTCCATCCAAAGGTCTTCATCCAATTCTCTTTCTCTCATTTCTCGATTTATGCCTTCTCTCCAACTCAGGCGGGGTCTTCCTCTTTTTCGTCTACCATGAGGGGTCCACGTTAGGATTTGTTTCGGGAGTCGTTCTTCGGACATTCTTTGTACGTGTCCATACCATCTAAGCTGTTTGGTACTAATGTCATCTACTATTGTGTGTTTCACATTCATTATTTCCCTAATTCTGTTGTTGGTTACCCTTTCTAATCTTGATTTTCCTGCTGAGCGCCTCCAGAAATCCATTTCTGTTGCTTCAAGTTTTCTCTTGTATCTTTCTTTTATTTGCCATACTTCACTGCTGTAAGTGATTATACTCTTAACAATTGTATTGTATATTCTATGTTTGTTGTTGTTTGATATTGACTGGTCCCAGAGGATGCTATTAAGAAGGGTAATTGCTTTTCTTCCCTGGTTGTTTCTTTCTTCTATCGTCCGGTCTACGCTTCCTTCTTGTGTGATGGTCATACCAAGGTATTTATATGCGTCGCAATGTTTAATAATTTCGCCATTCCCCAGTGTAAGGTCCTGCTGTGTCCCACCGATACACATATATTCGGTCTTCTTTATGTTTATTTCCAAACCACCTTTTTTGTACTCCTCTATTAATGTTCCTTATTTCCTTTGGATAATTATTTCCTTTCAGCCTAGGTTTCAGCGTAGGAGTGTTTTCCCATGCTGCTTGCTGGATATTGTTCACCAACAATTCTGCTTCTTTATCTAATTGCTCTGCGTTTTGTATTGGTACACTTAGATTTATTCTCTCTTCAAGGCTTAGCTTAAAACTATCCCAATCCGTCCATTTATTTGTTAATGTGGGGTTACTTTGTTTTTTAATAATCCTGTCACTCATGGTTAGTACTATAGGGGAATGATCAGAATTTAAGTCCCAACAATCATCAATGTCTATGAAATTAGTTGAAATATTCTTAATAATAAAGAAGTCTATTAAATCAGGGGTCTTGTTTCTATCCGTAGGCCAGTAGGTTGGTCTACCAGTTGATAGTGCTTCACACCTCTGTTCTTTAATGGCTAACAAAAGCTCCTTTCCCTTAGTAGTAGTGATTCTAGAGCCCCAGTGTGTGTTCTTTGCATTGAAGTCACCTCCAATAATGAACCTTTCCCCTAAGCTTTTCAAGAATTCATTATACTGCTCTTTTTTAATGGAATGTTTAGGTGGGCAGTATATTGAACTTATATTTATTTTAAAAGTTTTAGTTTTTATGTGTACTGTAGTGGCTTGAATATGTTCAGTTTTATGTTCCAACTCTTCATGATGACATATATTATCCTTTATGATGATTGCACTGCCTCCTTTAGCCGCATTGTCAGGGTGTATTGTATGATATACCTTATATCCTTTAAATTTGATGTAGGATTGATTTGTGAAATGCGTTTCAGAGACAAGAAACAAATCAATTTTTTCGATGTCAAGGATTGCTTGTAGTTCTTGTTGATGATTAAGCAACCCGTTGGCATTCCATGCGACAATTCTAAGATCATTAGCCATTTCTTACCTTTGGAATAGCACCTTGAGCTCTATATTCCAGGGAAGTGACCCTTTCATTTAATTTTTTCAACTCCTGTAATATCATTTGTAGGGTTTGTTCTGTTTCTTTTTCAATCTCTGTTGTTTTTTGGTATTTATCATTCTGATAATTTTCATTGTGACCTTTTGTTACCGCACTATATGTCTTATTACTAGTAACTTTCTGTGCTTGTTTTCTTTCACCAGCATTTGACTTGGTTTCAGTTGACCTTCTGTCTGGAGGGTGTGGCAAATTCGTCTTTTTCAGACCTCTGTTTTTTATTTTCTGCATTTCCTTTGCGACGATACATTCTCGGTAGTTGGCAGGATGGTTTTCGCCACAATGGACACATTTTGGTTTAACATTTTCAGGTTTGTCGCAATCTTTAGTAAGATGTTTTTTTGTGCATTTAACACACCTTGGCCCTCTAGCACAGAACTTCCATTTGTGACCATATGCTTGACATCGTTTGCATTGCAGTATTAGTTTGGAATTTTTAAAAGGCTGATTTTCAACTTTTGTTCCTAGGATGTCCGTTATCCCATATATTTTGTTGATATCTTCGTCTGGTCTGAAGGTTAACGTAAACATGTCTAATGGCTGTTTGGTTTGCCACTTTAGCTTTTTAACTGCGTCTATGGCTTTATAGCCTCTTTTTTGCAGATTTTCAACAATTTTTTGGGACGAGCAAGTGTGATGTAATCTCTTTGCTATAACTTTTATCGGTCTTTCTTGTTTGTTTTCGTATGAGTGATATTGGATATTTTCCTCTCTTAAAGCTTTTATTAATTTTCTGTACTCTTCACCGTCTTGTACATTAACTTTTATCACTTCACTATTCACCAGTTTAGTAGTAAAGTTTGTTATCTTCGATTTAAGGAAGTTATATAGGACTTCATATTCTTTGAAGCCTTCCACTACCACAGGTGGAGGCACTTTGGCTTTCCTAACTGCAGTTTCTTTGGAGCTATATTTTTGTGGTGAGATGTATGGTGAAGTATCCATCTTACGTTTCTTACTGGTTCTTGATTGAACCCTAATCCACTCTGTCTCCTTAGCGAGCTCTTCTTCATCTGTTAAATATTCTATGTGCTAGTTCTCTTTCAAGTATGCTTACTGTATCACACAATTTGGTTTTGTGGCTCTCGGCAGCTTTCCAAGCATTAAATAGAGTCTGTTCGTTTTGCGACCTTTTATAATTTTCTTCAAAAAGCGCCTGGTTCACTTGCATAATCATATTTTGGTTGGCTTCTGCCATTGGTTCCTGTGTGTTAAGCACAGGCTGCTGGTTGTAAGCCATATTTACAATAATTCATATAAATAAACAATTTGACTAATTTAATAATTATTGTTTGAAGTACTGGCCTATTTTATTTTTATTTATAACACATGCGATAAAAACGATAAAAACATACATAGCGATAGCAGGCCTGTCCAGTCCCACTCTGCGGAGACAAGACCTGCTCTCAACTTTTGTTGTTATTGTTTTTCTATTGTATACTAATTACAGATACTAATAAATTATATTCAAATAAAAGAACGGCTTACCGCTTTTATACTGATTTCGTTTCGCTACAGAACAGAGTCACATTCACGTGCTTCTCTTCCGACAGTCAATCGAATACTTGTTCCAATGGTAGGTTTTCAATGTCTTCGTTTCCCACTATGAAGTACCCTGACTTATCCATATTTATTACTAATCCTGCCTGTTGGTAATGCTCATTTAGCTTCCGTACCATATAACTTAAGTCATCTTGATCTTGGGCTATAACAATTTGGTCGTCTGCAAAGTATAATGTAAATAGGGAGTCGTCTCCCACTTTCAGTCCCATCGGTTTTACGGCTTTTATTCACCTCTGTAAGGATTGGTCAAGGTATATCTTAAAGAGAGTGGGAGATAGACAACATCTTTGTCGGAGGCCTTTTGAAGTATTAAATGCCTCAGTGAAATTTTTGCCGTTTTTGATTCTGGTGTTAGTGGTCTCATACAACATTCTAGTTGCTTGTATGAATTTTCCATAGACACCGATGTCTTTCATTGAATTCCATATTTCTATTATGGGGACACTATCATATGCTTTTTCTAGGTCGATAAGAGCGATGTGGGTTTCCTGATTTCTTTGTATTCTTTTTTCTAGTGCTATTTTTAAAGTGAAGAGATTGTCTACCGTTGAACGTCCCGCACGAAAACTAGCTTGTTCTTCAGCTTGCTTTCCTTGAATTTCTTGCTCTATTTCATTTCTTAATAGCCTGGAGTATAATCTTCCAATGGTGCTGATGACTACGATTTTTCTATAGTTTTTGGGGGGTTATTTTTAGGTCCCTAACAGGTTATTAAAAACTTAAAATATATAAAAAAGAAGTAAAAATAATAAGTGTAGTCTTGTTCTCATGATCAGTTTTCAGTGCGTCACAGTTTTTCGATTTCTCTCTAATGCATTAAGTTAGATGAGACGGAAAAAGCGGTAGCTCCGTGATTAAACACAAAAATAATGCAGCATTACAATGGTTATATACATAAGATGTCTATTCCTAACCTACGTTTGATTCGTTGATATTTAGAATGCGCGTTTTTTCTAGCCAATCAAATACACGTATTACGAACATTTGACGAAAACTTCGTTCATTTTGGCCATTTTTTAGAAGTGTCAAAGAGTCAAGTGACAGTTATTATTCAGGTCAGTATTTTGTGTACCTGTCATTTTGAAATTTCGAATTCGACTTCCCTTGTGTTTCACAACGTTTTTGTGCATTTTTTTGTGTTTTGGTTTAGAATTTAGTTCGTTAAAAGTTAGTCATTGGCGTGAGGAGACTAGAGATATTTGAGATGTACCGAAGAGTGCTAAATATCTCATGAGTAGATAGAATAGCCAACGTGGAGGTAATGAGACTTACGCATAAGGAACGAGAAGAACTAACAAATAAGAAGAAAACTGAGATATATGGGACATGTGATGAGAGATGTATATCTAATACTCCAGGTCATTATGCAAGAAAAAGATCTATAGTAAGGAGACGTAACTCATGGCTGAAGAACCTTAGGAACTGGTTTGGATGTAATAACAATGAATTATTTAGAGCCGCGGTTTCAGAAATAAAGATCGCTCTGATGACTGCCAACTTTTGAAGCGGAGACAGCACCTGGAGAAGGAGATAAAAACACAATTAATGGATAGTTTTGTGACATTTTTTAATGTTTCCATATTTATAAATTTAATTAACAATATTGTTTACTTTTTAATTTTATTCCCCTTTATAAAAAATACCTACATGTTAACATATTGTGTAAAAATCAAATATACTAAATTACTAATTAGTTTAATTCCACCAGCTTTTCACCTATGGCTAAGTACGATTCTAGTATCTGTCAGATTCGTCAATAATTACATGAAATAAGTCTCGACACACCCAATACAGTATATGACGTCATAATTAATGACGCACTGAAAAATGATCATGAGAACAAGAATACATGAATTAAATTTATTGCTTCAAAGAGATTTAAAATTATAAGTGCAATAAATTTTAACAGCTAAAATAAATAAAACATTAATAAGGCCTAATTTTTTTTATATTATTACTTAATAGGAAGTCCTTTTTTCTTCTTCTTAGATCAGGCAAGACTCGTTAGCATTCACGTTGCAACTGGTTGTAATGCCTTTGTACCATACCTGGTTTTCCCTTAAATTTCAATAACTCCTACGGCCTCAACGAAGACCGTTAGGTTTCTTATTGGTAGTTTTAAGATCTCTTCTGGTTCCAAACCTTAGTTGACCAGTGAACTGCCCTCTAACATCATTTAGCTCATTACTTTGTAGCTGTTTTGATTCTCATGGTTTGAGTCCTAGTGGCTCATTTATGTTTTTGATTATATCTACAGCCTGGATTTGATTTTGAGTGGCTTTCCATTTCTTTTGATGATCCTTTATTAGAAGCCACTTTTGAACCTTGTTTGTCGTAGTTTAAATAGGTAATGTTACAGAAAGACTCTGGACCTACAAACTTTTCTCTACAGCCACGTTTTGCCAACAGATCTATTCGAGCATTTTCAAACAGCCCTTCATGACCCCCCACCTATATTAAAAGTACTTTGCTATTTAAAACTATTTTGCAAGTTTTTGGGTAAGTTATTTTCTGCTGGAATGGCCGCATGGCTATCTGGGGATTCAGTTGAAATTTGGGTCTCCATCTATGATTTCACTATTGCAGGCTAATGGGGATTCTGTTTACTTTTGATTCTCCATCTATGATTACACTAATGCTGGCCACAAAAGCGGCCATTTCTTGTGTTTATTTTGTAATTTTTTAAATATAGCTGAAATGAATGGTAAGGTTAGTTCCAAAGCAGATCCAAATAATAATCCCATCAAGCGGAGAGCAATAAACCCACCAAGAATCTTGCATTTCAACTAATGGGGAAGCAGTACACTGAATGTGCTATCATGGTTTCCCTCCCCAGGAAAACTGGGTGAGAAACCATGTTAGCACGTAATTTTTATCAGCTAAAAAAACGGTATGCGTATTATCTAAACAGATCTAAAAATCAAGTTACTGCCAAAAAAAATGTGAAGCATTTTTGAATCATGGTTGTAAAGAACATTCAAAATAATATTATGTTGTAGTTTGTTTTAGTTGTGAAAAAGAATAAAATATTCAAGATAACTCAGAGTGACTTGTATAGCGGATTTCTGGACACAGAATGTTAAAGTTTTGACAGATATATTGGTATGTCTGATTTTATGTCTTCTTTCTTAAGTTTAAATTAATTATAATAATTTTTAGAAGTATCTTGCTTTTTTGTGTTTAATAGTATGTATTAGCAACCCTGGTTTTGTTATTTTATGGTGAACTATGTTCACTAAATCACTAGACCAAATCGTGAGACGAGATTTTTATATTTAAAATTTATTAGTCGTGAGACGAGATTATTACCTTATTACATAAACCATTTTTTATATGCGGAAACAAGCGTGCATCTGCCTGTAATTGAATATGTTTAGAGAAGATGAATCGGCCAACAGATTAGTTTCAGTCGTACAGCTTATTTAGTTTTTGCGGAAACAATCCGAGACGCCGAATTAAATAGTTTAACTAAATTTCTGAGATAACCGAATGCAATTAATTACCCCTGTTCCACTGCGTCTTAAAGTGGAACATCCAAACAAGACAAATTGAAAGAATTAAACTTTTCCATTTCCAGTTTCCTCTAATGCACTTTATTCAACGTCATTGACCACCTAAGCGATATTGTGTAGTGGAAAGTCTTGGAATTTATTGCTGTGTTCAATAAAGCTAATGAAGCTCAGGGATACATAAATCCACGAATAAAAGTACGGAGGCAGCCTTGGTAAGGAATAAAAACAACAAAACAACGCTGGATATGAGGATAATTTATCATAAACAGAATAGTTGGCTTTCCGGCGACAACCTAGAATATATTTTGGAAAATTGGACTTCGTTCGGCGTTTCGATTTACTCGAACTTTAATAAAAATTTAATCAATGCAGTATCTAGTAAATGTTCAAGTCTATCTTAAATTTATCGCAAGACCTAAACTGATTATAAATAGTAACAAAAGTAAACGGTTATGAAAAATATTCCACTTGCAATGATTGTATATTTCCTGAGTAGAATCGGTATATTATATCGAAGTGAATTGATCGTTGGGATACCAAAGATAAATTTTTTATTTATAAAATTGGAAAGAATCCTTTGTAAAAGGTATAAAATTTTATTAAAATCCCTTTAAAGGGCTACATCACAACAAAACGTTTTCGATTTTTATAAAAAATCATCATCAGTGTTAGATTTAAAAGTAAGTATAACCGATTTAATGAATATAAAGTTGGTATTTAAATTTTGACTAAGGTTAGAGCAAGCTGAATAAATACTGAAGCAATAATTACAAACTGAATGCTAGCTGAGCCATAAAAGAAAAATATTCGGGTAAAAACCCTTTAAATTTAATATAGATGCGTTAAAAGTGCATACTTTAATAAAAAGCCTAATGATGGTCACATGGCAACTAGGATAATGCCCTAAGGTAATGTATTGAAATTTCCCAACACGTGGGATCCAAATTGAGTTATTTACATTTCAATGACTTAATGGGAACTGAATGCGAAATAAGTGATGTTTCTGAAAGGTGTCAAAGACAGACGGACAACCTGACGTAAAAGTTACCCTGTATTACCAAAGCCAACTAATTGTAGTAAAAGATTTTTTAAAAAATTTTTACATAGTAATAACAAACATCAACAAAGTTGTTAGCCCAATAAATGACCGTTTTGGAGTGTAATTTTCAGGGGGACCTCCGAATTGCATGAAAATTTGGATTTAGGTTCTACTTACCCTCCAGTTCAAAGTTGAATTTGTGCGGTTGGTTGCATTTACTTGGGGGGTGACAGTCACCCCTTCTCGTGGGGTGGAAAACGCGTGTTTAAAATAAGCCCGAAAATGGATAAATTGACAGATTATAAGCAACTTTCGTTCTATAAAGTTTTTTACGTGAGTCAATATTTTCGAGTTATTCGCGATTGAAATTGTTGATTTTTCGACAAAAAATCTATGTTTTCAGACCGTTTTTCGCAAATAATTCAAAAAGTAAATATTTTATCCAAAAACTATTCTTAGCAATAGTAGCTTATAAAAAAATGAAAAAAAAAATAGTGTATAAGTAAAGTATATAAATTGAGTAAAAGGAAAGTTGTAGCTCATGAAAAATAAGTTCTTAATCGTCTAATTCCAAATCGAATATATCAACGCAAAATCACCGAAGACTTAAGCACTTTTCGGGAAAAGCTTATTAATATTTTTAAAGCATCTAAAAAAAGCTTTCTACTTATTTTTTACAAAAGCTTCTAGCATCGAAAATAAACGAGTTACACTGAAAAAAATAGTTGGCCCCTTTTTTGGTAAAAAAAATCGTGAAATCCTCCCTCTATTTAACACCATAAATAAAATTAATCGTTACCGCTTTACCGTTTATTTTAACTGCATGTGTATTGTTTATGTGATCTGTAAGTTTGATTGGTTTGAAGTGCTTATTTAAAAAAACAATTAGTTTTATAGTAAAAAAAAATTTTCTAAAAATTTTTGAAAAATTCCCTCCTTTCAAAATAACTTAAAAAGTATTAGTGATAAGAAAAATCTTGAAGTGTAAAAAAATATAGAATTTGCTATTATAAATATGCTAGTTTCATTTTGTTTTTCCGTAAGACAAAAATTGGCTAAAATATGGCTGTTCGAAATTTATATACACTCGTGATTAGTGACCGGTTTAAGCTTTTTCAACTACACCCCTTTCAAAAATAAGCACTTTAAACCGGTGCGACTGACAGATCATATAAAAAATAGATAAGTAAAACACTAGGAAATCTTCATGATTTTTTTACCAAAAAAAAGAGGGCCCACGTTATTTTGAGCGTAACTCGCTTATTTTTAATGCTAGAAACTTTTATAAACAATTTAAATAAATCTTTTTATAAACACTCTTAAAAAGTTTTAATGGGGTTTTCCCGAAAAGTACTTAATTTTGCGGTGATTTCACCTTGAAATATTCGATTTGGAATAAGACGAATTAGTTCATGTGCTGAGACCGCTCCCGTCTGAAAAAATTTCTGATTCGGTTTCTTTGTGGATGCCCATTCAACAATGTCCCCTTTAAACAAATCTGAAGGGTGCCGGGCGGAATTTTTGGGCAGAAATTGTTTAAACAATTTTTTTAAACAAATACAAAAGATCATGTTCTTTGTAATATATTTTTAGATTAAAAAGTAATAAAAAGAATATATTTTTAGATTTTTCTGGGTCAATCTAAACAAGAAAGGTATCTTGTAATTTTTCTCAGAAATTGCTAATTTCGGAGTTATAGGCGATTTCAAATCTGAAAAATGCGAAAATACGCATTTTCGAGGCTTAAAAACTCATATTTAAATTAGTATTTTTGAGGTTTCCAGATACTTAAATTGAAGACTGAACATTCAGCTTCAAGATTCTGAAGAGTGATCGCGTCTAACTTTAATTTATACTGTTGTTTTTTAATTGCTAAATATGCGTGCTTATCCGATTTTTTGCCGGTGCGGCGCGCTACATTTCAAAAATCTCCCATTTTCCTCCGAAAAATATTTTTTCTAGATTCTTTGTGATATTCTAAATAAAATAGGTTTCTTGCCATTTTTCTCAAAAGTTAATAGTTTTTAAGTTATAAGCGATTTAAAATCCGAAAAATGACAAAAAAGGCGTTATCCGATTTTAGATCGCTTATAACTTTAAAACTATTAACTTTTGAGAAAAATGTCAGGAAACTTATTTTATTTAGAATGTCATAGAGAATCTAGAAAAAATATTTTTCGGAGGTAAATAGGAGATTTTTGAAACGAAGCGCGTCGCACCGGCAAAAAAATCGGATAAACACGCATACTTAACAATTAAAAAACAACGATATTAATTAAAGTTAGACGCAATCACTCTCCAGAATTTTGAAGCTGAATATTTAGTCTTCAATTTAAGTGTCTGGCAACCTCAAAAATACTAATTTGAATATGAGTTTTTAAGCCTCGAAAATGCGTATTTTCGCATTTTTCAGATTTTAAATCGCCTATAACTCAAAAACTATCAATTTCTGAGAAAATTTATAAGATATCTTCCTTGTTCAAAATCACCCACAGAATACAAAAATATATGTTTCGGAGCAAAAAAGAGTGATCTTTTGTATTTGTTTAAAAAAATTGTTTAAACAATTTCTGCCCAAAAATTCCGTCCGGCACCCTTCAGATTTGTTTAAAGGGGACATTTTTTAATAGGAATCCACAAAGAAACCGAATCAGAAATTTTTCCAGACGGGAGCGGTCTCACCACATGGACTAAATAAGAACGTATTTTTCATGAGCTACAACTTTGTTTTTACTCGATTAATAGACTTTACTTATAAACTATTTTTCACGGTTCTTTATAAGATACACTTTTGCTAAGAATATTTTTTTCGGTCAACTATTTACTTTTTGAGTTATTTGCGAAAAACCCTCTGAAAACATAGTTTTTTTGTCGAAAAATAAACATTTTCAATCGCAAATAACTCGAAAAGTATAGACTAATATAAAAAATTTATAGAACAAAAGTTGCTTAAAACCAGTCAATTTATCCGTTTCCGGTCTTATCTTGAACGTATGTTTTTTCATCCCCCAAAAAGGGGTGACTGTCACCCCCCAAGAAAAAGCAACCGACGGTACAATTTCAACTTTGAAGTGGAGAGTAAATAGAACCTGAATCCAAATTTTTACGCAATTCGGAGTTGCCCCTGAAAATTACACGGTATCGCCGTATTTCCCGTTCATTTACTGGGCTATGTGGCTACAATTACATTTAAGTACCTTGATTATGTAAGGTGTAGGTAGAGTATAATAGTATATTATTCAACGAGCATGTAATGATGGCTATTACTCACGATGATGAAGTTTGCGACACGACCCGTAGGCGAGTGTCGTAATTCATCAGAGTGAGTAATAGCCATTACATGCGAGTAGAATACTATACTTTTTCTACGACCTTTTTTTATTTAATTAGTAAAAAATGTAATTATCAACTTTTCTAGATTTAAATTATAATAATTTACAAAAATACCTAAATGCTATTTACTCCTATTACGTGGCTGAATAATTGGTTGCCTACTGTTACCAAATTCTTATTTATTGTAACAATACAACTAGAAATAGTCAATACAAGTTCTATTCGTTTCCGAAAAATTATAAGCTTAAATTTGTACCTACTGTCAGTGAATCTAATAAATAGGAAATGGCTGATGTCGGTGGACATATTTCATATAAAATATAGTTATATTGTATATTTACATTTAACTGTAATATATAATATAATAATATAACTATACTAATATGTTTTTTAACATATTTAACACAATATAACTTGAAAAATAAACACAATATTAGTTATAAATTCCAATTAACATAAACAAAATGCGCTAATGTCACTGTCACTAAAATAAATGATAAACGTCAAAATATGTAGTAAACAAGATGTAAACGTAAAAAATATACTGACATTGTTACAGTTAAAATTACTTTAAAAATTTTTCGAAGTTAATTATTGATATAAATTACAATAATTATTGAATTAAATAAACAAGTTTAAGTAATTTTTTATGCAGTTTATATACGATTAATATTAAAAGTGGCATGCGCCCTTGAATCTAACTTCAGCCAGTGAGTAATGACCCGTGAGTAACTTCAGCCCGTGAGTAATGAATTATTACTCACGGGTACAGTAATGGGTGCTATTATCTATGAAAAAATAGC
This sequence comes from Diabrotica virgifera virgifera, assembly GCF_917563875.1. Taxonomy (NCBI): domain Eukaryota; kingdom Metazoa; phylum Arthropoda; class Insecta; order Coleoptera; family Chrysomelidae; genus Diabrotica; species Diabrotica virgifera. Next base: position 60,198,986 of record NC_065448.1, on the reverse strand, counting down.
GAATAATGAGCATGTTATTAAACGGTCGTAGAAAAAATGATTTTTATAATGTAAATAGAGAATTAGCCAGAATGTATACAGCCATCTATACATAATTCAAATGAAGTTGAATTAATTAGCAAATAATGGATCCATTTATGTTAAAGAACATCTGGGACCAAATACTTAGGTGGAAATATTTTTACTAAGATGTTTTATTTATATGGATAGGTTGATGATTGTGGTTCCTATTCAAAATTGAAGTAAGTCCAACTGTGTTGATGAAAATTTAATTTACTATGAATTAAAAGGAGTTGTTGGTTTAATTGTACTAATTGGCAGGGTAAATAAGAGAGTCTGTAGTATATGGAAGTCTGATATCAAAGTAGTGTTGAAATTAAGATAAGTAGTATGAGTCACAGGAGGAGACTGACATGATATAATGATATGTAAATTAATTGGTTATTGTGAGAGTTGAAATTGGAAGTGAAGACAGAATATTAATTGAACTAATAACCTGGGCAAAAGTATGAGGTCCTTTTTATATAACATAGACATCTAGGACTAAAGATGTTTTTGAATTAGGGATTTTTTACCAAGTTATTGAGTTGAATTGGAAAGGTTTAAAATTGGATGGATGTATGAAGGTGTTTTGGAAAAATAAGCATTATTGGTAGAAATAGTATGTAATGAATAATGAATAATTTATGGTTTGATATCAGAATTGTTTACTGTAATGAGGTGTGATGAGAAAGGCTGGGTGCCCCAGAAACCAGACCCCACACCCTATGGGTAAGAGAGTGGAAGTATTAGGAAGCAGGATATGATCCCTATATTTCATAATACAGACTGCCTTGATTCCGTTAATATGACAACAACGTTGCGATTTATTATGAAGTGACTAGTACCAGCTGATTTTTAATTTGTTGATTGTCAAACTCGTTTCGTGAGCTCGCAAATTTAGAGATATGGATTCAGATTTTGAATTGTCCGACACAGAAAATGAAATTCGAAAATATAATACTCTCCCGCATTTCAGACACTTCTTCCCTTCAGATATCTAAGTCACAATTATTGTACATTTTAATACATACATGTTCAAAAGTAATGTACTCGTTTATTCAGTTTATGGAGTTATATTCAGTATCTAGCTTTAGTATCTCTTAATCATTTTATTATATAAGGTAAAATAAAATAAATAATTAAATTTACATCAAAGTGACTGTCTTAAAAAATATTCTACATCATGTGAACGAAAATTTGCGTTTTTTATGTATTGTGACACAATATTGTCACCTTACTGTTTCAACTCCCGGACTAACAAGCGCCAAAGGTGTTTACCAAGAACCTTTTTTTATACAATGATTTATGTGGTTGATTGATTTAAGAGGGACCCTAATTTAAAGAAACGTCTAGACCGAATTTTTTACATACCTATTTCTAATAATTGTTCTTGTGTTATTGTACTAGAAAATTAGATTTTACGTGCTTTAAGTTATTATATAAATACTCGTTTATTCTGGATCATTCTTTTGTATTCGAGATGATTAAGCACTGTATAAATAAGAGGGATTTTGAAATTAGCAGTCAGTTGTGTGAATTTTAATACGTCGGTGTACGTGATATGTATCGAACGCGATATTTTTGAACTTGTAATTCTGTAAATAAATTAATGTATTTAGTGTCATACATAAATTAGATATCGTAGTTTGTAAAATAAAAGATACAAAATCAGTGTCTTTCATTTGTTTAGAAGTAAATTATTAAAAAATAAATAAAGTTAACTAAAATTAACCTTTGTGCCTAAAAACATAAATAATAAAATAGTTAAGTCAACCGCGTAAAGTTAGTTTTGCAACAGTATCCACAAGCTTCCAGGGCTCGCCTGCGTCTCGCCATAGGATCTACATACTTTCGACCTAAAAACACCACTTTTCGGTCCTGTAGCATAAATATCTATTCGAAAAATTCAATTTTCCCGACAAAGGGCGCTCAAAATCGCAAAGATGGACGGTAACTAAAGGAAAACAATCAATTTGTCATTTGATTTCGAAGTCGCTAACCGTTGAATATAAATGATTTACACGGGCTTTTTGTCAAAGTAACCACTAACTTTTTTCACTAAGACATCTTATGGGTTAAAGAAGACTGAAATTATGTTTAATCTGTATGCGTTCATTACAATTTGATGCTAACTACTGATTTGTTTTTACCTTTTCTTTATTAAGTAGAAACTGTCAATAATTCAAATACTTGCATCTGCGATAATCATAATTTAATGTAAGGAACTCTTACAATGCTTTCATATTAAACTATACATATATTTATTCAATTGCTTTATATAGAAAAATTTGATTTAATTAAATTCGCCATTCCTTTTTATCCTGCTCGATATACACAGTCCAGCAAAAAAATCTGGTCCCCGTCTAATTTTGTTTTTTAATTTAGTTAATAGGAACACTACAATTTATTTTCCACTAACAGATAACAATTTTTAATTAAATAAAAAATGTAAACTAAGTAGGTGAATTTATCTTATAATAATAATTATTATTCTCTTTTGGAAATTATGTGGTGGTCGGAATATTTTGCATAACAACATATAGTCCATACAGTGAGGACGTTTGAGTTGAAATAAAATTATTTTCTCGAGAATGGACGATTCTGGAGGTAAATCCCTAAACAGGTCGATTTTTATTTTTAAATTATAATTTTTTGGCATATATATCATACTAGTGATGTCATCCAACTGGACATGATGACGTAATCGTTGATTTTTTAAATATGAATAGGGGTCGTGTGATAGCTCATTCGAAAGGTTATTTAATTCTCTATTCAATAATATAAACATTAAGATAAATATTTTTACAGGCAGTCCAAAAATTTTTTTTTAATTAAATTAATTGAGACAAAATAAAAAGGTATGTAATTTATTTAATGCAAAATACATTTTACTGCTGTCAGGAAACAGAAAAAAATGTTAGTTTGAAAGATAAACATTGCTTTTCGCTTAAATTAAATGGTCAAACTGCTAAGAGTCAGGTAGGTGGCAGCTTTAATATTGAATTTAAGCGAAAAACAATATTTATTTACCAAATAAATATTTTTTCCTCTTTTCGTACAACAGTAAAATTTATTTCGAATTAAATAAATAATATAGATTCTTCTTTTTGTGTGTTAATTAATTTAATTTAAAAATTTTTTTGGGCACCCCGTATAAATAATTTTGTTAATGTTTATATTAGTGAATAGAGCATTAAATAACCTTTAGCCATAACCCCTATTCTTATTTAGAAAATCATCGATTACGTTATCACGCCCAGATGGACGACGTCACTAGTATGATATATATGCCAAAAAATTATAATCTAAACATAAAAATTGACCAGAGTCGCCCATTCTCGAGACAATAAATTTATTCCAACTCAAACGTCCTCACTGTATATGAGCATAGAATATATACTACATTTTATCTATTTATTTAATTTTACAGTCGTTTGAACATTAAAAAATACTACGTTTAATACAAACGTTAAATTAACAAAATGTGTAATTTGGCATAGGTTAGTTAACTTCATTACTTAGAGTATAATAGGAATGAATACTGAGGAACACTGCAAAAGTTTTTTTAACTCGAAATCATTATTAATTATAATATGAACTGACCGCAAATATGTACACAAATTAATGACAAATACAATGTTTGCCTTGAGTTGATACTTTTGAAATTCGCCACCAGGAGTCGCCCACTTTGCGGTTCTGGGCCAATTGCAGACGATATGAAGTCGGGAAGTGGAAGTTGGTGACTTTTTTAGGACAGAAAACTACAATTCCTATGAAAAAAGTTAAATTCCAAAGTTGCGGGTAATACAAAGATCCATAATTTTTGTATTTACATAACCTAAAATTTATACGAAAAAATAACTATAACTACTAAGAGTACTTACAACTAACAATAAGAGTTAATTAACAATACAATACAATAACAAAAGTTAATTAATAGTAATTAACAATAACCGTTAAGAAACAAGGTTTGGTATTTTTTATCTTCAAAAGATATATGCTTCATCCAGGGACTCGTAAAGTCCTTGTCAATGTCTCGTGCGAACACAGCGTGTTTTCACAATCTTCTTCTTCTTCATGTGCCATGCTCGATTATCGAGCTTTGGTTATCAAACTGGCTATAGTAGTGTTGTTGACGGCAGCTCTGAAAAGGGATGGAGAGGATCTGTTAAACCATTCTTTCAGGTTTTTAAGCCACGACGCTCTTCGACCTGGTGTTCGACCTTCGACGTTTTTCTTCCGTCTACCTTGCCTTGTATTATTAAATGGAGTAATATTATATCTCACAATGCGTGACAAAATATTTAGTTGCTTTTACCTCCGCAAAACGAGTGGAGATTTTGGAATTTGCCGCCAAGAAGTTTGAGACTCATCTTTCGATTTGAAGGATTTGGTGGTGTTCGATCAATGCTATTGACATAACTAACAGTACTTGACAAATATCGCCCATCAAGTCGTGTTATCTATATCGTGCTTTGTTTTTGATGCGAAAGTTAAAACTCTTAGCCAGGAAATTTAAATTTACGAAAAGTGTTTCGTGTAGTTCATTATGAACTTGTTGAAGATAAATGATTCGGTTTAACTTGATTCTATTCGATTCTCAGTCGGAACGTTACAACAAATTTATATTTCAGAGTATGTTTAGGCGATTTTATCTCCCTTCTTCTTTATGATAACCGCCTGAGGCTTTTCTGGACTTATGGCCATTTTCCATTGAATCCATTATTCTATTTTATTTAGTGTCGTATTTCTTAAAGCTATATTCACGTTCTATGTTTTGCCGCGATTGTAGTATATTCTGAATAGACTGAAGTAGTCTCTCAAGATATTCTTGGAATGTCTGCTGTATGCTTGGAATGTCTGCTATACAGATGTGTTGGTAAGATCGCCAGCTGTGGTATTCTACAAGCCATACTCTGTCGAAGGCTTAGCTTACATCCAGCAAGACTGCTTCTGTACATTTCTTGTCGTTGAATCCAGCTGCTATGTACTCTGTAAGTCTGAGTATTTGTATTCGGTGGAATGTTGGTTTGGATGAGTCGATATTATTATATTAGAGTAGAGTATATTGTAGAGTATAATATAGTCTTGATGGTTGCCACTCTTCGGAACGAAGACGGCACCTAAACAAAAAAAATTTTAGGTCTTGAAATACTGTGTAGGAAATTACTCTCGAATTAGCGAATTGTCGAATTGCTTTAAATCAAATAAATTTATTATAAAGTAGTTGAAATTCTGCCATCATCTGCAATCTATTTAACTCTCGCTATAATAACCATAAAGGAAAAACCAAAATATAGTTTCCGTATAGTATACGAAAGAAATTTATTTAATTAAAGTCAATAAACACATCAAAGTTACAGTTAACTTCACACAAAGAGAGCAAAGAGCCTGGAAACTTGGTTTGTAGTTCCCATAGGACATAAATACATGTAGTGTACATAAAGGCAGAAAATTTGCAAAAAGACACTTTCCACGTCGTTAAATTACATCAAATTCAAAGAGAGGAAAATTTATTTTAGAGAAATATGTCGAAATATTAATTGAAATAGCTTCTTGGATTTTTATTTAGTCGCAAAATTCAATAACAAATCTACTTACAAAATGGCATACCTACACGTAAAAATATAGCAAAGTTAAAATAATAGTTTGGCAATTTTAACAGTTATTCTAATACTTTAAAACGTTGTGGCTCTTCTTCGAATTTTTGTACTTGGTAACCTCCAGACCACATTTGAGATATGGATACTTCTCTTCAAGTTATTCTTAAGTTTTAGATTCGAATAATGTGAAAATTGCAAGCCAATGATCTTATGCCACGTCCTCACTTGTAAAAATTTGCGTCGAACAAGCTGTTCGTCGCAAATATTTGCGTACTCGAAGTAAATTGTGCTAATCTCGACGTGTTCGTCGCATAAATCAGACAACGCACACGCTCCATCGGTTGTTGGTATGTTTTACATTTTCGCTGGTCGACCCTCGCGTCCTCACTGGTAAAAATTGGCGAAGCAAATTCTTGCGATGCAAATTCTGGCGACTAACCATTAATTCAATACGCATGAAAAATTTACGAATTTACGCGGCTTTATACGAAAATCTACTTTTCTGCTTGAAATGTTCTTGACAGCTATTTTGTCATCAAATCAGCTATGTTATGTTTAGTCCGGATATATTTCACTTAAATTAGTATCATACAGAACAAGTAAAAACTTCGTTTGTACAATGGTATAAAAAGTTTATTGAAAAACTATTAAAAAGTCATCCAATATGATTCGCAAAACGTTTTCGATTTAGATCAGATCGTCTTCAGTGCGCTTTGCTTAGTAGATGAAACTAGGAACCTTATAGAATTGGTGACATCGAGAAATATGATTTACATGTTGAAAATCTGATGTTAGTAGCGACTCTAAATCGATGTTATAAGATACATTTGGTGCTCAAAGGGCAACATAATTCACTGCTCGATAAGAACGTGTGGTTCTTGCCAGTTCAATTGACACTGACCATCGTTGGTCTGCCATTATGGTATACCGGGTGTACCAATCAAACTGTGTTTTTTTTCTCAAAGGAGGACATCACTTTGTGGAATGTTCTAGCATTTATAAAATGCTGAAATTAAATCTATAGCCCCATATTTTCTTAAATTATGTTTTTTTATTCATTCGCTTATATTGGATAATAAAAAAAAAGATACTTTTTAACTAGTCATGTTTTTATCAATACAGAATGTTTTTAAATAAGTTAGGCAAAGACCTACGTACAGTTATAATAAAATTATGCAGTATTTCCAGTAAAATTAAAAGAAGTGAGGTATTGAAGAGTAAAATTCATTCTGATTGTGAAGCAGCTGACGTGCCATCAAATTTGAATCTCATACTCGACTGTCCAACCCAATGAGATGGAATTTCACACATGATATGATTGAATCTGGTTTAAAAATGATCATCGAATTTTCAAATCACAGATAGTGAATGGCAAATATTAAAAAAAAATACATAAGTTTCTAATATTGAAAATCCACAAGGAAAAAGTTTTTCTGTAGTTGGCTGTATACCATGTGATACAAAAAACATCTAGATCTCAGATGTTACCTAGGGCAAATTAGATAATATTTTAAACATCCAGGCTTAAGGTAGCATTTTATACCTATGTTTCCTTGACGGACTACTTTTACTGAGCTTTGACCGACATATTTTTGTATAATACTATCTTGGCGGTTAGCATGTACATTGCACGTAAGCACTGATGATGACTGGTAAACCAGTCGAAAACTAGTTATGTGAATTTGATGTGGCCCTTTTGAGGGTTTTTTACATATACCTTTTATACAGGATATACTTTTTCTAATATTGCTTTTCATCGATTGCCATTTGTTTCGAGCTTCTGTCATATACAGTGATAAGCGCGCTAGTAACCGGCAAAATAGCGCAAAAGATGGAAAAAAGACTAAATTGTGAGATAAAAAGAAATGAAACTAGTCGAGCTGGGATATTTAGCGATATTAACGTATACATTTACATTATATTGATTGTTTCCCACCTTTACACGTATCAGAGGAGTATGTCAACTAAAACTGTCACTGTGACAGTGGCATTTCTTAAACTCGTCCGATACGTCTAAAGGTGGGAAACAATCAATATAATGTCGATCTATAAGTTACTATCGCTAAATTTAACACCTCCATTAGGTTCGTCTCTTTTTATCCCACAACTTAACATATGTTTTCCACCTTTTGCGCTATTTTGCCGGCTATTATTGCGCTCATCACTGTATTGTATAATCTGTATATTTATTAATATACACGGTTTATAAAACATATGACAGAAGCTCGAAACCAATGACTGAGTGAAAAGCTCTATAAATTTTAGTTAGTTAGAACTCAGGCACGGATCACTTAGATCGGTGTCAGTTGTCTAGATTCTAGATATTTATTAATTAGGCTTGTCTTTCCTACGGCTATGATAGTCAAGCTTAAAATGTACCTCTCTGTTACGTTGTTCAGAAATATGCAATAGGCTAATGGGCAACTGCGAGACTTTCAAGACTCTTGCTGCAAGACCAAGACCAAGACCAAGACCGGGAGCGCAATACCAAGACCAAGACCAAAACCAGGTGTACTGGCGCAAGACCAAGACCAAGACCAAGACTGTCTAAGTCTCGTCTTGGTCTTACATTTGGGCAACACTAGCTCGCTTCAATCTGTCTCTGATAGACTATTTATTCGGAAAGTATAACTACAAAGGAAAAAGCAGTGATATGAGTGTATGTTTCGTCAGATTTATCCCACATTGAAAAAGTACTTTTACGAAAAAGAAGGAGTATTAAAATTTATACATACATATATTCATAAAAAATTTATACATATTCATACAATACATATTAGTACACCATCGATTCACAGCTAACATATAAATATCACACCGGAAAACCACAAACACACGGGCTACTTACGTCGGAAGGGACGATACTAACATACGGTAGAATACAATAGATAAAATGTTCCGTTATCCCGGTATCAACAGAAAATCCTTTTCTCCTACAATAAATACGATATTTCCCTACTGGAATAAACATTAGACCTTCAGGATGTTTGTTGCCAAAACTTTAAAGCCCAAAACACAAATCAAACTACCTGTTCATCCTACAGTTTCATCAAACATCTTCGAAATAAACTTCCTCGCATTAATTTGCTGACTATAGTGAACAGCGATATTAATATGCACACAGGGCGAATGGATTTTGTTATTTTAGAATAACCTTCACAATGATAGATTATATATGAAAGATACAGCAACAGATTACCTTAATGCGATATAATCCAAGAGTATAAAGAATTAATAAAAATGTACTGAAAAAAAGAACCGACAATAAATACACTCACCGGCAAAATTAACCGCCATTGTATTTCTTTTATTTTGCAGAAATTATCAATCTAAGACAACATTTTATGAAAGTTATGGTTATTGGCTTAGTTGATTATGAAAAGGTATTCGACTCCATAGAACTTTCAACAACTGCAAGATAGATTCTAGATACATAATTCTAATACATAATATTTACAGGAAAGCTTCAGTGAAAATACAAATAAGTGAGAAAACCAGAGCTATACCAATCACCAGAAGAGTTCGTCAGGGAGACGTTATTTCACAAAAGCTATTTACACTGGAACTGGAAGATGTGTTCAAAGATATTAACTGAGTAGATAAAGGAATAAATGTTAATGGAAAAAATCTGAGTGATTTGAGATATCGACGGCCAAAGTGCAGTACCTCGTACCATTAATTTGGTAAATTATACAGAAATCGCGAAAAACTACATTTTCTCGCATATTGCGCCTAATTTGTAACCAGAACTTATAAAAAATGATTTATAACCTATTTTAATACAAAACTATCTTTTTATTTTCATCGCCCACGTCTACTTGATCCGAGGTATTATTAGAAATAGTAGATAATAAAAGGTACAAATAATACTAAACAACCTATTTATTTTAACCGAACCGTATTATAATAATATACAAACAAAGAAATTAAGATGTGCCTTCTACAACGTATACTTCGAGACTACTGTAAAAATATCAAATACAAAACTACTAAAATCGCTCTCACATCCATATGTCTTGTAACACGATACTTTCATGTAATCCTATGTAAGAGTTTTAGATCTAAAAGGTTCGGGGAATCAGCCCGCCCACTTAGACTGCATATGTCCATTTCAACGCTAATAGGAATACCATAATTTATAGTTGAATATATTCTAACATCCCCTCGCAACTAAAATTATTTTTGAATTAGTCAAACAGACCCCCTTTACTACTTAAGTACCCTAACTTAACCCTATTCAGCGGCTTAGTCAACATATCAGCTATCATATCCTCGGTAGGACAATACTTAAAGTTAACAACCCCTTTTTCATGCAATTCCTTTACGTAATGGTACTTTGTATCGATATGTTTTGTCCGATTACTGAATTTGTGATTTCCTAAAAGTTTTAGACAGCTTTGATTGTCTTCGTATATGACTAATTCCGGTTTTAAACCCACAAATTCCTTTATAACCTGTTTTAACCAAATTGCTTCCTGACATCCTTCAGCCAATGCTATGTACTCTGCTTCAGTTGATGATAGAGACACGCAATTCTGTTTTCTACATCCCCAATTTATAGGCGAACCCCGTAATAAAAATATATACCCGCTATTTGATTTTCTGTTCCCCTTGTCTTCTGCCCAGTCAGCGTCTGCATAGCCGTATAATGCACTATCTGTTCCTTGTTGTCCTAAAATAAGCTTTTTATATTTAGTTTTCTTTAAATATCTCAACACTCTCTTTGCTTCATTCCAATCTACTTCTTTTGGATTTTTATTCTGTTGACTTAGTATGGTGACGCTTGCCAATATATCCGGTCTAGTATTTACCGCAATATATAATAAACCACCAATCAGTTGTTGGTATATTTCACTGTTTTTCATCGGCTTCTCTCTGCTAAGCTTATAGTATCCAACATCCAGCGGTATATTGGACTCTTTTGCATCTTTCATCTTAAACTTGTTCAGCAATTTGTCAATATAATTGGCTTGATTTAAACTATATATCCCTTGATCGCACCTTTCAATCTTCATAACTAGATAATTTTGTAATAATCCCAAACTCGTTATTTCAAAATTACATTTTAGATTCTCTTCAAATGTATCAATGACCTGTGTATCCTTTGCTGATATTAAAATGTCATCCACGTATATAAGTACGTAAACCCTTTCATTATTTATTACCTTGATATATAAACATGTATCAATATTGCTTTTACAAAAATTTTCTTTAGATAAAACTTCATCAAGCTTTTGGTTCCAAGTTCTGGCAGATTGTTTCAAACCATATAAACTTTTATTTAATTTGCAAACAAAACTTGTATCCTTTTCTTCAAATCCCTCAGGCTGTTTCATAAAAATTTCTTCTGACAGTTCTCCATTTAGAAAGGCTGTTTTTGCATCTATATGCCTTACTATGAGATTTTTACTCCATGACTCTGTTAATAAAATTCGAAGAGTAGCTTGCCGCGCAACCGGAGCGAACACTTCATCGTAGTCTACGCCGAATTTTTGGCTAAAACCCCTTGCTACCAGCCGTGCTTTGTACTTCTTCGAGCTTTGATCTTCGCCTGTTTTTAACTTGAATACCCATTTACATGAGACTATATTCTTTCCCTTTGGTGCTTGTATTAAATCCCAAGTTTTATTTTTCCTTAATGACGTGATTTCCTCTTCCATAGCTTGCTTCCATTTTTCACTATCACTTCTTTTAAGCGTTTCTTTAAAGTTTCTAGGTTCTACTTCTTCGAGTTCTGTCAACTTTGCTATGTAGCGCTCAGGTGGAATACCTTTATTTATTCTGCTAGATCTACGATCACCTGAATTCTCTATATCGAGATCTGTATCTAATTGATAGTTAGAATCAACGTCATCGTCATGGGATTCTTCCCAACTTAAGCTCTCATACGTATTAGATGTGTTCGTAGAATTTTCTATTTCCTCCGTGTTTTCACAATGTGCAACCTCTCTGTCTTCTACGTCGTTTGGCTCTATTTTCTTCCATTCCATCATGGACCCAATGGATATTTCCTCACTTTTTGCCTCCTTTTCTCGACGCATATATTTCTCTTGGAAAACACCACACTACGGCTAATTGTAATACGTTATGTATCTACATTTAACAATCTATATGCTATTGATTCATCAGAGTAACCTACAAATATCAGTGACTCACCTTTTGGATCAAATTTATGCTTCATTTTTTCTTTGGGAATGTGGCTATAAACCGTAGACCCAAATATTTGCAAATTCGACACATTCGGTGTTACTTTATGCCACAATTCATAGGGCGTTTTTTCTTTCGACTTAGTAGGTAATCGATTTTGCAAATAATTGGCTGTCACTATCGCTTCCCCCCAAAATTTCTTTGCTAAACCCGCATCGATTAACATGCACCTAGCCATTTCAACTAGAGATCGATTCTTTCTCTCTGCAACCCCGTTTTTTTCTGGAGAGTACCCTGCTGTATATTGAATTTTTATACCTTTACCCTTTAAAAATTCCCTTAAATTATTATTTACGTACTCGCCACCCCTATCCGACCTAATTACTTTTGGAACCCTACCTAACTGATTACTCGCAAATTCTATAAACTCTTTTATACATTTTACCGTTTTATTTTTATGATTTAATAAATATATAGTTGTATATCTAGAAAAATCATCAATTAAAGTTGAAATATAACGTTTACCCCCTGGAGTAACAGTCTTCATGGGCCCGCAAATATCCGAATGTAATAAGTCAAGAATATTAAATGTATTGCTATGAGAAAATTTTGGAAAACTCTTACGTAAAATTTTACCTTTCATACAGCATTCACAAGTTTCCCTAATCCTACAGTCTGTCATATCAATCCCGACTGCCATTTTTTTTCCATTAAGTGTTTGACTGCATCCATGTCCCTGTGTCCAAACCGTCTATGCCATGCATTTTGACAGTTGCTGGAGTGCTCCAAAGCACTCAATCCATGGTCCACAGTTGAAAGTTTGTATAAGTCCGGTGAAGGCACCGCACTCGCGACGACTTTTCCGTGTAAAACGGTTTTACACTCGTCTTTATCGAATTGCACATTATGTCCCGCACTTGTTAGCTTTTTCACCGAAAGCAGATTTGAGTCTAATCCCGGCACATACAACACTTTGTCGATTTTTAAATTTTCCACTCCCGATCCAGTCACGCACTCAATAAGTCCCGTCCCTATACCCTGAACCTCGGAGTATTGCCCTTTCTCCGCCAAACTTACAACGCCCTTTCTGCTACCGTCAAATTGGGTATAGAATCCTTAGTAATTAACCATGTGGCTCGAAGCTCCTGAGTCCACATACCACGAAGCAGAATCCCTTTTTCCGTCCCTTGAGCTATAATTGACCATAAAACATGCATCATCAGTACCTTCAGTGACTTTATTGGCCTTTTCCTTCTTAAACGCTTTGTACTTAAAGCAATCTCGTTTAAAATGGCCCTTCCGGTTACAAAAATAACACTGCCTTGCTTCTGCCCTTGCTTCTGCCCTTGCAGTACCATTATTTTTGTTACCCTCGTATACTGAATTCATCACCGACTCCTCCTGATTTCTTCCCAATGCTCCCTGACGTCTCCTGTACTCATCTATTAATTTACTCGTAACAAATTATAGAGTAAATTCACTCGATGGCCTATTTTCCAGCGCTGTAATCAAAAAACTGTATGAGTCTGGAAGACTTCCCAGCAAAATGCCTGCTGAGACCCTGTCCTTAATTTCTTCCCCTAAGGCGGCCAGTTTATTCAACGATTCTAGGAATAAACTAATGTGTGCTTCCATATCACCATTCTCCTCTAGCGATAGTCTACAGATTTGCTTTAACAAAAACACCATACTAGACAAACTTGATTTCTGATGATACTCCCTTAGCGCTACCCATGCATCTCGCGCGAATTCCCTGTTCCGAATATGCACTAATTGATTAACGTCAACAAGTAAGGCTATAGTTGACAAAGCCTTATCATTTTGTTTTTTCCAAGAACTGCTTCGATCTGCTTCTAACGGTAACTCACTCGAAACTATTTCCCATAGATCAGCATTGATGAGTAACATTTTCACTAAATAACTCCAGGATTGATAGTTCTTGCCGTTCAACTTTTCGACGTTATAGTTCGCACTCTTCGCCATTTTGTATTCGGTTAACACGAAAATTTCGCGACTGTATACTTTTAATTATTATCTTAATGTAGGTGAGCTAACAACGTAACTGAGCCCAGAACCTATTAGAAATAGTAGATAATAAAAGGTACAAATAATATTAAACAAGCTATTTATCTTAACTGAACCGTATTATAATAATATACAAACAAAGAAATTAAGATGTGTCTTCTACAACGTATACTTCGAGACTACTGTAAAAATATCAAATACAAAACTACTAAAATCGCTCTCACATCCATATGTCTTGTAACACGATACTTTCATGTAATCCTATGTAAGAGTTTTCGACCTAAAAGGTTCGGGGAATCAGCCCGCCCACTTAGACTGCATATGTCCATTTTAACACTAATAAGAACACCATAATTTATAGTTGAATATATTCTAACAGGTATTGCATTAAAAAGGTAAACTATACGAGGTACTGCCCAGCTAAAGTTGACATGAGAGTAGAAAAAAAAAAGGCACAAAAAAAGTAACTTTAAAAATATTTTATTATCAAAAATGGTAACTCATTTAAAAAACAAAATAAAATCGTATTTTTTAATATTAGGTATGTTAAATAATCTTATAATATCATTTATGATCAAAAATGGTAAAAAACAAAACCTTATTTTTTAATATTAGATATGTTGAATAAACTTAGGAAAAACGTAAAAAATGTAGAAATGTTTTTGTGTAGAAAACTTTTACTATTCGTATTCCAAGTTTTCATAATACGCCCAGCAATCTTTGAGAATAACTTGATCTATTTCCTTAAGATGATCAAACTTTTTTTTTAATTTTTTGTAGTCTCTTGTATAACCGCGGAAACTCAACTCCAGCTAAACTTATCGCTTTTGGTCGTCGAGGAAATAATTTAAATTCATCATTGAAATTGATCTTGAAAATGATTTCTCCCTTTGGAAAGTATTCCAGTACTCTTAGGTTTGTCACGACTGGATCTGATAATACTTTTCCAGGCCTTATGGAATCATACTTCATTAATGGCTTGTAATTAAAATTGGTGAAAAAATCAAAGTCTGGTGTTTTAACCATATTGGGGTTTTTCTTTTTAGCTTCCTTTGTGATTCGAGCATAATCGCTTGGAAGATAAATGTCTTTATTGTTTTAATTAAGTTTAGATAGATCCAAAGATAGTCTGCAGAGAGCCCCAGATAAAGATATTCTGCAAAGACTAGTCCACAGATTTAACATAAGAAAAATGAATTTGGTGTGATAATCTCAACTCAGAAAACTAAAACAATAGTAATCAGCAAAGAACCAATCATATTTAAAATAGAAATTGTATTGAACAGTAGTGGATTGTATCAGTATTGAACAAGTAATGGAAATAAAATACTTTGCCATTACATTGCCATTCTATTGTATATATTGTATGGAGACCTGAATAAAGAAGTGAGATATCAAATACAAATAGCAAATAGACTAGCAGGATGCATCAATAACACTGTATAGCGAAACCACTGAGATGAAGTCAAGGATTTATAAAGCCAGTATAAGACTAATAATGACATATTCTTCAGAATCAGGATCCGATAAAATCACCGTACAAAGATTGCTGGAAACGGCAGACATGCAAGTAGTGAAAAGAAATATAGGAAATAGGTTAACAGACCAAAGGAGAAGTGAAGACAAGAAAAGAAATTGGACACTAAACATAAAAATAACGGAATAACCACTTAAGTAGAATGGGGGCCCCCGAGTGGTCATAATAGCAAAAGAAAAACACTAATCCGCAGAAGAAATATCGGACAACTGCGCAAAAGATGGAGTGAAAATTCGATAGAGGTATCTATTTGCCAATGAACAAACATAATTGCTTATAAAGAGAAAGAAGCAGAAAAGTAATATAATTTCTTCATAATCGTCCATTAAGTTTTGCATTATTTTACTTATGACGTCATTTGTCTCTTCCTCTCTCTTCGTGACTATTTTAGAAGGTGTTCGCTTGGTGATTTTAGTTGTTCGTTAATATTCTAAAGGAGCTGTTTTTATTTGTGATGGTGGCATTTTTGGCATTAACTACCAACTGTATATTTCTATTAAATAATAATAATAATATCGTATGGCATTTTTGCCGGGGAGATCCTTTCGGATAGTTCCAGCGCCATTTACATATTTAACCCTGTTTTAAGTAACTAGTGCCGATGTACACTAGCCCAGGGGGACCGACGCCTTTACGTGCTCTCCGAGGCACGGTGAGACGGCTCGTGTCATTATTGGAAATGAAAATGGTTTGTCTTTGGCAGGGATCGAACCCACGTACACTGGCGTATGAGGCCAGCGTTTATGCCGTTACTCCACGGCCGCTCTATTAAATAAAAAGCAACGTAACTCCGCCTGCAGTTTTGTTTGGTGTGATCGAGTAGCTCGACAGAACTTTTGCCGGTCCCAAGCCCGGATAAAGGAGGAGGAGTCTACAGCCAGGTTAGCACCCTACTGATAGACGTTAAAACCATAGCTCATAGAAACATTATTATGCCTCGGAACAGTAATGATTTCATTACGACGACCAACGCGAGAAAAAAAACAACAAATTTATGGAAAAAGAAAAACAAACTTCGCATCTATAAAAACACAACTTGGAATGTGAAGTCTCTAAACACAAGAGAGCAGGAAATCACAAAAGAGCTTGTAGAAAAAAATATACACATACATATGTGCACTACAAGAGACCAAGAAAAAAGGAAAGGATAAAATTATGATGGATGACTATCTGATGATTTACAGTGGTGCTGCAAAAGATACGAGAGCCAAGGAAGGAGTCGCAATGCTAGTCCACAGAAAATTTTTTACACCAAGTACAAGAGTGCCGATATATATCCGAAAGAATAGTTAGTGTAAAAGTTAAACTGGATGTCAAACCTCTGAACGTGATAACGATCTATGCACCTGAGAACAACAGGGATGCCACCATAAGAGAAAACTTCTATGAACACCTTCAGACTGTAATAAACGATATCCCAAATGAGGAATATATAATCATTATGGGCAACTTTAATGCCCGTGTTGGCAATGACACAGTTCCTTGAATAAAACAGCGATATAATGAAAATATCAGAAATGAAAACGGAGACCTTCTGACGGACCTGTGCAGCATAAATAAAATACGAATTAACAATACATTTTCCCTCACAAAGAACAATACAAATACACTTTTGAAAACACTACAGGACAAAGGTCTATGATAGACTATATTCTGTCGAATAGAGAGTTACACCCGTCTCTAATCTTGGATGTAAGAGCACTAACATTAGCAGAAATAGAAAGCGATCATAAATTGGTATTGTGCAAAATCAGAATGAAAACATATACTATATGTGATAACAACACAGCAGAATACACCACCAAGATTACAGTCGAAAGCTTACAGGACGACTCCACAAGATACCTATTCCAAACAAGACTAACGGAAAATACAGCATCATTTATATCACAGAAAGTGACGGAGTCGAAGAAAGCTGGGCAAAAATTAAGTCTAATATCTTAGCCTTAGCCTCAGTCCAGGAAGTTCTTGGTGAAAGAATCATTAATAAAGATAAATCACTTCTAAGACGAAGAACTCCATGGTTTTGTACAGAAGTGAAAGAAAAATGTAAAGAGAAGAAAAAAGCTTACCTAAAATACATGTCAACAAAAACACAAGAGGCATACGATAATTACAAGACTATAAGGAACGAAACACCTTCAGTAGTAAGAAGAATAAAAAATGATCACTGGGAACGTTTTTCGAAAGAAATGGGACATGATTTTTATGGTCTCCAAAAGGAAATATGACGCTTTATAAGAGGTCAAAGAATAGAGGTAAAGGAACTAATAGAACCAAAACACATAGAAAAGGATACATGGATTGACTACCTAAAAAAGCTCTATGCAGAGGAAGAACAAATGATGCTAGAACCGGAAAACCAGAAATTACCACAAATGGAGGTGTTAATATAAGTTCACAGGAAGTACGAAAAACACTCGAAGAGCTGAAGAACAGAAAAGCTGCAAGTAAGGATGAAATACCAAACGAATTACTGAAATATTGTGGAGCAGCAATGACAGAACAATTAACAACATTATTTAACAAAATCATAAAACACAATAAAATACCGGAAGAATGGAGAACGAGCGAACTAATTCTACTATTCAAAATAGGAGATAAAAAGCAGGCAGAAAACTACAGAGGTATCAACTTGTTAAATACTACCCTAAAACTTACAACTAAAATCTTACAAGACGTAATGAATCAGAGGATAAGTTTAGCAGATGAACACAAAGGTTTTCGTACTGTAAGATCGTGTACAGATGCAATATTCGTCATAAAGCAAACTACTGAGAAATCACTAGAGTATAATAGACCAGCATTTCTATGTCTGATTAACTTAAAGAAAGCATTTGACAGAGTAAGACTCAAAGTTGTAATCCATCTTCTGTATAATAGAAAAGTCCCTCTAGATATCATAAATAATATTGAGAACATCTACCAAAACAACAAAATGGAAGTCAGAGTAGATGGACAACTTACAGAACCTATAGATATAGGCAGCGGAATAAGTCAATGGGACTCATTGAGTCCTATGCTTTTCAATTTAATCATGGATCAAATCATCAAAAACGTCAACAAAGGAAGAGGATATAGAATGGGAAACAAAGAATTAAAAATGCTCTGCTACGCAGAAGACGCAATATTGCTAGCCCAAGTTGAAGATAGTCTGAAAAGATTAGTCCACAGATTTAACATAAGAGCAAAAGAATTCAATATGACAATTTCATCTCAGAAAACCAAAACAATAGTAATCAGTAAAGAACCAATCAGATGCAAAATAGAAATTGATGGTATCAGTATTGAACAAGTAATGGAAGTAAAATAAATACCTTAAAATTACATTGTCAAGTTACGGAGATCTAGACAAAGAAGTGAGAAATTAAGTACAAAAAGCAAATAGATTGGCAGGATGCCTTAATAACACTATATGGCGAAACCGACAAATTTACACTGAGATGAAGTCAAGAATTTATAAAGCCAGTGTAAGACAAATAATGACATATGCATCATAAACCAGACCCGATACAGCCACAACACAAATATTACTGGAAACGGCAGAGATGAAAGTACTGAGAAGAATTACAGGAAATACACTGAGAGATCGAAAGAGGAGCGAAGATATTAGAAGACAATGTAACGTACAATGTATAAACGAATGGACACTAAATAGAAAGAAGGAATGGAACAACCACATAACCAGAATGGGGGAGACACGTGTGATCAAAATAGCACGAGATAAGTCACCAATCGGTAGAAGAAGTATCGGCCGACCGCTCAAAAGATGAAGTGACAACCTTCCATAGAGGTATCGATCCGCCAATGAACAAGCAGAATTGCTTATAAAGAGGAAGAAGAAGAAGAAGAAAAAGAAGAAGAAGAAGAAGAAGAAGAAGAAGAAGAAGAAACAGTAACGTTTTTTACAGTTTCTAGTATTTTTGGTGTGAATTTCAAATAAGTGTATTAAGAGCGTAGGTGCAAAATTTCGGGCAAATGCTTTTTAAATGCGTTCGTTTTTTTTTCTGTCGAATCCTAAGAAAACTAGTAAATATTTTTGAAAAAATTTAAACTCAGAATTAAAGATTACATTATTACAGAGAGCTGAAAGTCCCTGAAAAGTTCTATAATATTTAATTTAAACAGGCTACAGGGATGAAAAAAAAAATTGAGTGTCATTTTTAATTTGATAATATACCTATCATTCAAAAGAAAGTTTTTATTTTTTGTTTTTTACAAGGGATTGAAGAAATTGACTTATTAATGTAGATCTACTAAAACTAAAAGTATCTATCGCATAAATAAAGACCTATGACGTTAACAATAATAATCGCTAAAAGATGGCACCAAGTGTCTATATTTGTTTGGCGCGAAAGTAGTTAAATACTTAACATTCTCGTATGAATACCGACCCAAGTTAGTTATGTCGCAGAATGTGAAGCAATTTGTGTTTACTTCTCGTCAAGGACGACTGTTCTTATATTTACGATTAGTTTTTGTGAAAATTCTCTCTAAAATAAGGACCCTTTTTGTAGTTAGTTCAGCGTTTTAACAAAGTTAAAGTAAATGTTTCTCAAGAAAAAGGACTCAACTCTAATAGGGGTAACAAAATGATAAAATTTAACCATTTTAACACTTTATAAATTTATCCAGTTATCACAGTTTGTATTTAGATATGTTTGTAACAAAATTGTATAGCTAATTTCTTTAAAGTAACAACTTATTCGGAGTTATGCCCATAATCATATCTATAAAATTTTAAAATGCCTCTCCTCTAAAATCGTCTTTTTTGACGTAAGCCTACGTTCTTGCGAAGTGGCGAAATGCTGTTTGGTATAAAAATGTAATAAAATACTGTTTTGAAGCTATTTTCTAAAATACGTCACTTAATATTTAATTTTCAGGACATAGTTCCGTTGTTTATCAAACAAGTCATCCATCATATACTGATTTAACACCAGTAAATGTTAATAGCGGTTCAGCCGATCGCTTTATGAAAGTTGGTTTTCATTCTGCTGGACTGTTCTTAACAATACATCAATATTAGGATAATGACAGATAGGAAAACTTTCCCGAGAACGGTTAGAAACTCAATATAACCCCCATAAGATTGCACTCAGAAGCCATTATAAGTTTACAACTCACTTAACCGCGACCCAAACCATCATTTTCGATTTGCTTGAAGTTGGAAATTTGCATCGGACCTTTAATTAAAAAGTCAACACGAACTTACGCGTATGGGTTTATATTGCTTTGATCTTAAGTCTTCAAAACAGGAAACTAAGGTTTGTGTAATTAAAGTAGGGAACTTTTTTTTATTATAATATTTTTTATGTAATGCTAGTCTAAAATAATTAAGTCATGTACAATGTACATATTTTAAATTATTAATATAATTTCATTTACGTAAAGTTTATGATTTGCAGACTCTTATAATACGGTGCGTTTAGGTTCAATTCGGTTTTCTTGCAAAGCCTCTTTGATAACGGGTTAACCTAGAAACAAGTGTCAGGGGATGGCAAGGTTTCGTTTTTAATCAAAACGAAACCGTCTATTTTTATTTGGTTTCACGCTATTGTAACGGTGCGTCCCGTTACTCAAATATTTTTAAAATTCCCTAATTATTTTTTATAATTATTTTCCCCTAATCTCTTTTAAATTTTTTAATTTTTTCGTAATTAACTATATACGTGACGTTACACTTCGGTGTACGGAACGTACTATAGTGCCACCTAGTTAGAAACATTAATTATTCGTGTTCCGTGGTAGTTAGACGTTCTCCTTTTTGAAAGAGCGAGGAATGAACGACACTTGTGTGTTAACCGTGGCTGGTAACGGTACTGTGAACTCGGTAACCTCAATAATGGGTAGATAGTTCCAATCAAAGTACGAAGACTTTTATTTAACGCCTCCAATTCAATTTTAAAGTGGAAAGTTAACACCAATTGTTTTCTGGAGTAAGGATTGAAGTACCATCAATGGAACCTTAATAAATATCACCCGGTAAATACATATTTATGGCATAAAAAGGTTAATGACCTTGGATCTTATATTATTTTTTTCATTTAGAATATTGCTTTCCAATTCAAATTTCCCAGTAAATTTGTTAATTATTGAATTTGGTATCTTTTAATTATTTCACTCTGTTCAATATTTGTTCGGAGAAATTGTTAAATAAAAAATCTAATCCTAGGGTCATATCACACTGGTAATATAATTATCCTATAATATTGTTCTAAATATCATATTCTGTATTTAAATTATTCCGAATCAATGTCATATATTTGTTCATATCTTCACACCCACATTTGTTTAAAGATACATTAGATTAGTTTTTATTCCAGTTAATGGTCGCTTCTTCAGTAGTATTTCTTTTAAAAACTTCTAATTTATTTCTTCATCCCTTTACCTTCTTTGCCCGCATGTTTATAAGGGAAATAAAACTGGGAATATATTTTTTAGCCATTTGGGAGTAATGTTAAACCTCCAGTCTTATGCGGTCGTAGATGCTTCGACCACCTAGAAGGAACCGGTTCCAGCCACGGCCACAGTCTAGTCATTTGGGGAGCAAGCTTCTGGAGCGTTACATCTCAATTTTCGTTTTCCACCTGGACCTACAGGAGGCACGGTTTGGCACCATCCTCGTGCTCATTTTCTGGAATACATCATCGAACCTTTTGGGAAGTCGTTCTAGGAATGGATGTTTAGGAACATATAGTTTTGTGACTGGTAGTAACTATGAAGTTTAATATCACATACATCTGGTTGATGCACTATGTTTAATAATTACCTTTTTAAACGCTTTTATTTAGTTCAATAGTTTGCGTCAAATATTTAGACGTTAATTTGACTGCCTTTTCTTCAATGCAAATGAATGAAAAGGGGAACAATACACGTATAGTCAATAAAAAAATTTTTTCCTGTTTATTAATTGTTTAAATAAAAAAAAACGATTTTAATGGAAAACGCTTAAATTCTCTTGTTTTTTTACAATGTAAAAACTTGAAACTTTTACGGATTGTATATCTAATGATATTAACAATACATAATTTCACTTTTTACGTTAATTGTTTACGTTATGCTTCATTAATAAACAATAAAGTTTTAAATTCTTTGCCGATTCCGACTACTTTTCATGTTAGTATATCATGTTTTATACATATGTTAATAAACATGATAATATATTTTAATGTTTGAAAAGTGTAAGACTAAAAAGTAAAAAATAAAAAAACCTGAAAAAAAAATTTAAGAAACGCTTCTCTTTAGTAACGAGTGACTAAAATTAAAAATATTATAAAAAAAATCAACTAAAAAGCAAAATATAAAAAGAAATTGAAAAATCTAACACATTCGTTAAAGAAAAGCGTGGGGCGAAAACCGTTTATTCGATGAACACGCGCCACGCTTTTCTTTGACGGACGTGTTATATTTTTTCATTTTTTTTATTTTTTGCTTTTTATTTATTTTTTTTATAATATTTTTAATTTTAGTCACTCGTAACTAAAAAAAAGCGTTTCTTAAAAAAATTTTTTTTTCATATTTTTTTTTAAGATTTAGCTTGGATTTATTTATTTGTTTTTAATATAGGTACATATAAGTTTAGTAAGTTCTCATACTCATGTATAATCCTGCGCTACTGTACGTTGAGCTCGGTGTATCTGCCAAAAAGGTATTGTTGTATTTTGTTGTTAGTTTGGTTGATTTAATTCTATTATGTAAATTTAGTTCGTATTGATAATTGCTTGTTTCCCATCTATTTAATTATTTATTCGCTTTACTTTATTTATTCGGTCATTTTAAGTCGTTTGTATATTTATCTTAACTTCAATTTACTTAACGGTCATTTATTAACTTTACTTAATTCATTTTATTGTATTTTACTTCGTCAGGATTGTGCCTGCTTATCTATATTATTGTTCAAATTTGTCGGTTTTTAATTTGGTTGTACGTAGCAAGCGTACTATAATCATTAGGTAAAGAAGGTTGTCTCATGTGAGTTGTACCCTATATGTAAGTAAGAGATATTTAATTTTGTAATATATAATATTACTGTTGTTATATTGTATAATATGTTAGCTGTTTAACTCAGAGATTGTCAAGGATCTAGTAGTTAACTTTAATAAATGTTTATTTATTTTGCATATCATTTCTTATTATTCTTTTGTATTTACTTACTGATTTAATATACTTTACAGCAGTGTAAGATACCTGGGAAAGCTATCGAAGATCATTTCCTGGCGCCCATGATTTGTTTGTTTTATTCAATTTGTTCTTCATTAGCAATTATTCATCTTTATTCATGTTCAGTACATTATTCTTATCTTAATATTTCCATTCTTAGGCATCATCACTATCTGCTTTGAGTTACCGTCTTTGACAGGCATGCAAATTGGCCGTATCCATCCTTGAGTGTCAAGTTGTCGTTCTCTTGCATATATCGCTAGCCTAACTCCATTCAGTGTGCATCCGTATATTCATACTTTTATTAGTAGTTTATTTCACTTCTTCATCATCATTCCAATCCCCCCCCACATAATACTGCTGCAAAAGTAGTATTGTGTAACATCGGCTTCCACAACATAGAAGCCAAACTTTTCTTTTTGTACTTCATTTTTTTCTACTTCTTTTGTAATTTATCATTCTCTTAACTTTCACTCCAACAGAAGTTCTTCTTTTTTGTTACATTTTTTTTTTACAACCGTTTGGGAGTTACAGTGCAGAGTACAAAACGATGGCATTTAGACGGGTAAACTGCTGATGTTCTAGCGTAATAAATTCGCAGCATCGCCCGCTGGCATAAATCTGCCTCAGATTCAGTTTACTTTAGTCGTTATCGACACACCCCATCTTACCTCGTTAGAGGTCGCTAAAAGCATACTACTATTATCATTGTTTGATTTGCGTGTATAGATATAATGCTATGTAGAAATGCGTTCAATGATTGTCCCCGTTTAGGATTTAGTCCTCTTCAGGGTTTGGAGTGAATGTAAAATGTGGCAGCAAAAGCAAACAGTCCGAAAAACACACTGGGGTAAGTGCCGTATCCTGATGTTTTTTGGATTTCTGGGTTATGCCGGACGGTGGTGTCTAAAAGCATACGTTGGTAGAATATTTAAATACATTTACTAACGAGTCGGTGCGTTTTGGTTCAATTCAGTCTTCTTGTAAAGCATTTTTGATAAGGGATAAACCTAGAAACACGTGTAAGGAGATGGCAAGAGACTTGAACTGAATAAAAACGAAACCGTCTATTTTTATTTGTACGATTTAGGTTGGTGGTTGAAGAGGATCGGTACGTATTTTCGGCTGCAATGCTATTCAAATGGGGATTCATTTTTTTTTCGAATCCTGAGAAAGCTAATAAGTATTTTTAAAAAATTTAAACGCAGAATGAAAGATTACGTTATTAGCGAGAGCCGAAAGTTCCTGACAACTTCTATAATGTTTATTTTAATAAGTTACAGGGGTGAAAAACTAAGAGAAAATGTAGTGTGATTTTTAATTTCAAATATCTCATTCGAAAGAAACTACTTATATATTCTAAGGGACTCTCGGCCCTCGATAATAATTTAGTATTTCATTTTGTGTTTAAATTTTTTAAAAATATATATTAGTTTTGTTAGGATTCGAAAAAAAAAATAGACCGTGGAAATCGAACATTCGCTATCTTTGTCATACAACGCACTCATTCGAATATAATGTTTTGACAAAACTCAAGAGAGTGACAAGTAGAGATGTGTCCGACCCGCTTTTTTGATATAGCAGTTCATTCTGCTACTGCTTTTTAACGCTTTTACGATGATAATAAAATCAATCAGAGTTGTTTATTAAATAGTATTGATAGTGTATTTGAAAAGTAATAATTGATTTAAGGCGTACAATTAATAAAAAGTTATTTATTGTTTATATATTATTTATGGAAAATCCAAGTATTTTAAGTCATTAAAGTTCAAATAAAAGTATTATTTTATAAGAGTTTGTTTCGATAACCGTAAATGGGTACGAGTTTAGCTATAAAGTAAAGTGATCATGGTGGCATAAAATGAAGTAAATGATAATGCTTCAAGTACGTACTACATTTTTGAAGATTTCACTACACTTACAAAGCATTTGCTTTTCTCCGTAGTATTTGCTACTATTTACCAGCCTACATAGAAGAATGTACTACGATTTTGAAGTATGTGCTTGTTAGTAGTATTTTGCTTCATTTTAAATGAAGTTGGTGGGTGGACGTCTTCGGCGTAGGTATTTTTTTATTACAATGTGGCAGCATTTATGAATGTGTGTCATAGAAAAATTTACAAGCCAAGAAGAAGATTCTTAATTTTTGTGGTCATCCTTTTATCAAATAAAATTTAATAATTGTGAAGAAGATTAACAAATAACAATTGTTCATTTTTATCCTCGCGTAATTCTTTTGTCGCTTCGGATCTGAGTCACTCATTTTTACTCATGTAGAATCTAATAATTTGGTACGTAAAAATGTGAATTCACAAATCAAAAGCACATGGAAAACTAATTCCATCACGATTGGTGTAATGCAGACACGGCTGGCGTAACGCTTTGTAGTAGATACTTCTGGTCAGTAGTAGGTACTTCTGTTGTGTAGTAATAAATAGTTTAATCCTTTAAACGAGAATAAAATTTAATGCGAAAATTATTGGTTTACCGATAGATTTTATAGATCATATTTTCACTATAAATTTAAAATTAACTTGAAAAATACAAAAGTAATTAATTTGATTTATGTAAAAAAGTACTTACTTCAATTGAGCTAACCGTCTATTTATTCGCTTTTTAGTAACACATTTCTTATAACAACGTCCCATATTTTAATTTGCGCAAATAAAGAAATAAATAAAGTCTTTTTCGTACTTCCGGGCCTAAAGTGACAACTTCACTCCCTTGTGACAGGTACTAAAGTGTCACATTTAATCCCTCCGGGATTAAATATTGACGAAACTCCCGGAACGATTAAATCACAAACAAACGAATTTAAGGGATATTTTATTGAAAAATATAATTAATTAGAATGGTAATTAACGTTAATATTCAAATTAATATTGTGACAGTTCGTCATATTGACCAGTCTTTCCTGGGTTAATGCAGCAGGTAACTGACGAGTAACAGATAGGTCCTTTTCATATTGAACTGGTGTTTGTTTCGAAGATCCTGCGGAAACAGGAAGCGAGAATGAGGACTGTGGCATAACTATAGTGGACGAATCGGCGACTTGACCAAATATTTTATCTGAAATTTTTTGTTTATTTTTAATAGACGATTCAATATATCCCTCGGCCACGTTGGAGGATTTCCATCCTCCATGTCTCTTCAGCACGTCTATTGTTGCTCCCGAATCAGCTAACAAAGACGCAGATGTGCGTCTAAAACAATGTCCCGTATAAGACGTCGCATTTTCTAATTTCAAGAAAGCTGCTATTTGCCGTGGAATTGTACCAAACATGTTTTTTCCTACTACTCGCGTAGTACATTCTTTGTTGATGTATTGAACAAAAAATTTTGAATGAGTTGTCCCTGTCTTTCGCAATGCCACATATTTCCGAAATATCGCCACAAAACTGATGGCACTGTTTTCTGAATTTTTGATCACAAAATTTCGGTCAATTTTATTTTTGGTGTTTCTAATCGCAATTAGGAAGGAATCGCCCAAATCTCTCACATCGTCGATTTCTAAATCAACCAACTCTTTTCCACGACAAGCTCCCGCAACGCCCAAAATAAGTGCAACCTACAAAAAAATTGATTTCTTAAAATTTCTGAATATAAACAAATTTCCAAATTTACCTTAAGCATTAAATATTTATCATCCGGAGCCTCCCGTAAGAACTGATCTACCTGCTCAGACGTGAGAATTCTTGACTTCTTTGGCTTAAATCCCTCATTTCTTCTCTTCAAAAAAGCTAATAATTTTGGAAATTTACTTATATCAATATCTTCTCTAATGTTAATAACCGATTTCAGCATTGAGTAATGTGCCCAGAGAGTTGAGGCACAAACCGCTTTTGATTTATCATCGAAGTAGACTAACAGCGCATTTTCAGTAGGTTGTCTCACATTTTTTAAGCGGCACCACTTTTTAAAAGCATCGTACTGCTGCTCGTATAGTTTTCTAGATTTCGGTGGTAACAATTCTTCACCTACTTCGGCTGCTCTTTTATCAATATCAGATACACCTTCTTCACTCATGATACCAATAATTATCAATAACAATGTTTCTTTACAATGACACTAGTAATGACAATGTTTCTAAATTATAACTGTCACAACGCAATGTTACTATGGTAACTTATTTTAAAGACAGTTTATTAAATGAGTTGAAGAGAGAAAAAACTGATTGAAATTATTGAAATAATTAATAAAATCATACCGGAAGTACGAAAAGTATCGTATATACCTTGCGACTGAAGTACATTTAATCCTTCAGGTAAATTATGGCCCTCCCTGCGGTCGGGCCATAAACTTTACCTTCAGGATTAAATGTACTACTTCAGTCCCGCGGTATATAATGTACTATTAATGATGTAACTTTTCACAAAAGTAACAACATTAAACAAAAAATACTGCGAAAAGAAACATAAATAAATGATAAATGTGTCAGTTATCTTGAGCACACACGCAGATTGTTATGAATAAAGTAATCACATATACTGTCTTAACTCAACAAATGACGCTTTATACACATGTTAGATGGACAAGTGCATTGCACAAGTCAATATGTGACACCACTTTAAGAAGGTAGTGCCACAACTCGGGCAGCCGCCAAAATTTTTAGTGACAAATTCACGATATTGCCAAAGAAAGGTATACTGACAACAAAAACTAAAAAAAAAATGCGCGGATACTTTTATCTTATGTACATATCTTAAGTTTATTGATCTGAGGTGCCAAGCAATTGTCCAACATTGATCAAAACAGTTCCGTAAATTAATTAATAATAAAATCCTCTTAACCTACCACCAGCATTTACTGCTGATAGTGCTTGAAAATTGTTATTACGATTTAGTCTCTATTTATCAATTTATAAAAATAATACTATTTCATTATTCACACACATGCACAAATTTTTGTAATGTCCCTTTTAAAGTTTACGATATATTATGAAGTTCATTCTTCTATCTTTTGCTTGCAAAGTTTTCAATGACTTTATAATTAAAATTATCAATACAATTTACAAAATTCTTTTCTGCAGATAGCATACCTAAAGCACTATTTTTCGATGTAAACATCGAAAAACAGCGTTCTGCTTCAGATGTTGATATAGGAATGGTAACTAAAATACTTAAAAGTTTAATAGTTTCTTCAAATGTGCTTTTAAACCTTCCCTCTACAATAAAACCGATAGCGAACAGCCCCAGAGGTAGTACTTAATTCGTCTCGCTAATACAGTACCTACTTCTAATTCAGTTTTAAACCGAGTTTTGCTTAAAAATTAAAATTGTCTCCATGTTTCATTAAGAAATGATTCGGAGAACTGATGCTTATGAGCAGAAAACTTCTCCGACATAAATAAATTAGAAGCAACTAAATGTCCGGAGAAGGTAGACCTTTGAAAGATCTGGTACTTTGAATAATATGAACCTTTAAATCGTTGTCTAATTCGGCGCTAAAATTGACCAGCTCCTTAAATATGCCTCTATGTTCTGAATTTTCTTTTTCGTCGTGACCTCTTAAAGCTAACTCGAAAGCTCCACAACACCTTATAACATTTGTAGTTTTTTTTCTAGCGAAAAACCACCAAAAAAATTTTTAAAATACTAATCTTTATTGTCAATTAATAAATTAAACATAAGAAATAATCAAAATATTATCAAAATACCCACGATCATGATGCACTAAAAGTTTAATTATAAATACAAAAACTTTTTAACACAAAATATACATAATAAAAGCGACAAACCAGCACGTAAAGAAACTCAAAATAAATTGACCTGGCTTCATACCCTCGTGCCTGGCACAGAGATTCTAATGTTAAGGTATACTAATAGTCCAATATAGCTCTTTCTCTGTCACTTACATAGAATGCTCGTAAAATCTTTCTCTCTTTACTCGTGCCAGTACTGACTTCGGCGCGAAGGAGATTCTCCTGTCGAGTACTCTCCACTGTCGGCAGGGATTGTATTGCGCCCATAGTTGCCATATTTTATATAATTTATGAAGATCAAAAGAAATACACACAAAAAAATTAACAAGAATTAAAAAGTTTTGAAGATAAAAAATATGTTTATGGATAGTTAGCAAGGTAGTGCCATGGCTCTATGGCACTACCTCACGGGCCGCCACTGTGTGACACTGTTTATGTTCGGTGCACCGTTGATTTTGGTTAATTATAATTACTCTAGTGTCATCTAATGACAAATACTTGAACTATAAACGTAACACTTTTTGACATGAGATTTTGTAGCTTTATTATACTGTTGGTGCAATAAAACCGTTTTTAAATTTTTTTGAGTTGTGGCGCTATTTGAGCGGAGGTCCGATCATTATTATTGAAATCTATCAAAAATATTGTTTTGCAACTCGGAGAAAATTCCTAATTCCTAATCGTAATATTCGTATTTTATTTATTTAGCGTATGGCTTAAGTACATCACAGGATATATTTAGATTTATGCATTATACAAAGCATCAGAAACAGATGTCCAGTTTTCTCATATATTCGATTGCCCCTTCGGTTGCCATTACAAAGTCTATAGGGTCGCCTGTGTATGCTCTGCGTGGGCAGTCCTTAACAATGTGACTGATCGTCTGTCTTACAACACCGCAGTCACAAGAAGGCGAGGGAAGTTTACCCCATCTGTAGAGGGAGTCGGTGCATCTTCCACAGTTTATTCGAATTCGATTAAGGGCCGCCCAAACCTTACGGGGACGATCAAATTCGCTAATGTTTCCTATGACTTTTCCAAAGTTGGATTGCTGCAGCATTTGAGCAGATTGTAGAGGGGGTAACCTGGATCGGAGACGGTTTCCAAGAATATCGGGGATGTCGTTGTGAACTAGAGACTAGAAGCTGGCGACTGTCCATTATTTTGTTATATTCTTTAACCAATGCATGTTCGTGGCGTAGGTTGGGTGGTGCTATATTACTAAGGGTAGGTAGCTACATTGTAGGGGTGGGCTTAATTGTGCCTGTTATAATACGCATAGCACGGTTTAGTTGGGTGTCGACCAGGTGGGTGTGCCTGTTATTTAGCCACACTGGTGCACAGTATTCTGCCACCGGATATATCAGGCCAAGAGCAGAGGATTTTCAAGTTAATGCTGTGGACCCCCATGTAGTGCCGCAGAGTTTCTGTATTACATTGTTGCGTGTTTTCAATTTTGCTGATGCTTTCGTCAGGTGTTCTCTGAATGTAAGCGTTCTGCCTGGAGTAACCTCAAGGTATATCGGGTATATATTGTGTTTTAACAGCTTGTTATTAAAATACACTCGCTATTCTCTGTTTGTCAGCTTGTTGTTGAGATGAAAAGCTGATACTTCAGTTTTTGTAGTACTTGGTTGTAGTCTCCATTTCTTAAGGTACTCGCTGAGGATGGATAAGTCATTCGTGAGAGTGATTTCTGTAGTTTCTAAAGATTGGTGGCTTGTTGCAAGGGTCCAGTCGTCACCATATCCAAACTTTCGAGATTCGGTTTCAGGCATGTCAGCAATATAGAGGCTGAAAAGTAAAAGGACAAGGACAGAACCCTGTGGAAGGCCATTGTTAAGTTTCGTCTGTCTACTCGTCTCCTTTCCCATTATAACCTGGAAGGCTCTGTTTGTCAGCATGTTGTCAATGAGGTTAATTACCTTTCTGCAGGAGATAATACGGGCCAGTTTATATATTAATCCCTGTCTCCAAATAGTATCATGCTGCTGTTAGATCTGTAAATACTGTTGCTGTCTTTTGTTTCTTTTGAAAACTAGCTTGTATAAAAGTTGTTAATGACAGCACTTGGTCCGTACAGCTTCGATGAGGGCGGAAGCCAGCTTGTTCAATGGGGACATTTTCTAGTATCCTGTGACTAATTCTGTTAAGGAGAAGCTTTTCTAACAGTTTATATACCATGCTGAGTAGAGCTATGGGGCGGTAGTTTTCTGGCTTATCGTTTGATTTGTCCGGTTTCGGAATTGCAATTATCTTTGTTCGCTTAAGTGAAAAAGGAATGTTATGGGAGAAAGGAATGTTATAAGTGAGAAAGGAATGTAATATTCGTAATCAGTTTACTGCAGAAAAAATTATTACTTACCCAGGTCCTCCGCCAAAAATTGAAATCAAGTGGTGCATTTCAACCTCCAAGATACAAAACAATACTTAACGACAAAGCTCGTGTGGACAGACATTTATGAAACCGGAAGTAGATATTTTGTTCTCGTCTTGCTAAGGTGCGTCGAATAATATATAACTTGTATTATTTCGACGACTTTAACTTCTGGTTGCATTTCTAAAACCGAAAGTCCTAAGTCAAACTCACCTTTAGTACCATCCTTGGCTGCTAAAAGCTTTCATTCGACAGCTCATTTGTCATTATACCTGGTACAATAACAGAGTAGTTGTGTTTACAGACAGGCGGACGAACGGATGAAAGAACGGACGTGGATAATTCAACGTTTTCACATTTTTTCACAATTGGGTGAAGACAATATCAGTTCCCTTGGAGACTACAGGACTAAATGTGTTCTAGTTTTTAAATTTCTTGAACCATGTCACTCACTGTTCTGATTTAGTAAGTCTAATAAACTTTAGGATATGTTCACATGATAAGCGCTTAACGCGCGCTAGATTTAGGTATATTGTTCACATGGTGTTCGCCAGGCGTTAAAGTGCGTTGACTGGGCCACCCTGGTTCAGTTTTAATTCTAAATTTTACGAAGATAAAACAGTTTTACCGGTGATTTGATATCGACCGCAAGAAAGACTTGAGAGAGGACAGAGATACTGGGTAAACCTGATTTTTTCAGGTTAATTGAAAGTCAGTACATTATTTTGTATTCTAAATTAAGGCAATTTGGAATAAAAATTTTCAACTATTTTACGAATGTCCATTAAGTCCTTTGATGACTTACTGGCTTTATCCAGTGTCTCTAGCCAAGTTTAAAGTAATACAATATCAAATTTCAAAGTTAGTATAGTTAATAAAAATTAAGCCCCTAATTCGAAAACAAATAATAGGTTTTAAAAACTGTACAGTTATATCAAAAACGTGAATAGTTTGAATAATTCGGATATTTCAAATATTTAATTATGTATAACAAGGTTTCAAAGAAATTTATAAAATTCGCTGGACTAGATTTACTCCTGGTTGAAAATGTACCGCTACAGCTTTTTCTATATCAATAGCATCTTCATTTACCGGTATGTCCATGCTTTCTCTATTAACTACTGCATTATTATGTAATACTGAACAAGCTGTTATTATTCTTTGAACAAAAAGTAACTTGCATCTCATTCCACATATTAAAATGAAAAATCTGCTCTTCAAAATACCAAATGTTTTTTCAATAACAATTCTTGAAGCCATTTGCGATTGATTATACAGCACTTCAGTTGCTGTTTGAGGATTCTGCAATGGTGTCATTACCTAGCTGGGGACTGGTTATCAACTTAGTTGATTCAACTATCTCCTAATAATAGTGTCCATAAATTTTCCATTTTATACCTACAATTTGCAAAAATTACAACTACTAAAAATAACTTCTCCTACTATATTTTTAATCGATCTTCCACATTGTAGCATGATTATTATGGAATTCTTTAATTGTCTATAAATAATTAAATTCAAATTTTTAGTCTTTCTGATCTTATTATTTAATTTTGATCTATGATCTAGGATCTTACTATAGGTAACAATTAATAGAATGTTATAGGTTATTTTATATTATAAAAAATATTTAATGACATTTAAAACTCTAAAGACCGATTTCTCATATCGAGTTCAACTTAAGTTTAACCTGCATAGGGATTGTTATGATGGTCAATAGTTTATAATTAATCCATTATATTAGGAAAGGATGTTAATTAACTAAAACGACGTTCAACCTTTATGATGGTTCTTTATTGAATGCCTTGACAAAGGACCAGCTCTTCCCAGCCCCTGTTGCCTATGCAACCCACTATACTCTAAGGTGCAAAGTGGTGTGCATAGTCAACTCACAACATCTCCCCTCTTAAGATCTAAATACAAACACATAATTGCTTATTGCTTAATTACTATATAAATGTAATATATTTATGTTTATACTTTCTAACCTGATCAAACTTATTGTTATTATTGACAATAATATTTCAAATATTGTGGTTTTTTAACCATCCTACCACTTCTCGTTACATATTGATCACCTCCAATATTATGTTCTCTTTCCTCAACCAAATCTGGTTCTACCTGATCATTTTTTAACTCAGATTTGTCGAGTGCTTCATCACTGGTTAGCTGTTCTTGATTTTGAACAGTTGGAGGGCCCCCTTTAGATAAGGAGTCCTCCAGCAATTCATCAAAGAGTGAATCTGATATAAAATTATTTTTTGTAAATTTGCGTAAATACTTTCGGTTTCTACTGTAACATTTACCATTCCTATCAATCCTAACTACATATGATCTTGGTCTCTTTTTGTCAATATCGAGTATTACCCCAGGTTCCCAGTTCCTCGAGTTTAATTGCACCATAACCTTATCATTAGGTGATAGCAACGGTAAATGCTTAGCCGTCTTATTGAAATATTTTTCACTTTTCATCTGATTCCTTTTGAAGGCATGTTCTACATTCTCTACATCAAATTTTGGCTGCAGCTGTGAATCACTTACAGGGACAAAACCTTTTAACTTACGGCCAAATAACAGCTCTGCAGGAGATGGTATACAATGACTGATAGGTGTATTACGAATTTCTAATAAAGCAACATACATATCTTTTTGATCAAACAAAATCTTTTTAAACATCTTTTTGTAGGTTTGCACATATCTTTCAATAAACCCATTTGATTGTGGGTATCTAGGTGAACTAGTTTTGTGAATAATTTCCCATTCCTTAAAAAACTTTTGAATGTACCCATTGGTGAACTGAGGACCACCATCCGAAAAGATAACATCTGGCCTGCCATGTCTTGCAAAAATTGCTTTAAGATTATGAATAACCATTTCATTGGTGGTGTTATTATGCAAACAACTTACTTCTGGGTACTTTGAAAAACTATCGACAAGTAATAAATACTTTGTTATCAAAATAAAAAAAATCAACAGCAACTATTTCCCATGGTCTTTTGGCAATTTCTTTGGGCATCAGCATTTCTTTCGTATTGGAATTTTGATAAGTTAAACAAGCTGGACAATTCTTTATTAGATCTGTTATTTCTTTATTAATAAATGGCCAAAATACATGGTCTCTTGCTCTTAAAATAGTTTTTTCAATTCCTAAATGGTTGTAATGTAACCTGTCCAACATCTCCCTACGCATACTTTTGGGAATTATAATTTGTTCTCCTCTAAACAGTACCCCTTTCATTTCTGATATTTGGTCTCTACAATTCCAATATGGTTTTATCATTTCATGAAGTTTATGCTTTTCTAATGGCCATCCTGATTTAACCACTTTTGACAACTCTCTTAATTCCAAATCCTGTTCTGATTCAATACATACTTTTTCAAATTTATTTGGACTTATGTCATAGTAATCGATTAAATCTACTTGTGAATGCATGTCTTGCTCTACAATTTCAAAATTAGTATCATCACCATCTGAGCGAGATAAGGCATCAGCCAGGTATAACTGTGATCCTGGCTTATATTTGACAGTAAAATCATAATTTTGTAAATTAATCCTTAATCTTTGTAATCTGAGAGGGCATTGATTGAGTGGCTTTTTAAATATGGCCTCCAAAGGTAGATGATCATTCTCCACAATAAACTCTTTACCATACAAATATTGATGAAAACGCTGACACCCAAAAACAATTGCCAAACATTCCTTTTCAATCTGTGCATAATTTTGTTGAGTTGGTGTGAGAGATTTTGATGCATATGCTACTGGACCTCCATTTTGTAAAAGGAATGCTCCTAAAGCGTCCTTTGAACTGTCCACTGACAATACAATTGGTTTATTTCTGTTATAGTACTGTAACACTGGAGTATGTACTAATAATTCTTTTAATGTTTCAAAATCCTGTTGATGAACTTCCAGCCAATCCAAATGAACATTCTTTTTCATCAACTTTCTAAGATTACCTGTTAAACTTGACAGATTTGGAATAAATTTTCCTACGTAAGTTAGCATTCCCAGAAAACGACTAAGCTCTTTGACATTTTTTGGTGTAGGCATTTGCTTAATCGCTTCAACTTTACTATCATCAATTGCTATACCATGTTTAGACAACACATGACCAACATACTTTACTTCAGTTACATGAAACTTACATTTATTTTTATTAAACTTTACCCCTCTTTCCTTTGCTCTTGTTAAAACTTGTCTTAAAATTTTGTCATGTTCTTGCCTAGACCTGGCATAGACTATAATATCATCAATATAAATTTTAGTTCCATCTATGCCCTCAAATATCTCACTAAACGTTCTATAAAATACCTCTGGGGCCACTTTTACCCCATAAGGAAGTCTTAAAAATCTGTATCTTCCATAAGGTGTTCCAAAAGTCGTTAAAAATGAAGCATTTTCTGTTAAAACTATAGACCAGAACCCTTTATTCACATCTAAAATTGAAAAACATTCAGACCCCGCCAGATCACTTGTTATCTCCTCAAATGTTGGTAACTCAAACTGGGCCCTCATTAAAGCATTATTTAAATTTTGTGGATCTAAACAAATTCTAATTCCATTAGCTTTTTTCACCAAAACTATAGGATTCACAAACTCTGTTGGGTCAGTAACTTTTACAATAATATTCTGATTGATCATTTTATCTAACTCACTCTTAAGTTGCTCCATTAGTCTAAATGGTACCTTTCTGCAAGGTACTATAGATGGTGTATAATTATCCCTTAACTTAAATTCACAAGGAACATCATTTATTTTCCCAATCCCTGTAAATAACTCACCGTACACATCCAAAATCCCTGCAGTAGTGATTTCATTTATGTTACACCTCTGAATTAAATTTAAAACTTGAATACTCTTAATACCTAATATTGGAGCTGATTTATTATTGGTTTTTACAATTACAAAATTCAGAACATAGGTTTTATTGTTATTTTCAACTTCTAGATCACAAGAGCCCAACACAACTAACTTTTGACCACCATAATTACTAATATCAATAGTTACCTTTTTTAGATCAACATGTATGTTTAATAAATTAAAAATATGTTCGGGAATTACATTCACCTGAGCCCCTGTATCTAATTTAAATTTCACCATTTTATTACATCCTGTTAGTTTTAACACTTCAAACCAGTTTTCACACAACATATTGATTTCTACAGCCCCCAATACAAATTCATTATCTTTCCCTTGCCTACTACTACAAGCTTCATTAGACATTTCATTACTGTTATATTCTATAGCATTAACATTATTTTTATAAAAACAAAATTTATTAAAATGGTTATACTTATAGCAATTTGTACATTGTTTTCCCATTGCAGGACAGGTATTAAAAACATGTGATCTTCCACATCTGCCACATTTTGCTGTCGAACCTCTTGCTACGTTCTGGTTTCCTCTCTGATAATTTGTGTTTTGTTGACTATTAAGTTGTTGTTTACCTTGACTTCTGTTTAAGTTTCTTTTTCTCACATCACTTACCTCTAAAGTGTTTGTTTTGTCCATTAACTGATGGATGTATTCCTCTGTTTGCTCCGCTGCTTTACATATTTCAATTGTTTTTGCTAGTGATAGATTGGTTTCTCGAAGTAACCTGTCTTTTGTTTTCTTGTCTCTAATTCCTATGACTATTCTATCTTTAATTAGTCTGTCTTTTAATGCACCGAAATCACAACCTGAAGCTAGTCTTCTTAAATCACCTAAAAAAGAATCGAAACTCTCACCTGGTTCCTGCTCTCTTCGATTGAATTTGTGCGACTCTACTGATAAATTACTCTGTGGAACAAATTCTTTCTCAAATTTTTTAATCAACACCTCATAATTCTGTTTTTCTGCTTCTGTTAAATTCAAGCTCAATTCAAAATGGTCCAAGACAT
The DNA here is from genome assembly GCF_917563875.1 of Diabrotica virgifera virgifera. Classification (NCBI taxonomy): domain Eukaryota; kingdom Metazoa; phylum Arthropoda; class Insecta; order Coleoptera; family Chrysomelidae; genus Diabrotica; species Diabrotica virgifera. The sequence continues at coordinate 60,161,508 of NC_065448.1, read as the reverse complement.
CTTCTCCAATGCAATGAAGAAAAACTGCTGCCTGAATCTGCTGAGATTTTTCTTTACAGCCGGTTGCTATACTATACAGTTCAAATGAATTTTTAAATTTCTTCCAATTTACTGCCATATCTCCACTTACAGACATGGCCTTGGGTTGTTTTAGCATCTCCATTTTGATTTCCTTTTACTAGGATTTTATAAAAATTATTTATTTTGTACCTCTACCTGGGTTTGTAGGTTCAATTCTTTAAATTATAACTGCGCCATGTTATGATGGTCAATAGTTTATAATTAATCCATTATATTAGGAAAGGATGTTAATTAACTAAAACGACGTTCAACCTTTATGATGGTTCTTTATTGAATGCCTTGACAAAGGACCAGCTCTTCCCAGCCCCTGTTGCCTATGCAACCCACTATACTCTAAGGTGCAAAGTGGTGTGCATAGTCAACTCACAACAGGGATTACGAACACTCGATATGAATCGTATCCGCCATGTTTTATCATAAGGCACTACGCTAAAAGATGGCGGATACGATTCGTATCGAGTGTTCGTAATCCCACCTCTGATCTTTTAGTGAACTACAGTTAAACATCAAATTCGTTTTTCTCCGTTTAGTCCAGGGTAATAAGGTTTGTTTCATGACATTCGAGCAGCCAGGGAACTGAAGCGTTTTTTCGACTGGTAATACCTATAAGAGCAAATTGTAACTATTTCCTGCGTAGGTTCTGGCGGCCATTTTTATTTATAAACAATTAAGTCTCAAAAAATGGCATTTTTTCCTTTTTGTTTCAAATTACTGGAAAACAGTAAAACTTACGGTTTTTAGTACAAATATCTTTGAGATTGTGGAAAAAGCTTTAAAATGACGTATTACAAAGTTTGATGTACTCATTTATTGTTAATATAATTGCAAAAATAGGTCGAAATTGCAAAAAAAAATTATTTTGCAATATCTATTGCAAAAATTAGTGTACAGCTTCGAGATTATTGTCATATAAGGGTTCTTTGGTACTTAATATGTGATAAAAATTTCAAAGCGATTTATTAAATTATTTAAATTTGATTCAAATTGTTTATCCCACAGAGCATTTTTTTTTGCAATAACCTAAGTTAGAAAAAAATGACGCTAGAACCATTCCACGGGTGTAAAATTAAAGAGCATGAGTTATATCTTCAACTTGATTTAAAAAAAGCGAATAAAAAATGCATTTATTACTAATAAATAATTATGCAAAATTATCATAAATCTTTCCTTATAAACTGTTTATTTTGTTATATAAGAAATTATATATATTTATTACAATTTCTTATCAATTATGATATAAATAACATAACTTGGTAGTTGTGCACTTAAAACAGGATAAAAAAGTTAAATTTTTTGGAAAAAGTTATTCAAACAGTTTATAAGGAAAGATTTACGATACTTTTGCATAATTATTTATTACTAATAAATGCATTTTTTATTCACTTTTTTTAAACAAAGTTGAAAACATAGCTCATACTCTTCCATTTGACACCTGTGGAATGGTTCTAACGTAATTTTTTTCTGACTTATGTTATTGCAAAAAATGCTCTCTGAGATAAACAATTCAAATAAAATTTAAACAATTAAATGAATCGCTTTGAAATTTTTATCACATAATAAGCACCAAAGAATCCTCATTTGACAAAGATTTCAAACCTGTACACTAATTTTTACAACAGTTATGGCGAAAATATTTTTTTTTGCAATTCCGACCTTTTTTCGCAATTATATTAACAATAAATGAGTATATCAAACTCTGTAGTATGTCATTTTAAAGCTTTTTCCATAATCTCAAAGATATTTGCACTAAAAAAATCATAAGTTCCACTGTTTTCCACTGATTTGAAAAAAAAAGGAAAAAATGCCATTTTTTGGCAGTTAATTGTTTATAAATAAAAATGGCCGCCAGATCCTACCCAGGAAATAGTTACAATTTGTTCCTATAGGTATTACTTGTCGAAAAAACGCTTCAGTACCCCGGCTGCTGAAGTGTCACGAACAGGGTATATTTTTGTCTTATTACCATGGCCTAGTTCCCGTTTAAACGATTTTGGTGGTTTAAACTGCGTTCAATTTGGACGCTGAAATTCGGGCGTTCATGAACCCAGTTCATATGATTTGAGAGATTACGCATGCCTAGTATTTTCATAAAACGCTGTCTTAAATATGTCAAAATCAGTTTATTATCATTCGTTAAATAGATATCTAAGCATTACGAAAACGTTATTTGTATTTTCGTTAGATTTATTAATTATTAAAATGATTTTTTGACTATAAATACTTAAATATAACGTTATTCAGAGATAGCATAAAAAGTTCATACAAAGTGGAGATAGTTTTACCTTTTGCCACCTGTTGACATTTCTCGAAAGCTACTATAATCTAGGGATATTCGCATTGCGAACAAACATTCAGGCGTAAAACGTGAACTACCAATGAGAATTGCATTTCCCGACATAACCGATGTTCAAGACTGAACCTCAGTCAATTGAACTATTAGAGATTAACTTAGTTATGAGAAATCGGCCCTTAATACATCTATTTGCATCAAAAGCGCGTGGTCATCTGAACGGTAACATAGAAAAACCATTATCTCAAACTAGACCAGGGCGGATCTGTAAAAATATTAGTACATTTGGACGTTGAGAGGTGACTCAAATTTTTTTGCAGAAATTGCTTGAAAATAAATCAAATAATAATATTTGAATTATCCTCCCTCTCAAAAAGGTCCGGAACATTGTTTAAATAAACAAAATGTCAAAAAATTAAGGAAAAATTCGATTTTTTTCTTGGTTTTTTGATTATAACTTTAAAAGTATTCATTTTCGAGAAAAGTTGTACTGACATAAAAGTTGCGTAATTAAATTTCCTATAATATAGAATTAGTTAAAAATTTAAGAAATACTCACAATTGTTGCAAAATAGCAATAATTTTGAAAAAAAACATACAAAAACAGGTATTCGCATTTTAAGTTTTTCAACCATTTATGCTACACTTAGGACCTTCATATTTCACGTTGTAAAATTTTATGATACAGTAAAACAATACTGTAAATTTCATTAAGATCGGTTTAATAGATTTTGCAAAATAAATTTTGCAATCCAGCTTTCGTAAAAAAAATTCATTTTTTCAAAATGTTACAGGACTGAAAATAAAGCAGATAGCAAGTTGAAAATTTTTTTGCACATAGAAGTGTACTGTACCATTCATTTGCAAAATTAAAATCGCTTAACACCACGGCGTCAGGAATTTTTTTAAATAAGCATTAATTATTGGTGCTACGCGCAGGACAGCGGATAGGTTGCTCTGATTGGGCATTTCAATGACCTTTTATAATGATTGATACATTTTAATTTTTATGACATTTTGATATAAATAAATAAATTTGTTTATTGCAAAATAAAAACACATACTCTATCCTTTGAAATAACACTTTTATTAGCAAAAACTTTCTTTGTTCATATATTTTAACTTAAATAATAAAAGTTTATTATTTTTAAACATATTCAATTGTTTAAACAATATTTCACAAACAATAATAAAATTAGTTTGATTTTTGTGGAATTAAAATATTAAAATACAACAAAATATAGAGTAAGAAAGTAATATATTAGATAAAGATTAGAAGAAATTTTGGTGGAAATCAACCTGTGTGAATCGAACACAGCTGTCCTGCGCGTAGCACCAAAAATTATTGTTTATTTCAAAAACTTTCTGACGCCGTGGTAATTAATCGATTTTAATTTTGAAAATTGCAAATGAAAGGTAGAGTACATTTCTATAAGCAAAAAAAAATTCAACTTGCTATCTGCTCTACTTTCAGTCCTGTAACATTTTGAAAAAATGAATTTTTTTTGCGAAAGCTGTATTGCAAAATTTATTTTGCAAAATCTATTGAACCGATCTTAATGAAATTTACAGTATTGTTTTACTGTATCATAAAGTTTTTCAGGGAGAAATATGAAGCTCCTAAGTGTAGCGTAAATGGTTGAAAAACGTAAAATGCGAATACTTGTTTTTGTATGGTTTTTTTTCGCAATTATTGCTATTTTGCAACTAGGGTTACCATTTTTTAAATTTTTAACCAATTCTATATTGCATTAAATTGAATTACGCAACTTTTATGTCAGTACAACTTTTCTCGGAAATGAATACTTTTAAAGTTATAATCAAAAAACAAAGAAAAAAATAGAATTTTTCCTTCAATTTTTGACATTTTGATTATTTAAACAATGTTCCGGACCTTTTTGAGAGGGAGGATAACTCAAATATTATTATTTGATTTATTTTCAAGCAATTTCTGCAAAAAAATTTGAGTCACCTCTCAACGTCCATCTCAAAACAGATCCGCCCTGGACTAAACGGAGAGCTGATGCGCGTTTACAACAGCCGGGCGTCTGAATAAAATGTATGTAAAATGTATGTAGTTGTAATCGCGTGTTATCAAAACTCGCATTAAGCGGCTGTCATGTGAACAGGCTCTTAGATAATTGACCCCTAAGTATTTATTTCATTATACATACTAAGATTTCCAGCAAAATTTAAGATGTTTCAATTTAATGATTTTTTGACATAATTAATTTAATAATTATTTATTATTATTTAGTATTATTTAGTTTTTAGTATTTTTGGTTTGATTAGGATATTCTGCTTTTGTTACATTATTGTAAAAATGGGGACAGTCCGTGAATAAATAAATAAATAAATAGTCCTTAACATTTCTTTCTTATCGAACAAAGTATTTTACTACCAAATATAGATGAACGGATAAACAATAAAAATTAATGTGATAAAAATTTAATGTCTTAATTTACCTAATTCAATTAAGCCAGGGTTATATTATCTTAATTATCCGTAAAATATGTAAAAGGAATTTAATAGATATAACTAATGCATTTAACAAAATTAATTTGCTGTGGAGTAGATTTAGCTTATTTTAATAAAATTGTACGTAATAAATTCCAGAGTTGCCATATATCGAAATGTTTATTAACTTTAGGTAAAAAATACGAAATTTTTAACTAGAAGAAAATATCCACCACCTATAAAATATCCAGAAAGAACAGATTGTGCAAGTTGGTGATTACTCTGAAAATTAAACAACACAACAAAAGCACCTGGAAGCCGATTCCCAATTTCAGTAGCGATTGTGCTATCCTGGTAACCAACCTGTCAGCAGTTACTACTGCTTCTCCCCTTGGTATTAAGCCTACTTTATGGATGCTAGAGCTAGAATAGCGTGGCCAGATGCTGAAATAAAACAGAACTCAGAATACCTCGGCATTCGTCTGGCTAGAACTGAAACAAAAAAAAAAGAAAGAACTTCTGTTGGAGTGAAAGTAAAGAGAGTGATAAACTCCAACAGAAGTAAGGAAAAAGAAAGTTATTGTAACTAGATGTAAGCTAATAGGACAAAATTAAGAGAGCAGAAAATAGCTTCTCGCTGGAGAGGCTGAAGTAATAAAAATACTACTTTGCACTAGTACCGAAGAAAGGGGTATTAAAAGGGATAGAAGTAGAAATACGAAAGACAGAGGCAAACTGAATAGAGATGGCTAGCAAGAGAACAACTTGACACTCAAGGATGGATACGGCTCGTTTGTATGCCTGTCGAAGAACAGTAGCCCAAAGTAGATAATGATGACTAGAAAAGGTATATACTAGGATAAGAATAATGTTCTGAAAATAAATAAATATGAATAATTGCTAAAGAAGAAAAAATTAAATTAAACTAACAAATCATGGGCGCCATGAAAATGATCTTCGATCATTCTCCCAGGTATCTTGCACTGTTTTCAAATATTAAATATATAAATAAATGTAAATATAGAGGGAATAAGAATAAATGATGTACAAAATAAATAAACATTTATTAAAATTAACTACCAGATTTTTAACAATCTCTGAATTAGACAAAGCATATACTGTGACTCTAACATGACAAAAGTTATACAAAAGTTATACATAACAAAAGTTATACAAAAGTTATATCTAAAGTAACAACAATAATGTTACGTGTTACAAAATTTAATAAGTAACTCTTACTTACATATAGGGTACAACTCACATGAGATTTCTACCAAATGGTTATAGTACGCCTGCTACGTACAACTAAATTAAAACCGAAAAATATTAAAAAGGTATATAAATAAATAGGCACAAGCCTGACTAAGGGAAAATAATAAATGAATATTAAGCAAGTTAAATTAATAAAAGTTATAAAAATTAAGCTAAGATAAATAACGAAACGATGACCTAAATTAACCGAACAAATGGAATAAAGCGAATAGAACAAGGAAATATCTGGGGAACAAGCTGCTAATATTACAAAATAAATATCAAACCAATAGCGCATAAAAACCTAATTATCTAGGCTTATTCCTGTGCACAAGAACTTACCGTAGACATAAATAAATTTGGGAACCTAATAGTATACAAATATGTCATATAGAAAAACCAGAGGTAAACTTAATCTGGGAAAAAAATTAATTAACATAGTGCATTAAACCAAGAGTCTGAAATATAAAAACCAATAATTACTCAAACCACAAACGTTAGATGTTCCCAAACCAATCCCTTCATCGAAAGACTTCAAGGTAAAGTGTGATGCTACAATCCATAAAATTAGCACCAGAGGAGGTGCTAAACCATGTTTCCTGTAGGTGCAGGTAGAAAGATGACAAAAATGGGACTGGAATGTCCCATAGCTTGCTCCCAAATCGACGTACTTCCATGATGACTTGGCTGTGGCTGTCTCAGCGCTTCTCAAGATGCTTTAAGGGCTATGACTTGGTATATTTCTTCCAAATTGCTAAAAACATATCCTTCGTTTTATTTCTCATATAAACCGGTGAGCAAAAAGTAAAGAGAAGAAGAAATAAGTAGATGAGAAAACTTCTTTATAAGAAATATGTAATACAGAAAAAGCAACCATTAAATGGAGCAAAAACTAATCTCAGGTAAGTTTCAACTATTTTGGGTGTGAAGATATGAAAAAATAATGACATTGAATTTGAAATTTGAATACGATTTATCTGATGGAATATATTTGTAAAAATATATTGAATTTAAAAAAATATGGGATGTTCAATAAATTTAAAACCTACAGAGAAATGATAAGTATTTCCAATATTAATTGAGAATTGCATATGTTTGGTTATGTCTAACCAAAAAATATATTAATATATAATTTTCCTTGAATGAATATTCAATAATAGAAATAATCTACATAAAATCCAAATATTGAGTTGACTAAGAAATTTAATAATGAACCTAATATATCAAATGTTCCATCACAAAAAAACCAGACTATATATAAAAATTATTATGAAAAAATAAATATTTTACCGAGTGATTCTTATCCAGATTCCATTTGTGTTTTACACTTCCCTCCTTTCTCCAAAACAACAATTGGTAATAACTACTTTTCACTCAAACTGGAGATGTTAAATATAAATAATTTAGTTGAAATTATCAACCCGCCATTTCGTCGAGACAGCCAACAGCCAAGTGGCGATCGAGATGCGTTTCTCTGCCAAGGTAAACGTCAAATTATCTCAGAACACGAAATAATTCTTAATAGGTGGCGTATATAGTACGTTCCATCACCGAGGTATGACGACACGTAAGTAGTCCTTTACGAGAAAGTTACAGAAATTAATTAAGTGATCAAAAGAAAATAATTATAAAAATAATTAAGGCGCTAAAATGATATTATAACAGGTGGACCGTTACAGAACTTCGTCTTACCGATACCACTATGAAGAAATAACATCATCTGATAAGTAACTAATACAAAATTTTGAGCACAACCACACACTATAAATATCTCTGCATTAGTATTACATTTTGAAGTTGTGAAACTCGGAGGACCATTGTTGGAAAACCAGCTCAAGTTTAAAAACGTCGACCTAGCTCCCAATGAAACCGTTTGTATAATATTGAGTTGGATGAATCTTGCACTCTTCGAAGAGATGGAATTGCTTCATCACCAATCAATATACAGGTCATGTCAGAGGTAGAACCAAAGATGCAAAAGATGGATCAAAAACATCCTTTGTATGTCAACAAAACAAAAAAGCCAAGCAGATAAAGTCTTGGAAAACCTTTCTGATAAAATCAAGGTCCCTTTCCAAAGCCCCTGAAATGCGCCGAATAAACCTATGGCAAGTTCTAGCTACCACAACACATTTTGCTTCTTTTGACGAAATGGCTGCTTGATACAAATCATTGTCTTAGTCTGCATGGAAAGCGTTAAACTGATTAATAACTGTCGTCTCTCGTTGTGCTAGTAATCTGAAAGAATTAGGATGCCAGGAAGTCTAGGCGGTTCAGAGTAGCCACTATATTATCACACGCACGAACATATGAAAAGTCTGCATAGATGAAGACTTAATTTTAGTAAATGACAGGACTATCTAGGTGACCAACAATTGCAAATACTGCATTTAAGTTGTTGGTGTTCCGGACGTGGAAAGTAAGTATAAATTATGTTTAAAATAATAGGAAAAGATAGACATTGTCTAAGCATATTTGAAACATGTAAAATATACTATCTAGGATAAATTTAAGAAATAACCAAGAAGTAGATCTCATCTTCTTCTTCTTCTTTTGGCATCATAACCCTGGATTGGTCTTTGCCTTTCTGGCTATGTCCTTTCATTCAGATCTCTCTTGGGCCCTTCTCCCCCATTGTCTTATATTCATTGTGTTCAGATCGTCTTCTACGTCATCCAACCATCTCGTCCCGGGCCTTCCTCTTTCCGCCTTCCTACCGGTATCCACTGTAACATCTTCTTTGTCGTTCTCGTGTCTTCTTGTCGCTGAACATGTCCCAGGCATGTCAGTCTTTGACTTTTCACAAATCTTACAATGTCATACCCTTCATTAAGTTCATTCACCTTGTCGTTTCTCCTGTTTCTCCATGTCCCGTCTTCCTCTTCCACGGGTCCATATACTTTTATCAGTATCTTTCTCTCGAATGTCCTGAGTTGAGCTTCATCTTCTTTCGTCATTACCCAGGTTTCACAAACATAGGTTACTACGGGTCTAATCAAAGTTCTGTAGATGGTCATTTTGGTTCTTTTGTCTAATAATTTCGATGTCATCAATCTCTTATTAGCATAGTACTTCACTACTTATGGAATTCGTCTGATTGATTTCTGGGTCCAGATATGTGAAGGCATCCACACGTTCAATAGTATAGTTGTCTATTGCTATATTATTTTCATTTTCAGGTGTTCTTTTTATGGTCATATACTTCGTTTTTGTTTCGTTTATTTTACCTCTTTTTTGTATTTTAGGATCAAGTTCCTTAGGAACGTTTCCCTTAGTCGAGTCTTGGTTCTTCTAATAATGTTGAGATCGTCGATGCAGTAATTTGTACTGTTTTGATGTTTATATGGCAGGTTACATTGGTTTTTCTGATGCCTGCTTCAAGAACTAGGTTGAACAGCACGGTTAAAAGTGCGTCTCCCTGTCTCACTCCCATATTAATGTCAAACAGGGGAGACATTTCACCATCTACTTTAACTGAGGCTTTTGAACCCTTCGACGTCATTTTTATGAGGCTGATATATTTTTTGCTATAACTAGATTTCGGAGGTCTTCCAGCATTTTGTCTCTGTTCACACTATAAAAAGCTAGTTTAAAGTCTATATACATATTTATTATATAGTTATATATCGTATTCATAGGCTTTCTCTTGTATTGTTCTAATTATGAATATGTTGTCTGTAGTGGCCCTATTTGGTCTGAATCCATTTTGATAATCACCAATTATATTTTTGGAGTATTCTGACAATCTAGAGTAGATAATGACAGAAAGGATTTTGTATATTACATTAATCAATGTAATTGGTCTGTAATTCTGGCATTTCCTCCTATCTCCTCTTTTTATATATTGGCTGTAAAAGACCAACTGCCCATTCCTCCGGCATTTGCTCCTTGGTCCATACCAACTTTATCACGTAATGGGTTCTTCCCCAAAATTTGGGTCTTCCATATTTCAACAATTCTGCCGGAACTCCGCCCGTTCCTGGCGCTTTACTGTTTTTTAGTTTTTTGTTATTTGAGCTACTTCTTTATTACTCGGATTTTAAATGTGCTGCTCCGCCGTAAAATATATTGTCTCGTTTTGATCATTTCCATTGTCTGCATTTAGGTTTTCCTCAAAGTATTCTTTCCATCTCATTATAATTTTTTGTTTCTCTGTTAGTAGTTCTCCGTCCTTGTCTTTGCATATTGTCAATGTTGGTCTATTAGTCATAGATGATGATAATTTACCATGGATAACCATGACCAATGTGGCCAACCTTCAAATCAGAGGACGCTCAAAAATGAAGAATGAAAACTTTTAAATAAATATTTATTTATAAAACACAAATACAAAACAGCTGATAATAAAAAAAGAGAAACAAATACTGGGCAAATGTATAATGTGTCATCTTCAATATCAGATCAACTGGATGAATCCACAAATACTATTAGAACATGACAAAACAAAATCAGTTTGTCCTAGTTATCGGCGTATATTAAAAGATACACTAACACGGGATGTGGCAACACCGCCAGGTATCGTTAAATACATCATAAAATAACTTGCTGTAACGATTTTAGTATTCAAATTATTTTAAATGCTAGAAATTTACATTTACAACTGTGTAATTCAGTTTGGTTTTAGTATAAACGACTCATAAATTCGTAATTTTATTTAAATGACTTCAATCAGGCATTTGTAGAAAGATAAAACATGTTTTAAAATTTTATCACTGATGAGGCTAATTTGAATCAACAGGTAATATGATAAATTACAACAATATGGGAGCTATTAGAGATAAAGTTCTTTGAATTGAAATCAATAAAGCGTAGAACTAATAGAACTCAATTTAGATAATTCATTTCGAATAGTAAATTTATAATATAGACCAAAATGCCTAACGGAACGAAATTAGAAACTGTGAAACGTATTTAGTATTCATTCCAACAAGATGATAAGGATAATTAAAGACATTAATACGAAGAACAAAACCATAATAAAAGTCGAGAATGAACTAACATCGGAAGTAGAAATCAACTGGGGAATCAGACAAGGGGATAGCTTGAGCCCATTGCTTTTTAATTTAGTAATGAACAAAGTCACAGAAAACATTTAAGGTACATACTGGAAAAGGATATATAAGATGGCAGAAAAACAAATAAACGTCTTTTGTTATGCTGACAACGCAATTTTAATCTCCAAAAACGAAGATAACCTACTTCAGTGGAGGATCTACGAACGGGGTCGGAAAAAGTGGAAATTCCCCCCCCCCCCATCTAAAATTAAAGAAAAAATTGTTATAAAAATATATTAGCTGACATGAAACTTAAACCACAGACAGACAAATTCAACCCACTAAATACGCTACCAACTTTGGTTGGTATTTCATCGGAAGTTCCCCCTAAGACAAATTTCCCCTTACAGGGCAAACATCTAGATCCGCCACTGCAAACTTTTAATACAGTGGCGAAGAACTACAACATGAAAATATCAACAGCTAAGACAAAATCCCTGGTAGTGTCAAGGGAACACATAAGATGCAAATTAGTAATTAACAACGAACTAATTGAACAAGTCTCGAGATTCCAATATCTGGGAGTCGAAATATGTACATAGTTATGGAAATGTTAAAGAGAGCGTCCGAAAGCAAGCAAATAAAGCCAATTAAGCCAAATAAAGCCTGGAAGAGAAAGTACATATATACAAATTATGTGTAAGACCGATCATGACGTACGCGATAGATATATATTTTTCTCTCAAATTTCTACAGAAATCTCACAGAAACATTCTAAATAGGTACTCACACAAAAAGTTAAAATTGTGTAATGTGACAGATAACCCGTTATTATACCTTTCAAATCTTATCCATCATCTCCAGCTTGCAGAGTGACAAGTGGAGTAATTTTATCTAAGTGGAGTCTAATATTACGCAACCATGTAAGTTTCTTTCGACCAATCCATCTCTTTTCGTCCACTTTCCTTGTATTATAAGGCGAAGTAGATCATATTTAGGTCCTCAAGTTATATGGCTGAAGTATTCTGTTTGTCCTCTTAAGATGTTATGATTCTAGTTATTATTTCTCTTTACGATGTTTACGAGCAGACGTTCTGAATTCATCATTTGGAGATCATCTTTATTGGAAGTGTGCGAAACCCACGAGGATTCGTCGATAGCACTACAATTCGAACGCTTTGAATTTATTTAGCATGTAGTTTTTTACGTCAATGTCTCACAACTATACAATAATATATACCACACGTAACATTAAAAAAAGGGTTAAGTATCCTAATAGCTCTTTTCAAAAAGGGAGAAACATCGGATCAGAGGATCACAGGTGAATTAATTTATTAAACACAAGATTAGGATTAACAAACATAGTGATAACAAATAAACTAAATAAAATTATAACCTCAGCAGAAGAACTACAAGGTTTTGTGCCAGAATGATCATGCACCAAAGCAATATTTATTTTTTTATTTACCAACTCGCATCAGCCTGTACGGCTATTGGCGAAAATGATAGTTTTATTAACGCTCTGTCTAGGTACACGCTTAATCATCAAGTCAGTGATATCATTATTTAGCGTCTACTATGACTGGGTTTTTTGGTACACGCTAATTTGAGCTGCGTGTATGCTGTGGTATTAAGGCCATCGCGTCGCGGTACATAATTCGCAAATATTTTCAATCTTTTCACTAAGTATGTATTCAGTGATTGTAATAATTAAATGTACAAAAAAACTAATACTCAATCGGGAAAAGTTATTTTTTAATAATATATTGTTACTATGGAACGCCTACAATTTTGAACATCTTTAACAACAAAATTCTTGGATCACAGAATATATTATCCTGATGTATTCTCTGCTTGGATCTTCCACAAATAATACACAATAAATAACTTTTTATTAAGTTCACGTCTTAAATCAATTATTTATCAAATACACTATATATCAATATTATTTAATCAACAACTCAAAGTATTCCCGATCCCATCTCAAATATTTAAGATTTTCACTGATTGTCACTGTCTGACTGACAATATGCTGACAATATTATATTCGACTGAGTGCGTTGTATGACAAAGATAGATTTGGAAATATTACCACGGACATTGTGTTCGTTTTTTTCGAATCCTGAAAAAACCAATAAATATTTTGAAAAATTTAAACGCAGAATGAAAGACTATATTATTAACGAGGGCCGAAAGTCCCTTAGAATAAAAAAAACTTGATTTTGAATGAGATATTTTAAATTAAATATTACACTAAATTTTCTCTTAGGTTTTCACCCCTTTAACTTATTAAAATAAACATTAAAGAAGTTCTCAGAGACTTTCGGCCCTCGCCAATAACGTAGTCTTTTATTCTGCGTTTAAATTTTTCAAAAATACTTATTAGTTTTCTCAGGATTCGAAAAAAATGAATCCCCATTTGAATAGCATTGCAGCCGAAAATACGTACCCGTCCTCTTAACCCTCGTAAAGCGGTGCTTAGATTCTTACGTAAACAACGGTGCGGAGTGCATTTGCACGCCATCTGTATATCCATTTTTTTATATGTGAACGTCGAGGAAATTGATTTGAAAGATAATCAGGACTTGTTTATTATAGTATAACTATTATCGTTGCCAGATAAACACATGCAATTTTTCACAGAGTGAGCGACACAAAGTTTTTAGACATAATACAGTTATGTCGGGACTTTCGGTCTTTTTCTCTAACATAAGTAACACCGACCTTGTCCCGTAGCTCTGTTAGCTCCAAGTGGAACAACAGAAACGTCCAATTCAGGATATCAAATTTTCATCATTTGCACAATACAGTCATTTTTCCAAAAAATCACGTAAACGTAAAGTGTTTTAGATGCTGCAATGAGTGTAATGTGTTTAAAATTGAATTTAATGCAAATAAAAAAGTGGACAAAAATCAAACAAATTTATTAAAAAAGATAGGTGAGAAAAACGATGCCTGGGGTGCACCTGCACCCTGCACCGCCTTACGAGGGTTAAGTATGAAATCTGTAAGTATCGCGAGTGTCAGAATGTGGTTAAAATTTGTCTAATCGCGTTATGTTTACACTTTAATATTGATTTGTAAAGAGTTTCCTTATTTTTACTTGTTTAGTGTTTTTTTTAATTAACTATGGACTGTGGACAATTATTTAGTTCTTTTAATGAGTTTAACAACATTCTAAAAAAAGTATGAAAGAGATAAGAGACAAAAATTCGTGATTAAGGGTAGCAGAAGTAATAAGATAAAATATACAAGGCGATTGATTAGTGTGATAACGCCCAGTAGATCCGCTAGAGTAATATATAGCAATAAAAGTTAGTAACAAGAATTTTAGCAAACTTTGAGCTTCATATTACAAAATTAATAAAATTAGTTACATTGTTACAGGGCGTTCGATAATATATAGTGGCAGACCAAACTTATGTTTTTTAAATGGAACACCCTATATTTTATTTTACGTTCGAAATCTTCTTAACTTTCACATCACAAAAATATAAAGGTTTATTATTTTATACAGGGTATTTACAAAGTTATAACCAATTTTCTATGAAAATCGTAACAAGTTCAAATCCCTGTATAAATAAAAATAAACAACACAGCAAAAAGAGACACCAATATAAACTGGTATAATTAACTTACGTATAAAAATTATTTTAGCAGTATTTTGTATATATCGTATTAACTAATATTTATTTTGCTAACCTGAATATATACTTTTATATATATATATTGTTTTATTACAATTAAGTTTGAAACATCTGAATAGTTTTGCAGCCCTTCCCCTTCCCTTAATAAAAATATTTTCTATCAAACAAAAAATTATCAAAATAGCGTGTACTAAAATATAAAGTCACTGCGCACACTAAATAATGACGTCACTGGCTTGATGAAGTTTAATTCGCGTGTACCCTGTACCTAACTTTTTATTTGCGTACCCGTTAGCGTGTACCTAGACACAGCGTTTTATTAACAATATTAATAACTATAGAAAACAATATTTATAATTTATTAAAACAAACATATTTGTATGTTTAGTGAAACTTAAGAAGGCATTTGGCAGGTAAAATTAAGGCACGTTATTAATTTATTATAAGGTAGAGAGATATCTCTTGGAATAATTAAAATGATGGAAAATATCTACCAGAAAAACACAATAAAAGTAAAATTAGAAAAAGGACTAACTGAACAAATGAAGCTGGAAACACACAGAGTTTTGTCTACACAAAAAGAAGAATCCGAAATCTAATCTACAGCTTTTTACATATTATCATTTTTTTTTTAATAAAAGTATAAATATTTCGATCTCGATTATTATTTCAAAATGCTTTAATATAGAGTGTGTTCCATTTCAAGAAGCACAACTTTTGTTCATTCCGTTGTTCCGATTGACCTTGTATGTCGAAAATAAGTATTTGATACATTTTTTGCATACTCCACAGTCTAGTCGTTACAAAAAACAGAGCTTCGGCGTACCCTGTATATAAAACAAACATTTAAATGTAAGGGATAGTAATTGTATTGAAAATAACTTCAAGGAATAATTTAAATTTGTTTTATTATAAACGGCGCCTGCTGTATATTTGTATACATTTTTCTCTCAAATGTCTACAGAATTCTCACAGAAACATTCTAAATAGGTACTCACACAAAAAGTTAAAACTCTCCAACGTGACAGATAACCCGTTATTACACCTTTCAAATCTTATCCATCACCTCCAGTTTGCAGCGTGACAAGTGGAGTAATTTCCATTTTAAAACTGAGGCGGTTTTGTCTGCAAGAGGGCGCCATAATCATGGGATTCAAAAGACCCAGTCCCAGTAGGCCTCGGGCCTTCGGAATTCTCTAGTAATTATCACTTTTACGCGATGAGTGGCTGCCGCTGCTTCGACCGCAGCCCATTGCGCTACAACAATGAAGCAGTTGGCAGTTACTCGCTTCTATCGTCGCTTTTGTTGACTGCTGCAGTGTGCAATTGGTTTGACAGGGCCGGACACCTCTGTGGGTGCTGACAACAGGATTTATGCAACATTACGAAGTGAAAGATTAAATTTTTTATTATACTAAGCTTTGTGTAGTGTGTATACTACTGAAATCTAGTCATAGTTGAATAATAATTATCAATTCTTATAATAATAATAGTCTCCCGTTTTATACCGCACGCGGCTTTGGGAGTATAGCAGGGTAGTCTGCTATATCTAGGGCCTACGGTATACAAGGAAGGTAACAGGGCCAGTGCTACGCTTCAACCAAGGGCGGATCCAGGATTGATTTTCGGGAGGGGCCATGAACTTTTTTTGGGGTGGAGTACTAGGGAGTCTGGGGGTAATTTTTAAAAATTAGGGTTACAATGGCAAGTTTTAAGGCACTCTTCACAGACTTTTGAGGGCCATAAAGACCTTCAAAACTTAACGTTATTAAAGTATTATTAAAGTCAGTACCGATTCCTACAACACATTTCTTCGGATCCAAGTGCAGCTCTTTCAATATATACGAGTATATAATCTTTAGACCTTCTACCCTCTCGGGTGTAGGTATGACTTGTGCTCTGTTAACAGTGCACAAATCTCTTCCATTGCTTCCTGTCCTGTGTGCCATAGCCTTAGCATCGTTCCATGATATTCCTTTGGTCCTTTGTCAAGAATCCTTGCCATAACTTCGTTCCATGTCTTTCTCGGTCTTCCTCTACTTCTTTTCCCCTGGACCTTCGTTTCCCATATCTTACTTAACTGGTACTTCTGTCTGTAGTCGTTGTAAATATGCCTCCACTAACTTAATTGTCTTTTTTCAACATACTCCATGTCCAGTGATTCCATCATTGTCTCGATTTTCAGTTCTTCTCTAATGTAGTTATTTCTTACCCTATCCCTTCTAGTGACTCCTGGAACTTTGCGTAGATACCTCATTTCTGCAGCCTGTATCTTACTTTTGTGTTGTCTATTTAGTACCCAGGATTCACATCCGTACGTAAGTACTGGTCTGTTAATAATTGTTTTTCCTATTGCGTGTTACAGTTTATTCACTTTATCAATTCTTTTATTGATCTCAGCTACCTGTATACCTGTTTCTTCAATGGTTACTCCCAGGTATTCAAATGATTGTACCTGTCTAATCTCTGTATCATCTATCTGAAAATGTACCTCCTGTATTTCTTTGGCTATTACCATTACCTTCAATTTTTCTTTGTTCATAGTCATATCATACTTTTTTAAAACTGCAGCTCTTTCAATAAGTTTAATACTTTTTTTCCAATGGTTCTCCTGGCAGGCCTTCTTTTTTCCCTCTCTTGATTTTCACTAATTATTTTTATGCTCTCATATGCGTCAATAAATTTGACAAAGTCTTCACGAATGTTGTTATTGTGTGTATGCATATCAAATTTAGAGAAAGCTGTTCCATGTGGGATACGTCGGTCGTTTCATCAAATAGGACAGAGTAATAATTTGCATTTTGAACCTGATTCATTAATTGTTCAATTATATCCTCACAACATGTCATCAATTGATTGCGAATGGTGCTACTACATATTACTAATGTATGTTGCTCAGGAAGATTCTGTGGATAGGTGTTTGCTGTAATTTTAAACCTTAACAATTCCCCTCATTGGTAGATCCAGCACCTTTGTCCAGAAGCAGACGGCCATTATCACGATGGCCTCTTAGGGGAATATTTTGTCGACCTAAGAACCCTATAGACTCTAAGATTGGTCGTAGTCTTTCTCAATTTTCTTGTATCTCTTTAGACCTCTAAGAGTCTATCTGGTTAATAATTGACTTTTGCGGGTTGCGATAACTTTGTAGAATATTCAGCCCAACCTGAACGAACTCCTTGTGGTATGATGTTTTTCATGGGTTTGTATGTCTCCCTCTTTGCCTATGAGTTTGGCGAAAGACGATAAAGGTTTAGTGACAATTCTTCGGTCGTCCCTTTATTGTGACCATATTTTTCATTAGAAAAATAAAACGCAATACTTGCAAAGCAATCCCTTTTGAATTTGTGAAAGTACCAACCAACTCCTTTGTTCTAAGTGCTAATGACCCAAGTAACGCTTCATTTTTTTTAACTGTATGTGTACAGAATGTGGAAATTGATATGATTTTAATGGCTGACGAGATCGTTCTAACAATCGGCACACTGTAAAATTATCAAAATTTTGATTTACAAAACATCCTATGCCATTCTTGAAGCTTCCGTTACTGCTTTTGTTCCATTTTAGTCCAGAAGGTATATTTATCCTCTGCTTTGTACATTTTTCCTGTGTTTTTGAAACTAAAAACATTTAAACTGCAAAGATTTAAATTTATAATTTTTTAAATTCTCGGAGGGGGCCATGGCCCCCATGGCCCCCTCCCTGGATCCGCCCTTGGCTTCAACCGCCTATTATTACGCCTGGTTTTACCCAAGGTACTCATTTTATTCAGGCTGAGTCGACCTGGGGCCTATAAACATTTTTAAAAATGTCTAGTTGTTCTTGCCGACGCCGACAATAGGATTTGAACTCCGGACCACCGGCATGTGAGGCAAGCACACTACCACTTCCGCTACGCCGGCCCAATTATCAATTCTTCTTTGACTTAAATTAGTAAAACATACATAAATTCTAAGATATTAATCCTTTGATGTCCTCTTTACCTGGTAGGAGACTACCAGCACGGATTTAGGGAGGGAAGGTCAACAATAGACGCGGTTCACATAATCACACAGTCAATTGAGAAATGTTACGAACATGATATCGACTTACACATCCTTTTCATCGACTTCAAGCAAGCCTTTGATAGCTTAACAAGACCCGACCTAATAGAAGACATGAAAAACCTAGATATACCAATAAAACTTATAAAGCTTACGAAAATGACAATGAGAGGATCGACTGCAGCAATAATTAGGGATAACGGAATCACCAAAAATATAGAAATATCAAGTGGAGTACGACAAGGCGACTCTCTATCAACGTCACTATTTAATGTCGCTATAGAAGGAAAAATAAGAGCTACAGAAATAAAAGGTACGATTATAACATCGACGTCGCAACTTGTCGCGTATGCTGACGACGTAGCATTAATTAGCAGAAACCTAAACAGTTTAAAGGAAGAATTTACGAAGTTATGCAAAGAAGCATCCAAAAGGGGTTTAGAAATAAATCAAAACAAAACAAAATACCTAATATGCTCAATAAAAACCCAGTTAATATGATAAGCTTAAATATTGATGAATATGAATTTGAAAAGGTAGAACATTTTAAATATCTCGGAGTCTCAGTTAATGAAACTAATGATAGAATTATCGAAATTAATGAATGAATCCAGGCACGAAACAGAACCTACTGGAAATACAGTACAAAACTGAAAATTTACAAAGCAGCAATTAGACCAGTAATCACACATGGTGCTGAAGTAATGTGTCTGACACAGAAAGAGGAAGAAAGATTGAGGATCCTAGAAAGGAAAATAATTCGGAGAAAAGCAGGACCACTAAACTTAGGTAATAATGAATTTAAAAACCTCACGAATCACGAAGTAAGAGAACTTCTTAAAGGAGAAAACATCGTCAGATTTATCAAGGCACAGAGACTCAGATGGATGGGACATATAGAAAGGAGAAATCCAGAAGCCGTTATCATGAAAATTTCCAAATGGAGACCTGTATCAGGCAGACCACGAGGAAGACCCAAAAACTAGATGGGAGAACCAAATAATTGAGGACCTTCGGAAGATGGGAGTCAGAAAATGGGTAACCAGAAGCAAAAACAGGAACGAATGGAGGAAAATTGCAGAAGATGCCAAGTCACACAACCAATTATAAAACGAAAATGTTAATGCGGATTGATTCACCGCGACAAACGAATCGGAAGAGCCCAAAGAGGGCGGCAATCACTCTGCTAGGAGCGTAGATGCCATGATGATGATGATGTCCTCTTATTTTATCTAACAAGTATGCACTATAGCTGATACAGCACTACGTTTTGCTGTTATACTATTAACAATTTCTTCTCCTTTAAGTGCCATCTCTTCTACGAAAGTTGGCAATCTTCATGACTATTCTGACCATCGAGGCAGTTGCTCTGAACGATTGCCTTGAGCTGCAACCAAACAATTGTCTCAGATTCTTCAATCAGGGAACGCGTCTCCTTCCTACACTTCTCCTACCCTCTATTTTACTTGAATTATGAGTCTTAAGATGTTCGAGATAGTGTAATGTGCCTGCAATTAACACTTTAAATTAACTCAAATGATTTTTGTCGTTTAAATCTTCTTTCTAACTCAGTATTTTTGAAGAGCTGGATGGCTTCGATGTTTACATGACTATGGAGCCGTTTTTCGTGAATACCTACCTGTCATCTTGTTAACAACAGTCGACATTTCTGTTATAACCAAGTAGCATCAATAATGTTCTTTAATACTTCATTATGGAATCTCTGGATGATATGGATATTACTTGAATTGGCGGAGCCCCAGAGTTGTTAGCAACAATATGCCTATACTGGTCTCAGTATTTTTTTATAGCAGTTGTTTCTTATGTATCAACAATCCTGAGTTTCTTCCCAGCCAATACAAAATTTTTTCAACGGATACCCAAATCTTCCCTTTTCTTTTTAATATGAAGTTTCCAGTGAATTCTAGCGTCAATTCTGGTTATACCTATTTAAGTATTTTGTAAAAGATACATTGTGTATGTTATTTAGGCATTATTTATTTTAATTGAAATGGTTTTAGTTGTTTTATTTGTAAAATTAACGTTAGTTGATTGGGATTATTTAGTTTGATTTTTAACTTTTTAGTCTAATTAGGGACTTTATTTATTGATATCTATAATTTTCCTGCTGCTTCTTCACACATATTTCCTACTGCTAGGATAGCAGTATCATCTTCAAATATGACCGTAGTACCATTTTCTAGATCCGGTATGTGGTATGTGGACGACAAGTGTAGAGGACCGGACCTAATACGTTTCCTATGGACTCCTACTATGATTTCTTTTAGATCTCTGTACCCATCTTTTTGCTTAATTCTGAAATATCTGCCAGATATATAAGACCGCAAAATTTCTGAATTTTGTTTGGACATATGAATTTTGAATTTGTAGATTAGAGCTTTGTCGAAGGCTTTAGCTACGTCTAAAAAGATTGTAGAGCAGATCTTATATATATATATATATATATATATATATATATATATATATATATATATATATATATATATATATATATATATATATATATATATATGTTCTTGAACTCCTAAGTGGAGCATAGAGCTTCAGTGAAAACGCGCCATCGGGTTCTATTTTGCGCTAGGGCCTTCACCTCATTCCAAGACTTTCCTTGACTTCTTATCTCGTCCATGATGGATCTTCTCCAAGTTTGTGCTGGGCGACCTCTTTTTCTCTTTCCTTGGGGATTCCACTCTAGGGCATTTTTTGCAATACTGGAACTATCTTTTCGGAGTGTGTGACCTATCCACCCCCACTTTCTGTATTTGATTTCATTTTCTACCCTCTTTTGTTGGGTCAGGTGTAGCAGATCTTCGTTTCTGACGGTGTTTGGCCAGAAAATACGAACAATTCTTCGTAGACATTTGTTAACAAAGACCTGCAATTTGTCTGTAAGGTATTTTGTCACTTTCCAGGTTTCACATCCATAGAGTAGAACAGACATAACATTTGACTGGAATATTCGGATCTTTGTCCTTGTAGTATATTCTCCAGACCTCCAAACAGGGTTAAGCATGCTGAAAGCTTGTTGAGCTTTTCGTATCCTCATACGAATATCGTCTTCTGTACCTCCGCTTTCTGTTATGACACTTCCAAGGTACGTGAAGTTCTCCACATTTTCAATCTGCTTGTTGTCGATATTAAATAGCGTGTTGTTCCTTGCATTTATTCTCATCGACTTGGTTTTACCAATATTGATTATTAAACCTATTTTATTGGACTCAGTGGATAGTGTTTCCAATTGGTCGGCCACATCCTGGAACCTTTGTCCTAACAGGCAGATATCGTCGGCGTATTCCAGATCACTTAGGCGTGTGGTTAACGTCCATTGTATCCCTTTTGTGTCGAAGTCTAGTTTGGAGAGAACATAGTCCAGAGCTATGTTAAACAGAAACGGAGAAAGCACACATCCCTGTCTGACTCCAGTAAGTACGTCAAATTCGTCACTGTTGACCCCATTGTGTGTCACGCTGCACGTCGCCTCAGTGTACAGTGACTTTATAATGGAAATTATTTTATGAGGAATGTTTCTTAGCTCTAAAATTTTCCATAGAGCAGCATGAGACAGGCTGTCAAAGGCACGTTCGAAATCGACAAAGACCATGTATAGAGGTGTGTTCCATTCAACCGATTGTTCCATTATTACCCTCACTGTATTAATGTGATCTATGCAGGAAGATTCTGGTCTAAAACCTGCTTGATTCGCTCGAAATTCAACCTTGTTTGTTAATCTTTTATGTATGATGATCGTAAAAATTTTATTTATGACTGTAAGCAAGGTTATTCCTCTCCAATTTTTGCACAGTGTGAGGTTGCCCTTTTTTGGAAGCTTAATAATATTACCTTTTTTCCAGCCCGCTGGAATGCGGTTTGTTTCCCACACCTCTCGGATTATGGGGAGCAAAAGTTCAGCGGTTAGATGCGGGTCAGTTTTAAGTAGTTCGGCAGCAATGTTATCGATTCCTGGGGACCTGTTATTTCTCAGAGATTTGATAGCTGTTATTATCTCCATTTTGGAAGGGGACTCGCAAGATATATGCAAGTCTACATTCTGCGGGTTTTCGACAATTTCATCCGCGTTATCCCTGGGCGTGCCTAGCATCTCCTGAAAGTGCTCTTTCCATCTCTCTACTTGATCATCCGTTGTAGTAAGTAATTCACCTGTCTTGGATCTTACAATGTTCGAACAGTTGGGCCCATTTTTTGTTAATCGTCTGGTAATTTGGTACAGCTCTCTAGTCCTGTTGTGTTGTGCAGCTGTTTCTGCTTGTTTTGCCAGTTCTTCAGCCCACCTTCTTTTGTCTCTTCTTGCATTCCTTTTAACTGCTTTATTTAGTGTTTCATATTCTTGTTGTCGGTTCGTTCTTCCTTCTACAGTTCTTGCTTGCAAGATATCTTTTTTTCGTTGTTTTCTTTCCTCGATAAGATTCCAAGTTTCATCTGATATCCATTCCTTTCTATCTTTCTCTTTTTTACCCAGTTTGTCTTCAGCTATTTCTGTCAGAACATTTGCCAAATCTTCCCAGCTATTTACTTCACGTTCTCTTGTTTTTACTTGAAGCTCCTCCCTAAACATGTGTTTTCCTGGAAGAGTTTTTAATTTGTTCAGGTTATATGTGGGTCTGTTGGTGTTTCTTGTGATTTTGTTTTTTGCCATCTTGATTTTAATGGTACCAATTAACAAATGGTGGTCACCTGCGATGTCTGCTCCTCTTTTATTTCGTACATCAAGAAGAGATGATCTCCATCTTTTTGATATGGCGATGTGATCTATTTGGTTTTCTCTGGTATGACCAGGGGCAGTCCATGTTACCTTGTGAATATTTTTATGTGGGAAGATGGTTCCACCAATAACTTAACGGTGATTGGAGCAAAAATTTGTAAAGCGCTCTCCATTTTCATTCATCACTCCCAGGCCATGTTTGCCCATTACGGTTTCTAAATTAATATTATCTTCTCCAACTTTGGCGTTCATATCGCCCATCACTATTAGGATATCGCCTTTGTTTACTTGTTGGGTTGTTTGTTCTAGTTGTTCGTAGAAAATGTCTTTATCTTCGAGGAGAGATGTGTTCGTAGGAGCATAGCACTGAATAACTGTTATCTTACGGTATCTGGTATAAAATCTGACAGTCATAATTCTGTCATTAATGGGTTTCCATGAAATGAGGCTTTTTTTGGCTTGTTTACTGAGTAGAAGACCCACTCCGCTCTCGTGACTTCCATTTTCTTTACCACTATATAATAGAAGTTCTCCTGTTTGGGTATGTTGTTCACCATTGCCCAACCATCTTACTTCCGATAGACCAACAAAGCTTAATTTATATCTGTTTAATTCTTTTACTGCTTGAGCCAGTTTAGAAATCTCATATAGTGTTTTTACATTCCAGCAACTAAATCGTGTCCGTGTTTTCGGTGATGCCAAAGTCGTCAACATTTGATCCTTCCGGTTTGTTTCTACCAAAGTTTCAGTAATAATATAAAATTTAAGATGGGTAGGTTATTGGCCTTCCGCACCCGAGTTTGGTGCCGGGGCTGCCGACTGTAGCTTCCAGACAAGCCTCAGGGGGTAGTGGTCCTGGAGGTGGCAACGACATTTCCTTCGTGCTAGTGCGTGTTTATTATAGGAGTGCGTGTCTGGTTTGGACGTTCTGAACGCAGTTTGATAGGTTGCGCGACATATACATGCCCCGCTTCCCCCACGTCCAGACGGCCCTTGCCATTCACCCACGGGCAAAAGGACTCCAATCTCACGCGGGGTGAGTTTGAGGTGGGTATCGGGGTTTGGTCGTTGAGGGTTAGGTGTCGACAGGATTTCAAGGAAGAGGACAGCGGAATGCTGCTCCTATTAGTCGCCTTCTACGATCAAGTCAGGAGATACTGTGGGTGAATTCTACTTGGGCGGCCCGCATCCCACACGGGGCAGCGCAGATCTTATATTCTTCTAATGATTTTTCAATTTTATTGGTAATTCAGTGTATGTGATCAACTGTAAAATATACGATAGTTATAGTGGTAAGGTAGTAAGTTAGAGTTGAGAGCTTAGTAGGAGTACGCTTGTGGGATCCGCTCTCTTGTGTAGGGTTTCCTCTAATTCTACATGCATGAGATATCAACAATTCTTCAATGGGTTGCGATTCCATTCGTCTTTATTAAGCCGGTATTACAAATTTTGCGTCGGTGAAAATCAGTTGGTTTTATATTTTAGGTCCACGAAACAAAATTGTAGAAGTAGATAGGAGGAATATAATATCATGGTTTAAATGGTATCAGGAACTTCAAGATTTGCAATCTAAATAAGTAATTAATAAATTAAATAGAAACTATGGCGAAAACTTTAGTTGGAAAGCCATATGAGTTTTGTAGTATATTATTTAATGCTACAAAAATATTTGCCAAGATTAGTGAGTGGTAGTGCGTTAGTCATTCGTTTGTCGATAAAAACTATTTACAGTCTTTGAAACAGACAATTTATAAACCGTTACATGTATTTGATCGACGCGACAATGCGGCTAAAACCTCATAATATCAACCTTTAATAATAAAGTTTCTATTGGTCGTCTAACGTCAATGTCAATCGTCACGTTGGTACCCCGTCAAAATAGCCTCGTCGAAAAAGCTCCGACAAAATAGCCCCGACATAATATCCCGCACACAAAACAGCTCCGACACAATAGCAGCGAAATAATAGCTCGCCCATAAAATAGCCCCGACAAAATAGTCCCGACAAAAAAGGCCCCTTTAAAATTCATTATGAAATAATCCCTTAAAAATACATTTTTTCGGAAATGGTAATTATCCTCTATTCAGATGTTTATCTTAACTACATTAAATAAAAATGGTCTTTTCAGAGAACTCGAACCCTGTGTCTTCTGTCAGAAAAAACCAGGATTGCTTTACTATGGAATCACTAACGTGAGAATTTTACTGTTAACATTGCGTGTCGTTGTCTTTTTAAAGATGGATCACATGCTATGATTTTTTTGTGACGGATATTCTTAAGTTAAAGTTGATTTCATGTAATCGAATGAACTATCTTTCAATAAAGTTGTCCCAGGAACACAACTCATAAATATTGGAAATACCATTTTAAAGCCTTCTACTTTAAAATGTATAATTATGTCTGAATTACCGATAGGAATGAGTCAGATTAAATTAAATTATAAGAAGAATTTTTATACCAAGCAACAACATTTTTGTTTAATTAACATTTTGTATTTTGACAACGACGTCCGAAGTGGAAATCGAAACGTTAATAAAATCATTTTCTTAAGTTAAATTGTGGCTTATTTCCCAGTTATAATATTGATTTAAAATAAATGGTACTCCGTTAAAATGTAAAAAAACTTTTTATTGGGGGTGTTTTCGCCGGGGCTGTTTAAGCTGTGGCTGTCTTGACCGGGGCTATTTTGTGTGCCATCTATTTTGTCGGGGCTATTTTGTTTACGGGCTATTTGTCGAGGCTATTTTGTATCCGGACTATTTTGACGGGGCTTTTTTGACGGGGCTGTTTTGACCGGGTCATTTTGACGGGTCACGGGCACGTTACATTCGCAACGTCAGTTATAGGCGTATTATTAAAGACCAAAAAAAGTAGCTACAAGTTTAACTAAAAATAAAATGTATAACTAATTTTTATAAGCATTTAGAACATAGGCTACTAAATTAAGTTATAATAATGGGTATGTTATTTACCTATTTCAAAAGCCCCTTAGTTACTCGGCCAAACAGGATTTTAATTTTGTGATTAGACAGTGCAAAGAGACGACATTATATTATCAATTACAAGTAAGAGAAATATTAACTACCAATCCAACTAAAGGAGTTAATGCGGAAGAAGTTACCTATATCAACCTCAAATTTCAAGTATGGGATCTTCCAGGACGCGAATTTACAAAATCTACACCATTTCAGTCATGGGGGCGACTGAATTCGAGTAGGTTTTGTATGCAGAATTTTAGGTACATATCCTATGCTATTTCGGTGTAGGATTTCTAAGGGAAATTTTTGATTATTATTGAGCAAATGTCTATACTGTTTCAGTCATGTAAGTAAAACAAATCAAATATTTACTAAGTGGATTTATTATTACATCATAAAATTTATGTTTTGATATGTTTTGAAAATTAAAATGAATAATATATATTTGAATAATATTAAAAATTAAAAAAAATGGATAATTAATAATATACCAATATATACAGTATATCCCTGTAAGTTGGAACCATATGGAAAACTTTTTTATTATTGATTTTACGAAAAAAAGATACATATTCTTCATAAAAATTCTGCATGGTCTAAAACCGAAGATGCACTTATCAGATATTAAGTTTTATTAATAGTATATGAGAGATGTCAAAAAATATGAATTTTTGCCAAGAGTAAAGTATCTTTATATATTTCTCAAGATTGAAAATTGTTATTATGAAACTTTATTTGGACTTAAAAGTAATGTTCTACTATTCAACTACATTATTCTAATTGAAAAAAAAAAATTGAAAATTTCTCAGATTATCTCAAATTAATGTTCTCGGTATTATTAGTTTTACGAAAAAAAGTTATTCTTTACAAAAATTTTGCATGGTCTAGAAACTAAGATACAACCATAATTTATCAAATTTTATCAATTGTATATAAGGTTCGTCAAAAAATATAAAATGTGTTCAAGAGTAAAATACCTTTACAGTTAACAATATTTCAACTAAAAAGATGTTATTGTATACTCATACGTGTTTTTGAATTCTGGACAACTTTTTATAATAATTTTTTTCAATATTGTGCAAAATAAAGGTACTTTACTCTTTAGCAAAATTCATATTATTTTTTGACATACCCCGTATAAAATTGATAAAATGTGAAATATTATTATTGAATCTTATTTTGTAGAACGTGCAAAACTTTTTATAAAGAATAACTTTTTTTGGTAAAATTAATAATTTCGGAGTTAAAAAAAAATTATAATAGGTATCTTCAGTTTTTTTTTTCAATTAGAAAAAGATAATTGTGCATTAGAACATAATTTTAAATTCCAAACAACTTTCGATAATAACAATTTTCAATATTGTGGAATATAAAGGTGCTTTACTCTTGAGCGAAAATCATATTTTTTCACATACCTCGTATACTTTTAATAAAATTTGATATCTGAGGATTGTATCTTAGGTTTTCGACCATGCAAAACTTTTATAAAGAAAAACTTTTTTTCGTAAAAGTAATAATAAAAAAAGTTTTCCATAAGGTTTAAACTTAGTGGGACATATTGTATAAGAATTAAAAAATATCTAACATGGGTATTTACTAATATTAGATACTTATTGAACAGATTACTAAATTAGACAGAACTACTAAATTATTGAACAGAGTTAAGTCAGTGTTTTTTTGCACTAGAATCGTTTTTTTTTTCTATGCTTAAACTAATGTTGTGAGGTTTATTCTTTTTCTTTTTTTCCAGAGTTGTTGGTCCTCCAGACTGTATGCGATTCTGTCCTTTTAGTCCCCTATCCTTTCTTCGAGCTACAGCGGTAGGTTGGACTCGAATTTTTCGGTTCCTGGCAAATCGAGTTTTGTGAGAAAACATAGATATTACTTGTGAGGGAGTTTTCATTTTTTCCAATGTTGTCACAAATTTTTTCAGCACTGTGGTATTCGAGGGACATTGATCTTTTTTTAATATACCTGAAAGTCTTATATTTTCGGCGTGCATTCTATCATTTTTTTTTAATTTGAAGAATGTAGTTGCATATTAGGAAATTATTTTTAAGTCCAAACAAATTTTTGTAATAACAATTTTCAATCTTGTGAAATATATAAAGGTACTTTACTCTTGAGACAAGTTCATATTTTTTGACATCCCTTGTATACTATTGATAAAACTCGATATCAGATGATTGCATCTTCGGTTTTAAACCATGCAGAACTTTTTATGAAGAATATCTTTTTTTTTTCGTAAAATCAATAATAAAAAAGTTTTCCATATGGTTCCAACTTACAGGGACATACTATATATATTCGTATATTAGTAATTATTCATTTGTTTTTAATTTTTAATATTATCCAAATATATATTGTTCCTTTTAATTTTTAAAACATATAATAATAATCAAAAATTTCGCTTACAAATCGAAATAGCATAGGATATGTAACTAATATTCTGCATACAAAACCTACTCGAATTCAGTCGCCCCCATGACTGAAATAGTATAGGTTTTGTAAATTTGCTTCCAGGACATACAAGTCTAAGATCATATTGGAGATGCTAGTACGGCAATACCGATGCAATCATATATGTAGTTCATTCAGCTGATAAGCAGAGTTCTTTGGCATATCCACAGATGAATTAGTTCCAATATTAAAAGAAGAAAAGCTAGCAGATGCGATCTTAGTATTACTTGCGAATAAACAAGACATCGGACTGTATGTCGCTGAAAGCAATTCATGAAGCCTTAGGCTTCGAAGGTTTAAAAAATCTTTTTCTTTACGTGCCATCTCCGCGACGAAGGTTGGCAATCATCATTACTATTCTCACTTTTGATACTACAGCCCGAAAGAGTTCAGTTGAGCTGCATCTAAACCATTCTCTGAGATTTCTCAGCCAGAATCTTTACCTGCATAATTAATTTTAGGAGTTCATATCTGCCACCACGTGTTATATGACCCAAGTATTGAAGTTTTCTTATTTTGATGGAATCCAGTATCTCCCTGCTGTTCTGGGATATTTAAAAAATGGGACGTTTCAAATACTCAAAACATCTGCTACTAAAAATGTGAAGGTTTAGAGATAGCCATGGAATGGTTGGCCAATGGTCTGAGAAATCGAAAATAATAGGTACATAATAATGCCAGTTTAAAAGTCTGTATTAAATATTACTAATTATAAATATAAATAGTAAATATTGGTTGTTATTAAATTATTTTTATCAGTTTTATTATGAAGAAAAAGTTAACAACTAAGTAGTTTGCGAACTTCCACAATAAACAGGTATTTACCGATTGTCAGTATAGCAACAGAAACAAACCGATTAACGAAAAGGTAGGATATGGTGGTAGGGGAGCAAAGTATGCTAAATTTGCAGTCACTCGGGCATTATGGGGACCTATTGGGTTGTGATTATGTATTAGGTCCTAAAACCAAAAAAAGTTAAGTAAAATTTTTCATTTTAGTGGAGCCAATTTTTTAATTTATTTTCATTTCCAACAACCGTTTTTTCCGATTATAGCACCATCTCTCTATAACTAGAAAAATATCTCGAATAAAAGTTGCTTATTTTTACGTAAAGAATCCAAATCTGCAATAAAAATTTGGGGGTCCCATTTAAGATTTTAAAGTAACCCTCCACCCCACCTTCGTAGGGGGTCGTGTTTAGTACCGTTCGATAGATTTTTCAAAAACATTTTGAAAGTGTATTTTGCAGTTTTTCCATCTGATGTTCATTTTGCGAGATATCGCAGGGTGGGTACGTTTGTCGCACGTTTAGTACCATTCGATAGATTTTGGAAAAATATTAAAGACGTATTTTTTAGTTTTTCTATCTGACGTTCATTTGACTCACCTATTTCCTTACGCCCCGCTCAAATCGTCAGATTTTTGAAATATACACTCTTTTGCATGTACTTAACTTACTTTATTCTTGCATGTACTTAACGAAATCTGACAATTTCGAGTATTTTTAAGAACAGATTTTTTTTTCGGGCCCCCTTAACAAACTTTCCTGTGTTAAGAGCCAATATATGGTAGAGGTACATCTGCAGGGCAGCAGGTTTCTCCACATATGATTATCTGACGCGCTCAAGTAACTGCAAAAATCCC
The DNA here is from genome assembly GCF_917563875.1 of Diabrotica virgifera virgifera. Lineage (NCBI taxonomy): Eukaryota > Metazoa > Arthropoda > Insecta > Coleoptera > Chrysomelidae > Diabrotica > Diabrotica virgifera. The sequence continues at coordinate 60,130,921 of NC_065448.1, read as the reverse complement.
CGCTTGGGCTCTCCTACCATAATTATTTACTTATTATGGGTGAATAAGCTGAAGGAAATGTGCCATACCTTAATAATAGAAGCTTAACGAATAGGTAAGAAACAAGCGGAAAGATGGATGAACCGAATTTGCCTGCTAATTGACAAAAAACATCCACTGCGTCACATGTACCTTACTCCCATGCATCAAACAGCATCTCTTAATTTTAATTTATTTTTTGAAAGAATAAAGAAAACTAACGAATTATTTATTAATATTGAAACTTATGGTACAATTTGTTAAATTATTTAATGAAATCGCACTTGTTTGGGCTGTGGTTTCACTTCTAACAGAAACTCCTGCAGAATCGCATACATTAGTAGTATCCAACATTTTTTCTCTTCAAGTACGCGATCAAAGTTGAAAACTTGGAAATATCAATGCCATCATAAAGAAAAACGGTGGATTTAATCATTGAATATTCTGCCCAGAGGCTTCCAGGAGCTTTCAACTGCATATGTCTTTGAACGAAATATCCCAATAGAGTCTTTTCTTCGATTCTTAAATTCTTGCCTTCGCACTATTTTTTAAAACTTTGGTAGGTATTTTGATAACGGATTTTGGATTTTTCGGGAATAATTGCGGAACACCCTTCTTCCCAAGCCCGTTCAATTTCTTCAAATTCACTTTCTCTCATATTTTAATTTATAATAATCAAAATTGTACTTAAAATTATTGACAACTAAATAAAAACTCAATTCTCCATTGTTGTTATGCACCCTAGTTACTACCTAACAACCAAAGTATCTATCTTGATAAAATGAATGAAACTAGTCAATATGACGAAAATGTTTAATTTTATAATTTATAGTGGTATCAATCGTGCAAAAAACGTTATAAGCATGTCGAACGTTAAGGGTAACCGATCTCAGACCGTTGTCCATACTTAATATACTATTTGAAGCGGTAGCGATTAATTTCATTTAAATATAGGGGGGGGGGATTTTCACGATTTTTTTTTTTCCAAAAAAAGGGCCCAACATTATTTTGAGCGTAACTTGCCTACCTATGATCATTTTAACACCTTAAAAAAGTTGTAATGAGTTTTCTCAGAAAAGTGCTCCATTTTTTGGTTATTTCACGTCAAAATATTCGTTTTGAAATTTGACGAATAAGAACCTATGTACATTCCATTAGCTTCAACTCTGTTTTTACTGGGTCTACAGCTTTTATGCATACACCATTTTTTCACTTTTTTACAAGCTATATTATGCTAAAAAAATTTTTTTCGGTAAAATAGTTACTTTCTGAGTAACTTGCGAAAAACCTTCCTAAAACGAGTTTTTTTTTTGTTGAAAGGTGAACATATTCACTATCAAATAACTCAAAAAGTATTGACTTAATCAAAGAACTTTATCACACAAAAGTTGCTTAGAATTAGTCAGTTTATCTACTTCCGAACTTATTTTTAACATAGGTTTTTCCACCCCTAAGTAGGGGTGGTACTTACCCCCACGGTAAAAACACATATCTGAAAAAACATACATCACTTTTTGTCTTAGACATGTTAGCTATGTGAATGCCAAATTTCATGTTAATCCAAGCGGTTTTCGGTTAATCCAAACGGAGATTTACTTAATAAATAAGCCAAAAAAGTAGTTTTTTAACCCTCGTAAGGCGGTGTGGGGTGCAGGTGCACCCCAGACCTCGTTTTTCTCACCTAACTATTTAATACTTTTTTTGATTTTTGTCCATTTTTTTATTCGCATTAAATTCAATTCTAAATGTATGCCACCCATTACAGTACTTATTTAAACTCTTTGCGTTTACGTGTTTTTTTGGAAAAATTGCTGAAGGGTGCAAATGATGAAAATTTTATATCCTGAATTGGACGTTTTTGATGTTCCACCTGGAGCTAGCAGAGCTATGGGACAAGGACGACGAGGTCGGTGTTACTTATGTCAGAGAAAAAAGACCCAAAGTCCCGGCATAACTGTATTGCGTGTAAAAACTTTGTGTTGCTCACTCTGTGAAAAATTTCATGTGTTTGTCTTGAAACGATAATATTTTTTTAAAGAAAAAATTATTACGTACTTTGTTTGTAAAATTATGTTTTATAGTATAATAAACAAGTCCTAATTATCTTTCAAATCAATTTCCCCGACGTTCACATATAAAAAAATGGATGTACAAATGGAGTTCAAATGCACCCCGCACCGTTGTTTACGTAAGAATCTAAGCACCGTCTTACGAGGGTTAAACAACTTATGTTTCGTAAAAATTATCATCTTCTATTTTTAAATAACCAGCAATTATATTGTAGACCTTGTATTAATATAGACCTCTAAGTACCGTAAATTACGTTGGAGTTTTCAAAAACTATCAAAATCGGCTAATATGTTGAATACGGTCCTGGTTAAACCAATACCTGCAAAATTATACACATCCAAACCGATACCCGCAAATTATACTCTTCATCACCCTGGCTCGCGTTAAGGGGACCTCGATTAGCCCCAAACTAAATAAAATTATATTAATTCCTTCAACAGAGCCTACTTATTATCCTGAAATTCGCACCATTATTTACTCTTGGAATTCAAACAAAGGACCTGTCACTCAAAATAACGAAATTATGGCGCGTTGTCTCACTGCAAACTTTTTAAAAGTTTAAACGAAAAAGAGATCCCTCTCAAGTTAAATCTTGTAGACAGTTGGATTAATTTAATTTAGGCTGATAGGTTAGGCTAATTGAACAAAAAGGGTTAAAGTTGTAGATATGCTTTCGTTTTATCTGGTAATTAAAGAGGTAAAAAGTTTCAAAGTACAGTAATAATTTTTTTGTTTCACTTAGATGAATGCGTAGATAACTTAAATTGCGTTGACAAGTAAAGAGAGATAAAGAAACACAAGTAAACGTAATAATTTCAGAAATTATTAACACGGTAAAGAACATAAAATTGTTTTTGACTTCTACAGTTGATTCTACAAGGGAAGATTGAGGGCAAGAGAAACCATGGACGTAAACGTGTATCATGGCTGGCTTATCTTAGAAAAGGGACTGATCTAACGTCAACTGATCTATTTCAAACTGCCGTGAATAGAATATGATGAATCAATTTGGACTCCAACATCACTATAGTTTAGGCACCCTTCTGTATCTCTCTGTATCTGTAGAGTAGGGAGAGTGAGTCAAGTCCCACAGCACATATACAACAAATTACCCATTGTGCATCCTCTCAGGGGGTTGTCGTTTTTAGTTCATTAACCATACAGCCATTCCCAGGAAGGCGGACAAATCACCGGGGGACATCTCTCTTATGTCGGCAGGTGTAGGCCAAGGCTTGCCGAACGCATACTCTCGTATTGACGATAACTCCAGACCTTCACACAGGACACGCTCGACAGTTTCGTCATCTCGTTCACACTTCCTGCACAGAGGTATATCTACTAGCCCCAGTGTGTGGAGGTGTTTTCTGAGTTGACAACGGCCAGTTAAAAAACCAACAGTCAAGCGTAGGTGTTTCCTGTTCATTCTTAAGTACTTTTCTGATGCTGACTTCCCAAGGTTGCTTAGTGTTACCCTGGCAAGTCTACATCCCGGCCCTTCTTCCCATATTTTTACGGTTTGCGCGTGGGAGTGACATTTGGCAATTTTCGCGATTGTTGCAGTTGACCAGCCAAAAAGATCACCAGGTTCTAAGAGTCTTATGCCTGCTGCCTTCCTAGCTAGCTAGTCAGCAATGTTGTTACCTTTATTTCCGCTGTGCCCTTTAACCCACCTCAGGCTGATGTTGTTACCATCCAAAGCTTGGGCTAGTGACTCATGACACTCCATTACTAGCTCGGATATGACACGTGGTCTGTTCATGGTTAGTAGCACTTGTCTGCTGTCTGTGCAGATTATTATAATTTTACAGGCTATACCTTCCCTAGTTATCCCTTTTATGGCTATGGTGATACCGGCCAGTTCAGTTTGAACTACGCTGGCATTTTTGTCCATACCCTATTTTATATTATTAAGGTTCAGTGATCTGGAGTATATCCCGCATACTGAGCCTTCTTCCATTTTGGAGCCATCGGTGTAGATGCAATATGGATTTGCCACGTTTGACCCCCTATGTTGTCTTGTTTCGATTTTGTAGCGTTTGTCGGAGACTAACGTAGTTTTACTTGAGTAGCATCCATGGCCTGCATGTGGCTAGGGCAGTGCCTCCAGCTCACCCCGCCAGAAACGACAACTCAATTGTCCCATTCCTACATCAAGGTTTGCACCCGCCGAGCGCAATCTCATTATCGTCATCAGTGCCACATATTTGACATATATGTCTAAAGGAGTGATGCCAATGAGCCACTCCATTGCAGCAGTTGGTGTTTTTTTCGTGGCACCTGTTATATTTAGCCAAGCCAGCCGCTGAATATGGATTAGTTTATTGATCGCTGTTGCCTGTGGCACTTTTGGTATCCAAGCAATAGCTCCGTAAGTTAGCATTGGTCTAATGACCGTAGTGTAGACCCAGGCGATTACCCTGGACGAACGGCATCAAGTGCTTCCGACCATTCGCCGACACTGTTCATAGTCAATAATATGCTCTTTAAGTTCTACTATCTAAGTGAGAGTTCCATGTTAACTCCCTGTCAAAGGAGTATTACCAAGGTATTTCACCTCTTCAGAGAAGTTCAGTCTGCAACTTAGAATCCTAGGGGGTATAGGACCCTAGATATTAACAGACTCTACTTATTATCGTGAAATTTGCACCATTATTTGCTCTTGGAATAATTCAAACAAAGGACCTGATACACAAAATAACGAAATTATAGCGCGTTGTCTCACTGCCAACTGTTTAAAAGTTTAAACGAAAAAGAGATCCCTCTCAAATTAAATCTTGTAGACATTTGGATTAATTTAATTTAGGCTGATAGGTTAGGCTAATTGAACAAAAAGGGTTCAAGTTGTAGATATGCTTTCGTTTTATGTGGTAATTAAATAGGAAAAAAAGTTTCAAAATACCGTAATAATTTTTTTTGTTTCACTTAGATGAATGCGTAGATATTTTAAATTGCTTTTACAAGTATAGAGAGATAGAGAAATAAAAGGGAACGTAATAATGTCATAAATAATTACTAACACCGTAAGTTACCGTAAGTAACAGGTTCCCCAATAGAAAGACGATCAGTGGTGGGAAGAACACAGAAACCATTGAACGACAATTTACTGGAGCAGACAGTCATGTCTACACAAAAAACAGAAAAAGACGAAAGAGACCTTTGGAACGTTGCTAGTGTAAATTTCGGTATATAATTTTGGCTTTGTTGACCGCGGCTGATCCGGGTTATCGAAAATCCGGGTTAGCCGGGGAATATGGTAAAAATTAATAAAATACGGTATACTTACAGGCAAACTCCGTTATGACTGAAATAACATGAACTATAGATATATGCACAGTACACATCTAAATTACGTATAGTTGTATAGGGTATATACGCCAGGGAAATAAGGCAAAAATATACCATGTTCGGGACACTTGCGCAGCAAGGTGGCAAATGGGTTTTTTTGGGTACTATAATATATCTAATACACTATAAATACAAAAATGCCCGTCACAATTCGGACGAGAATTTTAGTTATTAACAAATAAGTGTCAAAAATGGCAGTTTTTTCAATTAAATCACCAAAAGTAAAATAGGGTAATTGAATATCTTATTTATAGTATCCTTCTTTTAGCAGATGAGCAAAGGTTTAAAATGACAGTCTTTGAATTTTAGTCCCATCATTTGTTGCTTCAGAAATTTCAATATAAAACTAATTTCGAAAATAAAAAAATTACTATATCTTTTGTAAAAATGACCTCAAGACTTTATTTACTATTGCATGAAAATTTGAGTCAAACAGTCCATATAATGGACAAACAATTATTAGACGATTCATCGATTAGTTTAAATTTTATTTAATTTGTTTATCCCAAAGAGCTTTTTTTAATGTTAACGTTCAGAAAATAATAACGATACAGCAATTCTGTGGAAACCATGAAAGAAGAATAGCTATGTTTTCAACGTATTTAAAAAAAAATCATTAAAAAGTAATTTTTACCATTCCGAAGATATTTTACTAAATTAGAGTAATTTTGGCTTATAAACAATTCGAATAACTTTTTAATCTAGACTAAAACTGCTTTGAGATTTGAAAGGCTGGTATTTTTACAGGCATTTTCAAAAAAAAATCTTTTCGGCTAGGTTAATTACTGTCAAAGTTAGCCACTTTTTTTATTTAAATCACAGCTACTTTGTTTATAAAAATTAAGCAACCTAACTGGCGCACTTTTGAAGCTGAAGGAATAAAGTTTATGTGTAAAAGTTTGTTTTAAACTTCAACAAAGTGGTTAACAAAGGTTTACAAATTACGTCCTAACGAAATCGGGTCGTGGTCGGTGGAGGGGAAATATTAAAATTCGTGCACTTAAAAAATGAAATTGATTCTTTAAACGTATGCGGTAATTATTAATTCCGGAGCTTGCTGATGGATTTTGATCATCATTTTTTTAATTTGTATGTACTCGTAGTCTTGTAGAATACGTGATGTATACATATTCCCATCTAACATTACAAAATGTTAGGGGGAACCCCCTTATCACTCAGGGATATAAAAAATAGATTACGGCCGATTCTCAAACCTACCAAATATACATATATAATTTCATAAAAATCCGTCAAGAGGTCTCAGAGGAGTATGGCAACTAACACTGTTACAGAAGAATTTTATAGATGTAAATATATAGATGGCTATTAAAAAATAGGGGTTGGTGATAGAAGAGTGAATATTACGTGTTGTATGTATTTTTTAATTCTACACCATATGAAATTAAGGTAGAAAATTTTGTCTAAAAAATAAAAAAAATGTCAGGGGGCAATTCCTCTTATAAATTATGGCTATGAAAAATAGGTTAAAACCTACTCTCGTTCCTGCACTATACACGTGTAAAATTTCATAAAAAACCTCCTCCAAAACGGTCAAGCCGTTTTGGAGGAGTTTGGTAACTAACATTGTTACAGGAGAATTTTGTGCATATAGAAGCAACTGAATTAAATAATAAAAGTGGCTAACTTTGACCACAATTGAACTAGGAGGAAAGTTTGTTTTTTTAAAATTCGTGTAAAAATACCAACTTTTGAAATCCCAAAGTAGATTTACTCTACAGTCAATATTAACAAAGCTATCCAAATTGTTTTTAGCCGAAAATGACTCTACTTTAGTAAAATATTTTCGGAATGATAAAAATTACTTTTTTGGATTTTATTAAAAATGCTGTGAAAATATAAGTGCTCTTCTATCATGTGGTTTCCACAGAATTGCTGTATCATTATTATTTTCTGAACAGTGCAAAAAGTTCTTTGGGATAAACAAATTGAATAAAATTTAAACTAATTGACAAATCGCCTCAAAATTGTTTGTGCATGGTTCGTACTGTTTGTCTCAACTTTTCGTGCAATATCAAAGTCTTAAGTTCATTTTCGTAAAAGTTATAGCAAATTTTTTATTTCCGAAATTTTAGTCTTATTTTGAAATTAGCGAAGCAACAAATAATGGGACCAAAATTTAAAAACTGCCATTTTGAACCTTTGTCCATCTACTACAAGATGAATACTCTGAAGAAGATATTTAATTATCCTATTTTTACCTGTAGCGATTTTAACGAGAAAACTGCCATTTTTCATGCTTATTTTTTAATAACTAAAAATTCCGTCCGAACTGTGACCGGCATTTTTGTATTTATAATATATTAGGAATATAGTACCCAAAAAATCCATTTGCAACCTGGCTGCTCATGTGTCCCGACAAAAACCTTATTTCTTTGGACTAATAGAGTAGTGTTCATTTCTGGTTAAAAAACTCATGCGTATACAAAAAACACGCAAACACAAACCTATCTCAAGCACGACTAGAGAACGAAAGCGAAAATACGACTGTACTACACACAATACGGTCACAATCGGAATAATGTTAAGTTATTTAAGAACAGTGGAAACTAAGAACTTTGTTTAAAAAAGAATTTTTTAATTAGTTTTTTAATCTTTTTCGAACAATGCTAAAACCGTTTGAAATAAATAAAGAATACAAGTGCCATGAGTCATTTTTACTATCGTATAGTTCAAATTACAGAAATACACATTATGTCTCAAATATTATATTACATACATTTTTATTGTTGAAATGTTTGTCTGATGAAAATCGGTCCGCGTTAGCCGGACTTCCGGGTTATCGGGGGCCGACTTATCGGGTTGCACTGTACCTATATTGGCTTATCGGTTGGAAGAAACTTTATCCCCTTTTTGCGTCCTGGATACATCCAAAACTAGCATAATTTATGAGATGCTGTGAAGATAAATCAAGTCATTAATTTGCAAGAATACGCAACTTCAGTTACCCGCTGTATCTTCTCTTTACCTTTTTCAACTTTACAATTTTCAAACAAAATATATATTTGCATATAGGTAACTAAATAGGGAGTAGATTCTTCTCTAAAAATCAAGTTTTTCTCGATAAAGCTATTTGACTTTATTTGACTCGAAATGGCTTTCTGAATGGAACCAGATAGTAGAAAATGTAACAGCGAGGCGCGAATACATTATACAGCGATTGCGTGATTCGGAATTTGATTTACATCTTATGCGCGATCTTTTACCTTCATCGCAGCAGAGCCAGCGAAGCTCATTTCAAGCAGTGCCGACTTAGGCAAAGTGGCTGTCATAATTTAAAGGAGAATATTATTATTCACTTGCTTTTATCTTACGGAACTGTATTTATTACATAAGGATGACTTAAATTTTAAAAAGACGGCTTAATTTCTTATTTATATTAGTCCACAGTACTTCGTCTTTTTTGGAAGATGATTACAAAAGTAGTAAAAATGGTCTTAACTGCTTCGTTTGATCGAGTCTACCACTTTCTGAAAAATTTCAGAGTGCAGGTAAGACGCGTTTCCGCGGCCTACGGACAAATATTCACGTTGTTGGACTAACGAAACGCGGCTGTAAATTTGTCGGACAACAGATCGACAATCTTTATTAATTAAATATAAACACGTTAAATTGAAAATTAAGAAAAAAGATTAAGTTTTCAATCTAATAGCACACAAAACAACATTAAAAATGTTGCTCTACATCCTACCACATTGAAAACAATAGGAACCTTCTCTGGTTACACCTCCGAGGCTTCTAAAATTTGCAAGCCATAACGGATGCTGACACTAAGGAAGATGAGGGAATTTTACAATTTATAATTCACGTCCCATCTGCTCAGCGCGGTAAAGTTTCAACGAGAAGGTTCCCTTCGTACTCCGATTAGAGTAAACATGTAAATCAAAAATGAATAACCATTTTCGATTTCGTTGCAACACGAATCTACAGCCGCATTATATTCCAGTTCAATCAGAGAGTGCTGCAAGCACCTCTACCGGTTTCGAAACTTATTAGTCTCTCATCAGGAGGCACATGTGCTGCTCTCTCTGACAAAACCAGGACAAATCCCGGCGTGCAGCTACGAACTGCAACGAACGAAATGGCATGCATGCCCTAGCGGCAACTGTTAGTTGCCGCTAGGGAAATGGACGCTTTTGGTGTCCATGCATGAATAATAAGAACGTGCACAAAATGATACATAAAGCACTTTAATAAAGGGCATGGTGTGTGAAGGATTCCTGGACAGTTCCGGGAAAAATATTGGGGTGCATTGTAAAAAATTTGTAAATAACATTTGTATGAAAATGGTTCACAAGGTTGTCAAAACCAAACTTTCAATATAATGAGTTACCACGACGACGATATTGGTTTCCATGACAACGATTCCAAACCATTGTAATTGGCTACTGATCTGACTTTTAAATATTATGTCAAAATAATTTTATTTCATCGAATTATCGCGCTAATTTCATTAAAACATGAACACAATAACATATATTTAAAAAAATAGTAAATAATATCTAAATATTAGTTTATTGAACGTATTATAATATACTGTTATATTTCTATTTGATATGAAAATTAAATTTTGATAATTATAAACAAAATTCAATTTAATATAAAATATTTTCAATTTTCTCAACCACGGGCATATAAATTTAGAACAACCTGTATACAACAAATTGTTATATTTAATTTTAAGAAGTGATTAGAAGAAGCATACGAAACTCGGGACAATGCGCTTAGAATAAACAAAGTGAATGGCGCGTACCATTATCGTTGTTCGCGGAAGGTTCGATCATTAGCCTATGCTAAATAAAACTCAAGTGAAATCGATAATAGGTCATTATCGTTGTTCGCGGAAGGTTCAATCATTAGCCTATGCTAAATAAGACTCAGTTGAAGTAGATAATAGGTCATTAAATTTTGTAAATAGTAGAAAGTAATTTTAGAATGGGAATTAACTATTTTATTTTTTGGATCCATTAAGCATATTTAGAAAGATTAAAAATTGGTTTTGAGGAATACTGCGAATGAGAGTTGGTGGTGGAAGGTTGATTTGTGAATCTGGAAGGGATATTTAGAAAGTAGGGGAAAGAATGACAAATAGAGAGCAGAATGTTTTGAGCTGTCGAGAAGTGAAGTCCAGTAGTAGACGGTAGTGTACGGAGAGTGAGAAAACCGGTATAGTTCCGTGAGTGTGGAGTATCTATCGTGGAACGAGAGGTAGGCCAGGTCGAGAGTAAAGAACCTCCTTGAGCCAAGAGTGTCCCGGTAGCTGATTGAAGTTTCGAAAAAGGTAGAAACACGGCATCACGACAGAAGCAGGAACGGGAGCTATACGAGCTAGTTTTCAAAAGAGAACATTACTGGAAGCCAGGACGAGGTTTTGATCGCAGCCAAGGATAGCAGGAAACGGGTCTTGTGTGAAGACTTTCTCAGTTCACGAGAAAAAGGTCAGTCTCATTTGTTTGGACATGAATGTATGAGTTTTTCGTATTGAATACCACATTTAAAATTGAAGAACATAATCAATAATATCAGAAAAGCTTCATCAAACTTAAATAGAATTGTTGCTAATAAATCCTAATAGTTAAATGTTAGTAAAAACTTTCAATTGGAAACCAAAAGGAAATAAGATTCCCATGTGTAAATGTTATGTTTAAGAATAATAAGATATAGCAAATATTAAGCAGTGATTGCCATTTAAATAAAATAAACCATATTTTGATTATAATTGTAACCCATATGTGTGTATTATTTTACTCTTTTCTTTCCTATCCTGATTAGGAACCATTGAGAAATACTTAGAAGCCACGTAAGTAAGTAATTAATTTTATAAAAAGCCCTGAGATTGAAAACATATTGATATGTGATCTTGTAAATTAATTAGATTATTATAAATGCATTGATTAAATTAAATGACATATAAGAATATTATCTCATAGCAATAATAAAGATCACAACAACTGTCGTCCAACGTGGAGGGCATTGAAAAGTATTTCTAGTGGCAAATTTGAAGGATAGAAAGAGTAAAGCCGGTATTTGAAGATTTATATGCCTGTGGTAAAAAGTGAGATACTTACATTTGATAACATAAAATTTTAGATCTCTTTAGGTACAAATTTTACATAACTGATTTAATAATTTACTTTTACGATATTTACATTTGATATATTTATTGACAATTTATAATATTTGGGTGAGAAAAAGTTGTCTTGGTAACATATTAGTAAAATTTCATATTTGGCGGGGATAGTACTTCTTGAAAACAAATGTCTGTGACAAGAAGCCAAAGCAAAGACAACAAAAAACAAAAAGAACATTCAGACCAAGAAGATATTTTAGACACGACAATCATGGCATCAGAACAGCAAGAATTATCAGGAATAGATAAACTATTACAACTGATGCAACTCCAGTCACAAAAACTGGATGAAGCAAAAAGGACAATGGATAAAAATCAGGAGGAAACAAAACAAGCAATGGATAAAAATCAGGAAGAAACAAAACTAGCAATGGATGAAGCATCAAAGAAAATGGATAAAGTGGAGCAAAAAATGGATGAAACACAACAAAAAATGGATGAATCACAACAAAAATTGGATCAAAAAATGGATGAAACACAACAAAAAATGAAACAAGCAATAGAAGAGAACAACAAGAAAATGGAGGAACGCATAGGAAAGTATGAAAAGGAAGTAAAAGGATGTTTGACAATGATCAAGAACGATATGGGACAACAAGAGACAGAGATTAAAGAAATCAAAAGCAAAATAAAGGAAATAACGAATTGCCAGAAAAAGGAAATAGAAAATTTGGAAAATAAGTTGGAAAATGCTATTCAAGTAGACAGAGAAGGAGTGGAAAAAAGAATCACAGAAATAGAAAAACAAGTCACCGAAAACCGGACGCAACAAAATGTAGGAGAAAGAAGAGAAATGGTTATACATAGCACAGATCACGTGAAGATAAGGTTTGGCGGGGATGTAAGAAGATTACACCCAGTGCCGTTCATAAATAGCATGAAAAAGAAAATACAACACATCGGAAATTTCGAAACAGCAAAAGAAACTATCAGAAACCATCTCAAATATGAAGCAAGCCTATGGTTCGATAGCAAAGAAGAAGAATTCGGCAATTGGCAACAATTTGAACAAAAATTTTTGAATTATTTCTGGGGAAAAGTCCAACAATTGGAAATTAACAAGGAATTGCAAAATGGGAAATACAATGATAGGATGGGGGTATCAGAAAGGACATATGCTTTACAAATTTACAATAATGCAAAACATTTACAATATAATTACTCATCGGAACAATTAGTCGAACTGATTGCAAGACATTTCGAAGAAACGCTGGAAGACCATATCACATTGCAAAACTACAAAAACATAGATAGTCTATGCAAATTCTTACAAATAAGAGAATCACGTCTAAGAGAAAGAAAATCAAGAAGGTCGCGAGAAGATTACAGGCCCCGAGAAACACAAGATTACAGAGATAGAAATCAAAATAGGAGGGACTATACAAGACGAGATTTTAATCCCAGAAGGGAAAACGAAAATAGAGACAACGGAAGAGGAAATTATGAACAAAGAAATAGGCAATGGAATGAGGACAGAAATCGAGAATACCAGAATAGAAACACCACACGCTCAAATCAAGAAAACAGAAATAATGGTAGACAAAATGAACAGCGATATCGAGAAAACCGAAACAGATCCGACAGACCAAGAGAAAATAGAAGAGAAGTAAATAATACCCAGACAGATGAATATGACGGAGAGAGACATTATGACGAAAATATAAACAACGATGAGCAACCGGCGTCTTTTCACGACGGCGCTCACTAAAAACCAAAAATCAAACAGGAATCTTTCCCAACAAGGAGTTTGTTGGAAAAAACAAACCCCAAGGAGTTTATTAAATTGGCAGGAAACAACGAAAAGAAAAATGGAGTTAATTTAAAATTTGTGGATGGATTATTATGATAGATACTGGATCGGAAATAACATTGGTCAACAGAAAACTAATAGAAGAAGTTAACTTAACAAATTTAATTTACAAAATACCTAGGGTAAATTTAGTGGGCGCAAACAAACGGACATTGGCAACTATAAATGAAGGCATACGAGTAATGGTACGACTGGGTAAGACTATGTATGCACTACAATGTGTAATAATGCCAAATATGTCACATGACATGATAGTAGGAGTTGACGAATTGGCAGAAAAACATGTAGTGATAGATTTTAAAAATAATACGATGAAACTAACAGAAGAAAAAGAAAAGGAACAGGACAAGGAACAGGAGAAACAAAATACGGACGCATCAGGTAAAGAACAAACAGTGGAAATGAATTTGGCAACGAAGCAAGGACAAAGAAGAAAAGGGAGAAAAAGTCAGAAAAGGATAAAAGAAAATGAAACCTGTGGCTCCTCAAAAGAAGAGTTGAGCCCAGAAGAAGAAAATTTGAGAGTATCAGAAACAAAGGAAACCTGGGATTCCTCAAAAGAAGAGACGAGCTCAGGAGAAGAAGAAATAAAGCTAAAAAATGAAAATGAAAAGAATATGATTGAAACAGTGGTATTTTTTAGAGGAGGTATATGCAAACGAGGATGCAGAATGCACGGTAAACATGTGTGAAGAATCTGAGAAAAAAGACAGAAAATTGATATGTGGAGAAGGGAAAGAAAAAGAATTGCGGTTGATGTTAAGAAACTACGAAAACTTGATCAATGAGGAAAACAGAGTGGCTAAAAAGTACGAACATTCATTTGAGGTGAAAAACTTGGGAAATTTTCGATCAAAGACTTACCCGATTCCATACAAGTATCGACAAGAAGAAATAAATAAAATGTTGGAAGATCAAATCATCGAAAGATGTGATTCACCGTATGTTAATCCGATTGTGATAGTAAAGAAAAGCAATGGAGAATTGAGATTATGTTTAGATGCCAGGAATATCAACCAGCACACTGTATCACAATATGAATCACCTGTAAACATCGAGGCCATTTTTGGAAGAATCACCGGGTCACACATATTTTCGAAAATTGACTTAAAACACAGTTTTTGGTTGATACCGTTAGCTGAAAAGTGTAGAAACTACACCGCTTTTTCTATTGATGGTATTGTCTACCGGGTTAAGGTAGTGCCATTTGGATTGCAGAGTGCTTGTGCTGCACTCGTCCGAGCTCTACATACCATTTTGAATCGCCATGAAGATTTCATAGTTCATTATATCGATGATTTATTAATTTTTTCACAAGCTACTCAGAGTCATCTGGAACACATAGAAATAATTCTGAAAGAATTGGACACAGCGGGATTGAAATTAAACATTGAAAAATGTCAATTTTTTCAAAAAGAAGTCATTTATTTGGGTTTTCAATTGGACACCAAAACAGTAAGATTAGCCGAAGACAGAGTCAAGCTCATAGATGAATACCCAAGACCAACGAATTTGAAAACATTGAGAGGTTTTCTTGGCACGATAAATTATTTTAAAAAGCTGATTCCCGATTTGAGCCCAAAGGAAATCCCTCTGATAAAATTGCTTAAAAAAGGAATAAAATGGAATTGGAAAGAAGAACAGGAGGAAGCTTTCGAAACATTAAAACGAGAATTCGCAAAAGGAACGAAAATATACCACCCCATTTACAATTTACCTTTTATACTCCGAACTGATGCGTCCATACAAAAATTTGCAGGAGTTCTGTCTCAAATACAAAACGACCAAGAAGTGCCGATATGTTTTATATCTCGAGTGACTAAAACACATGAGAGAAAATATAGTGTTACAGAATTGGAGTTTGCCAGTGTACTATATTGCGTAAACAAATTGAGGTTTTACTTATTGGGAGCAAAATTCACAATCGAAACAGACCATGCAGCTTTAGTACATAGCATGAAGAATAGATTAGTAAATAATAGAATACATAGAGGAATTCTATTATTACAGGAGTATGATTTTGAGTTCCGATATATAAAAGGGAAAGACAACATAATAGCCGACGCTCTAACACGGGATGAGGACACCGGAAAAAAGGAAACAATTACTCTACAGGTGGGACTAAATAGATTAATACAAGAAGAAGGGATATATTCGTTAAATGAGATAAGGACAAACCAGGAAGACCTAGAGGAAAGAGAAAAAAGAAGAGCGGAAGTAGAAAATAACATATATTTTAAGAGAATAGACGGAAAGGAACTATATTTAGTGACACAGACATTGGCCGAAAAGATAATAAAGAAATTACATGAGGACAATGGGCATATCGGTAGCAGAAAAGTTTGGCTCGTTTTTAGGGAAAATTACATCAGCCGACAGGATTACCGCATTGCAAAGGAAATTACCCAGAAGTGCGATGTATGTCAAAAATATAAGAGTCGGAATTTCAAAAACGAAAATGTTGCCAAAAATATTGAAGCCCGAAACAAACTAGACATTGTAGCAATAGATATGTTAAGCGATCTAATTATGACCACTAAAAGGAACAAACATATTCTGGTAATGGTGGATGTGTTTTCAAAATACGTAAAATTATATAGCTGCCGCACCAGGGGGAAGAAATATTAAGAAAAATCGACAATTTTATAGCCGTAGTAGGAACACCAAAAAAGATTCTACTGGACAATGCAACGTATTTCCGAAATGATCGTTTCAAGGGACAACTTCGAGAACGAGGAATAGAGACAAATTTTGTCAGCATCAGGCATCCACAGAGTAATCCTTCGGAACGATTCATACAGGAAGTGACGAAATTTCTTCGCATTGCAACAGATGGTCAACATCGCCACTGGGACAGGAAAATGGCGGAAATAGAAAGGTATCTAAATACAATTCCGAGCACAGTAACAAAAGAGACCCCATAATACATCATGAAGGGTGTACTGCCGATAAGGACATGGGAAGACCAAGAGCCAAAAGAATATCAACAGGTGATTGAAACCGTACAGAGAAGATTACGGCGAAGCAACGAAAAATATATCCAAAGACTGGAAAAATAGAAAAAGAAGACCAGTGACTTTCCAAAAGGGTGAAAAAGTACTCGTGAGGGCATTACGAGTATCAAATCTACCTGGGGGCATTTGCGCAAAGTTGATGCCTGTTTTCGAAGGCCCGTACATCGTGAATAATGAAAATGGGATAAATAGTTATGAGTTGAGGCACAGGAACTCGGAAAAGATCCGAGGAATTTATAATATTCACGATGTATACAAATATCACGAATAAAAGACAGAATTACATGAAGTAGATAGTAAGTTAGGATATAAGACGTAGATTAAAGTAAGGAAATATACACGGAGTTGGTTTTGCCTCGAGAAAATTGATTTAAAAATGCAGATAAATTTTATCGAATACAAGGCGGGGATTTGTTATATTTCTATTTGATATGAAAATTAAATTTTGATAATTATAAACAAAATTCAATTTAATATAAAATATTTTCAATTTTCTCAACCACGGGCATATAAATTTAGAACAACCTGTATACAACAAATTGTTATATTTAATTTTAAGAAGTGATTAGAAGAAGCATACGAAACTCGGGACAATGCGCTTAGAATAAACAAAGTGAATGGCGCGTACCATTATCGTTGTTCGCGGAAGGTTCGATCATTAGCCTATGCTAAATAAAACTCAAGTGAAATCGATAATAGGTCATTATCGTTGTTCGCGGAAGGTTCAATCATTAGCTTATGCTAAATAAGACTCAGTTGAAGTAGATAATAGGTCATTAAATTTTGTAAATAGTAGAAAGTAATTTTAGAATGGGAATTAACTATTTTTTTTGGAATCCATTAAGCATATTTAGAAAGATTAAAAATTGGTTTTGAGGAATACTGCGAATGAGAGTTGGTGGTGGAAGGTTGATTTGTGAATCTGGAAGGGATATTTAGAAAGTAGGGGAATGAATGACAAATAGAGAGCAGAATGTTTTGAGCTGTCGAGAAGTGAAGTCCAGTAGTAGACGGTAGTGTACGGAGAGTGAGAAAGCCGGTATAGTTCCGTGAGTGTGGAGTATCTATCGTGGAACGAGAGGTAGGCCAGGTCGAGAGTAAAGAACCTCCTTGAGCCAAGAGTGTCCCGGTAGCTGATTGAAGTGTCGAAAAAGGTAGAAACACGGCATCACGACAGAAGCAGGAACGGGAGCTATACGAGCTAGTTTTCAAAGGAGAACATTACTGGAAGCCAGGACGAGGTTTTGATCGCAGCCAAGGATAGCAGGAAACGGGTCTTGTGTGAAGACTTTCTCAGTTTACCAGAAAAAGGTCAGTCTTATTTGTTTGGACATGAATGTATGGGTTTTTCGTATTAAATACTACATTTAAAATTGAAGAACATAATCAATAATATCAGAAAAGCTTCATCAAACTTAAATAGAATTGTTGCTAATAAATCCTAATAGTTAAATGTTAGTAAAAACTTTCAATTGGAAACCAAAAGGAAATAAGATTCCCATGTGTAAATGTTATGTTTAAGAATAATAAGATATAGCAAATATTAAGCAGTGATTGCCATTTAAATAAAATAAACCATATTTTGATTATAATTGTAACCCATATGTGTGTATTATTTTACTCTTTTCTTTCCTATCCCGATTAGGAACCATTGAGAAATACTTAGAAGCCACGTAAGTAAGTAATTAATTTTATAAAAAGCCCTGAGATTGAAAACATATTGATATGTGATCTGGTAAATTAATTAGATTATTATAAATGCATTGATTAAATTAAATGACATATATGTATGGAAACACTCAATTA
The DNA here is from genome assembly GCF_917563875.1 of Diabrotica virgifera virgifera. NCBI lineage: Eukaryota > Metazoa > Arthropoda > Insecta > Coleoptera > Chrysomelidae > Diabrotica > Diabrotica virgifera. Next base: position 60,112,710 of record NC_065448.1, on the reverse strand, counting down.
TCTCGGAAATGGCTTGCACGATTTTTATAGGTTTGGGTGTGTACCGGTTTTCTTATGCGGCCGATATTATAGTGCTAATTACATTGTTGTCAGAATTTGCATTTTTCTGGAAATCTCATGAACTTTATTATTTCAAATCAAACACATGTATATTTTTGCGTTTTGAAGTCATTAAGAAATACTGATTATTTTTCATGTTATATTCCCTATACCTAAATGCCATAATTTCGGATTATCGTTATATTTATAAAAAAAAAATTTAAACAAATTATAAAAATCATTTTTTTCGGCTCTGGTAAATATTATTTTAGGTTATTTGGATCATTGTGAACAATAAAGATCTTTTGTAATCTTTCTCCAAAATTAATCGTTTCCGAGTTATAAACAGAAAATTAAAAACAATATTGAAGAGGCAGCAACAGAAGCTCTAGGAAAACGCAAATCCATACTGAACAAAAGAAACAACAACAATACACCATGGTTCAGAAAAGAAATAAAAGAGAAATGTAAAGAGAAGAGAGACGCCTACATGAAGTATAAAACATCAAACACTCCAGAATCCAGAGACACCTATAGAAGAATACGAAATGAAACAAAGCAATTGGTAAGAAGAACAAAAAATGAACACTGGGAACAGTTTACAAAAAGGATGGAAAGCGACTTCTACGGAACACAAAAACAAATATGGAGATTCATAAGAAACCAACGGAAAGAAATGGCAGAATTGAAGGAATACAATAACATACCAGCAAACGAATGGGAAAGATACTTGACGGAACTGTTTAAAGGAAAGGAAAATCATAACCAAAATAATAACCTACCTGAATTAAGACACGAAATTAAAATCAGTTTTCAGGAAGTAGGGGTAGCCATAAATTCACTCAAAAATAGGAAGTCACCAGGACCAGACGGAATAACCAACGAGCTTCTAAAATACGGAGGAGAAAGTATAACCCTAGAGATGACAAAACTTATACAAAAACTAATATTGCACTGCAAGATACCAGACGCATGGAGAAACAGCATAATGATACCAATGTTCAAAAAAGGAGACAAAGAAGACCCCAACAATTATAGAGGTATAAATCTACTAAACACCGCACTTAAGCTAACCACAAAAGTCCTAACCAACAAAATCATTAAACTAACAACTTTATCAGATGAACAACAAGGATTCAGATCCGGAAGATCCTGCGTAGACGCCGTATTTGTACTGAGACAAATCACAGAAAAAGCCATTGAGTACAATAAACCAGCATATCTATGTTTTATAGACCTGCCAAAGGCTTTCGATCGCATCCAAGTCGAAGACGTCTTACATTTACTGTATAGAAGAAACATACCAATCAATATTATACAAACTATCGAAAACATCTACTCTCATAATCGAATACAGGCAAAGATAAATGGAAAACTAACGCAGTTTATACCAGTACAAAGTGGAGTCAGACAAGGTGACTCGTTAAGCCCACTGCTCTTTAATATAATAATGGACGAAATAATAGAAGCAGTACGTAAAGGTCATGGTTACAGAATGGGGAATAAAGAAATCAAAGTATTGTGTTATGCAGACGACGCCGCATTAATCGCCGAGACAGAAGACGATGTCCAAAGATTAACACACATCTTTAATACAACAGCCAAGAAATACAATATGATAATATCAGCAGAAAAAACCAAATGTATTACAACATCTAAATACCCACTACGATGTAAAATCGAAATTGATGGGAAAATAATAAAGCAGGAAGCAAGGTTTAGATATCTGGGAATAGATATAACCAGTTACGGAGATGTTGAAGAGGAAGTACGACAACAAAGCTTAAAAGCAAGTAAAGCGGCGGGATCTCTCAATGACACAATCTGGAAGAACAAACACTTAAGACAAGACACAAAAGCAAGAATCTATAAAGCAGCAATTAGACCTATATTAACATACACGGCGGAGACAAGGCCTCACACATCTAAAACGAGACGACTACTAGAAACAACCGAGATGAAAATACTCCGACGAATATCAGGGAAAAGTCTGTTGGATAGGGAGAGGAGCGAAAACATAATAAGATCATGCAATATAGAAGACATAAATGGATGGGTGACAAAACGGAAACAAGAGTGGAACGAACACATTAGTAGAATGGCAGAGGATAGGATAGTACGAATAGCACGAGATAAGTCACCAAATGGACGAAGAAGTATTGGCAGACCAAGAAAAAGGTGGTGCGATAACCTAAACAATTTAGGAGGATAATATTGAAGAAGAAACAGGCTTTAAAGCCTACATACAAGAAGGAAGAAGAAGAAGAAGAGTTATAAACAATTTAAAACGAAAAAAATCGAATAATGACGATTTTCAAGATTCAAAAACACAAATCAAATTCAAGTTCAAGCCGTATTTTATCAGATAGCGATAAGCAATTTTAGCTTGTTTCATTTCAAAACATTGTGTTTTCGTTGTTAATGCAGCTCGATCGCCCGTCCTCTCATATGCACTTCATTAACAATTAAAAAGCAATGTTTTAGAATAAAACGAGCCAAAAAATCTTATAGATTAGAAGAATAGTTGATCTTCTATTAGAAGAATAGTTGAGCTAGAATTTAGGTACTTCGTAATTTCAAAAATTATATTTTTTACTTGTGTTTTTGAACCTTGAAGATCGTCATTATCCGATTTTTTTCAGTTTTAAATTGTTTATTACTCGAAAACGATTAACTTTAGAGAAAAATTACAAAAGATCTTTTTTGTTCCCAATGATCCAAAGAGCGTAAAATAATATCTACTCGAGCAGAAAAAATTGATTTTTTTATAATTTGTGTAAAATTTTTTTAATACATGTAGCAATAACTCCGAAATTATGGCATTTAGGTATAGGGAATATCATATGAAAAATATTCAGTATTTCTTACGGACATCAAAACGCAAAAAATATACAGGGTATTCTATTTGAAATAAGAAAGTTTGTTAGATTTCCAGAAAAACGGAAGATCTGACAACAATGTAATTAGCACTATAACATCGGCCGTATTAGGAAACCCCTACTTGCCAAAACCTATAAATATCGTATAAGCCGTTTTCGAGATAATTGAGTGTTTCCATACATAAAACTCACTCTGTATTATAATGCCATGTTACAAGGTATTTTACTTTCCCGCACGCCGTGTGGAAAATTTACTTTCACGCACGCCGTGCGGGAAAGTGCAACTTTCGAAAACGAAATGCGTGCGTGAAAGTGGCTCTCTTAGCACGGCCGTAGAAAAAAAATTTTTTTAAACATCTTTTTTAAAACAACTTTGTGGCACCACCCCCGCTAAATTGAGGGTGATAGACATGCTGTCGTTAAATAAAGTGTAGGAAATGTAGAGTCCTCTGCATATTTCTATTAAGGAATTTTTTGCAAAAACGTACAGAAATGGCTACGTTTCGCAAAAACCACAAATTATCCCCTTTAAAGAGATGAAAATGGGCGTTCCGAGGGGAAATCTTTTAAGAAAAAGTTAAAGAAAAAGAAAAAAAATAAAACCGGGCTTGTGTCGAGTTTGCGAAGTTCAACCTCTGTATAATATGTATAGAATATACTCTGTGATTTTTGAAAAAATGGATCTGGAGGTTTTATATTTGGATGCGGAAGATTTATTTGGGGTTGATGAGTACAATCAGATGGAAAATCAATTGAATGAAGTGGATGAGATGGTTGTTAGAATCTCGACGCAATTTTAACTAATTAATAATTCTAAACTAAATTAATCTTACACTAGCAAATTAATTCGCAAGATACACAAGAAGCTTAGGAATTTACAATAAATAATTAAATGACATCGAAGACAGCATCAAAAATGACACAAATTTTCTTCTTTTTTGGTGTTTTTTAATTCGTAATGAGTCAACAGGTTAAGAATTTTTGACAATTTTGCAAAGTTGGTATCTCTGAAAATTTAAGTTTTTTTTTGTTTAGTTAAGTAAAAACTTGTATGGTGGAACGCAAATTTCAACCAAGAATTTTTTTGACTAAGGAAAGCTTACGTAACATTTTACTTAGATCACATTTTTAAGATTTACATTTACAAATTCAATAGAGATTGGAATAAAATAATTATTTAAATATATGTACATTAATAAAGATGTGGCGTTTATAACGTTATACGAGCTTGACTATTTCTGAATATGTTATGTACAATAAAAGAATTGCTGCAAGCTTTTACTGGAAGTTCCATTTTCTAAGGAATCTAGTCCCTCTAAATTCCAGTTAAAATTTTTGTTCTTGTCCACGACGAGAACAAAAGCGAAAATCAACAAGCAGAGAAAGGTAAAAGTTGTAACGCGTGTGTTCAAAACATAAGTACATATAACGGGTTACTATTGTGTAAAGTGTAAATTATATTTATGCTTAAAACACGCTCTAATTATTGCGCTGAAATCCCAAATAATTTATACAGCTTTTTATGTACACTTAACAAGCAGGTATTGGTGGAATAGTGTAGATTTGTTTATTAAATTTTGTTCTGTTTCACTAATTCTTAAAATCTTTTACTAATAAATGAAACGATATTTTTAAAAGCCGGGGCTAAATATTTATTTCAGCTATATCATAATATAATACATTGACCCATATTTAAATACCCAAATTATGTTTTAACCCTGCTGTCCCGTTCGAGTCAACTACACAAATGTACTGTTCGGGTCAATATGACCCAACTATGGTTAACGCTCCTTAATCGAAATAAAATAAGATAATGGTGATAAATAAAACTTTATTAACAAGAAATTATGGTTAATTAAACAAAAATTATGTTGTTAATGTAAATTAAACCTTATTAACAAAAACAAAAAGTATTTTTTTCTTTAAAAAAAGCCTAGTAACAAATATCTACAAAAATTTAATTCAGTTTACAACTGACAGTAATAAAAAGAATGGATTTTACTCATATGTTTATGATATATACAACATAATAATTAGTCTGGTCAACGTTTTTAGGGCAAGTTTACAGTGTGCTCGTTAAGCAGGCGGAGTTAGATTGTCCGTAGATGGTTCACTAGCATTTCCATCTTGTCTACTTGTTTCCGCTCGTGTCCTTTTTACCAGTTCGTGAGAGTCTTTAGTTATTGGTATATTTTTCTGGAAATAATGACTGGCTTCATTAGTTTTTTCCCAATTCCTCAAGGAAAATTCGCCGTTTTGCCAGTTTATTGTTATTCCATTAGAACACGAAAGCGTTGTAGGCAGATATGTCCAGCACATTATAAAAAACAATCATTGGCCAGCGATTTATCTCTTATCACATGTATACGTGCCAACAAGCTAATCTAGAGTATCCACTGCTCCCTTACTGGAATTGTAATCTAAAATAATTTGGGGCTTTTTTATTTGATGAAAGTGATGCACGATGCATCGATTCATAATGCAAATTACTCATAAGAACAACATTTTTATCATTTTTAGGAATATTGTCAACAACAGTGGTATCTTGCGTGAAGCAAAAAAGACGAGCTATGACCTTCTTTATTCGCGATTTTTGCTGAAAGCTCCGGGTTATTATACTTATAATCCCCGGCATTGTATCTATTTTGTGTTAGAAGAAATTTTCCTAAATTTGACGATGTAAAAAAGTTATTACACGTAATATTGTGGCCTTCCAAATGTCTACTCAAGTCACACATCACACGCATTCCTGTATAGATCTGCAATTTTAGAACATAAGAAGTTTTACTATTCATAACTACATAAAATCCAAACTTTTGTGCCATATTTCGCTGGCTTGCTTGGAATGTACCATTTGAAGGGAGAGCGGCCTCTAAAAGGCTAGTTGCTTATCGACGGTAACATTTTCATCAGGGTTAAAAAATGTTGGTGCATTTACTACCTATGTTTCATAAATTTCACATAGTGCAGCAAGTTTATCAAAACGTCTAGTATCCTATCCTGTCTAGTAGTTTTGTTATCAAAACGTATTACTTGCACACTTTTTGTAAACATATCAAGCGACATTGTTGATTGAAATATACTACGACTCGTTTCTTTATTCCACAAACTTTTAGTTGAGTCACCATGGGACTTATAAATTCGAGCTAAAAATAAGAGACCAATGTATGCTTGGAAACCAACTTTATTCATGTCTTTCCAGTTGGTTCCAAAGACCTGCTGTTTTTCCGTGTTGGTCATATTTACAATTTGGTTTGCAACATCGTCCAGCTATACTACAGTTGTTTATTTTACAAGTTCTAGCTTGCAGAAACCTGTTTTTATTTACAGACGTATCTGGCTGACAAACACACAGGTACTACCAATATAGAATACTGCCAACTAAACACACATAAACAGGTAATTTTTAACGGTTTAAATACGCGGGTCATATTGACCCGAACATACCCTAGGTAACAATTTCATTTTTATCAAAAAAATCAGGAAGTTGATTATTTATCTCATATGCAATTGAAAGAACTCATATTAGGTAATAAAGTCACGAAACACCAAATCGTTACGCCGGGTAATATTTTGTAAAATAAGAAATAAACTATTTTTTGGGTCAAATAGACCCGAACAGGACAGCAGGTTGCATAAAGTTAAATTAAAAAAAAAACAGAAGGTTTTGGTATTGTTACGTTTAAAAATCTACCCAGCAAACCCTGTGTTGTAAGCCTGCTTCATTTAGTACAGATTAATAAATAATGTTAAAAACCTACTTGCCTTAAGTATTTCATATTTAAACATGATCAATTTTAAGATTTCTATTACCGGAGGGACCGCAGACGTTCGGAAACAATTAGCGTCTCTTTGCAAAGACAATGACGTCGACTTTGCAAAGTAACAAGACACTTACTCAACACACACACTACACATTACTCCCCTGACTTAGTAATAAGTTATACAATTACGTGGCTAAAGGTTCTAGTTCTAAACCAAAGCCAGAATCAGAGAAAAAAAAAGATTTCTATCCCGACTGCAGTCTTTCTTTATCCTTATTTCAATATAGGAAAGATAAATATCCTTGCTTACAATAAATTTGTGAAAATAAACGTTCAATAATTTCAAATTTCAATTTCAATAATTATTGGTTTTAACCAGGAAATTATTATTCACTTTTTATTCATTTTAATGTAAAATAGTTTTGGTTTCATTATTTACTAATCATTTGAGGTTAGAATCTGCTTCTTTTACTTTTGAAGTCGTTTTGGATTCTGTCAAGACTAGTGTGAACCGAGACAGTCTTACTCTATGGTTCATGGGACTGCTAGTCCGTTCTTTAACGGTAAAATATTGCAAAACCTCTAAATTTTAAAGAACCGCTTGGATTGACATGAAATTTGGCATACGCATAGCTAACAAGTCAAAGAAAAAAAGTGATATTGTGCCGATACGTGCTTTTGCCCTGGAGGTGGTTTGCACCCCCTCTTGGGGGTGAAAAAATATTCGTCCAAAGAAAGTCAGGAAATGGATAAACTGGATAATTTTAAGTAACTTTTGTTCTATAGAGTTTTTTCACCAAGTCAATACTTTTCGAATTATTTGGCAGTGAATATGTTCATTTTTTCAACAAAATAACCACGCTTTTAGACGGTTTTTCGCAAATAAATCAAAAAGTAAGTATTTTGTCGAAAAAATATTCTTAACAAAAATATAGCCTGTAAAAAATTTTAAAACATGGTGTATATATCACGTCTCCACACCTAGTAAAAGCATAGTTATAGCTAATGAAGGATAGGTTCATATTCCTAGTAGTAAATTATTACAATTTACAATTATAAATAAATAAATAAATTCAAATTAAATGATAAATTCATTATAATTTGTTTAAAGTGTTTAAGAAAATATTCATTTTTGTTTTAAAAAAAAATTTATAACATCAAAATTAAACAAGTTACGCTCAAAATAAAGTTAGTCCCTTTTGGTTTTGGTAAAAAAATCGAGAGAATCACCCCCTAATTAGTATATTAAATGACCTTAATCGTTACGAATTCACAACTTTCTTGACTCGTGTGTAAATTGTTTATATGATCTGTAAGTTTCATCGTTTCAAAGTCCTTATTATTGAAAGGGCTGTAGTTAAAAGGGGTTGAACGAGTCACTGATCACGAATGTATGCAAATTTAGAAACACCAAATCTTAATCAATTTTTGTCTAAAAGAAAAACAAAAAATAAATGATATTCAGAAAAGCAAATCTGATTTTTTTGTTTTTCGAGATTTTTGGTATCTCTAACAATTTTTAAGTTATTTTGAAAAAAAGCATATTTTTCAAAATTTAAATTTTTAAAATTTTTATTTTGAAACCAAATTTTTTAAAAAATAAGCACTTTGAATTGATGAAACTTACAGATCATATAAACACAACATAAGTAAAATAAATTGTGGAGCTGTAACGATTAATTTCATTTAAGTTGCTAATTAGGGAGTGGTTTTCCCGATTTTTTTTTGCAAGAACAAAAGAGACCAACTTTATTTTGAGCGTAACTTGCTTAAATTTAATGCTAGAAACTTATTGTAAAGACAGAAATAAAGCTTTTTTAAACACTTTAAATAAGTTATAATGGGTTTTCCCCAAAAAGCGCTTAATTTTTTGGATATTTCACGTCGAAAATATTCTATTTGAAATTTGGTGAATATGAACCTATTTTTCATTGGATATAACTCTGGTTCTACGATATCCAGAGACCTAACGCGTACACCATTTTTTTTACTTTTTTATATGCTATATTTTTGTTAAGAAAGTTTTTTTTCGACAAAATACTTACTTTTTGAGTTAGTTGCGAAAAACCGTCTAAAAATGTGGTTATTTTGTTGAAAAATGAACATATTCACTCGCAAATAACTAGAAAAGTGTTAGACTTAGCGAAAAAGCTCTATAGAACAAAAGTTACTTAAAATTAATCAATTTACCCATTTCCGGAATTATTTTGGACATATATTTTTTCACCCCCAATAGGGGGTGAAAGTCACCCGCAGGGCAAAAGCACACATCGTCACAATATCACTTTTTTTCTTCGACATGTAAGCTATACGTATGCCAAATTTCATGTCAATCCAAGCGGTTCTTTAAAATTTAGAGCAAAAACCGTGAAAGAATTACCTAATTTTTGAATTTCTGTGTTCGGAGAAAGGTGGCGTCTCTCATAGCTGACTTGCGAGCTTACTTTTGAATTTGAAAGAGACGCGTCTTTGGATCGTGTAATTTAGGTAAAATTTGTATGCTAATTATTTTGAGGCATCTGGCTTTCCTGGATAAATGTACCTATTACACATAGTGAGGCTAGATAATAGGTGTAGTGTGTATATTTTAGTATTTAGCCCAAGCCGAAAAGGGATTATTTATTCAAAGACGTGGTCACTTCGCACGCTAGGCAGGTATGAATAATTTTCGATTAATTTTGGTACAATATTAAGGTCTATGAACCCAGTTTACTTATGTGGGCCTTCTATTTTTCTAGCGCCGTATATGAGGTCTATAGGGAGTATTATTTGTAGTAAAGAAGCTCCATAGGAGATCGTAGCGTGATTGACCGTAGTAAAAACCCTGATAGGCTTAAGCGGTAAGTAATTCATACGATGATTAAATTCTTATGTATTGAGGGACAGACAACCAGTGTCTTAATTTTATTTAGTGTTTATTGAAGCCCGTTGGCTAAGGGTTTATTCTTGATCTGTTGCTAAGCCTCCTACAATGTGGATGACATTGCAAGGTAATTTCTAGGCTTTGTTATAAGTGGTAAAAGCCTGTTTAAATAAAATCAGTAACAACTTATTGAAATATTTATGATATTATAACAGGGTGTTACGAGAAGAACCTAGTTGAAATAGATTTATTGATATGGAATAGATTTAGTGATTCATAGCACCGTACGAGATGACAATATTACTTCGATGGATGCAACTGTCAATTGGGAATTGAGTAGGCAATGGGTTTAGCAACCGAGAATAAACGATTAAATAAGTTCATTATAATAAGTGTCTAATTAGCTTTGTTTTTATTTTAGGGGTTTTTCGTTTTACTTGGAGTTTTGGTTTTTGGAGTTTTTTTTGTTGGATATTTGGATTTTTGGATTTTTGTATTTGGTTTCTGGTTTTACTTTTTGTGGATGTTTTTGGTTACATTTGGATGCTAAGGATCGTCATTGGATACAAGTATATGTGGTGAATAAGTTTTCTACTAACGATTTGTAGTTTGATACTAGACTATGGAGGATATCAAGTTTTTATAACAATGTTAAACATTTAAATTCATTTGTCCTATTTATTGTATATATTTAATGATAGTAAACATTTTAGGTTCTTTTTTGTTAACAAATTAACGTGTTCTCTTTGTTTTTTTTTTATTATTGGGAGTAATTGGGAATAGACATACATTCAACTTTATATACATAAAACTTATTATAGAGGACAATATAGTACATTACTTTTAGATTTGTATTAGTGGTACTCATGAGCTCATGCGGCAACTATAGGGTAGGCACTAGTATCGCCAATATTTAAAATATTATTTCTAATCTGTAAATTTAAAATAATTTGATATTCGTTTCCTTAGCCACATTATACTACCAATGACTGTATTTTTTTTATTTTCATACTTATTTGTGTTGCAACTGTTCAATAAATAGATGTAAGTAAACCTATAACGAGATTTATTGGTCAACTGGCAAATCGGGTGAATTCTTTGTAGCATTTATTGTAGTACGAGTTGACTGGCGCCCTAAATTCCATCATTTTTAAATGGTTTTAGCTAACGGACCCACTCCGTCTCCACTGTTAACTTTAAAAGCTAGCCGCAAATGCTTTTGTCGCCCTATCCACATTCGTTGTGATAGTATGGTAGGGTGATAGTATAACAACATAAACCTTTTTTTAATAAATTGATAATAGGTGTAGCTTATAATGCTTGTTGGTTAAACAAAAACTACTAATTTAAGCATTTTTTTTATATAAGCGTCTTTTGTAAGCCGGTCGTACTGCGGCCAGTTAGCTTCCGCATCCGAATTATTTTTGAAATTTTGCTTAACCTTTGTGTCTATACCCAGGTACGTTAGTGTCATTGGTAACTGTTTTATCTAAATCATTGGCGACAGTATAAATGTTTTTATTCCAGCTTCTAGTTATTCCTAAAATTAGTCAGAATGAAGAGATTTGTAATAAAATCCAAAGAAAAAAAAATGAATATAATATATTATTAAAAAAACCTGTCAAAGTTTTTACACCATTATGTCCACACCCGTGGCACCCGGGTAACACTAGTGTTTAGTAAATCATGAAGCTGTGTCTACTTTTTTATAATAAAAGTGATATAGAAACATAAATAAAAGTTACATTTCAAACATATTGTCCGCACTTACTTATATTTATTGAGTGTTCGTTACGTAGTGGTCGATTACAAACATTACATGTTTTCGTGTCTTTCTTAGCCGCTTTCTCGCTAAAGACATGCAAATATAGCAATTTCGAACAATTCTGAGACATCCAGTAGAATCTCGGAGAGGTAATGACTCTGCTGTATTACCTGAATCTGTAGGTAGAGGTTTTCCTAACATACACTCAATTGCTGACCATGATGAAAAATTTCGATATACATTTGGTACTTTTGATCTAGCAAAAATTGCAAGCATCGCTATTTGTTTCCCTAAGTATTGTAGAAAAATTCTACGCTTACTAGTTTCAGTAAAACTCTGTGGATTTGTATTATAGGTTGCTAGTTGTGCTACGTCTAGGATAATGTAAAAGGAGACTACTCGTCAACGTAAAGTTCTGCGTTTAGTGGAATAATGAGAAACCATTTTTTCCATGTTGTCTACGCCTCCTTTAGTTTTATTATAGTACTCTATTATTTCAGGTTTATTTTTTTAGCCACTTAAATTATCGTTGTCATGCTTTGTTGATTGTTGGCAGCAAAATAACGAGTTTTTTCTTTTTTGGCACCATAATGAACAAATGATAGCCTGAGCTGCACTGAATCCGTATAATGACGATTCAGGCTCACGCTCTGGCGAATATAGCAATTCTTGTGGAACATATGGTTTGTTTCTTTTCAAAGTACCAACTGATTCCATAGATAAATTTAAAGGCCACAGAAGACGGGCTAGTGGAATAGCTGTTGTGAAAAAATTATCCATTTTTATATTTCGTCCAGAATTTTTATATCTCTAACATAAATCTTTTACTACGCGTTCACCTTGATTAGTTACCCGTCCAGTTGAATTTTTTCCAGTATTTATTTGTCTATTAAGTGGACACGAATTATCGTCAAGCGAATTATTGTCTCCATTACTCTTTAATGCATATAGTGAAGCCATTTTTGAAGAAGCTTTGCTATCTTAAAGTGAAGGAATAATAATTAACGGAAGATCTATTAACAACATAAGATATGTAGATGACACCGTGATTATGGCAAGCTCTGCTGAAAAACTCCAACTACTACTGAACAAAACAAACAATTTCTGTGAAGAATATGGACTAAAAATGAATATAAAAAAGACCAAATACATGATAATAACTAAGAAAACAAGCATACAAACAAGCATACATTTGGGAAATGTACCGATAGAAAGGGTTGATAAATACAAAATACCTAGGAACCTGGATTTCAGAGAAAAATGATCAAACAACAGAAATAAGGACCAGGATAGAAATAGCAAGAAATGCGTTTGTAAAAATGAAAACAGTTCTGTGCAACAAAGACCTTAGCTTAGAACTGAGAGTAAGAGCTTTGAGATGCTACGTGTTCTCGATACTACAATATGGACTTGAAAGCTGGACATTAAAGCAAGAACACATAAATAAGCTACAGTAATTTGAAATGTGGTGTTACAGAAGAATGCTTAGAATAGCATGGACACAGAGGAAAACGAACACGGAAGTACTTCGAGAAATGTGTAAAGAAAGGGAAATAATAAACACAATAAACACAAGAAAGTTACAATATCTGGGACACGTAATGAGGGGACCGCGATATGAAATGCTAAGACTGATTATACAGGGAAAGATAAGAGGCGGAAAGAGTATAGGAAGAAGGAGAGTGTCATGGTTAAATAATTTAAGGGACTGGTTTAGATGCAGTTCTATAGAACTCTTTAGAACAGCGGTGGATAGAGTAAAGATAGTGATGATGATATCCAACCTCCGATTAGGAGACTGCACTTGAAGAAGAAGAAGAAGAATTATCGTCAAACCTACAAGCTAAGTGTGCCGAAACGATGCCAAGTACCTGGGCAGCACGGGTATAGACATAACGGTTAATTAGGCAACTTATTTTTTTTTCGATTCAGATATGTTCATGTAGCCCTACTAAAGAGGTCAGGAGAAGCCAAAACGGACTTATAGGGATGGTAGATCATCTCTGAACTGAAACGAAACATAAGCTGTTTTTCATTAATTTTTTATGTATTTTTCTTGGTAGTGAAAACTTGAAACCCATTTATCTCAAAACATGATTTTTTGAGTTGCGCCTCTATTGCAGCCCATGGATGATATAATTTAAAAAATGACCTACTGACACACTGTGTAGGGTTTTTTGTGTATTTTCGCCATATTTATTCTTAAGCCTTCGCTGTTTGGCAGTTGAGCGTTTTATCACATTATTACTGAAATATTTTCATACATAGTCGGAGCGAATCCTCTAATTATAAAGGACAACACAATTTATATGCAAACACTTTATGAGAGACCATTTATAAAATAAAAATATGCAAATCCTTAAAGTAAATAAATAGGGCTTTTTAGCGACTGGACAGAAACGGTCCAACATTTTTATTGTGGCGAGGTCGATAAAAAATTTCATTTGTGGCGCTAAATATTACCTGGCTTTAATAAGTCAACAAGTATAGCAAACATTTTTGTATGTCCGTTATTATTTATTCGCTGAGATGTTGCGTTGTAACTACAGAGTTTAACGACTCATAAAAGGTTCATTTTTGATATGTTTAAAAGGAATGATATTTGTTTTATTCATATGAATAAAAATGTGTAATGACACAGTATTTTTGGAGTCTATAGATCATTATCTGGAATTGTTTCTTCCTGATATAACGTACTGCAACTCGAAATTACTTACTCGAGAGAGGTACCTCTTGAAATAATTAAAACGATCGAAAATATCTACCAAAACAACACAATAAAAGTAAAAGTGGACGATGAATTAATTGACCCAATTGAAGCCGGCAAAAGGATAAGGCAGGGGGATTCGTTGAATCCTTTATTGTTCAACCTGATCATGGACGAAATAATAAAAAAATTAAGAACTAAAAAAGGATACCAAATGGGAGAAAAACAACTTAAAATAATCTGCTATGCGAACGATGCAATACTAATCTCTCAAAATGAAGATGATTTACAACGTATGATGCACCAAGTGGGAGAAAAACAACTTAAAATAATCTGCTATGCGAACGATGCAATACTAATCTCTCAAAGTGAAGATGATTTACAAGGTATGATGCACCAATTCAACATAATCGCCAGAAAATTTAACATGTTAATTTCCTCACGAAAGACCAAATGCATGGTTATAACAGCAGATTCAATAAGATGTAAATTGGAGCTGGAAGATCAGATATTAGAACAAGTGATGGAGTTTAAATCACTAGGCATCACAGTATCTAGGGGTGTAAGAATGTGTTATAGAGGTAGCACCTTTTATTGGAACGACCACATCAAACGTCATCGACGGGAGATTGTTTTTGATAACTGGTCCTGATAAGACACTCAACTCTCACTTATGGCTCCATGTGCCACATCCCCGGCAACTGCATTGATCTGCAGGCTAAACTAAGTGAGGGTGGCCAGACATGGTGATAGGTTGGACAGTGGCAGCTGGCTGTTACAAAACTGACCATGCGGCGAGAATCATAGCCACAGAAACGGCACATATACAGCGGTGCAGAAGGCAAAGGGAAACCACTGCCCTATTTTCCCAAGAGAATTTCTTCCCATAACGGTGACAATTTCAGTAAGTGAAGATGGAATGTCGGTTCCGGGTCGGATGGTGTGAAATTTGCTACCGGCTGCCAAGGTGTGAGGGACCAGGCACCTGGCAGAAATTGTGCGACTGAATCCAAATTTTCATTTAATTTAAGAAAATGTCAGCGAATTGGTATCTTTTTTTTTTGGACTGAGGTGGAACGCTCTTAGCAGACTAGGGAAGGTATCCCTAGTACTGTTGGACTCGGACAGGAAAGGAGAACACGCTAGGGCGCGCCAGCCACAATATGGCCCGTGCGTCCCGCATGCCCCCCATGACCAGCCGCCTACCAACTAAAACCACCCCCTCTTCCGACCCGGAATATCCCTGGACGTGCTCCTTAGGGAGCGATGCATGGGGATATCCCGAGCTGTCTGAAAGAAAGTAACCAGAAGCATTGGTTCATTTAAGGGTCTATTTTCCAGCCTAGAAACGGTAGGACTAAATAGAGAAAAGTCTGATTCCTACACGGAGGAAGGTGGGCCAACCCCTGCCTGAAGACGGCAGGGCTTGGGTGACTGTTCTGTAGTATGGCGGATAGAATGAGCCCTAGAAGAATTAGGGTCATATTTTTCTGACGCGGATTATTTTTTTTATTATTTCTTATTTTGCTTTTTTTTATTCTTTTTTTATTTTTTATATTTATTTTTTTATTTTACAACTATTGTGTTGACCCGCCTCACCCATTCTGCTCCAGTCGTTCCAACTCGGATTTTCTCTTAACTATACCGGTTATAATGTCAATTATGGCCTCGAAATCCGCCTTGTTTCCGACCGCAAAATTAACAATATTGTGAGGGCCGATGTCGCCAAACCTACTACGTAGCCTGACCCGCTCGTGAGCAAAGACGCTGCACTGGAAAACGCAGTGTTCTGCGTCTTCCCTCACGCGACAGGTCCGGCACAGGTCGTCGTCCGACTTCCCGATCCTGTGGGTGAATGCCCTGAATGACCCATGACCGGTCAAAAATTGTGTAAAGTAAAAATTTACTCTCTTGAACTCGCAGGCGTACCACGACTCTACGTTCGGGATCAGCCTTTTGGTCCACTGGGCTTTGGTAGATTCCGCCTCCCATTCCAGCTGCCAGTCCGCCAGGAGTTGTTGTCGTGCGGCCGATCTTACCTCGGGTAAGTGGCCGTGGCGGTGCTCATATAGGAACTGGCGTTCCTTAGCTAGCAGATGTATGGGAGGGGCGCCCGCGATCACCTGTAGAGCCACGGTTGATGCAGTCTTGTATGAGCTTACTACATTCAACAGAGGCTTTCTTTGTGCCTTGTTTATCATATCTCTGTATTTATTGTGACGTAGAACCTCAACCCAGACCGGAACCCCATAGAAAAGAGTAGACTGTACGACGTGTAGGTACAGTCTTCTCCGGGCACTACTTGGCCCTCCGATATTTGGTGTTATTTTCCGGAGAGCTGCAGTTTGTGCCTCGGCCTTCCTCACCACCCTTGCGAGTTGTTTGGTGAATCCCAGCCCTTTGTCGAGGTCCACGCCAAGATATTTGGCACAGAGGCTCGACTTGACCTCGCTGTTTCCAAAATGGAACAACAGGTCCGGTCTATCCCTAGGTCCCTTTAGGATAACCACCTCTGTCTTACCGCCTGCGAGTTCAAGGTCGTTCTCGTTCATCCAGGCATTCACCCGCCTGAAACACATCTCGGCCGTACTAACCACCTCCCAGTACATATCGCTGGTTACGAGAATGGCCAGGTCATCAGCGTATGCAACCGCGATGCAGTCCCGACCGTATCGTATATTTAAGACGTCGTCGTAGAGGATGTTCCACAGCGTCGGGCCTAAGACGGACCCTTGTGGAACACCTGCCGTAAGTTTAATGTCGTCGTTACCTGCAGACACGTATCTATTAGTTAGGTAGCTTTTGATCACGTTTGTCAGATAACTCGACACGTTGAGGGCCTCCATCCTGCGGACTATATGTCCCCAACCTGCCGAGTTAAATGCATTTTTAACATCGAACATGATCACTACTGCCCACCTCCTCGCCGTGGCTTTAACGCGGTCTGTAATGAACTTAACAGCATCTACCGCCGATCTGGCTTTCCTGAATCCGAATTGCCTATCAGAGATGGCGTTTATAGCATCCAATTCCGCTTGTAGGCGGTTCTTAACTACGTTTTCGTAGAGTTTGCCTAGACTATCAAGGAGACAGATCGGTCGGTAGGAGCTGGCCTCCTCCGGATTTTTACCGGGCTTCGGAATTAGGGTGAGGCGTGCCCTCTTCAAAACGTCAGGGAAAATTTGAGCCGTGAGGAGCTGGGTCAGTACCGATCTGACCAACTCAGGCTGCGCTGCTACCAAAATTTTAACGGCCTCCGGCGGCACACGGTCCGGTCCCGGCGACTTCCCAGTCTTGATCGCTTCCACTGCTCTGGTGAGTTCCATGGAAGTGACGGCTTCAGGGCGCTCACATGTGGCGGGCACGAAGAACAAATCAGGCTTCCTGGGAAAGAGGATGCCCGCAATGTCTCTCGTTCTACTCTCGGTGAGTCTATATGGGGCTTCGACACGCAGGGCCTTAGTGGCAATCCTGTAGGCCTCGCCCCATATGTCGTCCTCGAGCGCATCGCACAGGTTCATCCAGCACATACGTTTGGACCTCCTGATGACCTTGGTGAGGTCCTTTTTGGCTTCTTTGTATGTGTCCCTGGATTGCAGGGTTCTGTCCCTCTGTGCGATGCGTCTTAGTCTGAAACAGTTAATTCTAGTTGCTTGTACCTCCTCGTTCCACCAGTACGGTACCGTATACGGAATCTGGCTGCGCCTCGTGCTCGCCCTATGCGCGCGTATCATGACATCTCTAAGGCTGGCAAAGTCAGGGACCTCCCCGCGGAGATCCCTAACACGGTCGATGAAGGTTGCCCTATCGAAAGTCATGAACTTTCTACCGCCACGGGTCGACCCCCTGGATCCGATCTCGTAGGATATATACTTGTGGAATGTGAATAGATTGTCTTCCAGCACATCCCACTTCGTGACCCTACTGGAATACTTGGTTGACACCAGCGTAACGTCGATATGGGTGCGCGAATCCCCCCTCTCGAAAGTAGGCTTACCGTTATTCGCGGTGACCAGATCGAGAGAGGAGATCCACTCATTCCATACCTCTCCTCTACTGTCGTTCCTTGGGGAACCCCATAGAACGGATTTCGCGTTTATATCCCCGGCTATGATGAAATCCTTTTCCACCAGAGCAGCTTCCATGATGCTGTCCACCTTATCTCGGTAGACCGCCATGTTGACGTTAGGAGAGATGTAGCAGGCTATAATAGCCACATCAACTAAGTTGATTTTGACTACACTCTCCTTCCTTTGGATCTTTTTTATACTCACGTTCTTATTGATAAGGTGGACAGCGACGTCGCGGAGCACATCCGTCACCCACCCAAACTTACTAGCGATATTTTTATTGGGTTCTGGTACGATCACCAGATCCGCCCCGATGTCTAAGGCCTTCGCATAGACCAAGTCGTGCGCCACCTTGGCTCTACCAACATTCACTTGTAAAATCCTGAGCTGTCTGTTCGCCGCCGTCGTCATCGCGCTAGTAACGAAAAACTAATCAACCAATAGTCCCGAAGTGTAAAAGCAGAATGGGTGAACACTAATCGACATTTCTTACATTTTCCTCGGCCCCAGAGCCATCCTGATGGGAAGACTCCTTGGGGGGTAGCGTACTTGTGCTGCCACTACCGCTGCATTGTTCTTGAGGGGGGTTTGAGACATCCAAGGTTCCCTTTCCTAGGTGGGGGGGTGGAAAGGGGGAACTCGTCGTCTCCCTAACACGACGCAAATTCTCTGTGGCCTCATTTAGCATCACATCGTAATTATCCAAAAGTCCTTCATCGGTAAACACTCCTCCGTTGAACACCTCGTCATCCATCCTCTCCAGGTCTTCTGTAGTAGGAGGGCGACGGCTTAAGGCCTCATTTATTTCGGTCTCCTCCTGTTGCGTGCGAGAAGTAGCAGCGATATCTTGGGTAGGAATATCTTCCTTAGACGGAGTCCCCGCGCGTTTTGTTTTAGTGACTTTATTTCCGGTGGCCGGCCGCTGGTTAAATAGTGGTGGGGAAGGTTCGGAGGATCTACCTTGGTCCGCCGCCTTTACTTTCTGAAGCGCCTCTCGGAAGGCAGGACATCTCCCGCTGCCGATGCGGTGCGACTGCTCGCACACCGCGCAGAACTCCTCTTCTTTGCAAGCATCGAAAGCATGCCCCTTCTTGCCGCAGTTTTGACAGCACCCAGTGCGGTCGGGTCCATTACACTTACTACTTTCATGGAGGTAGCTCCAGCACCTTTGGCATTTTTTCACAATGTACCTCTTCTCCACCTCGCAGCGTACGAGGCCGACCTTGAGGTGTCCGACTTCCAATATTTTCGTGGCCGCCTGTGCGCTTAGTACCACCGTGGCCGCCTTGGTACTGTTACGCATTGGTCTGAGTTGCTTAATTAGGAAACTGGGCTCCCAGGTGCCCAATTCCTTTTTAATGGCTGCCTTTAGATGTGATTCCTCAGTATTTTCGGTCATGCCTCTTATATGTATGATGGCCTGCTTCTCCGCACCCACCATCTTGGCCGTTAACCCGCTCTCCTTGTTAGTGATGGCGGTTTTGATGCTGTTGGCTGCATCCTGGTCCTTATCCAGAGTAATAAGAAGGTTCCCATCTTTAGTGCTGCGCAGACTACGGATGGCATCTTTCGCCTTCGAGTCCCCAACAGCTTTCTCCACCCCCTCGAGTAATTGTGAATAAGACGAATCTTTCTTCGAGACTATGAATCCATAGGTGAGCCTTTCTTTCCCTGTGGCCGTAGTATGGATCTGCACCTTACTTACCTCCGTCTTCGAGAAGATGACTTCAGCCATCTTCCGCAAATCATGCACCTGCATGAAACTAAGGTGATGTAGTGCCACCGAGCCTCCCGCCTTGGTTTCTTCTCTGACCCGCTCCAGGGCGAGCCATATTTTCTCCGGTGTATTGGCCTTTACTTTAACGATTCTCTCCTCCGTCGTTTTCCTTACGCCGCCTACTCTCACCGTATAGGAGTTTTCCATCACCTCGAAGTCGCCTTCGAGGGTGGAGAGAGCCGGGTATCTGTCCCTGTATAATCTCTGTATAGACAGGGCCATATTTGGGTCGTTTGACTCTAAGGCCACAACTTTCACGTTGCAGACCGAGTCAAGGGGGTTCCGCACTTCAACGCTTGTCTTTTTAAAGATCCAATCAGGCCAATCAAAGCGAGCGTGCCTCTGAAAGTCTTCGTAAGAGTTTACTCCATCAAAACTCGTCATCCTGACCGCGCTGGGGGGACCGTGCCATGCGTCGGTTTGGGTACCGCATTCCACGGTTTTTTTGGCTCCCATATCAACCTGGGTCTCCTTCTCTATTAACAGTTTCTCTACTGGTTCCATTGAGTTCTTAACCAGCCAGTCTTTCACCAGATCCATCTTCTGGAAAGAATGTCTTTTTGCGAGGTTCTTACACAAGTCCTTAATGGGCTTCGGTGTGGTAGTGTGCTCTTTAACTAGCGAATCAAACTTTAAAAGCTGCTTCGATATGTCCGCAAGGTAGTCGAGTAACTCGATTGCCTCATAGCATGTCTTCTTTTTGTATACTTTTTCTTCCGGCTTGTCGCCGGTGGACATTTTTCTTTTAGTATAAATGGCTTCAGGGGGGTAGTTTATAGAACTCCTCCTCTTAAAGTGGTCTGTTATCCTTCCAGATTCACCGCTCTGGTTGCCCGCGTTTTTTTTAATTGTGTATGAGCTCATATAGGTCCCACGAGTAGCAAGGGAACTAGTTTTTCGCCACCACAGAGCCCCGCGTGTGGTGGTAAGGCTACGTTGCAACGAGGTTTCGCCAGGTGCCCCGAGGGAACCGTTCATGGCCACGTATCGTGTGGTCATCCATCCTTCGGCACGGTGTCCCACACCTTGGATTACGGATTTTTTATTGAGGTTTTCCCCTCTAGGCTTTTTCTCACGGTTGCCTCCGGGCGCAATGGCAGTCTGTATCCACAGTCTGCCTGGAATTTCCGCGCAACTGCTGCTTCCCCAGCTACGCGGGATTGGTTTAGGGATGTGGTGGGAGAAGTGGTTAGGTGGAGGTAAGACATGTCGGCTACATTTAGGGTGTGATGGTCATTTTAAAGAAAATGAAGAGAGTTTGGCGGAGGTCGAGGAAAACCTCGACCCCCATCCAAGTGGGGGGAGACGATCAAAGCAAAGAGGGGTTTGTGTAGCCGCAGGAAAGTTGGAAGGTAGACAAAAACGCTGAAGGCGAAGGCGCAGCAACTGCTCGCCCCAGTTGCTGCGCCCTCTAGCGTCCAGCGGCGGTGTCCGGCGCCCACCCAGTGCACAGTCGCTGGACGCTGGGACTGTATTTGGTTTCACTGGTCGTGCCCTCTTCACAAAAACAGAGACCAAGACCAGTTACTCGGCCCTCCCACCAACGTCGAGGAAAAAAATTACAGCCCCGGGGAGGGAGCGAATTGGTACCTGGAACGTCCAGGGACTGATCCAAAACCCTGGAAAGTTACACATAATTGAAAAAGAAATGGCAGACCACAATATTTCGGTACTGGGACTCTCTCAAACTCACTGGAGAGGTAAAGGGCATTTTAAAACAACTGCTGGCAACGTCGTCTATTTTTCAGGCCCAGATAACAAAAGTACAAATGGAGTCGCAATAGTTGTACTCTCTAAATTTAACGACTGCGTAATTGGATATAATACTATTGATGACAGGATAATATCCCTTAAAATGAGAATATCCACCACTACCCTACACCTTGTCCAGGAATACGCTCCTACAACAGCTGCACAAGAAGAAGACATCAACAGGTTCTATGGTCGTCTAAAAGAAAGTGTTCGCGCTATTCCGAATCGTGAACTCATCATAATTCTAGGAGATTTTAACGCCAAAGTGGGGTCAACTAACGAAAATACTGAAGGAGTGCTGGGCAAAAATGGACTGGGACAGAGAGATGAAAATGGCGACCCTCTAGTGGAGTTCTGTGTAGAACAATATCTTACAATTACAAGCACGTTATATCAACATCATCCACGGAGATTATACACATGGCGCAGCCCAGATGGACGAACAAGGAATCAAATAGACTACATCCTAATAAGATCAAGATGGAAGTCGTCGGCCATCAAATGTAAAACATATCCTGGCGCAGACTGTGGAAACGATCATCAACTCCTGGTATTGAACGTTCGACTTCGTTTTTAAGTTCCCAAAAGAAGACCCCAGAGAAAAGTCATGTCTCTAAATCCATCAAAAATCAATGACTTCCAACACAACCTAGAAGAAGCTCTCTCTTTATACCAAGTAGATAGTGACCCTGAGAGCACTTGGATTTATTTTAAAGATAAGGTAATCGAGGCTGCAAAAGACTGTGAGGCAGCGGTTTCCACTGACCGTAAGCCATGGATATCCGATAATACGTGGACTGTGGTTCAAGGCAGAAAAGAACACAAAACTAGACATGGAACCAACGACGAATACAGACCGTTATATAAAGAAATCAAAAAACAGTGCCGCAAAGACAAAGCGGATTACATCTCTCAAATATGCAGAGAGATAGAGGAACATGGCTGTCGAAATGAACTGAGGGATTTATTCCAGAAGATCAAACTCCTTACCAGAAAATTTAAACCTCAAACGTGGTCTGTAATAGATAAGGAAGGTAATCTAAAGACCGACACTAACGAAATATTGGAAACATGGCGAAACTATTGTGACGAGCTATATAAAAATAACGAGGTATCATCAGAACATCAGTGGCCCTCTGACTACCCTAGAGAACCTACTGTCTTACTCGCTGAAGTCAAAGATGCAATTAAATCACTAAAGAGAAATAAATCCCCAGGCATTGATTCAGTACCATGTGAAATACTAGAGTTACTAGGTGACAAAGGAATACATATCATCCATTCTATCTGTGTCGCTGTTTGGAATTCAGGAAAATGGCCATCTGATTGGTGCACCTCAATTTATATCCCGCTACACAAAAAAGGAACTACTACCAGATGTGAAAACTACCGCACATTGTCACTAATAACACATGCTAGTAAAATCTTGTTGCATATCATCAAAAACAGATTAAAAGCCTATCTACATTACCAAATACCTCAGGAACAAGCGGGATTTGTAATGGGTAAAGGTACAAGGGAACAAATCCTGAACCTGAGACAACTTACTGCAAAGTCTAGAGAATTTCAAGTACCTACGATTATATGCTTCGTTGACTACCAAAAGGCATTTGGTTGTGTGAGCTGGATAAATCTGTGGTCAATTTTAATAGAAATGGGCGCACCAATGCACCTAGTGACACTTATTAAAAATCTGTACCAGTCTAATATAGCGACAGTACGACTTGATCAGAAGTTCTCAAACCAATTCAAGACCGAGAGAGATGTTAGACAAGGATGCGTGTTGTCACCTGACTTATTTAACATTTTTGGTGAACAACATGTCATGAGGATGGTTTTAGAAGGATGGGCCGGTGGAGTAACAGTAGCCGGACACTACACTTATAGCAGCAAATGAGCAAGAAATGTTTGATCTTCTGCGAAGAGTTGAGCACGAAAGCAATAAAGTTGGCCTGAAAATCAATAAAGCTAAGACAAAAATAATGGTGGTCGACAGATTCGACACTATTCACTGACTAACATGTTACAGGAATACCAGATAGTAAACACCTTTGTCTATCTCGGGTCTAGTATAACTAACGATGGCAACTGTGAAGCAGAAGTTCGGAGACGTATTGGTATGGCAAAAAATGCGATGAGTCGCCTAACTAAAGTTTGGAAAGACAGATCTATCTCTCAAAATATCAAGATGAGACTGGTGAATAGCCTTGTATTCTCAATATTTCTATACGGAGCAGAGACTTGGACTCTCCGCGCATGCAAGCGCCAAAAAATTGATGCCTTGGAGATGTGGTGCTGGAGAAGAATGCTGCGCATACCATGGACAGCTCATAGGACAAACGTTTCCATTCTAAACCAACTCAATATTAAAAAAAGGCTGTCCACAATATGTCTGCAACGAATTCTGCAATTCTTTGGTCACATGGTACGCAGAGGTGAAGACAGTCTGGAGAGATTAATCGTTACTGGAAACGTTCCGGGAAGATGATCAAGAGGACGATCACCAACTAGATGGTCCGACCAAATAAAGAATTCAGCTGGAAACTCATTCTGCGAAGCTCCTGGAGCAGCTGAAGATAGAGACCAATGGAGAAACATTGTTAGGAATATTGGAAAAAATCACGATCCTCAGTAATAGGGAAACGACAAGAGAGAAAGATCACAGTATCTAGCTACGGAAGACTCGAAACAGTAGTGGAAGATCAAGTTAATAGAGCAAACAAAGCCGTAGGTTTCCTGAATGACAAAATATAGAGAAATAAAAATATCAAATAATAAATGAAAGGTAGTATTTACAAAACAGTCATCAGACCAATAATGACATACGCGGCAGAAACACGACCCGACAGAGAGAGGACAAAAAGATTGCTCGAAACAGCGGAGATAAAAACCCTTCGAAAAATCGATGGTAAGACTCTATGAGACAGAGCTAAACTACAGATATACGACGGAGATGCAAGGTGTATAACATTAATAACTGGGTAAGAAACAGAAGAATAGAATGGAATGACCACATAAGCCGAATGACAACAAATAGGGTAATCAGAACAGCGAGAGACGGTTCCCCAATAGTAAGACGATCAGTGGGAAGACCACGAAAATGATGGAACGACAACTTACTAGCGGAACATTGAAAAAACAGACAGAGTAATGTCTATACAAAATGAAGAAGAAGAGAACTCGAAGTAATAGTAAAAGTCTGTTACGGTAACTTGTTCTTCATTTTCCACTTACTAATGATGCTCTTCAAATTTCGTGCTATTTATAGTATTTACGTGCAATTTGAGCGTTAAGGAATTATTTGAAGCCGCATTTTAATTATTGACGAATCTTGCAACAAGAAAAAATCCAAAATAAATAAAGCAAAAAGTCATAGAGCTCGAAGGCATCATAAAAGGAGCAGCTCTGAGAAGCACAATATGATTAGGAAAAAGGAGAGTGACAAAAAGAGATCCAGAAAAATAATAAAAAATCACGGATAAGGAGACCTACCGAATCGACAATTAGGCACTAATAGAACATAGAAGCGAAAAGTGCACATTACGTGAAAGAGATAGAGGAACTGACCAAAACGTACAAGAAATATAGAAGCTCTAAAAACATTAAGAAAACAAAGGTGAGGAGGACTAGCAAGAGAGAGTGTGCAATTAATTATCATCAAGACTAAGACATAGATATATAAGAAGTTTAAAAAACAGAACTAAAAGAAGTTCACTAAGAGAAGTACATGGTCCAGACGAAGTCACTAACAGGGCTCTGAAATATCTTGTCATCATGACAGAACAGGAACGGAATCAGGAAAGAACAGCACATTTCCTTAAAATTACAGGCCGATTAGCTAACATCCAGCAGACAGCAAGATAGTAGAGCAAGTCGTCCAAACCAGACTCCAATCGGAGACAGACAGGCTAAAATTAATCCCAGAAACACAATTCGAGATCGTACTTACAGAGTACACACAGCTGGATTAAATTATTGAAGACTACCCAAACCAGATCCTATGAGACGTAATATGATGTGTTCCATAAAGGAACGGACAAAACACCAAAAAACAAACAAAACTAAACTTCAAATAAAGTCTAGTAAAAGTAGTTCTATCAGAAGAGGAAATCACGCTCACCTTGAGAAATCGTACTTGTAATCCTAATTGTAAAAAAACTTCATATGGTTTCTTCCAGATTTTTTCCTCATGATATACAATGGGATCACTAACAGTAGACTAGCATTATTGAATGTGGTGGTCTTTTTAAAGACAAATCACACACTGTGATTTTTCTGACGAATATTCCTAAGCTAAAGTTAATTTCATATAATTGAATATCATCATCATCATCATCATTATCCAGCCTTCTGCATCCAAAGTTGAACATAGGCCTACCCTAATTTCTTTCAGTTTTGTCGATCTTGGGCTTTGTGCAACCAATTCCCATCAATCCTTTTGACGTCGTCTGTCCATCGTGTAGGTGGTCTACCTCTACGTCTTCTGTATTCTCTTGATCTCCACACTGTAATTTTTTGGGTCCACCTCCCGTCCTTAATTCTCGCTATATGGCCCACCCAATTCCACTTCAGCTATGCTACTCGCCCTATGACATCTGTGACGTCTGTCCTTCTTCTGATTTCTTCGTTTCTGACCCTGCCTCTGAGAGTTAGTCCCAGTAGTGACCGTTCCATTCTCCTTTGGGCCACTCTAAGTTTCGTTGCTGTGGGCTGGGTTAACGATAATGTTTCGGTTCCGTAAGTCATGACTAGAAGCACACATTGGTTGAACGTCTTCCTTTTCAAATAATTTGGCAAGTTGCTCTTAAAGATGTCTGATAGAGCTCCATATGCGGCCCATGCTAAGGAGACCCTTCTCTGTAATTAAGCAGTTTGATTGTCCCTGTCAATTTGGATTTGATGCCCTAAGTATTTATATTTATGGACCAATGCCATTTCGTTGTCGTCGACTTTTGAATTTGCGCTTGGTACCAGGTTTGCCATGTATTGTGTCTTTCCAAAATTTATGTTTAATCCAACTTTTTTACAGGCGGCATCTAAGTTGGTATGCATAGTTCTAATATCTATTAAGTTGTCTGTTATAAGAACTATGTCATCTGCGAATCTTAGGTGGGAGAGCCTTTCACTGTCGATATTTATTCCTTTGGCGTCCCACTCCAATTGTTTAAAAGCATGTTCAAGTACTGCCTTAAAGAGTTTGGGAGATAACGTGTCCCCCTGTCTAATTCCTTTTTTGATTTTTATAGATTTGGTATCTTTGTGTAGTCGGACAGTCATGGTTGCATTATTGTATATGTTCGCTATCAGTTTGGAGTACCTATAATCTAGACGACTTTTCTCCAATGCTCTCATTATGCTGTTAATTTCTATCGTATCAAATGCTTTGTGAAAGTCTACGAAAGCCAGGACCAATGGTCGGTTGTATTCGATAGATTTTTCTATAATTCCTTTTATGCAGCGTAGGTAGTCGTTAGTGCCAAAGTTTTTCCTAAAACCCACCTGTTATCTAGGTTGGTAAAAATACAATTTTGTTTCCAGTCTATTTGTTATTATTCTGGTGGTAGTCTAATAGGCTTAAGGGCCGGTAATTCTCGAGGTCGGTTGGATCGCTCTTTTTGTTTAATAAGATGATAAGTGCACTGTGCCATCTTGTAGGTGTTTCATTTTGGTGCAGACATAAGTTGAATAATTCATTTTTGTTGTATAAAAGTCTGTCTCATTCAATCTTTACGGCTTCTATAACGGTATTTTCTTCTCCCGGAGCTTTATTTCTTTTCATTTTTCTCAATGCGTTTCTGATTTCGTCTGTTGATATATGCATCAATTCCGATCCTTAGTTGACTAACCTTTTTCCTGAATCTTCTAGTGGCTCATCATGGTTTAGTGGGCTGTTCTATAGTTCTGTATAGAAGTCTTCTACTACCCTTAATAATTCATCTCTGTTGATCCATTATATTTCCATCACTATCCTTTAATTTCGTTATTTCTATTCTGCCATTTGTTAACTGCCTTCTTAGAATTTTTAGGCTCTTTTTATCTTCAATTTTTTGTTGAATTTGTTCGTTTTTATATTTCCGGTTTTTCGTCCTAATAGATTTTTGGATTCTTTTACTTATCTCTCTAAGTTCATGGTGTTCTTTACGTCTATTACTTTGCATTTTTCTCCCTTCTTCCTTTAATGCTTGTGTTTGGGGGCTTATTTTTATGTTATGTGATGTCTTTTGGCAGTGTATCTTCTGCCTCTCTTCTATAGCTTCTATTATAATGTCATTAAGGGTGTTAATATTTAGGTCTGTATTCCTATCGCTTTCGAGAATGCTGTTGATATGTTCTTTAAATGCATTTATATTTTTAGGCTCGGTCCAGGTGGTTGTGGACTTCTTTTTGATCATGCGGTATCTCTCTTTCCCAAGGTAGGACTTCGTCGAGACTTTTACCATTCTGTGGTCGCCACCTGTTCAAACTGGTTTAGAACTGTAACGTATTTAAAGATTTGCTTCTTGTAGGTGATTATAAAATAGATCTCGTTCCTAGTTTTTCCATTTGGGCTCTGCTACGTCCATCGAGGTTGTTCTTTTTTGTAAAGGAAGCTGTTTATTTGGAATAGATTTTTCTCCACCAGGAAACTAAGTAAAGTTTCACCGCGTTCGTTTCTATCTCCCAAACCAAATTTTCCCAGTGAGGTTTTTATATCGTCTGCCTTTCTCCCCGTGTTAGCGTTAAAGTCTCCGCATATTATGGTATAGTATGTTATTGTATCATTTAAGGCTAGAATAATGTCATCGTAGAATTCCTCTACTTCGTAGTTCTCATGGTCACTTGTTGGGGCATATACCTGTACGATTTTTAAGGAATACCGTTCATTTAGTTTTGAGGTTAAAGAAGCTAATCTAGTACAGAATATTTTTACTGATACGATGTTGCTTTCATGCTTTCTATGTACAAAGAAGCCAACGCCTCCCGTTGTTTCAGTTTCACTACCGACCTGATAGAATAAATGACCTGATTTCAGCTTTTTCAGGCTTTCTCCTCTCTGTAACTGAATATACTATTTTTAATCAAATCGTTCCAAGAACGCAACTCAAAAATATTGGCAATTCCTTTTTAAAGTAAGGTAATTTAAAATGCATAATAGGTCTGAATTAACAAAATGAACGAGTACCATTAAATTAAATTAATAGAACATTTTTTTACCAATCAACTAGATATAAATTATTTTTACCCAGCATATCTTTTTGCACGAAATACTAGAGTTGGTCCATATCCACAGTTCGCAAAGGAATTTGAGTAATAATAATATTATACCAAAGCTTCTCATACCAAAGATACAAAACTCAAAGAAATACATACAACCTAATGTTAATTTATCCCTAACATCCCTGAACAGGAAAGTGAAGATAACAGTACAGAGTTGAAGATAAGGCAAGCATGGTACACATGGTCATCTTATGGTCTCTACAGACCAATATTAGTTGTTACGTTTCCACTGCAACAATATTCCTATTACAGTTGAGTCCACGAGTCTTTACCCGTGCGTCGTTAATACCTGGCGAGATAAAACAAATATTTGATAAATCAAATTTTAACCCGTAATAGAACCAGTACCTACTTACTGTCACTTGCTGTTGCGTTTAGTAAATTTCAATATTTCCGACTTATCATCGACTTATTTCGTATAATTTAAATGATGACGCACGGTTAAAGACTCGTGGACTCAACTATACAGTCTAGCACAAGCACATCCTCACAGAATGTCAAAACTAGATACTAGGCAACTCGCATTGCCAACAATATAAATCACAGTTTAAAAGAAGTTTTGAGCTGTTCAAGCCAAGTCAAGGGCCTAGTAGATTTCGTAAAATTGTTTAACAAAAATTTAAAAACATCGGTTTCTTTTTCTTTTGATGTGCCTATCCATAACGAATGTTGGCGATCATCATGGCAATCTTTTCCACAGCAGCACGGAAAACTGCACATATATTGTGTTGAACTAAGTTCTTAAGGTTCTTTAACTTGGATGTTCTTCTTCTTCCGGGGCATCGCTTTTCAAATATTTTCCCTTGCAGGATGGCATATCTGGATTAATTTCGCATAATGTGTCAAAAGTATTCTAACTTACGAGATTTGGTGGTAGTCAATAGTCGGTTTTCTTAGTTTTCTTACTGCACATAACGTCTTCGTTCAAGGTCCACAATTCAACACCATAAAATAACAGAGGAGATGGAGCTTCGCAGTATTCTTAATTTAATGCAAAGGAAAAGATTGTGGCTCTTAAATAAGGCCATTGAAGAAGACTCCTATGGGTTTCTACGTGTGTAAAATTTAAACTAATATTATTTCTCAATTATTTATATAGACAAGATTGTCAGTGTCACTTATCGACAAGCACTCGAATTAAGTGTGCCTTAGATTCTAATTTGAAATGGCGAGCAATGTGATTAAGTCATTATTATTAAACGCTTTTCTTTACTTCAATAGTTTGCATCAAATTTTTAGACGTTAATTTGACTGAGTTTTCTTCAATGCAAATGAATGAAAATTTGCATACATATGAATTCGCGGGAACAACACATGAATAGTCATTAAAAAAATTTGTTTTGTGTTTATTAATTGTTTAAATTGTTTAAATATAAATTAATAAATGAAAATAGTTTCTGTCCTTGTGGGATCGGTACTCACCGGAGGGCCCGCAGACGTTCGGATACAATTAGCGCCTCTTTGCAAAGACAATGACGTCGACTTTGCAAAGTAACAAGACACTTACTCAACACACACACTACACATTACACCTGAGTTAGTGATAAGCTATCCAATTACGTGGCTAAAGGTTCTAGTTCTAAACCGAGGCCAGAATCAGAGAAAAAAAAATTGTTTAAATAAAAAAAAACGATTTTAATGGAAAATGCTTAAATTCTCTTGTTTTTTACAATGTAGAAACTTGAAACTTTTACGGATTGTAGCTAATGATATGAACTATACATAATTTTTTTATACATACATAACACTTTTTACGTTAATTGTTTACGTTATGTTTCAAAAATAAACAAAAAATTTTCAAATTTTGAGAGCTCTAATATTTGTTTATATATAAATCGGCTTTTATTCGTGTTAAATTTCAATACGATACGAAACAAAACTTCAACCAAAACTCGAATTTAAAAAATTTGTGTTTTTATCGTAGTCTTAGAAAAACCACCGGTAGAGCCGTTTTGTGCTACAATTAACATTAGAATTCGTTTTGTCGTATTAATTAATTAAACTCTTTTCTTTAGTTCAATCGTTTCTGGCAAATCTTTGGACGTTAATTTGACTGCCTTTTCTTCAATGCAAATGACTAAAAATTTGCAGACATATACATTCGCGGTAACAATACACGAATAGTCAATAAAAAAATTTTTGTTTATTAATTGTTTAAATAAAAAAAAACGATTTTAACGGAAAATGCTTAAATTCTCTTGTTTTTCACAATGAAGAAACTTTTACAGATTGTAGCTAATTATATGAACTATACATAATTTCACTCTTACGTTAATTGTTTACGTTATGCTTCATAAACAAACAATAAAGTTTTAAATTTTTTGCCGATTCATGTTTGTACATCATATATGTTTTATACATATTTTAATAAACATGACGTTATATTTTAATGTTTGGAAAATGTAAGACTAAAAAGTAAAAAATAAAAAAATAGGAAAAAAATATTTTTAAGAAACGCTTTTCTTTAGTTACGAGTGACTAAAATTAAACATATTATTATAAAAAAATCAACTAAAAAGCAAAAATTAAAAAAATCTAACACATTCGTTAAAGAAAAGCGTGGTGCGAAAACCGTTTATTCGATGAAGACGCGCCACGCTTTTATTTGACGACGTGTTAGATTTTTTCAATTGTTTTTATTATTTGCGTTTTAGTTGATTTTTTATAATAATATTTTTAATTTTAGTCACCCGTAACTAAAGAAAAGCGTTTCTTACAAGTATTTTTTCCTATTTTTTTATTTTCCACAATAATTTGACTCTCCGAATTTGCTATCTTTATTAGTATCTAACTTTATCTGAATAATAAACACGGTTTATAACTCGCAATAAAATGGTCATTTTGAAAAGGGGTCATCTCCACTTTTTTGACATTTCCACTTTTCGTTGAATTTATATTT
Source organism: Diabrotica virgifera virgifera (assembly GCF_917563875.1). Lineage (NCBI taxonomy): Eukaryota > Metazoa > Arthropoda > Insecta > Coleoptera > Chrysomelidae > Diabrotica > Diabrotica virgifera. The sequence continues at coordinate 60,080,938 of NC_065448.1, read as the reverse complement.
AATAGGTACACATAGAGACGTCTATCCCATATGAAAACGGGTCAACTTTTAATGTTATTACCATAAGCACAGCATACCCCGCAAAAAAGTTCAGTTTGAAAAGGGGTCATCTCCTAGAGATACCCATTTGAGATGACCCGTTCTCAAAATTAACATTATTATTATTATTATTATTATTACATAACAAGTAAGGGCAGAGGAGTAAGCTCCTATTATGCCCAAAAACAAAGAAAAATAACAATGTAAAATAACTACTGACAGTTACATAAAATAAGAGATATTAGTAAAATATCCATAGAAAATTTAACATCGTGCAATTTTTATGTATGAAATATTGTCGTATCCAGTCTGTTTTTAAACGTATTCACTGTAGTTGCTGATATGGTGTCTCGATCTAAATTATTCCAAATATTAAATATCCTGTTAGGCAAGAAGTTTACTCTGGACCGTGCTATTGCCTGCTCCTTCTTTAATTTGTATTGGTGGCCTCTTAATCTATCATCTCGGTTTATGGTAAACATGGTATTTAGGTTTCCAAAGTTGTATTTCAGAATTCGGAAGCACAAAATTAGATCACCTCGAAGACTTCGACGCTCGAAAGTCGTTAGATGAGCTATCTTCATAACAAGGTCTTACGCGGCCGAATGCGAGTCTTGTAGCTTTACGCTGCACATTTTCGATTAATAGATTAATACCTTGTCACGAGCGAGATCTGGATTCCAAACCGGTCCTGCAAACTCAAGAGTAGATCTGACGTATATTGAATAAAGTCTGCACATGGAATTTAAAGAAATACGTGTAAAACACTTACGTATCAGAAATAGTTTCGAGTTTGCACGTTTACACACCGACACAATATGCTCCGACCAATTTAAGTCACTGTTAATTATCACTCCGAGGTCGTTGTGGGAGGTTACCGAGCTTAAGGGATGTCCATTTATAAAGTACGGTAGTGACGGGTTGTTCTTGCCAATGTGTAGTACAACGCATTTCTCAATGTTTAGAGGAAGTAACCATTCCAAGGACCACTTCAATATTGTATCGAGATCATGTTGAAGAACATGTTGGTTAACAATAGGATTGACGTACAACTTGGTATCATCAGCGTAAATGGAAACCTTACTAGATATAATGAGTGGAAGATCGCTTGTATAGACACAGAAGAGAAGTGGTCCAAGTACCGATCCTTGTGGAACTCCGCTCTTGACAGGTTTATCTGATGAATATGCTTCCCCAACACGAACTCGGAAATACCTATCAGAGAGGAAGTTCTGAATCCAAAGGTTTAACTTTCCGCGGATACCAAAGTGATCCAATTTAGCTAGTAGTCGACGCTTGGGAACACGGTCGAAAGCTTTGGAGAAGTCTAAGTAGACTACGTCAACAGGATGCCGATCGTTTAAAGATGACGACCAATCGTTAACACAATGGAGTAAATTCGTGATTGCTGAACGACCTTTAATAAAACCATGTTGTTGGTGAGGAATCACATTTTCGTGAATGAGAAACTCAGACATGGCTTCAGAAAAAATGGCTTCCATGATCTTGCTGACAATAGGTACTAGGCTGATTGGGCGATAATTATTGCAATCAAGTTTATTGCCTTTCTTAAAAATAGGAGTAACCGAAGCCAATTTCCACGATGAAGAGAGGTAACCCTGATTAAAGGAAGTATTCATCATAAGGGATAGAGGGATTGCTACAGAATCTGCGCATTGTTTTAGGAAAAAGGAGGTTAGTCCGTCCAAACCAGGCGATGAGTTGTTGCGTAGTTTCCGTAAATGTTGTTTAATTACCTCCGGTGTGAAAGAGACGTTATTATCTCTTCATTTTAAAAACGGGTCATCTCTATTTAAAAAAATTAAGGTTTCTAGGTCTTTTAAAATTTAAAAATATTCTTAAAATATCCATCAGCTTTTATTTAGCCGTTTAATTTGTGTAATAAACAATATTCACATGATAATGACTCTTTTTTTATTTTCATACCTGTTCATTTTGAAAACGAGTAATCTCTTTTTAAAAAAATATTGCGGTTTGTGGGTCTTTTCAAACATACAAAAATATTTTTAAATTATTCATCAGCTTGTATAGTGAATATTAAACCCAAAATAATACTTAAAACAATTATTTTCCTAATAGTCTTAACGATAAAAAGTTTTTGACTTCTCCTGTATAACTTAAAAAAGTGAAAATGACCCCTTTTCAAAATGACTGATTCATTTAGAACTAAAATATTCGGTTTTTGATGAAATCATAAATATTTAAACACATAGTCCAGGGTAATAAGGTTTTGTCCATGAGACTTAAACTGCCAGGGCACTGAAGCGTTTTTTCGACAGGTAATACCTATAATAGCAAATTGTATCTATTTCCTGCGTATGATCTGGCGGCTATTTTTATTTATAAACAATAAGTGTCAAAAATGGCATTTTTTAGTTTTTTAAATCAATGGAAAACGGGGAAACTTACGGTTTTTTTAGTACAAATATCTTCGAGAATATGGAAAAAGCTTTAGAATGACTTATTACAAAGTTTGATATTAACATTTTCAAATTTATTCAAAAATATGTGAGTACAACACTTTACATTTAGATCCTATATTATTAGTAGTGTCGACTGACTCAGCACCATGCCTAGGCAAGAGTTGCCTGTTTTGCACTGTACTGTGTCAATCGAAACTGTATCAATTGTACATAAAAGTAGTATTAAGGTTGGAACTAAGAAGTAACATACCTAACTATCGAAGAGATAATGCAACAGAACAAGACGGACGGTAAACCTCTCCAGCTGCTGAATACTTTGTTAATTATAATAACAATATACACCCAAATTCTACTCTGATTATGCTGTCGTTCATACATTAAGACATAGCGTCCAAAAATAATTGTAAGTGGGTTTTTAAATCGGTTTTTATGTATTTTTTAAATTTAAATAATTTAGGTTCTTGTTTGATATGTATAGGAATTATGTTATAAAATTTAGGTCCAAAGAACATTAAGGATCTTTGTGTTACTGATTTTTTCAACTGCTGAATACTAATATCCATTGTTACTGATCGGGCTAATCGGTTGTTTTGAAATTTAAATTTGTTTGAGTTTATATAAACATTTAAAACACAGTTGTAGATGTAGAGGGACTTAACACTAAATATCTCGGATTCATCATATAATTTTTTTGTTGGATACAGTTTTCTTTTTTTAAAAATTATTTTTAATAGAGTATTTTGAACTGTTTCTAAAATGTTAAGAGTTTTGTTAAACGCACCACCCCATGCTACAATACAATATCTTAAGACTGATTCTGCAAGCGAGTTATAAACCATGATTAATTTTTTTCTGGGTAGAATATCTCTCAAGATATAAAATTTATGCATTAGAGCCCTTATTCGTTTACTGACATGAGTGATATGGTCTGACCAACGTAAATGTTGATCTATGAAGACACCTAAATACTTTATAGAGAAAACTTTTTCTATTGAAGAACAGTCACAATTTTGTCCTTGACATTTTACGTTATGCATTTGTATATGAAAATTTGTAGGTTGGTCAACAATTGTTGGGCTAAAGGCGATATATTTTGTTTTATTAATATTTAATGTCAGTTTGTTAAATTTTAGCCATAAGTTTAGCTGTTTTAGGTTCATTTCAGAGCTGGTTTTAAGGTGATACAGTAGCGATCAACAGGTAGCCAAAACGCGTTCCAAGATTGCGGCTGTAATTTTGAATATTTTTTCGAGATATTTGGCACACGTATTCGTAATATAATAAAAAATGGCGGTACAGAGCCCAATTTGAAAAATATATTAATATGTGGAAATTACTCTTTAAATTAATAAAATATTAAAAAAAGGAGCCTGTACCGCCATTAAGAAGATCAAAAAAATACACTTTCTTCAAATAAATTTTTTATCCGATGTCTAGATTTTGTGTCATTTTGGAACTACTAATGAAATAAAAAATTTTAGTAGTTCCAAAATGACACAAAATCTAGGCATCGGATAAAAAAGTTTATTTGAAGAAAGTGTATTTTTTTGTTCTTCTTAACGGCGGTACAGGCTCGTTTTTTTAATATTGTATTTAATAACAGAGTAGTTTCCACATATTAATATATTTTTCAAATTGGGCCCTGTACCGCCATTCTTTATTATATTACGAATACGTGTGCCAAATATCTCGAAAAAATATTCAAAATTACAGCCGCAATCTTGGAACGCGTTTTCGCTACCTGTTGATCGCTACTGTTTCCTCTTAACCTCCTCCCATGTTTTCCCCATAAATAATATTGCCGTGTCATCGGCATAACAAACAATGTGGCCGTTGGAACTATTAATTCTTGTGATATTGTTCAGATAAATATTAAATAAAAGTGGTCCTAATACTGTTCCTTGTTGTACCTACTCCGAATTTTATTATAGCTTCAGAACTCAATTCTGGGCCAATTTTTACTCGTTGAGCTCTTTCCGAAAAATAATCTGCTATTAGATTTAGTGCAATTCCCCTAACCCCATAATTACTTAGTTTATCTAAGAGAATTTTATGAGAGACCGTGTCAAACGCCTTAGCTAAATCAAGGAAAACCACTAAGCATTTCAATGATTCATCCACAGCTCCCATCACTTTCTTCAGTAGGTCAATTGCAGCCCTTTCTCTACTTGATTTTTTACAAAACCAAATTGCTTATCTGAAGTAACCTTATTTATATGAAAAAATTCAAGCAACCTTTTTTTAGGGCCATTTCAAATATTTTAGCAAAATTATTCATTAAAGAAATGGGCCTATAGTTTGTTCAGTTTACTCGAATTTTCGGATTTAAAAATGGGGGTGACTGTAGATTGTTTCCATTGTAGTGGTATTTTACCACTTTGAAAACACAAATTTATAATATGATTTAAAGGCTCTGAGATTAGATCATGGATATTTTTTATTGTTTTAGCATACAATTTATCTGGTCCAGGAGCACAGTTATTTTTTATCTTTGATATTAGTATTGTTACTTCATGTTTAGTTACTGGTTTCAAGAATAAGCTAGATTCAACCTTATCATTAGCAATAAAATTATCAGGTATACTTCTCACCGGTATTCTATTTGCCATATCAGCACCAATATTAGAAAAGAAATTATTAAACATATCTGCTTTTTCTTTGTTATTTCTTACAGTTATATTGTCATTAACAATTGATATGTGTTCAATGTTTTTAGATTTTTGATTCCGACCAGAGATATCATTTATAATATTCCACATTTTTTTTGTGTTTCCACCAGCTTCATGAATTTTATTTTGATAAAAGTCATTCTTGTTTTTTTTTTTAGTAGACTATTAAGTTTGTTTCTATAATTTTTATATTCAGCATTAAGTGCTGGTGAAAATTGTCTTAATAATTTCTTTTTAAGAAAATCTCGTCGTTTGATTGACGATATCAGCCCCACCGTTATCCAGGGTTTTATTTTTGATATTTTTTCATTCATACCTTTTACCTCCGTAGAGGTGTGTATGTAATTATTTAAATTGTTTATAAATGTATCATATGCAACTTGAGAATCTATTTTGTTGATACAAATATCATTCCAATGTTCATTTTTTAAAAGCTGTTGTAGTTTTCCGATATTAAGGTTTTTAATTATGACTGGAGATTCAGGTGTAGGTTTTTTTTTAGTTTCATTATTTACCAAAACGGCTGGAGTGAAGTGATCAGTCATTTCAGTGTGAAAAACGAACGGATCAATACTAATTTGCTGTTTTAGATTAGCTTGTGTTTTTATAAATATATGATCAATGATTGATTTTGTAATTGATGGATTCGACCGTTACTTGATGGAAGTTCATTTTATCTCACAATAAAACACTGAAAAACGTTTGTTTTCTATACTTCCACAAAATTTATTACAACTATGTTATTACTACAGCTGTTTCGGCAAAGTGCCTTTCTCAAGTCATATATTTTACAATGTGTTTGCCTTTTTAAGTCTTTAACTGAAGAGGTTGAGGAGTGGGGAGCTGTTTGTCTCGAGTTGGTCATTCAGAATTGTATCTGTATTTTTCAATTTATTAACTTCCATTGATTCTAAAGGTGATAGCTTAAGGCCTTTATTTTGAATATGTAGAATTTGAAACCCTTCATTGAAAGAATGATTATCATCTAGAAGGTGAAGTGCGTATGTAGAAGTGTCTGTTTTTCTATTGTTGAAAGCCCTTTTGTGTTCTGCTATCCGTTTGTCAAAAGTTCTGCCAGCTTGACCGATGTAAGTTTTGGACAGTCACCACAAGTTAGTTTGTACACACCACTCTGTAGTTGCTTTCTCTTTCGGCTTTTATTGTTTTTAATATGTTTGCTTAAGTTGTTGTTAGTTCTGAAAGCTGGTGTTATTCCTTTCTTTTTTATGTAACTGGCTAATTTTGTTGTTATTTTGCCAGTATATGTGAGAGAGCAGAAGGTAGTGGGTTCTTTCTGTGGTGGTGGATACACTAATTTCAAGGCTTTCTTATGGAGTTTTTGGTTTAAAATGTTGTTAACTGTTTGTTCGTTATAGCCATTGTTTACTGCTATTTGTCTAATGACATTTAGTTCTGTCTCGAAGTTATTTTTTGTCACAGGAATTTCTGTCAGTCTATGTATCATGCTATGGTAGGCTGCTAATTTGTGTTGTGTAGGATGGGATGATGAATTGTGTATAGTTGTGTCAGTATGGGTAGGTTTATGATATACGGAGAACTCATGTTTGTTGTGTAGTGTGGTAATCGTTACATCTAGAAAGTTTATGGAATTATTCTGTTATGTTTCTATTGTGAACTCAATATTACTATGAAGTGAATTAATGTATGATAGAAATTGGTCAAGTTGTCTGTTAGTTCCTGTAAAGCAGACTAGTATGTCATGCTGTAAAGCAGACTAGTATGTATTTAAACAGTTATTATATTGGTGGAGATACGTGGATGACATACTAGTCTGCTTTACAGGAACTAACAGACAACTTGACCAATTTATATCATACATTAATTCACTTCATAGTAATATTGAGTTCACAATAGAAACAGAACCGAATAATTCCATAAACTTTCTAGATGTAACGGTTACCAGACTACACAACAAACATGAGTCCTCCGTATATCATAAACCTACCCATACTGACACAACTATACACAATTCATCATCCTATCCTGCACAACATAAATTAGCAGCCTACCATAGCATGATATATAGACTGACAGAAATTCCTATGACAAAAAATAACTTAGAGACAGAACTAAATATCATTAGACAAATAGCAGTAAACAATGGCTATAACGAACAAACAGTTAACAATATTTTAAACCAAAAACTCCATAAGAAAGCCTTGAAATTAGTGTATCCACCACCACAGAAAGAACCCAGTACCTTCTGGTCTCTCACATATACTGGCAAAATAACAACAAAAATACCCAGATACATAAAAAAGAAAGGAATAACACCAGGTTTCAGAACTAACAACAACTTAAGCAAACATATTAAAAACAATAAAAGCCGAAAGAGAAAGCAACTACAGAGTGGTGTGTACAAACTAAATTGTGGTGACTCTCCGAAAACTTACATCGGTCAAACTGGCAGAACTTTTGACAAACGGATAGCAGAACACAAAAGGGCTTTCAACAATAGAAAAACAGACACTTCTACATACGCACTTCACCTTCTAGATCATAATCATTCTTTCAATGAAGGGTTTCAAATTTTACATATTCAAAATAAAGGCCTTAAGCTATCACTTAGAATCAATGGAAATTAATAAATTGAAAAATACAGATATAATTCTGAATGACCAACTCGAGACAAACAGCTCCGCACTCCTCAACCTCTTCAGTTAAAGACTTAAAAAGGCAAACACATTGTAAAATATATCACTTGAGAAAGGCACTTTGCCAAAACAGCTGTAGTAATAACATAGATGTAATAAATTTTGTGGAAGTATAGAAAACAAACGTTTTTCAGTGTTTTATTGTGAGATTGATTTTGTATTTATTGTCACTCTCGTTGGCTTGTTTATATAGGAAACAAAACCATTAGAATTTAATATATTCAAAGAACTGTTTGTATAAACTTCATCTTTTTTATTTAAATCAATATTAATATCACCTGCAAATATTTCAATATTTTGTTTATCCATTGTTCCAAAATATTCACCCAAATCCCCTAAAAGTTGTTTAATATCTGTTGATGGAAGCCTATAAAAAGCTGTTATACCTATTTTGCAAATTGTATTAGATAATTTTTTACTAGAAAACGTTACCCTTAAAAATTTATTTTCACTGATGGGCAATATATTTACCGAGGCACCTAAATTATTCCTAATATAAACAACAACACCATCACATTTATTAGATAATGGTTCATTATAATGAATAGTAAAACCTGGTATTATATAGTTACTAAGATCAGTTATTTCTCTAGTTTCTGACAAAATTATAACATCGAACATGTTTTTGGATATTTCAATGTACACTAGAAGTTCATATATATACTCATTTATATATAGATATACTCATTTATTGTTAATATAATTGCGAAAAAACGGCCGAATTGCAAAAAAAAATATTTTCGCAATAACTGTTGTAAAAATTAGTGTACAGCTTTGAAGTTTTTGTCAAATAAGGTTTCTTTGATGCTTAATAAGGATTAAAAATTTCAAAGCGATTCATTCAATTGTTTAAATTTTATTCAAATTGTTTATCCCAGAGAGCATTTTTTTGCAATAACATAAGTCAGAAGAAAATGACGTTAAAACCATTCCACAGGTGTCAAATGAAAGAGCAGGAGCTATATTTTGGAACTTGGTTTAAAATAAGTGAATAAAACATGCATTTATTAGTAATAAATTATTATGCAAAAGTATCGTAAATCTTTCCTTATAAACTTTTTGTTTTGCTATATAAGAAATTATACATATTTATTACAATTTTTTATCAATAATGATATAGATAACATTACTTGGTAGCTGTGCACTTAAAAAACAGGGTAAAAAAGTTATTTTTTTTTTGAAAATGTTATTCAAATATTGTATAAAAAAAATTGACGATACTTTTGAATAATTATTTATTACTAATAAATGCATATTTTTACTTTTTTAAACTATGTTGAAAATTTAGCTCATTCTGTTTAATTTGACACCTGTGGAATGGTTCTATGGTCATTTTTTCTGACTTCTGTTATTGCAAAAAAAATTTTCTTTGGGATAAACAATCTGAATAAAATTTAAACAATCGAATGAATCGCTTTGAAATATATATCACATATTAAGCGCCAAAGAACCCTCATTTGACAAAAATTTCAAAGCTGTACACTAATTTTTTCAACAATTATTAAAAAAATATTTTTTTTTGCAATTCCCACTTTTTTCGCAATTATATTAACAATAAATGAGTATATCAAACTTTGCAATACATCATTTTAAAGCTTTTTCCATATTCTCGAAGATATTTGTACTATAAAAATCATAAGTTTCACTGTTTTCCGTTGATTTGAAAAAAAGGGAGAAATGCCATTTTTTGACAGTTAATTGTTTATAAATAAAAATGGCCGCCAGATCCTACCCAGGAAATAGTTATAATTTGTTCCTATAGGTATTACCTGTGGAAAAAACGCTTCAGTACCCTGGCTGCTGAAGTATCACGAACAGGGTATATTTTTGTCTTATTACCCTGGCCTAACATGAGTTTGTCTGAACTGCATTAAAAGAAAATATAAAAATTACTATTTGGTTTAGTATAAAATAAAAAATACAGCATTATTTGCATAAAGTTGAATTAATCTCGTGGTAGAATCCAAAATACCTTTTTAGTTACTACAACTCAAAAAGATTTTACATTCCGAAGTTTATAAAATTTCCATAAATTTTTCACCAATATCAAATATTTAAATAAACGATTCCTTTTGAGTGTCCTAGATTTATTGAATAAAATTATCCTATATTTCAATGCCATGAAACGTGCTTGGCATGATCCATCGTTGGTTGAAGATAATTCTACAGTCGAATATGTTGTTTGACATGGATTCGATAAAATTGGAAAATATAGGAAAACTTTGCAGAGACGTGAAATTCCCTCTCGACATTTCGGCTCCGGCGATAAATGAACAGAATATTTTTGCATGGGAAACTTAAAATATGTCCACTCATTTGTCAACGTCTAAGTGGAAATAGTATCACGTCTTTGGTATACGTCATTTAATGTTATGGCAGCCATTCTTCCGTCCGTACTTGCAAATAGCAGAAAACTTTTTCAAATTGTAGGAACACTGTCATGTCCCATATCATTCCTTACAGTTTCCAATTCCGAACACAGAAAACGGCGATCGGACATGTGTTTGAATATATGCGCTCCAGAGAACTGAGTACTGATTACTAATATTTTACAAAAATGTCAATATTGTCAATATACTTTTCAATGTAAAAATAAAATGATTGTAAATTAGTAATTCGGATTTGGGATGGCAGTTCTCTACACTAAATTGTATAGAAAACAGAAAACTACATAGATAGACTGGGTATAATTTAAACTTTCCCAGAAGTAGAGTGTTTGTTTGTTTTATTAATTTTTGTAGCTCATTTACTATTTTTTTTTAGGTTTTTATACACTATAATATTAAAGTATAGGAAATCTAATAGATCATTACTGCTCTCAATATTCGTTTTTCTCAGTATCCTTATATTTTCGTGCTAATAACCGGCAAAGCGCCAAAGATGGAAAACATTACACACTTCGAAACAAAAAGAGATGAAACTAGTGGAGATGGAAATTATCGTTATAAAAGTATAAATTAACATTACATTACATAGTTTCCCACCTTAAGACGTATCAGAGAAGTGTGACAACTGTCACTGTGACAGAAGAATTTTATAAAATACTCCTGTCACAGACGTCTAAAGGTGGGAAACTATGCAATGTAATGTTAGTTTATACATTTATAACGATAATTTCCACCTCCACTACTTTCATTTCATTTTGTTTCGCAATGTATTATGTTTTTCATCTTTTGCGCTATTTTGCCGGTTATTAGCTCGCTCATCACTGTATATTATGTTATAGTCAAAGTCCGAATTTCAGACACTCCTAGGTTTGACTAGGATTTGAATCTCAGGTCTAACTGACGCTCTTAGTTAAAGCGCGAAATAAATTACAGTTTCGGCCTTTGACTAGTCAAACCTAGGAGAGACCAAGTTTGTCAGGAAAAGGTAGAAATTTAATATTATGAAATCGGGGTGTGACTAGTCAAACCCCGATTAGCTATTATAATGTAATTTGTTAGATTAGGTTTAATAAAACATAATTTTTTAATTTTAATATTTATTATTTTTTTATTGTCGTAATTAAATTAAAAAAATAGTGTTTATTCTCACATGTTAGGCATTATGGCATTTAGAGTTGCACAATACGTTAGACCTTTTACAATTTTGAAGAGCATTTCTTATTGCAGTAGCATTTTATAAAGTAAAATTTAATAAAAAGTTTGTCCTGGTAAAAGCTATATTAATTTAAAAGGACCTTTGGTACCTTTTACCAGAAAAATTTTTTTATTAAATTTTACTTGTAATTATTGGTATACAGCCAGCTACAAGAAATTCTTTTTTGTGGACATTTTATTCGCGGTGTGCAAGTACTTGGAAGGGAAACGAGAAACGACCGTGCGCGAGTCGCGTAGAAATATTGCAACTATCTTAAATAATTCATATTGTCAATTGAAATTGTCAAATTGACGTATATTTCATACCTTCTGTCATTGAAGCAGAAAAATTATATATTGCTCCACAATATTGATATGATATACAATTATTATATAAAGGTAAATTTAATTAATTGTATTTTGCTTGCAGTACTGCATTTTAATAACTAATTTTATTTACTACATACAATTGTTTACGTTTGCATAACATAACCTGCATCTTATTTTTTCTTCTTATTATTTTTTTGGACTATGGCCTTGACAATTATCCAGCAACCAGGACTAATATAATTGGCCAATATAATTAAAAGTGCGAATAAAAGTACAGAGCGTAGAAATAGAGGTCGCTTTGCCGAACTTGCACGGTCCCAATAAAGGTTTGTCCTCCAAATTTAGAATCTTTTGTACTAATTTCTCTTAGGCACAGCTTAACGTTTAACTAGGAGAAGAAAAAAAATGGTCAAACAATTCAGATTATTTCTTCAGATTTGGTTTGTTGTATTTCCAAAAAAGAGAGCTCTGACACACATACGTACATAATTTGTAATCAGGTGGTACATGTTGTGTGCGCTAACAGCACATTTAGTGCATATTATGAAGGTTTTGAAAGAAAAGTTTAAAATAAATAAAGGAAAGGAGACTGAAGGTCTTCATGCCCAGGCTAGCGCTATAAAACAATTAAGTGAAAAAAAATTCCTTCTCATTTGTTAACGTCTCAGTGGAAATAGTATCACGTCTTTGGTATACGTCATTTAATGTTATGGCCGCCATCCTTCCGTCCGTACTTGCAAATAGCAGAAAACTTTTTCAAATTGTACGAACACTGTCATGTCCCATATCATTCCTTACAGTTTCGAATTCCGAACACAGAAAACGGCGATCGGACATGTGTTTGAATATATGCGCTCCAGAGAACTGAGTACTGATTACTAGTATTTCACAAAAATGTTAATATATTTTTTCCATGTCAAAATAAACTCATTATAAATTAGTAATTAGGACTTGGGATGGCAGTTCTCTACATTAAATTGTATACAAACTACATACATAGATAGACTGGGTACAATTCAAACTTTCCCAGGAGTAAAGTGTTTGTTTGTTTTATTTATTTTTATTACCAGAGAACGACAGTTCTCGCCAGTGGCGCACACCTACATCCCCTACACGCGACACTATATATACAAGAAATTTTCGATTTTCTAAATCTGACTGAATTGAAAATTGGGCCAACTTCCACCTTAAAGTTCAGGAAAAGTCTCACCCATACATGTGTCAACCATCCATTTTGGTCCAATGGTGTGGATTTTACGGCCCTTCCTATTTAGGGTCTGTTTTTCGTTCTCGTCCCCAAAACCCCCAAAAACTTCGAAAATTTAACTTCGCAAGCAAGCGTGGACAAGCAAGAGTGGAGGCAAAAAATAAAGGAGGGCAAGGCTCAATTTGGGCTGTAGTGCCGTAGAAGAAGAAGAGGAATAATGCAAAAGATATTATTTTATTTTAACCGACAACTGCACACCTGACAATCTATTTTTGGCTGAATAAAAGTGTCTATATTGGAGTTAGATTTTTTTGAGACCTTTCTGCTTCCAACAATTAAAACCTGTGTGGACCAGTAAACTACAATATTAGTTACGTTATTATTGTTTGCCTACAATTTAGACATCAAAATGATCCCTTCAGGTATTCTGGGAGCTATTATCAATATATCCGTCATTCCAGTGTTAATAAATATTTTTTATTTTCAGTTTCACTTTACCTTACATACTCTTGTCTCATTACTCGGTGAGTGCGTAGGTAGTATGCTAATGAGCCAGGTAGATAAAATAATAAATCATACCCCAATCTCACCCGAAGATAACGAGATACGATCTCCAAAACGAAAATAATAATTTGATTACAGCTTCTCGAGCAGCGAACGTATGTTTTAATAATGAAACAATTGATTTATTGCCGAGATGGTCCAAGATGAAATAATGAAGCCCTACCTAGGCGATGAAGACCATAAGAACTGTATTTACAGACAATAATTTGCATATTTTCTTATTAGTCCATGTTGTGAGGCTGCTCCCGCCTGAAAAAAAATCTGATTCGGGTTTTTTGCTGGATTTATATTCAAAAATAACACCTTTATCCAAATCTGAAGGGTTCCCTGCAAAATTTTTGGACAGAAATTGTTTTAAAAATATTTTTTAAACTGAAATGAAATAGGGCGATGATCTACCCCATCTAATTGAAATAATATTCGAAAATATTACCTCAATCATCCAAGATAGCCATCGCTACACCCTTAGCTTAGCTCAGTCTCTCAAGGTGTGCGTTCGTCTTGTCCTAATCTTAGAAATGAACTTTGAAAATTCGGAATGGAAGCAAACAAAACAGTATTTTTAACCAATCATTTTTATTGTTCAATAACAATATAATAAAAATATGACTTATTAAATGCATTCACAAATATATTCAAATTCTTGCCAAAAACTAACAATTTGTAGATTATATATATGGCTTTGGTATCTGGTTCGATGGTAACTCCTTGATGTCGAATGGTACTGCTGTAGACTTCTTATAGACCTAAGCAGATGTTCGGCCTCAGATCCCTGCAGCTGAAGATGTTGGGTGCTGTAGTCTAGATGTCATGGTCACATTGCTGTCAGCCTTAGTGTCATCGCAGGCGATAGGCTTTTTTGAAGCTTCCAGAGGGAGGACGGTGACCTTTTTCCAAAAACTATAAGATACAGACACATATCAATCATCAAGAAGGAAAACCAAAAACGTGCCTTTGCCAAACAATCGTAAAAAGTAGTTATTGGCAAAGGAATAATTAAATGAAATTAAAATTATTTATTACTAGTTAAAATTTGATTAATAAACGTGCATATACAGTGGAACCCCGATAAGTCGGCCCCCGATAACCCGGAAATCCGGCTAACCCGGACCGATTTTCATCAGATAAACATTTTGATTTTCAATATTTTGTATTTTTCAATTTAATTGTGGCTTATTTCCCATCAAAATAGTTAATTATCAGACAAACCTTTCAACAATAAAAATGTATGTAATATAATATTTGAGAGATAATGTGTATGTGGGTAATTTGAACTATACGATATTAAAAATGACTCATAGCACACGCCGCAGAAACAACAGCCACCTGTCTGTAGTATCTTTTCCTTTTTATTTCAAACTGTCAGCATTGTTTAGGAAAGACTATTTAAAAATTCTTTTAAAAACAATGGTCTTTAGTTTTCACTGTTCTAATAATAACATTACATCATTGTAACTGTATTGTGTGTCTTGTATTGTTCGCTTCCATTTTCTTAGGTTTGTGTTTGGTGTTTTTTTTTAGTAATTTTAATGAGTAGGTACTGTGCATATTTATAAATATATTTCATGTTATTTCAATTCTAACGGAGTTTATCTGTAAGTAAGTATACCGTATTTTATTAATTTTTACCATATTCTCCGGCTATCTCGGATTTTCGATAACCCGGATCGGTCGCGGTCCCGATTAATCCGAGTTATCGAGGTTCCACTGTATGTAAATTAAAAAGATATAGGTATTTAAAACTAAAATCAGACCACATGCTTTTAGATGGGAGGTTAGGTTAGATATAAAAAATATTAGAAAAACTGCTAGATGTAAAAATATAAGTAAAATATGATATGTATTCTTACTCCAAGAGAATATTAAGTCTGGAAATATATGGGACCTTATAGGCTTATCTCTTTAAATAGATTAATTTTTCCTTTCCATTTCCATTTTGTGTCAGCGGGTAGGGCTGAAGTGTCACTTTCATGACAGTGCGACGTAAGCAGTAGCAGGGATGTTCCGTTTTAAGACAGATACTTACAGAGTAAGATATACGGGGTACATTCAGTATGATTATTGATGAAGAGACATAAAATAATTATTTAAAAATAAAAAATCAAAGATATGACGTTTGTAACGTTACAAAATAACTCAAAGAATCACCTTTTTTGCCCCGGAAATATTTTTTTTTAGTTTTTATGAATATTTCTAAACAACAAATGGATCATAATTTAGATGTAAAATCTGAAAAATGCGAAAATACTCATTTTCGAGGCTTAAAAACTCATATTTGTTATTATTTTTGAGATTGCTAAGAGTAATCGGGTATAACTTTAATTTAACAGTTGTTTTTTAATTGTTAATTATGCGCGTCCATCCGATTTTTATGACGGTGCGGCGCGCTCTATTTCAACAATCTCCTGTTTGGCTGCATAATCCATTTTTTTATAGGTTTTTTTTGGGTCATTCTAAACACAAAAGGTATATTTACATTTTTCTGAGAAGTTAATAGTTTTCGAGTTAAAAGCGATTAAAATCAGAAAATTGCGAAAATACGCATTACCGAGGCTAGAAAACTCATATTGATGTAAATTATTCCTTTTGAGGTTGCCTAAATTAAAGTATAAAAGTTATGTTTAAAGATTCTAAAGAGTAATCGGCGCTTATTTTAATTTAGACCGTTATTTTTTAATTGTTAATTATGCGCGTCCACTCAAACTTTAAGCCACCGCGCCGAGCAAGAGTCTCGCATAATCAACGAGTAAAAAACAACGGTCTAAATTGAAATAAGACTCGCTTACTTTACAGAATTTTATAATTGAGTGTTTAAACTTAAATTTAGGTACTTGGATACCTCAAAAGTTATAATTTGCTTATGAGTTTTCAAGCTCCGAAAAGGCACATTTTCGCATTTTTTAGATATTAAATCGGCTATAACTTGCAAACTGTCAACTTAAAAAAAAATGGAAAGAAAACTTTTTTCTTTGGAATGACCCAGAAAACCAAAAAAGTGTTTACTGTAGGAAAATAGACGATTGTTGAAATAAAGCGCGGCGCATCCAAAATCTTAAAATTTAATGTTTAATCTTCAATGTAGGCACGTGAGAACCTCACAAATAATAATATACATAACATGACTTTTCAACTTTCAAATCGCACATAACTCAAAAATGATCAAAAGTTTTGAAAAAAAAATGATAACATAACTTCCTTATTTAAAATGATCCAAAAAAATCCAAAATAGCTATTTTCCTAACTAGTGCGGAAAGTGATACTCTCACGCACGAGACTGCCGTTTACCCGAACGACGCGACAGCGGAGTTCGGGCAAGCAGTCGAGTGCGAGGAAGATACTTTCCGCATGAGTTAGGAACAATATTTTTTCTAGGGCCGTACATTTGGAAAAAGCCACAAAAAATAGAGTTATATCATAAAAATGTATACCATTTTTATTCAGTTGCAATGCGGAGGCAAAACAATCTTATTTTCACTTAGAATACGGAGCGCAGTCCAGCACTCTGAATCGACGATTTTCGACTCTTATTGGCGTCTCATCGGAGAGACGTAGGCCTGCTGCTCCATACTCTGAGTGACCAACAAAGGGAGTTCATCCTCCACAACGCAACTGACGTGAATGGATCAGGTGACTAGCGTTATCTGGCAATTGAAAGGTAAGGTTAAATTTTCAATCCTAATAGCGACATTAATAATATTGGAAAATATTAAAAATATTACTAAAGGATTTTTAAATTGAAAACTTATTGGTCCATTTCTCTGGTGACAGCTCCAAGGCTTCTAAAATATGCAAGCCAAATGGATGCTGCAGTGAAGACAAAGGGAGGAATTCTACACTATGCAATTCACAACCCCCGTCTGCAGCTTGGTAAAGTTCCAACGGAAAATGGACCTATTTGCTCAATAGGAGTAATACTAATATAATAATATAATATTAGTATTACTCCTATCGAGTAACTAGGTCCATTTTCCGTTGGAACTTTAGAGTAACTCCTATAGAGTAACTAGGTCTATTTTCCGTTGGAACTTTAGCAAGCTGCAGACGAGGGTTGTGAATTGCATAGTGGAGAATTCCTTCCCTTTGTCTTCACTGCAGCATCCATTTGGCTTGCATATTGTAGAAGCCTTAGAGGTGTCACCAGGGAAGTGGACCAATAAGTTTTCAATTTAAAAATATTTTAGTAATATGTTTAACATTTTTCAATATTATTAATGTCGCTATTAGGATTGAAAACTTTACCTTACCTTTTAGAGTTATATCAATTTTTATTTAGAAGTGAAAATACACAAATTAATTCTTTGACAAGGTTGTCAAAACCAAACTTTCAATATAATGGGTTACCACGACGACGATATTGGTTTCCATGACGACGATTTAAAACCATTGTAATTGTCTACTGATCTGACTATATTATGTCAAAATAATTTTTTTTACGAACGTGCAAAAATGTCTACTTTCACGCAGGCATTTTAGTTTAGAAAGTTTCACTTTTCCGCACGAGTGTTACTTTTCCGCACGCGTGTTACTTTTCCGCACGCGGTTTTTACTTTTCCGCACGCGTGTTAATTTAGATATATTAATATGGCCTTAAAGTAATTATAATACATGCAATAAACTAATATTTAGATATTATTTACTAATTTATTTCAAATATATCTTATTGTGTATATGAAAGAAAATTATTTTGACATAATATTCGAAAGTCAAATCGTTAGAAAATAACAGTCGTTTTGAATGCCATGGAAACCAAGATCGTCGTCATGCTAATTAATTATATTGAAAGTTTGGTTTTGACAACCTTGTCAAAGAATTAATTTGTGTATATATTTTCATATTAATTAAATTAATTGATTAAGATTTGGTAATTTTTAAAGACTCTTAGAAAAAATAATGTTCCTAACTCTTGCAGAAAGTCTCTTTTCCGCACTCGACTGCTTGCCGAACTCCCGCTTCGCGTCGTTCGGCAAACTGCAGTCGCGTGCGGAAAATAATGACTTTCTGCACTTGTTAGGAAAATAACTATATTTCATCGAATTATCAGTAGTAAGTGCACAAGAGCTCTAAAATTATTGAATTTTTACCGAGTCACACTGGGAGTGAAATTATGTCAAAGTGTCACGAGGGCAACAATTCGATAATAATTTTAGAGATTGAGTGCAATTTGTTGCGATTATTTCATGAATAAAACTGTTCAAAACCAAAATTTTATTGTAATTTATTTATGTAAGTACAAATTAGTACAATTTAACACACAGTTGTTATAAATATTTGACGGTTGAAAGTCATCACTTTTATAATTTTTAAAACATTAAATGTCATTAATGTCACTGAAAATTTTTTTGTAGTAGTAACGAAGGGCATCTGACGTAATATACTTGACGACGGAAAATTATCAAAAATTATCGGGTATAATATCACAAGAGAGTGAGAATAAATTGAAAATAATGCAACAGTTTCTCGAAAATTTGCTGTCTGGCAATAGACACGAGAGTCCGCAGGGCTCGAGTGGCTATTGCCCAATGACAACAAATTTGAGTAAAAATGAAGCATTATTTTCTAATTTATTCTTACTGTCGTGTGATATTAGTAAGATTATTTTTTAATACGTATATTATGGATATTTTCTTAAATGTGACAGTTGTCAAAACAAGGAAACTGGTTGCCATTAAACAGAAACAATCTACTTAAAAAATTTCTATCGGTAATTTTCGACAGTAGATAATTCTAAGTATAATTTTAATCGGATTGGACAGAATTAAACACGTGATCAAATATCTTACTATACGATTGGAATTTAAAATCATTAAAAAATAATCAGTTTAATTTTTATTTCTGTAGCTTTCTATTGGTCAGAATCTCCTATGAATGAAATAATCGCGCTAATTTCATTAAGATACGAACACAATAAGATAACTTTGAAATAAATTAGGAAATAATATCTAAATTATAGTTTATTGCATGTACTATAATATATTATAACGCCATATTACAAATGTTGTTCTGAAGCTATTTCCTTGTGGCATTTTTATAATTAAGTATTTTCTATGGGAAATAAGCCACAGTTTTACTAAAAAATGAATTTATTAACGTTTCGAAGCCCAAATCGGGTTTCGTTGTCAAAATACAAAATACTATTTTGTATTTTGACAACGAAACCCGATTTGGGCTTCGAAACGTTAATAAATTCATTTTTTAGTAAAATTGTGGCTTATTTCCCATAGAAAATACTTAGCCATATTACAAGGTATTTTACTTTCCGACACGCCGTGCGGGAAAATTTACTTTCACGCATGCCGTGCGGGAAAGTGCAACTTTCGGAAACGAAATGCGTGCGTGAAAGTGGCTCTTTTAGCACGGCCGTAGAAAAAATAGGTAGAGTAAATAGGTGATCTTTTGAATTTGTTTAAACAAATTGTTGAATTAATTTCTGTCCAAAAATTTCGCACAGTACCATTCAGATTTTTAAAAGGGATATTTTTGAATAGGAATCCGCAAAAAAGCCGGATCATTTCAGTCAGCCGACATTTTCTCAGACGGAATTGGCTCTGGACTCCCGTCTAAACTCACAACTATCTCATAACATGAACTATAAACATTTTTATTTTGAAACAGGTATCTTTTTAGGAAACACCGCTGCCAGCAAAAAATGTAACGACCAGTAAAATATAGGTTAAAGTGTAATTGAAAAGTGAATTATTTATTTATGTGCTGGTTGTGAATCAAACTGGCGGTTTTAAACATTTTAGTTTAATGTATTTGTTCTACCAATTTGCCTTTTTGCTTTAGTGTGTTAAAATATTTATTTTTAATTCATATAAATACAGTGTGTCTCTAAAACTCGGCCTGGAATTACTGTTGGGTGAAACGACTACCTATACAGTCGTTTTTACCTGACCCAAGCCCGGATAAAGAAGTTGGGAAGCGGAAGGCCAACAACCTGTCTTTGTAAAAATCAGTTTATTTTGAAAACTACAAATGTGCCTCGTAATTGAACGAAGAGACAAGGACTTTGAATTTTGGAACTTAAAACTTTCTAAGTTGGTACCGAACAGGAGCATCCATACAAGCAGTAAAACGGTAAGAAAATGTAGAAATGAATATTACACCAATACTAAGAGATACACGAACTAAGGTTACTTGGCACTACAAATATAAAAAAGGCAGTCGTTTTCTACAATGGAAACCAGACATAAAAACATGAAATAATATGTCCCCCACCCGTTTAATCACGTTATGAATGTACTGACAGAAGGGGTAGTAGAGGAGGCTTACTGATCAATGCTCTTTACTGATGATATCATGTTAGTAGGGGAGAGAGATGTCAACTCGAAATACCTTAACCTTGCACAATAAATGGGCATTTTAAACCAGGTCAATAGATTTAAGTACCTGGGAACTTGTATCTATAGCAGCCTAAATCCTGATCCAGAGATAAGATTGAGAATAGAACAGGCCAGAAGATCTTACGAAAAAATCAAACAGCCTTGTGATTCCCGAATAAAACTCGAAATTACTACTACTCGTTATACGTTTATCAAAATGCTATGTCTGGTACGGCGGGTGTAATTTCCTCACCAAAATAATCTTTTGACTGCGTATGGAAGGGTATGTCATAATCCCACAGGTATTTTCCTCACCGAAATCGAAGTGGTTATTTCAGGTAGATTTTACT
The DNA here is from genome assembly GCF_917563875.1 of Diabrotica virgifera virgifera. NCBI lineage: Eukaryota > Metazoa > Arthropoda > Insecta > Coleoptera > Chrysomelidae > Diabrotica > Diabrotica virgifera. Next base: position 60,059,757 of record NC_065448.1, on the reverse strand, counting down.
ATGAAAAGACATACAAGGGAATTAGTATTTATCTACCTACTATAAAATGACAGTAAGTAGGTACCTATAATAATTAATTAATTATAAAATTTTATTTTTAGGCACAATTGGAATTTTGACAAAATGGCACGTTTAATAGAAAATAATCATGATAAACCTTTACTGGTATTATAAAATTTTATTCTTAGAAAGCTCTTCTTTCATTCTCACCCAGACCTGTTTGAGGAACATACACACACAACATTCAACACCTCTTTATCAATTACAAATTTACGGTAAATCAAATCAAATTTAATTTAATTTGCGGTAAAACTCAAAATTATAGCGTCTACGCCATAATACGTTTTTCTCCACGCTTTTATAAATATGTCAGAGGATTTAATGTTAAGAGGAAACAGAAGCGATTAACAGGTAGCGAAAACGCTTTCCAAGATTGCTGCTGTAATTTTGAATATTTTTTCGGAATATTTGGCACACGTATTCGTAATATAATAAAGAATGGCGGTACAGAGCCAAATTTGAAAAATATATTAATATGTGGAAATTACTCTGTAATTAAATAAAATATTAAAAAAACGAGCCTGTACCGCCATTAAGAAGAACAAAAAATACACTTTCTTCAAATAAACTTTTTTATCCGATGCCTAGATTTTGTGTCATTTTGGAACTACTAATGAACTAAAAAATTTTAGTAGTTCCAAAATGACACAAAATCTAGGCATCGGATAAAAAAGTTTATTTGAAGAAAGTGAATTTTTTTGTTCTTCTTAATGGCGGTACAAGCTCGTTTTTGTAATATTGTATTTAATTACAGAGTAATTTCCACATATTAATGTATTTTTCAAATTTGGCTCTGTACCGCCATTCTTTATTATATTACGAATACGTGTGACAAATATCTCGAAAAAATATTCAAAATTACACCCGCAATCTTGGAACGCGTTTTTTCTACCTGTTGATCGCTACTGTATCACCTTAAAAACAGCCTTAACGTTCTTCATGACTTTTTGTTTTCGTCCACGTTTCTTGAGCGTAAGTGATAAAGGGCTTGTTTAGAGTTCTGTATATCAATGTTTTCGTTCTTGTTGCAACTATGTTTGATGTTAATAGATTCCTTAATCCTTAATATTTGATAGATATGAATGTCTGTTAATTTCTGCAGTTACCGTATTAGTTGGGTTGATTTTTGATCATGGATGAAGAAATTTTTTCTTCCGCTTGCCAATATTTACAAAAAAAGTATACCTACGGGCCAAGCTGTTGCATTTTTGGTTATGTTGTTTGCTGAAATAAAAATATTGATTTTTCGGAACACTTTTATCGTGCCATATGATAAAATAAACGATTTTACGTAAAATCACCCCCTAATTAGCATTTCAATAGAACTTATTGTTATCACTTCACAAATTTTTTACTTGCGTATGTATTGATCATACGATCTGTAAGTTTCATCGGTTCAAACTACTTATTTTGAAAGAGCTGTTGTTAAAAGGGCTTGAACGAGTCACTTACCACCAGTGTATGCAAATTTAGAAACACCGAAGCTTGACCAATTTTTGTCTCACAGAAAAACAAAAAAAAAAATACAAAATATTCAGGAAACTAAAACCAAATTTTTTTATTGTTTAAGACTTTTGGTATTTCTAACAATTTTTAAGTTATTTTGGTTTTACTTTAAAACCAAATTTTTTCAAGAATAAGCACTTTGAATCGATGAAACTTTCAAATCATAAAACACAACATAAGTAAAGTAACTTATAATTTGTGAAGCGGTAACGATTAATTTTATTTAAGTTGCTAATTGGGGGGTGATCTTCCTGATTTTTTTTGCCAAAACAAAAGGGACCAACTTTATTTTGGCCTAACTTGCTTACATTTGTTGCTAGAAATTTTTTTTATAAAAACAGAAATAAATCTTTTTTAAACACCTTAAAAATGTTGTACTGTGTTTTCCCCAAGAATGATTCATTATTTGGATATTTCACATTGAATTATTCTATTTGGAATTTTTCGAGTATGAATCTATTTTTCATTAGCTATAACTCTGCTTTTGCTATGTATATCCACCTAATATATATGTTACAGTTCAAGTTGATTCTCAGTTAGAGTTGACACCAACTAGTTGGAGTCAACTCCAACTGAAACGAGCAGTAAAAGTTGATTTTAAAAATTTAAATCAACTTTTACTAGTTGGAGTTGACTCTTCCTGGATCGATTCAGTAAATGTTGATTATACGAGAATCTCAAGTGCATTTTTGATGAGTGTGCGTTTCTTTGTTTTGAACGTTTCAACTACTTATTAGTATAGTCTGTAACGTCGCCCCCGTTAGGTAAATTATTCCGATTCGATTTTTTGCACAAACTTACTCAAAGAAATACATCCGTATAACAATCCTTATAACAAATACACAGGGTGTCACGCTGTACCGCGGTCGAAAAAATGTTTAACCAATTTTTGTTAACCAAATTCACAAAAATAATTTTTATCTACTCTATCTCATATTATGTAAGTTTCTGACTACACTAAAATCATTCATTATTGTACTCATTTTCCCTCATTTTCGGCAGTAAAGTAACACTTTGTTGTATTGAAAGAAGAATGTTACTTTACCTGCCGCGATTATTAATCAAATTAACCGAGATTGAATGTAAGTGGTCAATGGCAGCAATCGATTATTTATTTGAGTGAAATTAAAATTTATTTACTTTAATTATTAAAAATATTGAACAAAATTTATCTTATTATTAATAAAATTTATGTCAAAAAGTAAAATTCTGTAGTGTTTCGCAATTATATTCATACAAAATAGAATGTTACTTCAGACACACTTTAAACCCTTCATGTATGTACTGCTATCTATATTTACAATTTTCACACAATAAAACCTTTACAATGTAAAGGTTTTATTGTGTGAAAATTGTAAATATAGATAGCAGTACATATATGAAGGGTTTAAAGTGTGTCTGAAGTAACATTCTATTTTGTATGAATATAATTGCGAAACACTATAGCAGTACATACATGAAGGGTTTAAAGTGTGTCTGAAGTAACATTCTATTTTGTATGAATATAATTGCGAAACACTACAGAATTTTACTTTTTGACATAAATTTAATTAACAATAAGATAAATTTTGTTCAATATTTTTAATAATTAAAGTAAATAAATTTTAATTTCACTCAAATAAATAATCGATTGCTGCCATTGACCACTTACATTCAATCTCGGTTAATTTGATTAATAATCGCGGCAGGTAAAGTAACATTCTTCTTTCAATACAACAAAGTGTTACTTTACTGCCGAAAATGAGGGCAAATGAGTACAATAATGAATGATTTTAGTGAAGTCAGAAACTAAAAAAAATCAAAGATTAAAGCTGCCTCTATAAGATCCTGAAGAAATTTTTGTCATTATTTCATTAATAAGATATTAGTTTTAATTATCAACAATGAGCGCTAAGCGTGTATTGAGGCGGCCGTCAATGTGAGTGCGAGTGAGATTCACCATTGGACGGCCGGAATGGTGCATCTCTTTAGCACTCACCATTGACGGCCGCCTAATACGCACTTGGCGCTCATTGTTAATAATTATAGATAAAGCTTAGTAATAAAATAGTGACAAAAAATTTCTGCTGGATCTTGTAGAGGGGGCTATAAACTTTGATTTGGTCACTTTCTGACTTTCATAATAATGGATTTTAACCGAGTTATTAAGCCTTGAAAATGGCTATTTTCGCATTTTTCAAATTTTAAATCGCGTATAACTCGACAACAATCAATTTTAGAGAAAAATCACAAAATAACTTTTTTTTCTCAGAATAACCCAAATGATTTAAAAAAAATTACTCGAAGTGAAAAAATTATCTTTGTGAATTTGTCTAAAAAAATTGTTTAAACAATTTATCGATCAAGGTACTGCCTGGCACCCAGTAGATTTGTTATAAGGACCTCTTTTTTAGTAAGTTTGTGCAAAAAATTCGAATCGGAGTAATTTACCTAACGGGGGCGACGATACAGCCTAGACTAATTTGAACATATTCAGTAACATTTAATTTCTAGAATCGGCTGTTTGTGTGAATCAGAATCAACTTTTACTAAATTGCATTGGGAAGAGTATACTTTTCCTAGTTGGAGTCTACTTTTACTAGTAAATGTTGAATATAAATCATCATTTTATATTTATAATCAACTTTTACTGAAACCAGCCGTTAGAGTTGACTCCAACTAGTTGGAGTCAACTCCAACTGGATAATCAACTTGAACTGTAACATATACACCGTTTTTCACTTTTTTATAGGCTATAGTTCTGCTAAGTATATATAAGGTATGTATATAAGGTATATAAGGTAAGATATATATAAGGTATATTTTTTTCGAAAAAATGCTTACTTTTGAGTTATTTGCGAAAACCCATCTAAAAACGTGGTTATTTTGTTGAAAAATAAACATATTCACTTGCAGATAACTCAAAAAGTGTTGATTTGGTGAAAAAACTCTATAGAACAAAAGTTTCTTAAAATTAGTCAGTTTATCCATTTCGGGACTTACCTTGAACATATATTTTTTCACCCCCGAGATGGGGTTAAACTCACCCCCAGGGCAAAAGCATACATTGACACCATATTTCTCTTTTTCTATGACATGTTAGCTATGCGTTTGCCAAATTTCATGTCAATCCAAGAGGTTCTTTAAAAATTACAACAAAAACCGTGAAAGAATGTACTACAATCATAAGTAACTAACTCAAAATTTTATCGCGACGTTTTGCCTTAAAAGAGGCAGAATGTTTATATTCCCTTCAGAGTTGTGACTGCATAATCTTCACTGATGATGCATAAGGATGCTGAAATAGTTGCTATATGGAGATGGTAGTCCAACTCTGAATCGAATATAAAGAAAACCTGCCTTGAACCCTTTTTTAATCTTTTTCATTTTACTCAGTTTTTGAGTATTTAGAAACTGTCTTTCGGTCCTTTTCCTAGACGAAGAGAAGGTAAATGCGTGGCCTAAGTGTCCTCTATTTGCTTTCTCCTATTTTCGTCGTCTCTACGTGATTATATATTGTAAAATCCGGAGATATGGGATGCAGCCAGAAAGCAGTTTATTAACGAAAAGTCTTAGATTTAAAATATTGTTTATTATATTTTTATTTCAATTATTCTAATTGTTTAAAAAGTAGTAAACTTTGTATCTGGGGCTTTTCGTTGTTTTCCTCGTAATACGAGAGATGTCGCTGATTTGGGTCTCAAAAGGTGGGTTCATTGCATCGCGATATTTTGCCTTAAAAGAGGCAGAATGTTTATATTCCCTTCAGAGTTGTGACTGCATAATCTTCACTGATGATGCATAAGGATGCTGAAATAGTTGCTATATGGAGATGGTAGTCCAACTCTGAATCGAATATAAACAAAACCTGCCTTTAACCCTTTTTTAATCAAAATTTTATGTTAGCTGTGAAGTAGAATGTAGACCAGAACTATCCTAAATTTACAATCAAAATACAGTAGAAATAAACAAGCCAAGACACGTTAAATGCTATTATTTTTTTATAGGAGGACTCTCGAATCTTAATTTACAATGTTTATACATTGTAAATCTCAAATCATGATTTCCAAAGTTTATACATTGTAAATTATGAGTCGGGAGTGCTTCTAGTAGCATTTAACGTGTCTTGGTTTGTTTATTTCTACTGCATCTTGATTGTAAATTTAGTAAAAACTTGTTGGGGATATGTGACATGAGGAACAGTTTTTGGTTTTTCATTATTTCGTCATAATTTGCCTGCATTCGTGAGGCTGAAATTTTTAGTAATGAAAAAATTGGTCATTAGACAGCCTATCACAAATACAATTTTTTCTTAGTTTTATTATTGAAAATGTTTGTTCGCACAAATAACTTGTACCAAACATAGCCATTATTTTTGGACATGGGCAACTATATTTGGGTATTGTATACATTATGGTCTTATTCCACATTGGTCTTATTCCATATGGTCTTCCAATTTGCTGTTATCAAGGAAAAGTTGTTTCAAATGGTTGTTGCATTGCATATCTATTAGTTTAAGTCGAAGATTGGCAGAAGTTTCATCGGCCTTAACATCAAAAGGCATGAAAAAAATGTTAAACGATGGTTCAGTTTCCTTAAAATATAGAAATCTCTTCTCAAGTTCCTCATGCAATCTCTTTAGTTGTAAAACAAACCTTTGTAAGTTTTCTTCTAAGACAATTGTCATACTCCTCACACAATTTGGGAAAATGGGTGAGTTCATTTTTATCGATACATCTGGAAAATAATTTAAGCTGCAGTGTCAAGGCTTTAAATGTCCCCAAAGCACATCTAAGAATTTATTCTTGTCTGGAAGCTTCTCACTTAATTTATTTATGTGCCACCGAAAAAAAAAATTATGTGAAAAATGCGCATTTATTATGAAGTCAATTTTCTTCAGACATGATCTTCATGGTAGGGGAGCAAAGTATGCTAAATGTGCGGTTACTCGAGCGCTTTGGGGACCTAATGGGTTGTAATTATTAGGTCCTAAAACCAAAAAAATTGCTGAAAAATTTTTCATTTTAGTGGGGATTTCCCATATTTTAATTTAGTTTTCCATTTCCAACAATCGTTTTTTCCGATTATAGCGCCGTTTATCCATAATTTGAAAAAATGTTTTGAATAAAAGTTGCTTATTTTTATGCAAAGAATCTAAATCTGCGATAAAAATGGGGCTAAAAATGTTTTGAAAAAAAAGTTGCTTATTTTTATGCAAAGAATCTAAATCAGCGATAAAAAATGGGGCTCCCATTTAAGATTTTATTCTCCATCTCCGTAAGTGGTGATGTTTGGTAACATTCGATAGATTTTTCAGAAATATTGAACAAATGATGTTTATTTTGCGAAATATCGCGGGATTTGTTTTTAAAATTTTAAATTTACCCCCCACCCCTCTCCGTGGGGGGTAATGTTTGGTATATTTCGATAGATTTTTGAAAAATATTGAACACGCAGTTTTTAGGTTTTCGATCTGACGTATATATCTCGCGAAATATTTGCTTTTTGTTTGTGAACTCGCCCATGTTTTTGACCCGCCCATGTCCGTATGCCCCGCTCAAATCGTCAGATTTTTTAAATATACACTCTTTTGCATGTACTTAACTTACCTTATCTTAACCTGACAATTTCGAATATTTTTAAGGATATATTTTTTTTTCGGGTCCCCCTGAACTAACTCCCCTGTGTCAAGAGCCAATATATGGTAGAGGTACATCTGCAGGGTACCACGTTTCTCCCCATATGATAATCTGACGCGCTTGAGCAACTGCAAAAATCCCCGCTTGGGCTCCCCTACTATAAATTTTTATTTAGGATCATGTTAGCAAGGACCGGATTTCAACACTTTGGGGGCCGGAGATGGCCAGCGGGCCATAGTTTCCACTTTCCTGGCCTAGTACCACAGGCTGTGGGTGAAAAAACGTGATATAATTCAGGAATTTTTGAAACCTATCAGGTGTTGTAAAGGACGATGCCAGGAATAACTTCTACTAAAATGTAACCAAAAATATTGTGCGCTTTATTTTTAATTGCGATTTTCATTTGTTAAATTTGCAATTTTGATTGATTTTTAATTTTGTAGCTTAGGATATTGATTTAAAAAAAAACTTTTAAATAGAAAGTTGTAGTAAATTAAAAAACCTAAAATTTGAGCAATGGTAAGTTTAATTTCGTTAATTGGTAATTGCAAAACAGCCTGCGAAAGGTCCAAAATGGCCGTTTTTTCAATTGCATTATTTATTGTACAAATAACTTTTTTTTATTTTTTAAAGCTTTAAAATGAAGATCTTTCAATTCCAAACATAAAAAAAAATTGTAAAGCCACATTAACGAATTTTTTGCTTAGATATTATAAATTGTTTATCCCAAGAGGTAAAATCTCGAAGGCTATAACTTTTTGAAAAAAAATCGTAGAAAGTTGTTGAAACATCCAATCTTCTTCGAAAGAGTTATGTTTTCATATTCTGATGTAACTAAATGCGTAAAACATTTTTAAACCTCTAATTTTTGGATTTGAAAATAAGGGGGCAAATTTCGTTAAAAACATTTAGAGCTGAAGCGGCCCTGTACATCCTATGAGTTTTTAACTTACATATTATTGTTGCTGAAGGTAAAACTAAGGTTTCTAAAAAAATAAAAAATTTCTACGACCAACTGAAGCCGAGATAATTTTTGGGTTTGCAAATAAGGGGGCAAATTTCGTTATAAACATTTAGAGCTGAAGCGGCCCTGTATATCCTATGAGTTTCTAACTTACAGATTATTGTTGCTAAAGACGAAACGAAGATTTATAAAAAAAATAAAATTTTCTACAACCAACTGAAGCCGAGATAATTGTTTTTTTTTCTTAAATCATAGTGCCTTTATTTATAACAATTAAGAAATTATTTTACAGTCATTGACTAAAGAAAGACTTATATTATCATAAAATAAAAATTATTATAAAATATAATTATATTTAATTATTAGAAATTATTTTTTAAATCGGTGCTTTTGCAAGCGGCCGAATTTTGCAAATCGCCCGGCTGCATATTTACAGATGCTTGCGTGTGTAGACACCAGGGTGTTGAAATCAGTTAGGGTTTGGAGAAACGGTACATTTACAGATGCTAGCGCGTGATGACACCACGGTGTTGAAAGCAGTTAGGGTTTGAAAAAACAGTACGTTTACAGACGCTAGCGTGTGTTGACACTAGGGTGTTGAAATCAGTTAGGGTTTGTAAAAACAGTACATTTACAAATACTAACAGATTTGGACACCAGAGTGTTGAAACCAGCTAGCTTTTTTAGTGGTTATACATGCATAGATGCTAACGGCTATTGACTTTGATTTTATATATCTACTGTTGTGGAAAAATATTTAAGTGATTTAGGTATTAATAAATAATTAAACGTTGTTGGGATATAAACAATAATATATTAACACAAAAAACAACATAAAAAATAATGTTGTTCTGAAGCTATGTGCTTGTGGCATTTTTATAATTAACTATTTAGATGGGAAATAAGCCACAATTAAATTAAAAAAAGATAATTTTATTAACTTTTCGACGCCCAAATCGGGTGTCGTTGTCAAAATACAAAATACGTACTACTAAATTAAACAAAAATGTTGTTGTTTAGTAAAAAATACTTTAAAATGTATAATATATGTATGAATTGCCAATATAAATGAGTCAGATTAAATTAAAATTATTAGTAGAATTTTTTACTAAGCAACAACATTTTTGTTTAATATACAGGGTGTTTGGTAAAGAATGGGCCATAGCTTAACCTCAGGTTCCTGAGGTTAAAATAGGCCGATTTAAGCTAACTTACCTTAGTACAAAGTTTATAATATCCAAGATACAGGGTGTCAAAATTAAACTTTTTTTTTATTTATTATTGAATATTTCCTGACAGATATGAGATAACAACATAGAATTTGGTACGTGGGGTTTTTTTGGGTCGAGAAAACTAAATTCCCTACCAAAAATTATGTATTGCCCAAAGGGCGCCACATACGCCTTTCAGCACTTATTTATTACGTTAAATTTTTTTATCCCTCACTCTGTATAACTTTGACATTAAAATTTTTATTCTCCTATTAGTTTTACTTAAAAAAGCTATACTTCTTTCATCTCTCTAAACTCAACCGTTTTCGAGATAAACGCATTTTAAATCTGCGATACACCATCATTTTTAGCATATCATTGAAGTTACACCCGAAAAATAACTTAAAACCATAATAATTGTGCCAGTTCTCAAATTTATGGCATTGCATCGCAAATTCCATTTGAAGAAATTTGCTATACATTTGTGGATAATTTTATGGTTTTAAGTTATTTTTCTGGTGTAACTACAATGATATTATGCTAAAAATTATGTTGCACCGCAGATTTAAAATGCGTTTATCTCGTAAACGGTTGAGTTTAGGGAGATGAAAGAGGTATACCTTTTTTAAGTAAAACTAATAGGGGAATACACATTTTAATGTCAAAATTATACTGAGTGACGGATAAAAAAAATGGAACGTATTAAATGAGTGCTGAAAGGCGTATGTGGCGCCCTCTGGGCAACACATAACTTTTGGTAGGGAATTTAGTTTTCTCGTCCCGAAAAACCCCCACATACTAAATTTCGTGTTGATATCTGAAGCCTGTCAGGAAATATTCAATAATAAATAAAAAAAAGTTTAACTTTGACACCCTGTATCTCGGTTATTATAAACTTTGTACTAAGGTAAGTTAGCTTAAATCAGCCTATTTTAACCTCAGGAACCTGAGGTTAAGCTATGGCCCTTTCTTTACCAAACACCCTGTAGTAGTATGTTTTATTTTGACAACGACACCCGATTTGGGCATCGAAACGTTAATAAAATTATTTTTTTCAATTTAATTGTGGCTTATTTCCCATCTAAATAGTTAATTATAAAAATTCCACAAGCAAATAGCTTCAGAGCAACATTATTTTTTATGTTGTTCTTTTGTGTTAATATATTATTGTTTATATCCCAACAACGTTTAATTATTTACTAATACCTAAATCACTTAAATATTTTTCCACAGCAGTAGGTATATAAAATCAAAGTCAATAGCCGTTAGCATTTATGCATGTATATTAATTACTAAAAAAGCTAGCTGGATTCAACACTCTGGTGTCCAAATCTGCTAGTATTTGTGCCTGTACTGTTTTCCAAACCCTAACTGATTTCAACACCCTAGTGTCAACACACGCTAGCGTCTGTAAACGTACTGTTTTTCCAAACCCTAACTGATTTCAACACCGTGCACGACCGTGGTGTCAACACGCGCTAGCATCTGTAAATGTACTGTTTTTACAAACCCTAACCGATTTCAACACCGTGGTGTCAACACGCGCTAGCATGTGTAAATGTACTGTTTTTCCAAACCCTAACTGATTTCAACACCCTGGTGTCTACACACGCAAGCATCTGTAAATATGCCGCCCGGCTCGCTTCAAATCCGCGCGCTCGGAAAATTTTTACGTAACTTGTATTAAATGACAGAAAACAATTTAATAATATTACCATTATAATATACAGTCTATTTACCACTGTATTTGTTTTTCTTTATAAACTTTTATATGTGAAATCCAAAAAGAATAGTCACTACAAGAAGAAAAAGTTTTATGTATATTATAGTAAGAAGTAAGATTATTATTATTATATTTATATAACAACGAAAAAATTAAAAATATAGTTATATATTTCATATATATGTATCATTTTTGTAATATTATTTCTTCAGAAATGAAATTTCACATATAAAAGTTTATCAAGAAAAACAAATACAGCGGTAAATAGATTGTATATTATAACGGTGATATTATTAAATTGTTTTCTGTCAAAATTTAATACAATTTACGTGAAAATTTTCCAACCGCGCGGATTTGAAGCGAGCCGGGCGATTTGCAAAATTCGGCCGCTCGCAAAAGCACCGATTTTAGAAATAATTTTTAATAATTAAATGTAATTATATTTTATAATAATTTTTATTTAAAGATAATATAAGTCTTTCTTTAGTCAATGACTGTAAAATAATTTCTTAATTGTTATAAATAAAGGCACTACGACTTAAGAAATAAAAACAATTATCTCGGCTTCAGTTGGTTGTAGAAAATTTTTATCTTTTTATAAATCTTCGTTTTGTCTTCAGCAACAATAATCTGTCAGTTAGAAACTCCTAGGATGTACAGGGCCGCTACAGCTCTAAATGTTTATAACGAAATTTGCCCCCTTATTTGCAAACCCAAAAATTATCTCGGCTTCAGTTGGTCGTAGAAATTTTTTATTTTTTTTTTTATAAATCTTTGTTTCATCTTTAGCAACAATAATCTGTAAGTTAAAAACTCATAGGATGTACAGGGCCGCTTCAGCTCTAAATGTTTATAACGAAATTTGCCTCCTTATTTTCAAACCCAAAAATTAGAGGTTTAAAAAAATTTTACGCATTTATTTACATCAGAATATGAAAACATAAAGCTTTCGAAGGGGATTGGATGTTTCACTAACTTTCTACGATTTTTTTTCAAAAAGTTATAGCCTTCGACATTTGACCTCTTGTGATAAACAATTTATAATATCTAAGCAACAAATTCGTTAATCTGGCTTTACAATTTTTTTTTATGTTTGGAATTGAAAGACCTTCATTTTAAAGCTAAAAAAGATAAAAGAAAATTATTTGTACAATAAATAATGCAATTGTAAAAAACGGCCATTTTGGACTTTTCGCAGGCTGTTTTGCAATAACCAATTAACGAAATTAAACTTACCATAGCTCAAATTGTAGGTTTTTTAATTTACTATAACTTTCTATTAAAAAGTTTTTCTCTAAAATCAATATCCTAAGCTACAAAATTAAAAATCAATAAAAATTGCAAACTTAACAAATGAAAATCGCAATTAAAAAAAGCGCACAATATTTTTGGTTACATTTTAGTAGGAGTTTTTCCTGGCTTCGTCCTTTACAACACCTGATAGGTTTCAAAAATTCCTGAATTATATCCTGAAATCGACCTATTTTTCACCCACAGCCTGGGGTATAGATATAATGAACTCTCTTACTCCTTCGAAATTATATGTTTCATCGGTTAGATCTTCGAGTTTTACTACTTCAATATTGTTTGTTTGTGACCTTCATATACTTAGTTTTATTAGTATTAACATGTTGCTTCATTCTTTTTGCTGCTGCTTCCAATGCCGTGAACGATTGGACCAGGTCCGCTTTTCTTCTTGCTATGATATCAATATTGTTTGCATACGCCAGTCTTTGTACACTTCTTTAAAAATGGTTCTTCTTGCTCTTATTCCAGATTCTCTAATAGCTTTATCTAGGACAATGTTGAGTAGAAGGCCTGATAGGCTACCTCCCTGTCGAAGTCCTTTTTGTGTCTGGAAAATTATTGATACTCCATTTAGCACTCTTTTTCACATTTATTTAGCAACTTTATACTCGCCTGTTGATAGAGTTGCTTTCACCAATTTCACTCGAAAAAGTGAACAAAAACTCGTTATGGGAAAAAAACGATACAGCAAAGACTCATCCATATTCTGTAATAATCACCAAATATTTTTTTTGTGTCTTAACACAGGTCTCTTTATACCAATACATATTTCAAGAAAATAGACTTCTGCACAATTGTAGCTTACCATTATGTTTCAATATGCTATTTATAAACTGCTCGTCAAAAGCTATATTTTTTTATTTTAGATTCTTCTTTAGTATTTACACAATTGAGAAAAAGTTTACTCAAACTTATTTTTGTACCTATACAGGGTGGAAGAAAAGAAATGTTTTTCTTATGTTAAGTTTGAGACACCCTGTAGGAAGAACGAGGTACAAATGTGAGTAAATCAGAATCGTATTGTAGTCTTATGTTTTGTGAACATATTTTTGTTTGAATATCCCTGATACAGTCGAACCCGCTTATTGGAATAGCCTTTGTACCAGGCAAAAATATTCTTATAACCGGGATATTCTAATAACCGATCATTGGTGGCTAGTCGAAATAAGTATACCGAATATACGTAATAATATTATTTACATACTATGCCAATGTGTAGTTTTACATACTATGCCAATATGTAGTTTTACATACTATGCCAATATGTATATCATATAATATATACCTACATAATCAGTATATGTAAATGTTTTTAGGTCTTTTTACATCAATAATACAGTAGTGTAACTACTACTTATCTATGTATGTGTTAAATACCAAATTACATTATATTATGTATGTGAATGAATACAGTAGCAGTGGGTAATTAATATAAAATATATGCAATATGTAGACATGTAAATATTTTCTTATTAAAATACATATAACAAAATTACTTATTTTTTCTTGAGAAATTATCGGTAATTATAGCTTTTTCGTTGTTAATCCGTGTGGTCATCCTTAATCCATTGGTTGAATGGAACTTTTATTGGCGGCAAGAAATGGATGAATTTAACAAAGCCATAATTCACATCTTGCAAACAAGTAGGTAAATACTCTCTGGGTGAATTCTAAATAAACTTCTTCTAACAATTTTATAGCAGGCAACAGTGCCTTTGTGTAGACAAATAAAAATTACTTTACGACCCATGCATTTTTCGGCTAAAGATCGAATTGGTAGGTACTCGTAACAAAGTAATAAATATTTATTACCCTAATAATATCTAATTCAGCACTACAGGCCCTTGATGACTGACCATAATACCAAATATAATTTAAATTTTTAGTAAATTGTAAAAAAAATATTCGTTGACCTGCAAAATATGCTAATAAGCGGTATTATCTAATTAGAACCTATTCCAATAAAAGGATAAATTTATTAAGGAGTAAATGGAAACGTTTCGGGAACTCGAATTTATATTCCATATACCGGGATATTCCTATAACAGGGATTCTAATAAGCGGGTTGGACTGTATCTTTAGAAACAAAAAAAAATAGACGGTTTTGTAATTTAACATGTGTTTTAACCGAAACCAAAGTTTGAGACACCTTGTAGGGAGAAAAAGGCACAAAGGTAAGTATACCTCGATATTATGTTGTAGTCTCGTATTTTGTGAATATTTTAATCTTTTAATTTCTCTGATATCTTTAATAACAAAGAAACTAGACGGTATTACTCTTTAATATGTGTTTCTATGTTTCACATGTGTGATGTGATGCATGTCGTCAGTTAAAACACATATAAACTCCTGTACAAAATTAACGCACCACTTTAATTAATCTAAATATTTACAATATGAATACCAAATAAAACTAAGTTACTTTGAAATAATAATAAACACCTACAAACAAGTCCAACATGACTTTATCATGATCTTAATTTGCCTTATTGTTTCTTTAAAAAATTGTTTTTGTCGGAAATGTGTAAATAAGCTAGCATAACTCCAAATTGGAAAAAGAAAAAAATCAGTAAAGTAACATAGCAAGATGCATCTGGGTCAACATTAATACCGTGTAGGCCCTCCTCTACTTCTTAGGACTGCATTTATGCGTCGAGGCATGCTTGATATCAAATGTTCAACAAAATCTTGCGGAATATTCTCCCATTCTTCAATAACGGCTTCAATGAGTTGGTTGTGATTGGCAATAGGGGGTCTACGACTTCGAATCTTCTTTTTTGAGATAGTTGCATAGATGTTCTATAGGATTCATGTCCGGAATGTTAGGTGGCCAATCTAATAATGGAATATCAACATCATTTACGTAGCCAATAACCTGTCGAGCCACATGAGGACGAGCGTTGTCTTGCATGAATAAAAAATTAGGTCCAAGAATCGGAGCAAAAGGCATTACATGTTCGACAACAATGTTTTCTAAGTAATAATGGGCATTCATAGACCTCGTACGTATGGGGACCAACTCCGTACGGGCTTCAAAACAAATTCCCCTCCAAAACATTTTAGAGCCACCACCAAAAGGTACTTTAGGAGAGATATTGCAGCTGACAAACCTTTCTCCTCGCCTTCGCCAGACACGCTCACGACCATCTGGAGCTTTTAGGCTTACTCTAGTCCCATCGGAGAAAAGAACTCGTTTCCAATCATCGATAGTCCAATTTTGATGCAATCTTGCAAAATTCAATCTCTGAACCCTGTGTTCTCTGGTAAGCAGGGGTTTCTTGGCCGGTTTCTTGTTGCTCAATTCTGCTTCATGTAAACGTCTTCTAACTATTCGAGACGATATCGCGACTTTTCGAACATCTGCTAGTTCATTTTTTAGCAAATTGCTGGTGACTCTCCTATCTTTGAGAGTACGTTATCTCAAAAAACGATCATCAATTTGATTTGTGCAACGTTTTCGCCCTTGCCCTGGTCTTCGATGGTACGACCCTGTTTCATTATATCGCCTCACCTTGCGACTGATGCTGAAATGATGTCTTCCTAACAAACCTGCAACGTATCGCATTGCATATCCTTCATCTAGGAGATTCGATGCTCACACTGCCTCCTCCATTGACAAATTTCTTTGGCGGTTCATTTTTTTGTTTGATTTTTATGCAAATGAACCTCCAAACATGCATGTGATGAAAAATATCACAATAAAAGCTTGTTTCTCACAAGCACTTTGCTTTAATCTGCACTTTTTATGAAAAATTTAACTCACTTTTAGTCTAAAACGAAGTATAATACAAATTATTGTTAAAAAAAGACTATTATTAGCTTACATAACAACTGTCACAGTCAAACAAGGTCCATAGGCAACTTGTCGTACAGAAAATTGTCAATAAATAAAGATTATTGAGAAAAATATGAGTGGTGCGTTAATTTTGTCCAGGAGTTTATTAAAGAGCAATACCGTCTAGTTTCTTTGTTATTAAAGATATTAGAGAAATTAAAATAATAGTCAAAAAATGTGAGAGTACAACATAATATCGAGGGACGGGGTCGAGTTCGCTCCCAATGGTAAGAATTTTACCTGAACTAAAAAAGGTAGAGTCCGAATTGGCTCCCATAGACAAAATTTATTTTACCTAAACATGTCGAAAATATCACCCAGCGTTGTCACTTCTTTCAAATTTTCTCTTTTTGTTAGAAACAGGTACCTTCCTAGAAATATCTATGGGAAAGGAGGAAGACCCAACCCTTCGGTCCTAACTTAACTTTCGGGTATTAGAGTGTAGAGCGCAAACCGGCCGATTTCAGGTAAGAGCGCAAAACGGTCGAGCGCATACCGGCCCATACCGATAATTTGTGTTAAAATTGCCACATATGCCAATGTTGAACTAAAACAAACTCTAAAAGTATTTGTCTAAAAGTATAATTTTCCTATAAAAAGTCTATATCACTATGTAAATTTCCTAAGCAGTATAAATATTACACGATTTGACAACAATGTCTAATGTTTCCGCGATTATATGAGAGCCTACCCACATTCATGCGGGAGCCAATTCGTACCCTTCTAAAATATACCAGAACGAAGCGGAGCGAACTCGACTTCACCCATATCGAGGTATACTCACCTTTGTGCCTTTTTCTCCCTACAAGGTGTCTCAAACTATTGTTTCGGTTAAAACACAGGTTAAATTACAAAACCGTGTATTTTTTTGTTTCTAAAGATATCAGGGACATTTAAAAACAGAATGTTCACAAAACATAAGACTATAATACGATTTCGATGTATACTCACATTTGTACCTCGTCCTCCCTACAGGGCGTCTCAAACTTAACATAAGAAAAACATTTCTTTTCTTCGACCCGGTATAAGTACAAAAAGAAAGTTTGAGTAAACCTTTGCATAACTGTGTAAATACCAAAGAAAAATTTGAAATAATAATAAAAATTTGCGGAATCCGTTAATCTGTTCACGAAAAAATCTACTATGAAAATTCAGCAACATTTTCTATATCCCTAACTTTTGACGAGCAGTTTATTTGCTTCTAATTTATCACCCTACCATACTATCACAACGAATGTGAATAGGGCGACAAAATTATTTGCGGCTAGCTTTTAAAGTTAACAGTGGAGACGGAGTAGGTCCGTTAGCTAAAACTATTTAAAAATGATGGAATTTAGGGCGCCAGTCAACTCGTACTACAAATGCTACAAAGAATTCACCCGATTTACCAAATGACCAATAAATCTCGTTATAGGTTTACTTACATCTATTTATTGAACAGTTGTAACACAAATAAGTATGAAAATAAACAAGTACAGTCATTGGTAGTATAAAGTGGCTAAGGAAACAAATAACAAATTATTTTAAATTTACAGATTAGAAATAATATTTTAAATATTGGCGATACTAGTGCCTACCCTATAGTTGCCGCATGAGCTCATGAGTGCCACTAATACAAATCTAAAAGTAATGTACTATATTGTCCTCTATAACAAGTTTTATGTATATAAAGTTGAATGTATGACTATCCCCAATAACTTCTAATAATAAAAAAAAACAAAGAGGACACGTTAATTTGTTAACAAAAAGAAAAGAACCTAAAATGTTTACTATCATTAAATATATAAAACAAATAGGACAAATGAATTTAAATGTTTAACATTGTTATAAAAACCTGATATCCTCCATAGTCGGGTATCAAACTACAAATCGTTAGTAGAAAACTTCTTCACCACATATACTTGTATCCAATGAGGAATCTTAGCATCCAAATATAACCAAAAACATCCACAAAAAGTAAAACCAGAAACCAAATACAAAAATCCAAAAATCCAAATATCCAACAAAAAAGAATCCAAAAACAAAAACTCCAAATCTCCAAAAAAAAATCCAAGTAAAACCCCTAAAATAAAAACAAAGGTAATTTAGACACTTATTACAATGAATTTCCCAATTAACAGTTGCATCCATCCAAGTAATATTGTCATTTCGTACGGTGCTATGAATCACTAAAGCTATTCCATATCAATAAATCTATTTCAACTAGGTTCTTCTCGTAACACCCTCTGTGATAATATCATAAATATTTCAATAAGTTTGTTACTGATTTTATTTAAACAGGCTTTTACCACTTATAACATAGCCTAGAAGTTAGCTTGCAATGTCATCTACATTTTAGGAGGCTTAGCAACAAATCAAGAATAAACCCTTAGCGAACGGGCTTCAATAAACACTGAATAAAATTAAGACACTGGTTGTCTGTCCCTCAATACATAAGAATTTAATCATCGCATGAATTACCGCTTAAGCCTATCGGGGTTTTTACTACGGTCAATCACGCTACGATCTCCTATAGAGCTTCTCTACTACAAACAATACTCCCTATAGACCTCATATACGGCGCTAGAAAATAGAAGAGCCACATAAGTAAACTGGGTTGATAGAACTTAAGATTAAACCAAAATTAATCGAAAATTATTCATACCTGCCTAGCGTGCGAAATGACCACGTCTTTGAATAAATAATCCCTTTTCGGCTTGGGCTAAATACTAAAATATCCAATACACACTACACCTATTATCTAGCCTCACTATGTGTAAGAGGTAAATTTATCCAGGAACGCCAGATGCC
Source organism: Diabrotica virgifera virgifera (assembly GCF_917563875.1). NCBI lineage: Eukaryota > Metazoa > Arthropoda > Insecta > Coleoptera > Chrysomelidae > Diabrotica > Diabrotica virgifera. The sequence goes on along the minus strand of NC_065448.1, from coordinate 60,040,742 downwards.
TCAAAATAATTAGCATACAAATTTTACCTAAATTACACGATCCAAAGACGCGTCTCTTTCAAATTCAAAAGGAAGCTCGCAAGTCAGCTATGAGAGACGCCACCTTTCTCCCGAACACAGAAATACAAAAATGGGTAGTCCCATGAACCATAGAACAACACTGCCTCGGTTCACACTAGCCTTGACAGAATCCAAAACGACTTCAGAAGTAAAAGAAGCAGATTCTAACCTTAAATGATTAGTAAATAATAATAAACTATTTTACATTAAAAGGTATTAAAAAGTGAATAATAATTTCCAGGTTAAAACCAATAATTGAAATTGAAATTTGAAATTATTGAAGGTTTATTTTCACAAATTTATTGTAAGCAAGGATATTTATCTTTCTTATATTGAAATGAGGATAAAGAAAGACTGCAGCCGGGATAGGAATCTTAAAATTGATCATGTTTAAATATGAAATACTTAAGGCAAATAGGTTTTTAACATTATTTATTAATCTGTACTAAATGAAGCAGGCTTGCAACACAGGGTTTGCTGGGTAGATTTTTAAACGTAAAAAATTTTTAGGTTAAATTAACACGGGAAAATTAGATAAGAGTCTGCTTTTTCTTGACACCATCTAAGAGTATATTAGGTATCACGAAATCTTAAAGTACACTCGGCATTCTAGAAAGATCAGACAATTTTAATTTTGATCTTGTTTTTATGTACATGTTGGATGTATCTCGTAAAGAGCACTCCGAAAAATTCAACTTCAAAGGTTATTTGGTAGTCTAATATTTTTTAAAGTGTAATGCTTTAAAATGCTAGGAACATTCCCCTTACATTCCGGTAAACAAAGGATTTAAACTGGAAAAGAGAAACGCGCAATATTACGACGTTCGCAGAAAGAGATTAGGAAAGTGAAAAGCCAGTTTCCTAGGGACCGAACAATTTTTTTTTACTTCAGAAATGTCATTTGCGCTTCATGTTTCTAAAGGGAAATACAAGATGAATTTTACCTACACGGGAATTTTTAATCCTTTCACGAATTTATTTCACAGTTTGCAAGTAAATTAGTTATATTCATATTTCATGAAATTGATTTAATTCTGAATAATTATGATTATTCATTAAACAGAGCGAAGTCTTATTTTTACTAATTAGTGTGCCAATTAAGTAAATACATAAAATGAAGACAACGCTAGTTAAAATGGACCAAAAAAATAATCAACTTCATCTTAAAGAAGTTGAAAAAAATTTTGTTCAATTATGGCGTTTAACATTTTGATGAAAATTTCACCAAAATTTTCATTGGATATTTAATAACCCATGATAACATAAACATAAGCAGATAAACAGAAAGAGGCAGATAACGATTTTTACAAAAAACTCGAAGAAATATATGAATATTATTATATTCAAGAATGATATATTAATTTTACTAGGTGATTTTAACGGAATTATAGGGAAGGCAGAGATCGACAAAAATGTAGCTGTAAAGGAACCGTCTATATACATTTAAGAACACTAATGATGGAATGCTTTCTAACCTAGCAGCAACAACAAACACATTTACAATGAGCACACACTTCAAGCACAAAAAAGAGCATAGGATAACATAGCTTTATCACGATCAACTGAAGGTAATCAAGAAGAATGTAACGGTTCACACGTTATGAAAATGACTTTTGAACTCTTTAATTATTGTATAATTTTTTCTGTTGATTTCTTTCAAATTCTCTAATTTTGTCGTAAATAAATATTTACGTGACGTCATACTTCGGTGTACGGAACGTACTCTACGCCACCTAGTGGCGAATATGACCTCGCGTTCTGAGAGTTTGACGTTCTCCTCTTTGAACGTGAGAGGAATGATCGGAACTTGGCTTGTGGCTGTAAGTGAGGTTGGTACCATAAAATGGCGGATGATTTCCATCTAGAGTCTGAATTATTTTGTTCGTTAAGAGTTTTGAAGTGAAAAGTTACCACCAATGGTTGTCTGGAGTAGGGAGATATGTGTGTGACACAACTCCTCTTGGAACAAGAATAAATATCATCCGCTATTTGGAAAAGTGATAACCTAGTTGGCTCCCTTCTGGCGCCCAAAAATTTGTTCTATTTTTATTATATTATTGTACTTATTCTATCTACTTTCTGAGCATTATCTTAATATTTCCTTTCCTAGCCATCGTTGTCCTTTCCTTTAATTCACTGTCTTGGCGGGCGTGCAAACTGGCCGAATCCTTCCTTGAGTGTCAGTTAGTCATTCTCTTGCATATCTAGCTAGCCATTCAATTCACATATCTTTCTATGTCTAATTTTATTATTAGTACATATCACTTTCTTTATCAATTCTATTATATTTGTCTTTGCATCTTGCTCTACTAATACTGCAAAACAGTATTTTTATTACTTCGGCTTCTCAACGTAGAAGCTCCCCTTAATTTTTGTCATTTTTGTCCTATTAGCTTACACTAAGCTCTTTTCTTTTTTCTACCTCTGTTGAAGTTTATCACTCTCTTTATATTCACTCCAACAGAAAGTCTTCTGCTTTGTTACATTGGCCATGGTCAACATGGGAATATGTCGACTTGAGAACAAGCTAATGAGCTTTCCAGCTCCTGATTTTTTTGCGGAAACTATGCGGAGGAGAACTGCAAAGGAAATATACGACCTAATAATAAGGATATGGAAGAAAGAATGCCAGAGGAATGGAAAACAGGGTGGATATTTCGTATTCTAAAGAAAGGTGACACCACACAATGTGACAACCACAGAGGAGTAACATTGTCAAATAGCTGCTATAAAGTATCGGCATCATTAATCTGACATACACTTTTAAAATATGTACATTCAGACTAAAATAGGTGGCTACCAGCAGCGACTTAGAAAGGGCAGGTCAAAAATTGACGCAACACATACAATCATATAGTCAACAGTATGATATCGACTTACACATCATTTTCATATATTATCTCAAACAAGTATTTTACAGCTTAGTAAGACCCGACCAAATAGAACACATGAAAAACTAAGATATCCCAATGAAGCTTATATAGTTTTATCAACGTCATTATCTAACGTCACTATAGAAGAACAATAAAAGATACCGAAGTTGAAGGTACAAAGTTATAATATCAGATAATACAGAGTAGCAATTAGACCATCAATCACATATGGTGGTGAAATAATGTACTTGCCATAGAGTGATGAAGAAAGAGTAAAGATCCTGGAAAAAAATTATCCTGAGAGTAGCAGGCCCGCTAATCCTAGGTGATAATGAATTAATAAAACTGATAAACTACAAAATTCAAGAACTTTTGAATGAAGGAGACGTCGTTAGATTTATCAAGCCACAAAGACCCAGATGGATGGGCATGTAGAAAGAAGGAATCCAGAAGCAGATATCAAGAAAATCACCAAATGGTGACCACTATGAGACAGACCACGAGCAAGACCGAGAACGAGATTGGAGAACCAGATAATTGCTAACCTTAAGAAGATGTGGGTTAGAGAATGGACGACCATAAGCAAAAACATGTACAAAATGAGTAATATTGTAGAAGATGCCAAGTCGCACAACTAACTCTAAGACCAAAATGTGAATGCGGACTGATTCCCCGACAAATGAATCGAAAGAGCCCAAAGAGGGCGGCAACCACTGCGCCAGCAATGTAGATGCCATAATGATGATACAATATTGTTTACAGTGTAGTGCTTTAAAATGCTAGTAACATTCCCCTTTACATTCCGGTAAAAAAGGATTTAAGCTGGAAAAGAGAAACGCGCAATATTACGACGTTCGCAGAAAGAGATTAGGAAAGTGAAAAGCCAGTACACTAGGAACCAAACCATTTGTTTACTCCGGATATGTCATTTGCGTTTCATGTTTCTAAAGGGAAATACAAGATGAATTCTACCTACACGAGAATTTTTAATCCTTCAACGAATTTATTTCAAAGTTAGCAAGAAAAAGAGTGTAAATTAATTATGTTCATATTTTATAAAATTGGTATAATAATTCTGAATAATTATGATTATTTATTAAACAGAGCGAAATCATATTTTCTACTAACTAGTACGCCGATTAAGAAAATACATTGAATAAGGACAAAGTTAGTTAAAATTTTCTTCTTCTTCTTCTTTTTCTTGATTCTTTTTCATTTTAACGTGCTTGATTTAGAAGCTAGACAAGGCGAAAAGGGCGGGTTCGAAGGGAAAAATATTCCTATGAGATTTTTTTGCAAAATCACATTCGTGAGACATCCCAGAATGAGGTTCAAGGTCGCTTCAAGAATAAGGTCAAGGTCGCCCAAGTGAAAAGTGGGCCAATTTTTTTTAACAATTTTTTTTAATCAAATTGCAAGAATCAATATTTTTGGCCCGAACAATTTTTTTTTAATTTTTTGGACCATTCTAGACAAGAAAGGCCTCTTATAATTTTTCTCTAAAGTTGATCGTTTTCGACTTATAAGCAATTTAAAATTGAAAAAATCGAAAAATGGTGATTTTCAAGGCTTAATAACTCGGTTAAAAGTTATTATTATGAAAGTCAATATATGACTAAATCAAAGTTTGAAGCCCCCCCCCCCCCTACAAGATCCTGAAGAAATTTTTGGCATTATTTTATTACTAAGCTGTTATTTTTAAGTAAAAATAATAAGCGCCATGCACGTGTGCGGGGCTGTAAATGCTGAGTGCGAGAGAGAAGCTATTCCAGCAGTCCAATTTTGCATCTTACTCGCACTCACATTTACAGCAGCGTCAATACGATACAACCACTCATTGTTATTAATTAGAAATAACAGCTTAGTAGTAAATTATTGACACAGATTTCTTCAGGATCATGTAACGGCGACTTTAAACTTTGATTTAGTCACTTTCTAACTTTCAAAATAATAATTTTTGACCGAGTTATTAAGCCTTAAAAATGGCCATTTTCGCGTTTTTCAAATTTTAACTTGCTTATAACTCGAAAAAGATCAACTTTAGAGAAAAATTATAAGAAACCTTTTTTGTCCAGAATGGTCCAAAAAACCTAAAAAAAATTAGTCCGGGTCAAAATATTGATTTTTGCAATTTGATTAAAAAAAAATTGTTAAAAAAAAATTGGTCCACTTTTCTGGTGGGCGACTTCTTGAACCTTCTTCTGGGATGTCTCACGATTGTGATTATGCAAAAATATCTCATGGAAATATTTTTCCCAACGAACCCGCCGTTTCCGCCTTGTCTAAGCTAATATCATGCTAATATACACGGGTTCGATCCCCAATACAAATTTTTATTTTTTTTACATTTTATGATTAGGTATAAGTATATTATATTAAATAATTTGTTTTAGAAAATACGAATTTAATTAGAATTTTTACCAACAATTTTTCCGAAATTATTTCTTTGTGGCATTTTTCAATGTGTGGCTGTTTTATATTTTTTAATTTTTGGTATTGTCTCAATAAAAACTTTTGGAAAGTAGTACTAGGGATGGGAAGAACCTACCGGTTATAACTTAAAACCGGTTTTTTTACTGGGCAATAATCGGTTCTACCGGTTGTTATTTGTCCCGGTTATAACCGGTTTTTTCATTTTAAAGTAATAACTAGTGAAAAACCGGATAAGTGGAAAAAATAATGAATTCAGAAAAAAATGGAAAAATTTTTACTTCCACACGCACGAATGAAAAATTTTAAGCTGACCGAAACCGATTTGACAACATTGATGACTGATTTCTATACTGATATGGATTGACATCGATTAGAATGGAGTATCGCAAACTAAAGCTCAATATAAATGTAACCTATTGGGTATTGGCTATTGACTAAAAAACCGAAAAACGGTTTTTAGAATAACCGGTTTTTCTGACCGGTTTTAACCGCCAGGTTAAACCATAGGTGAAAAACCGGTATAACCGAAAACCGTTGTTTTGTCAACAACCGCCATCCCTAAGTAGTACGTATTAAAATTAGTTTAGTATTTAAAAAACTGTATAAATAAAGTATTTAATTTCGCAGAAATCATAATAATAAAAGTATAACTCCTTACGTGCGTACAAAGTACACACATATTATTTTTTGTTTATTAATTAATTTTCATAATTTATTATTAAAAGGTAATAATCCCTGCTTTTAAATCTTAGATTTAAAGTTTTTTATATAATTTCAAATTTAAAGCAATTGAATTGTTAGCACAAAAAATTTAAGCGAACCATTAAACTCAGTTTTTTGTGCTCTTTTATATTTCAATTTACAAGGTGTTTCAGCCCAACATTTTTCTTGTGATTAGTAGTTGGGTGGTTTGGATTCCAAATTGTGTACCAAATATCAAATAATATATAGGTATACAAGGTGGTTCTGAAGTTACAGATACAAAAAGGAATGAGGAACATCGAAAAAACATCCTGTAGCTCGGATATAAAAATCAGAGAGGCCATAGGTATAGTATAGCTAGAACCTCCTCAGTAACCTCTATTCACCATTAAAATATTGCCGTTTCCCAATGAAACACCTTGTATAATACATAAACGAAATTTCGACATTTCGAAAAACGAAAACATAAACATTCATTGAAACGAAAAATATAGTATCTATATCACAAGGTCCTTCAATAAAAATAATCGACACGAGTGCAATCCATTCCAATAATGGTTACTTTGTTGCCACGTGAATTTTTGAACTTTTATTAAACTTAATTAATTTAGTCTATAGAAAAATTAATTGAACTTAGCAAATATAGAACATTTAATTCTGAAGCGATACGAAGTTCGCCGGGTAAGGGTAGTAACAATATATTGTAATTAAAGCTCTATGAGGAGCTCTATATATATGTAAGTACAAAAGAACTAAAGAGAACAAAAGTATTTAAATTTTTGAAAATATGTTTTCAAAAGATAATATTCATGGAGACATAATCGTAGGGGAAAGTATGCTAAATGTACAGTCGAACGTTATGAGGATCTATTGGGTTGTGAAGATTAGGTCTTAAAACCAAAAAAAGTTAAGTTAAGTTTTCCATTTTAGAGGGGATTTTCCATTTTTAATTTAATTTTCCATTTCCAACAATCGTCTTTTCTGACTATAGCGCCATCTATCCATAGTTCAAAAAATGTCTCGAATATAAGTTACCTATTTTTACGTAAGTAATCCAAATATGCAATAAAATATGGGGGTTCCTAATTAAGATTTTAAAATCACTAGCTCCACCTCCGTGGGGGTTGTGTTTGGTGCCATTCAATAGATTTTTCAAAAATATTGAATATGTGTATTTTTCAGTTTTTCGATCTGATGTTTATTTCGCGAAATAACGCAGGGTTCGTATTTAAAATTTTAAATAATATACCCCTCATCCCTCTTCGTGGGGGGCCGTGTTTGGTATCATTCGATAGATTTTTGAAAAATATTGAACACGTATTTTTTTGTTTTTCGATCTGTCATCCATTTAGCGAAATATTCACTTTTTTCTTGTGAAATTTTGTAATTCACCCATTTCCTTACGCACCGCAAAAATCGTCAGATTTTTTAAATATACACTGATTTGCACGTTCTTAACTTACCTTATCTTAATTTGACGCTTGAGTTTTTCTAAGGATTATTTTTTTTTCGGATCCCCTTAACGAACTCCGCTGTATTAAAAGCCAATATGGTAGAGGTACATTTACAGGATGCAAGGTTTCTCCCCATGTGATAATCTGACGCGCTCGAGTAATTTCAAAAATCCCCGCTCTGCTCCCCTACCATTAAAGAGTAACTTTCGATTCGTTAAATTATATCCTACATTCTAAAAATTTAATTAGTTATTTTGATTTGTAGGTAGGTACTATAGAAAAAGTCGCAACGTCCTCTCAACACTAGAACCAAAAGGTTGGGTCGTCTGTGACCCAACCATTTCGGTTTTTTGCATATTCTTCCATATGTTTGCATATGATTTTTTGGGAAAAATCAAATTGTAAATAATATATGCGAAATTAGGTATGCGCAATAAAACCAAAATTAGTACTCATAATCATTTTGAAGATTCAGGAAAGAAAAACAAGTTGAGAGATCTACATTGAATACTTTTCTTGTAAATAATTTGTTTGTCACATTGTATTTATCGATTTTGTGAAAATCTGCTTTTCTATAAGATTATTTAAGACTTTGCAAAATATGAGCAAAGTTACACCCGTATTACATATAATATTCACGAATATTATTCGCTCCAGTCGAGTAAGTGCAGTATATCTAGATTTGCTCCACTCTTAAATATTTGAATAGGAAAAGAGTACAGGAGAAGAAAGAACGACTCAGACAAATCATATACAAACAAAAACTATAGATTGATGAATGTGTGGAAGACTTGAAAGTCAACAGCGAAAATAATGCAGAGCTATCTAAATATAGAAAATCAAAAAACAAAAAGAAACCAAAAGTTAAGATTGATGCCAAAATATGGGAGAAATATTACTAAGAATAATTTAAGGCTAGAGAAATTATGTACTCTAGAATGCACAGAAGGAACATATTTGATGATAAAAACGAAATCTACCATCATCCACAATATGAGATTTTTTAAGTGTAATAAGAAATATAAAACAAAAGAATACAGCAGACCCAGACGAAATCCCAAACGAGCTGATAAAATGAGGTGTAGAAGAACTAAAGAAGAACGAAAAATATACAACCAGTTAACAATGATTTAGGAAGAAGAAGAAGAAGAATGATGAATATTTCCGATTATAAAGAAAGGTGACACCACAAAATGCAACTATAAAGGAGTAAAATTGTTAAAGAGCTGGTGCACAATTTGATATCAATAATCAGATAAACATTTTCAAAATACATTGAATCTAAAATAGGAGACTACCAGCAGGGATTTAGATAGGGAAGGTCAACAATAGACGCAATATACATAATCACACAATCAATGGAGGAGTGTTACGACCATAATATCGACTTACACGTATTTTTCATGGATTTCAAGAAAGCCTTTGACAGCCTAACAAGACCCGACTTATAGAAGACAGGAAAAACTTAAATATCCCAGTGATTCGTATAAAGCTTACGAAAGTGACAGTGGAATGATCGACAGCACCAATAAAATCAGATGACGGAATCACCAAAAATATAGAAATATCAACTGGTGCACGACAGGGCGACTCTCTATCAACATCACTATTATTTTAATGTCGCTATACAAGGAGAAATAAGAACTCCAGAAATAAAAGGTAGAATTATTAAAGCATCGACGTCGCAACTTGGCGCATATGCTGAAGATATAGCATTAATTAGCAGAAACATAAACAATTTAAAGGAAAAATCTGCGAAGTTCTGCAAGGAAGCATCCAAAAAAGGTTTAGCAAGACATCAAAACACAACAAAATACCTAATATGCTCATGAAAAATTCAGTTAATGTGACAAGTTTAAATATTGGTTCATATGAGTTAGAACAGGTAGAATACTTTAAATATCTTGGGGTCTCAGTTAATAAAACTAATGTTAGAGGCATAGTAATCAATAAAAGAATCCAGGTAGAAAACAAAACCTACAGGAAATACAGTTTCCTCAAAGATAAAAAGTTTACTCAAAATACTAAACTGATAATTTACAGAGCAACAATTAGACCAGTAAGAAAAGGGTGCTGGAGTAATGTGTTTGACACAGAAAGATGAAAAATATTAAGGATCCTAGAAAAAACAAATTCGAAGGAGAGCAGGCCCGCTAAACTTAGGTAATAATTAATTTATAAAACTAATCAACCACTAAATAATAGGACTTTTTAATAGAGAAGACATGGTCAGATTTCTCAAGGCACAGAGACTCAGATAGATGGGGTATATAAAAAGGAGAAATCTAGAAGCAGTTATCAAGAAAATGGCTAAATGAAGACCTGTATCAGGCAGACCACGACGAAAACCCAAAAACCAGATGGGAGAACCAGATAGTCGATGACCTTAAGAAGATGGGAGGTAGAAAATGGGCAACGCAAGCAAAAACAGGAAGGAATGGTGAAAACTTGTAGAAAATGCTAAGTCACACAACCAATTTTAAAACCAAATTGGTAATGCTGATAGATTCCTTGCAACAAATGTATCAGGATATCCCAAAGAGGAATCCCAAAAAGGAATGCAATCACTTCACTAGGAGTGTTGATGCCATGATGTTGATGCAAAAAAAACAAAATTTGGACTAATAGTTTCATAGCTTCAAAAAAGAAAAACAATCTGAGAGAACTTATAGACTAGGAGCCGGTATAGGTGAAATTCGCTAATCATTTAAGGCACGATAAGACCCTATAACTTAAATAGTAGAACCTAAAAGAAAACGTACAAACACTGTGCCGTCACTTTTTAGTGGCACATGCGTCGACAGTGGCGCATCATACTTTCCATTTATGGACGGGACAAATAAATTAAAAGGTACCCTCCCTCACTGCCAGGATTAATTTTTTCATTTTTTAAGTTCTATCTGATTAAAAAATAAGACTCAACATAATTTTAACCCACCACCCCTTCCCCCTTTCTTCAACATCAAAACTTCATTTTTCGTTTTTATTTTTTTTTTAGGTGAGATGGAATCAATTTTAAAATTAAAAAAAAATTCATAGGCATGGTTGACGCTTTTAAAAAACATATGTTTTTTTATAGATCCGTAGGTTGACCGTTTGTACATAACCTCAAAAAAAAAATTATTTTTTTTTGGAAAAAAGCGTCTACCTTTTTTTTGGAGATGGCTGGAGGTTTAATTTTTTTCTATTTTGTGTATTTTATCAAACACTATATTTACAATTTTTTTCAAATTGTTCCGTAAGATTCGTCACCTTCAAAATTAAAAAAAAAACTGTTTTTTGGGGTTTTTGGGTTTTTTTACGTATTTCCCTCATTTTAAGTGTTCCAAAGGACTCAGTTACTTCAATTTACATATAACCTATAAAATAAACATTGACTTGATCTATTTTTAAGTCTATAAACTAGGAAAAATCCACAAAAACCCCATAAAAACAGTTTTTTTTTTAAATTTTTGAAAGTGGCGAACCTTACTGAAAAATCTGAAGAAAATTAAAAACGTAGTGTTTGATAAAGTACACAAGACAGAAAAGAAATTAGACCTCCAGCCATCTCAAAAATAAGTTTTACGCTTTTTTCTAAAAAATTTTTTGACACTTAACCTACGTATCTATAAAAAAAATAGACATGTTTTGTAAAAGAATCAACTAGGCCTATCAATTTTTTGAAATTTTAAAATTGCATCACACAAACAAAAAAAAATAAAAACGAAAAATGAAGTTTTTGATGGTGGGGAAGGTGTAACGGAGTGGTGGATTAAAATTACACTGAGTGTTATTTTTAAATTACATATAACTTAAAAAAATTAAAAAAAATTGAATTATGGGAGTGTGGGAGGGTACCTTTTAATTTATTTATCCCGTCCATAAGTGGAAATTTTGATGCGCCCCAGTCGAAACATGTGCCACTAATAAGTTACGGCACAGTGTGTAACGATGAGTGCCATCGTTACGATATTATTATATTTATTCCTATAAGCCACCTAATAAGTATGCAACCAGTTATGCGTTCGTGCTTAGAACGGGTTACCTAGATTTGTGACCAAATATAATAGAAGGTTGGTACTACGCTTGGGGAATTCTGGTCTTAGCTTGTGGCTGTACGGCTTCCGACGGAGGGGCATGTCATATCGCCCATCGGAGAGGATTGTCACTTCAATTTTCAATCTGGTTGGATGAACAAGTAAATTTTTCCGTGGTCACTGTTTAAAGAATACAATATTTAGTTAAAATATTCATTTATTATAAGATTGGTTTATTTTGGAAGGAGCTATTTTTTGTTTTGGGATTTGTGCGGTGAGAGGAAGAGTTTTATTTCCAAGTTTCCTTTTGGAAAACAGTGGGTAAGTCGGCTATTAAGTATTCTTGTAAAAAAAAAACATGGTTCTCATTCTCAATACAATACTTATAGTAATATTATAATTGTTATTCTATGAATATAAAACATCAGGTCTTAACGAGTCAATCTCACTATCAAATTCATGTTTCTACAAGAAAAATTCTTTCAAATTAAATTTCCAGTTCAAAGTAGTTTCTGAAGTAATGACACTTTTCATTTCCTTTTAGTATCTACGTCTATAAAGTAATCCCTTATTGCAATATATACATATCTTCTTGGTTCATATGTCCTTCCATTTCTTTACATTTCCATTTTTGTTCAAGGTTAATGACACTTACTTATAAATGTCAATAGCTCCTCTTTTTTCGGTAATTTTTTTCTGGAAATTTTTATAAGGTTTTTATACCTTTCTTATATGCCCTGTTTTTTGTGTACTTAAGGAACACCAGCTAATAGGAGATTCTTATGCTTTTAGCCACGGAAGAAAATAAGAAGATGGAAAATTAAGTCAATCATACTTTAATTTGTTTTTTTGGAATACATAATCATTTTGGGGATATTTTGGATGGAATGTGGATGTTTTGTTTGGTTTTTGTGGAATAAAAGTTGAGTTTTCCGATACTGGGCAGCTACCTGCTTGCCGTACCTTCCTGTTGGTGTGGAGTACCTCCCTAGGGTTGGGAACCAGAGGATACCTTATTTGGCTCTCCCCTCATCATCTTCACCGAAGGTTGGAAGAAGCAATCCGCCTACTTTTTGTAGGGACAGGTTTTTATATAACTAAATTTGCATGTCAATTTGTTTTAATAATAACTTCCAATTTTACTATTTTTTTTCTCTTCGTATCAATAACTTTCAAATCACTCTAATAATAATATACCCTCATTGTTTTTCCTTAACCATAATTAACATAATATTCAATATTTTCAACAATTTTTATTATATTTCACCCTTATTTAATTTATTTAAAATAGCCTGGGATTTATAAACCATATGTAAGATAATGTGCACAGTATCTAGGTCATATCCTATTTAATAATATTTATTCCAGTTGTCGGATGTTGTCACCTCCGATTAGATACGGTATTGTCAACCAATATTGTAACCCTCATTAATAATAAGTTGTTAAGGTAAATACTTATTCATACTAAATTCATTACATATTTTTTTTCTACTGTAAAACCTGCATTATCGACAGCAGTGTACTAGCCTAGTACGTCGGATAATTAGCTAGTGTAAAAATTGTATATAGGGTATATAGGTTTTTTTTATTAAATGTGGTTGTACATACTTATATGTTTTATTATCCTACCATTTTAATAGTACCATTTTAATAGTATCAGTTAGGTACAGCAATATAGGTCACGTGGAGAAGAATTTATAAAATTCTTCCCTGGCGCTCAACACTACTTCTGAATATCTTCTTGGTCAGTAGTTCCCTTTCTTTTCATTACTCCTTATATTCATTTATTTTCTTTATCATTCCAGTATTTCATTAGGTACCGTCTTACTAGGGCGTGCAAATACGGCCTGATCCTTCCCTGAGCCCTACTGTTTAGTCTCTTCAATTTCCAGCTAGCCTATTTTGAGGAAACTTCCATAAATAAGTAATTATCCTTTAAAGCTATATCTATTCTGCCACAACAAAACCTCGTTTTTGTTACAATTGACGCTCGCCAACGTGGAGCCCGATTTTCAGTAAGACAGTACCTTTCTTTATTTTGTTGCTTATTGTAAATTTTTCTAGTAAGTATCTTTCTGGTTCATTGTTGTATATTTTGTAATTATATAGAGATATTTTTTTTGATTCCTTTTGTACGTTATTTGGAAAATACACTAGTGCACTTGTATTGCTGTATTGGTACTATTTTAATTTATTTAAAATAATAATTGTAAATCGTGAGTAGGATAATATTTGAACAGGTATATTGGTTGACATTTCGGTCTGGTCGGTTTGGTGATACCTGGATATTTATTTTGAAAAATTTTGAATGATTTATTTTTTTTTTGATATCTAGGTACATTACTACTTCTGATTTAGGTGCAGCCACAATATACTACAGTTAGTTAAATTTTTGCTTACCATACCTATATATAATTTATAAAGTTTTCATTTTTTTTATATACATTTTCGTTTAAACAGTTACTTAAAGTATTTTAAATATCTACCCCAAATATATATCTCGGTTATATTTGGTTTGTCGGTTTATTCGGTCGTTAGTTTAGCAGCTTAGATTGTCGGTTAATTGGGTCGTTAGTTTATTGGGTTGGGTTCGGTTTGTCGTTCTTGGGTTGGGCTTATTGTTACTAAATTTTTCCTACCATCATGTGTACCTTTCAGCCAGAGCATTTATTAGTTAAGGAGGTAGATTATGAGTTGAGGATAAGAGAAATAGAGGTTGAAGAATCCGCTAAATGTGATAAAAAACGCAGTCTATTGCGTGGTGCTCTTAAACAAGAGCAAGGAAATAGGAGTTTCCGTCAGATTTCAGCTGCAGCTATTCCTTTCCTGGAACAACAACAAGGAATAAATGAGACACTAGAGGATCTTACGCAAAAGATAAATAATTTTAGAGGGACTGTCCATGATAGCATGTATTCTAGATACATTTCACGTCTTGCTCATATCTCTGGTCGTGTCCACTTATTATGTTGCTCAGATGAGGAGCAACAACTTTACAAACGCTCTATGTCCATTAGGATTCTCAGTCTAGAAGGTGAACTCGATTCTCGAGTAAATCCTCTAGCCACGTCCACTCCTGTTTCTTCAGTTCAAGCCTCTAATTCCTTGTTACATCCCAAGCCTGTGCAGGTACATAAGTGGGGAGTTTCGTTTTCTGGTGAAGGTCATTATGACCAAGTAATTTCATTTTTAGATAGGGTAGAATGTCTTCGTGTTTCGAGAGGTGTGAGTGAGGAAGATCTTTTTTCGGCTTCTGCCGAATTATTTACAGGCCATGCTTTTACGTGGTTTATGAACAACCGTGGTAGCTTTACCACTTGGACTGATTTGGCTCAGAAACTAAAATCTGACTTTCTGCCGTACTCTTTCCAAACTGATCTCTTAGACGAGATCAAGAACCGCAAGCAGAAACCGGGAGAATCAGTGACTATGTTTATTAACACCATGTTGGGTATGTGTAGTCGTTTAGATACTCCTTTAACAGATCATGCAAAAATAAAGATAATTTTAAAATGTTTGTTACCCTTTTACCATGCCCAATTGGCACTGGTTGATATAGCCACTATAGAAGACCTCACAGAAAAATGTAAACGCTTAGAGGAAACTCTATCTTGGTCTCTTAATTCCCCTACCACTTCGCAATTCAATTCTGGTCCTGTTGGTTTTAATTCTCAACCCTCAAGAAATCGTTCTTGGCAATCTAGACCCCATACACCGAATGTGTCTGTGACTACTTATTCTTTGTCTTGCTGGAATTGTCAGGTTGTTGGTCACACATTTCGGGATTGTACCAGACCCCAAACACGGATTTTCTGTCACGGTTGTGGTAGAGAAAATACGCTTAAACGTAACTGTTTTAAGTGTTCGGGAAACGAGCATGCAGAGGCTCGTACCCTGAGCGTTCCTCAAACAGCAACCCCATCAGGGAATATGACCGCAGCTGTAGACGAAGCTTCAGGTCCAATACCCGCCAGCAGCTCAAACACACCCTCTCAGGAAGGAAGAAACACTTCCAACCGGAGACCAGCACGCCAACCGAAATCAGGGAAAAAGTAATTGTTAGTAACACTTCAGTTGACTCGTACGGTTCGCTTGATCGTAGATTATCCCCTCCAGTATTAAGCTGGAATTTTAGTAATAAGCATAATCAAGACGAGGAAACAGTTCCAAATTCTATACCTGGTTGTACGTTTGTAAATAATAATAATATGTCTATGTTAATACCAGATAATTTTGAAAATAAATCAGATATTTTGGATTTTGATATAAATTCGTTATTAGTTAGGAAACATAATGATAACCGACCTTATCTTGAAATTGAAATTTTAGGACAATCTTGTTTAGCTCTATTAGATAGTGGTTCTAACATTTCTTTAATAGGTTCGAATTCGCTGAAATTGTTAGAAAACACGGATATTAATGTTATGCCTATTTCTTCTTTACAAGTCTCTACTGCAGATGGTGCTATCCAGTCAATTACAGGTAAATTTGACACAGAAATCGTAGTTGCCAATATTCGGAAAATGATTACATTTTATGTTATCCCTTCAATTAAAAATTCTATAATTCTTGGCATGGATTTCTTAAATGCATTTAATAGTACATTAAACTGTTCAGATTTTTCGTTATTTATATCTTCCTTTAATGTCGCAACTGTAAGTGCCATTCGTGAGTTCTCTAGTTTGTCTAGCTTAGAACAAAACCAGTTAGAGAATATTATCTCTAAATTTTCTTCTATCTCTTCCAAATACCAATTAGGCCGTACACATTTAATATCTCATACTATCGAAGTGAACACTTCAACTCCGTTTAGACAATATCAATATCCCATACCTCAGGCATGGCAAGCAGATTTAGGTAAAGAAATTGATTCGATGCTCTCTCTAAACATTATCGAACAGTCAAATTCTTCGTATTGTTCGCCGTTATGGATGACGAAGAAGAAGGATGGATCATTCCGAGTATGCTTCGATGGTCGCAAACTTAATAGTATCACTACTAATCGAGATGCTTATCCCATCCCTCGGATAGATATAATTCTTAGCAAACTTCAGAATGCCAAATATATCTCTTCGATCGATTTATCCAAAGCCTTCTTACAAATTCCGTTAAGCGAAGAGAGTAAGAAGTATACTGCTTTCGCTGTCAGTGGTAAAGGGTTATTTCAATTTGTCACAATGCCTTTCGGTCTAGTTTCAGCTCCACAAACAATGTGTCGTCTAATGGACTTGGTTATTGGTCCACAACTTGAACCATTTGTATTTTATTACTTAGATGACATTATAGTTGTTACTCCTGATTTTTCTTCACATATTGAGATATTAGAGAAGTTATTTTCACGCCTTAAAGAGGCTAATCTCACTGTTAATTTAGAGAAATGTAATTTTTGTCGTCCTAATTTGAAATTTCTAGGATATGTTGTTGATCATCAAGGTTTGAGAACAGACCCTGATAAAGTAACCGCTATTAAGGACTTCCCCATTCCTAAAACTACTACACAATTACGTAGGATCTTGGGCATGTGTGGTTACTATCGTCGATTTGTGCCTTCTTATTCTACTTTATTATCACCCCTTACTGACCTCCTTAAGAATAGGAAAAAGGGCCAGACTATCACCTGGACTCCTGAAGCCGATGATGCTTTTCATCGCATTAAGGAAGCTCTTACCAGTGCTCCGGTCATGACTTCACCTGATTTCAGTGAACACTTTTACCTCATGACGGATTGTTCAAACACCACTTCAGGTGGCGTACTCTTTCAGATGAAAGATGGTTCTGAACACCCCATAGCATATACTAGTAAGAAGCTTAATAAGGCTCAGAAAAATTATTCCACTACAGAGCGTGAACTCCTTGCTATTATTCATGGCTTGGAGGCTTTCCGCTACTATTTAGAAGGTCGTAAGTGTACCCTTATTACTGATCATAGTTCTTTACTCTGGATGCATTCTATGCGTAACCCATCCCAACGTTTGTCTCGATGGATTTGTAAGTTGTCAGCCTTTGATTATAATATCGTCCATCGTAAAGCAAATGGTGTTGTAGTAGCTGATGCTTTGTCTCGAACGTTTGATGTCAATCTCCTTGACTTATCCACTTTAGTTCCGGATGCATGGTATCAGAAAATGTTGGAAAAGGTTACCCAAGAACCTGATCAGTATCCTGACTTTAAAGTAGAAAATAATATCCTTTATAAGCATGTTGTTAGTTCAGTAGAAGCTTTGTCTAATATGTCTGATTGGAAGATTGTTGTCCCAACAGCAAACCGGGATGAAATTCTTCGTACATTTCATGATAATGTGACATCTGGTCATTTTGGTTCTTATAAAACATTTAGTAGGATAGCAGAATTATATTATTGGCCTGGCATGCGCACCTATATCAAGAAATATATTTCTAGATGCAAAGTTTGTGCTACTTGCAAGCCAAGTACTATGCCACAAGCTGGATTAATGGGTACTTTTAGGAACATTGACTTCCCATGGCAGATGATATCCATGGATCTGATTGGACCATATCCTCGTAGCTACAATGGCTATACCTATTGTTTGGTGGTTGTGGACTACTTTACAAAATTTCCACTAGTTTTTCCTCTTCGGAATGCCACTGTCCCTGCCATTGTGAAATATTTGGAGGAACAAGTCTTTTTGTTGTTTGGTGTTCCCCAAATTGTGTCTTGTGACAATGGTCCTCAATTTGTGTCTAAGGCTTTTAAAGACCTTCTAACTAAATACAAAGTTCAGAAGATCTTTTATAATGCTGCATACCATCCGCAAGCTAATCATAGTGAGCGAGTGAACCGCAGTATTGTAACAGCCCTTAGATCATACACATATCCAGATCACAGAGCTTGGGACCAGTATATTCACTCGATAGCTCAAGCCATAAGAACTTCGGTCCATGAAGTTACTCAATGTTCTCCAGCTTATTTAAATTTTGGTAGGAATATTGCTTTGTCTGGTGATTATTTTGGTTTAATTTCGGACAATTCCACAAATCTCCCTCAGATCTCTGAGAAGCTTCATCGTTTAGATGATATTCAGACTTTGCCTCCAATATTTGCAGACATCAGAAAGAAGTTAAAATCTTCTTACCTTAAGTCACAGAGTCAATACAATTTGAGGAAAAGAGATTTGCGATTCTTTGTTGGTGATCGGGTATTAAAACGTAATTTTGTTAAGTCAAGTAAAGGTGATGCTATTTCTGCCAAATTTTGTCAGAAATATGTCCCATGTGTTGTCAGTAAAGTAATCTCTCCTTTAATATATGAATTAAAAGATAGTTCGTCCAACAGGAAACTTGGTCGATTTCATATAAAGGACTTATTACCAGATAATACTGTCAACGACTTAGAAACTTCGTCATCAGAAGAAGATTAACTTAACAATATTGATCAAGTTAATTCCTCTTTCTAAACTTTAGAAATACTCGATTGTTCAATGAATAGGTTAACGATTGGATTTTGATTTTAGTCACCAGATAGGGACTCTATGTTTTATCTATTATAGTAGTCTTTCTAGCTTTCCATATTCTATGTATCTGAGATGTCATTAGTTTATTATTGAGATTTAGCTTAGTTGGGCTTAATATTGAACTGGTATGGAACTGTTAACACCTTGTATGTGATTATGCTTATATTGTCATCACTTGTAGATTAGTGTATCTACCGAATAGGTTTAGTTTTGTGTTTGATTTTGTAGTTTCTACTGGAAAGTTAATGGAACAGTGCTTAGCATGATTCCTTGGTACATTAGCTTATTTTTGTCTAAAGAAGTCATTGTGATATTTGTTTGGGTAAATGCAATTTTAGTATACAGTGTGATTCCAAAGTCATACTTCATGTGTCCAAATTTTGATAAAGTTAATTGAGATTAAATTTATGACTAGAAGACTATGAAACCATTTCATTATTTATTGTAGTGAACATTTCTTAGGAAAGTGGTTTGCCTAGCTTGGCTATGCAAATACGTGGGTTCGAGACTTGTTGCTTATCGACTGTGCACCTGATAGGAAGCAGATTTCATTGCTCACAGTTGTCTAGTTCCAAGCCATACCTCAATTAGTTCAGATGCTGAATCTATATGATAGAATGTTTAATCATCATTTTAATTATGCACTAGGCATTCTTATTCGATTTTCAGTTTACATTCATTCTGAAGAAACTTAGTCTTAACTTGTATGTTTATCTATCCTTCTTAAGTTTTACTATTTTATTATTCTGATAATGATGGTAACTTCTTTACTATATTGAAATATTGTAGCGTTTGTATTCACCGAGGGATTATTTTGTTCAAGCATCATCTTTCCGAGGAACTAAATTTTTTTTTTGTTCATATGTACCTTAGGGTCAGGATCAATATCCTGTTCTCTGTGAGTAACTAGGGAACATTTTCTTAATCTGCAGTTTCTTTAGAAATTGATTTACCTGTTCTCTAGTATTTCCATAATTGGATTTATTTATAAGAGTTATTAATATGTGACTTCTTGAATTCTTTCATGAGAGATGACTTCGAAATATTGGTTAGGTTCTTCTGGCCATTCTTATCAATCTGTTGTAGCTATAGCTATAGTTAGAGAATCCCAGAGTAAGCTAACTTCTGTTAGGTCAACTATTCGATTAGTTACCCTTAGATAGATCTCCCATTGAATCTGATACAAATCTGATGATCAGTTGAGTTAGGGTCATGGTAACAAATATGTAATCATCATTAGTACATTTAGCGCTAAGTGTAGCATTGCTCAATTAAATCTGCCTGATTGTTCTACCTTGGATATGCTTCCCTATAAATCTGTTGTCCACTGTCGGATCAATTTAGGATAAAAGTCTTGCTACAATAAATTTTCCCCTTTCTTGTTAATGACTCTTATATTTAGGTTAGGTTATACTGTGGTCTATTTTTTTTTGCATGTTGAGAATTGGCTACGAGATTTCTACGGACTGTTCACTTTGGATATGCTCTATTTAAATCTGTTGTCCATCGATAGAACAGTTTGTACTACTCGTCCCATTCGACATTTTTTGATTAGAATTTATCTGAATTATGAAATTTAGCAAAGGGTTATAATAAACCTTAACTAGGTATGTTGGTACCATATGTGATATATTGGTCATTAAGACAACCCCATTTACATGACTCATAATTTGCGGTTAGGTATGATCGGTCGAGTCAGCTGTAAGTGTGAGTAAGTTAGTCGTCGTATAGGTTATATTAAGTTTTGTATTCGAATATTGTGGTTATGGTGTTCTTGTTGACTATAATTTGGGGTTTTATATAAATCTACTAAATCAACTGGAACACAATTTGGTCTTTAGGATATATATCAGAGGACTGGTTCTACGAGTTTGGACGATGTCCTACGATAGGTTAGTTTAGAGTAGTGAAGTAATCATAGGTTCGCACTATATTTTTGCTATTTGGTTTGTTCACGCCTGTGTTGGATCCCACAGCGTGTGATTTTTCTCTATGAATACTTGCATTGAGTATTTATAAGTATATATGGAAAAAAAAATTGTTCCTAAGATCAATTTTTTTTCCGAGTAATGGGGGAATGTAACGATGAGTGCCATCGTTACGATATTATTATATTTATTCCTATAAGCCACCTAATAAGTATGCAACCAGTTATGCGTTCGTGCTTAGAACGGGTTACCTAGATTTGTGACCAAATATAATAGAAGGTTGGTACTACGCTTGGGGAATTCTGGTCTTAGCTTGTGGCTGTACGGCTTCCGACGGAGGGGCATGTCATATCGCCCATCGGAGAGGATTGTCACTTCAATTTTCAATCTGGTTGGATGAACAAGTAAATTTTTCCGTGGTCACTGTTTAAAGAATACAATATTTAGTTAAAATATTCATTTATTATAAGATTGGTTTATTTTGGAAGGAGCTATTTTTTGTTTTGGGATTTGTGCGGTGAGAGGAAGAGTTTTATTTCCAAGTTTCCTTTTGGAAAACAGTGGGTAAGTCGGCTATTAAGTATTCTTGTAAAAAAAAAACATGGTTCTCATTCTCAATACAATACTTATAGTAATATTATAATTGTTATTCTATGAATATAAAACATCAGGTCTTAACGAGTCAATCTCACTATCAAATTCATGTTTCTACAAGAAAAATTCTTTCAAATTAAATTTCCAGTTCAAAATAGTTTCTGAAGTAATGACACTTCTCATTTCCTTTTAGTATCTACGTCTATAAAGTAATCCCTTATTGCAATATATACATATCTTCTTGGTTCATATGTCCTTCCATTTCTTTACATTTCCATTTTTGTTCAAGGTTAATGACACTTACTTATAAATGTCAATAGCTCCTCTTTTTTCGGTAATTTTTTTCTGGAAATTTTTATAAGGTTTTTATAACTTTCTTATATGCCCTGTTTTTTGTGTACTTAAGGAACACCAGCTAATAGGAGATTCTTATGCTTTTAGCCACGGAAGAAAATAAGAAGATGGAAAATTAAGTCAATCATACTTTAATTTGTTTTTTTGGAATACATAATCATTTTGGGGATATTTTGGATGGAATGTGGATGTTTTGTTTGGTTTTTGTGGAATAAAAGTTGAGTTTTCCGATACTGGGCAGCTACCTGCTTGCCGTACCTTCCTGTTGGTGTGGAGTACCTCCCTAGGGTTGGGAACCAGAGGATACCTTATTTGGCTCTCCCCTCATCATCTTCACCGAAGGTTGGAAGAAGCAATCCGCCTACTTTTTGTAGGGACAGGTTTTTATATAACTAAATTTGCATGTCAATTTGTTTTAATAATAACTTCCAATTTTACTATTTTTTTTCTCTTCGTATCAATAACTTTCAAATCACTCTAATAATAATATACCCTCATTGTTTTTCCTTAACCATAATTAACATAATATTCAATATTTTCAACAATTTTTATTATATTTCACCCTTATTTAATTTATTTAAAATAGCCTGGGATTTATAAACCATATGTAAGATAATGTGCACAGTATCTAGGTCATATCCTATTTAATAATATTTATTCCAGTTGTCGGATGTTGTCACCTCCGATTAGATACGGTATTGTCAACCAATATTGTAACCCTCATTAATAATAAGTTGTTAAGGTAAATACTTATTCATACTAAATTCATTACATATTTTTTTTCGACTGTAAAACCTGCATTATCGACAGCAGTGTACTAGCCTAGTACGTCGGATAATTAGCTAGTGTAAAAATTGTATATAGGGTATATAGGTTTTTTTTATTAAATGTGGTTGTACATACTTATATGTTTTATTATCCTACCATTTTAATAGTACCATTTTAATAGTATCAGTTAGGTACAGCAATATAGGTCACGTGGAGAAGAATTTATAAAATTCTTCCCTGGCGCTCAACACTACTTCTGAATATCTTCTTGGTCAGTAGTTCCCTTTCTTTTCATTACTCCTTATATTCATTTATTTTCTTTATCATTCCAGTATTTCATTAGGTACCGTCTTACTAGGGCGTGCAAATACGGCCTGATCCTTCCCTGAGCCCTACTGTTTAGTCTCTTCAATTTCCAGCTAGCCTATTTTGAGGAAACTTCCATAAATAAGTAATTATCCTTTAAAGCTATATCTATTCTGCCACAACAAAACCTCGTTTTTGTTACAAGTGTTTATTCGTTTTCTTTTAGGTTCTACTATTTAAATTATAAGGTCTGATTGTGGCTAAAATGATTAGCAAATTTTGCTTATACCGGCTCTTGGTCTATTAAATTTAGAACTTTTCTTGTTAGTTCAGGAACCGAAGCTTTTCACCTCGCAATTTTTACAGAATGGATCGATTTGCCTGAAAATTTGAGAATAAGTAGTGGATAATCCAAGGATCAAATTCTATATGATGCAGAAAGGCGCTTTTACAATGGGGGTGGTTGCCACCCCATCTTGAGGGTGGACATTTTTTATTATTTTGTGACCGCAAAAGTTGATAAAAACATTCATTCTAAGAAAAAAATGGTCAATACATTTTTTTGATAAAATTCACAGTTTTAGATATATTCGCTATCGAAAGTGTTAATTTTATATCTAAAATATCAATGTTCTTCGATGGTATACTCATTTACGATTCACTCAATTTTTACCGTAGAAAAATTTTTTTTAAACCAAATTCTTGGGAATTAAGTAACCTACAATTTCATATTTAAACATTTTTTCGTATCTCTGATGTTAATTTTTCTATTCTGAAGAAAATGGCATTTTTCTGAAATACAATAATTCGTTATTCGCTTCGTGCCGGATCGTCATTCGGCAAGTCGACTCCTATATACGGATTCGAGCGCTTACCGAGCGACTTCGCGCGGTCTGTTAAAATACAGTATAATTAAAACTATATTTATTAATAATAGTATGTGAGTTAAATTAAATTTTATCCATAAAATACCATTTCCGACCGCCATTTCCTTGTAAAAGTTAAAGATCAGTGCACTAACTTATACCCAATCAAAGCTGGAGTACCTCAGGGTAGCGTCCTTGGACCAGTTCTCTACCTACTCTGCACAGTAGATCTTCCTACAAGCCAAAATATCATCACGGCCACATATGCAGATGACACAGCAATCATTGCAGCTCACTCAAACCCGTACATCGCCTCGCAACTGCTCCAGACAAATCTCGATAGAATAAAGATCTGGTTACAAACATGGCGAATTAAAGTAAACGAAAGCAAGTCAGTACATATAACGTTCACTAATCGAAAAGGTACGTGCCCAACCGTCTCATTAAATAATCAAGTACTACAACAAAAGGATGATGTAAAATATCTAGGTATGCACTTGTACCGCAGATTAACGTGGAAAAAACACGTATACACGAAAAGGAAACAGTTGGGTCTGAAACTCAATAAAATATACTGGCTGATAGGAAAAAGGTCACAACTGAGTTTGTACAATAAAATTTTAGTATACAAGGCAGTGATTAAGCCAATATGGAGCTATGGTATCCAACTATGGGGATCTGCATCGAGATCCAATATCGACATCCTGCAGAGATTGCAATCGAAAACCTTGCGCATAATCACAAATGCACCGTGGTACATGCCCAATGTACACATCAATCGTGATCTCCAAATGAAGACTGTCAAGGAAGAAATTGTCAGTTACGCCCAAAAATACGACATCAGACTACAAAACCACCCCAACAGGCTAGCTGAGAACCTGATGAGACCCCAGGCAAACAGAAGGCTAAAGCGCCACACTCCAAGCGATCTAAAAACAAGATTTTAAATTTTCAAAAATATTTTATTTATTAGAGTTTTATTTATAGGGTTTTATTTATTAGTCACAAATAATTTTGTTAAGTACTACAATTATGATTTCATAGGTTATTGTCACTGGACAGTCTCCTGCAAGTCTTTTTTAATTGTTAAACAATTTACTTATTGTAATCATTATTACAGATTGTAAATAAATGGGATGTTAAAAAAATAATAAAATACCATTTTAAACAAAAATTATTAAAAAAAATAAACAAGATAATTCGGATGGAATTCCCCAGATTATTTTGTGCTTGATATCGTCCCAGTCTCCTAATCTGAGAAATTCCATCCGAATTATCTTGCAAGGGATAGTAAGGTAAAATGTAAACAGCAGTACAGTAACTTCACCTCTCACACAATCCCATCAGTCAAACATCCAAACAACATTATCACCAATCAAATTAACTAAATCTAATCTCCTTCTGGACATCACCCACTTTTGGGCGTGGTTTCCCCACTTTTAGATTTGAATAAGGTAATTCGGACGGGACAAAATACCTGAAATATGATGCAGATGGTGGCGGTATACATGGTGGTATATGGCGAACGAAAAATCATGATGCACCCGTGTGCATCACCGTACTGAGCGGACAGTCAAGCATGATGCACACGGGTGCATCACCGTACCGAAGGGGTTAACTCCAGTTTTTTATAAATTAATCATTCTAAGCTAGTCAAACTTCTAGAGTCTATTAAAAATACATAAATAAAAAAACAATAAGGTTATTGCCTAAAAACAACTAACTTATATTATTATGCTTCCAATTGGATTTCTCCTTTTTTTTTCAAAAAATATATTAATTTTTTAACCGTACCTTTTTTATTTTTTCCCTTAGAAAGTTTGGTAAAAAAGAATTTTGTAGGTTTTTACAAGGTCTATAAGGCTATTAATATTAAATCCTTTTAAAATCCTCAGTTGCAAAAAGAGCTGACTTTGAAAGGGTTAGTAAAGGTGGTTTTTGCATGTTATTACAAGTTTTAATTGTCAATAGCTCACTCAATTTTTGCCGTAGAAAAAAGTTTTTGCGAACCAACTTCATGGGAAATAAATAAGCTACAATTTTTTGTTTAAACATTTTATCGTATATCGGATGCTAATCTTTTTAATCTGAAGAAAAGCATTTCTTACCAATCTACAAAAATTCGTTATTCGCTTTTAACTCCATTTTTTTAAACTAATCATTCTAAGCCGGTCAAACTTCTAGAACCTATTAATAATAAATAAGTAAAGAAGACCAAATAAGCTCAATGACTAATTTAAATTATGATGATGATTAGGCAGTTGTGTCGGATCACTTTTTCGCTGAAAAAAAAATAGGGACTGCCATTATTTTCATTATGTCACTTAATTTTTGAGATAGAGACTTTTTTTTATTCCTAGTGATAGATATTTTTAAATACTTTAAACTAGTTTAAACAAGTTATCCTCGAAAAATGCATAGTTTTCCCGTCTTTTGACTTGGAAACTACAATATTTAGCATTTGACGAAGAAGAGCTACCATACAATAAAGTATAGCTCGATTACTATTGGTCGTAAAGAAAATTAGAAAAAACGGTTTTGTTTATTTTTTCAAAAGGTACATTTTCTTTAAGCAAATTTGTTTTGATAAAACGAAAACTTTTTGAGTTATTAGCAGAAAACTTATTAAAAACATTGTTTTTTTCTATATAAAACTAACATTTTGGATAGCGAATAATTCAAAAACTATAAATTTTTTACCAAAAAAATGTATTGACCATTTTTTGCTTAGAATGGATGTTTTTATCAACTTTTGCGGTCACAATATAATAAAAAATTTCCACCCCCGATATGGGGTGGCAACCACCCCCATGGTAAATGCGCCTTTCAGCATCATATAAATTTTGATCCTTGGACTATCCACTACTTATTCTCAAATTATCATGCAAATCGATCCATTCTGTAAAAATTGCGAGGTTTTATCCTATTTTAAGCTTCATTACTTGGACTATGTATAGTTTGTCGCATTGTTTTTATCGATTTTGTGAAAATCTGCTTTTCTATAATTTACGTGAATTTACGTAAGCAGTCTAAATTGTTTGAGACTTTGCAAAATATGAGCAAAATCACACCCGTATTATAATATTCACGTATATTATTCGTTCCAGTCGAGTAAGTGCAGTCTATATAAACTAGATTTGCTCCACTCTTAAATATTTGAATATTTTTGAATTCGGTATTCTTTGTGCATAATGCATATATATATGTATATAGTCAACGTCGCTTTGAAAAATATGCAAATTTACATATATTTAAATCATCTGATTATTTTTCCTTAAAGTCACTTACATAATAGCGGTTATGATAAATATATTCAAAGAAAGACATTTTCTGAATGGAATATTTTCTGTTTTATTCTATTATCTTTGATTAAATTCACTGCCAGTGATTTATACGCGTGTGCGTAGTTATATTACACGAACTATAATAGCCCAGTAAATGACCGTTTTGGAGTGTAATTTTCAGGGTCAGCTCCGAATTGCATGAAAATTTGGTTTTAGGTTCTACTTAGCCTCCAGTTCAAAGTTGATCTTGTGCCGTTGGTTGCTTTTACTTGGGGGTGAAAGTCACCACTTCTCGGGGGTGAAAGTCACCCCTTCTCGGGGGTGAAAAAACATACGTTCAAGATAAGTCCGGAAATGGATAAACTTCCTAATTCTAAGTAACTTTGTTCTATAGAGTTTTTTCACAAAGTTAATACTTTTCGAGTTATTTGCCAGTGAAAATGTGTATTTTTTAACAAAAAAATCACATTCTATAAATATGTAATATTTATAGTCACGTTTTATAAAAAATATTCCTACAGAAAAGGTAGTTCATAAGACAGTGAAAAAAATGGTGTACCAATAAAGTCTATAAACCCATTAAAAGCAAACTTGTAGCTCATGAAAATACGTTCTGGTTCGTCAAATTCCAAATCGAATGTTTCAACCTGAAATAACCAAAAAATAAAGCAATTTTTGGGGAAAATTTTTTAAAAATGATTTAAAAATTCTTTGTTTTTAATTTTTCTAAAAGTTTCTAGCATCAGAACTAAGCGAGTTACGCTCGAAATAAAGTTGGCTCTTTTGTTTGACCGATTCCAAGTGCTTAGTTTAGAAAAATTTGGTTTTATAGTAAAAAAATGTTTCTAAAATTTTTGGAAAATGCACTTTTATCAAAATAACTTACAAAGTATTAGTGATACGAAAAATCTCAGAGTAACAAAATGTACGATTTGCTTTTATAATTTTGCTAGTTTTATTTTGTTTTTCTGATAAACAAAAATTTGTTAAGGTATGGCTGTTCAAAGTTTGGCCTACACTCGTGATTAGTGACTCGTCCAAGCCCTTGCAACTATAACTCTTTCAGAAATAAGCACTTTTAACCGGTGAAACTTGCAGATCATATAAAAAATACATAAGAAAAGTAAATTGTTTTTAAAGCATTAACGATTAATTTCATTTGGGATGCTAAGTAGGGGGAGATTTTAAAGATTTTTTTACCAAAATAAGGGGCTAACTATATTTTAAGCGTAATTCTTTAAGTTTTGATGCTAGAAACTTTTATGAATATTAAAAATAAAGATTTTTTAAAAACTTTAAAAAAGTTTGAATGGGTTTTTTTCAGAAAAGTGCTTATCTTTTGGGGATTTCGCTGCGAAATATGCGATTTGGAATTTAACGAATATTTTTATGTGCTACCACTTTGCTTTTATTGGGTTTATAGACGTCAATTCACCATTTTTCTCGATTTCTATGAGCTACATTTTTGCTAAGAATATTTTTTTCCAATTTATCCATTTCCTAATTTATTCCAAACATGCGTTTTTTCATCCCCGAGAAGGGGTGGCTGTTACACCCCGAGTAAAAGCAACCAATGGCACAAGTTCAACTTTGAAGTGGAGGGTAAGTAGAAACTAAATCCAACTTTCCATGCAATTCTGGATTGACCTTGAAAATTACACGGTTTCGCCGTATCTCCCGTTCATTTATTGGGCTACTATATTAATAATAATAATATCGTATGGCATTTTTGCCGGGGAGATCCTTTATAGAATAGAATAGAATAGAAATATGCTTTAGTGTCACTGAAAATACAAATTTTATGGACAAAGCTTAATTAAAGTCAGAAAAAAAAAATAAATAAATAATATCTAACAATAGCAATAACAAATACAATTTTCTGAAATTTGATAAATCGTCAATATAAAAAAATATACATAAATACAAAATATAAGTTATTAAAGTAAAGAAAAAAAACAAAATCGATATATTGCAACAATTTATAGAAAATGCAAAGTGAATATACAACAAAGTAAAATATTTATAGACATAGGAACTAATAAGTTTAAGCTGCTGCATGTGACACCCAAGTATAGATAAGTTTGGTTACTTGTACATTACTGTAATTTCTTAGTTAGTCATTAAGAAACTCTTCTACTGAATAATATGGTCTTTTAGATAGATGAGCTTTTGTCATTTTACGGAACTTGGGGAAAGATGTTGCAGTTTTGAGTTGTAAAGGAAGATGGTTGTATAGTTTTTTTGCGGAATATAATATAGATTTCTTTACTAACTCAGAGGACGGGATCGGTAAATAGATATCAAAATTTGAATTTCTGGTGGAGTAGTCATGACGAGGCCTTGCTGGAAAGACATGCATGTGTTTACGAATTAAGCAAACAGTTTCTAAAATATATAAAGATGTAAGGGTTAAAATGCCGTGATCTTTGAAGTAACCTCTGCAATGTGTTGTTCTTCTGAGGCCAAACAGATACCTTATTGCTCTTTTTTGTAATTTAAAAATAACATCTAATTGGGCAGCTGTACTAGAACCCCAAAAAGGAAGACCATATCGAAGATGAGACTCGAACAAAGAAAAATATGTTAGTTTAGAAGATGCTAAATTGAGTTCTTTCGAAACGGATCTTATAGCATAGCAGGCTGAGGCGAGTTTCTTACTTAACACATCGATATGAAGGGACCATTTGAGGTTGCTGTCTAAAAAAATACCAAGAAATTTTACAGAATCAACGGTAGAGATCTGGCTGTTATTAACAAGCAGGGGTTGAAGAGCACTTCTTTAGGATAATGCTACTGTCTTATCCACGTTAAAAGAGAGTAAATTGGAGTCAGACCAGGTTTTTATCGTAAGCAAATCAGAAGTTATAGTTGCATGAAAAGATGCAATAGTTGAGTTGCTCCAAGTGATACTGGTATCATCAGCAAAAATAAAAATTTTTCCATCGATTTTTAAGTTAGTGATGTCATTTATAAAGATAAGGAACAGTAGAGGACCCAATACTGAACCTTGTGGTACTCCACATACAATGTTTTTGAGACTAGAGTCAGTATCATTTGCTCTGACTAGTTGTTTCCTATTATTCAAGTAAGATTGGAACCAATTCAAAGAAATACTTCGAATCCCATAGAAATTTAGTTTTTTAATCAAAATGTCGTGATTTACACAATCAAAAGCTTTGGCATAATCACAGAAAACAGTGGCAGTATAAATATTATTGTTTAGTGCTTGGTAAACCTCATGAAACACAGAAAACAAGGCATCAGTGGTACATTTATTAGTTAAAAAGCCGAACTGATTTTGGGATAAGATGTTGTTATCAATGAGAAAGGACATAAGACGGGTTTTTATGAGTCTCTCAATAATTTTTGAAAGTACCGGTAGTAAGGCAATAGGTCTATAGTTGCAAGCATTAGATTTTTCACCACCCTTATGAAGGGGAATAATAATGGCTTTCGAACAGTTCCGGCGCCATTTACATCTTTAACCCTGGAAAAAATAATAATTATTTCAGGAAAAAAATTGGACGCGAGTGCCACATCAGCTTTCATGAGACAATTAAGTTTTATGATAGTTTGGGGTTTGGGTATAGTTATAATTTAGATGATAAAATTTACATAAAATCAAATTTACAAACACTGTAAGTGATCTGCTTGAAATCGATATTCCAACCAAAATAATATAATTGTTTATACTTGAGTACTTGAGACTCTTTTATGTTATGATTGTGAATACCGAAATACGATTAGGAATCTCCATTATGTAATTTTTAAAAATAATAGATTAGAAATTTAAATATGCTACTGAAATTTTTTTGATGGTTATAGAAATAAAAGATATCGATAAAAGAAATCGAATTTATTTTTAAGTAAAATATAAGTGTATAAGTGTAGATGGGTAGGATCATCACTTTTGGAAATACCCCAATTATTGACAACACAATACACGCGGACCACGTCTACAGAGAGCGACGAATCAGATTGCCAGATTTACATTGTACCCTCGGAGATCGCTGGGAAAATTTTCGCCCAATTTTAGGGTATTTTGAAAGCGCCTATGGGAAAATTTTTAGGTTGAACTGGTTGGGGAATTTTTCGGGAGGAAAATTGAGCAAAATAAAGTGTAATATAAAGCAAGAATTATATTATCATGCCCGCACCGTTCAGGCACGTAGCGTAGTCTCCGAAAAACCTGATTTTACAAAGAGTTGTCTGATATTATACGCTCCGGACAGTATGAATTGTTCATATTTAAAACCATTAAAATCAATATTTTTCGGAAACGAAACGCTATGTGCCGGAACGGTGCGGGCATGATAATATGATTCTTGCTTTAATGTAACATTTTAACCTATTGAGTGTTTGCTATTGATTAAAAAAACCGAAAACCGGTTTTTGGAATAACCGGTTTTTTTGATCGGTTATAACCGCCAGGTTAAACCGTAAGTCAAAAAACCGGTATAACCGAAAACTGGTTTTTTTGTCAACAACCGCCATCCCTACACCCTACGGCAGAAGGATGAACGATGCACTAAGATGATTATACATTGGAGACCGTGGAACCACAAACGAAAAAGGGGAAGGCCACAGATGCGATGGTCAGATGACCTGAAGAAAAATACTGGGTCAAAATGGATGCAAAATGCCCAAGATAGAGAGGTATGGAAGAAGGGAGAGAAGGTCTATATCCAAGGATGGATGTTTAGGGCTGATTAGATAGATAGATATATTTAATATATTATTCTAAAACAATTCGTCAATTTTTCAATCATTTGTTATTTCCTAAATTTTGGAAGTTAAATAAACACGGCTTAGTCTTTTAAATCACTATTAAATGCAGTTAAAACTTTATCAGTTATCAATATTTTTGTAACGAACAGTGTCGTAACATTAAAGTTAACCGAAATAAATATATCTGATCCCTAATTCCACGACCCAGCGTGAAAATATGGACCATAACAGTATTATAAAACTGTTTGGTTGTTAAATTTGTTTTAATGGCCCGCTGATTCCATAAGACTTTAAGCGTCAGGGAAAGAAATATATAAGCGCTTGTTGACGACGTTGATGGCCACAACATACCTCAGTTAACGTCCGTATTTTGTGGCTTTTTTATTTTATAAGAACGATTTTATAATTTTATTCAATCAGTTTATGATCTGACAGCAGGTATCTCGTTAGTAGTGTTATAAAATTACGTTTTTTCTTAACAAGATAATTAGTATTTCCTTTAACTTTACGATTATCCAATTATTACTCATAAGTAGTGTGACCAACTCAAAAATCGGGTCATCATTTTTATATTTAAGCATAATTATGTGATCCCCCAAATCTCCTAAAACTTCGGATTAAGCCACAATGGGTTGTAACGATAATAGGTATACACTAGGTATTAATTGTCGACTTTTTTCATCCTACCAATTCAATTTGATGTAAATTCTTAAAAGAATTACGTACCTATTTAAAATTTCAAAATAGAATTTTACCAAAATGTTGAAAATTCGGATGGCCCGGAATACGACTTCGTAATTAGGGCCATGTCCCGGATTTTTCGGATATAAGCCACACTTTAACTTAAAAAATGATTTTATTGACGTTTAGACTTCCACTTCGGACGTCGTTATCAAAATACACAGTATTACTAATATAGTAATATTAGTAGTACAGTATAATAATACAGTAATAACTTGTAACTTAAGTAAGTCGAAACGTCAATAAAATCATTTTATAAGTTAAATTGTAGCTTATTTCCCAGTTACAATAGTAAATTACACAACGGCCACAAAGAAATATTTTCAGAATAATATTGAACTTAAGGCTCGGGCAGTATTCATCATTC
Organism: Diabrotica virgifera virgifera; assembly: GCF_917563875.1. Classification (NCBI taxonomy): domain Eukaryota; kingdom Metazoa; phylum Arthropoda; class Insecta; order Coleoptera; family Chrysomelidae; genus Diabrotica; species Diabrotica virgifera. Next base: position 60,007,793 of record NC_065448.1, on the reverse strand, counting down.
ATATATGTAACTTAAGTATCATTTGTTTACGTTAAACTTATTAGAAAGACGTCCACCTATTATGAAATTATTCACCAATAATTCACACCAGTTATTGACTATAATTCGTCCAATTTACTTACCGTTGCACGTCATCCGCGTCATAGCTTGTAACATGATACCAACACGAAATATTTAGGCGGTAGGTGTGTTCTTTCTTAGAATCAATATGATTCTAAAAAATAACACACCTACCGCCTAAATATTTCGTGTTGGTATCATGTTACAAGCTATGACGCGGATGACGTGCAACGGTAAGTAAATTGGACGAAGTATACCTATATCAGTTAGCGTCCTTTTAACAAATCTTATCAGTTTTTCTTGTATTTCTATTGATAACATTACTTCGTATATAGGGTGGGCCAAAGAAAAGAGTCCACCTTTATATTTGGCAGTATTTATTAGATTTTAAGGAAATGACGAAACAGGTCGATTTTTGATCTTAAGGGAAACACTTTTTTATGGTACATACATATGTCATTTGTCAATCCTCTCCCTTCCACTTCCACCGCCCCTTATTTTTAAATCGAGAATAGGGGTAGTGTGCCAGCTCATCTGAAAGGTTATTTAATTTTCTATTCAGTAATATAAACAATAACATAATTATTTATACAGGGTGTCCAAGAAAAAATATTATAATTAAATTAATTGACAAAAAGAAGAATGTATGTAATTTATTTAATTAAAAATAAAAAAAAGCAAATCCTGTATAAAAGGTATATTTAAAATCCCTAAAAAGGGCTACATCACAAATACAAAACTAGTTTTCGTCTGGTTTACCAGTCATCATCAGTGCTTACGTAAAGTAAGACTGGTAAACCAGTCGAAAACTAGTTATGTATTTGTGATGTAGCCCTTTTTAGGAATTTTAAATATACCTTTTATACAGGATTTGCTGTTTTTGTATTACATGGTATACAGCCAACTGCAGGAAAACTTTTTCCTTGTGGATTTTTAATTCAAAATACACTTTACTGCTGCCACAAAACAGAAAAAAACGTTTTTTGATAATTATTAACATTGCTTTTTGTTTAATTTCAATGTTCAAGCTGCCACCTATCTGCCTCTTGGTAGGAATATTGAATTTAAGGCCATCGGTCCATAATTCGCAAATATTTTACGGGTATCCCTACTTTTTCTGTCTTTACACGGCAAATTACGTGTAGTAAAATTCACACTGGTATGGATATGTAAACATTACTAGAATCTTATTCTACTTGAAAATGTCATCATTAATTTAAAGAGATAGCTTTTGAATGTTCTTGGATAACTGTTATTTTTATAATTGCAAATTATTAATTCAGTTAATAAATGTAATAATTTTTTCACTAACTATGTATTCAGTGATTGTAATAATTTATATGTACAACAAAAACTAATACTCAATCGATAAAAAGAGGAAAAGTGTTTAAGTGATTTTTTAATAATATATTGTTACTATGGAACGCTTCCAATTTTGAACATCTTTAAAAACAAAATACTTGGATCACAGAATATATTATCCTGGTGTATTCTCTGCTTGGATCTTCCACAAACATTTCACAATAAATAACTTGTTATCAAGTTCACGACTTAAATCAATATTATTTATCAAATACACTATATATAAATATTATTTAATCAACAACTCAAAATATTCCCGATGCCATGTCAAATATTTAAAATTGTGTTCATTTTTTTCGAATCCTGAAAAAAACAATAAATATTTTTGAAAAATTTAAACGCAGAATGAAAGGCTATATTATTATTACCGAGGGCCGAAAGTCCCTTAGAATAATAAAAAGTTTATTTTGAAAGAGATATTTTAAATTAAATATCACACTAAATTTTCTCTTAGTTTTTCACCCCAATAACTTATTAAAATAAACATTATAGAAGTTCTCAGGGACTTTCAGCCCTCGCCAATAACGTAATTTTTCATTCTGCGTTTAAATTTTTCAAAAATACTTATTAGTTTTCTCAGGATTCGAAAAAAATGAATCCCCATTTGAATAGCATTGCAGCCGAAAACACGTACCCATCCTCTTAAGCAACAAACAATGTTTATTTATCAAATAAATAACTTTTTTCTGTTTTCTGTCAGCTGTAGAAATTATTTTAAGTTAAATACATTACATACCTTTTTCTTTTTGTGTCAATTAAGTTAATAAATAGTAATTTTTCTTTTACACCCTGTATAAATAATTATGTCAATATTAACATTACTGATTAGAGAATTGGATAACATTTCAAATGAGCTAGCACATGACCCCTATTCCCTATTTAAAAATAAGGGTAAGGGAAGTGGAAGGGAGAGGTTTGACAAATGACAGATGTATGTATCGTAAAAATGTGTCCCCTTTAGATCAAAAATTGATCTGTTTCTTCAGTTCCTCAAAATCCAATAAATACTGCTAAATATCGAGGTGGACTGTTTTCTTTGGCCGACCCTGTGTATTCGATTAAATATGTTACTAAAATACTTAGGTAGGTTAGGTGGGTTACTTAAAGAGGTAGTACTTTACTTTAGTTTGTATAAATTAATTTAGTTATACTTAAGATATGATAAATCTGCAAAAGCATTATTAATTTGATTGTGTCTTTTCAGATTATCAGCGTGGATGTATTATATTATATATTTGTATAATCTGCAATAACACAGATGATCAGCAATTGTATGAAATAAAAAAAAGTTGCGAAAATTCGGGAAAAAAAGGTTTGGCGGAAGATAAAAATAAAAAACGAATAGGTAGCCCAGTTATATAAATTTTTTGCTTAAATTTTGAGGTTATGTGAAATATGTATAAATAAAAAAGTTGTACCTCTTTTGATTACCTACATTGCTCTTTAACTTCCTTTCATTGGTCTTGTAGTTTTGACGAAAATCGTGATAAACCGTTTTTTATCCCTAAAAACTCGCCTCCTTCCTCCTTCCACTTCTCGATCTTTGATCATCTGTAAATTATATTTTCTTTAATTTTTGATAAATTTTCTTACGCCTCCAAAACTCATTGGCCTGGTCTAAGTGTGATCATATTACAGGTAATTGTTTGTTGGTTTATGCCTTTATTGAAGAAATTTTTTATAAACATACCCAAGTGATCGATGAACGGATAGACTAAAAGTTAAACTAAGTTTACAATGTTTAGACCAACACTGCCATATTGACATTAGGCATTGTGTACTGATTTTATCACAGCAATCTCATTTAAACGTCCGTATCTATCCTTTTCCCTTAATTTATAAATTTCCTTTACCTGCAGTATTTTACCCGAAATTGTATTGCCTGTAACTGTTATAGTTGGCAAAAAGAACAGAAATAGATAAGGGAACGGTCCCAATGTTGGAACTCATAAAGCGGGCCCGTCTGGAATAAACTGGACTCCCGAGAATAAGCGTATTTTTTCCAGACAAGGTGCTACACATATAGATAGCGTACTAGACCGGTCGGTCTGATAAGGGCCTGATGTAGGATATGTTTGTTTCTTTATATTTTGTTTCTCGCGTGGGTAGATATTTTTATTGGTATGATTTTCAGTCCTGGAAATCAAAATTATATATTAGTACTATGAGATAAGTATACGCGACATTTTATTACACGGACTGAGCTGCAAAAATAAGAAAAAAATGAAAGATACTTTAAATGGGATTAAACAATTAAAAATAATAATCAAATTATACAACAAGTAATGACTTTCAAATACTTTTTTTTCCCATAATCATCACTACGACGATGATTATTACAATTACAATCTGGTCAAGTCATGTAATGACTTTCAAATACCTGGGAATTAATTTATCAGCCTACAAAAATATCGGAGAAGAGGTAAAAGACAAAATAATTAAAACTCGACCGGATGTCTAATAGGGTGGTGCGAAAAAAGTCAAGTTGATAATTTCGTGTCGCTATAGTGCGGAAAAGTTGCGATTGGTAATTACAAGAAAAACAAAAAAACAATTATTCAAATCGGACTTTATCTTCCGATCCCGCAACGGGCCTAAAGATTATGAAAAAATGAAATTACGTATTTTTTATGGGAAATAAGCCACAATTTTACTAAAAAATGAATTTATTAACGTTTCGAAGCCCAAATCGGGTTTCGTTGTCAAAATACAATATACTATTAAAATAAAACAAACATGTTGTTGCTAAGTAAAAAAATTCTTCTAATAATTTATTTAATCTGACTCATTTATATTGGCAATTCAGACGTATATTATACATTTTAAAGTAGAAGACTTTAAAATGATATCGCCAATATTTATGAGTTGCGTTCCTGGGACGACTTTACTAAAAGATAGTTCATTCGATTACATGAAATCAATCCCAACTCAAGAATATCCGTCGCAAAAAAAAAATCATAGCATGTGATCTGTCTTTAAAAAGACAACCAAATGCAACGATGACAGTAAAATTCTCGTGTTGAGATTCCATAGTAAATCACGAGGGAAAACCAGGAAAAAACCTCATGATACTATATAAGATATACTTATTGTATATCTATGTAATATTAATATTATTTATAATTTAAACATATTAAAGTCAGAATTTGGTATTAGTTTTTTGAAGGTAGATTAAATGCAAGACCAAATACTTACGATGTCGGGATAGTATCATGAGGTTTTTTCCTGGTTTTCCCTCGTGATTTACTATGGAATCTCTAACGCGAGAATTTTACTCTCATCGTTGCATTTGGTTGTCTTTTTAAAGACAGATCACATGCTATGATTTTTTTAATGAACTATCTTTTAGTAAAGTCGTCCCAGGAACGCAACTCATAAATATTGGCGATATCATTTTAAAGTCTTCTACTTTAAAATGTATAATATACGTCTGAATTGCCAATACAAATGAGTCAGATTAAATAAATTATTAGAAGAATTTTTTTACTTAGCAACAACATGTTTGTTTTATTTTAATAGTATTTTGTATTTTGACAACGAAACCCGATTTGGGCTTCGAAACGTTAATAAATTCATTTTTTAGTAAAATTGTGGCTTATTTCCCATAAAAAATACGTAACTATAAAAATGCCACAAGGAAATAGCTTCAGAACAACATTAAAAAATGAAATGTTACCTTTTTTCCAAAAATTTTTATTTATTCTCCATGTACGTTTTATAATACAGTGCTAGTCAAAAGTCCGTACCCCCCCTCGTATCTTTTGAACGGTTATACCTATAATAGTGAAATTCGAAGGGAGGAAATAAACGGACATAAGCTTCTTAACTAGTCATGACAGGTGACGTAATAGTGACAGCTGACTTTACAGCGCCACTGTGACAGATAATTTTAAACAGGACCTTATGGCAAGTGATACCTCGTTTGAAAGGTATTGAAAATACCTATTCAGTCATACTAATTTTGTTTGAGTTAAAGCTAATTTTGATGAGTAAATGAAATAAATATAAAATTGTAGTTTCGCACTTAATTAATAAAAATTCAAAATCCCGCCTATGATTACTTGTCAAAAAGGTTGACGTTGACGTAAAAACTACTAGAGAATTGAAAAACATCAACTTTTTTGACAAAAAAACCATAGGCGGACATTTGAATTTTTATTAATTAAATGCGAAACTATAATATTATATTTATTTAATTTATTCACCAAAATCAAAATCAACATAAACCCAAAAAAAATAGTATGACTGAATAGGTATTTTGAATACCTTTCAAACAAAGTATCACTTGCCATAAGGTCCCATTTAAAATTATCGGTCACAGTGGCTCTGTAACGTCATCTGTCACTATTACGTCACCTGTCATGACTAGTTAAGAAGCTTACGTCCGTTTATTTCATCCCTCCAAATTTCACTATTATAGGTATAACCGTCCAAAAAATAAGAGGGGGGGTACGGACTTTTGACTAGCACTGTATATAGCAAAATTTATATACAGTTTGCATGGTTGAGTGATAAAAAAAAATAGTTTTACGCTTTTAACGAATATCTTCCGATCCCGCAAGGTCAATAAAATCTATAAAAACTTGAAATTTTTGATGATTTTGATAAATTAAAAAGCATTTAGTTATCTCATTTTTCCGTTACATTGTAAAGCTCTACGCTTGTTTAGACATTGTGTGACAATAATAAAACAACCCAGAGGGGGTGGTTGCACTTTTAGCTCCACACGCACCTTTTTCTCCAACCAACTAATGAGTGTGTGTTTTTTACATTATTTACATATGTACATTTCTTTTTCATCTGTTTGTGTCCAGCTCTTAAACGCCAACTTTGTATTGTGATTTGGATGTAAAATCTGGCAGCATGGACCTTGATTTAAGTGTTGCCCTGATGAATCTACCCCTTTATTGAGGCCCACATACATTTGACATTAGACAATGCTTCCATGACCAACTTTATGCCCCGCTGACAGCTTGCGTGTGGCAGGTATAGTTTTTACATTCCTGTCTGGCATGTAGCCTGATGTAACGCAGGAAATTATATCTTCATTAGAAACTCTTCGAAGAACTGACGGACAAGTTAGTTTTGTAAGATTCTAGTCTATTATTACAGTGTAGTCCTATGCTTGAAATTTTAAAGTAGGAGGGATGAAATATCTAATACTTTTGCCCTTGGCTTTAGTCTGTCCGGCTTTTAACACTCTCCTTAGTCCTAGCTCTCTAATGTGTTTCCTTTCTCCCTACTACTTGAAATTTTGAAGCATAGGACTAAACTAAAATAATAGACTGGAATGTTATAAAACTATCTTCTCCCCCACTTCCTCGAAGAGTTTCAAATAAAGATATAACTTCTGAAACTTCTTGCATTACATCGGGCGACATGACAGACTGGACTACATGACAGACTACAAAACTATCCCTGCCACACGCAAGTTGACGAGAGAGTTGGAAAGTTGGTTATGGAAGCATCGTCTAATGTTAATTACAGTCAGAAAAATGAAAGAATACCCATGGACGATCACATCAATCACTTATTTTGTATTTGCTATCTTTTTCTATAACAAACGTTTGTTATTTATAGAAAAAGACAGCAAATACAAAATAAGTGATTGATGTGATCGTTCATGGGTATTTTTTCATTTTTTCGACTGTATGTGGGCCCCAATCGAGAGATGGGTTCATCAGGACAACACTTAAATCAAGGTGCATGCTGTCAGATTTTATCAAGAAATCACAATACAAAGTTGGTGTTTAAGAGCTGGACACAAACAGATGAAAAAAAATGTACATAATGTAAATAATGTAAAAAACACACACTCATTGGTTGGTTGGAGACAAGGGTGCGTGTGGAGCTAGACGTGCAACCACCCCCTCGTTTTGAGTTCGGGGTTGTTTAGATATTGTCATACAATATCTTAACAAGCGAAAATCTTCACAATGTAACAGAAAAATGAGATTACTAAATGTTTTTTAATTCATCAAAATCATCAAAAATTTCAAATTTTTATAGATTTTTATTGATCTTGCGGGATCGGAAGATATTCGTTAAATGCGTAAAACTATTTTTTTATTACTCAACCATGCAAACTGTAAATAAATTTTACTATAGCAATAAATAAAACTTACACGAAGGAAAAATAAACATTTTTGAAAAAAAAGGTAAAATTTAATTTTTTTCATAATCTTTAGGTCCGTTGCGGGATCGGAAGATACAGTCCGATTTGAATAATTATTTTTTTGTTTTTCTTGTAATTACCAATCGCAACTTTTGCGCACTACAGCGACACGGAATTATCAACTTGACTTTTTTCGCACCACCCTAATGTCTAAACGGCACTTAAGACAAAACAAACCCTTAAGAGTGGAAACAAAGGCCCAATAAATGTTAGTTATTAGACCAGTTATGACTTACATGGCCGAAACAAGACCAGATACAAGCAATACACAAGGACATCTGGAGACCAATGAAATGAAGAGCTGAAGAAGGATTGCTGGAAGAGAACTACAGGACAGGGTAAAAGGTGAGGAAATCAGACGCATATGTGGTGTAGACAATATAAATACCTGTGTAAAGAACAGAGAGAAAGAATGGAATCAACACATAAGCAGGATGTCTGAATCAAGGATAGTAAGAATAGCCAGGGACAAGTCACCGTTAGGCAGAAGAAGTATAGGACGCCCAAGGAAAAGATGGGTTGACAATTTAGTGACAGAATAAAAGGCACCGTTGAAGAATAACAGGCAGTACTGCCTACATAAAAGAAGAAGAAGAAGAAAATGAATAATAGTTACAGTGTTAGATACCAATTGTAGCTAAACAGAGTTCTGATTTAAAATTATGTTAGTTTGCTTCAAATACGAGACCAGGTATAGACCGTAACGAGACCATAACGAAAGGACAAAAAATATCCAATAAATACAGGGTGTTTATAAATTAAGTGCTACAGACTTCAGGGGTGCTTCAGTATGAAAAAATAAATACAGGTTGCTAGATAAACTCAATCGAGATAATGAAGATTGAATTTTTTTTGAAAATATTTTCGAAATTAAAAGGAACGAACATTTTTGTCACTGAGGACTTCCCAAAGGAAATTCGGAATCAAATAATAATAGCTGGTTCATCATTTCCAGCTTGCTAGAGAAAAAGGGTATAAAGCAGACTTGAGATGCAATACGTTATTATACATTGACGGAAAGGAATACAATAGTAACGAGTTAGAGCACATACATGTTAAATAAAAACATGGAAATACCAAGATATAAAATTTTTTATTATTACTACTACTACAGTTCACCAAACATAGCTAAATGTGTCAAAATAACCACGCCCATGATGCGCATTCATCATACGACAGACCTCGCACTCGCACTGACATGACGGTCCAGATCGTTTGTATGCGCGTTCTTACTTCATTGTTCGCGCAGGTGATAGGAATTTCACACTTTCAGCTATGTTTGATGAACTGTATATTTTGGTTCATAACTTTCTCCGCCGTTTTTCGACTTCCAATCGCCAATTCGTCCGGTTGTTCCATAGGTCCCCTTCTATGTTTCTCCCTCTCTCTCTCCCTCTCTCTCTCTCTCTCTCTCTCTCTCTCTCTCTCTCTCTCTCTCTCTCTCTCTCTCTCTCTCTCTCTCTATATCTCTGTCTTGCTCTCTCTCTCTCTCTCTCTCTCTCTCTCTCTCTCTCTCTCTCTCTCTCTCTCTCAGTTCTTTTACTAAGTATTCTAAGCTTTAAAAAAAGCACCTATAACATTGTAATAAATCTGTTAAAACTTGAGTAATACCGTCTTAAAGTGGTGGTAATTCTGTAAAACTACCAAGTTTTCAAAAATTACATTTTTTGAGACGTGCGTCGTATCATTTGAACTGAATATTTGAGTTTTTTTTTTTAATGAAATATCATTTAGTAAGTTGTTTGAAAGGTAAGTTGTGCACATTTGAGAGTTTTTTCAGTGCAGTCGTTTACCACCAATGTTTTGATTACTTTTTTGATTGTTGTATGTTTTGATTTGTTCTTGTGTTTACATGTTTTGTTATTTGTTTTGATTGATGTATTGTGAATACTAGCTGTAAGTGTTTTCTTTTTATTAATATCATCACATCGACCAAGTTTCAACGACCTAGTTAAATATTTGTATAATATTTAACTTTGACACAATGGCGTACAATAATTGTGAAATTTGCTTAGCTGAATTTTCTGAAAAAGAAAAATATCAGATACGTTGCCATGGAGATTGTAAACGGTATTTTTGTATCAAATGTTCTGGTCTCAACAAAACAACGGCAAAACTCTATTGGACCCAAAAAATTCTCATTTAAGATTCTTCTGTACATTATATGATTCGCCTAGTCTCAGATATTTAAATGAAAAAATTAACAATCTATCAAAAAATCAAATACCACAAGATAACTTTGACGCCTTAATTCGTGTTACAAAAAAACTCACTGATAATTTGCCAATTTTCATCGAGACATATATGATCTACTAACCAAAAATAACGGCAAATAAGACTAAATTAGGGAAAATATTGACGAGATGCATAAATTAAATAGCCTGCTAAATCCTGAATATGTTTTGAACACGATAAGGCAGATGGAACAAGATATCTTCAATATATCGTCTCTCTCGAGACGATATATTGATTATAAGAGCCTATAAGAGAGCCTTTCTAATATATCGATTAGAAAGGCTCTCTTCAAACATAAAAAGTGAAATATCCAATCAAATGAGTAATCTTTCAAACAACTACCTGCTGTACCAAAGAAGAAAGATGTATCGAAGAGAAACATAGTGTATGCCACTTCAAGTACCCAAACTGAAGACACTCAACATTTCGAAGCTAGTCCAGTCAAAAAATCAAAAAGTGCAGAAGATAAATGTCACTTTGTCGTTATTAGCAACTTAACCCCAATTTACACTCCTATTCAAGTTGTTCACTATATTAAAGAGAAGCTAGGTATCAAGGAATTTATAAGATGTTATGCCCTTCTTAAAGATGCCAACACAGTAACTGGGTCCTCATTCAAAATAGGTATTAAGTCTAAAACATCTATTGACTTATTATTTAATAAGGAAATTTGGCCACCTAGAGCAAACATTAAATGGTCTACAGAATCCTCATGCTCCGAACCAACAACTTCATCTGAAGCAAATATGAAACCGAAGCACACCAGAAGCCCAGTTAGCTTGGAAATCCAATTACCATTCCAAGTAAAAACAAAAATGAAGTTGAAAACACAAATATATATACTGACAAGCAGGCCATCACAATTTGCAAATCTAAAGATCCGTTTCGTTCCCAAATTAATTTCGTTAAGAAAGATACTTTGGAACCATCCATAAATTTGGATCTTTAACACCACCAAGAGTTAGATTAACGAATAACTCAAACAGTCGATATCTTCTAGCAAGATTAAGGGAACCGGATATCTTAAAAGCAATTAAGCTACATCTTGCTTTTCTACACGAGCAGCCTGCCTCAGTATTTTATGATGGATATACCAACACCAGTGTAAAACTACTTTTGGCTTCCGAAGGACTACCTACCAAGACTGAAGAACTAAGAAAAATTCTTCTGGAATTTAATGATGCCTAAGGAATTGGACCAGCTGAGATGGAAGCAGATCTTGCTGCTTTTAGGTCCTTTCTAAGTTCAGAAAGAATCATACATCTACATAAATCAAGGGAATGTCACCGAAATTATTATTCCACTAGCTCTCCAAGACGAAATTTTTAAATAATACGACGTGTTCTGAGGAACTGGAAACCTCGAATGATTTTAGTGATGACAACTTTAGTATGGTTCTGATTAATATTCGTTCTATAAGAAATAAAACTGACGAATTATTTTTGATTCTGGAGAAATTAGGATTTCCCCCAATAGTTGCTGTTACAGAGCACTGGCTTGAAGTCAACGAACCTTTTTTTGTAGAAAAATATTCCACAATTGCTAGGTATGATCGTCCAAGTTCAGCTCATGGAGGCAGCCTAATTCTTTCTAGAAGTAATGTTTTTTCTCTGATAACAAAATATGACATTCTGTTGAATGAAGCCTTCTTTGAGTTTTCCTTGGTTTGTAATAAAAATCTTAATCTTTACATTATTTGCATATATAGATCACCTGACTCTCCTGTGGAACTATTTTTTCAGAACCTGCTAAATTTGTTAGATGACTTGCCTCATAAAAGCAGATAAATTTTATGCGGGGACTTCAACATTAATAATTATGATGCTGCTTGTGCTACCCAAATGTCCTTGGTCAACATATTTGAATCGTATAGTCTCTCAATGCATGTTAATTCTCCTGCAGGGATTACAAAAACTTCATCTAACATAATTGACTATATTGTATCAGATTTCTCAACCCTTGATTACTGCTCTACAATTGTTAATGCGGGATTATCAGATCATGAAGCAGTATATACGAAGTTTAACATTTTCAGCAAACCCTCCTCGAAAACCCGACGTTTAGGTAGGATATTTCCGCTCGGAATTTTCATAAATTTCAAAATTTATGCTTAACTTCTGAGTGGCATTTTCCTTCTGCGGACGTGGACTATAATTTCAACGATTTTTTAGAAAAGCTTGTCTCTATCTTCAATAAGGCATTTCCTTTAATTTCAATTAAGCCAAAACATCACAAATCCTGGACTACCAAAGGTATCCGCATATCAGCCAAAAATATGCGCTCACTATTTTATATCAAGAAATTTGCTACCAACGTCCCTGTCACTCAATATATTACAAAGTACAGTACAGGGTAACCTATCTAAAACTCGTCAAATCAGCTAAAAAAGCCTACTATCAAAATCGTCTGGGAAGCTCTAAAAGTGTTGCAAAAGAAACTTGGTCCATAATAAACGATCTTCGAAATAGAACTCATGCAGTTCAAACATTTGTCCTTCCAGACCCTGAAAATCTAAACGAATACTTCGTTAATGTGAGTAAAAATATAACTTCTACTATTTTGCCGCAAAAAGATGCCATTTCTTATCTCCCTAATTCAGGAGTGTTCTCGAATTCATTCAAACGATCAATAGTATCAAAAGCAAATCATCCTGTAGTACTGATGGACTATCCATAAAAGCCTTCTTAAATCTCATAGAAAATGTGTTGGAAATCCTCGTCTCACTAATTAATGATTCCTTTGAAAGAGGCAAATTCCCAGAGTGCCTAAAGATAGCCATTATTATTCCTCTTCATAAGGGTGGGGAAAAATCTAATTCTTGCAAATCTAGACCTATTGACTTACTACCGGTACTCTCCAAAATTATTGAGAGACTCATAAAAACCCGACTTATGTCCTTTCTCATTGATAACAACATCTTATCCCAAAATCAGTTATGTACCACGGATGCCATGTTTTCGGTGCTTCATGAGGTTTACCACGCACTAAACAATAATCTTTATACTGCCACTGTTTTCTGTGACTGTGCCAAAGCTTTTGATTTTGTAAATCACGACATTTTGATTAAAAAAATAAATTTCTATGGAATTCGAGGTATTTCTTCGAATTGGTTCCAATCTTACTTGAATAATAGAAAACAACTAGTTAGAGCAAATGATACTGACTCTAGTCTCAAAAACATTGTATCTGGAGTACCACAAGGTTCAGTATTGGGTCCTATACTGTTCCTCATCTGTATAAATGACACCACTAATTTAAAAATCTTTTTTTTGCTGATGATACCAGTATCACTTGGAGGAACTCAACTATTGCATCTCTTCATGCAACTATAACTTCTGATTTACTTACGATAAAAACCTGGTCTGACTCTAATTTACTCCCTTTTAACGTGGATAAGACAGTAGTATTATCCTATAAAAGTGCTCTTCAACACCTACTTGTTAATAACAGCCAGATCTCTACCGTTGATTCTGTAAAATTTCTTGGTATTTTTTTAGACAGTAACCTTAAATGGTCCCTTCATACATTCATACCGATTTGTTAAGTAAGAAACTCGCCTCAGCCTGCTATGCTATAATATTTGTTTCGAAAATCTCAATTTAGCATCTTCTATACTAACATATTTTTCCTTGTTCGAGTCTCATCTTCGATATGGTCTTCGTTTTGGGGTTCTAGTACAGCTGCCCAATTAGATGTTATTTTTAAATTACAAAAAAGAGCAATAAGGTATCTGTTTGGCCTCAGAAGAACAACACATTGCAGAAGTTACTTCAAAGATCACGGAATTTTATCCCTTCCATCTTTATATATTTTAGAAGCTGTTTGCTTAATTCGTAAACACATGCATGTCTGTCCAGCAAGGCCTCTTCATGACTACTCCACCAGAAATTCAACTTTTTATGTCTATTTACCGATTCCGTCCTCTGAGTTAGTAAAGAAATCTATATTATATTCCGCAAAAAAACTATACAACCATCTTTCTTTACAACTCAAATCTGCAACATCTTTCCCCAAGTTCGGTAAAATGACAAAAGCACATCTATCAAAAAGACCATATTATTCAGTAGAAGAGTTTCTTAATGACTAACTAAGAAATTACAGTAATCTACAAGTAACCAAACTTATCTATATTTGGGTGTCATATGCAGCAGCTTAAACTTATTTGTTCCTATGTATGTCTATAGTTTACTTTGTTGTATGTTCACTTTGCAATTTCAATTATTTGTTGCAATATATCGATTTTGTTTTTTTTTCTCTTCTTTGCTTTATTAACTTATATTTTGTATTTTTGTATTTTTTTATATTGACGATTTATCAAATTTCGGAAAATTGTATTTGTTATTGTTATTGTTATTATTTATTTATTTTTTCTGACTTTACATTAAGCTTTGTCCATAAAATTTGTATAATTTTCATTTTTAAACAAAATTCATGTAAAGATAGCTCAATTTGTCTCCTTCATGTCCAATTTGTAAAATTTCATTGGATCCATTAATTCAAGAATTACATTAAAATTACTCAACCGTGCACTTCGCCGAACGCTAGTTTATAGTGCGCCAATGATTGCGAGAAGGGTGACTTTAGCGTTATAAATAAAAAATTATAGAAGTTACAGATTTCATTTTAGAAAAATCTTTGTATAAGGTTTTTTTGTAAAGTTTTCTGAATTTTTCAATGGTCAAGTCAGTTTTTTCTAGAGTTTATATTTTCGGAGTTATTTAGAAAAACATCTAATTTCGCAGTTCATTTCTTTAATAAAAATTGAAGCACCCAGTTCTCGAGTAAAACTTTTTGATACATGTATTTATGTTGTTTTTTAAACATTTCTTAATAAAATTACACAAAGTTCTATCTTATTTGATTTTTTCCGAAGTAAAAATCTATATGCACTTCCCTAATAAAATGAACGACAACTTGGATATAAAGTGAACGACATTACCTACACGACTGAGGATCTTTTATATGTCAAGAGAAGCGATTTTATCTGTTTGTTTACCGATAAACGACAGCACAATAACATGTTTTATTAAGAACCTTATTTTGGAGAACAGTACCTACTTCGATCTTAACGAATGCTAATTGGGATCATTATAAATTATTACAGAAAGGACAGTGTCTTGAATAATAAGATATATGAGGATGGAACATAAACACAGATATACAGTGATGAGTGCCCTAATATTCGGTAAAATGACGTAAAAAATGAAAGAAACTTGTAGAGGTAAGAAATTATCAAAAGCAACCTATAAATTTACATTCTATTGATAGTTTTCCACATTTAGACGTATCGGACTCACACTGTCACAGAAGAATTTAATAAAATTAAAAAAAAAATCCTTTCACAGTGGCAGTTCCCAGACTCCTTCGATACGTCTAAAGGTAAGAAGCTAACAATATAATGTAAATTTATACCTTGCTATTGATAATTTCACACCTCTGCACTGCGAGGCATAAGTTAGGGATATAAAAAATTGTGCTCATTCTCATAGTTGATTATTTTGTAAACAGATCACTGATCCCGCCAATTTTTTTTATTATTTTAGATTTTTTTTGAGTAGTCAGACAGTTGTGCTACGGTTTACTCCAACTTTTTTTTTGTACTTATACCGGCTATAACAAGTGTTTTTCCTACATTAAAATTGAGACACCCAGTAGGGAGAATGAGGTACAAATATGAGTATTCATCTGAATCGTATTGTAGTCTTTTGTTTTGTCCACACTTTGTCTTCTGAATGTCTGATATCTTTAGAAAAAAAAAATAAAATATACGGTATTGTAGATTATGCGTTTTAACCGAAAAAACAACTTGAGACATCCTGTAGGGAGATAAAGATAAAAAGGTGGGTCATCAATATTATATTATAGTCTCATCTTTTAAACATTTAATTTTTTAATTTCTCTGATATCTTTAAGAACAAAAAAAAACAAACGGTTTTATTCTTTAATATGTGTTTTGTCAGATGGCCATGTCTTACCATAGTGGCATAGTACCAAAGTGAGATGGCCCTGTCTTACCATAACATTAAGATGAAATTATTTCCCATATACATATAGTGCGAAAGAAACAGAGCGTTGAAAGAAAAAAATCTGTTTAATGTACCTTTCGCTATTTAATGAGCCTCCACCTGGACACCAAATTCGTACTTAATACCGTCAAGGAAATTTCACCCCAAAACATCACAGAGCCTCCATTAAACAATCTCGTCTCTGTTATATTGCGCTGTGCATACCGCTTACCTAGTTAACAAATAACTCATATATGTCGAAAAGAACTGTTTACGTTATGTGCCTTTCTGTTGTGCCTTCGATTTTGTAAAATTGGAAGATGTGCTAAGATTGCTAAAGAAGAAAAATCAGCCCAACAAGCTGATAAGGATAATTAAAGATATTAATACGAAGAAAAAACCAAAATAAAAGTCGAGAATGAACTAACTTCAGAAGTAGAAATCAACTCGGAATCACACAAGGGGATAGCTTGAGCCCATTGCTTTTTAATTTAGTAATGGACAAAATCATAGAAAACATTAAAGGTACTGGAAAAGGATATAAGGTGGCAGAAAAACGAATAAAAATCCTCTGTTATGCTGACGACGCAATCTTAATATCCGATAACGAGGATAACCTACAGCGAATGGCACAAAATTTCAATACAGTGGTGAATAACTACAACATGAAAATATCAACAGCTAAGACAAAATCCCTGGCAGTGTCAAGGGAACTCATAAGATGCAAACTAGTAATTAACAGCGAACTAATTGAGCAAGTCTCGAGATTCGAATATCTGGGAGGCGAAATATGTAGTTA
Organism: Diabrotica virgifera virgifera; assembly: GCF_917563875.1. Classification (NCBI taxonomy): domain Eukaryota; kingdom Metazoa; phylum Arthropoda; class Insecta; order Coleoptera; family Chrysomelidae; genus Diabrotica; species Diabrotica virgifera. Next base: position 59,991,157 of record NC_065448.1, on the reverse strand, counting down.
TGGGGATGTTAAAGAGAGCGTCCGAAAGCAAGCAAATAAAGCCAATTACGTGTCAGGATGTCTGAGGGATGTCATCTGGAGAAACAATGATATGAGGCTCGAAGGGAAAGTACGCACATACAGATCATGTGTAAGATCGATCATGACGTACACGATAGAAACAAGATGTGACGCATCAGAAACCAAGAGGATACTGAGGACATCAGAAATGAGAACCTAGAGGTCAATAACTGGGAAAACACTGAGAGATATAATACCGAACGACACAATAAGAGACCTATCTAACATACAAAATACATATAGTACGGTGGGGAAGACAGAGGGACAGCAAGAGAATAGCCCGTATAGCCAGTGATTCGAAGCCCACAGCCAAGAGACCAATAGGAAGGCCCTTTAAAAGGTAGCGAGATAGCTGGCAGTCAACATCACAGCTACGAATACAAACTCAAAATCCGTTAAGAGCAGGCCAAGAGGCATAATATAAGAAGAAGAAGCCTTTCTGTTTTTAAGTTTTGTTAACTGTTGATTTGTATTTTTAATTTAGTTTTGTTTCAGTTACAACACATGTTAAAGAGTAAAACTATCTATTTTATTTGTTTCTAAAGATATCTGGGAGATTCAAAAAACAAAAAGCTTCACAAAACATAATACTACAATTCAATTTCGAAGTATATTCACATGTGTGCCTCGTCCTCCCTACAGGGTGTCTCAAACTTAACATAAGAAAAACAGTTCATTTCTTCCACCCAGTACAAGTACAAACAAGAAGTTTGAGTAAACCTTTGTACAACTGCGTAAATGCTAAAGAAAACTCTAAAATAAAAAAAATAACGGAATCCGTTAATCTGTTCACAAAAAAATAAACTTTAAAAATGAGCATAATTTTCTATATCCCTAGCTTATACCTCGCAGTGTACTAGTTTTATCTCTTTTTATACCACAACGTATTATTTTCGGTTTTTTGCGTTATTTTGCCGGTTATTAGCGGGCTCATCACTGTATGCTTTGTTCATTTGTCATGACAATACAAAATAGAACATTTGTATGTCTTTAGATCATCATCATCATCATCATCATGCAACATCTTCTGTCCACTGCTGGACATAGGTCTCTCCCATTTTTCGCCACTCTCCACAGTTCTGTGCATCTTTAGATCAACATTCCTTGTATAATATTTTTGTAAAAATAATGAACATAATATAACCTCAAACTGTCCTCAAAAAGTAATAGCCCCTCTTCAATAATAAATATGTAACACAGTAACTACAGCACACATTATAACTGACGTAGGTATCACTACATTCAGCGTTCAGTACAAATCCATTGTGAACCAAATTATTTGTAGAAGACACTCAATCTACAATCTATCTAATAGACCGATCAAATAAAATTACAATACATGTAAATCAAAAGGTAATTCCGTACAGGTTGGAATAATTTTTTTATCAAAGTTTAGGTCCAAGCAAAAGATATTTTCAAGAAAGTATATGATTCACATGAGGGGTTCATTGTTTAAATAATTCTAAATAGGTAATTTTTGCACAAAATTTACTTTTTTTAGCTGCTGCGGTAATTTGTGTTTTTATTAAGGATTTTACAATTTATTTCTGCAAAGATGATGAAACAGTCATTTATATGAGACTTACTAAATTAATTTTGACCCTTAATTTATTTAAATAATTGCAAATAAAAATTGAAAAAGATATTTCCAAAAAAATATTATTTGCAATATAAATAAGCACTATAAGATATTTTTTTTATAGAAAAAGTTGCGCTATGATATTACTATAAATTGAAAAAAAAATTGGTTGGTAAATATTAAGTAGTTTATGAGATATTTAATTTGTTTATAAAAAATTACTATTTTTTCAATTGCAAAAACGCGGTTGTTGCCGATAGAGTATACAAGTTTTTAAAGTCTCATTTGTTTTGCTTTTATGTATGTTTTCGATAAATGTATTGACAAATCAAAATTTCAATCAAACACTCCTACAAAATGGCGTTTGAAAATTGGTGTAATTTGTTTAAAATTTATTTTTTTAATAACATCGCCGGGATTAAAAATTTTTAAATTATTTTTCGATATTCGTATTCCTGGCAATTTTTGACATATTCAAAAAAGCAAAAAAAATTTCTAGAAGCGTTTTTGGCCGAGATAGCTTTTCCCAGTTTAAAAATTCATAGTTTGTTTATTTATCAATATTGACATTTAAAAGTACGTGAGTACATCTATTATCCTTACTACTTAGCAATGTCATTTATACACATAATAAAAATTCTAGAATATTTTGAAAAATGAAGATTTTCGTGGCACCTTAAATGAAAACTTTTTGTCTGAAAATTGGCGGAGGAGTAGTTTCCAATATCTCCGTTAATAATGGGCCAATTTCAATGTTTTCAACATTTTTTTCTGTTTTCTGTCAGCAGTAGAATGTATTTTGAGTTAAATAAATTACATACATTCTTCTTTTTGTATTAATTAATTTAATTCAAAATAATTTTTCTTGGACACCCTGTATAAATAATTATGTCAATGTTAATATTACTGAATAGAGAATTGAATACCCTTTCAAATGAGCTAGCAGACGATCCCTATTTCCTATTTAAAAATAAGGGGTAAGAGATGTGGAATGGAGGGGGTTGACAAATGACAGATATATGTACCGTAAAAATGTCTCCCCCTTAGATCAAAAATCGACCTATTTGGTCATTTCCTTAAAATCTAATAAATACTGCCAAATATCAAGGTGGATTGTTTTCTTTGGCTCACACTGTATATACATATTTTAATATTGTACACAGAAAAAAGTCTTAGTCTACAAATTTTTAATGTTATTTCAATATTATTTTTTTTTATAAAAAAAAACTTTTGTCTCAATTTTTATTTATTACATCTAGAGAAAAAAAAATGAAAAAAAATTGTTTATAACAAATTGACGAATATTTTTATTGTTAAAAGTGTCATTTACTGTGTCAGTTACTATTTTTATAAGCTACCATAAACTAAAAAAAAACCATTGAAATTGGTCCATTATTAACGAAGGTATTGCAAAGTATTACTGCACCACTCTTCATGTAAAAAGTTTTCAGTTAAGGTCGCTACGAAAAACATTATTTTTTAAAATATTCTAAAATTTTAACTCTATGTATAAATGACATTGTTAAGTAGTAGGGTTGATAGATGTACACACGCACTTAAATGTTAATATTGATAAATAAACAATTTATGAATTTTTAAACTTGGAAAAGCTATCTAGAAAAGCTTGGCAAAAAATGGATCTAGATTTTTTTTTTTTAAATGTGTCAAAAACTACCAGGAACACGAATATCGAAGAATAATTTAAAAATTTTTAATCCCGGTGATGTTATTAAAAAAACAAGTTCTAAACAAATTACACCAATTTTGAAACGCCATTTTGAAGGGGTGTTTAATTAAAATTTTAATTTGTCAATACATTTATCGAAAACATACATAAAAGCAAAAAAATGGGACCTTAAAAACTTGTATACACTATCGGCAACAACCGCGTTTTTGCAATTGAAAAATGGTAATTTTTATAAACAAATAAAATATCTCATAAACTACTCAATATTTATCAACCAATTTTTTTGACGATTTATAGTGATATCTTCGCGCAACTTTTTGTGCAAAACAAAATATTTTATAGTGCTTATTTATATTGCAAATAATATTTTTTGCAAATTTGTTTTTTAATTTTGATCTACAATTATTTAAATAAATTATGGGTCAAATTTAATTTAGTAAGTCTCATATACAGGGTGTTTCATTAATAATTGTCCATATACTAACTGGAGAAACATTAGCACAAAATACGAAGATTTAACCTAAAATACTTACATAAAATGTGGTTCCTTACTGAGTTACAGGGTGTTTTATCTAAAATATTAAAAATTATTTTTGCTCAGCATTTTAAAACTATCCGACGTATCCTTTTCATACTTGGCAGAAAGTATAGGTACTGTACAAACTACTAAATTATGTCAAACAATCGTTTGTGGCTATTACCAGAGGCGTACGACGGGGGAAAGTGAATGGTTGACCCTTTCCAAATTCCACGCCACTGGCGAAATTGCTATTTTAGTTCAATTTTTGGATTCTCCAATACTTTCTATGAAAACAATTTACTTTTCATTCGTAACGATAAAGTCATTAGTTTTCGAGATATTTGAAGTTAAAAATGAAACGACAGGGTTATTTTGATTAATCTATTTTGTCACTTCATTTTTATTTTCAAATATATCGAAAAATAATCATTTTATCGTTACGAATAAAATATATATTACTTACATAAAAATTAGAATATTATTTACATAAAAAGTATTGCAAAATCAAAAAATTACACCAAAATAGCAATTTCGTCAGTGGCGTAGAATTTGGGAAGGGTCAACCATTAACTATCCCCTGTCGTACGCCTCTGGTAGTAGCTAGAAACGTTTATTTATCTTAATTTAGTAGGGTGTACAGTACCTACACTTTCTGCCAAGTATGACGAGGATACGCCAAATAGTTTTAAAGTACTGGGTACAAATAATTTTTAAATTTTAATCATATGAATCATATCATAAATTAATCAAAATAACTGTGCCGTTTCATATTTAACTTCAAATATCTCGAAAACTAATGACTTTATCGTTATCAATGAAGAGTACATTATTTACGTAGAAAGTATTGGAGAATCTAAAAATGGCACAAAAATAGTAATTCGTCCAGTGGTGTAGAATTTAAGAAGGGTCAACCATTTACCATACCCTGTCGTACGCCTCTGGTAGTAGCTAGAAACGTTTGTTTATCATAATTTCGCAGGGTGTCTAGTAGTCGCACTTTTTGCCAAGTATGAAAAGGATACGTCGAATAGTTTGAAAATTCTGAGCAAAAATAATTTTTAAATTTTTAGAAAAAACACCCTGTAACTCAGTAAGGAACCACATTTTATTTAAGTGTTTTAGGTTAAATCTTCGTATTTTGTGCTAAGGTTTCTCCAGTTAATATATGGACAATTATTAATGAAACACCCTGTAAAAGACTGTGTCTTCATCTTTACAGGAAAAAATTGTAAAATCCTTAATAAAACAAGAATTGCTGCAGCAGTTAAAAAAGTAAATTTTGTGCAAAAATTACCAATTTTTAATTATTTAAACAGTGATCCCCCCCTCATATGAATCATATACTTTCTTGAAAATATCTTTTGTTTTGACCTAAACTTTAATAAAAAATTTATTCCAACCTGTACGGAATTACATTTTGATTTTATTTTATTTGATTGGGCTATAAGCACACAACACAAAAATAAAGACAAACGTAAATAAACCAAGGTAAGAAACCTATAAGCTGCCCACAAATAATGGTATAAATGTTAATGAACCAGGACCACAAACCAATGAATTTTGTTCACTTCACAAAAGAATTATAAAAAAATAAAATAGAGATAAATAATATAATAATTTAAAAAGATAATTATTTAATAAAATAAAAGCAACATTTTAAAAGGCAACATCAGCGCTCCGAAAACGCGTTCCAAAATTGCAGCTTTAATTGTGAATCTTTTGTTAAGATATTTGGCACATATATTCATAATATAGTAAAGAAATTTGATTTATTTATAATATAGCAGATAATTCGTAATATACAGGGTGTAACAAAAATACAGATCATAAATTAAAGTACATATTCTGGGACCAAAAATAGTTCGAATGAACCTAACTTACCTTAGTACAAATATGCACATAAAAAAAGTTACAGCCCTTTGAAGTTACAAAATGAAAATCGATTTTCTCGAATATATCGAAAACTGTTAGAGATTTTTTATTGAAAATAGACATGTGGCATTTTTATGGCAGGAGCATCTTAAAGAAAAATTATAGTGAAATTTGTGCACCCTCTAAAAATTTTATGGGGTTTTGTTCTCTTAAACCCCCCCCCCCCAACTTTTGTGTACGTGCTAATTAAATTATTATTGTGGTACCATTAGTTAAATTCAATATTTTCAAAACTTTTTTGCCTCTTAGTATTTTTTCGATAAGGCAGTTTTTCTCGAGATGCGGCTTGTTTTTAAACATGTTTACATACAAATTTTTTGGGGGTTTTGTGCTTTTAAATCCCCCAAATGTTTGTGTACGTTCCAATTAAACAATTATTGCGGTGCCATTAGTTAAACACAGTGTTTTTAAAACTTTTTTGCCTCTTTGTATTTTTCCGATAATTCACCTTTTATCGAGATGTGGCTTCTTTTTTAATATGGTTCAAAATATACCTAAAGATGTAAATCATAAATAAATTTTCATATTATTACAAAGTCTCCATAATCGTATTAACCATATACAAATATCTGGTGGATTTGTCAAATCTTCAAAATATCTCGATAAAAACTGACTCTTAGAAAAAGTACTAGGAGGCAAAAACCTTTTTAAAACATTGTGTTTAACTAATGGTACTACAATAATAATTAAATTGGAACGTACACAAAAGTTTGGGGGGGTTTAAAGGAACAAAACCCCCATAAAATTTTTAAGGGGTGTCAAAATTTCACTATAATTTTTTCTTAAGAAACTACTGCCATAAGAATGCCACATGTCCATTTTCACTAAAAAATTTCTAATAGTTTTCGATATATTGGAAGAAATCGATTTTCATTTTGTAACTTCAAAGGGCTGTAACCTTTTTATGTGCACACTTGTGCTAAGGTAAGTTGAGTTCAATCGAACTATTTTTGATCCCAAATATGTGATTAAATTTATGACCTGTATTTTTGTTACACCCTGTAGTATTGGTAATTTGAGGAATATGTTAGTATGTGGAAATTACTGTATAATTAACCCTCATTTCGTTAACCCTCATAAGTAGGGATGGGAAAAACCTCCCGGTTTAAACCTAAAACCGGTTTTTTTCTTCGGTTTAAATACTTCGGATTAACCGGTTTTACCGGTTGTTTTTTTTTTGTCCCGGTTATAACCGGTTTTTTCTATTTAAAGTAAAAACCGGTTATTAGGTTTTTACGGTGATTAGGATTAGGTTAGGTATTATTTTCGATCCCAATCATAATTATTATTCTCAAGTAATTATTCCAAACAAAACCATAATTCAAATTTTATTTTATTTTATAAAATAGAGAAGCAAACTGAAAGTGCAATCTCACATCACCCAGAAACAATTATTTTATTATAATATTTCCTTGAAGGGGTATTTGTAATCATAATATTTACATAAGAAGTGATCTGGTTGAATTAGACGCAAACATCATCAATTAGTCACACTTAACTCTTGACGTTGAAAGTGGGTGAATGACTTTTTCTGATTACCAAAAATAATGCTCTGACTATGAATATCGAATTACTGATTACGAATACGAATCTCCCAAGAATTTCGCTACGTTTTCAAAACGATACACTCATACAGGAAGTATTAAATTAGTTAAAATGTACTAATTCTACAAATATACAAACGTTAAAAGTAATACATGTTCTTTCGATAGTAAAAATTTTGATCATATTGATATGAGTCGAATGGTGTATCGCAAACTAAAGTGTATTGTAAATGTAACTTTGTAACCGTAACCTATTGGATTAAAAAACCGAAAACCGGGTTTTACAAAAACCGTTTTTTCGGCCGGTTATAACTGCCAGGTTAAACCGTAAGCAAAAAAAACGGTACAACCGAAAACCGGTGTTTTGTCAAAAACCGCCATCCCTACTCATAAGCGATTTAATTGAAAACTTAGCATGGGAACTAATCAAACCGCAAATTAAATATGGATCAACTATTATACCTTCCCTGCTAAGAGAACTTACACGATGAGCTCGCGTACTGCTCGGAATTCAAGAAGTCGTACCCCCTCCCCCTAATATTCCAACAAATTACGTGGGACGATGGTCTGAAAATTGGCGGAGGAGTAGTTTCCAATATCTCCGTTAATAATGGGCCAATTTCAATGTTTTCAACATTTTTTTCTGTTTTCTGTCAGCAGTAGAATGTATTTTGAGTTAAATAAATTACATACATTCTTCTTTTTGTATTAATTAATTTAATTCAAAATAATTTTTCTTGGACACCCTGTATAAATAATTATGTCAATGTTAATATTACTGAATAGAGAATTGAATACCCTTTCAAATGAGCTAGCAGACGATCCCTATTTCCTATTTAAAAATAAGGGGTAAGAGATGTGGAATGGAGGGGGTTGACAAATGACAGATATATGTACCGTAAAAATGTCTCCCCCTTAGATCAAAAATCGACCTATTTGGTCATTTCCTTAAAATCTAATAAATACTGCCAAATATCAAGGTGGATTGTTTTCTTTGGCTCACACTGTATATACATATTTTAATATTGTACACAGAAAAAAGTCTTAGTCTACAAATTTTTAATGTTATTTCAATATTATTTTTTTTTATAAAAAAAAACTTTTGTCTCAATTTTTATTTATTACATCTAGAGAAAAAAAAATGAAAAAAAATTGTTTATAACAAATTGACGAATATTTTTATTGTTAAAAGTGTCATTTACTGTGTCAGTTACTATTTTTATAAGCTACCATAAACTAAAAAAAAACCATTGAAATTGGTCCATTATTAACGAAGGTATTGCAAAGTATTACTGCACCACTCTTCATGTAAAAAGTTTTCAGTTAAGGTCGCTACGAAAAACATTATTTTTTAAAATATTCTAAAATTTTAACTCTATGTATAAATGACATTGTTAAGTAGTAGGGTTGATAGATGTACACACGCACTTAAATGTTAATATTGATAAATAAACAATTTATGAATTTTTAAACTTGGAAAAGCTATCTAGAAAAGCTTGGCAAAAAATGGATCTAGATTTTTTTTTTTTAAATGTGTCAAAAACTACCAGGAACACGAATATCGAAGAATAATTTAAAAATTTTTAATCCCGGTGATGTTATTAAAAAAACAAGTTCTAAACAAATTACACCAATTTTGAAACGCCATTTTGAAGGGGTGTTTAATTAAAATTTTAATTTGTCAATACATTTATCGAAAACATACATAAAAGCAAAAAAATGGGACCTTAAAAACTTGTATACACTATCGGCAACAACCGCGTTTTTGCAATTGAAAAATGGTAATTTTTATAAACAAATAAAATATCTCATAAACTACTCAATATTTATCAACCAATTTTTTTGACGATTTATAGTGATATCTTCGCGCAACTTTTTGTGCAAAACAAAATATTTTATAGTGCTTATTTATATTGCAAATAATATTTTTTGCAAATTTGTTTTTTAATTTTGATCTACAATTATTTAAATAAATTATGGGTCAAATTTAATTTAGTAAGTCTCATATACAGGGTGTTTCATTAATAATTGTCCATATACTAACTGGAGAAACATTAGCACAAAATACGAAGATTTAACCTAAAATACTTACATAAAATGTGGTTCCTTACTGAGTTACAGGGTGTTTTATCTAAAATATTAAAAATTATTTTTGCTCAGCATTTTAAAACTATCCGACGTATCCTTTTCATACTTGGCAGAAAGTATAGGTACTGTACAAACTACTAAATTATGTCAAACAATCGTTTGTGGCTATTACCAGAGGCGTACGACGGGGGAAAGTGAATGGTTGACCCTTTCCAAATTCCACGCCACTGGCGAAATTGCTATTTTAGTTCAATTTTTGGATTCTCCAATACTTTCTATGAAAACAATTTACTTTTCATTCGTAACGATAAAGTCATTAGTTTTCGAGATATTTGAAGTTAAAAATGAAACGACAGGGTTATTTTGATTAATCTATTTTGTCACTTCATTTTTATTTTCAAATATATCGAAAAATAATCATTTTATCGTTACGAATAAAATATATATTACTTACATAAAAATTAGAATATTATTTACATAAAAAGTATTGCAAAATCAAAAAATTACACCAAAATAGCAATTTCGTCAGTGGCGTAGAATTTGGGAAGGGTCAACCATTAACTATCCCCTGTCGTACGCCTCTGGTAGTAGCTAGAAACGTTTATTTATCTTAATTTAGTAGGGTGTACAGTACCTACACTTTCTGCCAAGTATGACGAGGATACGCCAAATAGTTTTAAAGTACTGGGTACAAATAATTTTTAAATTTTAATCATATGAATCATATCATAAATTAATCAAAATAACTGTGCCGTTTCATATTTAACTTCAAATATCTCGAAAACTAATGACTTTATCGTTATCAATGAAGAGTACATTATTTACGTAGAAAGTATTGGAGAATCTAAAAATGGCACAAAAATAGTAATTCGTCCAGTGGTGTAGAATTTAAGAAGGGTCAACCATTTACCATACCCTGTCGTACGCCTCTGGTAGTAGCTAGAAACGTTTGTTTATCATAATTTCGCAGGGTGTCTAGTAGTCGCACTTTTTGCCAAGTATGAAAAGGATACGTCGAATAGTTTGAAAATTCTGAGCAAAAATAATTTTTAAATTTTTAGAAAAAACACCCTGTAACTCAGTAAGGAACCACATTTTATTTAAGTGTTTTAGGTTAAATCTTCGTATTTTGTGCTAAGGTTTCTCCAGTTAATATATGGACAATTATTAATGAAACACCCTGTAAAAGACTGTGTCTTCATCTTTACAGGAAAAAATTGTAAAATCCTTAATAAAACAAGAATTGCTGCAGCAGTTAAAAAAGTAAATTTTGTGCAAAAATTACCAATTTTTAATTATTTAAACAGTGATCCCCCCCTCATATGAATCATATACTTTCTTGAAAATATCTTTTGTTTTGACCTAAACTTTAATAAAAAATTTATTCCAACCTGTACGGAATTACATTTTGATTTTATTTTATTTGATTGGGCTATAAGCACACAACACAAAAATAAAGACAAACGTAAATAAACCAAGGTAAGAAACCTATAAGCTGCCCACAAATAATGGTATAAATGTTAATGAACCAGGACCACAAACCAATGAATTTTGTTCACTTCACAAAAGAATTATAAAAAAATAAAATAGAGATAAATAATATAATAATTTAAAAAGATAATTATTTAATAAAATAAAAGCAACATTTTAAAAGGCAACATCAGCGCTCCGAAAACGCGTTCCAAAATTGCAGCTTTAATTGTGAATCTTTTGTTAAGATATTTGGCACATATATTCATAATATAGTAAAGAAATTTGATTTATTTATAATATAGCAGATAATTCGTAATATACAGGGTGTAACAAAAATACAGATCATAAATTAAAGTACATATTCTGGGACCAAAAATAGTTCGAATGAACCTAACTTACCTTAGTACAAATATGCACATAAAAAAAGTTACAGCCCTTTGAAGTTACAAAATGAAAATCGATTTTCTCGAATATATCGAAAACTGTTAGAGATTTTTTATTGAAAATAGACATGTGGCATTTTTATGGCAGGAGCATCTTAAAGAAAAATTATAGTGAAATTTGTGCACCCTCTAAAAATTTTATGGGGTTTTGTTCTCTTAAACCCCCCCCCCCCAACTTTTGTGTACGTGCTAATTAAATTATTATTGTGGTACCATTAGTTAAATTCAATATTTTCAAAACTTTTTTGCCTCTTAGTATTTTTTCGATAAGGCAGTTTTTCTCGAGATGCGGCTTGTTTTTAAACATGTTTACATACAAATTTTTTGGGGGTTTTGTGCTTTTAAATCCCCCAAATGTTTGTGTACGTTCCAATTAAACAATTATTGCGGTGCCATTAGTTAAACACAGTGTTTTTAAAACTTTTTTGCCTCTTTGTATTTTTCCGATAATTCACCTTTTATCGAGATGTGGCTTCTTTTTTAATATGGTTCAAAATATACCTAAAGATGTAAATCATAAATAAATTTTCATATTATTACAAAGTCTCCATAATCGTATTAACCATATACAAATATCTGGTGGATTTGTCAAATCTTCAAAATATCTCGATAAAAACTGACTCTTAGAAAAAGTACTAGGAGGCAAAAACCTTTTTAAAACATTGTGTTTAACTAATGGTACTACAATAATAATTAAATTGGAACGTACACAAAAGTTTGGGGGGGTTTAAAGGAACAAAACCCCCATAAAATTTTTAAGGGGTGTCAAAATTTCACTATAATTTTTTCTTAAGAAACTACTGCCATAAGAATGCCACATGTCCATTTTCACTAAAAAATTTCTAATAGTTTTCGATATATTGGAAGAAATCGATTTTCATTTTGTAACTTCAAAGGGCTGTAACCTTTTTATGTGCACACTTGTGCTAAGGTAAGTTGAGTTCAATCGAACTATTTTTGATCCCAAATATGTGATTAAATTTATGACCTGTATTTTTGTTACACCCTGTAGTATTGGTAATTTGAGGAATATGTTAGTATGTGGAAATTACTGTATAATTAACCCTCATTTCGTTAACCCTCATAAGTAGGGATGGGAAAAACCTCCCGGTTTAAACCTAAAACCGGTTTTTTTACTTCGGATTAACCGGTTTTACCGGTTGTTTTTTTTTTGTCCCGGTTATAACCGGTTTTTTCTATTTAAAGTAAAAACCGGTTATTAGGTTTTTACGGTGATTAGGATTAGGTTAGGTATTATTTTCGATCCCAATCATAATTATTATTCTCAAGTAATTATTCCAAACAAAACCATAATTCAAATTTTATTTTATTTTATAAAATAGAGAAGCAAACTGAAAGTGCAATCTCACATCACCCAGAAACAATTATTTTATTATAATATTTCCTTGAAGGGGTATTTGTAATCATAATATTTACATAAGAAGTGATCTGGTTGAATTAGACGCAAACATCATCAATTAGTCACACTTAACTCTTGACGTTGAAAGTGGGTGAATGACTTTTTCTGATTACCAAAAATAATGCTCTGACTATGAATATCGAATTACTGATTACGAATACGAATCTCCCAAGAATTTCGCTACGTTTTCAAAACGATACACTCATACAGGAAGTATTAAATTAGTTAAAATGTACTAATTCTACAAATATACAAACGTTAAAAGTAATACATGTTCTTTCGATAGTAAAAATTTTGATCATATTGATATGAGTCGAATGGTGTATCGCAAACTAAAGTGTATTGTAAATGTAACTTTGTAACCGTAACCTATTGGATTAAAAAACCGAAAACCGGGTTTTACAAAAACCGTTTTTTCGGCCGGTTATAACTGCCAGGTTAAACCGTAAGCAAAAAAAACGGTACAACCGAAAACCGGTGTTTTGTCAAAAACCGCCATCCCTACTCATAAGCGATTTAATTGAAAACTTAGCATGGGAACTAATCAAACCGCAAATTAAATATGGATCAACTATTATACCTTCCCTGCTAAGAGAACTTACACGATGAGCTCGCGTACTGCTCGGAATTCAAGAAGTCGTACCCCCTCCCCCTAATATTCCAACAAATTACGTGGGACGATGTTGTATTTGTGCACGAATTTGCAATATGTCAACAAGAACGGCATGCCAAAGATGTGACAATTTTGCATGCAAGGGTCATCTCAGGGATATTTGCACTGAATGTTTGACGGACTAAAATGGTGTATTTTTCTTTATTATTCCTCCCTAGTGGTCATTCTAGAAGTTCAAAGATAAAAAATATTTGTGTTTTTTACTAAATTGAGCTTATTTTTGTGATCATTTTCATTTACTTGCGAATAAAGACCCAAAAAATCATGACCTCGTTTTTAATTTTACCACTGTCAAAATGAGAAAAGCCAAGGAACAAACATATCTAATATTAAAGTACGGATATAAATAAATATGCTATTAACTATTAATTTGTTAATTTTGTAAAATCTGGTATTATACGACAAAAAACTATTGGTCTACAATCGTAGACCGCGCCACTAAGCTCGTCAGCAATAACCGCGCGCCTAACGTAGGGTTAAATAAAATATAACAAAAACTCCTCTGTACTGCCATTAAGAAGAATAAAAAATAGACATTCAAAATAAACTTTTCTATCCCATGCCTAGATTTTGTGCCACATTGGAACTACTAAAAATCGATTATAATATATAACAGGAAATCGAACTTGACTGACTTGGCTTTCGTTTCTAATATTAGTGTCACTGTCACTATCGTAATGCCGAGGAAATGTTGCCGCACTGTTGAAAGTTGGCAGAAATTTCGAAAAAAAAAATTGATTACGGGCTAATGTAGCCTGTTAATGTGGCCTTAGGTTTTATTAATTTCAAAATGAGTTGATGATGGCTATCTGTATTTCACCAGTTTTAAAAATTTAGATTTAATTGCTTAACTTTCATTAGAACTACGCAAATTTTCTCGAGGAAAATTAATATAGGTGTTACATGGATCGGAGCGTAAAAGTGGAAAACTATAAATTAAAATTACGCTTCGGTATAAGGGCACTCAAACAGACTTAATAATTTCAAAACCAAACGATTAGTTAGAAAGCCACAGAACTTTACTAACCACCATCTATTTATATCAGTTAACAAGGCGCAATGCAGTTGAAGACACAAATTAATTTAAAAGTAAATGTAACATGTGTTCGCTAACTTTATACCAAGTTTCAAATGTAATTAACCTTACAGTCTATGGTCCGTTGAATATGTACCATACTAGGTTCCTCTTAACTTGAGAGGTATTTCAGGCAATTTAGAGAACACTTTCAGGCGTTATTAATTCTGTAGTATGGTCGGTCGACAGTTAAAAAACTTCCTAGAAAAGTTAATAGCCAGAACATACTCTAAGTTCGGTAAACTTTTCAAGTGGAGATCTCGGGGTGATGCTGCAGATTGCACTTTTATATAATTTGAAAATAAAATTTCAATAAAAATTCACTATTGATTTAATTCAATAGCATTTTAAATCCAATATTTGTCAAAGTGTGGCGTGGACACACATTTTAAAGTTTCCCCGCATTTTAAAGTTTACTTCGGAGTTCTAGCGTGTACATAAGGTATGGTTCAAATGGAAATCGGTGGGACTTTGCATTTTATCAATGAAATAAGATATGTCTCAGACACTCCAGAAGCCGCTAACGATAAAATGTTTTAATTATCGCATTAATCATTGTAAATGAGTCGAGGCATATTAGTACAGTGAAAATAATAAGAGAAGAACTGGACGATAATTATTATAAAGAATAAATTTTAAAGTTTTTTCTACTTTAATGGCAAAAAAAGCAAGCTCATTAGCAGAAACCAATTCAAATTTATTTTGCACATCATATGTGAAACATTATTTGGTTGAAAAGTCTCATTTTTGTTGGCACAAAATATATTAATTTGTCTGGACTAAATTACAGTTATGTTTATCTTGTTACTATCAACATTTAGACAGTGTTGCCAAACTTTATTTTGTTATTTTGGGTGTAAATTTTTTCCACGGATCTCCGAGGGTACAATAACTTACTGTTATTTGTAACTAGAACAACTTAGTTATACAGGGTGTCCCAAAAGTAGTGGAACGGTCGAATATTTCGCGAACTAAATATCGGATCGAACAACCGAAAAATATGTGTCCCATAATTTTCAAAAATCTATCGAATTACATCAAACATGACCCCCCACTCCACCCCCTGGAGGTGGGGTGGGGGTAATTTTAAAATATTAAATGAAGATCCCCAGTTTTTATTGCAGATTTGGATTCGTTATGTAAAAGTAAACAACTTTTAAAAAACTAAGTTTTCAGTCTAATAGCACATAAAACAACATAAAAAAATGTCATTCTACATCCTACCAGACTGAAAACAATGGGAACATTCTCTGGTAACACCTCCGAGGCTTCTACAATTTGCAAGCCATAACGGATGCTGAGACTAAGGAAGATGAGGGAATTTTACAATTTATAATTCACGTCCCATCTGCTCAGCGCGGTAAAGTTCCAACTTTAGTTCGGATTCGGATTAGTATTGGTTGTTTCTCGTAAAGACCTTTTGTCTTGTGTTCTGACAGTGGAATTTATACGTTAGTGTGACCGGTCTGGTATCACTGCAAGATATTTGGGCCTATCAGTATGTTCCAAGCGTTGTCCCTCCCAAGAAACATTCAGTTTTACATGCGCCAGATGGTTGTTGAGATGGAATGCACATACTTGGGTTTTTGTAGGGTAAGTTGCCATCATGTTTAAAGCCTCTTCCATTGTCGACTCCACTTGTGTGAGTGTTTTCCCTTTTACGGCGATACCAAGGTCGTCAGCGTAAACAAAACTCTCAGTCTGAGGGTGCATTGGTTGGTCGTTGGTGTAGATGTTAAATAGGGACGGCGCCAGAACGCTTCCTTGAGGTAGGCCATTTTTTTGGGCTGTCCATCTGCTCTTCTTTTCATTAAGCACAACGTAGAAGCGTCTATTACACAATAATGATCTAATGATATTTACCGGGTCATAGTCAAGCACAGTGTTATAGATTTTAGTTAGCAAGGTTCTGTGGTTTATAGTATCATAGGCCGCTGTGAGGTCTATCAAGGCTACTCATACTATCTCTTTCTGTTCAAATCCCTCCTCTATGTACTCTGTTAGGTTCAGCACTTGGCCTGTGCATGATTTACCTGGTCTGATACCTGCTTGTTGTGGGATTAGTTTTGCATCTAATTTTTCCTGGATGCGGTTCAAAATGAGGCGCTCATAAAATTTATACAAATGACAGAGCAGAGATATCGGACGGTAGCTACCCGGTAGTTCAGGGTCTTTCCCAGGTTGCAGAAGGGCTACTACTTTTGATTTACGCCACAGTTTTGGAATCTGGTAGGTAGAGCGAGAGATGTTAAATAGATCGAGGGCCCATTGTCTTGCTTTTTCCCCGAAGTGTTTTATCTGCTCTGTTAGGATTTCGTCCACCCCAGGTGATATTCCATTTTTCATACAGTCAATACCATTTTTGAGCTCTTTGATGGTAAATGGGTTTCGCAAGAGAGTTGTTTCCTGGTCTTGAGTTCTTATTATCTTTGGCGTTTTGCAACGATGGTTTGCTTTGTCATTCAGAAGCAATTGGTGGGCTATCTGATTTGGCGTTATTGCACATGGCTCTTTCATATCTGTGGGATCACCATTAAGTTTTTTGATCATATTTCAAGCCTGCTTACTACTGTGCGTCATATCCATTTTACTTAATGTCTTGCTCAACCGTTCTTGTCTGGAGGCGCTTAGTATTTGCTGCAGTATCTCCCCTATCTCTGCCGTAACTTCGCTGAATGGGTTTTTACTATATTCTTCGGTGTGCTTTGTCATAATGTCTTTTGCTTCGTCATTCAGACCAGATATGTAATGTTGTTGACATTCTCTGGGTATATGTTTATATGAGGTTCGTTTTACAATTTTGATGAACGCATCATAGTTTTTGGGGATCGGGAATATGTT
This sequence comes from Diabrotica virgifera virgifera, assembly GCF_917563875.1. Classification (NCBI taxonomy): domain Eukaryota; kingdom Metazoa; phylum Arthropoda; class Insecta; order Coleoptera; family Chrysomelidae; genus Diabrotica; species Diabrotica virgifera. The sequence goes on along the minus strand of NC_065448.1, from coordinate 59,973,822 downwards.
TTTTACTTGTGTTTCCAATTCATCAGTATATTTTTCCCAGTTCGCTTTTTTGAAATTAAACCTTCGTTTGTAAGTGATTTTGGGAGCTTTTGTAGCGCTATATACGGTTATTTCCACGGGCCTATATTGTGTCTTTGGTATAGGCTTATATACCTTTCTAACGCAACGGTCCTCTAAAGACATGCTGATGAAGGTGTGATCAGGGTTATAACCTTTCTTCCACACTTTGCTCTGGAACGAATAGGGCAGTTTTGGATCATGCAGCAATGCCAGGTTGTTTTGTTCAGCCCACGATTCCAGAAGATCTCCATTTTTATCAGTTGAAGCGTAGCCCCAATGAACATTATAACTATTAAAATCCCCGAGGATAAATCTGATTTTATGAGAAGCGAAATTTTTTGGAGGGGAGAAAACAAAGTCTCTCCAGGGTGGTTTTTACACAGATGTCACTGTGCAGTCTCCTATTTCGACGACCAGAATTTCAATGTCGTTGTAGCATGTTTTTTCAGTTGATGTTACATCAATATCTCTCCTTACGAAGATGGCGCTTCCGTGTTTTGTCACGGTGAGTCTCTTGTATATATAATATGTCACACTTGTGGGTTTTACACAGTTCAGACAAAAGTTCTTGTTTATTACAAGTAATACCCTCAATGTTTATGGTCATCATTGTCAATGTAGGCTCTGAGAAGAGCCGTTGATTCTCGTTTGTTTCTTCGGATCCAGTGGTGGAAGGATTGGCCGCCCGAGGGGCGTTTCCAGGGAGCGCCAGTGACATTTTGTTCTTATAATGTCACTTGCGTGGAGGCTCCTTCCGTGCTCCTCCCAAAGGATAGATAAAGATGGTCAAACGTGATCCCGAACATCCGTTAGTGGATTGCATAAAAACAAGAATAGGGTAGACAAAGGTTCTTAAAATGGTGCATTTTTGATCTAAAATTGTTAATAATTTAAAAAATCCGCTCAACTCGCTGCAGGAATTATCGCTGCTCGATAATCCACACTATAGGTGTGAATTATCATCGAGGTCCATAAATCTCAAAAAATATCAGCTATTTGACCAGGTCAAAGTCACGGGAATACCTCATTTCTCTGGACTATAAAAGGAAATCTAAAAACCTCTTATAAAAGAAAAAAGTTAGAATATGATATCAAAGGCAATTTTTTAAAAACTCACAAAATAAAGTATGCCGGAAATAAATTGTCCAACGTTAATATCTGTCATTATCAATGGTATTTTGTTTTAGTTATAAATCTCTCAACGAAACCTTAACAAAATTTCATGAATTAGTCATAAGTAACAAGTTGATGCTCAAATCGAAAATTTAAGTTAATATTTCATTAAAAAAGTTTAGTCATTAAGTAAATGGATATCCAGAATCAATTACTAATGCAAAATTATTCCAAAATCACCATTTCCTCGAAATGGATGGTGGAGAACTGCGCAAACTGTTTACAGAAGAAACATGATTGTTGATACACTCTTAACTCGGTTTCGTTTATTTGACTTTCCAATTTCCTTATTTCCTCGAACATAGAGTTCTAAAAACATAGATTTAATTAAATTTGAAAAGATAAACTTAAGTTAGAATTTTCGCACTGCGATGTTTTATGCACATAAGTTTACACTACCAATAGGAGAAAAGAAATATACTGCAAAAACGTAACGAACCAATATCCATTAACCTAGTTTCGAACAAAAATAAATATAAATTTTAAAACTAGGTAGATAAAGTAATTCAGGAAAATCGTTTTTTTTAAGATATTTTTGTACATTGCGAAGTCGTGAAATTAGATATGTATTTAATAATTAGAATTATAAAGTTTTAGAAGTATATTAATAAATTTCTTTCTTAAATTTATTTAGATCTTTTTATTGAACATCCCATTTAATTTGTACTATGTGAATTTTACATTAGGCAAATGATAACGAGAGTAACCAAACACTAAGGAATATTGTACAGGTGTACAGTGTCAGTTTACTTTTACTTATCTAAGGTTGAGTTTGGAAAGTACTAAACCTACAACGATAAAATAGTACTAAAGTTCGAAAAGTCTGACAGGCAGATCACATGGAAGTAGTGATGTTGATTATAGTTATTTTCGAGTATTCGTTACAAATCGTTACTTTTGTATAAAGTAATTATTTACAGTATTCGTTACTTTGATTACTATTATTACTTTTGTTACTTTTTTATTTGAGCACCGGTAATCATATCGAGAATACTATTTCTCAGTAGGTAGCTACTTTGTAAAGGTATTCCGATAGAACAACTACCTTCACCGATCTGTTTAAGGGATAAAATTAATTTGATTACTAAGATTACTTTTGTTACTTTTGCATTTTAGTACCGGTAGTCATATTGAGAACCGTATTTCTCAGTAGGTAGGTATTTTGTATAGGTATTCCGATATAATAACGACCTTCACAAAGTACGAAGTAATCAGAGTAATCAAAGTAGATACAATAGTCGTTACTCGCTCTGTTATGATTAGTACGAAGTAATGAGAGTAATCAAAGTAATCAAAGTGGATATAATAGTCGTTACTCGCTCTGATACGATTGTTATGAAGTAATTAGAGTAATCAAAGTAATCAAAGTAGATACAATAGTCGTTACTCGCTCTAATACGATTGGTATGAAGTAACGAAGTAATCAGAGTAATCAAAGTAATCAAAGAAGATGCAATAGTCGTTACTAACTCTGATACGATTGGTACAAAGTAACGAAGAAATCAGAGTAATCAAAGTAACGATTTGCCTCTCTGTATAGTAACCGTTACTTTTGGTATTCGTAAGTAACGAGTACTTTGTAACGAATAGTAACTTTTTCAACATCACTACATGGAAGATGCCTTCTTAATCTTCGCTGGACAAGAGTCTAATTAGAGGTTGAGCCAATGCGTTGGGGTGATTTTTTATGCATTCGTCATACTTCAGGATCATGAGCAATATCGCGGTTTGTTACGTACCGTGGAGCGTTCATGATTATCTTAAATACTTTAGACTGAAATCTTTTTGGGATTTCGATATTTGAGTGAAATGTTGTCCTCCAAAATTGAATTCCGTAGCTCCATATCGATGGCTTAGTGTGAAAACCTAGTATCTCAATAAAATACAATGTTGCAGGATAAGCAAAAAACTGATTTACTGCATATTTTAACATAAAAACAAAAAACTATCTTTACGTATTTTTAATTTGGACACATTTCGACAGTTACACATAAATTTTGCACATCTATTATTATTATCTAATTTTTTACCTGACCTACGAGGTATTCGTTTTTAAGTTCTATATATATATATATACGTGGTTCTCATATTAGATATTTAAAATATACGATTTTTTCATATTAATTATTGATTCATGTATATCTGTCTAACATAATTTTAAATACTAAAAGGGTTATATAAAAAAATAAAAATAAGTTATTTATTTAGTTTATTGACATATTTTACAAAATTAACATTAAACGACGAAATATATTGATTTTTGAAACAATAAAATCACTGACTTTTAATCTAAGTAACAAACTCAATGCTATAATAAAATATCGTAATTATCTCAGTCTTTTAATTATTTCTTAATAATGTCAGTCTGTACTTTGTTTAGAGTCCACTCTTACCTGAAAAATAGAGGTGCACTCATTATTTTTGTAGCCCTACATAGTAGGATTGATTTTCTTCGTCTGAAACAATTAAAAAACCATAGTAATAATAATAAGGAATATAATTATTCAGTTAACCTTCCAATGACCAACCTTTTTTGTTACACGGATGACCAACGGGAGAAAAAAAATGACCCCCAGTAAAAAATGACATTTGACAAAAAAACTAAGTTGTTTTAAAAAATAAAATAATGTAGGTATTCGTAATTTTTATGTTACTATTGTATCAATAAATCATAAATAAACATTAGTAAAACATATTTTTAATTACAATTAAACAAAAACAGGAATCATCATTCTGAACTTATAACTAAAGAAGTTTTAAAATATACACTAATTTACGTCGCCACAGGTTTAACAAACAATTTTTTTCAATATTGGAATGTTTCTTACATACAATTCAACACAATAGATGGTATTTACTTAATATAAAATTGGAACATGGAAGGCTAAAGGAGTTCGTTCCGCTCCGCTCCTCCTCCAAACAATTGTCTTCGATCGGTATAAAACCCTTATCATTCTCCATACTCAATATAATATTTTACATCAATTACGGGTCCAGGTGGCGTATTATACATTTTATCTGTTTAAAATAATATCAAGCTTGCTACATTATCCACTTCGAAGACGGTCTTTCCAAAGATAGGAACTACATATTTCCAAACAAAATTTCAAACCTAACATCAACACAGAAGTAAAGACATGGTTTATTAATATTTTGCGAAAAACGCTCATAAAAATATAAATTAGTTGTGTCTGATAAGTAAATAACAACTTTTTTTATTTCTGACTTCACCTACAGAAACTCTATTTTATGGTAAGTATATGTAGGTACATGTACAGTGTGACCCAAAATGTTCGCGGCAAATGAGATATGTTTTATTATAAATATCTTAGAAATATTTCTTTCTGATAAAAGTTGGTGCTTAAGAGAATTTCAGTTTTGACAATAAAACATTTAATTTTTATACACATAGTATTCTCATAATAAACTTAAAGTTTAAAATATTGAAAGATTTACAACACAAAAATTAGAGAGTGTCATAATAGCATATTATGGAACGAGCATTTAATGATGGTCATTATGAAGCAGGTATGAGGGATACGAAACGAGCCGCCTAGCGGCCAGTTTTGTATAGAATACGAGCTTCATAATGATAATTAAATGCAAGATGTATACACGATTTTTTCTATGATCATTCACAACAAAATATATATTTAAATTTATTAATTTTGTAACGCAAACAAATTAAGTAATTTGTCAGTTTGCTTAAATATTGAGAACTGTCAAAGCCATCAAAGTATGTATTTGACTCGCCATTGGTCACGTCATCGCGAATGCCATATCGCGATTCTATTGGCTACAAATCTGTATCGTAATGAAAATTTGTATCATAATGAAGTTCATTATGATACAGGTAGTGAAATAGTAATTGATATACCAGGTGTCCACTTATATTTCCCCCCATTTTTACTGCCTATAACTTTTAAACGGCTCGAGATAGAAATATGCGGTTTTCGCTGAAATTTTTTATTTTAGTAAAAGTTTTGTTTGAATGTACACTTGCAATATCATAATGAATATTCAAATCTCCCTAGAGGTAATAGTGTAAATTATGTCCTTCCAGAGACTGACGAAGGAGATTGAGTTCAACTTTAATATTGCTGATGTGTTTTTTATTGTTTATGTCATGAACCTCACTTGTTTTTTTTTTCGTAGAAATAAAGTATTTTCTAGTATTATAAAAAGGAATGAATCCCTCTCATTGGCTGTATACCATAATAAAATTTACTAAAAAATAAAAATCTTCCCTTGTAGATGGTATATAATTTATTTAAAATTTTCAAAAATAGATCCAAGTTCGATTCAAAGTGGGTACATCACTGGTACAATACAAACAAAATACAAAGGTTAAATCTCCAGATCCAAAGTAGTTGAAACTGGCTACTGAGGTAGGTCGAATGACCTTTCCAATATAAAAAAATTAGCCATTTCGACTACATCGAGAGCGACAATAAGTCGATGTTACAAGAATAAATCGTATTTAAACCATAATGGAGTCTTCATCTTGGCTTCAAACTACATGAGTTTCAACTACTATATTCGACCTACCTCAGTAGCTAGTTTCAACTACTTTGGATCTGGAGCTTTAACCTGATGATGGACTGATTAGTCCGAAAATGTTTGTTTGTATTGTACTAGTGATGTACCTACTTTGAGTCCAACTTGGATCTATTTTAAAAAATTTTAAAGAAATTATATACCAAGTGAGTAAATTTAATATGTGACCAATTTCGTACCAGTCTCGGATAAAATAATATTACATACTCCAAATAAATACTCAACCATTTAAAACTAACATACTTCAAATATATGCCCCGATTGAAGATAAAAAATATGACGATGAAGTCGAGAAGTTGTATGATCAAATCCAAGACATATTACAGAAACTTAATAAACACGAAATTTTATATATTATAGACGACTTCAATGCAAAAATTGGGGAAGGTTGACGAGGTCAGACTGTACAACCTTACGGTCTTGGACAACCTAACGATCGAGGACAGAGATTGTATGAAATTTGTAAAGAAAACGATATGATCATTGGAAACACCTGGTACAAACTACCCAAGCTACGACTATACACTTGGAAAGCCCCATTTCATGATGGCAGTAACCCTGAGTCTTCGAGAAATCAAATACACTATACACTTGCAAATGAGCGTTTCCGAAATACCGTCAAAAAAGACACTACATTTCCTGGGGCAGATATTGGATCTGATCATCAACCACTTGTAGCAGATATTAAACTAAGGTTAAAACGAATTCAGCCACAAAAACCAAAAACCAATGTACTAAACTTTGACGATATAAACATGAAACATTTAAAAAAGAATTTAGCAATAGAATAAAAAACATCGGAGAACAACTAGAAGATCCAGAAGAATTATGGAGTGAATTTAAAAACCAAGTTAACGAAATCTTCACAAACAATGATTATAGAAAAAACTTAATCAAGAAAAATAAATTTTTGACGAACGACATCTTGAAATTGATTGAACAACGTCGACTGATAAAATCTAATGAAGCAGAATATAGACACCTACAGAGAAGAATAAAAAAGAAGATCTAATTAGCGAAAGAAAAATCTATGAGAGAAAGGTGCGACGAAATGGAGGATGTGATATCTAAACACGACTTATTTATTGTGCACAAGAAACTAAAAGAAATAAGTAATATATTTAAAAAATGAGTTCCCTCTGTACTCGTTGACAATAATAACAAAATTATTGTAAATGAGCACGAAATAAGAAAAGAATGGCAGCTAATATATCAGAGTTGTTTGAAGATGACAGGAATAATATTGGCGAATTCCACTAAAACTGTATTGACGGCCCAGAAATTATGAAATGCGAGGTAGAACACGCTATAAATAATGCTAAAATTAGAAAAGCTTGTGGTCCAGATGATACACCAACTGAGTTGCTATACTAATAGAGCATAATAACATAAAAGTAGTAGTAAGACTTTTTAATTCAATATATAACACCGGAATGATTCCCACAGATTGGCTCAAATCCATCTTTGTCGCAATACCTAAAAAACACAATGCCAGAAAATGCTCATAATATCGATTAATTAGCCTAATGAGCCACACTCTTAAAATTTTCCTAAGGATACTTCACAACAGAATTAGACGCAAATGCGAAGAAGATCTCGAAGGTACCCAATTTGGTTTTAGAAATGCTATGGGAACCAGGGAGGCACTTTTTGCGCTTAACATCCTATTACAAAAATGCCGTGACCAAAGAAAAGATGTATTTGCATGTTTCGTGGACTTCGAAAAGGCATTTGATAAAGTACATCACGGAAAATAATGCAAATACTAAAAAATATCGGAATAGATGACAAGGATATTCGTGTCTTTAAAAATTTGTACTGGAATCAAACTGCTATCGTAAAAAATGGAGATAACTACACCGATGAAATCTCCATACAACGAGGAGTCAGACAAGGGTGCATTTTGTCGCCGACATTGTTCAATATTTACTCGGACCAGTTATTTCAAAAGGCACTTGAGAGACTGCCATATCGACTAAAAATCAACGACGAACTACTTAATGTGATTAGATATGCAGACGATACAGTAATTCTGTCAGATAATATTGAATGTCTCCAAACTCTGCTTGATCGTATTCACCAGGTAGGAGAGGAAATAGGCATTAAAATAAACTCAAACAAAACCAAACTTTTAGTGTTTAGTCCTGACTCATATCCCGATGCAAAGCTTCAATTAAACGGAGTCCAAGTTAAGAAATTTCACAAAATTACATATTTGGGAACTGTGATAACGGATCACCTAGATCCAGACATAGAACGCAGTCGAGTACGATAATTCAAGCAATACGGTTGGATTTTGTGTTCGAGAGAACTGGTTACGGTTAGTTACAAAAACGTGTGATATTTGGTGTTGTGAATATGACTAAAAGTGAAAAAACGGTCCCACCAGATAGAGGAAAACAAGATGTAGAAGAGAACAACACGGAAATGATGATGACGGACGAGGAAGGTAACAGGAACAAGAGAAAAAGAGAGGAAAATAATCAGGTTGAAATACAAAATAATAACAAATCTAATAATAGCAAAATAGGGGTAAGTACACCTAATACTAATATATCTGAAAGGCCAATAAATTTTTATTCTGCTGCGGATGCCGGTCCATATTATGTATTCGTTCAGAATAACCACGGCCACATCGGGAGGCTTCACCGTATTGGATCTGCGAGGGTGATTATGGGAGCGGTCCCAGAAATTAAAAATAATATTCTAAGAATGGATGTGGTAGGTATTAACAAAATCAAAGTTGAATTAAATTCTTACAGTAGCGCTAATTTATTAATAAGGTCAGAAAAGTTTAAAGAAAAAGGATACGAGGCGTATGTACCCACATTTTTTACCCAAAAAAAGAGTCATTAAACAAGTTGATATTGAATTATCAGAATCGGAATTAGGCCGGCTCATTAAACCTAAATTTGGAAATAATTTTGAAGTTTTATATGTAAAACGAATGAAAAGAAAAAATGGTGAACAAGAAATCATTACACCGACAATTATTGTTACATTTAAAGGACAAATGATCCCATCACAAGTAATTATAGAAAAACTTATTTATGATGTAGAAATCTATATTCCAAGGGTCGTTCAATGCAATAAATGCCTACGGTACAACCACGTTGCTGGCCAGTGTAGAGGAAGGGTGAGATGCGTATTTTGTGGGGGTGAACATGAAGCCGATGAGTGTGACCAAAAGGAGGAACCAAAATGTGTTTTATGTGGTGGAAATCATGCAGCAAAGGATAGAAAAAACTGTAATGAATTTTCAAAACAAAAATCGGTTAAGAAAATGATGGTAACTGAAAACATTTCATACACAGAAGCTAAAGATAAATACGAAAACAGCTACGCAACCGTAGCCAAAAATAAACGAGACAGTCCTTATTATACAGCGGTCATAAATAAAAAAAGGCGTATTGAAAAAAATAACAATAGATCAGGTTATTCAGAAGAACATAAAAAAATTATTGAAATTCCAAGGTCATCAGCTTCAGTGGAATTTGAACAATATACAAGCATACCAAATTATAGATGCCAGGCCGAAGAGACACAAAATATAAATCAAGAAATGAAGGACTTCATGTTACACATGATTAAGAATATTTTACAAAAATACTTTCAAGTTTCACCAGATCAAAAATTGTTAGAGTCACTTAAAATAGATGTAAACCAGAGTCTTATATCGCAGTTTTCTTAGTTTTACAATATAATACTAGATATATAGTTCATAATAAGGGAAGCATAGAAAAATTTCTGTTAGACAAAAATATTTCCTTAGCTATTTTATGCGAAACTTGGTTAAAAAAAGAATATAAATTTTCTATTAGTAATTTTAATATTTTCAGACATGATAGAGAGGATGGATTTGCTGGCTCTGCCATATTACTAAAAAAATCATATGCATTCAGTAAAACAAAAGCTTTTTTCAGAATAAATGACTTAATGTGTGTGTCTATTAAAATATTATTAGATAAAAATACTCAAATTAATATATATTCTATATATGCTAAACCAAATTTAAAAATAGGTGAGAGGGACTGGACTAAATTTTTTGAAAGTCTAGAAAAACCTTTTATTGTGGCAGGTGATTTTAATTGCCACCATAGTGTGTGGGGTTGCGGAAGGACTGACGTAGCTGGTAATAATTTACTCGCGGCAATAGAAAATACCAATTTAGTAATTCTTAATACTGGAGAGGAAACTTTGATTTCTACTCCACAGCAAGTTCATAAATCAGCAGTAGATATAACACTTTGCTCTAATGGAATTGCTACACTTTGTAATTGGAGAGTTGAACAAGTCTCTTTAGGGTCTGACCATTTACCTATTATAATTGATATATTTAATAACATAAGTGTAGATAAAAATGTAACAAATAGTCAAAAATATAATTTTAATAAAGCAGATTGGATGTTGTTTTCTCATATAGTAGAAAAAAACACAATAAAAAATGATAAAATTTCTTATGATCAATTTATTGAATATATACTTAATGCAGCGGATTTCGCTATACCATTAAAGAAAACAATAACCAACGCTAAATTTAATAGACATTGGTGGAACCAAGAGTGTACACATATGATTAACTTGAGAAACGAAGCTCTTTTACGTTTAAAAAGAAATACAAACATAACAAATTTTATAGAATTAAGTAAGATAGAAGCACAGACAAAAAAAATTATAAAACAAAGTAAAAGATCTTCAAAAATGAATAACCATTTTCAATTTCGTTGCAAAACGAAAATACAGCCGAACCATATTCTAGTCCAATCAGAGAGTGCTGCAAGCACCTCTACCGGTTTCGAAACTTATTAGTCTCTCATCAGGAGGCACATATGCTGCTCTCCCTGATCCAACCAAAACAAACCCCAGCGTGCAGTCCCGGATTGCAACGAACGAAATGGCATAGATGCCCTAGCGGCAACTGCTACCAAAAAGACTAAGTTTTCACTCTAATGGCATATAAAACAACATAATGCTATTCTACATCCCACCAGAATGAAAACAATGGGAACCTTCTCTGGTTACACCTCCGAGGCTTCTACAATTTGCAAGCCATACGGATGCTGAGACTAAGGAAGATGAGGGAATTCTACAATTTACAATTCACGTCCCATCTGCTCAGCGCGGTAAAGTTCCAACGAGAATGGTTCCCTTCATACTCCACACAGAGTAAATGTAAATCAAAAATGAATAACCATTTTCAATTTCGTTGCAAAACGAAAATACAGCCGAACCATATTCTAGTCCCATCAGAGAGTGCTGCAAGCACCTCTACCGGTTTCGAAACTTATTAGTCTCTCATCAGGAGGCACATATGCTGCTCTCCCTGATCCAACCAAAACAAACCCCAGCGTGCAGTCCCGGATTGCAACGAACGAAATGGCATAGATGCCCTAGCGGCAACTGCTACCAAAAAGACTAAGTTTTCACTCTAATGGCATATAAAACAACATAATGCTATTCTACATCCCACCAGAATGAAAACAATGGGAACCTTCTCTGGTTACACCTCCGAGGCTTCTACAATTTGCAAGCCATACGGATGCTGAGACTAAGGAAGATGAGGGAATTCTACAATTTACAATTCACGTCCCATCTGCTCAGCGCGGTAAAGTTCCAACGAGAATGGTTCCCTTCATACTCCACACAGAGTAAATGTAAATCAAAAATGAATATCCATTTTCAATTTCGTTGCAAAACGAAAATACAGCCGAACCATATTCTAGTCCAATCAGAGAGTGCTGCAAACACCTCTACCGGTTTCGAAACTTATTAGTCTCTCATCAGGAGGCACATATGCTGCTCTCCCTGATCCAACCAAAACAAACCCCAGCGTGCAGTCCCGGATTGCAACGAACGAAATGGCATAGATGCCCTAGCGGCAACTGCTACCAAAAAGACTAAGTTTTCACTCTAATGGCATATAAAACAACATAATGCTATTCTTCGCTGAGCAGATGGGACGTGAATTGTAAATTGTAGAATTCCCTCATCTTCCTTAGTCTCAGCATCCGTATGGCTTGCAAATTGTAGAAGCCTCGGAGGTGTAACCAGAGAAGGTTCCCATTGTTTTCATTCTGGTGGGATGTAGAATAGCATTATGTTGTTTTATATGCCATTAGAGTGAAAACTTAGTCTTTTTGGTAGCAGTTGCCGCTAGGGCATCTATGCCATTTCGTTCGTTGCAATCCGGGACTGCACGCTGGGGTTTGTTTTGGTTGGATCAGGGAGAGCAGCATATGTGCCTCCTGATGAGAGACTAATAAGTTTCGAAACCGGTAGAGGTGCTTGCAGCACTCTCTGATTGGACTAGAATATGGTTCGGCTGTATTTTCGTTTTGCAACGAAATTGAAAATGGTTATTCATTTTTGATTTACATTTACTCTGTGTGGAGTATGAAGGGAACCATTCTCGTTGGAACTTTACCGCGCTGAGCAGATGGGACGTGAATTGTAAATTGTAGAATTCCCTCATCTTCCTTAGTCTCAGCATCCGTATGGCTTGCAAATTGTAGAAGCCTCGGAGGTGTAACCAGAGAAGGTTCCCATTGTTTTCATTCTGGTGGGATGTAGAATAGCATTATGTTGATTTATATGCCATTAGAGTGAAAACTTAGTCTTTTTGGTAGCAGTTGCCGCTAGGGCATCTATGCCATTTCGTTCGTTGCAATCCGGGACTGCACGCTGGGGTTTGTTTTGGTTGGATCAGGTAGAGCAGCATATGTGCCTCCTGATGAGAGACTAATAAGTTTCGAAACCGGTAGAGGTGCTTGCAGCACTCTCTGATTGGATTAGAATATGGTTCGGCTGTATTTTCGTTTTGCAACGAAATTGAAAATGGTTATTCATTTTTGATTTACATTTACTCTGTGTGGAGTATGAAGGGAACCATTCTCGTTGGAACTTTACCGCGCTGAGCAGATGGGACGTGAATTGTAAATTGTAGAATTCCCTCATCTTCCTTAGTCTCAGCATCCGTATGGCTTGCAAATTGTAGAAGCCTCGGAGGTGTAACCAGAGAAGGTTCCCATTGTTTTCATTCTGGTGGGATGTAGAATAGCATTATGTTGTTTTATATGCCATTAGAGTGAAAACTTAGTCTTTTTAAAAGAGCTTCGTTTAAAGATTTTTGTGCTAAAAAACTGAATAGAAACACTCCGATAACCTTAATATGGAGTTATCTTAAAAAGTTGAAAAATACCTATAAAGAACCTGTTAGCAAGATAACTGAAGGCGACTGGAACGAAGTCTTCCTAGATAGAATAGCGCCAGCTTGGGCTGAGGAGGATTTAGAACATATATGGAGATTAAACGATGAGAGACAAAAAAATCACAAAGAAGACACTTTGTTAAAGCAATTCACCATAATGGAATTGGAGGATAATCTAAGTTCCCGTAAAAATTCTGCTCCCGGGTTAGATGGTATATACTATAATATGCTGTCTAACTTGCCCAAAAAATGTAAATACATTTTGCTAGATATCCTTAACTCAATTTGGGAAACTCAAGATTACCCAAGCAGTTGGAAGAGGTACGAAGTGGTTCCAATCCAGAAACCAAATAAAGAACCCCATTTATCAGATTCATACAGAGGAATCTCACTTGCATCATGTGTTTTAAAAACTTTGGAACGCATGATAAAAAGAAGATTAGAATCTTGGTTAGAAATTAATAAGAAGCTCCCACAGTATTAGTTTGGATTTCGCAGGGGACACTCCACAATGGAAAATATAGGACACTTAGTAACAGATATCAACACCTCCTTTTCAAATTCTAAATCAGTAGTTGGCCTCTTTTTAGACATAGAAAGTGCCTATGACAATGTAAACCTAAAAATTTTATTTAATCAGATGAAAAATATCGGTCTTAATATTGATTTTGCTAAACGAATTATAAAATTATACAGTAACAGAACAATTTCATTAAGAATAGGAAATAAAATAATAGGTGAAAGAAAAGTTAACATCGGTATTCCACAAGGCAGTATTTTAAGTCCCACACTATATTTGATATACACAGCCGAAATCGAAAGCAAAGTTCAAAATTATGTCAAAATATTAGAATACGCAGATGATATCATAATTTACAAAGACGAATGCGAAATCCCCTTCGGAAGCAATATGGTAGAGAAAGCGTATAGTGAATTAAAAAGCTGGTGCAATTACGTAGGTTTAAATATTTCTAGTCAAAAGACAAGGCTAGTTATTTTCTCCAGAAAACGGCAGATACCGAATTCAGTAACAATCAAAGATATTACTTTTCAAGTTCAACCATCGATTAAACATCTTGGAATTATTTTAGATACGAAGTTGCTATGGAAAGAACATATAGAACACATAGTAACAAAAACAGAAAAGGGCGTAAACGTATTAAGAGCAGTAAATGGTTGTAACTGGGGAGCAGACCCTAACATTGCTCTTCTGTTATATAAATCATACATTAGATCCATATTAGACTACGGTTCTATATTCTATTCACAAGCTGCGAAATGCCACCTTCACAAACTCGACTGTATAGTAACTAAAAGTTTAAAAAAATGCATTGGAGCCATGATGAGTACACCAAATTCTAATTTAATGATTGAATGCTGCGAACCACCTCTGGAATTAAGAAGAAAATACTTAACCGAAAAATTTCTATGGAAAATTGTTTCTAGAAACAGTAATTTAATAAAAAAAATTCATCAAATTTTTATATCAGATCTTACCAGTACATATTGGAAAAGTAAAAAATCTTTATTAATAGTAGAAGCTTACAACCAATATTTGAGTATTAAAGAATTAGTACATACTACCGATATATTACCATATTTTGAACTAAGTTCAAAAGATATTATTAACATTGAACCAATTTTTTTAGGGATTATTCTCAATTTCCTCAACTCATTCGAAACCAATTATTTGTATCAGATGTTAATGATCAAGTACTTAACAGTTATCAGTTATATACTGATGCCTCAAAAAAAGATAATAGAGTAGCGTGTGCAGTTTGGGATCCAAATATCGAATATAAAGTAACAAAAAGATTAAATGAACATTTCTCAATATACTCCGCAGAATTGACAGCTATTTTTGAGGCATTATTATATATAGAAACTAACTGCCATCAAGAAAATTTCATTATTTTTTCTGACAGCAGAAGCGCCCTAGAAAATTAAATAAACTCCACAATAAAACCAATTTAAATTATATTGAACTAAATATAGCCAAAAAAACTATGGAATTAACGAACAGTGGAAAAAGCATAAAACTAGCATGGATTAAAGCGCACTGCGGTTTGAAACATAATGAAATAGTCGACAACTTAGCAAAAGGGGCCCTAAATGTAAATTACATTAGTAATTATAAATGTACCCCATCAGATTTAAATATATTTTCAAAAAACCAAGTGAAGCAGGAATGGGAAAATTGGTATAGTGAAAGTCACAAGGGAAAATTTTATAAAAACTTACAAAGTTCTATTCCTTCTTCTACTTGGTTCAAAGAGGGCATTTTCGAAAAAGCATTCGTCAAAACGATTTGTAGATTAAGATTTAATCACACTTTGGTTCCATCACATCTTTTTAAAATTAAATTAAGGCAAGATCCCTTATGTGATTGCGGTGAAATAGGAACAACGGAACATATGATCTTAAATTGTAACACCATACAGGATAAGGTACAACTTTTAAATTATGAATTGAATAAATTAAAATATATTATAAATCCATACAATCTTGCCCAATTACTTATATCTAAAGATGTAAAAGTATATAAAACACTGTATAAACACATTTGTAATATAGGTTTAAAATTGTAAATTATATGTATATATTTGGAAAAAAAATAATAAAAAATAGAATAAAAAAAAGAAAAAAAAAATAGGAAAAAAAATTTAAAAAAAAATAAAAAAAATACAAAAAATAAAAAAAAAGTAATTGAAAAAAAAAAGGATAAAAAAATAGAATTAAAAAAAATTTAATTATATCAATAGGTAGAAGTTTTCCATCCGCAAGGTTGAATTGTGGATACTTTTGGCGCCAATTGATTAAGAAAAAATATATACATAAGAAAAAATATAATATAGAAAACCAAACACTTTTGTTAACCACAATAAAAAAAAATGAAAAAGAAATTATAAAGTGTAGCAATTCATGAGCTCAAAATATAAAAATCGGTTAGGCGAATGGATCCAATAATCCGCAGTCATTTTTTTTTCAACCACACACACACACACACACAGACATAGAACGTACAATAGCATAAACGACATAAACGTAGAATAGCAATGACGAAAACTACTTTTATGAAAAGGAAGTCATTTCTTTGCAATAATCATCTCAGTTTAGAACTATGACAAAGAATGGTTAAGTGCTATGTTTGGTCCGTACTTTTGTATAGTGCAGAAGTGTGGACGCTAAAAGTATCGACTATGAACAAAATTGAAACATTGGAAATGTGGATTCATAGACGAATGCTGAAGATACCTTGGAGAGCAAGGAAAACTAATAAAGAAGTACTAAGGAAGGTCAACAAAGATAGAGAACTGCTAAAGACTGTTAAACATCGAAAAATGCCTTATCTGGGACATATGTATAGTGAGCGGAAGTCGATAAAAAATATTACAATTTATCCTTAAAGGCAAAATAAAGGGCCGTAGAGGTGTAGGAAGAAAACAAGTTTCTTGGTTAAAAAACATTCGTGAATGGACTCGGATATCAAATGCAGGAGAACTATTCCATATTGCAGAAGACCGAGAAGCCTTCACAATGGTGATCGCCAACGTCGGATAATTCTGATATGGCACGTGAAGAAGAAGAAGATATACCATCTACAAGGGAAGATTTTTATTTCTTTAGTAATATTTTCCAGTAACTTGAACTATTTATTTTTTTTAATGTAAAATGTCTAGATTATCTAATAATTATGCAATAAATATAATAAAATAATATTAGAATTTAAACCGAGAATAACTTATAGTCTTGTAATTTTCCCAAAAGACACTTCTAATAGCTTGGCACGCATAAGATAAATATATTATAAAACATTTCACCTTCTCATAAAATTACTAATATTTGGTAAATTAGCCGTTTTCAGTTATCTAGTTATATAACGCATTATGCTTATAATATATTTCTCCTGATTGCATTCAAGAATAACTTTGTATAATGCGCCATTAATTTTAAAACTAGATAATATTTCCTTTAGAAATTTATACCATGAAAGCATTCTACTATAAAACATTTATATTCTTAAGATTTGTCAAGATAGTAAGCTTACAACAAAAATTATATTTTTTTTTTATAAAATTTCAAACTTTAAACCGTTCTCCTGTAAAATTCGTAATTGGCGTATTAGCAGTTTTACCTTTCAAGCGTCTATATGTATAACATAGGAGTAAAGTGCCTTTTCCTCCCTTGAATGATTACTGCCCTCCGCTACGCGTCGGGCAGTAAACTTCATTCTCGGAAGGAAAAGCAGCACTTTACTCCCTTGTTATACAAATAGCTATTTCCACCTACCTCTACCGAAAGTATACTTTTCCGGACCTGATTTTAGGGAGAAAAGTTGTACTTTTCCTCCCTATGAAGTAAAAGTGACGTCATGGTATGTAATTGATGAAATAACTTATTGCTTATTGACGCCCTATAAAATATTCAATTATTATTTACGTAAGTATCTATATATTTTAACGTTTATTTATAAAACAACCTGTATTTTGCAGAATGGAAAATACAGTAAATTGTTATTTTGATTTAACAATGTTTACATTAATAATTTCACTTATATTTGACAGTTGACAGTTCTACTGTACCTACATGTTAGTTTTAGTTCTGTAAAAAATTTTGTTAGTTACATAAATAGATTATTTAAAAATAAAAATAATTGTTATTTGGGGAAAGTAGAAAAATCATATGTATAACATGGGAGTAAAGTGCCTCTTCCTCCCTTGAATGATTACTGCACTCTCAGTAAACTTCATTCTCGGGAGGAAAAGTAGCACTTTCCTCCCTTGTTATACAAATAGCTATTTTTTGATATTTTTGTATATTGCGAAGTCGTAAAAATAGATATTTAATTATTATAGTTATAGGTCTGGATCCCGCGTATGAAAAAAAGTTGATTAATAGCAAGCTGAAAATTTGTTTTGGAACGGTCAGTCCACGAAAACGGCACATTTATTTTGTCCGACAGAATAGATTTAAACTCTCCGAACAGAGATTAAACTCTCATGCAAAAATCAGACTGCTATTTATCACCTGTCATAATTCCCGTCATTTGACATATTCTACATGTTCCACTTATTAAAACGCCCATTTGGTTATAAATAGCAGTCTGATTTTTGCATGAGAGTTTAATCTCTGTTCGGAGAGTTTAAGTCTGTTCTGTCGGACAAAATACATGTGCCGCTTTCGTGGTCTGGCCGTTCCAAATTTTTAACCTGTTTCACAATTAAAACTTCCCCTGTTCCAGTGTTCCCATATATCAAAGTTTCACCGACTAGACACCCTTAAGCAATTTTAGCTTGCCATTAATCAACTTTTTTTTCATACGCGGGATCCACACCTATTATGATGTTTTAGAATTATATTAATTTTTTTCTAAAATTTATCGACACAGATATTATAGAATAATAAATTTTGCTATCTATTAAAACGTGTTGTTGTTTATTTGGGTTTATATGATTGCGGACACTAAATCCATTCGCCAAATTAAAACGTGTACACAGTATTAGTAATAGTTGAAGCTTTAGAAAAAAAATAAGAAAACCGCAGAAAATAAATAAATTTAGATAACAAAATAAAAAATCCAGTTAACAAAATAAAAACCAGTAATCCGTCGTTTGTCACCATTAATCCCTTTATCCTAAAAAAAATAAATAACAGTTTGTCGACGAAAAATCCATTCGAACAAATGTTCATCGACGAATTGTACATTCGATGAATTGTGCATTCGACCAACTGTTTGTCGAACAAAAAATGTTGTCGACTAATTTTCCGTCGACGAAGTGTTGTCGACCAACTTTCCTAGACCCATCTTCCTCAAAAGGTAAAGTATCCCGTCCTTATCAAATACCTCCGTCCCTGTCCAAAAGTTTTTTCAAAATGTTAGCACTAATTAAATCGTATCCTGCAGATTTTTTTGGATTCAACATAGGCACAGTCGGAAAAATGAAAGATTACCCATGAATAGGGAACGGATTTTATGCTAAATGCATATTGCTTGCATATTTCGCATATTTGAGAACTTTACCAAATTTTGCATATTTTTAAAGAAATGTGCATATGTATTATGTGTCTATTTAAAAACATTTTTGTCCAAACGAAAAAATTCTAAACTTTTTGAATTCGTCACAAAATATTCCCCCGCACATATTATGATGTCATACCTTTTCGAAAACTACCTAAAATCAATCACTACTTTTTCGTTTTTTTAGAAAACACCCGATCTTTACCCACAAAGTGCTTATAGTACGCCGTCATGAAATGATTGTAGGATGTTAAATACCCTATTAGTCTAAGAGCTAGTGAACCCTCCGACTAACGGTCGTCCTGTAAGGCTAGAAATTTGTCTAGTGATAATTCATAGCACACCAAGGCTAAAAACCATGACCTGGCAGGCCTCAGCGGTGCACGTGTATCTACCAGGTGAATCGAAAAGTGCAAATTTAGGGGGTAAAATAAACTTTCTCCTGTAAGGTTTAAATTTAAGAATGTGTTTGAGTAAGTCATTTAGAAGAAATGTGTACAATGACAGGCGATTCTGAAGAGCATAAGACCTTGCCAGGCGAGGGGAAAGATTTGGGGTTTTTCCTAAAATTATTCTTTTTGCATCGAACAAATTTTTTTTAGGTTTTTTGAATCATTTCAAATAGAAAACGTCTTTAGTGATTTTTCTCTTAAGTTAATAGTTTTTGCTATATGAGCGATTGAAAATTTTGAAAATTGAGAAATCGGTCATTTTTAACCCTAAATCGGACATTTATCTAAAAATTTCAATGTTTCCAAGGTACGTAGATATTCTTTAAACATTGATTGATGAAATCCCGAAGAGTTTTTTGCAATAAAATATCGAAAACCCCTTTGTTTTTTTAATTGCTAACCAAGCGTGTGCGACACTGTAGAATAAGTGAGGACGTTTGAGTTTGCATAAATTCATTATCTCGAGAATGGGCAAATTTCAAGAGAAATCCTCAGACAGGCCGAGTTTTATTTTTAAATTAGGACTTTTTGGCATATATATAATACTAGTGACGTCATCCATCTGGGCGTGATGACGTAATCGATGATTCTTTTAAATAAGAGTAGGGGTTGTGTGATAGCTCATTTGAAAGGTTATTTAATTATCTATTCAGTAATATAAACATTAACATAATTATTTATACAGGGTGTACAAAAAATTTTTTCTTCTATTTGTCAAATTTGATCCAAGTTAATTTAATAAAAAAAAAATTTGTACACCCTGTACAAATAATTATGTTAATGTTTATATTAGTGAATAGAAAATTCAATAACCTTTCAAATGAGCTATCACACAACCCCTACTCTCATTTAAAAAAATCATCGATTACGTGATCACGCTCAGATGGATGACGTCACTAGTATTATATACATGCCAAAAAGTCCTAATTTAAAAATAAAAATCGACCTGTCTGAGGATTTCTCTTGAAATTTGCCCATTCTTGAGATAATGAATTTATGCAAACTCAAACGTCCTCACTTATACTACAGTGTCGCACCTGCTTGATTAGCAATTAAAAAAACAAAGGGGTTTTCGATATTTGATTGCAAAAAACTCTTCGGGATTTCATTAATCAATGTTTAAAGAATATCTACGTATCTTGGCAACATTGAAATTTGTAGATAAATGTCCGATTTATGGTTAAAAATGGCCGATTTCGCAATTTTCAAAATTTTCAATCGCTTATATAACAAAAACTATTAACTTAAGAGAAAAATTACTAAAGACGTTTTCTGTTTGGAATGATTCATAAAATCTAAAAAAAAAAATTTCGATGCAAAAAGAATAATTTTAGGAAAAACCCCTAATCTTTCCCCTCGCCTGGCAAGGTCTTATGCTCTTCAGAATCGCCTGTCATTGTACACATTTCTTCTGAATGACTTACTCAAACACATACTTAAATTTAAACCTTACAGGAGAAAGTTTATTTTACCCCCTAAATTTGCACTTTTCGATTCACCTGGTAGATACACGTGCACCACTTAGGCCTGCCAGGTCATGGTTTTTAGCCTTGGTGTGCTATGAATTATCACTATACAAATTTCTAGCCTTACAGGACGACCGTTAGTCGGAGGGTTCACTAGCTCTTAGACTATATTGTTAAGAGATTATTTACACGTCTAAACATCGTTTTACGATTCGCTAACGGAAATTTAAATTTGATTTAAATCAGATCCCGTAAATCAGTAAAATTAGTCATCTTTAGTATTTCAACGCGAATTTTTGTGTAAATTTACTTCTGTTTGTGAATAGTGCAATATGCCGAAAAATTCTAGCTTGGTTTATTCCCGGATCAGAACCTATCCCCAGCGTTCTTAAACCAATGGAACAGTATTCTGCAAAAGATGTAGGAAAATGGTGAGTTTAAGATTGCTTTCTTCGTCTTTTTCCTTTAACCTTCCGATGACCAACCTTTTTTTGTTACACGGATGACCAAGAGGGGGAAAAATGACCCCAGGTCAAAAATGTCAAAAATGACAATTAACAAAAAAATGAAGTTTTTTTTATGGCATGGACTTTATGTAATTCAGCCAGTCACAACATAAGTATTACTGTCATGTGTAGTGTGTATGTTGAGTAAGTGTCTTGTTACTTTGCAAAGTCGACGTCATTAGCGTAAAACTACTTGGAATTACACATAATAGACGGTATTTTATAAAACATCAACTTCAGAATATATTTTATATTCGTAAAATATTGGGAATTTTTTTTATTTCAAAATATGAGGATATCTAGAATGATATTAAGGTCAAATAAAAAAATAATGAGTTAAACATTGAAAATACTTTTGAATTTATTAAAGAAAAACATACGCTGGAGTCACAATTTCCCCCGTTTGGTCACCCGAAGGTTAATAAATAATATTTGGCTGCTTCCTCAACATTTTAAGTTTAAACAGTTTGAAAAAGTATGTGTTAGTGTCGTAAATATATCGTAAATCTTACCGAAAATTTTCGGTTACAAAGGACGTCGGGACAGAACTACATAAGTCAAAATGCAAGAAGATGATCGAGTCGAAAGTTGATCATTGATCAGTTATACTTTGACAGTAGACAATCGTTGATGACATCATCCAATGAGCAAAATAAATTTAATTCGCATTTATCCGAGGTGATGATTTGTGCAAACATATCTTTGAAAAAATTGGAAAATCCTATGTTTAAAAGTTTTTTGGAAATATATTCCAAGAAAAGTGTTCCCGATGAAAGTACATTGAGAAAAAATTACGTATCCCTTTACAACGAACCATAAAAAAAAATCAAGAAGATAGTGGAGAATCGATACATTTATTTTATTTTAGATAAATATGTGGTTTCTCACAATACGCATTTTTTGAAATTATTGTGCATATCTTGCGCATATTTCGTAATTTTTTACTGCATATATATGCGCTTATTTGATCAAAATTGCTCGCATATAAATCCGCTCCCTACCCATGAACCCTCAAATAAATCACTTATTTTGTATTTGCTGTCTTTTTTATAACAAACGCTTGTTATTAATAGAAAAATATAGCAAATACAAAATAAGTGATTGATGTGATCGTTCATGGGTAATCTTAAATTTTTCCGCCTGTATGGATATTGTAACATGTTTAATGGTAAAATTGAAAAAAGAAATATAAATTTTAAAACTAGATCTACACTCTGGACCAAAATTAACCGGCCACCTAAAAAATGGGTTATTTTTGATGTCTTATATTTCCGAAACAGGTTGGCCGATTTAAGTTATTTTTTAAATATGTTATAGCCTTATTCCTTAACAATATCGTTATAATAATATTGTTGCTAAACAGGTAAATTTTCATTGTATACCGGGTGTACGAATAAACTGTGTTTTTTCATAAAGTTTGCATCACCCTGTGGAATATTCTAGGATTTGTAGAATACTGAAATTAAAACCTAACTATAGTCTCATGCTTTCTCAACATTTTTTTGTTTGATTGATTCGCTTATGTTGTATAATAAAAAAGATTTTTATCAATACAGGGTGTTTTTAAAAAAATTTGGCAAAGTTTAAGGGGTAATTTTACATAAAAAAATAATGACAGTTTGCTTTATAAACTTAGGTCCGCAAATGCTTAGTCTCCAAAATAGGGGGTATTTAAATTTTTCTGACAAACTGACGATTTATTTATTGCTTTAAAACCGGTTGAGATATGCAAATGCAATTTGGTGGGTTTTATGACGTAGTTATTGCATATTTTTTGACATACAATAAAGAATTTAATATTCACCATTGGCGCGCATACGGGTAATATGAGCCATCATATTACCCGTATGCGCGCCAATGGTGAATATGAAATGCTTAATTTTATGCCAAAAAATGTGCAATAGCTACGTATTAAAACTCACTAAATTTTATGTGCATGTCTTAACCGGTTTTAAAGTAATAAATAAATCATCAGTTTGTCAGAAAAATTTCAACACCCCCTATCTCGGAAACGAAGAATTTGCGGACATAAGTTTATAAAGCAAACTGTCATTATTTTTTCATGCAGAATTATCCCTTAAACTTTGCCAAAATTTTTTAAAAACACCCTGTATTGATAAACAACATGTCTGGTTGTTGAAGCACCTAACTTTTTTATTGTCCAACATAAGCGAATTAATCAAAGAACAAAATGTTAAGAAAGCATGAGGCTATAGTTAGGTTTTAATTTCAGTATTCTACAAGTGCTAGAATATTCCACAGGGTGATGCAAACTTTAAGAAAAAACACAGTTTGATTCGTACACCCGGTATACAATGAAAATTTACCTCTTTAGCAACAATATTATTATAAGGGTATTGTCAAGGAATAAGGCTATAACATATTAAAAAAATCACTTAAATCGGACAACAGGTTTAGGAGATATAAGACATCAAAAATAACCCATTTTTAAGGTGGCCGGTTAATTTTGGTCCAGAGTGTAGATCAGGTAATTCAGAAAATACCCATTTATATAACAAGGGAGGAAAGTGCTACTTTTCCTCCTGAGAATGAAGTTTACTGCCCGGCGCGTAGCGGAGGGCAGTAGTCATTCAAGGGAGGAAAAGGCACTTTACTCCCATGTTATACATATGGTTTTTCTACTTTCCTCAAATAAATAACAAGTCATATTTTCATTTTTACTTAATTTATTTATGTAACTAACCAAAAAAAATTAGAACTAAAACTAACAAGTAGGTAAAATATAACTGTCAACTGTCAAGTATAAGTCAAATTATTAATTTAAACATTGTTAAATCAAAATAACAATTTACTGTTTATACCATTCTGAAAAATACAGGGTGTTTTATAAATAAACGTTAAAATGTATAGATACTTAGGTAATAGAAAATAGATATTGTACAGGACGTCAATAAGTTATATTTTATAAATGAAATACCATTACGTCACTTTTACTTTTCCTCCCTAAGGAGGAAAAGTACAACTTTGCTTCTTAAAATTAGGTCCGGAAAAGTATACTTTCGGTAGAGGTAGGTGGAAAACATTTTTTTTTGGATATTTTTGTATATTGTGAAGTCGTAAAAGTAGATATGTAATTATGATATTTATGAAGTTTTAGCAGTATATTAATTTTTCTCTAAAATTTATTTACACAGATACAGAATAATAAATTTTTACTATACAGAGTGAGTCTGTAATTTGGAATAAACTCAATATCTCAAATACTAATCATTTTTTTTTTAAATGCTCAGACCCGTTTGTCATACATGGCATACAGTAAGAGTCACCGTACTAGACACATGGGGAGGTACCTAATTGCTATGCTTATGGGCTAATCCGGTCCATTCTCAGATGTGATTTTCATCCATGTCATATTAATCTGATGTTCTAAACAAGTGAAGGTTCATTTCAACAAGTGAAGGTTCCAGGACTGTAATGGCTCAATATTCCTATGTGTCTAGTACGTTGGCGCTGACTGTATACATATACATAGAATAATAATGTATACAGGTTTTCCCAATTTAGAGATATGACGTCATCGTTGATTTTCTTAACACTGTCATTTTGATAGCTATTTTGATAGGGTGTGAAAAGTTAACTGCAAAATTCGAATTTTTATTCTCTATCATTTACAAGATAATAAAATATAACAAAGTTATGTCTGTAATTTGGAATAAATTCAATAATTCAAATACTAATTATTGTGATACAGTGATGTCCAATAATTAATAAAACTGTTTTCCAAAACAAACAATTAATAAAACTGTTTTTAACTAATTTCTCATCATCTCCCCTATTATGCACAGGGCACCCTTCCATGTAAACCAAACTTCTTTTTCATTTAGAGTTACTCCTGTAAGTCTCGGTAAAATCTCTTCTTGAAGCAAGTCAAAAAACTTTTCTGAATTGACTTTTTCGTCATGTAAAAATGATCCAATTATCTTGTGTCTAAATATTCCTAAACAGCCATTTGATTTTCGACGATATTGGATAATGATTTTAATATCCTCTGGCTTTCTTATCCACCAAATCCTACAATTTTAAACATTTGATTCATTATTTAATATTAATGTACCTATATTCACCGCTAAACAAAATCTGATTTTTTTAAATGAGATCGTCAGATAGTCAGTAGTCAATGAGGGTCGTCTTATAGCTTATTTGAAAGGTTATTTAATTCGCTATTTAGTAATATAAACGTTAACATAATTATTGATACAGGATGTGCAAAAATTTTTTTCCATTTTGTGTAAATTAATTTAATAAAAAAAATGTTTAAGCCCCGTAATAAATAGATATGTTAATGTTTATATTACTGATAATAGAATTAGATGAACCTTTCAAATGAGCTATCACACAACCCCTACTCACATTTAAAATAATCAGCGATTACGTCATCACGTCCAGATGGATGACGTCACTAGTATTATATATATGGCAAAAAGTCCCAATTTAAAAAAAATCGGCCTGTCTGAGGATTTTGCCCATTCTCGAGATAATGAATTTATGCAAACTCAAATGTCCTCACTTATAATACAGTGTCGCGCCCGCTTGATTAGCAATTAAAAACAAAGGGGTTTTCGATATTGTATTGCAAAAAAAATCTTCGGGATTTCATCAATCTATGTTTAAAGAATATCTGCCTACCTTGGCAACCTTGGAATTTTCAGTTAAATGTCCGATTCATGGTTAAAAATTGCCGATTTCTAAAGAGAAAAGTCACTAAAGACCTGCTCTGTTTGGAATGATTCAAAAAACATAAAAAAACTTTGTTCGATGCAAAAAAAAAATTAGGAAAAAACCTTAATCTTTCCCCTCGCCTGGCAAGGTCTTATGCTATTCATAATCGCCTGTCGTTGTACACATTTTTTCCAAATGACTTACTCAAATACATACTGTTGTATAATTTTTATGGGAAAGATTTAGAAAATAAATTTATATTAGAGACCACGAGATCCTAAATTTTCATCGCCCTGTATATGACCAAAAATTCTAAATATTATAGTTTAATTAGTAAGCAGTGTTTTCGCGGAAAGTGAAATCGTTAAGTGATTTGTTAATCTTTCTTTGAACGGACATACAATTGTGCAGTAAATTATAGAAAGTACATTTATTTCGCTTTGAATGAACAATGACGTTTTATAAATGTTTCTTAGAAGGATAGGCAGTAAACAATTTTATTGAGTTTAGAATATAAGGCTTTTTGTTTAGCATTTTGAAACAACGAAAGTAATTTGGTGTCTCCTCAACTGTAACAAAATGGAAAAGTTGTATACAAAATAAATTGGTTCTTAAGAAATGAAAATATGGATGTAGTGGGTAGAGAGGATGTTTGTGATTGGTGGAGAAAGATAGATGGTGCGGATGAGAGTGTTGAGTCTGTTTGTGAGGAGATTAAAAATAGTCACTGTGTAATGAATATCTGGAGAGTACAGTCCAGTTCTTAAAAAAGTGAGAAGTCGGTGTAAAGTGGTGAAATTGGCCTTTGCGAGCAGAATCGTGGTGAAACGAAATCGTTGACCAAGTTGAGGAATTAATTTTCCTTGTATCCGAGGAGATTCCTGTTTTCTGTCTAGAACGAGTAGCCGGTGGGTATCAATTTGCACAAGATATCGAGCAGAGAAAAAACTGAATAGAGATTTCGAGCTAGTCCTGTTGTTTGTTTGTCGGTGAAGCAGTTTGGACGAGAAGGACCTTTTGCTACATCCTAGACGTGTGGGAGAATCGAAGACTACGCAATCCAGGAAGAAGAAGAAAAGAAGAAACAAAAATGTTAGTCAGAATTTTTGTGAAACGGAGAGAGTTTGTTTTATATCCACACCATATTGGTTTTATTTTTCTATTGAGCATTTCTATAGCATAATTTAGTCTTTCCAAAATTTGAAGAAGAAATAAGTAATCAATTCAAAAGGAGAAAAGTAAATTTTAATATTTTTTGTAATAATAGTCTAACAAATGATTTAAATAAAATTTTTGTTAAAACAAAGGAGATATCAGAATTTATTAGATGAGAAAAAGTTGCAACAGAATTGAATTTTAGTATAATTTTTAAATCTTATATTTATGGTATATTGGATAAATAAAAAATATTTATAACATTTATATGACATCGAGTGTGTTTAATTTCCTTGTTTTGTCCCTGGATGAAGTAAGCAACTAGAGATACTAGAAGCCACAAACCTAAGGTAATGCATTAATATTAAAAGAGCCCTGAGAATAAAATTTATTAGAAAATTTAATGTAATTTTGGTTTTGTTTTACATACGTAATAATTAAAATAATTAAGTAATTAATCAAAATAAGAATTTGCTGATCAATCTCATAACAGAGAGAAATACAGAGTATAACAATACTTAAATTTAAACTTTACAGGAGAAAGCTTTTTTCCCTTAACTAATAACTTTCGATTCACCTGGTAGATACACGTGCAGGGCTGATGCCTGCCAGGTCATGGTTTTTAGCCTTGGTGTACTATGAGATATCACTCTACAAATTTCTAGCCTTACAGGAAGGCCGTTACTCGGAGGGTTCACTAGCTCTTAGACTATTAGTTCTTTTCGAACATAGGAACATTAAAATTTATTCGAACGGAATTTATTTCTTTTCAAAATTTTTATGGCTCTGGAATTAAAAACGTCGAACTGATCTGCAATAGTTCGAGACCTAATTGTAGGATTATCAATTTATTCTTCACCTTTGACATCATAACCTTGGATGGATCTTTGCCTATTTGGCTATTTCCTTTCATCCAGATCTCTCTTGTGCCCTTCTCCTCCATGGTATTATATTTATGGTTTTCAGGTCGTCTTCTACTAACCATCTCGTTTTGGGCCTTCCTTTTTTATCCCCTTCTTATCGGCTTTCTATTTAATATTTCCTTTTTTTTTTTTCTTCTGTTTTCAATTTTTCAACGAGGACGTACGTCGCGTCGTCTCCCCAATCTTGTTTTTCGTCCCATTTTCCCTTCTAAACCAACCGCATCAACTCATATTTTTCAATTCCAAGTATTTAACCAAAGATGAATGTTTCCGTCATAGTGCTGACTATTTATTTTTCTTTTTTATCTTCCATAAAGTTTCCGTGTTTTTTACTTGTTGTATCCATGATATTTTCCACATTCTTCGATAATGCCGCATCTCAAAGCTCGCAAGTCTTTTTTCAGCTGCGCCTATAATTGTCCAGGCTTCAACTCCTTATGCATAAATAGCCAAAAAATAGTTTTAATTTCGATTCTTAATTTCTCATTGCATATACTATTCAAGGGTGCGGTCTCATTGTTCATTTAACTCACATTTCAAGTAATTGTATCTAAATAGTTTCTTTAAATCTTTTGCTTTAATGTATATTGTTTCGTTTTTAATATTCTTTGTTAATGACAACCATGATTTTTTTGTGCTCAGAGCCATTCCATACCGCTCGCAGGTAGGGGTCGCCAACTTCTTGAAAATTTCAAGATCTTGTCTTGATCTTGTCTTGATTTCAAGACAAGATCGAGATAAGAAGTAATTTTAGATTTCAAGACAAGACAAGAAATTTTATATCAATACCAAGATTTCTTGTCAAGAAAACAAGAAATCTTGAAATATCTTGACTATTAATGAAAACTCTAAAACGTATTTATTTGTGAAAAAGATAACATTATTTTAACATAACATATTTTAATTTATTGAACACTTTTTTTGCTAAAACAATTTACAACAAGCTGAAAATGCGAGCATTGTCATAACGAAAACTTTGTATATTTACGTATTTTAATTCATAATATGGAAAATTTCTATTATGAAAAGTAGTTTAGAATTAATAATTATGTTTTAATGTGCAATTATATCATTCTAATTTAAATGTTATGAACTATAAAGGTAGCTTACTCTTGATCGAAATTCATATTTTTTATATACCTCGTATAAAATTAATAAAATTTTATACAAGGTGTCCCAGAAGTAGCAGGACGGTCGAAAAATACGTGTTCAATCATTTTTAAAAATCTATCCAATGACACCAAACACCAACCTCCACTACACCCCCTGGAGGTGGGGTGGGGGGTAACTTTAAAATCTCAAATGGAAACCCCTAGATTTTCTTGCAGGTTTGGATTCGCTACGTAAAAGTAAGCAACTTTTATTCAAGACATTTTTTCGAACTGTGGATAGATGGCGCTATAATTGGGAAAAACGATTTATCCTGATACCATGGGTAAATTATAGAAACGGTCTAATATCTCGAGAAATACACTTCCAAATGAGAAACCAAACAAATTTTTTTAATACTTTTCGAAAACCTATCGAATAACACTAAACATGACCTTCCAACCCACCCCCCTGGAGGTGGGGTGGGGGGTAACTTTAAGATATTAAATAGCAACCCCCACTTTTTATTACAGATTCGGATTTGTCATGAAAAACTAAGCAACATTTATTCGAAACATTTTTTAGAATTGTTGATAGATGGCGCTTTAATTGGAAAAATACGATTTATTAGCGCCATCTATCAGCATTTTTCAAAAATGTTTCGAATAAATGTTGCTTAATTTTCATGACGAATTCGAATCTGCAATAAAAAGTGGGGGTTGCTATTTAAGATTTTAAAGTTACCCCCCACCCCACCTCCAGGGGGTGGGTTGGAGGGTCATGTTTGGTGTTTATCGATAGGTTTTCGAAAAATATTAAAAGCCTGTTTTTTGGTTTCTTATTTGGAAGTGTATTTCTCGAGATATTAGACCGTTTCTATAATTTACCTATGGTATCAGGATAAATCGTTTTTCCCAATTATAGCGCCATCTATCCACAGTTCGAAAAAATGTCTTGCATAAAAGTTGCTTACTTTTACGTAACGAATGCAAATCTGCAAGAAAAACTAAGGGTTTCCATTTAAGATTTTAAAGTTACCCCCACCCCATTTCCAGGGGGTGTAGTGGGAGTTGGTGTTTGGTGTCATTGGATAGATTTTTGAAAATGATTGAACACGTATTTTTCAGTTTTTCCATCCGATGTTTAGTTCGCGAAATATTCGACCGTTCCCCTATTTTTGGGACACGGTTGCATCATAAATCTTAGAACAAGAAGAGCTTTTTATGAAGAATAACTTTTATTTGTCAAATTAAAAATAAAAGAGTTATAAATGAAAATGTTCTTGGTATCCATAATTTGAGAAAAATCTTCAACTATTTTTTTCCATTAGAAGGATGTACACAGACACAATTAATACTGGCTAGTGATTTTAGTCAATAATTTTGCCAATTCGACAAAAAATAATTTCTAAATAGTTAATAATTATTACTAAATAATTAGTAATTTTGCCAATTTCGGAAAAATTCTCAAAAAAAAATTACCTTCTACAATCACTATCCAGTTGTGTCCAGTTTAGGGAACGACTAGGTATACATAATATTTTAATTTTATAGCAAATGGAACAGTCCATTTATCATAAAGGGGAGGCCGTATTTATACTGGTATAAACCTTTTTAAAACTGTTAATAAATTCTTGCTTTTAAAATATTTATACTCAAATTGTATTTTTGAACATCTTATTTATTTTATATAATAATTAAATTCACTATCAAATGTCATTGATGTTTTATTAATACTTAATTTAAAATTTAGTTTGACATTCACGAAGTGTCAAACTCAAATGTAAATAACCTATGCTTGGCAAATCGAGATTAAAAAAAAAAGTAGCCTACTTCCTAATCAACCATTTGAGCTGACGTTTAGTGCGTCTGTAGGAGATAACCGGATTGTGACGTCACATTTTAGACTTTGAGGTCGATTATCTCGAAGACGGTTATATATATCGAAATGCCATTTTCAGATTTGGATTCAGAAGGCAAAACTACATAAGAATCCATCGATACACCTGCTCTTAGTATTGCAGGAGCGGTAACGCAATAACACACAGACTTTTGCAAATTTATAAACGAAAAGTTTTCGTTGAAAATGTAAATTAAAAATAATAATTAACGACACTTACCTAATCCTGTTGAAAATAAAATTGCTAACTAGATTTTATTTTAAATAACAAATTTAGCACATTTTTAAATCGGAATTGATAAGCCATGAATTACGCCTAGAACAGGAGTCAACGGCTAGCGGAATATCGGAATTATGGAGTCAACGCCCAGCAGATTTCTTGGCTTTGTTATTGTTAAAGCTGCTCTTGAAAATAGCATTTCCGCTGGTACAGATGTTGCTGGCGTTCCGAGAAAATCCTTGGCCATTTTCAATAATGACGGGTAGATATTTTCGTGTCTTCTTCACCAATCAAGTATATTCTCAGCCAGTATATTCTGACCTAGGCTCATTTATGTACTTTTCAATTTTATAATTCCAAGATTGCAAGTTATCATTGTCAGCGTTCTTAAATAGGTAAGTACATAATATCTAAATCAAATTCTTTATCTTCTTTTTTCAGATTAAGTGCTGCCTCTGGTATTGGATTATGTAGATCATTCTGGGATTTATTAAAATAGTAAGCTTTAAATATTTAAATGTTGAATGGGTTGCATGTGAGAGTTCATTTTAAATGAAGTAAAATACAGACGTACTCTCAATCAATAAGTTCCCACAAAATTTTATAAAAAATTCAAAGTAAAAAATGATTCTTGGACTAAAAACCAAGAAAGTTAAAATAAATTAAATGCAGTGCTCCTAACTTAAACTTCCCACATTATTTGTTGTTTCGTCTTGTGTCCTATGTGTTTGTTTTAATTTAATGTGATGTGAATTCACTCACCTATTTATTGACGAATTTTTAAAATACAATGTAGGTATACCCACAAAATACAATTTATTACTATTTCTTTTATCTAATTGAATAGTTTATTGATATTTGTTCACTGCTGGTATTAAAACATAGTCTCAATTTGCAATCAATTACTTGCAACTGAATTTTTACTTCCTACCTTTCTTTCTATTCTTTTATTTTCTACTCCACTTCTCCACCCCTTTAACTTATATCTCAGTTCGAGGTACCTACATTGTTTTCTATTAATTAACATTTATTAAATAACTCTAACAAGAAGTAAAACAACTTCTATGTAAATTGGTATATTTATTAAAACTTAAAAATCCCAATGGATTGAGTAAAATGTCAAATTCAGAACGTTTTCAGACCTATCGGTCCATCATCAGTGAATGTGATGGACCGATAGGTCTGAAAACGTTCTGAATTGGACATTTTACTCAATCCATTGGGATTTTTAAATTTTAATAAATATACCAATTTACATAGAAGTTGTTTTACTTCTTGTTAGAGTTTTTTAACTAGATGGTATACAGCCAACCTAAGGAACTTCCCTTTTAGTTTAACATTTATTACTGTTTTAATATATGACTGCTAATTTACATTTTAGCTACAACTTTTTAAATTTTTTAAGCTTTCTGATTTGTCTTCCCTTACACGACCACTACTCCTTTCATTAGAACATCAAGTAGTACTAGCCTTAACAATTTAGGTTACAGCTGCACATCCATATCTAACATACACAATACACATTCTACCCGTCTGTATCCAAACGTTGTCAATCTTGCACGAACACACACATTAATAAATAGAATTCTGTTAATAAATATAAATAAAATAATAAGAACAAATTCTTTAATAAGTAAAAATATAAATCTTTAAAACCAATAAAACCTCCAAAAAAAATTTTTTGTAAACAGTAAACATTTAAAAAAATTGTATATATGACATCCACTATTTTGCTTCACAAACACAAGAATAGACACAGATGTGTTGGTTGTCTCTCAACAACTATCTCTTCACCCTCAAGAAATCCCAAATACCATATACTTGTTTACCTTTGTACATTCTCCGTCTGTTCTACCATATCCCGTTGGCATAACTTAAGCAGAAACATCATGTTATGGTATAATGAGGTTATAGCTCCTTTTATCCGAATGTAAGTACGACACGTTATAATTGCATGATTGTTGACAGCATACATCTGCATGTGTTTGTAAGCTTGGAGACGTTTGTTACTCCCCCCCTGTGGTATTATAATATCACCCTGTACAAAATATGTTTAAAACTCATTCAAAGTCATTAATCCATGTAGTATCTGTTCTTGTATCAATAACCGCAAGTAACATTGAATTGTCATGTTTTGTTATTATTTAAATGTGTATATAAACATTAACTCGGTGGAGAAAGATTATTGTACTCAGTATTTAATTAATGTAAGGTAGGTCGCTACTGATATATGTAAACAGATTGTTATGGTTAGTCATTGATGGAGTTGAGTGTAAATAATATAATGTATTTGAACTAAGAAGAGAGTTTTAATTAATTACGACCTAGAAGACAGTAACATCACACTATTTATTACATGGCGCTCCTGTAAATTAATTGGGAGAATCTTCTGAAAATGGGCGACAAAAATTGGAAACGGAGACGGCGAAGATGGACCAGGACGAAGATGCAGAGAACCCAGGGAACAAAGACAAAGAAATAAAATGTAAGTAAGAATGTCTATCTTTATTAAAAATGCTTCCCTCGTTTTATATTATTATTGAACATTAAATATTTATCTTTTCTGATTTTTGAATAATTTATGAAGTATCGATTTTTTTTAAGAATATCTATAAATTTTGAAATATGAAGTGATTTTTGAATTGAATATTTTTTTATTATATATGCTATTCTTGAATTT
Organism: Diabrotica virgifera virgifera; assembly: GCF_917563875.1. Taxonomy (NCBI): domain Eukaryota; kingdom Metazoa; phylum Arthropoda; class Insecta; order Coleoptera; family Chrysomelidae; genus Diabrotica; species Diabrotica virgifera. The sequence continues at coordinate 59,939,736 of NC_065448.1, read as the reverse complement.
TTATTGAATTTTGAATTGTTATTAAATTTATTTGAAAAATCTCTATCCGATTTCGATTTTTAGTACGGTTATTTTTAAATATTGTATGGAATATCGAATTTTTTCCAAAAAAAAATTCTATCGAATTTTGAGATTTGCACTGATTTTGAATATTTTTATCTAACTTTTGCATAGGCTGTTTTTGAATTTTGAATTGAATTTGTATCAAATATGTATACTATTATTGAATTTTTATTAGCCAGTTGTTTTTATTATTGATATTTATTGATTCTATAGATACATTTTCATCGATTTTGTGTTAAATTTTGTATGAGATGAACCTGAATTAATATCTTTTTGAGTGATAAATGATATTTTTTTAATGAATAATGATTAGTGATGACATACGCTGATATAAGAACTTAAGATAAACATTGCTGTAAGCAAGAAATATATTTTTAACGAACCGACCTGAAGAGTCGAGATAAAGAATCTGGAGGACTATATAGATAAGAAGAAGAACTAACAATATTATAAGCTAAATATTACGAGGCAACTAGAGACAATAAGAAACCCACTGCCCTTGTCGAATTAGGAAGGTACTAATGATTTATAGAAGCTTGAACGCTTATTAGAGACCCACTCTGTGTTTTGAAGGGTACCTATTTTATTCATGATTATTCGTGAATAAACAACGGCCTCAAAGCAAGGGATTGAGGTTGTGATATTTTTAGAAGAATTTGAACCGCATAAAATACCTATTTCGTGTTTTGAGTTAACTATACCACCTTAATGGTGCGTACAGATCAGGGCGAAAATTCGGGTTAATATTGGCGGAGAACTAAGACATCCGAGTAAAACCTCTTTTATTAAGGTAAAACGAAGGTATCGGAGCTAGTATATGAAGTGATGATTATGATGTTATATGAAATGATATATGAGATAAATGATATATGATTGTTATATGAAAGATGTATATGAAGATGAATTATGTACACTGTAGAAGTGTTATTATGTGGAGAAAATGAAGAAATATAGTTGTAGTACCAGACAAGAAGAAGAAGAGAAAAAAGATAATTTTTTATTAAAATATGTGGGAAAAATGAAAGAAGACACATAAAAATTGCAAGAAAAGAAGCAAAATTAAGAATAATATCAAATAAATAGCTAATCATTGAATTATGTCTAAGAATTAAAGCTGTAAGTTTTTTTCTCTAAAGTAATGTTAATTATAAATAACTTATTTTTAAATGCATATAATGAATTCAGGTTAAATTTTCGTGGAAAATGGAAGTATTTGAATTAAGGATAGACAATATCTTACAATAGTGTTAGTAGATAGTAAGTAAAGGGACGCAAAAAGTGAAGTTCTTAGAGAGATTAAATCTTTATTATAGGTACAAGAGAGTTATTAGAAGTTTTTAGAGACACATTAGAAGTTTTTTAGAGAGATTACATTTTTATTATAGGTACATTATTTTAGAGTTAGTAAGACATATATAAATAAATCAAAATAAGACTGAAATAATAAGATGAAATAGTAAATTAACGTTAAATTCTTTTTTTTATATACCATTTAATAGAAGTTTAGGTAATATTTAGCTTAGCTTAGGAAGTATTAAAGTCGAGATTTTATTACAATTAGATTAGTTACGGCTTATAAGCACTAAATGACTATTTAAAAGTTAGGATCAATTTCATTCACTGTGGACACTGTTTTGAGGAAGTGAATTAGTGAACGAAAAAAAAAGGGACGAAAAGACACGACGTGAAAGTACGTGAACTAGTAATAGGTTATAAAATACCAGTTTAGTATAGGGAAAATATGAACTTTTGTGTAAAATAGGAAAAAGAATATACATGTTTAGGGAAAAATTGATTGATCTGAAATGTAATGTTACAGTTAGTTAGCATAGTTAGGAAATTTAATTTTTCAAAATAGTATTAGGTAACCATAAACATTTTTGTAAAAGGGAAAGAGGAGCATCACATTTTAAAAATATGTAATTTTAACAAAACGGGGAGGTGTGGTATTATAATATCACCCTGTACAAAATATGTTTAAAACTCATTCAAAGTCATTAATCCATGTAGTATCTGTTCTTGTATCAATAACCGCAAGTAACATTGAATTGTCATGTTTTGTTATTATTTAAATGTGTATATAAACATTAACTCGGTGGAGAAAGATTATTGTACTCAGTATTTAATTAATGTAAGGTAGGTCGCTACTGATATATGTAAACAGATTGTTATGGTTAGTCATTGATGGAGTTGAGTGTAAATAATATAATGTATTTGAACTAAGAAGAGAGTTTTAATTAATTACGACCTAGAAGACAGTAACATCACACTATTTAATACACCCCCTTTTACATGCATGTGTATTTGTCTGCTGTTTTTACTATTTTATGTATGTTGTTCAACATTGGCTTGATCTTATGGATCTTTAGCATCTTTTATAACCAGACATTGTTTTATTTGTAGCATTTAGTGACTTGTAACCGTTGACCTGATGATGCTCTGCAACCTATAGAGAGCGAAACCGGTCGTCGGAAGTACACAATTAAATGATTGAGAGTACATCTGTCTTTTACTTCACTTTAAATATTTCTTCAAATTTTTGTACTGACTCCGATTGTAGAACCTTTCTCCAAGAGTAAGAGTAAAATGACACTACTTTATGCCGAGCATCCAAAATAAGAACTGTATAGTATATCCCAATAGTTTTGTTACAGTGTTTCAGTATTTTATCTCTCGCAGCTTGAATGAAGTAAATTAATTACTCGTCGGTAGTGTCTCTACCAATATAATTATCAAGTTAATGAGCCCAATATTTCCAGTGCGTCTAAAAATAAGTTTACTCCAATTACCACCAATGGGAGTGTGCAATATTTTCCCCCTTCGAGCCTTCGAGTATTGAAGAAAGTGTTTTAAAGCTTCTCAGATACTGAAAAAATTTACTGATCAGAACCCATTCTTTATCTAATATTTTGCATTTATTTAGATTTTCGATCAGGACTCCGCCCAGTGGCCGTGTTAGCAGGTAACGCAATAAAAAGGTCGCCGAGGAATCAGCCGACCGGGTAATCAAGGAATTTCAAGATCTTGAAATTTCTTGAGTCAAGACAAGATATAAAATGTCAAGAAAACGTCAAGAGAAGGTTTTTTTAACTTTCTTGATTTTTTCTCAAGATAAGACAATAAGTTGTTGTCAAGAGAAGGCTTCTTGTCTTGTCGACCCCTACTCGCAGGACTGCGTAATGGGATCCAACAAAATTTGCAAGGAGTTCTCTGACGTCCTCAAGGAGTACTGTATCGTCTGCGTATCTGATATTATTCACTAGTGTTCCGTTAACTGATATGCCTTCATTGATGTGTTATAGTACCTCTTTAATTTCTTAGTAACTTAGCAATATTGTTTGTACAGGTATAACTAAAAATTACAGTCCTATTACTTTCAAAAGTTTTTAAAATCCTTTAAATTGTTGAAAGACTTTGAATTAATCTACTTCGATATCTTAAGCTGAATAAAAAACTGACAGTACGCGCACTATTGCCTTAGCCCAGTCGGGATAGCATTTGACCTTGCATTAGGAGCTGCCCCAAATTTTATTTTGTCGATCTTTAGAGGGGGTCAATAGTAGTATAATTTTAAAATCTCGACTGAATTCCACCTTTGCGTTAGCCGACATCTTGATTTTAAACGAGAACCGTTTTTGCTCAATATCTCCGCCATTTTCGACTTTTGGATAAAAAGTGTAGTTACTGAAATTGTTGAAAATACGATTTTCTATAATTTCGTTTAGTATAATTTTTTTCGTGCGGTCGGTATTTTCCGAATTATGGGGGGGAAATACTAACAGTTAGAGCATAATTATGGAAATATTGAACTATCTCACTTATTATTAGTTTTACAACAGATATGTACGTGCACAAAAATGAAGAGAATTACATTTTATACAATTTTGATCTTCTTAATTTTTTTGATAGAGTCAATATTTAAGGTAGTACGTACGCGGTAAAGGTGCGAGGGTAAGACCTGATTGATTTTTTAGCAATGGTTTTTGTCCAATATCTCCGCCATTTTCAACTTTTCGACAAAAAGTGTAGGGACTGAAATAGTTGCAATTACGATTTACTACAATTTTTTGAGAAAACCATTGACGGGTCTACGAGGGGGGATGGGGAAATTCTCCCCAAGAGGGTCGAAAATTTCAAAAAAATTATTGGAATATAAAAATATATTAGCTGACATGAAACTTAAAATATCGACAGACAAATTCAACCAATAAAACCCGCTAGTTAACAAGATGAAGTGAACTTAATGCATATAAGATTAGTTTGGTTGGTGTTTCATTATAAGTTTCAAAAATTGTATAAAATATTATTCTCTTTATTTTTGTTTATGTACAATTATGTCGTAAAGTTAGTAATAAATGAGACAATTCAATAATTATTATGCTTCCCCTCCGCTTCCATTATTTTCCCCCTTAACTCGGAAAATATTGATCGGATAAAAAAATTGTGCAATACCATATGTAGGAAATTGCATTTCCAAAAATTTTATTACCTACCGTTTTTGTCGAAAAGTTGAAAATGGCGGAGATATTATGCAATAACGGTTTTCTTTTAAAATCAATATGGCGGCTAATGCAACCGCGGAATTCCGTCGAGATTTTAAATTTACACTACTTTTGATCTCTTCTAATGGATAGAACTATACAATTTGGGGCAGCTCCGAAACACGATTCAATTCAATAATTATGCTCCCCCCACCACTTTTTACTATTTTCCCACTTTTCTCGGAAAATATTAACCGCATGAAAAAAATTGTTAAAAATATATTGTAGGAAATCCTATTTGGAACAATTTTAGTTGAAAATGGCGTAGATATTGAACAAAAACAATTGCTATAAAATCAGCCAGGTCGTACGCTCGCGCAATTACCGCATACGTACTACCTTAAATATTAATTTTAGCAAAAAAATGAAAGAGATCAAAATTGTGTAGAATTTAATTCTCCCTATTTTTGTGTAGGTACATTTTTGTCGTAAAAGTAATAATAAACGAGATAATTTAATAATTGTGCCCCAACTATCCCTATTTTCCGCCATAGCTAGGAAAATATCGACCCTCGAAAAAATTGTAATAACAGAAATTATAGAAAATAAAATTTGCAACAATTTTGGTTGGTATACTTTTTGTTGAAAAGTTGAAAATGGCGGAGATATTGCGCAAAAACGGTTCTCGTTTAAAATCAAGATGGCGGCTAACGCAACGGCGGAATTCAGTCGAGATTTTAAATTTACACTACTATTGACTCCCTCTACAGATCAGAAAAATAAAATTTGGGGCAGCTTCTAATGCAAGGTTAGGCCTGTTATTCGTCTAACCCGACTGGAGTACCTGAATAAAATATCTTTATGATTGCTAATTTCTCCTGAATACAATTGTCAACTTTTTTGTTTTTTAAATAGTATATCACGAAATAAAAATATCGACAGTTCAAATTTTGTTAATATCTAACTACAATTCTGCCGTGTTAAGGTAAAAGGCAATAAGTGACATTTTTGTCAAAAATGAGATAATAGTAACTGCTTTTACTTTTACAAAGGGTTTAGTGCACATTTATAGTCATCTTATACCAGAATGGCAAAAAGCAGTAACTAACAAAGAAACTCTCAATGTGATGGTAACAGGCAGTATCCAACGCAAAAACTAATTACTGTTGTTTGCCTGTACAGAAATTTGAAACATAATTTTTAATGTAAATGTAAACGGCAGTATCTACTTACCTACTTAGTAAAGTAGATACTGCCATTGTCCTTCGCATTTGTATTCAAAGTTTGTATTATATCATGGCTAGAGACTGGAAAATATGCACTAAAAAATGTCTAAAATATGCATGCAATATGCATTTTAAAACAAGCTGAATATGCACAATTAACATGCAAATATGCATTTATATATGCACTTATTTTTATATGAATAATTTTATGGTTTACGTTAAATACATAAATAAATAAAAAATAATAAAAATAAATAAATAGGTTTGAATTTAAACCAAATTGTATTATTATTTCTTAATATATTTTTTTAACTTCAGGTTTTGTGACAAATAAAACGGCAAAATATTTTATTTTGACCACAAGATAAATAAGAGTACAATAAAATAAATGTACATATTTTTATTGTTACAATATTGATTCATATTTTCTAAACTAATATTATAAAAAGAGTACAATAAAACAAATTTACATATTTTTATTGTTACAATAAATAATCATATATTGATTCATATTTTCTAAACTAATATTATGTCTTCTATCTGTTAATATTTGTTTATAGGCAGAAAAAGATCTCTCAACGTCACAAGATGTAATTGGGGCATATTTAAACTTTGCTATTAGAGACGGATCCATATTAATATTTTCATCGAAGTTTCCAAAATTGATTATATTATTTATTGAACGCAATAAAGTGAAACCCTCATTTTTGTTTAAAACGTCATCAAGTTTATCTTTAATTTTTACTCCAATTTCCCCATTCAGATTTGTTATTTTCTGTTTAACCGAATCAACAATAGACATACTATTGTGAAGACATAAATTTTGAGCCTCTAATTTTGTAATTGAACTTTCAATGATATCGAAATTCGATTTTATATACAACAATTGATTTTTAATAGACTTTTCTTTAAAAATATTTTGACAGTTATCAATAGCGGTACAAGTCGGATCAAAACTTGAAATAACGCTTTTGATGTCGTCGTAGTGTTCAGATAAAAATATAGCACTTTTAAGCCAAGTTCCCCATCTGGTTAATACTGGTTCTGGTGGTAAAGGAATATCGGGAAGCATCTCCCTATATACCTGTACACGTAGTGGTGCTTTCAGAAATACTTTTTTTATATTATTTATTAAGGTGTTTACATTGGGAAATTCAATTCTAACTTTCTCTGCAACTCTGTTTAGGCCGTGCGCCAAACATGTACAGTGAATTAAATTAGGGAAAAAGATTTTAAGATTGGATGCAGCTTTCATCATATATGAGGCGGCATCACTAAGCATTAATAATATTTTTTCAAATGGTACTTGATCAGGTAAAAAAAAATTTGTTAGGGATTCGTTAACAAATCTAGCTATTGTAGCATAGTTTGTTTTTTCCAAACATTTTACACTAATTAAGTATGAGTTTTTAAAATCGCCAGAGTCGTTAAGAACTCCAACAATTAGATTCGCAATTTGTCGACCCTTTGTATCCGTTGTTTCGTCGACGGAAATCCAAAGATATTCGGCTTTTAACTGATTTTTAATACTCGTCATCACATCTTTGTAACATGCACTGACATATTTTTTCCGAAGAGTTGAAGAACTTGGTATTTGAGCTGGTTTATCTTTAATCTTGCAATAAGTTTTTAAAAAGTTTTGACACGATTTATGTTCTAACTTGTGCAGAGGGATATTGCAGTTCAAAAAAAAATGGCATAAATCCTTTGCAAAGGTTTCTTGCCCAACTGACGTATTCTGAATCTGCAAACTGTTCTGTAGAATCTGCTGGCGAGGTTTATTATCATTTTTTGATAGCTTAGTTTGGTGAAGTGAAGTTTTTATGTGTTGAACTACTTGGAATTTCTTTTGACATGGAATCTGGAATATAATGATAATGATGTTTTAGATGTTTTCGTAAATAGATACCTACATTAAAATGATCAAACTTTTTAAACCTCCCCCAATTTTTTTTTATTTCTCAAAGTGAAATTGAAATCGTCAAACAATAAAGTACAGTCAGTGTACCGTAGTATACAGGGTGGGCCACTCTCAACACCTCGCTCTGTATAAGCCAAACCGTTGCGAACTTTAAAAAACAGTTTTTGAAGAAATGGGACGGTTTGTCATTTTAGAATAGACAGACACATAGATGTGCAAAGAAGTTTGATAAGTTTAAAAATCTATTGAAGTGGAGAACTTACCTTTTTATCACAAATGGTGCAAAACATACTTTCACTGTCGATAACTTTTAGATGATTGTTACTTCCAATCCAACTTCTGAGAAGACTTGATTTTTCCCTTGCTACTTTAGGCATTTTCACAATAATAATAAAATGATTTTTTTACACAGTATAGTCAATAACTTGCAATCACAAAAGTTGAATAATCGGCGATTGATTTAAGACTAACCATTCATAAAATAAAATAATCTATCCTACCCTTAAAATGCTTAAAATTTCGTTTTGGTTGGTTTTCCCAGAATAATTCATAGTTGGCCGACACCAGCAGAAAGTACAGGTAATATTTGTAATGTTATTCAAAATATAATCGGTATTTACTTAGGTAATTTGTAAATTCTGAGAAGTCTATAAATCTTAAATATCCGGATAATGATACCTGCAGCTATAAATAACGCCCATTATGTTTATGGGTACAACAACAAAGGAGCTTAACAGCAAAATATTTACTTTCACATTTTATTTTAATGGATGTTGATGTTACTAATATATACCTTATTTTTAAATGGGGTAGAGTAAATTCCCATCAAAATATGCATTTATATGCTCTTAAATCTCCAAATATGCAAGGCATATGCATTTATGAAAAACATGAGAAATATGCAGCATATATATGCATATGCATTTTGCATATAATCCAGTCTTTAATCATGGCATAAGGCAGTATTCTTCTCAGATCACCTGATTTAACATCCGTTAAAATAAACACATAGCATCGCGCAGAACGTGTAATTTGCAGTTCCTGCTCGTACTTAGATTTGTCTAGTCTACTGTTTGAAGTGTATGTAAGATTTATTGTATTTTGTGAAGTTCGCCAAAAGTATTAAAATAACATGTTCACCCATGGGGTAAATATTTAATGTCCTTAATAATACAAGCAGAAATATCAGCTCAAGATGGTAGGCATATTTATGTTTTTAAAATTAACGCTTTTTTGTTATAAACGAGTAATAATGTCTCTTGAGTCTGCAAGCATAAAGTTTAAAGCAACTTGTACATCTTACTTGAAGTGGCTACAGCACTCTGAAAAGGCCAAAAAATAAAGATTTGAATACAAACAGGATTCAGTACAGGAAAAAGTGGAAACCGAAGTAGTAAGGAGTGTAGACTTACCGAAAGTTATAATGCTACCAAGGATTCCCGGAAGCCAGAAGACATTTTTTACAAGACGACTTGTGGCTGGCTATTCATCTAACCTTTGGAGAGATCACATCTTCATGAGTGCGGATTCCGTTCATCACGGTGTGGAACAGAGCATGAAGCTCACAAATAAAGGAAATATTTACGACTTCAACGATTTTATCAAGGCTATAGAAAAGTCAAATGAAAAAAAAATGAACCTAATTTGATTAAAAAACGAAGATGCTTTAAATTGGCAATCTGGAGATTCAAAAACCAAATAAGAAAAACGGATAGACCTTCGCTTTGCGATATATCTGTGGTACAGTTTAGACGAGGCAGTCGATTACTTTTTTAAAAAAATAATATTAACGGCGAAAATTTCAAAGAATATAATTTTCTTAGAGCAAATATTAAACTAGAAATTCCTAGCGAATTACGCGATAATTGTAGACGTGTCCCTAAGCAAAAAAAAACAAGATAAAATTTCGCAACTGTGCCCTCATACCTGAAAACAGACGGCATTTTTGGCTTTCATTAAAAGATGACGTAGAAGACTTAATAAATTTCGAACAGTTTTTTTAATATTATGTAATTAATAAAGACTTTTTTCTTTTTCTAATGTGAATTACATTTGATATTTTATTTGATTACCCTACCGCTTTATTCTGCATTTTTTTTATTTCTAAAACCGATATTTATAAAAATCTGACAATTCTACATTTCTACTTAAGATGAAACAGTAGCGATCAACAGGTAGCAACAAACGCGTTCCAAGATTGCGGCTCTAATTTTGAATATTTTGTCGAGATATTTGGCACACATATTCGTAATGTAATAAAGAATGGCGGTACAGCCCAATTTCAAAAATATGTTAGTATGTGGAAATTACTCTACAACTAAATAAAATGTTGAAAAAAGGAGCCTGTACCGCCATTAAGAAAGACAAAAAAATACACTTTCTTTAAATAAACTTTTTTATCCCATGCCTAGATTTTGTGTAATCTTGGAACTACTAAAAATCGATTTTTTTATAACAAGAAATCGAACGTCACTGCCTTGGCAACATTTCGCGCCTATGTGTATAAAAATTATTGTTTTTGATAGTATAAACCTCACTGTCAGTGTCGAATTACCGACGCACTCTTGCCTCACTTTTGAAAGTTCGCAGAACTTTCGCAATATTGGACCGCGTTTGTTGCCACCTGTTGATCGCTACTGTATCACCTTAAGAAAACAACTGCATTATTGGGGCAAACAGCAGTAGCTGCTAAATTTTCAGCCAAATAACAAGTAACACAATTGTTTGATTTGTCAGAAATTAAGATATATTTTTTTAATGTTTTTAACGTTTTTCTGCTTAAAATTAAAGGAATAGTAAATTGTGTGAAAGAAAAATTTTTAAATTTTAAATAACTCAAAACCATTATTTTGGCACTTACTGCGTTTTACCTTATCACGGCAGAATTTAAAGAAAAATCAGTTACGTTTATAAAAATAATAAATCCCGTATGTGTATTCTACTGTACCGACACTGTCTTTTCAAGTTTATATATGAACCTCTCATTTGTTAACAAATTATTCTAGAAACAGAATGAGCTACCTCCTCCACCTGGTCGACCTGTGTCAACCCTCTACACGTTTATTTATACGTATATCAGTAAAGTAAAAGAGTGTCGTTTCTATAAGACATCCTGTTCCGTTTCTTTTTCCAATTCTATCAGATGCCTTCCATTTATCTGTCTGTAGAAGAACGCTTTGCTTCGACGGGGAATAATTGACAGGATTCGAGGTATAAAGTGAATTCCTAACATGATTGATATTCTGAAAGATAGTATCTTAGCATAGCGGCTCGTCCTTTTTAGCTGCACGACATAATCTTTTCATGAGTTTCCGCATGTGCTGGGATACGAGTATGGATTCTGAAGGATTCGTCAGGACGTCTTTGTTATCTTTTTTTAGAATTAGTTATTTTGGACAATTATATAAAAAAGTATAGATAATTGATGATTTAAGAAAGTATATTTTCTTTTATTAGTACCTAATACCTAATATAAAATAAAAATAATTAAATTAAAAATTAAATTTTCAGATACTCGTTGGGATTTGCATTCTGAATTTTACTTGATAGTAAACCTATAACCGATCAGCCTTTTTGTTTTTTATTATCTCAGAAAATTCTCTAAACTCTGGACTCAGAGTACAGAGGAACTGGATTTATCAATTAATTGTCCTTCACATAACATTTCAAACATTTGTACTTATGGTAGTGGTCTTTTCGGGCCGCTGATCACAGTTTAAAGAAGCAGAAGAAGAAAAAGAAGATTATTAAGCTTCTTGACAAGTGACGTCCGCACATCACTGTTTTTTCTTCTGTGCGTGTACTGATCACAAGTGTTTTCCAAATAGTTTTATAAAAATTATTAGAAAGTGTTTAAAATACCACAAAAGTCATCAGAGAATAATTATCTATCCCGAAAGAGGCGGAAATATGAAAATTTGCAACAGAAACTGGTAGAGTTAAGGTATTTATATGATATTTTTGGGTTTTATCCCAAAAGACCAAGTCATTTATAAGATATTTTTGAATTATTTTATGTTAGATAAATTAAATTATGTGTGAATAGGTCGAACTATAAATATTTAATATTTACGAAATGACAATTTTAATCAAATTCAAACTTGGGGTCCTTTTTTGTTGTTATCAATATATTTTCTCTGTTGTCATAGTTACTATATCTCGCCATCTTCCCTATTCGAAATACTCAAAACGTCAATAGTATTTGTCAAAACACACAGAGATGTAACAGGCGCTATATTGCCACACTGCACTGGTCTTCCTATTAATGTTTATTTTGTAGCAAAATGTCCGACAGACATGATATTATGCAAAAATTTATATTGTTTGTGTCAATAAGGATACCTTAACGTAGCCCAAAGTAATACAGACTACATTATTAGGGGTTTAACAATAAAATTATAGCCCAAAGGTTTAAAATAGAACAAAATAAAGGGTTTACCAATAAAATTAGAGCAGGGGTTCTTTTAAGCAGCCCAAAAAATCTTTATGATTATTTGACCTGCCTCTATTTTTCAGAGGTACCCTACAGTAGTCCAGAAATTTAGAATAGAACAAAATATATTAGTTTAACTGCTTTTGTAAATTTTACTTCGATTTCACGTTACAAGCAAGTTTACTTGCACTAAATTATTTGTTTGGTTTTGTGTTCAAACAATAAAACTAGAGAAGAGGTATTTTTTAGTAGCCTAGACCATCTTTATGATCATTTTATCTGCTTCTATTTCTCAGAGGTATTTTTACAGTAGCCCAGCAGTTTGGAATGCAATAGAATTATATTTATTTCACTACTTTTGTAAATTCTACTTCGATTTAAGATTAAAAGCAAGTTTAATTACACCAAGTTTTTTGTTTGGTTTGTCTTCAAATAATAAAATTACAGCAGAGGGTACTTTTTAGCAGCCCAGACAATCTTTATGATTATTTTATCTGCTTCTATTTCTCCGACGTAATTTAATGTAGCCCAGAAGTTTAGAATACAATAAAATGTATTTATTCAACTACTTTGTGCACATTTTGCCTAGATTTCATATTACGAGGGTAGTAAGTTTACTGCTTACATTAAATGTTTGTTTAGTTTGTCCTCAAACAACAAAACTAGAAGAGGGTACTTTTTTTAGTAGCCCAGAAAATCTTTATTTTGAGCTACTCCTATTTCGCAGAGTTACTTATAGTAGCTCAGAAGTTTAGAATAGAATAAAATATATTTAACCACTTTTTGCAAATTCTGCATTGATTTTTATCGTCTACCTTGATATTACAAAGTTAATAAGTGTGCTTACAATAAATTTTTGTTTGGTTTTGTCAAAAATATTAAACAAAGATACAAAATCAGCTTCATTAAGTCATCTCGAAGTCATTACGAAGCCACAAAAGACCACTGTTTATCCAAAGACTGTACCACAAAGCCAAGCTGCTGTTTCCACTCAGCATCCATCAAGAGTTTTTTCAGAATCTAGCAACTTTAATCAGCAGCGTTTAAACTTCAATCCAACCTTGAGCAGACCAAGAATTGGACAAAGTCAGTACTCAAATCACCCTCTACTAGCATCGAGATATAAACAATCGAACAGACAGCAGTACCAAAAGCAAATGAGAACAACCAGGATGTCATACTAAAGGTCAATAAAAATTAATAGGGTAATATGGCTAACTGTATTAAAATATGGAAAGGGATTACTTCAGATAAGAAAGTTTTAAGTTAGGTCTAAGGTTTTAATATTTTATTTTAAAACAACGCCCTCTGAAGAGAGAGCACCAAAAGTTTTCATAGACCCAAACTGGTCGTATGACAAAAAAAAAGTTACTTGAAAAGTAATTAAAAATTACTATTTCTCCTTCTTCACATACAAAAGGACAATTTATTTTTCGTAGTTTTTTGTGCCCAAAACGGACGGAAATCAGAGATTTTGTTTTGAATTTAAAACAATTGAATTGCTTTATAGAAGCCACATATTTTAAGCTGCAAAACTATAATAGGTCAGTCCTCAAGCTCATTTTCAAGGGTTATGGCAAAAATAGATTTAAAAGTTGTCTATTTTGCTATTCCTGTTCATTAAAATTCTAAAAAATATTTAAAATTTAAATACAGAACTTTTTTATATTAATTAAACTGTTTACCGTTTGGTTTGAATAATATCTCGGCTTTTATATTTACAAAAACTTTAAAACCAGCCCTAAATAATCTAATAACAGGAGGCTTTACTTTTATCAATTTTTTAGAGGACAATTTACCAATTTCAAAATCATATTTAAAATGTAAAAAAAATATTGTTTAAACATTTTCTATGTTTTTTCTGCTTGGGATTTACTATAAATAAAAAAAAAGGAAAAGTATATTTTCACCCACACAAAATATAACTTTTCTTGGTTTTACGTTTGATTCGAACCTGATATATTTTGCACCTGCTGACAAAAAAAAATATCTAATAGTATTCAGAACATCAAAAATAAAAGTACATGTAAAATAAGATCATTTGCAGCCTTAATTGGTCAGTTTGTAACAGCTCGTCCATTTATGGAAGTTAAATATGGAAAATTATACTAAAAAAAATATATATATATATAAATAAATAAAAAAGAAAAGTAGCCTCTTTCTTAAACTAATAGTTATAACACTAAAATGACCATACCTAAATACTTAAAAACGATTACAATTGGTGGTTAAAATAACATACCAATTAGTGAGAAAAATATAAAATAATCCAATTATGTACTTGAAATATTTTGCGATGCATATATCTTTTAGCATGGCGGGTATGCTGCATTGATAACAAAACTCATGGTTTTTGGAGTCATGAACAAAAACTACATAAATGTACTTCAGTTACTAGCAGCATTTAGTGGCTTGAAATCCTTTTTCAACGAATATAGGAATTGTAACATTTTGCTAGGAATAAATAACGCAACAGCTGTGTCTTGCATTAACAAGATGGATAGTGTACAGTACACGACATTTGCAGATAAGTTTAATAATTCTGTGAAAATAGGAATTTAAAAATTATTTTTGCGTCTATAACAGTAAAAAAAATGCTTTTGCCTGACTCGGAATCAAGATCTTTAAAAATAGAAACAGAGTAGGTATTATTTAAGTGATAATTGTGTTACTATAATTTTTGAGCAGCTTCTTATTCCAGAAATCGATATGTTTGCCACATATCCTAAAAAAAAATGTGCAAGGTATGTAATTTTGAACCCTGACCCCGGATCAGAGAAAGCCAATGCCTTAACTCTAGATTGGCATGGATTTAAATTTTATGTTTTTCAGCCTTGGTACACAACCTTTGACCACCACACCTTACACAACCAAAAAGATAATTATGGACTTGATAAAAATTTAATCTATAATTTTTTTAGGCTTTTATATCCAGGACATCCTTTGGGTTTCCATATTCTTGTCAGGCAAGCTTTTTTAAGAAAGCATCCCATCTATTACAACAAATCACTAAATCTGTATGATACAGTTTTCAAGAGATGGTGACGGTTTAGTATAAAATAATAACCATTTTGCTTATGAATTATCAAATTTTAATTTTATTAAATCTATCGTAGAACAGGATTATAATTATAGCTCGTATAAACATTCACAGTGCTGCATTGGCGTTGATAGAAGATCCTAGAATATTATAAAAACATTTTTAAATTTTTTTTACAAATGTATATATAACCTCAAACCTTAATTGCCCAAATATTAATTAACTTGGGACCCTCTACCAGTATTACTTTATTTAGAAACATTATTTCGTCTCACAAGCCTCTCCCTGAAAGATCTTACTTACAAACTTGTAATGTTGATTGCACTCACTTCAGTTCAGAGGTTGCAAACCCTGTACCTAATAAAAATTCAGAATATTTTCATGGATCAAGATAAAATTGACATTTTGATATAACATAGGATAAAGACTTCCCCAAAAAATAATAATAATAAATAAACAAATAAAAACCTATTTAAAACAAAAAACACAGTTGAGTGTTTAGAGATTTCTAAAACATTCGTCCTCAATCGGAAGACAATTTGTTTATAACTAAAAACAAAAAAAAAGAGACATATAAAGCAACATCTACCCAGGCGTTGAGTAGATAGATATAAAATTTTTTTAAATTAAAAATATAGACACTAATATTTTTAAAGTGTATAGTGTCAGACATGCATCTACCTCAGCGGGAGTTAGAACTGGATTATAGAAGATATTAGAGAGACGGCGAGATGGACAGAAAATTCTCAAGTATTCAATATTTTTTATAATTAGTGTGACCAACTAGCCCGAAAAATCCGGGACATGGCCCAAATTACGACGTCGTGTCCCGGCGTCCCGGACAAGGCTTCCGGGCCATCCGAATTTTCAACGTTTTGGTAAAATTCTGTTTTGAAATTTTGAAAACATTATTTTTCTAAGAATTCACATCAAATTGAATCGGTTGGACGAAAAAAAGTCGACAATTTCTAGACTGTAATGCTAATACCACATTCAAAACGCATTGCATTTTTTATCGTGGTACTATAGTTCTACGAAAACTCAAACTCTGGAGTTTTTCTCATTTCTGTATTTTAATTATCGTCTTCTGAAAAGAAAATTCAAAAACGTGAATGTCAAATAATGATAATTATATTTTTATATTAACCTAAGGTTCTATTTACGTGGAAATCCAACATCAGTTGATTTTCTAATTTCTCCATTTTGAGAACAATTTCCACGTTGGAGTCGAAACGTCACAAATTAACGAAAATGTAATTATCATAAGTAATTGCACAAGAGCTCTAAAATTATTGAATTTTTCCCGAGTGGCACTTTGGCAGTTTTAATTTCTCGAGCCGAAGGCGAGTGAAATTATATCAAAGTGTCACGAGGGCAAAATTTCTACATTAATTTTAGAGATCGAGTGCAATTTGTTGCGATTATTTCATGAATAAAACTGTTCAAAACCAAAATTTTATTGTAATTTATTTATGTAAGTACAAATTAGTACAATTAAACACACAGTTGTTATAAATATTTTACGGTTGAAAGTCATCACTTTCATAATTTTTAAAACATTAATTGTCATTAATGTCACTGAATGTATTTTTTCATAGCAACGAAGGGAATCTGACGTAATATACTTGACGACGGGAAGTTATCAAAAATTATCAGTTTAATTTAGATTTCTGTAGCTTTCTATTGGTCAGAATCTCCTATGAATGAAATAATCATTACATGAATAATTATAAATGTCAAATTATCAATAAAATGATGATATCAATAAGTACTATACTTATGTAAAACAAATGGCCCGATTTTCAATGAAAAGTCCCGGATTTTAGGTATTTTTTTCAGCATTGTCCCGAATTCGACTAAATTGGAGTTGGTCACACTATTTATAATAAACCTCTAGCAAAAGATTACGGACTCTTTGCAAAACCGTATTGTCTGGTGAGTCCATGTAGTTGTATGTAATTGTAATTATATTACATGTGTAGGTTACTAATATTAGTAAGAACATTAATTTTCTTATTATGTTTATTTGTACCTGGTTGAAGGTACACATCTCACATAATTAAAATATAAACATGAATCTTAATTAATAATTGCTCTAATATGTTAGTTAGGTATACATATGTATATATTTTGTGTAAAGTTTCTAAAAAAAAAAATTGCTAAGTACTATTCATTTTTGGATTGCAATGTACTTTTGTTTATTTATCGCACAATATTGTTTAATCTTTCAACAGCCTACCATAAGTACAAATGTTCGAAATGTTATGTGAAGGACAATTAATTGATTGGTTGACTTACCTGTTAAGGAGGGACAATCATAACTGTCCTATCTTACATTTCGAACATTTGTACGCTCCCCCCCATTGATTCTTTTGAACCCACCCATGTCTTGTGCGATAAAAATAAAATAAAAAAAAAACAGTGATGTGAGGACGTCACTTGTCAAGAAGCCTAATAATCTTCTTTTTCTTCTTCTGCTTCTTTAAACTGTGATCAGCGGCCCGAAAGACCACTACCATAAGTACAAATGTTCGAAATGTAAGATAGGACAATTATGATTGTCCCTCCTTAACAGGTAAGTCAACCAATCAATTAATAGGTTTCTTATCTTATCAGCTCCAACTATAATGATGTCAAACATTTCCAGTAAATATTTTTATGATGTTTTAAGGGGATAGACGCAAAATCTCGGACCAATTTAAACCAACTATTTATTATTCTTTCATTTTTTATTTTGTCAAGCACTTTCTCTGCTGCTTTATTTATCCCTTCTTTAATCTTTTTCTAATAATCCTCCATTTATTTTTCTTTGAACTGCATCGCTGTATTTACTTACTATTGCAAATCTTCTTTTAGCCCGAACAGGGAACACAAGATTTTACGAAAACCTCCAAAAAAAAAAAGTAATTGGACTTCGTAAGTCCTAGGTTTTCACCCAAAGTAATCGAAAATAGAACTGGAAGTCGATATTTGAACTCTTCGAGTCACTTTGCGTCGAGTTATATACGATTTTACTAATTTTGAGTCATTTTTATTAAGCTTTGGGTCATCATTGTTTAAACAGAAATTACTTCAAAACCGGAACTAAAGATTCAAACTCAACTTTTCAATACGCTTCAGTTGATGTGTTACATGTACTATTTCTGCGACTGTAATGGCACTTCTGGATATAACTTTTTAACCGGAAATGACATAAAAATGGCAAGCCAGGGGCTTGTCCCCCCCTCCCATAATATTTTTTTTTGATAAATTTTCTTTTCTAATTTTATATGATGTAGAAGTAAAATATATATTCAACCCTAAATTTTCAGTTTTCTCTCACCAACCGATATTTTTTAATAGCCATCTAAAATTTGCCTCTTCTATATAAATAAAAATGAATGTTTGTATGTATGTATGTATGTACCTTATAGACTCTGCGATAAAAGTGCAAACTATGCACTTCATCATATGATGACCTTAGCAAAGGGTACCCCCCGTTAAGATAGGCAAAATGCCCTTACTCCCAGAATTCAATTTTTTTAAATTTTTTTACGTTCTATGCAATTAAAAAATGAGATAACGCGGATTTTTAGCTCGCCACCCCCCTTACCCCTCTCCCCACAGCCAAAAAGGTATATTTTTAGATTTAATTTTTTTTAGTTGGGTTGCAACTGATTTAAAAATTTCAAAAATTCATTCATGTATCTAAGACTTTTACAAAACATGTCCATTTTTTATGGACCCGTAGGTCGAGTGTACATAACCTCAAAATTTTTTAAAACTTTTTTAAAGCTTATAACTTTTTCTTGGAGGGGGCTGCAGGTCCAATTTTTTTTGCATTTCGTGTATTTTATCAAAAGCTATCTCTTTGATTTTTTTTTAGATTTTTCCGTCACCTGCGCCATCTTGAAAAATCCGGAAAACTGTTTCTTTAGGGGGTTTTTGGGGATTTTCTCCATTTTATAGACTGCAACATAGATCAACTCAAGGTTTTGTTATTAGATTATGTATAATTTGAAATAACTGAGTATTTTAGGACTATCAAAAATTGGGCAAAACACGTTTAAACCCCACAAAAACCATGTTTTTTTTTAAGTTATATAAGGGTTTTTGCCGGCTTAATGATATTTTTTGAGATCGATTCAGCCTTAGTATTTTTTTTTCATTTTTTTACTTTATATTATCGCATTTTTAGCCCACCACCCTCTCCCCCTGACTCCGCAAAAACGTCAATTCTATTTTTTTTATTTAGTTAAGTTGCAATTAATTTAAAAATTTTATGAGGCTTCTACAAAACATATCTATTTTTTATAGACCCGTAGGTCAAGTGTACACATAATACCTCAAAATTCCTTTTTTATTTTTTTAAAACGCATTTTTGACTTCGATCGATACTTGTTTTATCGATATTTTTTTAAAACGTCCAATGAATTGTACATCTCTCTCGCGGACGGCCGCCTCAATACGTGCTTAGCGCTCATTTTGAATTATTAAAATTAATAGTTAGTAATAAAATAATGACAAAAATTTCTTCAGGCTCTTGTAGGGTGGCTGTAAATTTTGATTTGGTCACTTTCTGACTTTCCTAATAATAATTTTTAATCGAGTTATTAAGCCTTGAAAATGGCTATTTTCGTGCTTTTCAAATTTTAAATCGCGTGTAACTCGACAACAGTAAATTTTAGAGCAAGATCACAAGAGACCTTTTTTGATCAGGTTGATCCAGAGAATCTAAACAGATTTGTCCGAAGTGAAAAAATTGATTTTTTGAATTCGTTTAAAAAATTGTTTAAACAATTTTCCGACCGCGGTATAGCGGCACCTTGTGAATTTGTTTAAAGGACCTGTTTTTGAGTAAGTTTGTGCAAAAAACGAATCGGAATAATTTACCTAACGGGGACAAGCATACATCGTGGACTATTAATTTGCATTATGAGCCAAATGTAGATGGTTTGGAAAACATTAAACGATAGATATCTATGTCTTGTATATATCTGTAGATGCGAGTTGCGCAAACGGCAACATAACCATAGACTGTTCTGTTGTTCGCATGTAGCTGCCATAATATAATATTTATGGCATGAAAGATATTCTACAAAAATCATCAAGCCAGCAGAATATCTTGCAAAACTCTTTGACAATACCGATGTTATACCTGTAATAGACGAAGACAGCGATGAAGACAGCGATGAAGACTTTAGAACTGTTAAGTGTAATACCAACGAATATAACTATCCAAATACTCTATGAATATACCTATACGGAGCTATATATTCTTTGGTAATATTTTCCTCATTCTTTTTATGGTGTTTTATGTGGCAGTAAACGTGAAGCAAAATGACATTATAGGCAGAGATACATATAGGTTATGTAGATGGTACACGCAAATGTTTGAATAATTAGAATATGTATAATGTAAGGTAATATTAGGGTACCTACTAAATACAAACTAATGAACAAAGAACAAAATGTTTTGATTCACAAAACTACAAGAAGTATGGTATATTAAAATGTACATTTTGTAATTTATAATTTAATAATTATTAACTATTCCAAATGGGAAATAAGCCACAATTTAACTAAAACATGATTTTATTAACGTTTCGACGTCCACCACGGACGTCTTTGTCAAAATACAAAATATTAATAAATTAAACAAAAATGTTGCTTGGTAAAAAAATCTTATCTTAAAAATATCTAATAATTTAATTTAATCTGACTTATTTATATAGGTCGCTCCAAACCCTTTTTTCAGTGCATCACAGATTATCGAATTCTCTCTAACGCATTACAGATGGAAAATAAAATCATTTTTGGTTAAAGTGTGGCTTATTTCCCATTTAGAATAGTTTATTACAAAAATGCCACAAAGAAATAGCTTTAGAACAACATTTGCGATTTAATTGCAAAGCCAACTTAAAAAAAAATAAAATCGAAAAATTTACGTTTTTGGCTGTGGGGGAGGGGTAATAGGGGAAGTGGGCTAAAATTGCGGTGAGTCCTAATTTTTTAATCACATAGAACGTAAAAAAATAAAAAGCATATTCAGGCTGTATCGACCTTAAAAAAATATATTAGACCCGCAAAAACCCTTACAAAACTTTAACTAAATAAAAAAATAAAAGAATTGACGTTTCTGTGGGGACAGGGAGAGGAAGTGGTGGGCTAAAAATGCGATGAGTCTTATTTTTTAATCGCATATAATGTAAAAAAATGAAAAAAAATATTAAGGTTTTATCGATCTCAAAAAATATCATAACCCGCAAAAACCCTTATATAACTTTAAAAAACATGGTTTTTGGGGGGTTTAAAAGAGTTTCGCCCAATTTTTGATAGTCCTAAAATACTCAGTTCTTTCAAATTATGCATAATCTATTAACAAAATTTTGAGTTGATCTATATTGCAGTCTATAAAATGGAGAAAATCCCCAAGAACCCCCTAAATAAACAGTTTTCCGGATTTTGCAAGATGGCGCAGGTGACGGAAAAATCTAAAAAAAATCATGGAAATAGCTTTTGATAAAATACACAAAATGCAAAAATTAGACCTGCAGCCCCCTCCAAGGAAAAGATATAAGCTTTTAAACAGTTAAAAAAAATTTTGAGGTTTTGTACACTTGACCTACAGGTCCATAAAAAATGGACATGTTTTGTAGATGTCTCAGATATATGTGTAAATTTTTTTAAATTTCTAAAACAATTGCAACCCAACTAAAAAAAATTAAATCTAAAAATCTACTTTTTTGGCTGTGGGTGGAGGGGTAAGGGGGATGGCGAGCTAAAAATCCGCGTTATCTCATTTTTTAATTGCATAGAACGTAAAAAAATTAAAAAAATTGAATTCTGGGAGTGAGGGCATTTTGCCTATCTCAACGGGGGGTACCCTTTGTCGTTATCGCGGGGGATGGCGGCGGGACGTGCGCCGGAGCTTTGTCGTGAATTGATGAAATTAACGAATTAAAATTAAATAAATTGTGCGATATTGTAAGATTTGTGAAAAGTTAAATACGGCTATGGCTGGGATATAAGACAAGACGACACAAAAACAATAACGAAAATATTACGATAGAAGCTGACAAGCACACGAAAAAAAAGGAAGGTCCAGAACGAGACGGTTGCTTGACGTAGAAGATGACTTGAAAACTATGAATATAATACAATGGATAAGAAGTACGTAAAGAAGGTCTGAATGGAAGGGCATAGCAAGACAGGCAAAGACCCATTCATGGTTATGATGTCAAAAGAAGAAGAATAAGTAAAAATACACACAACATTTAATTTTCTCCCTTTTAACACCTACCCCTATGTTTTAATAGCCATATTAGTAATTTATTAAATTTTAACCATGTTCGATAAATTGACCAATTATGACTAGATCAGTAATCCCCGCCAGGCGTCTACCGCTGTCACTTCTTATTCGGTAAACAACAATATATTTAAAAATAAAATAGAAATTCAATTTTTATTCAGTTGCAATGCGAAGGCAAAACAATCTTATTTTCAATTAGAATACGGAGCGCAGTCCAGCGCTCTGAATCGACGATTTTCGACACTTGTTGGAGTCTCATCGGAGAGAACGTAGGCCTGCCACTCCATACTCCAATTGACCAACACCGAGAGTTTATCCCCCATACCGCAACTGACGTGAATGGACTAGGTGACTAGCGTCATCTGGCAATTGAAAGATGAAGTAGTTTTCAATCCTAATAGCAATATTAATAATATTTAAAAATATTAAAATATTACTAAAAGATTTTTAAAACTCTCGGTGTTGGTCAAGTAGCAGGCCTACGTTCTCTCCGATGAGACTCCAACAAGAGTCGAAAATCGTCGATTCAGAGGGCTGGACTGCGCTCCGTATTCTAATTGAAAAATAAGATTGTTTTGCCTTCGCATTGCAACTGAATAAAAATTGAATTTTTATTTTATTTTTATATTTGTCGTTACTTCTTTGAGTAACTAGGTCCATTTTCTGTTGGAATTTACCAGCTGAACAGACGGGGTCGTGAATTGTAAATTTTTGAATTCCCTCTTGTCTTCTTCGCTTCAGCATCCATCTGGCTTGCAAATTTTAGAAGCCATGGAGGTGTTACCAAGAAAATTGACCAATAAGTTTTCAATCTAAAAATCTTTTAGTTATACAGTAAAACCCCGCAAATCCGAACTAATTGGGGGGACAACCGGTTTGGATTCCGAAATGTTCGGATTATCCGAAAGTTAGCCTGGAAATCATGGATGAATAGTGCACTTTTTAAGGAATGATTTGAAAAACAATTTGTTCCATCAGTTTCGATATACAATAAGGAAGTGGAAACGCTGTTTTCCTACCACCAAATTTGACCACCTTCAGGGTATTCTGCAGTTTATAAAACTGTACTATAGAAAAAATTTGGTACGGACTGTATTAGAAGGCGAGGAAAGCCGTCCATTACTGACAACCTGAAAAAATCACCGTAAAAGATCTCATTTATTGGATGGCTGAGGCCTGGGACAACATCCCTTAGACTTTACTTACAAAATGATGGAAGAAGTTGTGGCCAGATTTACAATTTGAAGAAGCTCCATTACAAGATGATCTAGAAGTCGTAACACAACTTCCAAGATGTGAAAACAAAGAAGAAAGTGCAATTACAAAATGTATTAAAGCTGACGACAATGGGCACCAATAATTTATGGATGAAGATATTGTAGACTTGGTTCAACCTTAAGGCAGCCCTAATGAAGAAGAAGAAAGCGAGAAAGAAGTTTTTCTGTCAGATCGAGTGTCACACGCAGTTGCCACTAAAGCTCTGAATATGGCTCTACGTTACATAGAGCAGAACTCTGCTGCGTTACCGGTCGATGTAATGTTTATGCGTAAATGGTTAAACATCGCTGCACCTCCTTGCGTCAGACGAAAGTTACCGACTTCTTAAAGAGTACGCCTTACTAATCCTACATTGTTAAATTTTCTGGTGTTACTATGTATAATAAACATGTTTTTAAGTTTTTGTCTTGAATTTTTAAATTTTTTTAACTTTCCGTGGGTTCGAATTTGCCGATCGTTCGGATTAGCGGGGTTCGGATTTACGGGGTTCTACTGTATTTTTAATATTTTTAAATATTATTAATATTGCTATTAGGAATATTAGGATTGAAAACTACTTCATCTAACAATATATTTAGTGTAGGAAACAAAGGTTGAACCTTGCAAAATGGACACAAGTCCGGTTTTATTTTTTTTCTGGTATATCAAGGGGTTCTTATTATAAAACTAACTTTTTCTGAAAAAATTTCGCCCCGGAACCCACCTTTTCACCCCTTTAAAGGGGTAATTTGTGGTTTTTGCGGAACGTAGCCCTTCCTGTACCTTTTACAAAAAATTTCTTTTAAAAAAGATGAAGAGGACTATATTTTCTACGATTTATTTCCGACAGCATCTGTCTATCATCCACCGTTTAGCGGGGCTGGTGCCCAAAGTTGACAAGTTTTTAAAAAAGATGTTTTTAAAAAATATATATTTTTCCCTAACTGTAACGGAAATTAAGAGGAAATCCTACGAAAATTATTCACAAATAATTGATTGATTTTTTGGTATGGGTTTCACTTAAGGGTAAATGCCCTTTTTTTAATTACAGGGTGTTACATTTTAAAAAAAAACCCCTTTTTATACCATCTGAACCGTTTATGCTAAAGTAAAAAGACTTTTAGCGATTACCCATGTACTGGTGCTATTTACAAATTTGTATAATGCACCCCATGTTTTCCCGGGAACCACCCAAAAAAAAAAGAAGAATTAATAAATAAAGTGATTTTCTTGGAATCCTTCACACACAATGCCCTTTATTAATATGCTTCATATATCATTTTATGTACGTTATTATTACCCATGCATAGATACCAAAAGCGATTTCCTAGTGCAACCACCCCTGTAGCAAAAAAAAAATAAATAAAATGGGGGGTTGAAAATTTCTTTTTGTTTTTTGCTTTTTTTATTCATATGGGCATATGCTTCAGCAATAGTGCTTTTCAAAAATATATATGGTTATTGCAACATCCCTGCGGAAACCACCCATATCCTTGAAAATATACTGCAGAAACTAACCCTATCCCTTGGCGAGCATGTTTTTACGATTTTCTCATTACCTACGCATTCTTTTTAAACAAAACTTATACAAGGTTAAAGACCACTATCTACTCTAAAAATTAGGTCCTATTCATTTTTTTCGTATAAGCACCCGTTACGGCACAGTGGCGCCGTAAACCTCATATATGCTTTGGCAGGCTCCAGTTTTTGTTTTTTTTTCGTCATCTGTTCGTTTTATTGATAAAGTACTTATGCAAAATAAAACCACACAGTGTAACCTACAAATTATGACTTATGAACGTTTTACAATCTTTGCGTCCCAAAGCCACAGTGGTGGCCCAAAATCAATTTTTGCATATTTTCGCCACCTACACGCATTTTATTGCATTAATGCTACCTTAATAGCACAATATTTACCCTTAGGTGGTCGCTAAGCAGTGACGAATCCAGGGAGGGGTGATGGGAGTGATCATCTCCCCCCCCCCCCTCTCAAACCAAGTGATATTATATTCAAAGGTTATAAAAATATTCTTTTATTTCTATAGAAATTTAGGCAATTGGCTCCCCCCTCTTAACGATGCTGGATCCTCCACTGTCGGTAAAGCAGGAAAAGTACGCCATTCTTATAAAAATAATAATATATTATAAGTATTTCTATAAAAATAAATGAATATTTTTATAATCTTTGAGTATAATATCACTTGGTTAGAGAGGGGGGGGGGGTGATCACCCCCATCTCCCCTCCCTGGATCCGCCACTGCTTAGCGACCACTTAAGGGTAAATATTGTGCTATTAAGGTAGCATTAATGCAATAAAATACGTGTAGGTGGCGAAAATATGCAAAAATTGATTTTGGGCCACCACTGTGGCTTTGGGGCGCAAAGATTGTAAAATATTCATAGGTCATAATTTGTAGGTTACACTGTGTTGTTTTATTTTACATAAGTACCTCATCAATAAAACGAACAGATGACGAAAAAAAAAACAAAAACTGGAGCCCGCCAAAGTATTTATGAGGTTTACGGCGCCACTGTGCCATAACGGTTGGTTATACGAAAAAATGAGTAGGATCTAATTTTTAGAGTAAATAGTGGTCTTTAACCTTGTATAAGTTTTGTTTAAAAATAATGCATAGGTAATGAGAAAATCGTAAAAATATCCTCGCCAAGGGATAGGAGTAGTTTCTGCAGTATATTTTCAAAGATAGGGGTGGTTTCCGCAGGGATGTTGCAATAACCATATATATTTTTGAAAAGCACTGTTGATGAAGCATATGGCCATATGGATCAAAAAGCAAAAAACAAAAAAAAAATTTCCACAACCCATTTTATTTATTTTTTTTTGCTACAGGGGTTGCACTAGGAAATCACTTTTAGTATCCATGCATGGGTAATAATAACGTGCACAAAATGATATATGAAGCATATTAATAAAGGGTATTGCGTGTGAAGGATTCCAAGAAAATCACTTTATTTATTAATTCTTCTTTTTTTTTGGGTGGTTCCGGGGGAAAAATGGGGTTGCATTATACAAATTTGTAAATAGCACCAGTACATGGGTAATCGCTGAAAGTCTTTTTACTCTAGCATAAACGGTTCAGATGGTATAAAAAGGGGTTTTTTAAAATGTAACACCCTGTAATTAAAAATAGGGCAATTACCCTTAAGTGAAACCTATACCAAATAATCAGTCACTTATTTGCGAATAATTGCCGCAGGATTTTTTCTTAATTTTCGTTACAGTTAGGGAAAAATATATATTTTTTTAAAACATCTTTTTTACAAACTTATACATTTTGGGGCGCCACCCCCGCTAAACGGTGAATGATAGACATATGCTGTCAGAAATAAATTGTAGAAAATATAGTCCTCTTCATATTTCTATAAAAAAATTTTTTTGTAAAAGGTACAGGAAGGGCTACGTTCCGCAAAAACCACAAATTACCCCCTTTAAAGGGGTGAAAAGGGGGGTTCCGGGGCGGAATTTTTTCAGAAAAAGTTATTCTTATAATAAGCACCCCTTGATATACCAGAAAAAAAAAATAAAACCGGACTTGTGTCCATTTTGCAAGGTTCAACCTCTGTTTCGTACACTAATTTGTTTATGTATATATCGAGCGTAGTAGTGACGTTTTTAATCTGAAGGTTTTTGGGAGTTTGCTGAATAAACTTTGAGTGTCCATGTTTCGGGCAAGGAAAAGGAATCGTGCATTGGAAAACCGCCATCGTTTTATATTTAAGCACGGCAAAAAATATTGCTTATCTTCTTCTTCTTCAGGTGCCATCTCCGCTACGGAGGTTGACAATCATCATAGCTATTTTAATTTTTGAGGCAGTAGCTCTAAATAGTTGTATTGATCTACATCCAAACCATTCTCTCAGGTTCTTCAGCCATGAAATTTGTCTTCTTCCGATGCTTCGTTTGCCATCTATCTTTCCTTGCATTATGAGTCGTAGGATGCCATACTTCTCGCTCCGCAACACATGTCCGAGATACTGTAGCTTTCTTTCTTTAATTGTAAAATCAACTTCCTTCTCTTTACCTATTAAGATTGCTTATCAGAATGAATTAAATTGATACTTTTATATTGGGTAATACGTAATATTTTTTAAGTATTTGTTTGACTTTCTGTTAATTTTTATTTATTGAACTTTGACACATTATTGATTTATTTCTAAGGCGGTACGAAGTTCGCCGGGTCAGCTAGTAATAAATAATAAAAGCTTTTAAATGTTTAGCTACCAGTTAATTACCTTAGTAAAAATGCTGCCAAAGCAAGTCTTGACTTTTTTTAATAAGAAAAAACTTGAACATCAAATATTTGACTACCCTACTTTTGGCACTTTAAAAATCCTTTCCGTGATTCCTTCTAGCACTTTCCACTCAATATTTTTCCAAGATCAAAGCTGGCAGAGCGTAGTCTTTGAAGGAATCCGCTAATTGAGTTCAGTATTTCCATTGTCAACAAGAGATTGAGTTACAAGCAGGCAATTTAAGGAGTGCCGTGAGTTTATTATAGAGATGGTTGACACCGTACCAGATAAAATTCACTTATGTTGACTGATCACGTTTTCCGCATGAAGTTGGTTGCTTACGAGCCAGTGTAGCGACTAACGTATTTTCGAGGGTGGGATATTAAATGGTTTGCAAGGGCCCCAATAAAATTAAATTAACGCATCAAGCTATCGCATATACCTACCTGATTTAAGACTTTGTCTTATCGGTTCTCTGTGTCAGCTTCAACTTACTTTAGTAACTAATTCAGTAAATATGAACAGATACGACATACGACTAGTTCTCACACATTAACCAATATTTTTAAATTATAGACCATGAATTCACTTCTGAGAGGAACAGTTCAAATTGACTTAGTCTGGGATGATAATCGGAGAATAGGCCATTTTTGGGAAAAGTTGTTTACCAGCAATTTTATTGCTGGAATCGAATTATAAGATCCTATATATTAATAATATAGGTATGGAAAGTCCTCAGATAGTGTGCTACTTTTTTTATAAACAAAATGGCGCACGAAAATCGTGATTTTTTCAATTATTGCTCTATAACTCCGAAGATTTTAACTTTACAACAAAAACACTCAAATAAAAATTCACCGTAATTAAATTCTTCATAGAGACGTGATTTTCCCGATCTGATCTGACGAAAATTTTCCTCGGAAAATTCGGGTTTTCCCAACAAAATCTTTAATTTTCAAATAAAGTTTTAGATAAGTAATTATCTACCAATAATTAAATAATTTGGTAACACAAAAGCCTTCTTGGTTTAGATTATAGTTCCAGAAGCTGGTGAAAATTAAATCAATATTTTAGCCACACTTTAATTGTTAATTAATAATTTATGGTCGCAATAATAACCAAAATAATTATGATACACTGATTAAACTTTGAAATCTTATAAAGATGAGATGCCTATTTAACATTTTGTCGACAAAATATAAATTTTTTATTTTTTGCATAATCTTTAAATGTTTTCAAAAAAATAGTTATAAACAAATTAACGTTTCTCAAAAAGTTTTTATTATATTATAATTTTAAAAAACAGCTAAAATGCGCATTTCAAATATCTTGAAAATGAATGCTTTAAAACTTTTTTGCAACCATTTGCAAAAAGTTATGAAACAGCAAAATAAACATACGATTACTAGTTAGCGTGTTTATAATTTTTTTAATTCTTTCAAAGCGTAGAAGTGAGTATAAAGTACAAGCTAATTATTTACGATAAAATATCGATTATAAGTTTAATGGTTATATTTTAATTAAAGATTATAAATATATATATTTTTTTAATTTACACGCGCGAAAGTAGAATAATACAGTACTGTAGCTAAAATTTTCACTCGGAGTGACGACCGGCGGCCGCGCGACGTACACTTTTAACAAATAATGTATGCTGCGTGTCAGTCGCTTCGAGTGAACATTTTAGCTCCGACTCTGTATCAGGCCTACTTTTGCGCTAAAAATTACAAAAAAAAAGTATTTTTAATCTTTAATTAAAATATAACCACTGCACTAATTTTTGATATTCTTTGTGAGTAATTAGACTGTACCATAGACTCACTTTTAAGCTTTGAAACAATTAAAACAAATTATAAACAACGGAGAAATCGTATATTTATTTTGTTGTTTCATAACTTTTTTGCAAATGATTTGAAATTTTTTTTAAAGCATTCATATTCAAGACCTATGAAATACGCATTTTAATTATTTTTAAAATTAGAATATAATAAACAATTTCTGAGAAATGTTAATTTGTTTATAACAATTTTTTTTAAACATTTAAAGATTATGCAAAAAAATTAAAAATTTATATTTTGTCGACAAAATATTAAATAGGCATCACACCTTTATAGTCTTTCTAAGTTTGATTAATGTGTCATGATTATTTTGGTTGTTATTGCGACTGTAAATTGTTAATTAACAATTGAATTGTTGCTAAAATATTCGCTTCATTTTCACCGGCTTCTGAATTTATAATCTATACCAAGAAAGCTTTTATTTCACCAAGTTATATAATTATTGATAAATAATTACTGGCCCAAAAAAATTATTTGAAAATTCGAGATTTTGTTGGGAAAACCCACATTTTCCAAGGAAAATTTTCGTCGGAGCAAATCGGGAAAAACATGCCTCTATGTAGAAATAAATTGGGTTGAATTTTTATTTGAGTGTTTTTGGTGTAAAGTTAAAATCGTAGGAGTTATAGAGCAATAATTGAAAAGATACGATTTGTCGGCGCCGTTTTGTTTATAAAAAAAGTAGCACACTATCTGCGGATTTTGCATACCTATATTAATAATATGTAGGGTCTTATAATTCGATTCCAGCAATAAAATTGCTGGTAAATAACCTTTCTTTGTACTTTACTAATTAGACCAGTGTATT
The DNA here is from genome assembly GCF_917563875.1 of Diabrotica virgifera virgifera. Lineage (NCBI taxonomy): Eukaryota > Metazoa > Arthropoda > Insecta > Coleoptera > Chrysomelidae > Diabrotica > Diabrotica virgifera. The sequence goes on along the minus strand of NC_065448.1, from coordinate 59,909,125 downwards.
ATAACTATTTTTTTTTCAAAATTTAAAGACTATGCAAAAAAAAGAAAAATTTATATTTTGTCGATAAAATATTAAATAAGCATCTCATCTTTATAATCTTTATAAGTTTGATCAATGTAACATGATTATTTTGGTTATTATTGCGATCATAAATTGTTAATTAACAATTGAATTGTTGCTAAAATATTCGTTTAATTTTCACCGGCTTCTGGAATTACAATCTATACCAAGAAAGCTTTAATGTCACTAAGTTATTTAATTATTGATTAATAATTACTTACCTAAAACTTTATTTGAAAATTAGAGTTTTTGTTAGGAAACCCGCATTTTCCGAGGAAAATTTTCGTCGGAGCAAATCATGAAAAACATATCTCTATGCAGAATTTAATTGGGGTGAATTTTTATTTGGTTGTTTTTGTTGTGAAGTTAAAATCTTCGGAGTTATAGAGCGATAATTGAAAAAAATCCGATTTGTCGGCGCCATTTTGTTTATAAAAAAAGTAGCACACTATCTGCGGACTTTGCATACCTATATTATTAATATGTAGGATCTTATAATTCGATTCCAGCAATAAAATTGCTGGTAATTAACTTTTCCATGAATTTTGCTAATTAGCCCTGAGTAACTCTTAAACTACAAGTGTATGAATGTTAAAACATAAATATATGGATATGCTTCATCAATAATATATGCCAGCAGTTTCCCTATCAACATTCTCAACTATTTACAAACATTTATTCGTAGTTACCACACTACAACAATACAATTTATCCCAAAACATTATTTTAGTGCGTCATTAATTTCGATGTCATATAAGATTTTAAGAATATCGAGAATTACTGCATGGCATTTTAGTTAAATCTGACAGTCGTCAGAATATTTATATCCATGTTTATATAAATATCAATATTTATATAAATATTTGCCATAATTTTAATATTTAAAATATTTTTACCCCCTCTGTGGCTCAGCAGTAAGAGCGCCTACCTTTGGATCGAAAGGTCCGAATGGTCGTGAGTTCGAATCTCTCCAGGGTGATGAGTGATTTTTCGTTTATTATAAATTATTAAATGAAAATAGTTTCTTTCTTAGTGGGATCGGTACTCACTGTGGGAGGGACCGCAGACGTTCTGATACAATTAGCGTCTGCAAAGACAATGACGTCGACTTTGCAAAGTATCAAGACACTCACTTCACTCAACACACACACTACACATGACACTAGGTAACTAAATGCAAAAATTCACCGTACCTACATACCATGCCAATGGCCATTAGTTCTCGAGGCATTAGCTAAATAAAAAAAAAACATTTTAAGAAAAAAATTAATACCTAAATGTAGAATAAAATTTCACTATAAAATATCCGAATATACCTACCAATGACATAAAATGTTTATATAGGGCACTCCAAGACTTTGACGTTTATAACACCGCTGGGAGTAAAACTATCAAACATTGTATTTGTTTATATTTGTGCCACATTGTTTCTTAAGTTTTTTACCCTTAACAGTTTTTAGTTGTATTCTTCGAACATTTTGTTGTAGATTTTGTGTCCTTTTTAGTTGTAGAAATACTTGAATGACTTTATTTAGTTTTAAGCAGTGAATAAATAAACATGAGTGAATATTTTCGAAAGTTGTTGGTAGACAATACAGATGTTACTAGTAGGTGCAAGCAAAATATTGTCAAAATTAATAATTTTCGCTGTGAGCTGGTAGATAGAGGGGATTCTTAAGAGTTCATGAGCGCCAGTAGTGACAAATCAGTGAACGTCGGTTAGAAATTTGACATAAATGTCAAAGTGATTAATTTAAAACATTGAAATTAGAAAACATTAATAGAAAAAAATATTAGTTAGCCAAAGCTGTGGCATATATTTTTGCCGTAAATATACTTACTATTTAAAAATACTGAAATTTGGTTTTTTAACATTTTATAATATAATTAATATTCTAAGCGCCATCTACATGATAATTGTGAAAGTATCGGAAGTAAGAAAGAAGAAACTAATATTCGTAGTCAATATAACCTCAAAGTGATAACCAAAATCTTAAAAATATAATAATCATAATGAATAAGAATGAATCACAAAATATAAAGAATATAATATTCATAATGAATCACATTTTGTACTTACTGAAATTAACCATAGGTTACAATCTAATTAACTTCTTTGCGTTGTAAATATTACAAGATAAGACTTAAATAAAGTTTGATGAAACAATTATTTGCTATTGTTCGCAATACTTTCCTCATAAAATTTCCAAACGAAGTTGCACTAGTAGTCCGCTAGTTGGCGATACCAGCAAAGCTCACAGCCAAAAGGTTCAGGTTCCCTCAAGGTGTCTTAGTTAACCTACGGTGGAGAGAGTTTTTCAAGCTTCAATAACATGGACAAAGTTATTTAGCATTTTTATAGGGCGATTAATAGGATTTAACCATTGTTTTTGTCTCTCAGGTGATAACTTATTAAGTTGTTCTATACTTAAAATGTAGCACTGATGGTAACCGATAAAACTGAATTTTATCATGATTGCTGCGTATTCTATACTTCAAAACACAACAAAAATGAAGCATATCATATTTTTAAATGAATTCTTCCAGTGAAAATGTTAAATTATTTCTTGTACAAAACAAAACTACAAAGAAACCCAACTAAAATTATCTAAAACACGTTAAGAACTAATAGAATAACATTTATGTTTGCCTCCCAGCCGCCATATTGATTTAATTTTGACAGCATGTTAAAATGCCCTATTTGCGTCATTGGCAAATACTAGCCTAGATTTACAATTGTCATTTTACCCGTTAACATTGTGAAAGTACTGTTACGATAGAATATTTTGTTTCAAATTATCTTTATTCGCATTATGGATTGGTTATCTAATTAGAATATTGTAATTGTCAACCAATTATACATATAAGTATAAGTCGCTTTAATATGAAAATACCCTTCAGCAATACATAATTTTCGAAATTCTATGTATAATAAGCATGGACCTACGTCTTTTTCTGTCACTTCGAGCTCAATGCGTTAGACCTAATTCGACAAACTATGATGCACTGAAAGAAGTGTTTGGCATAAACTGTATATAGAATTTTAAATTTGCATAAATCCCCCTCTGTGGCTCAGTGTTAAGAGAGTCTACCTTTGGACCCAAGGGTTGTGAGTTGGAATCCCAGCCGCGTAGAAAACTTTTCTTTATTCAAAATTTAATAAATAAAAATAATTTCTATCTTTTTGGAATCGGTACTTACCTGAGGTATCGCGGACATTAGGATATAATAAGCATCTCTTTGTAAAGACAATAAAGACGGCTTGTATGTAGTACTGTAGTTACTTGTATGTATTATCTTTTATATTTTAGCCTCGTCTTCCTCATATTGTTAATGTTTTATTTTATTATTATTACGGTGCCTTTTTTGCAGCATTGTTATGATGTATAGTGTGGTATATCTTGTATCCTCTAAACTTGTTGAACGATTGTTTAGTAAATTTTTTTAAAATATGAGACACAAATCAACTTCTAAAATTACTTGCAGCTCATTTTCTTATTGTAGTAGTCAATTGGAATTTTATTATATGATTCTTAGTTGCTTAGCCATTTATAATTTTCGGTATGACTCCTTTAGCGCTTTGCTCCAATCTGGTCACTTTTATATCTATTTTAGATTTCTGTTTCATTTATCTTAATTTTTCTAGTATTTGGGGTTTTTCTAATATCATCTTCAATTAATTTTCGGTTTCTAATTCTTATTGCGATTATTTTGCTTTATTTACTATATCATTATTTTTTTATTTGCAGGTACTTTTTGCGCATTTGCTTTTATCCTTCAGATTAACCCCATGGAGAGGCTTTTGGAGTACTGGCTTCATTTGTCCACGAGTTTCTTATCTTTTGTATGTTTTTCGCCACCATGTTTAATTCCTTTATTTAGTGGTTTCCTAGAGTCTTTTGTAAGGTGCTTACCGATGCATTTATCAGATCTCTGTTCATTATTGCAATATTTCTAGGTATGACCATAAGCTTGACATCTCTTGTGCTGTGGAAGTAGCTTCAAACTGTGTAGTGAAACTATAAAGATAGATGGATATTATATCTGGTTCAAGTTCTTAGAGGAAGTCGATAAAAATCCTAAAGCTAATAATGAAAGGTGAATTAAGAAGAAGCAGATGTAATTATTAAAAGAAGAATATTTGCAACTGGACAGGAATATGCACTGACAAATAATTATATCCACCCTTTAAAAACCGCGAAAAATTTGCCGGTGTAAGTGCCAACGTTAATAGGATTTAATGCAGTACTATAAAAGAATGCGAAGAATAATCAATAAGCAGGACTTACTTATACAAGAAGAAGGAATTCGAGAAAAAACAGATAACATCTTAATTACAATGCACTACGACGTACAATTTTTTTTTTATATTATTTAACATTAATTTCGCAAATAAAAAAATTTCACACATTAAATAAAACTAAGTAAATAAAATATTCCCGTAAAATAACATTCCCGTTGTATAATCCATATTTCTAAATTACTAAATCTGGAAAACAAACTCAGAGTTTTCCAGGCATCTAACCTTTTACCGTAATGGATTAGACGCTACTGTTCTCTTAGAAGGTTAAAGTATGTTGACAGAGAGGATAAACTGAAAGTCGTCTTTTCCGGTGAGAAACGTGCCCAAACCGGAAGTTGCTGTACTTACAACTTTATATTGCCCCTCTAACATTTGTAACTACCGGCTCAACACATCATATTTTTTACGCGAATGGGTCTATCGCTCTTTTGTAACTTTGTTAAAGGATAAAATGATCAAAGTTGACAAATTATTAGAGTGATTGTCAAAAAAGAAGGTAATAAAATAAGGTAATTTGCTGCGATAAAACCAGATTCTTTTTAAAACTTTTTAAATGCACGTATTACCTAGTTATTGGCAATATTTGATTTAAAAATCAAACGGAAAATTATGTTTATATAATTTATGTCCTAAATTATAATAATAGTGTTAACCCTTATCTTAGGCTATTGATTATGTATTTTAGAAAGGAACTACAACGTTAACGGTGTTTTATTGCTTCATATAGTCAATGTACCTCTAAATATGCAGAAACCGCGGAGTGCTACCATTTAAAGGGGTACGTTTTTGAGAAAGGGGTGAATTAGTCCCTAGGCACAGGGCGAATTAGGGTGAGTTCTATGCACTTTTGGTGCAAACACGTCTACAGGAAAATTGTTCCAGGTTAAATTTGCTATCTAAATATCACATTTTAAAGTCAAAAATATTTTTTTTACAAAAATATACTCAAAAGAAAAGCAAGAAAAAAACACGAAATAAAGCAATTTTGTTTTTTTGCTCCATAACTTTTTTTCACAGAGATATTATATGGGCTATTCCACGAACATACGGCTGTCTTGGATTATCGCGACAACGAATATTTTAGTGTGCAGCATAAGAAGTGCGAAAGTAAATGGCTCTAATAATTGTTCCAATAAACAACAATGTACGTATTTTGTATGCATCGCTTCAGCAAAAATAACTTACATCCTTCCTATTTAAAATGACGTTTGGAAGAAGTCCCTATGATTTATACTTTCCAAAATATGATTTTTCAAATTTCGTCACTCACAGCGATTTTGGGACATTTTCCTTGTTACTTTGCAAACATTGTTCTGTAACTTTTTGCTACGCAGCTTTAGATAAATGGAATGTTACATTTAGTTGGAAGAAAAGTCAAGTACCTTTAAAATGGTCTCTTGTGGAAGGCTGTATGACTATTTTTAAGCAAGATATGGTTTCTCAAAATTTTATACTTTAAATTATTTTTGATATATTTTACGATTATTTTTAAATTTCTCATTATAGTCCTGTCGCCAGGGGGGGGGGGTACAACGGCCTCCTTAATTCAGATGGACTTACCCAAGTTTTTTTTATATATTTTGACCCGCAGAATACGAATTTTTTGGGTAACAGTTGATCCGGATGTCGATAACATTGTTATAGACAAAGAACTTGAGGAATTACATAACAGTGATTTCTCGCAAAACAAAACATCTTTTTGTATTTTTTTGGGTCATTCTAGGCAAAAAATGCTCTGACAAGTTTTTTCGTGGGATGCATAGTTTTCGAGATAACCGCGGTTGAACTTTCAAAAAATCGAAAAATTTCAATTTTTGAACCCGAATAACTTTTGATTAAAAAATAAAGTAGCAATTCTGCTTACCGCATTTGAAAGTTTAAGTCAAATTATATCGGTTTTGATTATTTGCATTGCTAAAAATTTATTATTTTATTGTTAAACAAAGCTATAAAAACCTAGTGCGCGAGTGATGTTTTCAATGATTTCTCATTTAAAATCGAACGAGTAGGTAGAGTAGCTACAAGTGCAAGCGAGGCAATTTCTACGTAGCATGCGTTAAAACGCATGTATTAGGCACGGGAAACACTATCTGTTGATAGCTTTGTTAACCAATAAAAAAATTAATTTTTAGCAATGCAAATAATCAAAACCGATATAATTTGACTTAAACTTTCAAATGCGCTAAGCAGAATTGCTACTTTATTTTTTAATCAAAAGTTATTCGGGTTAAAAAATTGCAATTTTTAGATTTTTTGAAAGTTCAAACGCGGTTATCTCGAAAACTATGCATTCTACGAAAAAACTTGTAAAAATATTTTTTGCTTAAAATGACCCAAAAAATACAAAAAGATGTCTTGTTTTGCGAGAAATCGCTGTTATGTAATTCCTCAAGTTCTTTGTCTATAACAATCTTATCGACATCCGGATCAACTGTTACCCAAAAAATTCGTATTCTACGGGTCAAAATATATAAAAAAAACTTGGGTAAGTCCATCTGAATTAAGGAGGCCGTTGTACCCCCCTTGGCGACAGGACTATTATAACTTGTTTTATTGTATGTTTAGGTAAATATATTTTCCAATAAAAGAGAAAGCTTATTTTCCTTACTTTAAAGTGGTGTATTGTAAAAAGATCTAGGACTATTTTTAAACACGATTATTCTTTTTCAAAGTGTGACATATACACATTCAATAGGTCCCACTATAAGTGGTAACCATACGGAAAACTTTGTTATTATTAACTTTATGAAAAAAAGGTATTCTTTATAAAATGCTCTGCATATTCGAAGATCTAAGATGCAAGCATCAGATATAAAATTTTATCAATAGTGAACGAGGTATGTTAAAAAATATTAATTTCGCTCAAGAGTAAAGTACCTTTATATTTCACAATATCGAAAAGTATTATTAAGAAAAGTTAGTTGGAATTAAAAAGTATGTTACAATGTGCAATTATAGTCTTCTAATTGAAGAAAATAAAAAAAAAATAAAATTTTTCTCAAACTACGGATACCCTTGGATAACCTACGGATATATTATTTAAAAATACTCCTAGAATGTTTTGCAATACAACATTTTAAAGTAAAGAAAATAAGCTTTTTTAATTTACGAGAAATATACCTAAATATACAAGAAACAAGTTGTAATGAAAAATTTAAAAAATAATGATAAATACCTACTGCCTCATATAATAGATCATTTTAAATGTAATTGACTTTTTTTGTACTAAATGTACCATTGCATATACCTAGAGATGCGTAGAAAAAAGTTACAGACCAATATTTGTGAAATAATGGGGAAAATGGCCCAAAAATGCTGTGAGCGGCAAATTTTGAAAAATCCTATTTCAGAAATTGTAAATCACAGAGGCTTCTACCAAACGTCAATTTAAGTAGGAAGGATGTAAGTTATTTTTCGCTGAAGCAATGCATACAGTTATGAGCGTGCTAATAACCGGCAAAATAGCGCAAAAAAATGGAAAACATATTAAATTGTGAGATAAAAAGAAATAAAACTAGTAGAGTTGTTAAATTTAAAAATAGTAACATATAAATTGACATTATATTGATTGTTTCCCACCTTTAGACGTATCAGAGGAGTATGTCAACTAAAACTGTCACTGTGAGAGTGGCATTTCTCAAATTCGTTCGATACGTCTAAAGGTGGGAAACAATCAATATAATGTCAATCTATAAGTTACTATCGCTAAATTTAACACCTCCACTAGGTTCATCTCTTTTTATCTCACAACTTAATATGTTTTCCATCTTTTACGTTATTTTGACGGCTATTAGTGCGCTCGTCACTGTATACCTATATCCCCGTAGAAAAAAGTTCATCATCATTCTCTTTGCCTTATCCCTATGCGGGGTCGGCTTCCCTAATTGCATTTCTCGACATAATTCTATCTTGGTTCATATTAATATTAATCCCCTTTACCAACATGTCCTGGCTAATCGTCTCCCCCCCCCCCACGTCTTCTTTGGTCTTCCTCTCCTACTCCTTCCAGGAATCTTCACTTCAGCAATTCTTCGTATTGGGTGATTAACGTCTCGACGTTAAACATGACCAGACCATCTCAACCTATGCTCTCTCATTTTGGCATCAATTGGTGTCACACCTATACTTCCTCTAATATACACATTTTTAATTTTATCCTTTTTTGTCACTCCACTCATCCATCTAAGCATTCTCATTTCCGCCACATACATTCGTTGTTCCTCTTTCTTTTTCACTGCCCAACATTCAGTTTCGTACATCATAGCCGGCCTTATGACGGTTTATAGAATTTTCCCTTCAGCTTCATTGGAATTTTTTCGTCACATAGCACACCACTCGCTTCCTTCCACTTCATCCGTCCAGCCCTAATTCTACTATCTGCATCTCCATCTATTTCTCCACTGCTTTGTAATACCGATCCCAGGTACTTAAACTATTGCTTTTTACAATCAGTTCACCATCCAAAAATACCATTTTGTTTGTAGTAACTCCATCTTTAAATGAACATTCCAAGTACTCTGTTTTTGTCCTATTAAGTTTTAAACTTTCTTCTTCGAGAGCTTGTCTCCACTGTTCCAGCTTTTGTTCTAAGTCTCTTTCAGTATTTCCTACTAACACGACATCATCAGCATACATTAAGCACCATGGAATGTCACCCCGTAGTTTCGCTGTTATCTGGTCCAAAACTAATGAGAATAAATACGGACTAAGCACCGAGCCTTGGTGCAATCCTACTTTCACATGAAATTTATCAGTATCTCCCACAGCTGTCCTAACATTAGTCGTTACTCCCTCATGCTCTCATACATGTCCTCACAATCTTTACATATTCACCAGGGACTCCTCTCTTATTGAGTGTCCACCACAGAATCTCTCGAGGAACTCTATCATATGCTTTCTCAAGATCAGTGAATACCATATGAGCGTTTGTTTCTTTACTCCTGTATTTTTCCATCAACTGCCTTATAATGAAAATTGCATCTGTTTTTGATCTGTCCTGCATAAAGACAAATTGATTCTCGGATATTTCGGTCTCTTCATGTATCCGTCGATTAATTACTCTTTCCCATATTTTCATGGTGTGGCTAACCAGTTTTATAGCCCTGTAGTTTGTACATTGTCATATATCTCCCTTGTTTTTGTAGACCGGTAGTACTTCCATAAGAATATTAAATAAACCTGCTAGCCACCTTGTTCCTGTCTCTCCTAATGCTCTCCATACTTTCCCAGGAATATCATCTGGTCTTGCTGCTTTTCCTTTCTTTTTTTTAAGCGGTTGAGCCACTTCCTCGTTTGTCATTTTGGTGACCATTGCTGCTACTGTCTTCACAGGATGTCTGTCAAATTCTTCATTTAATAAGCTGTCAAATTACTTCCTCCATCTCTTTTTGACATCCTTTTCGTCAACTAATATTTTATTATTTTCATCTCGGATACATCTAATCTGATTAAAAACCTTTGCTTTCTTTGCTCTCTGTTTGGCTATTTTATAATATATCTCCGTTTCGCCTTCTCTGGTATCAATTTGATCGTATATTTTTGAATACGCTTCTGTTTTGGCATTTGATTTTTCGCGACCATAATATAGTTTTGAAGATCTGTGTCGGATCTTGTTTCTTGCCACTTTTTATATAATAATCCCATCTCTTTTATTTTTCCTTGTACTTCGTTTGACCACCACCAAGTCTCTTGATTCTCAAACTATTTTCCTGACGTTTTTCCCAAGTATCTCAATAGCAGTCTCTCTAATACTACTGGCCATCTTTCTCCAAATTGTATTAGGGCTCCCTGAAGAAAAAAGTTATGTTATGAAGCAAAAAACAAAATTGCTTTTTTCGTGTTTTTTTATTGCTTTTCTTTTAAGTATATTTTTGTTAAAAAAATATTTTTGACTTTAAAATGTGATATTTAGATAGCAAATTTAATCTGGAACAATTTTCCTGTAGACGTGTTTGCAGCAAAAGTGCATATAACTCACCCTAATTCTCTCTGTGCCTAGGGACTAATTCACCTCTTTCTCAAGAACGCACTCATGTAAATGGTAGCACTTCGAGGTTTTTTCAAATATAGAGGTCCATTGATCATATGAGACAATAAAATCCCGTTAACGTTGTAGTTCCTTTTAGCTCTCTTATTTTGAACATAATCAATAGCCTATCTACTAACGTGGATGTTTCAGGACGTAGACACTGACATGTGGTATGTCATACCGTTGCTTATTCTCTTTTGTTTTTAATATGAGTTTGTCTTATATCACTTTACAGTGGAACCCCGATAAGTCGGCCCCCGATAACCCAGAAGTCCGGCTAACCCGGACCGATTTTTATCAAACAAACCTTTCAACAATAAAAATGTATATAATATAATATTTGAGAGATAATGGGTATTTGTGTAATTTGAACTACATATAATACGATAGTAAAAATGACTCATGGCACACGACGTTCATTCTCTGGGGTTATCGGAAACAACAGGCACCTGTAGTATCCTTTATTTATTTCAAACTGTCTTAGCATTGTTTAAAAAAGACTAAAAGGCTTTAAAAAAAATTTTTTTTAGACAATGGTGTAGTCTTCACTGTTATTAAATAATATTACATCGTTGCGATTGAGACCGTATTGTGTGTAGTACAGTCGTATTGTTCGCTTTTGTTCTGTAATCGTTCGTAAATCTATTTAGATGTTGTGTTTGCGTGTTTTTTTGTCTACGAAATGGCAACAAAACGTAAAAATGTTGTAGTGACAATGGAAAGAAAACAAGAAGCATTAGGTAGAATTGATACAGGCGAATCTTTAAAAACAATTGAAGGGCTCGGGGCAATAAGGGACCTAAGCCACATTTTTTGAAATTTGAAGATTTTAGTAAAACTGGCTCTGTAACAATGATCTCAAGGCACCAGCGAAGTTTTACGGCTATTGGGCAATAGATGTGGCCACCAGGCTATAAAGTCCTTGTTGACGACTTGCAAAATCATGGAAAATTTTTAAGCAAGAACGCCATAAGCTACAGTAAAATCAACATGGCGACACGTGATCGAAGAGTGTTGAAAGAAAAACAATTATTGTATAAGGAAAAATACAGTACTTCAGGTTCGGATTTTGACTCTGACGATTTTGTAAAGGATCGAGAATATTCTCCGCACATGAGTTCCAGTGAAAGTGATAAATCTTCTCCGAAAAGGGTAAGTAAACATTTTAGTGGCTTAAGTCCTTCTTGCTGTAGGATATGTGGCTTGTGTCTTAATAAGTTACACTAACATAAAATTTACTTTTTTAGTGAAACGTAGCCATAAATAACCTGTTTTAAATTTTTGTTATTGATAAAGAGCCATGAAGACTAATATTCTATTTAAATTCGTTTGTCAAAAACACGTTTTAAGACCAAAAAAGTATTTTATTTTGTAGGTGGCTTGGTCCCTTCTTGGATCGATAGCGAACACCCAAATTCCATATTCATTAAACACACCCTAAATGGAGCGTTTGATAAACTAAATGTTGGTAAGAGTGTTGTAAAGTTTGGTAACAAAAAAAAAGCTTAAAAAATATACATATGGAGGACCAATAGTACTGATCATCAAAAAAATTCAGGATATAAAGACACTTTTACAATATATTCCTCTCATAAACCAGCAATTTTATCTCAGTATTATTGGAATCAATACAAGTAACATTGAACAAGACTATAACCAAGTTGATGCAGCAGAGGAAGTAGACAGGGATGATGAAACCGATTTTTTTTAATAAAAAATAATATTGTAGGTATATTCTTGATTTTAGAATGATTCATTTTGTTATTTTCAAAAAGGTCATAAGCCACATTTATTTGTTTAATAAATTTTTTCTTATCAAATGAAGTTTCATTTTGTATCTTTCTTTGAAAAAATATATTTAATAATTTATTTTGCATGTAAGGAATTAAGGTAAACATTATAAAATATAAAAATATGATTTCAGGATTTAGTCAAAAACTTTAAACGTGATTTACTCGAAACTTTTCAAATGAGGCTTAGGTCCCTTATTGCCCCGACCCCGTCAATTGCAGCAGCATATGGTGTCGGTACATCTAAAGTATCGAATTGGAAGAAAAATAGAACTAAAATCGAAGAATTTTGTTTCAGAATGATAACAAAAGGCAGTTTGGACAATCCGTGCAAAGTTAATAAAGCTAAAAATGAGACTCTCGATGACGCTTTGTATGTGTGCGGAACGCGAACGTGGTTTACCAGTGTCTGGACCAATTATTCAAGAATCAGCACTCAAGCTGAATAAAATGTTGTCTGATTGTGAACCAAATTTCACTGCGAGTCAAGTTTGGCTCGATAAATGGAAAAAACGTCATTGAATACGCCAACTACCTTTCACTGGATCACTGCACTTTTGTGCACATATATTTCATGTTATTTCAATTATATAACGGGGTTTATCTCCGGCTAACCTGGATTTTCGATAACCCGGATCGGCCGCGGTCCCGATTAATCCGAGTTATCGAGGTTCCACTGTTTTTGTTTTTACATCAACCACGGAATGATTCCTCATACTGCTGTAAAATAAAATGCTGCTCGAAATAAAATAAACTTTATTTTTTCATGAAAATTAGGGGCACATGCAGAATATTAAAAAAATGGTAAAAGCTCTTAAAAAATCTTTATAAACTGAACTACGAAAAAACGAGTTTTGTTAACTAAAAAATAGTAAAGCAATGTTGAATGTGCTTGAAAGTAGAACAACTGGATTCACTTGCTGCCACTCTAATATTGAAAGAATTGGACTACTTTTAACTATAGAAACGTAAACACTGACATGCGGTATGTGATACCGCTAGAAAACTTTACGTCAACGTAACTGAAAGACTAAGACAAAACCATACTAAAACTGCAGCAGTGAGTTGGGAGGAGGTACAATTACACATAACAAAAAAAATGTAAGGAAAAAAATCTCGCTCAACTCGCCAGATGGTAAAAAATGTAAAGAATCGCTTCGCTCAACGCGCCAAATTGACGGGGTTCGGAAAGATTCGAAATATGGTCGAAACACCTTTAACTCACCTATTATACCTGGTTGGCTATTCTCCGTTATAAGCAGCGCGCAGATAATGCCCTAGTGGATTTTTTCGTTCTTTTATACTGTCAGAAACGGTATCAAAACACGTTTTGTCTAATACATAGGCGTACTCAAGAAACTAAAATTATATTGTCGACACAATATGTTTACGTTGGTCTCGGCATTTTTGGATAAGTAAACTTAAGTCAAATATTGCATCACGTTACTCGTGGCGTAAACTAGGTTTTGTGTAGGTCTCTTTCACAATGACTTCTTATTCTTCCATGAATAATGGGAAGAAATATTTTCAATCTGTGGCTGATCAAATAATTTATTTATATTCGTCGCATCTTTTGACCAACCGCCTCTTCGTTATTGCTTTAAAAAGGGATTTGAGTCATTTCCCAGGTATTTCACTATAGTAGGGGAGCCCAAGCGAGCATTTTTGCAGTTACTCTAGCGCGTCAGATTATTATATGGGGAGAAAGCTGGTACCCTGTAGATGTACCTCTACCATATATTGGCTCTTAACACAGGGAAGTTCGTCAAGGGGGAACCGAAAAAAATATTTACCCTTCAAAATACTTTAAATTGTCAGATTAGGATAAGGTTAATTAAGTACATGCAAAAGAGTGTATATTTCAAAAATCTAATGATTTAAGCGGGGCCTAAGGAAATAGGTGAGTCAAAAAGTTTCAAAAAAAGCGAATAGTTCGCGAAATGAACGTCAGATCGAAAACCAAAAGAAACCTTTTCAATATTTTCCAAAAATCTATCGAATGGTACTAAACATGTTAGATTATATAAATATAAGTTGTAAACAAGGAATAATTTGTTAATTTGGTTTGAAAAAATTTAAAAGAAAAAAATATATTAAAAAGAACATAATATAATAAAATAATAATAACAAAAAAATAATAAGTAAATAAAAAAGAGTAAAAGCAAAAAAAAATAAAAGAAAAATAAAAAAACAAAAAAAAACAACAAGAAAGATTGAAGTAAAAAAAGTGATTACCACGAATTAAAACATATAAATTACTTTTAATGGGAAATAAGCCACAATTTTACCAAAAAAATGATTTTATTAACGTTTCGAAGCCCAAATTGAGTTTCGTTGTCAAAATACAAAATACTACTATTTTGACAACGAAACCCGATTTGGGCTTCGAAACGTTAATAAAATCATTTTTTTGGTAAAATTGTGGCTTATTTCCCATTAAAAGTAATTTATTATAAAAATGCCACAAGAAAATAGCTTCGGAACAACATTAAAGTATATAATAAAAAAACATAAAATATTAATATGTTTTACCAAAAAAATAATATTGTAGTACTTACGTTATGAAGTAAGAAATTTATTACTATGAATCTGCAATCAATCACAAAAAAGTCTGGCTAATTGGCCCTGCCAAAGCCATTTTTTAAGCAAAAGAAAACACGTTTATCAACATTATTTTTTTAATAACACTTTAATTAAAAACTTCAGCTATTCTCTAATAATTTTAATTTTCCTAGTGCAACATAAAATTGAATGGTTATTTTCGACAGTGAATAAGATCAATAATTTCCCTAGCTCTTTCTACCCTCTAATTTAGTAACTCATGAAAAATTCGCCAGCATATAAAAGAAACAATCTACAAGTTGATGTGCCAACTGTCAAACGTGGCGTCAGCATTCGAAGTCCATTCCACCCTCGGACCGCAAAACCAATTATTATTATATGTATCCTGAATCTATATTCAATGATAAAAAATACAAAACTTATCACAAAATGTGAGTTATCGCAACAAAACTGTTCTTTAAAATCTATCTATTTTATATCCTTACAGATGGTCAGACATCTTAAAAAATGTTAATATAAACATTTTTGGTAAGTACTTAGAGAAAAAAAGTGCATGTGTTTATAATTCACAATTGGGTACAAAGCTACTGTGCAAATAAAAAAAGTTATAGCCCTTTGAATTTACAAAACGAAAATCAATTTTTTTCAATATTTCGAAAACTGTTAGAGATTTTTTATTGAAAATAGACGTGTGGCATTCTTATGGCATGGCCACATCTTAAAAAAATTATAGTGAAATTTGTACACCCCATAAAACAATTTGGGGGTTTGTTCCGTTAAACCCCCCTAAAATTTTGTGTATGTTCGTATTAAATTATTGTTAAAGTATTATTAGTTAAACACAGTGTTTTTAAAACTTGTTTGCCTCTTAGTACTTTCCCGAAAAGCCAGTTTTTATGGAGATATTTTGAATATTTTTCAAATCCACCACATATTTTTATATGGTTAATTACGATTATAGAGACCTGGTAATAGTATGAAAAATTTTCAATTTACATTTTTATAATATGAAAATATACTAAGAGGCAAAATGTTTTAAAAACACTGTGTTTAACTAATGATACCGCAATAAAAGTTTAATTGGAACGTACACAAACATTTGGGGGTTTAAAGGAACGAAACCCCCATACAATTTTTATGTAAACATATTAAAAAAGAAGCCGCATCTAAATAAAAACGGTTTATCTAAAAAAGGCTAAGAGGCAAAAAAGTTTTAAAGATATTGTGTCTAACTATTGGTATAAATCTGTTAACCTAATCTGTTAACAAAAGATTGTACATGTATGTACCTACGATTAATAAGAGTAAAAATAAACGTCGTTTGGGGAACTAGGGCTATGTATAAATGAGTATACAAGAAATTATCAGAAAAAGACACTACATGTTGGTGAAATATTAAATATAAAGAAATTATCAGTAATCATTGCAGAAGAGCTCTAAAATTATAGAATTTTTCATGAGTGACCCTTTGACAGTTTTAATTTCACTACCAGAAGGGGAGTGCAATTATGTTAAAGTGTCACGAGGGTAAAAATTCGATAATAATTTTAGAGATCGAGTGTAATTTGTTGCGATTATTTCATGAATAACACTGTTCAAAACCAAAATTTTATTGTAATTTATTTATGTAAGTACAAATTAGTATAATTAAACACACAGTTGCTATAAATATTACTTTTATAATTTTTAAAACGTGAATTGTCAATAATGGCACTGAATGTATTTTTTCGTAGCAAAGAAGGGAATCTGACGTAATACATTTGACGACGGGATATTATTAAAAATTATATCACAAGATAGTAAGAATAAATTGAAAATAATGCGACAGTTTTTCGAAAATTTGAAAATTTGTTGTCTGGCAATATATGTATATTATGGATATTATGGATATTTTCTTAAATATGACAGTTTTCAAAACTAGGAAACTGGTTGCCATTAAACAGAAACAATCTACTTAAAAAAATTCTGTCGGTAATTTTGTACAGTAGATAATTCTCAGTATAATTTTAATTTGATTGGACAGAATTAAACACGTGATCAAATATCTTACTATACGATTGGAAGTTAAAATCATTAAAAAATAATCAGTTTAATTTTTATTTCTGCAGCTTTCTATTGGTCAGAATCTCCTATGAATGAAATAATCAATGTATCCCAAGTAGATCATTTAAATTTGGCATGGAAACATAAGCTTAAATAGATAGATGATTTGCATAAAAACATTGGGCGCATTCACCAGATGCAAACGTTGACAATCAGTTTGCGCTTTATGCTTCTGAACGACTTGCTAACGTCAAACATGTTTGGAAAGCGGTCGCCATTTTTGCAAACATAAAATATTTAAGTTGAACTTTGCAAACGTGTTGAATATTGAAAAAATATGGCGTGAATTTAAATTGTATATATTGTAGAATATATTGATAAGGGTTTTATATATAAAATAAAGGCTACTGAAGACATTCTTCTACGTTATTATCTATTAAATAAATTTTCTTTTTTCCTTTAATAAAAAAAAATAAATTCAAAAACGTATTTACTGAGAAAATTTATTTTAGGTTACGTTCAAACCAAGCAAGCAAAATGTCAAATTTTAACCTAAATAACCAACCGTTCAACTCGCTGTCAACAAGTTTAGAATCAAAGCGCAAACATTTGTGAACGTGTTTGCATCTGGTGAACGCAGTCATTCTCTTCCACTAAAGGAACGGATTTTAACCCTGAAATAACCTTGAAAACGGATAAATAACTTCTATCATCTGGTTCATAAAGATTTTATACAGTGAGGACGTTAAGTTTCACGTTAAGGTTGGAATAAATTCATTTTCTCGAGAATGGGCGATTTTTTCGATTATTAAATGAGAATAGGGGTTGTGTGCTAGTTTATTTGAAAGAATATTCAATTCTCTATTGAGTAATATAAACATTAACATAGTTATTTATACAGGATGTCCAAAAAAAGACATTTTTTTATTAATTTAATTGACAGAAAAGAAGAAAGTACGCAATTTATTTAATTCCAAATACATTTTACTGTTGTCATAAAATAGGTAAAAATGTTTATTTCACAAATAATCATTGCTATCCGCTTAAATTCATTGTTCAAACAGCTAAGAGACAAGTGGGTGGCAGCTTTAACATTGAATTTAAGCGAAAAAACAATATTTTTTTGTCAAATATACATTTTTCTTTGTTTTCTGACAGCATAAAAATGTATTTTGAATTAAATGGATTACATATATTTTTCTTTCTGTCTCAATTAATTTAATACAAACATTTTTTTGACATTCGGTATAAATAATTATGATGAAGTTAATATTTCTGATAGAGAATTAAATATACTTTCTAATGAGCTAACACACGATCTCTACTCTCATTTAAAAAAAAGCATCGATTACATCATTTCGCACAGATGGATGACTATATATGATATATACGCCAAGAAATCATAATATAACAATAAAAATCAACCTGTTTCTAGATTTATCTCCAAAAACGCCCATTCCCGACAAAATTAATTTATTCCAACCTAAACGTCTTTACTGTATAGGCCTATGATTAAGCTAGTTAATGGGACAGAAAGTTTAACAAATAAACCAAATCAACCGAAATTGGAATAAAATATTTTTTGAATAAAATAACAAACTTGTGATGCTCATAACATTACAACACCTATAAAAGCGAAATGTTATGAAACAGAATTCAGACTGTATCTCTAATCCATTTTAGTAAATAAATTAAAAGTTTTAATCATTTTCTCGTGTTTTATTACACTTTTATCAAGTTTACTTTTTGAATAACATTTTAATTAAAAACTTGAGCTATTTTCTAATAATTTTAGTCTTCCTAGTTC
Source organism: Diabrotica virgifera virgifera (assembly GCF_917563875.1). Lineage (NCBI taxonomy): Eukaryota > Metazoa > Arthropoda > Insecta > Coleoptera > Chrysomelidae > Diabrotica > Diabrotica virgifera. Next base: position 59,890,532 of record NC_065448.1, on the reverse strand, counting down.
AACATAAAATTTAATGGTTATTTTCGACAGTGAATAAGATCAATTTTCCTGACTTTTTTTACCCTGTCATTCAGGAACTCATAAAAAATCCGCCGGCCTATAAAAGAAACGAACTATAAGTTGATATGCCAACTGTCAAACGTGGCGTCAGCATTCGAAGTCCATTCCACCCTCGGACCGCAAAATCAATTTGTTATATTTGGTGTGACTTACTATCTCATTTCGACCCCATCTTGCAATGCCGGGAGCCATCTTTTTATATATTTTCGATAGACTGCTTTTCAGGAAGTGGACGATTATTCAGCAGAAAACAGATAGAGGAAAACTCGACAAACACACATAATGTTTATTTGGCAATGGAGAAAAATATAAAAAAATAATAATAGGTGTGATCAATCTTCAGTCCCCGTCGCGAAATCAGTACGCCTTGACTTCAAAACTATATTGATATAAGAAACAAAAATTGCTTTCATTTACTGAAAGATATTTATAGACTGACACATACGTACAGGGTTATTCACTATATTTTGACCCCCCTGTAAACTACTTTATTTACAGAACTAGAAAAAAATATTAAATGCAAAAGTTATTCGATTTTTAAATTATGATTTTTTGACATATATCACACTAGTGACGTCATCCATCTGGGCGTGATGACGTAATCGACTATTTTTTAAATGAGAATAGGGGTCGTGTGATAGCTCATTTGAAAGGGTATTCAATTCTCGATTCAGTAATATTAATATTAAGATAATTAAATTAATTGACACGAAAAGAAGAATGTATGTAATTTATTTATTTCAAAATATCTTCTACTGCTGTTAGAAAACAGAAATAAAAGTTTATTGCACAAATAAACATTGCTTTTTGCTTAAATTCAAAGTTTAATTTGCCAAGAGGAAGATGGGTGGCAGCTTGAACATTGAATTTAAGTGAAAAGTAATGTTTATTTGTTCAATTAACATTTATTTCTGTTTTCTGACAGCAGTAGAATGTATTTTTAATTAAATACATTATATACACTCTTCTTTTTGGGTTAATAAATTTAATTAAAAAAATTTTTTTTGACACTCTATCTTAATGTTTACATTACTGAATAGAGAATTGAATAACCTTTCAAATGAGCCAGCACACGACCCCTATTCTCATTTAAAAAAATAGTCAATTACGTCATCACGCTCAGGTGGATGACGTCACTAGTATTATATATATATATATATATATATATATATATATATATATATATATATATATATATATATATATGTCAAAAAATCATAATTTAAAAATCGAATAACTTTTGTATTTAACATTTTTTTCTAATTTTGTAAATGAAGCAGTTTACAGGGGGGTCAAAATATAGTGAATAACCCTGTACATCTAATATCCAACAAATTTAAAATTGTGCAATCATAAGTATGATAAATATACAATGATGAATGCGCTAAAAACTGGCAAAATAACGCGAACGATGGGAAACATAGTACAATGTGAAATAAAAAGAGATGAAACATTTAATACGTTACACTACATTGCATTACTACTATTGTAGTCCATTCATTAACGGTAAAATATTGCAAAACCTTTAAATTTTAAAGAACCGCTTGGCTTGACATGAAATTTGGCATACACACAGCTAACAAGTCAAAGAAAAAAAGTGATATTGTGCCGATATGTGCTTTTGCTCTGGGGGTGGTTTTCACCCCCTCTTGGGGGTTAAAAAATATTCGTCCAAACAAAGTCAGGAAATGGGTAAACTGGCTAATTTAAAGTAACTTTTGTTCAATAGAGTTTTTTCACTAAGTAAATACTTTTCGAGTTATTTGGCAGTGAATATGTTCATTTTTTCAACAAAATAACCACGCTTTTAGACGGTTTTTCGCAAATAACTCAAATTGTAAGTATTTTGTCGAAAAAGCATTCTTAGCAAAAATATAGCGAATAAAAAATTTAAAACAATAGTGAATATATCACGTTTTTTTATTTAGTAGAAGCAGAGTTATAGCTAATGAAATATTGGTTCATATTCGTCGGATTCCAAGTGGAATATTTTAACGTAAAATAACCAAAAATTAAGCACATTTCGAGGAAAACTCATTTAAATTTATTTAAAGTGTTTAAAAAAAGCTTCATTTTTGTTTTACAAAAAAAATTTCTAGCATCAAAATTAAACAAGTTACGATCAAAATAAAGTTAGTCTCTTTTGGTTTTGGTAAAAAAATTGAGAAAATCACCCCCTAATTAGTATCTTAAATGAACTTAATCGTAACGACTTCACAAGTTTCTTGACTCGTGTATATATTGTTTATATGATCTGTAAGTTTCATCGGTTCAAAGTCGTTATTATTGAAACGGCTGTAGTTAAAAGGGGTTGAACGAGTCACTGATCACGAATGTATGCAAATTTAGAAACACCAAATCTTGATCAATTTTTGTCTTACAGAAAAACAAAAAAATACATGATATTCAGAAAAGCAAATCTGACTTTTTTTATATTTCGAGACTTTTGGTATCTCTAACATACATACATACATAATCGGTTGCCTCTTTTACCATTAGGTGTCGAGGATTCCTCCTTTATATAATACTCTCTGCAAATTTACGCCACTTCTTCCTATCTGCTGCTAAAACTTTTGCTTCTTGCCACGATGTTCCTCTTTTCTTGAGTATTTCGTTTACACTAGTGTTCCAGCTTTTCCTTGGTCTGCCCCTCCTGCTTTTACCCACTGCTTTGGCCTCCCATGTCATTTTTACTTGTCTCTCACCACTCATTCTTATCATGTGTCCAGCCCATTTTAACTTCTTTTCTTCAACTTTTTCGTTGAGCGATTTTACCTGTAATTCATGTCTTATATCTTCGTTTCTTCTTTTGTCTAATCTTCTTGCTCCCACCACTTTTCTTAAGTATCTCATTTCTGTAGCTTGTAATCTTTTTCTTTGTCTGTCATTAAGTACCCAGTTTTCTGCCCCATATATTGTAATTGGCATATATACAGTTTTATATACTGTCATTTTGGTTTTCCTCGATATTTCTTTTTTGTTTAGGAAATTTTTATACAGTGAATAATAAGTTCTCGTTGCCAATTTTATTCTGTTTCCAATTTCATCTTCTTGTGTACCTTTGTTGTTTAACATTATTCCCAAATACTTAAAGAGGTCTACTTGCTCGATTTTTTGCCCTTCGATTTCAATATTTACAGTTGCTTCTTTGTTGGCTATTGTCATTACTTTAGTTTTCTCCATATTTATTATTAAGTTGTAGTTTTTTAGTTCTTCAGCCCAGATTCTAATGTTATCTGCGAGAGCCTTTTCAGTTCTTGCAACTAATACAATGTCATCAGCAAATGCACAGGCTTCAATTTTTATTTGTTGCAAATTTCTATACCCTATAGCGCATTTTTTAGTTTTTTTCCAACACTTTTTAATAACTTCATCCATAACGGAAATAAATAACAGTGGGCTCAACACTCCACCTTGTCTAACCCCGTCGTTATTAGAGAATTCGCCGGAGATTAAGTTACTTGTCCTGACCTGGTTTTTTGTGTTGACATACAAACTCTTTATTACACTTACAAGTTCTTCATCTACTTCCTTGTTTATCAGGCTTTGCCATATTCCTTCTCTATTGACCATGTCAAACGCCTTTTTCATATCTAAAAACGCCAGGTACAGTGTATCGTTTTTTAACAGTGTTTTTTCAGTAATTTGCTGTAGTGTGAATATATGATCTTGTACGCTGTGTGATGGTCTAAATCCACTTTGTATATCCGCCAGTCGAGGCTCAACTATTTCTCGTAGTTTCTTTTCTAGGATAATTTCGTAGATTTTCAACGCTGAGCAGAGAAGTGATATACCCCTATAATTACTGCACTCTTTCGTGTCTCCCTTTTTGTGTATAGGCAGTATTATTGAAATGTTCCAATCCTCTGGGATTTTTTTGTTTGTCCACGCTAAATTTAGTAGGTCATGTAATTCTTGTTTACCCTGTTGTCCAAGATATTTCAATAATTCAGCATCTATTCCGTCGATCCCTGCTGCTTTACCAACTTTTAGTTTTTCTAGTGCATCTTCAACTTCTTCCATCTTTATTTTAGTTTCATAAACGTCTTCTTGCCCTCTTTCAGGTGTTTCGTCTGATATCTGTGTGCAATTCTCTGCTGTTGTATTTTCATTGTTTAAAAGCTCCTTGAAATATTCTCTCCACCTTTCTATAATGGGCTCATCCTCAGTTATTATATTTCCGTTTCTATCTTTTATCTGCTGTAGTTTAATTTCCGTTTTACTTCTCATATTCTTTAATACTCTATAAAATAATTTTGTATTTTGGGTACTATTTTCTTCCATAGTTCTTCCAAATTCTTCCCAGGCGTTCTGCTTTTCTTGTTTTATCCTTGCTTTAACTTTGTTGCGCTGTTCCTTGTATTTATCGTATGCCTCTTGATTTCTTTTTTGTATGTACATTTTCCATAGCCTTTTCTTTTCTCTGACTTCTTTTTTAATATCGTTGTTCCACCAGCTTGTCTGCTTTTTATGATTATTTCTTCTGGTATACCCGCAAACTTGCCCTGCTGTTTCTAATAGTATTGCCTTAAGTCTGATCCACTTTTCTTCCACATTTCTACTTTGTCTTCTCTTTTCAATCCTTGCAAACTGTTTTTCTGTTTTTTCTATATACTCATTTCTTGTTTGCAAGTTTCTCAGCTTATAGGTTCTTATTCTTCCGCTATAGTTTTTGTTTTGTATCTGTTTTCGGTCCTCGACTTTGTTATTCTTGAATACTCCTTCTAGTAGATAATGGTCACTACCTATATCATAGCTTCTTTTCACTCTGACATCTTTAACTTTACTCCTTTTTTCCCGAGGAACAATTATGAAGTCTATTATTGATTTTTCATTTCGCTGGGGCATTGCTCTTGTTATCTTGTGTATTTCCTTGTGTTCAAAGAAAGTGTTGGCTATAACTAAATCATTATCTATACAAAACTCTAGCAATCTTTTCCCGTTTTTATTAATTGTGTGTTCTCCGTGCCTACCTATAGCTCCTTGCCATTTCATGTTTTCGTTTCCCACTCTAGCATTGAAGTCTCCCAATATTATGAGTGTTCCCTCATAATCTTCTACTGTCTGCTGTAGTTGTTCCCAAAATTGATTTTTGTCGTTTGCTTTGTCACTTTCGCCAGGTGCGTATATTACAATCAAAGTTATAATATCGCTTTTACTACAATTCATTGATACTTTCAATAGTCTCTCATTGATGAACTCCCAATTTCTTATACCTTTTACTTTATCTTTGGGTATCAAACAGGCTACTCCTGCTCTGGCCCATTCAGTTTCCTTTACACCACTGTATATTAATAGATTTCCATCTCCTATTATTTGTGTCCCAGCTCCCTTTTTTTTTGTCTCAGTGATGGCTATTGCAGCATAGTTTGTGTTGCTAAGGGTTTCTACTAATTCTAACTCTTTTCCACTTATTCCTCTAACATTCCATGTCGCTGTTCTCCATACTTCTCCTTTCTTATCTATAACTTTCAGTTCCATTTCTTTTTCCGTTTTCATTGCCGAATTTGTCGTCGTTTTGTCCGCCTCTGCTTTTATTAGTTTTTTGGATTAGCTCTGTTGCTCTCTTTTTCAATTGTGCCAGTTTCCATATTCCATTTCCATATTTCATCATTTATAATGATCTTCTGGTATTTAACTTTTACAACATTACCTTTTTGCCTCTGTTCATTTGCATATTCTCTTAGTTGTTTTTGAATCTCTCTTTCTTGGATCGTATAGTCATCATCAATAAAAAGTTTTCTTCCTTTAATATGTCTTAACTTGTTCTTATTTTTCATTATGTCTGCTTTATCACCATATGTACTCAATTCTAACTTGCACATTCTCTTATTCAGTTTCGTTATCTCTTTTATCTCACACTTTGTTCCAAGAAAAGTTTGCAACTGATTCTCTATATCTTCTTTTAGCTCTATAGTATCTCCTGCAGTTTCAAATCCGGTGATAATAATGTTATTTCGACGTTCTTTCTTTTCCATAGCTTCAAGTTTATATTCTAGCACCCTGATTTTAGTTTTCATTACTTCATTTTCTCTTCTAATCTCTTTTACTTCTTCCAAACTCTGCTTCCATTCACTTGTTAAATCTTTGACAATTTTTATTAATTCTTTACGCTCAGTTCTCATTTCTTTCATTTCATTTGCTATCTCTCTCATTCCGTTTGTTACTTCTTTAACCATCTCGCTCATTTCATCCATTCCGTATTCCTCTGATACGCCTATGGAATGTGTAATATGTGTTGCCTATCTGCTAGCGCCAACGATCATCTACAATTCAACCTTGCGGATAGATAAATCGCTACCAACAGATAAGACGCCACGTTATTTTGATTTCAGCCTACCTCGAATATTATTAGTCCTATTGTGTCACTAACACTCTCAGCACTTTGTTGTAGTATATTATTTGCTCACAGTTCACTCTTACAATTTCTAATTCTCGATATTTCCGAAATTCGGATGAAATATCAGAGCACTCAAAATTGCGTTGTTTATCAACACAGTGGCGTAACAGTTTTAGGGTATCTCTAACAATTTTTAAGTTATTTTGAAAAAAGCATATTTTTCAAAATTTAAATTTTTAAAAATTTTACTTTGAAACCAAATTTTTTCAAAAATAAACACTTTGAATCGATGAAACTTACAGACCATATAAACACAATACAAGTAAAATAATTTATGGAGCGGCAACGATTAATTTCATTTAAGTTGCTAATTAGGGGGTGGTCTTCCCGATTTTTTTTTGCAAAAACAAAAGGGACCAACTTTCTTTTGAGCGTAACGTGCTTAAATTTAATGCTAGGAACTTTTCGTAAAAACATAAATAAAGCTTTTTTAAACACTTTAAAAAAGTTTAAATGGGTTTTCCCCAAAAAGTGCTTAATTTTTTGGATATTTCACGTCGAAATGTTCTATTTGAAATTTGATGAATATGAATCTATATTTCATTGGCTATAACTCTGGTTCTACGAGATCCAGAGACCTAACGCGTACACCATTTTTTTTTACTTTTTTATAGGCTTAAATTTTTGCTAAGAACGGGTTTTTCGACAAATTACTTACTTTTTGAGTTATTTGCGAAAAACCGTCTAAAAATGTGGTTATTTTGTTGAAAAATGAACATATTCACTCGCAAATAACTCGAAAAGTGTTGACTTGGCGAAAAAGATCTATAGAACAAAAGTTACTTAAAATTAGTCAGTTTACCCATTTCCGGAGTTGTTTTGGACATATATTTTTCACCCCCAAGAGAAGGTTAAAGTCACCCCCAGGGCAAAATCACACGTCGGCACAATATCACTTTTTTTCTTTGACATGTAAGCTATGCGTATGCCAAATTTCATGTCAATCCAAGCGGTTCTTTAAAATTTAGAGCAAAAACCGTGAAAGAATGGACTATTGATAGTTTCCCACCATTAAACTTTAGCTTAAGAGCTAGTTGACTTTAGTCATAATTATACGTATGACGTCGAACATTAACATTTTTTTAATTTCGCATAAAATAAAAACTGATTAAAGGCAATAAAGTAAATATAAATAAAAACAGTTAAATTGTTAATAATTTTATAATACAACATTAAATTATTGGGCAAGAATAATTTCTGTGTTTTGAGACGTCGCATTCAGTCTTGTCAAAATGACATGGAAAATTAAGAAAAACTTTTTTGGACCTCATACGTATAATTGTGACTGAAGTCAACTATACGCCAGTCAATGGGAGCAAGAATAGGATATTACCTCCGAATTCTATCCTACTGCATGGATTTTAATGAAATTTTGGGCCTAGCCTCTACTTATCTACTAATTCAAAGTCTACCTTATGCCGATGTGTGCTTTTTCTTGTGGGTGGTTCCTACCCCTTCTTGGGAATGGAAACTTTTTTGGTTAAAATTACCACGGAATTCACTAGAGAACCTAATTCTAAGCAAAAACTGCTCTATAATTTTTTTTGAAAACTCAATATTTTTGAGATATTCGTGGTTGAAAATTGGCCATTTTCATTCGAACGTTTTTTTTGCGAATACCTTAAAAACTATACATCCCACGAAAAAAACTATATTTAACATTTGTGTAGGTTATAAAAAAACAAAGAGACACTTGCCTTCATACATCTTCTAGTTATAACACAGAAAGAGATATGGTAGGTGAAAATAGTTTGTTTTTGGTACATTTTCAAATTGGTATATTCAACTTGAAAGAACAAGAAACGGTCGATTTTAGGTGTATACTGCTACTAATATCTTTTGTAGTGTTTCAAAAGACCTTTAAAATGAGCTATATTAAAGATCCATTACATTAAAAATAAGAGAGTTATGCTGCAAACAAAATTGATAACTAATGTATTTAAGAAAAAATGAGAAGTAATTTTAACCCCTATACACCAAAATATAAATGCATTGTTTTCGTTCCACAATACCTTTTATTATAGTGTTATTTTTATGTTAAAAAAGTTGGACGGGTTTAAAATGAATGATTTTTGAAAAAAAAAAAAATCAAATTGTAGAAAGCATTGTTAAATTTTCTTAAAAATCTTCCTTTTTCTCCATGTAACTTGAAAATTATAAGAGATATAGCAATGAAAAATAAAAAAAAAGTTTTTTCCGCAAATCGCCAGGAAATTTTGACATTCCTGTCAAAATTTCTTGAAGAAAAAGTCAGGACTTCCTTACTGTAAGGAAATGTCATTTCCTTACTGCAAGGAAATGATATTTCCGTACAGTTGTTAGTGTTCTACATAAATGATAGAAAATTATTAATAATCCATAAAACGTCTGTATGCATTTTCGTACTTTTCTCTTGATTTCTTTGGCAATAATTCTAATGAAGCAGTATTCACTGCCTCAACCAGCTCTGGAGGAGTCCCAGGAATGGAAATTTCATCATCACTTATCATTTTACTTTCGAGAACACCAGCAATTAAATTTATAAGCGTCAAGTTTGACAATTCAACCTCAATACGTTTCCATAGTAACCCAAGTAATTTTATTAGGAATTTCAAAGCACCATTTATTTGGGAATAAAATTATCGCGTTTTTTTTTAAATCAATCAAGATCTGTCGAATTTTAAACGATTTGCGGAAAAATAGTATGTTTACCTCGTAGGAAAAGCCACATTCCTGGACTCTGTGTTGCTAAGTATCGGCTTGCGCCTCGACTTAGCAATCTTCACAGTCGTCCAGGAATGTTAAGCTTTTCCTACCCGGTAAACAATGTACTATTATCTGAGAAAGACCTACATTTTTGTGTGGTATCTTTTTTTCGTATCTCTTATATTTTTCGAGTTACATCGAGGAAAAAGAAGATTTTTATGAAAATTTAAAAATGCGCTATATAATTTGATCTTACTTTTTTCAAAAGCCATTCATTTTAATCCAGTCTCTTTGAACAGAGAAATAACACTATAATAAAAAGTTTTGTAGAAGGAAAATTATGTATTTAAATTCTGATGGTTGAGGGGTTAAATATACTTCTCATTTCTTCTAAAAATACATTAGTCATCAACTTTTTTGCAGAATATCTCGCTTAGTTTGAATATAATCGACATTTAGTATTGATCATTTTAAAGGTCTTCTCAAGCACTACAAAAGTTATTAGTATCGTTATACACCTAAAATCGACAGTTTCTCTGTTATTTCAAGTTTAATACACCGATTTGAGCATGCAGCGAAAAAAAAAACAAACTCTTCTTACAACGAATCTCTTTGTTTTTTTTTTATAACCTACAGAAATATTTTATACAGTTTTTTTGTTAGATGCATTGTTTTTAAGGTATTCTCAAAAATCCGTCCGAGAAGGTGTCATTTTTCAATGAAAATGGCCAATATTCAACCACGAATAACTCAAAAAGTATTGAGTTTTCAAAAAATTATTTTAGAACAGTTTTTATTTAAAATTAGGTTCTCTAGTCTCTTCCGTGGCTATTTTAACTAAAACAGTTTTCTGCCCGAGAAGGGGTGGAAACCATCCTCAAGAAAAAAGCGGACATCAGCATAGGGTAGACTTTGTTTATTGAGCTATTCCCTATTTACTCTGAAAATATCAAGTAAATCGATGTAGTAGGATAGAATTTGGAGCCAAAGACCCTCATTGACTGCCCTACTAGCCAAGTTTAAGAACAAGCTTTATTTCGTACTATCTCACAACTTACTATTATCTATCACAACTACAATTATCGCACAGACTTGGTAAAAGAAATAAAACAACAAAGAGTAAAATGGGTAGGACCTGTATGGAGAGTGGGGCCAAATACAACAATATACTCGACGTTAGAGTATATATGGAGGTAAGAGAAGACGGGGTGGGCCTAGATCAAAATATCTACGAGAAGTGGAGGACAATCTAAGAAGGACCGAAATTAGCAATTGGAAAAATAAAAGAGAAAATAGATAATTATGGAGAGATATTACTAGCAAAATATAAACAGAGAAAGGATGATTGGTCTACCCCGAGAAATAGACTTAGAGAGATTTTATAAAGCGGTGAAATCCCTCAATGGGGTGTGTGTCTGTTTAACCACTGTATATGGGCCAATAATTAATTTTTACCTTTTTAAATTTTGCGTTTTAAGTTTTGATATAATTCAATACATAGTGTATTGTATTAATATGTATAAAAGTTTAAATCCATCCTAATATACTGCATTATTTTTAAATCTACTTCAAAGCCGCAAATTTACAGCATATGAACATACCATTAGCATAACATTTACCATTGAATGACATTAATTTTCAATTTGTTTCGTGTCCAGTAGCACCTGCAGGTACCGATGAAACGATGCAATCAACAGATAAAGAGGTGAACAAATCTTAGTTAGCTCGAAGGTACAAAAACACTATAAATCCTGGTAGTCACGATAAATATGTCTAATTCGCACAGCCAAGTCGCAAAAATTTAATGCTGCTCGTGTAATTCTGTCCACCAAAGTGTTCCAGATTTCCTGATAATCGAGCTTGCGAATGCAACTGGGCATTGGCTGATTTACGCCGAAAGCTAAATTGGAGAAAAACACGGATCAATCGATTAAGGCCGTGTTAAATACAGGATGTATCTTTTAAGGTGATTCATATGTTAACTTTTTATTCTTGTGGAATGCAGTCAATTGATTTCGGCTGATGTAAATACAATTCATTGAGATTTGTCAACCTTTCGGAAATTTTGTTTTTAAGACATTCTCAAAATGTATCTTTAATTAAACTGTTTACATTTAGACAAAACTTTTAAAAAACCTATTACTCGTGAATAAAAATTAATTCCATTCACTTTGATGAACACAAAGACATAACAATTAAACATAATATATATTTTCACACTACACTAACTCAAGGTCAGTTCCACCATGACGTTTTCTCAATGGTGTGATATATGTGCAGAACTTTGTCATTGTAGAGTAATTTCTGTTTGTCTTGTGTGCCCTGAGTCCATTTAGTTTTACGTACGCAAAGTTTATTAAATCTATCTCAAGACATCATCATCATCATCAGCCGTTTTGATTCCACTGCTGGAGATAGGCCTCCCGTAAGACATGAATTTGATCTGAAGACATACGTTATTCGATATATTGTCAAATTAACAACCTTTGGTTCTTTGGTGTGCTACAGGACTTAACAAGTATAGCAGAGATAAAAAAGCTCATAAAATAAAGCTTTTAGAGCGTCTTTGAGTAGACTATGAACAGGATGATGAGAGTTCATTAAAAAACAATATCCAGGAGTTTTAGACTAAATACGATACTGACTTCTAGTCTAGGACATAGACGATTGGTATAGCTTAATTTTATTCATTTGATTTCTAGAAAAGCCTAGGCGTCATATTGATTGCAATATAGATGCCTCCAACTAAGAGGCTGCTTCATAAATTTCTATGATTTATACAATATTTATTTGAAGCTGTTTATATTTCTCTTGATTCAACAAACATCTTTCTCATTTTTTTATGAGTTAATTTTGGTCTTTTGTGGAATATCCCACAAGAGTTGTTTTGAGTATTTACATAGTTTACAGTAGATGATTAAAATATAAGCATGGGAAAAACATCGTAATATCTAAAAATTAGAATAAAATAAAAAATATGAAAAAAAAATTTAAGAAACGCTTTTCTTTAGTTACGAGTGACTAAAATTAAAAACATTAAAAGAATCAACTAATAAGAAAAAAAATTTAAAAAATTGAAAAAATCTAACACATTCGTCAAAGAAAAACTTGGCGCGTCTTCATTAGGGATGGAAAAAACCTACCGGTTTTTTTAATTCGCAATAACCGGCTGTACCGGTTGTTTTTTTGTCCCAGTTATAACCGGTTTTTTTTAAGTAAAAACCGGCTATTAGGTTTTTATGGTGATTAGGATTAGATTAGGTATTATTTTGGATCCCAATCATAATTATTATTCTCAAGTAATTATTCCAAACAAAACCATAATTCAAATTTTATTTTATAAATACAGAAGCAAACTGAAAGTGCAAACTCACATCAGCCAGAAACAATTAACTTTTATTATAATATTTAGTTGAAAAGGTACTTGTAATCATAATATTTACATAAGAAGTGATCTGGTTGAAGTAGACCAAACATCATCTATTTATCACACTTGACTCTTGACATTGAAAGTGGGTGAATGGCTTTTTCTGGTTACCAATAATAATGTTCTTACTATGAATATTTCCTACGTTTTCAAAACGATATACCCATACAGGAAGTATTAAATGAGTTAAAATGTACCTATTATACAAATATACAAACGTGTTAAAAGAAATACATGATAAATTTTTTTTGATGGTAGTAAAAATAAAAGATAAATTGCATTATCCAATTTATTTTGAAGTAAAATATTTATGTTGATATTATTTTTTTTAAATTTTAAATTTTTTATAAGTTGAAATGTTGGGGTTAAATTGTATATTATTCCAATACGTATATATTAATCTTATGCTATATTATATTTAATAATAATCCATAAATATATAATAATAATAAAATAATAAATAAATATAATAATTAATAGAATAAAATGGTTTTATTAAATTATTGTGTTTTATTTATATTGATATTGATGTTCTTTCGATAGCACTAATTTTGATCATGTTGATATCCAGTATCGAGTCGAGTGGAGTATCGCAAACTAAAGTGCATTGTAAATGTAACCTATTGGTTTAAAAAAACCAAAAAGCGGTTTTTGGAAAAACCGTTTTTTTTTGGCCGGTTATAACGGCCAGGTTAAACCGTAAGCAAAAAACCGGTATAACCGAAAACCGGTGTCTTGTCAAAAACCGCCATCCCTAGTCTTCATCGAATAAACGGTTTTCGCCCCATGCTTTTCTTTGACGAATGTGTTAGATTTTTGCAATTTTTTTTTATTTTTTGCTTTTTAGTTGATTTTTTTATAATATTTTAAATTTTAGTCACTCGTAACTAAAAAAAAGCGTTTCTTAATTTTTTTTCATATTTCTTTCATATTTTTTTTACTTTTTAGCCTTACACTTTTAAAACATTAAAATATATCGTCATGTTTATTAAAATACATGTATAAAATATATCGTGCACTAACATGAAAAGTGGTCGGAATCAGCAAAAATTTGAAACTTTATTGTTTATTTATGAAGCATAACGTAAAAAGTGAAATTATGTTTAGTTTATATAATTAGCTACAATCTGTAAAAGTTTCAAGTTTCTTCATTGTAAAAACTAGCGAATTTAAGCATATTATGTTAAAATGGTTTTTTATTTAAACAATTAATAATAAAAAAAAAAAAATTATTGACTATTCGTGTATTGTTTTCGCGAATGCATATGCCTGCAAATTTTCAGTCATTTGCCCCAAACGATTGAGCTAAAGAAAAGCATTTAATTAATATGCGAAAACGAATTCTAATGTTCATTGTAGCACAAAACATCTCTACTGGTGGTTTTTCTAAGACTACGATAAAAAGACGAATTTTTTTAATTCGAGTTTTGGTTGAAGTTTTATTTCGTATCGTATTGAAATTTGACACGAATAAGCGCCGACTTTTATATAAACAAATATATGAGCGTTCAAAATTTGAAAGTTTATTGTTTATTTATGAAGCATAACGTAAACAATTAACGTAAAATGTGAAATATGTATAGTTTATATCCTTAGCTACAATCCGTAAAAGTTTCAAGTTTTTATATTGTAAAAAACAAGAGAATTTAAGCATTTTCCATTAAAATCGTTTTTTTAACAACTATTAACCTTTAACTACCCGCGCATCAAGTTATAACATAACTACACGCGTGGCGTACTTTGTACGCCACAAGAAAATACACTTAAAAACAGCGGATTTGTTTAATTTTTTTTTGAAAAAATACACTTAGTTCTTTGTTATAAACCTTATTCGGCATCAGTGAATACTTGGAGTTCCTTTTCAGTAATCCAATTGGGATTTATAACTGGAATCATGGAATAACTGGATTCCATGATAAATAAAGTTACTAATAAATTTTTTTTTAAATGTGATTTTCTACAGGAGGAAAAGTATTGTTTACAAAAAAAATATATTTTTTGTCATAATGACTAAAAAACAATTAAAATATGTACTTATATTACGACTTCTAGTAATATAATCCTGGGGTATATTGTCCACCACCGGAAACAACAAATAATAAAATGTAAATTACGATCTTTCCAGAACGCCGACTGTAACGAAACTAAAACCAAATTGTAAAGCACATTCCAGTGATAGGTTAGAAAAATAAGCAAGGTCAAAAATTAAATTTTTAAATATATTTCCAGTAGAATTCTTATATCTGGCGTACAAAGTACGCCATCGCGTGTAGTTAAAGGTTAAACATAAAAAAAATTTATTGACTATTCGTGTATTGTTCCCGCGAATGCATATGTCTGCAAATTTTCATTTATTTGCATTGGAGAAAATGCAGTCAAATTAACGTCTAAAGATTTGACGCAAACTATTGAACTAAAGAAAAGCGTTTAATAAGTTGCAACTCAAAATAAGAATATTACTTTCATATGTGTTTTGGGTACTGCTGTATGGGGGGAGGCCTGGACCTTAAAGAAATAAATAAGCGATCGACTCGAAGTATTCGAGATGTGAACTTACCGAAGAATATGAAAAATAAGTTGGGTTTACCGAATAACAGATATTGAGGTCCTCATAAAGATTAAAAATGAAAAGGAAATCATGAATACGATTAACATTAGAAGTTACAATATCTCGCCACCTTATGCGAAGGGATAAATATTATGTGTTGTTAAAAACCATAATGCAGGGAAAAATACAGCGAAAACGAGATATTGGAAGAAGACGCATCTCATGGCTCAAAAATCTGAGGAAGTGGTATAATTGCAGTTACATTGACTTGTTCGGAGCTGCAATTCCCAAGGTGAAAATAGCTGTGATCTGTGATGATTACCAACTTCTTTAGAGGAGACGCTACCTAATGAAGATCAAAAACATTGCGGGTTTCGATTCAATATCAAATAAACAATACATCATTAATAGGCAAAAAACCTCCTGTGCGACCCTGTAGGGTCAGCAGAAATTATGTGTCATAGATTTAGTATTTAAAAATAACTTTTGATATTACCATGTTATTTCTGTTATTAGTAGGTATACATTAATTGAAAAATTTGGAAAACTTAGTTGGATACTTAAGAACCGCTAAATACCCCAATAGTACATCCGTCCTATCATGACATATGGATATCAAACCTACACCCTAAACGAGGCAAATGTGAATAAACTAGCCATAACAGAAATAGTCCTGCCGCCAGGGGGGTACAACGGTCTCCTTTATTCAGATGGACTTACCCAAGTTTTTTTATGTATTTTGACCCGTAGGACACGAATTTTTTGGGTATAGTTGGTTCGCTAAACTCAGACACAATTGGTTAGTTATTAGGTAATTTTATCAATTTGGTAAAATTGACAAAAAAAAACAATTACTGATTAGTTAATATTTGAAGAGCTCGGGGCAATAAGGGACCTAAGCCACATTTTTTGAAATTTAAATATTTTAGTAAAACTGGCTCTGTAACAATGATCTCAAGCCACCAGCGAAGTTTTACGGCTATTGGGCAATAGATGTGGCCACCAGGCTATAACGATCTTGTTGCCAACTTGCAAAATCATGGAAAATTTTTAAGCAAGAACGTCATAAGCCACAATAAAATCAACATGGCGACACGGTGTCGCAGAGTGTTGAAAGAAAAAGAATTATTTTATAAGGAAAAATACAGTAGTTCAGGTTCGGATTTTGACTCTGACGATTCTGTAAAGGATCGAGAATAATCTCCGCACACGAGTTCCAGTGAAAGTATTGAATCTTCTCCGAAAAAGGTAAGTAAACATTTTAGTGGCTTGAGACCTTCTTGCTGTAGGATATGTGGCTTGTGTCTTAATAAGTTATAATAACAATAAATTTACTTTTTTAGTAAAACGTAGCCATAAATAACCTATTTTAAATTTTTTATTGATAAAGAGCTATTAAGACTAATATTCTATTTAAATTCGTTTGTCAATAACACGTTTTAAGACCAAAAAAAGTATTTTATTTAGTAGGTGGCTTGGTCCCTTCTTGGTTCGATAGAGAAATCCCAAATTCCATATTCATTAAACAAACATACGCTAAATGGAGCGTTTGATGAAGTAAATGTTGGTAAGAATGTTGTAAAGTTTGGTGACAACAAAAAGCTTAAAAACATATATATGGAGGACCAATAGTACTGAGCATCAAAAAAATTCAGGATACAAAGAAACTTTTACAATATATTGCTCTCGTAAACCAGCAGTTTAATCTCAGTATTATTGGAATCAGTACAAGTAACATTGAACAAGACTATAACCAAGTTGATGAAGCAGAGGAAGTAGACAAGGATGATGAAACCCGATTTTTTTTAATAAAAAATAATATTTTAGGTGTATTCTTGATTTTAGAATGACTCATTTTGTTATTTTCAAAAAGGACATAAGCCACATTTATTTTTTTAATAAATTTTTTCTTAACAAATGCAGTTTCATTTTGTATGATTCTTTGAAAAAATATATTTAATAATTTATTATGCATGTAAGGAATTAAGGTAAACATTATAAAATATAAAAATATGATTTCAGGATTTAGTCAAAAACTTTAAACGTGATTTACTCAAATTTTTCAAATGAGGCTTAGGTCCCTTATTGCCCCGAGCCCTTCAATTACGAAATAGTAATTTGCTAATTTTGGCAAAATTGGTCAAAAACAAAAAAATTACCTACTAAAATCACTAGGCAGTTGTGTCTGAGTTTAGCTAACCGACTATAACAGTTGTTGATCCGGATGTCGATAAGATTGTTATAAACACCGAACTAGAGGATATCCATAACAGCGATTTTTGCAAAAAAAAAACATATTTTTGTATTTTTTGTGTCATTCTAAGCAAAAAATGTTTTCACAAGTTTTTTCGTAGGATGCATAGTTTTTGCGATAAACGCGGTTAAACTTCCAAAAAATCGAAAAATTGCAATTTTTTAACCCGAATATCTCTTAATTAAAAAATAAAATAGCAATTACGCTTACCGCATTTGAAAACTCAAGTCAAATTCTATCGGTTTTGATTATTTGCATTGCTAAAAATTAATATTTTTATTGTTAAAGAAAGCTATAAACACATAGTTCTTGAGTGACGTTTTTAATGGATTTTCCATTTAAAATCGCACGAGTGGGCTCACCTACAGTTGAGTCCGCGAGTCTTTACCCGAGCGTCATTAATACCTGGCGAGATAAAACACATACTTTTTATCTAGCATCACCCTCTTCCACGCATGAAATTAATGACAAACCAGCTAACGCTTGTTATTAAGTAAAATCACATGATTTTTTTTATGAACGATTAAGACTCAGTGCATTGAAAAGAGATAGGTACAAAGAAAGACGATTGAGAATATCTTCACATATTTTAAGTACAATTTCTGGCGTTTTGGTTTCTTTACTTTTGTGGCTGTCAGTTTGTTAAATTTTTTGCTGTTATTTTGTCGAATTTTTCCATTTTGAAGTTTTTTTAGTATACAAACAGTTGTTTTCACAACTAATTTTATATTGGAGTTAGAAATTTTGTGATAAGTTTTATGTTATTTTACGATAAATTTTGACAACGTACAAAGCTAACCTCATTGTTGACACAGTCGAATGCTTGTGTTTAAGGTTCTGCCAAAGTGAATAAAATAACAAAAAGAAAGTAAGTTATTGAATTTTTTTATAAATTGTTTATTTATTTATTAATCAATGATAATAAAATAATTTATTAAGCTCCTTCAAATGTAGCTGTAATTATGCACCAAAATTTTAAGGCAAAACTTAAATTTGACATTTTATTTATTTGATAACGTCAAATTTTATACTATAACCCGTGATCGGAATAATACACACTTTCTGTCGCGTTTAGTAAATTTTCGACTTATTTCGTATGCTTTAATTGATGACGCACGTGTAAAGACTCGCGGACTCAACTGTACAAACAGGCAATTTATACGTACCATGCATTAAAACGCATGCATTGCGCACGGGAAACACTATTTTTTTATAGTTTTGTTTGACAATAAAACAATTAATTTAAAGCAATGCAAATAATGAAAACCGGTATAATTTTACTTGAACTTCACAAATTGCAATTTTTCGATTTTTTTTAAGTTCAACCGCGTTTATCTCGAAAATTATGCATCCTACGAAAAAACTTTTAAGAACATTTTTTACTTAGAATAACCCAAAAAATACAAAAAAAAAATGTTTTGTTTTGAGAAAAATCACTGTTACGTAATTCCTCAAGTTCTTTTTTTATAAGAATCTTATCGACATCCGGATCAACTGTTACCCAAAAAATTCGTACTCTACGGGTCAAAGTACATAAAAAAACTTGGGTAAGTCCATCTGAATAAAGGAGGCCGTTATACCCTGCCTGCCGACAGGACTAAAAGCGCAATGGAAAGAACAATGTTAGGTATGCGACTATCAGGAAAAAGGGGTAACGACTGGGTAGGATCAAAACAGAAGTCGATGATACAACAACAAAAATTGCCAACTCAAATGGAGCTTCGTATGACACACTGTTAACCAGAGAGAACAACGTTGGAACGCCACAATACAACATTGGAGACAAGATGATATACAAAGAATTCTTCTTCTTTTGGTGCCTATTCGTTTCGAATATTGGCGATCATTCTGGCTATAATTATTTTATTAACTGATGCTTTAAATAGATAAGTTGTTGTAGTGGAGAACCATTTCCTCAGGTTCTTTAACCATTATATTCTTCTTCTCCCAATTCCTCGCTTTCCGAATACTTTTCTTTGAAGTATTACCTTCAGTAATCTGTATTTACTGCCCTTTCTCATGATGTGTTCGAGATATTCTAACGGTCTTTTTTTAATGGTATACATTACCTCTCCTTCTTTCTCCATTCTTCGTAATACGGTCTCGTTGTTTATCCTGTCCGTCCATGATATACTTAGGATTCGCCTGTATAGCCACATCTCGAAGGCTTCAAGTTTTTTCTCCATCGCTTCAGTGAGTGTCCAGGATTAAGCTCCGTAGTATAACATTGCGAAGATATAACATCGTAGGAGCCTTATTTTTATCTCCAGATTAAGGTTGTGGCTTTTAAAGAGTTTGGCCATGTTGTTGAATGCCCTCCTAGCCTTCTCAATTCTACATTTTATTTCTTGTGAGTGATCCCATTGTTCGTTTACTATACAGAGTGAGTCATGAGGAACTGTACATACTCCTACATACATAAATTAAATATTTGTTCAAAAAAAATTAATTTTTGTAATAAAAGTTATTTTTTTTAATCTATGGTTCACTTTACCAAACTTTTAATTATTCATAGTCAAATTTGATTTTTTTTATAAAAAATTAAGTAATCGTGTGGGGAAAAAATAAATATGCCATTGTAATTGCCTATTTGTCTAATTTGTACAAATCATATTAGAGTTTTCAAAAAGCGTATACAGGGCGAAATTTTTTCTAAGACCAAAACGAATTTATTTTTTAAATCCGGGCCTGATTTTTTCTTGTTTGAATAAATCAGTTGATTGGTGGTAACATAAATAAAATATTTGTTTAAAAAAAATTAATTTTGGTAATAAAAGTTAATTTTGTTAAATATATGGTTCACTTTACCAAACTTTTAATTCATAATCAAAATTGATTTTTTTTATAAAAAAATAAGCAATCGTGTGCGGAAAAAAATAAATATGTTATTTTAATTGCCTATTTGTCTAATTTGTAAAATTCATATTAGAGTTTTCAAAAAGCTTATACAAGGTGAAATTTTTTCTAAGACCCAAACGAACCAATTTTTTTAAAGCCGGACCTGATTTTTTTCTAGTTTGAATAAATCAGTTGATTAGGTGACAATAGTGTAACGATTGACAAAAATAAGAGACACATTGATCTGACCGTTCAAAAATTATGACGAATACAAATTTCTGTCAAAATGCGAAACTCGCCCTGTATATTATTAAACAATGGGAGCAGACACTTTTTAATGGTCATTTGTTATTCCCCATAGGGGCCTCTATACGAGGTAGGAGTATGTACAGTTCCTCATGACTCACCCTGTATACAAATAATAGCCGAAACAAATTTGATTGTACGTTGCTGAGGATAGAGACCAGTTGAAGGAGTTGGGAGAGGCCTGTGTCCAAAAATGGATGACAAAAAGCTAAGAAGATTAGTATAATTTAGACGCTGTCTCTTGTTTACGTTGTGAAACTGACCCGATTGACGATTGTAATGCTGAGTTTTCAATAAAGAACGAAAAAGTGAAGTTTTTTCGATGAAAGTGCATAGAAAGTCGATTGGGCTAGCCGGGTGAAGGTTCAACATCAGACATTTTTGGTGTTTTCGTCACAGCTTAAATACTTATCCATACCAGTGGTTTTGTTTACTAGAAGAAAAACTTAAAAATAAGGTCAAAAATATAGATTTAAATATATATTTAAATTTACAATGTTACAAAAAAACATGTTTGTCATTATTTTGGTGATTGTAATGAAAAGATGAATAGTAACTAGGTTTATAAATCTTTTGACAAAGCTAAATATTATTAGAAAATTTTGCCAATCTTAAACTACCTAATACACACAAAGAGTAAATGAGAAATTTACCTTAAATTTCGGCAACTGTATCTCATGTCCTTTTTTAATTTTCTGCTTGGTATAATAAATCAAATACCCCCACAAGAAAGTTTAATAAAGTCAGTAAAGCTTTAAGAATTTTTCTTTTAAGGATAAATTTATAATAATTTTATCCAACTTTACATACGAGATTACATCTAAGATTTTATGTATCCTATATGCCCTACTTCGTCGTCAACTTGTAAGCATTAGCGATTAATATCTGCGAACCCCTTAAGGAATTTGGGATTTCGAAGCGGTCTTGTTCTCTCGATAAAGTGTTTAATAATTCTGTTCAACCCTGTGGTGTGTTACTGAAACTATCAGATAAGTTCTGTAGCACAAATTTATTCCATTAAAAATTATTGCAAAACAAACCAATTATAAAAAGAAATTTTTAATCTTACTTAGGGGACTTATTTTGATCGATTATTTGAGACTTTATCAACGAAAACTTTTCGTTTATAAATTTGCAAAAGTCTGTGTGTTATTGCGTTGCCGCTCCTGCAATACTTAGACCAGATGTATCGATGGATTCATATGTAGTTTAGTCTTCTGAATCCAAATCTGAAAACGGCATTTCGAGGTCTCTAACCGTTTTCGAGATAATCGACCTCAAAATCTAAAATGTGACGTCACAATTCGGTTATTTCCTACCACGCACTAAACGTCAGCTGAAATCTTTGATTAGGAAGTAGGCTACTTTTTTAATCTGAACTTGTTAAGCAAAGCACATGTTATTATTTACATTTGAGTTTGACACTTCGTGAATGTCAAAGTAAATTTCAAATTATTTAGCTATTAATAAAATATAAATGACATTTTATAGTGAATTTAATTATTATATAAAATAATATGTGTAATAAATGTATAAAAATACAATTTGAGTATATTTTGAAAGCAGTAATACATATTATACTATATTAATAATAAATCAGTAGAAACGATTATATTTAAATTTGGTAAATTATAACTCCAATCGACCAGCGCACGACCACACAACTCGAAACACAAGTACGCAAATACGGTTGCGTGAAGCGTGGCGCAAAGTCGTGGAATTTACGAGACTCGCTCGGTCTGTAGATCCAAGTAAAGTTCATCGGTAAAAAGTATCTTTATCATGTATGTATTATTTATTTTACAATATTGGAAAATTGCTATTTAAAATGCGGTTTGGAATAAAAAAGTATGTTCTGATATATGAAATTACATCCTTCTAAT
Organism: Diabrotica virgifera virgifera; assembly: GCF_917563875.1. Classification (NCBI taxonomy): domain Eukaryota; kingdom Metazoa; phylum Arthropoda; class Insecta; order Coleoptera; family Chrysomelidae; genus Diabrotica; species Diabrotica virgifera. The sequence continues at coordinate 59,868,131 of NC_065448.1, read as the reverse complement.
GGAAAAAAATATTTGACGAATTTTCTCCAATTATGGATACCAACATCATTTTCATTTATAACTCTTGTATTTTTAATTTGACGAAGAAAAGTTATTCTTCATAAAAATCTCTTCTTGGTCTAAGATTTATGATGCAACCATCATGAATCAAATTTTATTAATTTTATACGAGGTATGTAAAAAATATTAATTTCGAATAAAGTATCTTTATAGTTCACAACATTTAAATTAGAATGATATACTTGTACATTAAAACATAATTTTTAATTCTAAACAGTTTTTCGTAATAGCAATTTTCTATATTATGAATTTAAATACGTATATAAACAAAGTTTTCGTTATGAAAATGCTCGCATTTGCAGCTTGTTTTTAAGATGGATTAAAAAATTTTTAACATTTTATTAAAATTGTTATCAAAAAACGATTTGAAAAAGTCCATTTTATTTTTAGCTTATAAACAATTAGAATAACTTTGACACTTTATATTATATGTCACACGCTTGAATGTAGGCTCACTGAAAATCTGATAAAAAATACACAATATAAAAGAAAATAGTTATTTACGTATTAAGTCAGTAAAGTTACTCTTTATCGAACGAGTCTGATATTAGCGAGGCGAATAACAGACGAGTTCGATAAAGAGTATTTACTGACGTGGTGCATACAAAATTTTATCGCTAAGAATTTAATATTGCTTTTAACACTTACTTACAATTTACAATTTAAGAACGTTTTTAAATTTAAGACGTAATGAACATTGCATGACAGTAATGACAGATGACTTTTGCATAATGGCCGCTTTCGATTTTTAATCGACTGTTATCAATATTGAATAATTAATAAATCGGTAAAATTTTGATTTATTTTATATGAATATAATTACAAACTACTACGGAATTTCACTTTTTGACATAAATTTAAGTAAGAATGTCGTACATTTTATACAATAGTTTTACTAATTAAAGTAAATAAATTGTAAGTTAACTCAAATAAATAATCGATTACTGCCATCGATTACTTAGATTCAATCTCGATTTATCGCGGCAGGTAAAGTAAAATTCTTCTTTGAGTACAATAAAGTGTTAATTTACTGCCGTAAATGATGGCAAATGAGTACAATAATGAATGATTAATAATGAATAAATCATAGTCCAATGGTTCATAAACATTAAGAGCTAAGAATGGAACAGATCGTATATGAATATCTATATTTTGTGACCTGATTTATGGATTGCATATGCAGTGAAATAATTAAAATTTATGACCCTTTAAAATGATGAAATATCCCGGAAAAATCAATTTATTCAATTGTTCTAAAGAATTTATTAAATTTTACAATTATTTCAATACAATTCTTTGAATTTTATTAGTTGAAGTACATTATTAAGATAAACATACAATAATTATAAATTAATATAGTACATAATATACAGTGATGAGCACCCTAATAACCGGCAAAATAGCAGAAAAATGGAAAACCTATTAAGTTGTGAGATAAAATGAAATGAATCTAATCGAGCTGGGAAATTTAGCGATATTAACCTTTAATTTATTTACATTATATTGACTGTTCCCATCTTTACACGTATCACAGTAAAACTGTCAATGTGACAGTTGTAGTTGCCAAACTCGGGCGATACGTCTAAAGGTGGGAAACAATCAATATAATGTAAATTAATCGGTTAATATCGCTAAATTTCCCAGCTCGACTAGTTTAATTTCTTTTTATCTCACAGCTTAAAACGTTTTCCATCGTGTGTGCTAGTTTGCCGGTTATTAGCGCGTTCATCACTGTATATATATATATTTCTTAATTTGATACAGCTTTAAAAAAAATGAGTGTACATGTACGAACGTTAGAAGTTATACTTCTATTATATGATTTCAATGAAATAAATATACTTTAAACAGTTTATTTGTATTTTATTTAAATATTAATCTAATTTTAGTACTTACTGCTTTCCAAAAAAGTTCATTAAAACAATACCAAAAATTAAAAAATGTAAGGCAAGGCAACAACATGAGGTGTTCCTAAACGGTCACCGTTCCAAAATATAACCACGCTAAACACTGCTTGACTACGGTTATCGGGCGATAACCGTATAAGTCAGTGTACTATGGCCGTAAAATTGGTACCAAATTGAATTATTTTGACAGATTGTACAAATAATAATATTATTAAGATTGCTTTTTAATCTTATTTTGATCATATTTTAATATGAAGGAAAATCCAAAGATACAAAAATTATAATTAATATATTTACTGAAAACACCAATACATTTTTTTACACCATATTTGCACTGATACATGGGTATAAAATTTGTAAGATTTAGCAACTAACTTCACACTATCTGTGTGCGCGTAGTTCATAATGTCGCTTTAATAAAAATTCACTATCAACATTTTTCTTAACCGCCCTTAAAGAAGTAAACTTCAAAAATCATTTTTATCTGTGGTTAGTCAAGCCATTATTATGGGAGTATGAGAGATACGACAAACCTTTTATTATTCAATGTTTTTCAATCGCTTGGATTGCCCATAATCAAAAAGTACAAGAAAATCCATTAAAATCGATTTGATAGATTTCGCATACTAATTTTGCAATGTAAATTAAAAAAATATCGAAATTTTTTAAAATCTTTTATAACCAAAAATAAATGATATTATAGAGGTTTGCTAATTTTTACGTATAAAAAGCACTTATTTCCTTACCGCTTCACAAGTTACTTTAGATGCAGTATTCCCCGCAACTAAATACACCACATTCAGCACGTACTGAAAAAAATATATATCGGCTGTAGCGGATAGTGTACGCGAAAATAAATAATAATCGATTCCTCCCTCGCCTTTATTAACAGCTTGGCTTGTATGCACCAACTTGGCATATTTTGCGTGAGGATATTTATTTAAAAGCATACAAAATTTGCAATTAGTGCAAGATTTGACGTCATCCGACCTCGAGAAGTCAGTCGATAAGCTCTTAATAAGCTTCCAGAAAATCCAATGTTGTCGAAAGAAAAAATGGTTTCCGATTGGGCCCAATTTTGGCTCAATAGATACGTGAATAAATAAAATGCACATATTTGCGGGTAATGACTAACCCGTATAGGTTCAAGAGTTGCCATTACATCAAGAAAAAACAATTGTTTTGTGTGGTTAATGGGCCTGTGTATTCGACTGTCCATAATTCTTTAACAGAGACCAACCAGAATGTTACTGTAAATGGAGACCGTTGTCGTGCCACGATAACGGACTATTTAGTACTTGAAATTAAAGCTCGTGGTCTCGACGATATTTGGTTCCAACAAGATAGCGCCACTTGCCATAAATACTATGAAAACATGGCTTTACTGCGAGAATGATTCGGTGATGATTTTATTTCACGCTTCGAACCAGTGAATTGGCCGCCTAGATCCTGTGACATCACACCTCTAGATTTTTTCCTTTGGGGCTACCTAGAGTCCAAAACCTAAATGAATATACCAGCCACGATTGAGATACTGGAGGCCAATATTACTTGAGTCATTGATCAAATACCACTCGAAATGCTCGAACGAGTTATCACGAATTGGAACTTTAGAATGTACCACCTTATTCACAGTCACGGCCCATATGTAAAAAAAATTATATATAAGAATTAATTTTACAGAATTAGTCCTGTCGCCAGGGGGGGTACAACGACCTCGTTAATTCAGATGGACTTACCCAAGTTTTTTTTATGTATTTTGACCCGTAGAACACGAATTTTTTGGGTAACAGTTGATCCGGATGTCGATAAGATTGTTATAGACCAAGAACTTGAGGAATCAAATAACAGCGATTTTTGGCAAAACAAAACAATATTTTGTATTTTTTGGGTCATTTTAAGCAAAAAATATTTCTACAAGTTTTTTCGTAGGATGCACAGTTTTCGAGATAAACGCGGTTGAACTTTGAAAAAATCGAAAAACTGCAATTTTTAAACCCGAATAACTTTTGATTAAAAAATAAAATAGCAATTCTGCTTAGCGCCTTTGAAAGTTCAAGTCAAATTATGTCGGTTTTGATTATTTGCATTGCTAAAAATTTATTGTGTTATTGTTAAACAAAGCTACAAACAACTAGTGCGTGAGTGATGTTTCTATGATTTCTCATTTAAAATCGAACGAGTAGGTAGAATAGGTACTAGTGCAATCAAGACTATTTCTACGTTACATGCGTTAAAACGCATGTAAAAGCACGGGAAACCCTACGTGTTTATAGCTTTGTTAAACAATAAAAAAATAAATTTTTACCAATGCAAATAATCAAAACCGATATAATTTGACTTAAACTTTCAAATGCGGTAAGCAGACTTGCTATTTTATTTTTTAATCAAAAGTTATTCGGGTTCAAAAATTGCAATTTTTCGATTTTTTTAAAGTTCAACCGCGTTTATCTCGAAAACTGTGCATCCTACGAAAAAACTTGTAGAAATATTTTTTACTTAAAATGGCCCAAAAAATACAAAATATTGTTTTGTTTTGCCAAAAATCGCTGTTATTTGATTCCTCAAGTTCTTGGTCTATAACAATCTTATCGACATTCGGATCAACTGTTACCCAAAAAATTCGTGTTCTACGGGTCAAAATACATAAAAAAAACTTGAGTAAGTCCATCTGAATTAACGAGGCCGTTGTACCCCCCCTGGCGACAGGACTAAATGGTTTTTTTGTATAATAATTTTTTTTTAAATATAATTAATTTGTTTTATTGTATCTTCCATTTGAAAAAATTACCTCTGCATGAATCACCCATTACTATATATTTTGTGTAAAATAATAGTATACATACATACATACATAATCGAAAACCTCTTATACCCGTAGGTGTCGAGGTGTAAGTACAAGGTTTCTTAAATTATGTCTACAAATTTACGCCACTCTTTTCTGTCTCTAGCTAGTTCTTTCGTCTCACTCCATGTCTTCCCTCTTTCTTCGAGAATTTCATTTATGCTTTTGTTCCATGTTTTTGTCGGTCGTCCTCTACGATTTTTCCCTATTCTTCTCGCCTCCCATATCTTCTTCACCTGTCTAGTTTCGTTCATTCTGAGCATGTGTCCCCACCATTTCAGTTTCTTTTCTTCTGCTTTTACCTTTAGTGATTTCGTTCCTAGTTCTTGTCTACTATCTTCGTTTCTTTTGTGTCTGTTTTTCTAAAACCCAGCACTTTCCTCAAGTATTTAGTTTCACTTGCTTGCAGTCGCTTTGTTTGTCTTTCGTCAAGTACCCAGTTTTCTGCCCCCTAGGTTAATACAGGTTGGTACACTGTTTGGTATAAGATCATTTTAATTTTTGTAGTTATTTCTTTTCTGTTCAAGACGTTTTTGTATAGTGCATGATATAATCTAGTTGCTGAGTTTATTCTGGCACCAATCTCGTCTTCCTGTGTCCCTTTGTTATTCAAACTTATCCATAAATACTTGAATACTTCTATCTCTTCGATTATATTTCCTTCAATGTTAATGTTTATTTTTGTGTTGACATTTGTTACTACCATCACTTTAGTTTTCTCGGTGTTTACTCTTAAGTTGTATGGTTTTAATTCTTATGTCCACATTGTCATGTTTAGGGAGCGGATTTACATGCGATCAATTTTGATGAAATATGCGCATATATATGCAGCAAAAAATTACGAAATATGCGCAAGATATGCACAAAAATTCAAAAGACTGCGCATTTTGAGAAACCACAAATGTTTTGTTCTATTCTATTGTAGGGGGTTCTTTTATAGGGAGGGCGGCAATCTTATTTATTATCTTTCAAATAAAATCATTATCTTTTATATATGCAATTTATTCACATTTTTTACAAAAACTGATAACCAGTAGTTACCTATTTAAAATAAAACAACAATATCACTATATTATATATCTTTTTTATAATTATAATTCCCTACAATGTTTTTTTCCAAATATTTGGGGAAAGAGAGATACCGGAGAAAGTAAAAACGGTAGTCGTTAGATCAGTAGTTAGACCGACAATCATGTATTGCAGCGAGACATGGACATTGACGGGGAGACAAAAATCCAGAGTCAATTCTATGGAAATGAGATTCCTAAGAAAAATAGCAAACAGAAAGAGGGCAGACAAAGTACAAAACGAAACAATCAGACAAAAACGGGGATGGACAACTTAGATGGTTCGGGCACGTGTGTAGAATGTCGAACGTGAGACTAACAAAACGAATGTTCGAAACGAGAGTGCAGGGGAAAAACAAAAGTTTCCTGGAAGACCAGGAGTTATGTAGGTAGATGAAATCAGGAAAGAAGTCAAAAACAAAGGATTGACATTGGAAACTGCAAGAAACCTAACACAAGATCGGTTAACATGGAGGCTACAATGCCAAATTCAACTCCACCAGCCTTAAAGGTAGAAAGGCTTAGGACTAAGTAAGTAAGTAAAGTTAAATGAGGAAGCAGCCAAATATTAGGCATTTATTAAAGAAAAAGAGGAAGAAAGCACTCTTAAAACTGACCATTTGACTACATGCTTTGCAGAATAGGTTTCCATTGCTGTAATGAAGCTCGGGAAAGGTTCTGATCCAGGAATAAACCAGGCTAGATTCTTTCGGCATATTGTACTATTCACAAACAGAAATATTAAACTAAAATTAAACATTCGCATTGACCGACAAGGTAAATAATTTTACTGATTTACGGGATCTGATCTAAAGCATGAATATTTCAATTTCAGTTAGAAAATTGTAAAACTAGGTGTAAATTCTCTTAACAATAGGGGATTTATATTTATATTAAAATATTTATATTAAAAGAATCATCAGAATTATAGGTACCTACTAAATACAGTGAGCACGTAAAGGTTGGAATAAATTCATTTTCTCGAGCACGGATGATTTTGGAAAAAAATCCCGAAACAGGTCAATTTTTATTTTTAAATTAAGATTTTTTGGCATATATATCATACTAGTGAGGTCATCCATCTGGGCGTGATGACGTCATCGATGATTTTTTTAAATGAGAATAGGGGTCTTGTTATAGCTCATTTGAAAGATAATTCAATTCTCTATTCAGTAGTGTAAACATTAGTATATTTATTCATACAGGGTGTCCAAAAAAATTTTTTTTGAATTAAATTTATTGACATAAAAAGAAGAATGTATGTATTTTATTTAATTCAAAATACATTTTACTGCTCTCAGAAAACAGAAAAAAATGTTTATTTAACAAATAAATATTGTGTTTTGCTTAAATTAAATATTAATGCAGCCACCCACCTGCCTCTCGACAGTTTGAACATTTAATTTAAGCGAAACGCAATGATTATTTTTCAAATAAATATTTTTTTTTGTTTTCTGAGAACAGTAAAATGTATTTTGAATTAAATAAATTACATACATTCTTCTTTTTATATCAATAAATTTAATTCAAAAAAAACTTTTTTGGACACCCTGTATAAATAAATATGTTAATGTTTACACTACTGAATAGAGAACTGAATTACCTTTCAAATGAGCTATCACAAGACCCCTATTCTCATTTAAAAAAATCATCGATGACGTCATAACACCTAGATAGATGACGTCACTAGTATGATATATATGCCAAAAAGTCGTAATTTAAAAATAAAAATTGACCTGTTTCAAGATTTTTTTCCAAAATTGTCCGTTCTCGAGAAAATGAATTTATTCCAACCTTTACGTGCTCACTGTATAATAAAAGTAAATAAAATTCGGATTTCCCGGTAAACCATCGTTCATCATTTTAACATCCTACAATCGTTTTATAACGGCGTACTATAAGCACTATAAGTTCTTTATGTAAAGATCGGCTATCTTCCAAGAAAAAATGAAAAGGCAGTGAATGAGCCGTCTCTATTCAGGTAGTTCTCGAATTAATAGATACGACAGCCTGTGCGGGAAATAATTTTTTTGGACTTAAATGTTTTTAGATAGGCACAAAATATGCATGTTTCTTTAAAAATATGCAAAATTTAGTAAAGTTCTCAAATACGCGAAATATGCATGCAATATGCATTTAGCATAAAATCCGCTCCCTAGTCATGTTCTTTTGAAAGTCTTTTTCTGTTTTTGCTATAAGCACTATATCATCTGTAAATACACATGCTTCTACTTTGACTACTTGCATATTTCTGTATTCTGCATATAGTCTGGGCTGATTATCGGAGAATAGGCCATTTTTGGGAAAAGTTATTTACCAGCAATTTTATTGCTGGAATCGAATTATAAGATCCTATTTATTAATAATATAGGTATGCAAAGTCCTCAGATAGTGTGCTACTTTTTTTATAAACAAAATGGCGCCCGAAAATCGTGTTTTTTTCAATTATTGCTCTATAACTCCGAAGATTTTAACTTTACAACAAAAACACTAAAATAAAAATTCACCGTGATTAAATTCTGCATAGAGACGTGTTTTTCCCGATCTGCTCCGACGAAAATTTTCCTCGGAAAATGCGGGTTTTCCCAACAAAATCTTTAACTTTCAAATAAAGTTTTAGATAAGTAATTATTTACCAATAATTAAATAATTTGGTGCCTTAAAAGCCTTCTTGGTTTAGATTATAGTTTCAGAAGCTGGTGAAAATTAAACGAATATTTTAGCAACAATTCAATTGTTAATTAATAATTTACAGTCGCAATAATAACCAAAATAATTATGATACACTAATCAAACTTTGAAATCTTATAAAGATGAGATGCCTATTTAACATTTTGTCGACAAAATATAAATTTTTTATTTTCTTTGCATAATCTTTAAATGTTAAAAAAAATAGTTATAAACAAATTAACGTTTCTCAGAAAGTTTTTATTACACTATAATTTTAAGAAATAGCTAAAATGCGCATTTCAAATGTCTTGAAAATGAATGCCTTAAAACTTTTTTGCAACCATTTGCAAAAAAGTTATGAAACAGCAAAATAAACATAAGATTACTACGGTATTTATATATTTTTTAATTCTTTCAAAGCGTAGAAGTGAGTTTAAAGTACAAGCTAATTATTTATAAAAAAATATCGATTATCAGTTTAATGGTTATATTTTAATTAAAGATTATAATTATATTTTTTTGTAATTTGCATGCGCGAAAGTATAATAATACAGTACCGTAGCTACCCGCCCACATACACAACTCGCGCGAGTTTAAGCGTGTCAGTCGCTTCGAGTGAACATTTTATCTCCGGCTCTGTCTCAAGCCTACTTTCGCTGTAAAAATTACAAAAAAAAGTATTTTTAATCTTTGATTAAAATATAACCATTGCACTAATTTTTGACATTCTTTGTGAGTAACTAGATTGTACCATAGACTCACTTTTAAGCTTTAAAACAATTAAAACAAATTGTAAACAACGGAGAATTCGTATATTTACTTTGCTGTTTCATAACTTTTTTGCAAATGGTTGGAAAATTTTTTAAAACATTCATTTTCAAGACCTATGAAATACGCATTTTAAGTATTTTTTAAAATTATAATATAATAAATAATTTCTGAGAAATGTTAATTTGTTTATAACACTTTTTTTAAACATTTAAAGATTATGCAAAAAAATGAAAAATTTATATTTTGACGACAAAATATTAAATAGGCATCACACTTTTATATTCTTTCTAAGCTTGATCAATGTCTCATGATTATTTTGGTTGTTATTGCGACTGTAAATTGTTAATTTACAATTGAATTGTTGCTAAAATATTCGTTTCATTTTCACCGGCTTCTGAATTTATAATCTATAACAAGAAAGCTTTTATTTCACCAAGCTATATAATTATTCATAATTAATTACTGGCCAAAAAATTTATTTGAAAATTCGATATTTTGTTGGGAAAACCCACATTTTCCAAGGAAAATTTTCGTCGGAGCAAATCGGGAAAAACATGTCTCTATGCAGAGTTAAATTGGGGTGAATTTTTATTTGAGTGTTTTTTGTGTAAAGTTAAAATCTTCGGAGTTATAGAGCAATAATTGAAAAAAATACGATTTGTCGGCGCCACTTTGTTTATAAAAAAAGTAGCACACTATATGCGGACTTTGCATACCTATATTAATAATATATAGGATCTTATAATTCGATTCCAGCAATAAAATTGCTGGTAAATAACCTTTCTTTGTACTTTACTAATTAGACCAGCGTATTATAACTATTTTTTTTTCAAAATTTAAAGATTATGCAAAAAAAAAGAAAAATTTATATTTTGTCGATAAAATATTAAATAAGCATCTTATCTTTATAATCTTTATAAGTTTGATCAATGTATCATGATTATTTTGGTTATTATTGCGATCGTAATTTGTTAATTAACAATTGAATTGTTGCTAAAATATTCGTTTAATTTTCACCGGCTTCTGGAATTACAATCTATACCAAGAAAGCTTTGATGTCACTAAGTTATTTAATTATTGATTAATAATTACTTACCTAAAACTTTATTTGAAAATTAGAGTTTTTGTTAGGAAAACCCGCATTTTCCGAGGAAAATTTTCGTCGGAGCAAATCGTGAAAAACATATCTCTATGCAGAATTTAATTGCGGTGAATTTTTATTAAGGTGTTTTTGTTGTAAAGTTAAAATCTTCGGAGTTATAGAGCAATAATTGAAAAAAATACGATTTGTCGGCGCCATTTTGTTTATAAAAAAAGTAGCACACTATCTGCGGACTTTGCATACCTATATTATTAATATATAGGATATTATAATTCGATTCCAGCAATAAAATTGCTGGTAAATAACTTTTCCATGAATTTTGCTAATTAGCCCAGAGTAATAACAGAATTAATTTTTTTTATTGTGTCTTTCATTTGAAAAAAGTACCTCTGCATGAATCACCCATTACTATCTATAGACCAGGGCGGATCTGTGAAAAAACGTCTAATATTGGATGTGCGAGGTGGCATTCGGATTTTTACGTAGAAAGTTAGGTGACAGTTTTAATAATTATAATTGACTTATGCTCCTACTCAAATATGCTCGGAACATTCATAAAAAAATTAAAATATATAAAAATTTCGAAAAAACATCGATTTTTTTCTATTTTGTGTGCTTATAACTTTAAAACGATTCATTTTGGAAAAATTTCGTTAAAAAATAAAATAGAGATAATTAAATTTTGTATCATATTCGGCCGGTTAAAAATGTCTTAAATTATTAACCTTTTTGCAAAATAGCAATAAATACAAAATAACGGGGCAAAATAAGCCTGTTTTTATTCAATGTTTCTCAACTACTTTGGTTGCACTTAGAACCTTCGTAATTCACTTAGAAAATTCTTACAACATACTTAAATCATCCACCAAATGTCATTAATAGATTTTGCATAATATTTTGCAATCTAAATTTTTTTTTTAAAAATTAAAATTTTTTAAAAAGTTTCTGAACAAAAAGTAGACTATTTATAAGTTTGCTCATTTTTTTTAAATACAAAGAGGCGCTCTACTTATCTAATACACTTTACAGAACTAAAATTGGATTATTTAAGCGGCCTCGGCACTGTTTTAAAGTTATAAACAATTTTTTGGCTTATAAACAAATAGAGTGAGGGCGTTTGTGGAATAAATTCATTTTTCAGTTATTTATCAAATAAAATTTTTTTTCTGTTTTTGGACAGCAGTAGAATGTATTTCGAATTAAATAAATTATATACTTTCTTCTTTTTGTCTCAATTAATTTAAAAAAAATATTTGGGCACCCTGTATAAATAATTATGTTAATGTCTATATTAATGAATAGAGAATTGAATAAACTTTCGAATAAGCTAGCACACGACACCAATTCTCATTTAAAAAAATCATCGATTACGTCATCACACCCAGATGGATGACGTCACTAGCATGATATATATGCCAAAAAATTATAATTTAAATATAAAAATCGACTTCTGTCTAGATTTATCTCCTGAGTCGCCCATTCTCGAGAAAAGTAATTTATTACAAGTCATACGTCCTCACTATATTTGTTTATAAGCCAAAAAATTGTTTATAAATTTAAAACAGGGCTGAGGCCGCTTAAATAATCCGATTTTAATTCTGTAAAGTGCATTAGATAGGTAGCGCGCCTCTTGATATGAAAAAAAATTAGCAAACTTCTAAATGGTCGACTTTTTGTTCAGAAAGTTTTTAAAAAATTTAGATTGCAAAATTATTGTGCAAAATCTATTATGTCCATTTTAATGAAATTTGGTGAACGGACTTAGTATGTTGTAAGAATTTTGTAAGCGAATTACGAAGGTTCTAAGTGCAACCAAAGTGGTTGAAAAACATTGAATAAAAACAGGCTTATTTTGCCCCCTTATTTTGTATTTATTGCTATTTTGCGGAAAGGGTAATAATTTAAGAAATTTTAAACCAGTCGTATATTATCATGTAAAATTCAGTTACCTTTATTTTATTTCCCTAGGACTTTGTTCCAAAATGAATCGTTTTAAAGTTATAAGCAATAAAAGTTGAAAAAAATCGATGTTTTTCGAAATATTTAAATATTTAAATTATTTTATTAATGTTCCGGGCATATTTGAGAAAGAAAATAAGTCAATTATAGAGTATAGCCCGAAATAAACATTACTGAAACTGAAACATAGGTTTCTTTACGCTGTCATACCCAAATTAACTTTTATAGACCTGCCAAGTAATTCTTAACAATTATTAATAATTAATAATTGTTAAGAATTACTTGGCAGGTCTGTACCAGTTAATTTGGGTATGACAGCGCACAGAAAAAGAAACCTATGTTTCAGTTTCAGTACTGTTTACTTCGGGCTATACTGTAATTACTGAAGTTTTCACTTAATTTTATCTGCAAAAATCCGAAAGCCACCTCTCACATCCACCTCGAAACAGATGCGTCCTGGTCTAATATTATGTGTAAGCTAATAGTAATGCATTTTAATTTTTATATTATAAATTATTGCTTAGAATTTATTATAATATAAGAGAAATAAAGTCTCACGGAAAACTTGACTCCAGAAAATTGTATCCCGAGATGATCCTGTGATTATCTCATGTTGCCGATATTCAACTACCAATTGGGGTATGTTGAGATAATTACAAAACACATTAGCGGTTTAAGCGCATCTGCTTTGCATTTTGGTAATTTATACTTTATGAGATTATAATGAATGCAATTATGTTTGTCTCAAAACCAACCACTTTAGCATTACCTACTTTAATACGGTCTATAATTCATATTGTTTCAACAGTAGACAACGAACTAATTAGATAACTGATTAATAATTATAGAGGATTTTTAAAGAACACACGTCGCACGTTCCTAAGAAAAGTGTAATAAGTCAAAATAACAAAATTTTTCAGGAGAGCAAAAACAATTTTTATCATGTTTAAAATGCGAATAGAAGACCCCGTAAGTGAATTTATATATTTGCAAATAGCATTAAAAAATAGTAAATAAATTATTATTTTTTAATCTGCCTAAATCTCTTTATGAAACAAAACGGTTTTTGAGATAACGAGTCATTAAAAAAAATTGATATGTTACAGTTTTCTTCTAAAAATAGTTCAACAATTTTTATCAAAGGATTTAAAGATACAACATATTCGAATAATGATTTTTATTATAAAACGGTTTTTAACAGAATGTAAAAACGGTATCGCCTACTAAATTACTCTTGGATACTTCAACATAATGAATCATAGAACACTTGGTAATACTTAGGAATATTACAAAAAAAAAAATTATTTTCAGTAGTATTTTTAATACGTTTGTAATTCATTTGATACGTCCTTGTAGTGTTTAATAATTGCTGTGCATTGAAAGAAAAATCCCCAGAAATTTGTAGTTATGTAATCGTACTTTGATACCTAATCATAAATATCATAACATAAACATAATCCATTAGCTGACTAAAAAGATCACAGGGTTGGGGGTTGTCTATCTATTTCAATCAGATGACTAAAACTTTTTGTAGGAATGATTACTTCAGCATAATTATTCAACGTCTTTTACTTTTGAACCTGAATAAATTAAATACTAGGGAAATCCTCTGAAAATATTGGAAAGCTATAATAATATTTTTTGTTATGTTAGTGGATAGAGATTTATTTTTTTTTAATCTAGTGAAATTCTAGTGATTTTTTAGTCTTTTAGTCTTTTGTGTAATATTTTGAGGCCCGTCCGATGAATGTTCTAAAAACAAATCATACATTGATCGTAAAGCCTCAAAAATTACATCTACAGTCTACAAATAATAGCCTTATTCGCGGTACAATCTCGATTGGTCCGGGATTTTGCCGTGAACGAGACTATTATTACATTATTCTAATACACACAATAAATATATTTGTCAGAACTTACCGAAGAAAATAGTATTATCTGAAAGTACCACACTTTTCGGAAGTGAAGTGATAAAACTGAAAGATATTCCGATGATCAGAGTAACAACTCGAAATATTACGCTTTTGCTCGGAAAACACGAAACAAAAGTCTATGCTCTTCCAAACTAAACAGCAATAATTAAAAATATTACACTTTTCGTCGGATGTAAAGTGGAAATATTGGCAAATATTCCGATAATAAGAGTAGCAACTCAAACTGTTACACTTTTACCGGGAGAACACGAAACTAAAGTTTACAATACTTCTAAGAAGTAATAACTGCACTTATTACACTTTAGATCGGAAATACAGCGGAGTGCCACAATCATACCACGATAATTGCGTTTTATTACTGTTTTCTTCGAAAAATGCCGATGAACCTGTTCCGAAGAATAGTGATTCTTTCGCCATCAAGGCAATAATTATCGAACTAAAATTACTACGGGTTTCTTCAGAGATAGAGCATTAGATATAATATCCGTTACTGTAGAAAAGTGAGGATCGAAAATTTTTTGATTTATTACACTTTTCTTCGGAACGTGCGACGTGAGCTTTCAATATCGGCTATTAGTTATGTTATTATTAGTCAAGGGAAGTAAGATTTTTCTCAGGACTTTAAATAATCCAGATATCTAATAACTTTGTTAATTATTATAAACCTAAAAGTAGAAAGCCTATCTGTGTCCTTCCAAAAGTTAAGAGCCGTTTATAACTAATTCAAATTTAGTGCAAAAAACCCAATTTTTTTCAATTTCTTGCACCCTATTAAAAAGCAAAATAGTTGACATAAAATTACAAAATTTTATTTTTTAGAACATTGAAAAAGCTTCAATATGACGATTTTTGTAAAGTTAATTTCTTGCTTTGCAAACTGCAACACAAGGCAAAATCGGTATTTGTTAATAACTATTATACAAACTAACCTAGTATTCTGTATCTCTCCCAAAGCTGGGTACTTAACAAATCCTCAAAATATGAGACCGATTCCTAGACATTTTTTTTTCAATAAGACAGAAAATAGTAAAAATAGGGCAGTTGTTCTGCGAGTGCTAAATGAAAGAATAAAGGCAGGAACGCATTAGGCCGCGTTTAGAGTGGAGCGAAGAAAGAGTGCGAGCAAAGAGCAAGGAGCAAAGCGGTGAAATCAAACTACTACTGAGAAATGGAGGTACACAGTACGCAGAGTTCTAGCAAAGAGCCATGCGGCGATACCAAATAAGTTTGATTTCTCCGCTCGCACTCTGTGGTATTTTTCGGAAAAATGAATCTCGATATCCTGATAGCTGAAGTGTTTCAAAAAAGCTGTTATGGGATCAGAAAGATTCCCTTTTCAGATGACGACGATGATTTTTTTAATTTATAACTTTATGCAATTTTACAATTAAATAAATATTATGTAACTTAATAAATATTATTAGTTCTACAATGTGGCAAAACCAAATGGAATAAATTCATTATTTCGTAAACCGACGACATTAAGAAAAAATCCCGAAACAGGTCGATTTTTATTTTTAAATTATGATTTTTTTGGCATTTACATACTAGTGATGTCATCCATCTCGATGTGGTGACGTAATCGATGATTTTTTTAATGGGAGTAGGAGCCGTGTGCTAGCTCATTTGAAAGGTTATTTAATTCTCTATGTAGTAATATAAGCATTAACATAATTATACAGAGTGTCAAACAAAATTTTTATTTAAATAAATTAGAAGAAAAGAAGAATGTGTGTTTTTTATTTAATTCAAAATACATTTTACTGATCTCAGAAATAAAAAAAAATGTTTATTTCTCAAATAAACATTGCTTTTCGTATTAATTAAATATTCGAACTGCCAAGAGGCAGGTGAGTGGCAGCTTGAACCTTGAATTTAAGCGAAAAGCAATGTTAATTTTTCAAATAATCGTTTTTTCTGTTTTCTGACAGTAGTAAAATAATGGGTATTTTGATTGAAATAAATTACATACATTGTTCTTTTTGTTTAAATTAATTTGATTAAAAAAAATTTTTTGGCACTATATAAATAATTATGTTAATGTTTATACAGTAGGCTCTCTCTATAAAGAACACGGTTATTACGAGGTTTCGCTTATAACGAGGTACACTAGATGTCCAATGAAATTCCTATTGAACTGAACACCTCTGTAACGAGGCATATTTGGATATAACGAGGGAAAATGAAATCGTAAAATATGTATCTTTATTATTCTTTATCTATTTTTAGCTCTGTAATGGTTATAAGTAAATACCCCAACTACATGTATACATAAATCCCCAACATCTGTGCGGTTATCGAGGGTAGTGCTGTAATAAAATCCACCGCCTAGCTATAATAAATTTCTTCCTGTTCTGTTTATCTATTGACCGATACTGAATATTGTAAAAAAATTATAATTTATGATGGCGAAGCCTTATTGTCGAGGAAACAATATTTAGCATTTTATATTGCTCCGAATGGCTTCACTATAGAAAGTTAATATTTTAGAAAACTACAGGGTGTCCCAAAAGTAGTGGAACGGTCGAATATTTCGCGAACTAACCATCAGATCGAAAAACTAAAAAATACGTGTTCAATAATTTTCAAAAATCTATCCAATAACACTAAAAACCAACCCACACTACACCCCCTGGAGGTGGGGTGGAGGGTAACTTTAAAATCTCAAATGGAATCCCCTAGTTTTTCTTGCAGATTTGGATTCGTTACGTAAAAGTAAGCAACTTTTATTCAAGACATTTTTTCAAACTGTGGATAGATGGCGTTATAATTGAGAAAAACGATTTATCCTGATACCATAGGTAAATTATAGAAACGGTCTAATATCTCGAGAAATACACTTCCAAATGAGAAACCAAAAAAAAATTTTTAATACTTTTCGAAAACATATCGAATAACACTAAACATGACCCTCCAACCCACCCCCTGGAGGTGGGGTGGGGGGTAACTTTAAAATCTTAAATAGCAACCCCCACTTTTTATTACAGATTCGGATTCGTCATGAAAAATTAAGCAACATTTATTCGAAACATTTTTTAGAATTGTTGATAGATGGCGCTTTAATTGGAAAAATACGATTTATTAGCGCCATCTATCAGCAATTTTAAAAAATGTTTCGAATAAATGTTGCTTAATTTTCATGACGAATTCGAATCTGCAATAAAAAATGGGGATTGCTATTTAAGATTTTAAATTTACCCCCCACCCCGTCTCCAGGGGATGGGTTGGAGGGTCATTTTTGGTGTTTGTCGATAGGTTTTCGAAAAATATTAAAAACTTGTTTTTTGGTTTCTCATTTGAAAGTGTATTTATCGAGATATTAGACCGTTTCTATAATTTACCTATGGTATCAGGATAAATGGTTTTTCCCAATTATAGCGCCATCTATCCACAGTTCGAAAAAATGTCTTGAATAAAAGTTGCTTACTTTTACGTAACGAAGCCAAATCTGTAAGAAAAACTAGGGGTTTCCATTTGAGATTTTAAAGTTACCCCCCACCCCACCTCCAGGGGGTGTAGTGGGGTTTGGTGTTTGGTGTCGTTGGATAGATTTTTGAAAATGATTGAACACGTATTTTTCAGTTTTTCGATCCGATGTTTAGTTCGCGAAATATTCGACCGTTCCACTACTTTTGGGACACCCTTAAATAAAAAAAGTTAAAAAAGAAAGAAATTGTCTGCTCCTGTAGAAACGCCAATGTTCCCTTTCACGTTTGGGCCCAGTAAACCTTTACCTTTAATTGATAAATCTAACCTTGAAATTAATTCTAATGATTTTGTGTCCCTGTTTCTTAACATTTTTCAAAGTGTTTTAGGTGATATTAATTCTTTTGATGATCTTAAAAACATTGATAGGTACTGATATTATTCGCAATAAAATAGGTCACTTTTATGGAAATGGCCAATAAAGGAAATAATAAATTAAAAATTTTGCAATGGAATGCTCAATCAGCAGTTTCTAATAAGATAAGTTTAGTGAAATGTTTAGAAGAACATCAAATTGATATAGCTTTATTATCCGAAACTTGGTTTAGGTCTGACCGACAGATTTATTTTCGTGGTTACAATATTGTACGCAAAGATAGGGATGACGGTTACGCCGGTGTTGCAATCCTAATTAAAAAAACTTTTAACTATACTCTAGCTAATATTTTTCAAAATTTTTCTAATGAAATATTAATTTGTGGTATCCAGATCATAACTAATAATAAGGAAAATTTTAAATGTTTTTCAGTCTACTGCCCACCCAACATAAGGACAAGCCGCTCAGATTGGGAAAATGTATTAAACACACTAAATGGTACAGGTATTATAGGAGGCGACTTCAATGCACACCATGAGATGTGGGGCTCATATAAAATAAATCCCAAAGGAACTCAGGTATTAGACGTTCTTGAGAATACTGATCTAGTGCTTTTGAAAACTGGAGAACCTACCAGATTTACAAGAACTAACATTAGATCTGTGGTTGACTTAACATTTTCGTCATCAGATCTTGCTATTAATTGTGAGTGGTATACACTTAAGGATGTGATGGGATCAGATCATTTTCCAGTTATTATCGAAATAGACAAACATTTATATCCAAATGATACAACTTTCAACCCTAAGACTAAATGGAATCTACGCAAGGCAAACTGGGATATATACGAAGATACAGCGTGTATATTTTTTAACGAAAACCATCCTGAAGGTAATACAACGCAATGTAAATACTATTTTTTAATAGCAGGAATTAACGCTGCGGTCTCAACAGCAATACCTATAAACAAGGCTCCTAGAAATAAATTCACAAAAGTTTTACCACCTTGGTGGGACAACGAATGTGAAGCAGCTATAAAAGAGATAAAAAACCAACTGCATATTTATAAAATAAATAGCACTCTGGAAAATTACATAATGAGCAAAGAAGTTATACCCAGAGTTAAGAAGTATCTCAAAGAAAAAGCTAAATATAACTGGCGTATGTGTTGTGCGAATTTAAACAAAAATACTCCAGTTACGGAGATCTGGACCCAAGCAAAAAAATGCAAGGACATACTAAAACCACTAAGAAATCTGGTAACTCTAACTATCAAGATCATTTTTTCGATATAATAGCTCCGCCAATGGTGTATAATAATATAAACCATTTAATGACCAAGCAAGAACAAAACAAGAAAAATTATCGTATATTTTTGGAGCCTATAGGTTTAAATGAAATTGACTTTGCATTAGATAATATAAAAACTACCTCTCCTGGATATGATAAAATTCGATAATATCCTATGCTTTCTCATTTACCAATGAATGCTAAAATATTTTTAACCCAAATAATGAACGACATTTGGATACGCGGTGAATTTCTCGAAGAGTGGAAAAAAGTTATTGTTGTGCCTATTCTGAAACCCGATAAAAACCCAGATGAAAGCGAATCATACAGACCCATTTCTTTGCTACCATGTATATTAAAAATGTTTGAAAGGATTGTCAAAAACAGATTGGAATGGCGGTTCAAGAACACAAATGCTTTTCCTCAAAGTCAGTACGGTTTTAAAATAAATTATGGCAATGATGATGCTGTTGGTCAACTGGCTACATATATACAGCTGTGTCTTTCTCGAAATGACTACCAAGCTTCATTATTTCTTGATATAAAAGGAGCTTATGATAGTGTAGACTGGACTATACTACGAAATAAAATGATCAACTTACAAATTCCAGAAGAAGTAGCAAACACCATACTTAAACTCTACATAAATAGATTAGTAGCGATCAGAAAAGATAACGGCATCATTTCTGAATTACGTTTAACAAAGGGTTTAACCTCAAGGATCGGTTTTATCACCATTACTTTTCAATACATACACCTATGATTTACACAATATTTCACCTAATGCAAATATTATTCAGTACGCTGATGATTTCGTCTTTTACACACATGCAAGAAGTTATGATAAAAGTTTACAAAGTTTGAATACAGCAGTTACACCTTTCATCCAGAATATAAGTAATCTAGGTTTTGATTTATCTCCGCATAAATCAAAAGTGGTCATTTTTACCCGACACAATATTCCAAATTGTACGACCATACAGCTGCATGATATTAATTTTTCTTTAACCAACCAAATAAAATATCTCGGAATCACTCTAGATAAAAAATTAACCTTTAGAGCACACATTGAAGAAATTTTACAAAAATGTAGTAAGGGATTAAACTTCTTGAAATGTATTATGAGGACATGGTGGGGGGCGGAACCCCAAACAGCCTTGACTTTTTATAAATCATATATAAGGTCCATTATAGAATATGGCAGCTTCTTATATGGCAGTGCTAATTATAACTTATTAAAAAAATTAGATACTTTACAAAACAAAGCTTTGCGACTCTGCATTGGTGCAATGAAATCAACTCCAATTGAACCGTTAAGAGTAGAAACTGTGGAACCTCCATTAGAGCTGAGAAGGCAATTATTGGCAGAAAAAATGATAATCAAGTGCAAAGTCAAAAATTCATCACTTGCCCAAAAGATCTCCACCCTAAATATTCAGGACCATACAGGATCATACTGGTCTAATAGAAACTCACCTCCTTTATGTGAAGGATTTAGAAACTCAATAGACTTCTCCCCTACAACAGTTAAGGTCAACTTAGATGTTTTATTGTTGAGCATTCAGGTAATTATACCTAGATATTCTGAATTAAGATATCTCAATAATGAAATAATCAATCAGCTATTAAACAAATATCAAATGTGTACTGCTATTTACACAGATGCATCAAAAGATTCTTATGGCACAGGTGCGGCGTTTATTGTCCCACTGCAAGTACAACGCAGATTTAAATTGAGTAGAAAAACATGCATTTTTACAGCAGAAGCGTTTGCGATTTTGAAAGCTATAGAATTTATAATGGAAAATAACATTTCATATTCCATAATTTTTTCTGATTCACTTTCGGTTTTAAATAGTTTACAATCACATTTACAAATCAACTCCGCATATAGTCATCCTTACATAGCCAAAATAAAAACTTTGCTCTCTCAAATGCAAAAAACTAGAAAATTTATTTTTGTGTGGGTGAAAGCACACTCAGGTATCACATTCAATGAACAAGTTGATAAAGCGGCTAAAGAAAGCATACAGTTGGGAGAAGATGATACACCCTTATTAACATTAGATGAGAGAATAAATATTGCTAAGGATAATTTTCATAAAAATGGTCTAAACAATATAAACATATTATTTTGACAAAAGGCACAAGATATACGTTGCTAGAACCCAATATTCGAAAAAATTACTGGTTTAAAAATTACGATTATCCGAGAAGTTCCATAACAACCATATCTCGGATGAAATTTGGACATGCTTGCTATCCGGAACATTTATACAAAATAAAAATAACTGATAACAATCTTTGTGATATTTGCAATGAAACGGCGGACTTGGATCATATATTTTTTAATTGTAAGAAGTACACACATCAGTCGGACATTCTTACAAAAAATTTAAGAAGTTTAAACGTTTACGGTCCCTATAATGTTAGGTATCTTTTGGCATTGAGTAATAAACGTGTTTTTGATTTTATTTTGTTTTTCCTATATGACTGTAAAATTAAGTTATAGAATGACTAGATTAGGCTTGTAACCTTAAATGTCTTTCCTTTTGATTGCCTACATGCCTGCCTTACCGTGTGGGGTGGGTATATAGGTAATCAATAATTATTAAGAAAAAAGAAAAACCCTTGAATGAGAAAAGTGTGACCCTTGTCCTTATACCAAAATTTTTATTAAGATTAATTTAGCAAAAATTCACTTTGAAAATAAAATGTTTATTATATCTATTCTTAACAAAAAGGTCGGTCAGACTTAGATAACCTTAACTTAGATTAGTAATTAGATAGTTTAGATAAGATACATAATATTATGTTTATGTATGTACTATTTACTTTGTTTCTGGCCGCATGGTCTAATCCTAAAGCCAAAAAAAAAATGCTAAATATTGTTTCCTCGACAATAAGGCTTCGCCATCATAAATTATAATTTTTTTTAACAATATTCGGTAACGGTCAATAGATAAACAGAACAGGAAGAAGTTTATTATAGGTAGGCGGTGGATTTTATTACAGCACTGCCCTTGATAACCGGACAGATGTTGGGGATTTATGTATACAGGTAGTTGGGGTATTTACTTATAGCCATTACAGCGCTAAAAATAGATAAAAATAATAAAGATACATATTTTACGATTTAATTTTTCCTCGTTATATCCAAATATGTCTCATTGTAGAGGTGTTCAGTTCAATAGGAATTTCATGGGACATCTAGTGTGTACCTCGTTATAAGCGAAACCTCGTAATAATCGTGTTCGTTATAGAGAGGGTCTAATGTATTTATATGTATGCACAATATTATTGTGCAGACATATAAATACATAAATAATATTATTATTAATGTCTGATATAACGAGATCCGCGTATAACGAGGTAATTAGTCTGCCATTTCAGTTCTCGTTATGGAGGGAGTCTACTGTATTACTAAATAGAGAATAGGATAACCTTTCAAATGAGCTAGCACACGACCTCTATTCTCAGTTAAAAAATCATCGATTCCGTCATCACGCCTAGATTGATGACGTCACTAGTATGATAATATGCCCAAAAATCATAATTTAAAAATAAAAATCGACCCTTTTCGGGATTTTTTCTTAAAGTTACCGGTTCACGAAAAAATGAATTTATTCTATTTGGCTTTGTCACACTGTATAATATTCATAAATTAAATATCTTAATTGAAGGTCTTGGGGGAAAAAGGTAACAAGCCACATAAATCTAAAAAATTAGATTTCCTCTAAAAGATACCTGCAAGTGTGCAACGAAACTGCTGATCAATTATTTCAGCTATTGATAAAGAGATGGCTCCTCTATACGCGAATTTCTTTCTTAACAATTGCCAAAATTCAGAACTTTTTGGTTAGAAAAGGAACATGCCACAGGCAATTTTCAAGATGGATGACTATAAATTACGCCGAGCTAAAAGGAAAGTTGATTTTGAGAGTAGTAGTGAAAGTGAATTCTCTGATTTTGATTCAGATGACGATCTGAATGATAAAGATTACAGTGTTACTGAAAGTGACTGTTCAACAGAAGGAGTTACACATAATATATTGGTAAGTTTATTTCGATGCGGCTTATTCCCTTTTTTAGCAAAAGATTTTGTTATTTTTAAGCTCAATGTAAAATTTCGTATTTTACCTATATATCGAAATATGTTTTGTTGCCTTTACGTACAATACGTCTACATAACGCATTAATGTTGTGTAAATACGATGTGTACTGCGTTTTATCTCCGGCTGCAGTATTTTTGTTCATATGCCTAGCAGAATTTCTACGAAAAATGTGTGTGGCTTATTACCTTATTGCAAAAAATTATACATCTTTTTTTTTTCAGGACGAAAATGAGTCCAACGATCCCTCGGATCAGAAACAAGATATTTCTAGAGGTTATCTAAGTTTTCCAGAAAATTCAACGCCATCACGCTGGAGAAAAGTTCATTCTAAGAAAAGGGACCGGTAGAAAACAAGAAGAAATCTGGGCCATGGGTACAAAACATACCAAGGGACTGAAATGGAACCTAAAACTATTGGAGAACCATGTAAATGCAGACACAAATGTAGAACAAGCCTGATGGGGAAAGAAGAAGAAATTTTTCATGCATTTTGGAATCTGGGGACTCGACAGCCTTATTTGGTAGAATAAAATGCATTCCCAAAAAAAGAAGTTACACAAAAAAAATCAAACGCCAAACATCTTGTAGAAGTGTATCATTTAAATATTATATAAAGATTAATGCCACCGACAAAGAAGTATGCAAATCTGAATTTTTGGCAGATCATGGTCTCCAGCAGTCAAAAAAGCGGATATATAATATCTGTTGCCAAATAAGGGAAGGAAAGTCTACTCCAAAAACTGATAAGCGAGGAAAACATACGAACAGAAAAAACAAAATATCTGAAGAGAGAATTCTGTCCATCCATCGACATATTCAAGCAATACCCAAATATTCCAGCCATTACAGCAGGCAAGATAACCCCAACCGCACTTACATCAATCACGATTTGTCCATATCATCTTTATATACAGATTATTATACAGGGTGTCCAGAAACTCTACCGACAAACGAAGACAGGAGATTCCTCAGATAATTTTAAGACAATTTAACCCAATTCACCTAGTCCGAAAATGCTTCTTAAGGGAGCTAGAGCTCTTTGAATATGGCGTCATGAAATTAGTTTTTCTTAAATACCTCCAGAACGCTTCCATTTAGAAAAACGAAAATTGGTATACATATTTATTTTTCAGAGATGAATCGATTCCATCCATTGCAAATTTCTAGTACCGGTCATAGGCGTCCGTTTTGGGTAGAGCAACGGGTATTTTATGGCATAAATTTTTTGTCCTTAACTTTTATGCATGTTTGACATCGGATTATTAAATTGTGAGGTATCCTAGTACTAAAAGGTACTCTTGCTTTAAGTCGGTAGGACACACCGTTTTCTAGAAAAATCGATTTGAAAGTTTTTCATTTTTGGAATTTGAAAAAAAATTGAAAGAACTTTTCAACAAAAAAACGAAGTATCTTACCAACATAAAGTAAGAGTAACTTTTAGTACTCGAATACCTCATAATTTAATAATCTATGTCAAAAATGCTCAAAAATTCAAGACAAAAAGTTAAGCTATAAAATAACTGTTGACCTACGCAAAACGGACGCCTATGACCAGTACTAGAAATTCGCAATTAATGAAATCGATTTATCTCTGGAATATAAATAAATGTACCAGTTTTCGTCTTTCTAAACAGGTTTTTAAAAAATTTTTTTTTTTAATTTTAAAAGCGTAAAATTTTCAAATAGATTTTTCTAGAAAACGGTGTGTCCAACCGATTTAAAACAAGAGTACCTTTTAGTACTAGAATACTTCATAATTTCATAATCCAGTATCAGAAATGCATAAAAGTTAAAGATAAAAAAGTTATGAGATAAAATAACCGTTGCCCTACCCAAAACGGACGCCTATGATCGGTACTAGAAATTTGCAATGGATGTATTAGATTTATATCTTGTAGATAAATACGTGTACCAATTTTTGTTTTTCTAAATAGAAGCGTTCTGGAGGTATTTAAGAAAAACTAATTACAAGACGCCATCTTCAAAGAGCTCTAGCTCCCTTAGGAAGCATTTTCGGACTAAGTGAATTGGGTTAAATTATCTTAAAATTATCTGAAGAATCTCCTGTCTTCGTTTGTCGGTAGAGTTTCTGGACACCCTGTATACCTTGGTGCAATGCCAAACATATTGTCCCAGTGAAAGAAAATTATTACAGAAGAGTTTTTTGCTCCCAATATAATATAGGATTTAAACTGCCAAAAACGGATACATGCCAAACATGCGATTCATACAATGTCTCGCTCGAATCAAATAAAGAAAATGCTGAAGAATGTCAACAAATTAAGTTAAAGTTAGATTTGCATCAAAGAAGGGCTGAGGCGATGCAACAGGACTTGATAAAAGAGTCTGCACATGCCAAATTAACAGATGAAAAGGAAGTAATTTCATTTGATTTACAACAGGGATTGCCAGTGCCGAATTTGGCTGTGGGAAAAGCATTTTATTTGAGAAAGGCATGGATGTACAATTTGGGCATCCATAACTGCAACAGAGAGCAGGGGTACATGTTCACTTGGACCGAAAATGTGGCAATGAGGGGTAGTGATGAAATTGCCAGTGCACTACTGAAATATATCGAAATGTTCCTAACAAATACTGACAATAAAGAGCTTATCATTTACACCGATAACTGTGGGGGTCAAAATAAAACTGGGCTCTGATGTCAGTATATATGCAACTAGTCAGAGAAAAACAGCTTTTGGCTATCGAACATCGTTTTCTTGTAAGTGGGCATACGCGCTTACCCTCAGATCGTGATTTCGCTCTAATTGAGAAGAAAAAGAAATTTACGGCACAAATCTATCATCCCAATCAATGGTGCGACGTTATAAGAAAAGCCAAAAAAAAACAATCCATTTGAAGTTATCAAGATGCAACAATAGTACATTGTTTACCGGGTAGGAAAAGCTTAACATTCCTGGACGACTGTGAAGATTGCTAAGTCGAGGCGCAAGCCGAGACTTAGCAACACAGAGTCCAGGAATGTGGCTTTTCCTACGAGGTAAACATACTATTTTTCCGCAAATCGTTTAAAATTCGACAGATATTGATTGATTTAAAAAAAACGCGATAATTTTATTCCCAAATAAATGGTGCTTTGAAATTCCTAATAAAATTACTTGGGTTACTATGGAAACGTATTGAGGTTTTTTGCAGTTTTTTCTATCATTTATGTAGAACACTAACAACTGTACGGAAATATCATTTCCTTACAGTAAGGAAATGACATTTCCTTACAGTAAGGAAGTCCTGACTTTTTCTTCAAGAAATTTTGACAGGAATGTCAAAATTTCCTGGCGATTTGCGGAAAAAAGATTTTATTTCCTTTGACGAGCTGCAAAGGCAAACTAACAAAAAACAGGCGACAGACGAAAAAGAACCTTTACGTTTTAGTCAAGTTAGATGTTTTAGATTTGAGGCTGATAAACCCAACACAATGCTTGTGAAACACTTTTTATATGAAGAGTTTAAATCGGTCAATATTGGTAAGCGAGGAGTAAAAGATGGAAATCGAATAAATCTAAGAGATCTTCCTCCAAAATGTACAACATCTGTACCTCTTAACGAAAATCAGCTAAAAAATTTAAGGGAACTCATGACTTATATTCCTTTAGTTTATCACGACTTTTACGTTGAGCTGGGCATTCGACAACAGTCAACAGCCCTCGCAGAAGATCCGGAAACGGAGAATTTTGACTTGTACGAGTAAAATAGAAACATCGTCTTAGATAAGAAAATCTTACAACAATGTTTTTGTAAAAAAGGAGTAAGCCACGTTGCTCAAGAAAAATATTTTTTCTCTTTTAGTTAAGAGTTCCGTTTGTTTTTTTTAGTTTGTAAATTGCTTATATTCAGAATAAAGCTTCATTTAAAAAAATATTGTTGTGTTATAATAAAAACTCTGATTTAAGGATTTGATTGAAAGTTTCAAACTAGGTTTTCTCCATTTTCTACTTTTGTGGCTTGTTACCTTTTTCCCCCAAGCCCTTCAATTATGACAATGAATTCATTAAATATATGTGGCATACCAAACTTAAAGTAACAGTAAGACATTCAGCAGGTAAGATGGGGTTCTTGTTGAAATTCTTCCATGTCTTGGCCAATTATTAATTATTTGTTTTGGATTTTTCCGAGTAGGTAGTCAAAAGTCTCCATATTCACCCTGAAATATGCTTTTAATTTGACGGGATCCTTCTGTAGCTCTTTGAATAAATGGCGAAATTCACCTTGATTACCGCAAGACTGATTAATACGATGAATTACTCTCCAACATTTTCGCGAGTCAGAAAGTACCACGTTTCCAATGAGGAGTTAAAAAAAAAAAAAAAGAAAGAAAATAACTATCTATGACTGCCGAGTGGGAAAGAACTAAACTCTCGTCTCGCGTAACTACCAGTTTCCACTCTGGATTAGCACTTCTTTGCTCTTTGCTCGTGCTCTTTGCTCTTTGCTCGCACTCTTTCTTCGCTCCACTCTGAACGTGCACTTTTAGAGGGTCGCGGACGCGATGGCTTCTACTATCAATACAATGTTAAAAAAGCTACAAATTATTCGTTGTTTGCAAAATTGTTGTCAATTTTAGTTTATAAACATTTAGAATAACTTTAAAAATATTGTCCGTAGAAAACATTAGATTACATTTTCCAAAAAGCGGTAAATAATATTGTTCTTTGTAACTGTAGCTTTTCTGTTCTTCAGCTTTTTAAGTGTTTTTAGAACTTCCTGTGTATTTATATTAACTTCTTTGTTTGTAGTAATTTCTGGTTTTTCGAATTCTAGTCACTTGTGTTCTTCCTACTGTATATAGAGCTTTTTTAGATAACCAATTCGTGTATTCTTTTATATGTGTTTTATTTCTATTAGTTCTTTACCTCCGTTGTTTAACATATTATAAAGCAATATACATTAGGGTGGAACGAAATGAGAGGAAAAAACATTTTTTAACGAACTTTCTAATAGCACTCGAAAGGTTATGTTAAAAGTTAAACACTCATGTCTACAATAAAACTACAAAATATTTTTGTTCTAGGTTTACATCTTGAGGTGCTGCAAGAGCTTTGAAAAGAAAGGTTTTTAACAAAAAAATACCGAAAACTTTAAATAAATTATATATTTAACCTGGTGCCGTAGCTTAACATTTCTTAGTCAAATACTGTTTCTAATAACAGTTAACACTGCTATCATCAAAACGTCAAATTGAAAGGCAGTTTATTTAGAAGTTCTCCTAAAAATTATTAATTTTTAAGGTTTTTTCTTAACTTTTTGAGTATTACGAGTAGTATAAAGAAGTACTAAACCAGTGATCTGTAAGAAAGTGTGAAATTTAGCGCCTAGAAGTTAAATTTCAGAAAACAAATAATATGGAAGGTATACCACCCGAACCTCCAGATAAAGGTAAATTTTATGTAGAAATGGAAGGAGATGGGATGATGGAATATGAGGAATTAAATAAAAATAACAATAGAGTAAATAATAAGGTAACAAACAAACAAAACCAAACAAGTAGTACTATTGAGGTAAGTAACAAATTTAGTTGCAATAACGATGAAAATTTGACAAATTTAAATCAAACAGATAAGTCAGGTAAGCAAAATTTAAATAAAGTAATAAATTTAAGATTAAAACATAGATATCAATTTGGAGATAATGCACCTTATATAGTACACATAGAAAATAAAAACGGTAACATTGGTCGATTACACAGGATCGGCACGGCCCGTTTGATTTTAAGTGCAGTTCCTGAAATTGAAAATAATATCACACAAATTACAGTAGTTGGTAGAAATAAAATCAAGGTAGAACTAAATAATTTTGCTAGTGCTAATAAATTAATTGATTCTCAAATTCTTAAAAGCAAAGAGTATGAGGCATATATTCCAACGTTTTTTACTCAAAAGAAAGGTGTTATAAAATTGGTAGATAAAGAGATAGAAGATAATGATTTATTATCATTAATTAAACCTAGATTTGGAATTAAATTCGAAGTATTACATGTAAAAAGAATTATGCGGAAAGTGATTCAAGATAATGGTAATACTAATTATGTAAAAACAGGAACCGTAATTGTCACTTTTAAAGGTCAGTCTATACCAAAAAATGTAATAATAGAAAAAATGATATACGAGGTGGAAAATTATACACCCAGAATAATCCAATGTTTAAAGTGTTTGAGATTTGGGCATATAAGTGCCCAATGTAGAGGAAAAGATAGGTGTGAAAGATGTGGCGAAGAACACAACAAATCTAATTGTTCCAATCCGAATAATTTACTTTGTGTATTGTGCAAAGGAAAACACAGCGCTACTGACAAGGGAGCAGATTGTACAGAAAGACAAAAACAGGAATATATTAAAAAAATTATGAATAATGAAAATATAACATATTATGAAGCTAATAATAAATATAAAAAATGTTATTCAACAGTAAGTAAAGACCAAGAAAATACTTCAAATAAATATACAATATCTAAACGAAAAAGATCAAGTAGTATTGATTCTAGTAGTGTAGATAAAGAAACAATGGAAGCACGCAGAAAAATTTTGCAAACACCAAGAATACAAAGTCAGCCTTGTTATAATTTTAATAATCCCATTTATTCTAACACAACACAAACACAAAACGATAATCAAAATAATATAGGAGAAATAATAGTAAACTTTATTTCAGCAACATTAAATCAAATTAATCACAATTTAGATAAAAAAACGTTGGAATTATTAAAAAACAATATTTCACAATTATTATTACCTCGTGATGGCTAACGTTTCATTTCTTCAATGGAATGCGAGATCAATTAAAACAAATAAGGGTTATTTAGAAAAATTCTTGTATGACAATAAAATAGATATAGGATTAATATCAGAAACTTGGTTAAAAAAAAAGTAATTTTATTAACTTTACTGGTTATAATGTCTTTAGGAATGATAGAGATGATGGATATGGTGGAGTAGCCATCCTTTTGAAAAAATTAATAAAATTTTACAACAGTCCTACTTTTCACCAAATTAATGACATAATGTGCAATAGTATATCAATTAAAATTCAATCCGGAAAAAAGTTAAACATTTATTCAATATACGTAAAACCAAATCTTAAAATCACTCTAAATGAATGGAAAAAGTTTTTTAATAGTCTAGAGAAGCCTTTTATAATTGGTGGTGATTTTAATAGCCACAATTATGTTTGGGGTTGTAGTACTGTAGATACTATAGGAAAAAATCTGTTAGAAGCTATTGAGGACTGTAATCTTGTAATTTTAAATAATGGTAAAGAAACTTTGATGCGTAGACCGAATAGCAATAATAAATCTGCAATAGATCTTACAATATGCTCAGCAAATATTAGTCATTTTTTCGATTGGGATGTTGTGGACGAGACATTAGGATCAAATCATTTTGCTATTATTATTAAGTCAAATATTAATGTTAATAAAGCGGAATGTGTAAATACAAAATTCCAATGGAACATAAATAAAGCGGATTGGTCTCTTTTCTCTTCTATCACTGATAATTTCATGGAAATAGATAATAATTTAAATTACCAACAATTTTTAAATAAATTAAACGAATATTGTAAGATATGTATACCGGAGAAGAGAACAGGGACTAATCCACGATTTAGAAAAACTTGGTGGAATGACAATTGTAAAAAGGTAATAGAAGAACAAAAACTAGCTTTACGCAAGTTTAAACTACAGTCTAATATACAAAATTATATAAATTATAATAAATGTGTAGCGAAAACCAAAAAAGTTGTATTAGAGAGTAAGCGTAATGCATGGAGAAATTTTTGTAAAACTTTAAACAAAAATACACCAATTAAAGATATGTGGAATCAAGCCAAACGATTACAAAACATTTTTAAACCACAAGTAAATCCAGTGACTGAAGGAGAATGGGTTGAGGAGTTTTTAAGAAAATTATGTCCAGATAATATATTTTCAAAAATTAATGTAATGGAAAGAAAAAACTCTATGCATCCACTTTCAATTCCATTTAGTTTCTGTGAATTAGAAATAAGCCTTAAGAATAAGAAAAATACTTCTCCAGGTATAGATAATGTACATTATATTATGTTGGCCAATTTACATCAAAAAGGGAAAGAAACACTATTAAATTTTTTTAATCAAATATGGTTATCAGAAGATATTCCAGATAACTGGAGAGAGTACCGGGTGATTCCTATTCTCAAAACAAATCGGAATCCTGATTCAGCAGAATCTTATAGAGGTATTTCATTGAGCTCCTGCATAACAAAAACACTGGAAAGAATGATAAAACTTAGGCTCGAAAGTTGGCTAGAAAAAAACAATAAATTATCACAAACACAATTTGGATTTCGAAAAAATCATTCTACTGTGGAAGCTGTGAGTCATTTGGTAACAGATATAAATTTAGCGTTTACGAAAAATTCTTCAGTAATCGCTCTTTTATTAGATGTTGAAGCAGCATACGACAACGTTAATTTAAATATACTATATAACAAAATGATACAAATAGGTCTGCCAGAATGCTTCTGTCAAAAAATAATAAAATTGTATGACTGTAGAAAAATTTATATATCGGTAAATAATAACACATTTGGTCCAAGAGTAGCGATGGGTGGTTTACCTCAAGGAGGAATATTAAGCCCTTTGTTATATTTAATTTACACTTCTGATATAGAAAAAAATTTAAACTCAACAAAAATTTTACAATTTGCAGATGATACAGTTATTTATCAAGAAAACATTAAAATAGAAAATGCAGTCAAATCCATTGAAGAAGGAGACAAACATATTAAAATATGGAGTGAATTACATGGACTAAATATATCTGATTCCTAAACCAAATTATGTATTTTTACAAGAAAACGAAAAGAAATACCCAATCACATCTTAATAAACAATATATCCTATCCTGTACAAAGTTATGTTAAATATTTGGGTATTACTCTGGATAGACAGCTTCTCTGGAAAGAACATATAGACAATATAGTTAAAAAAACAGAAAAAGGAATAAACCTTCTTCGATTCGTATCACACTTACGTTGGGGAGCAGATCCAAATATTTCTTTGTTGTTATTTAAAAATAATATAAGAGCTATATTCGACTACGGATCAATATTATACAGTGACGCATCACAGTGTCATTTAAATAAAATAGACAAAATCATTAATAAATCCCTTAGATTGTGTATAGGAGCCCTAAGAAGTACACCGATAAATAATCTACAAGTTGAATGCTGTGAAATGCCGATGGATATAAGACGAAAAAAACTTGGCATCAACCTTTTAGTTAGATTGTATGAAAAAAAGGCAAGTTTAATTTCCAAAATACATCAACTGTTTTTAGTAGACTTGACAGAAAAATATTGGATAAAAAAGAAAACTCTAAATATGGTAGATTTATATTCAAAAATGACAATATATGATAAACAACTTTATAAATATGACATAAACCCAAATTATAATATTGACTTTAATAGTATGGAACAAGTTCAGGTATACTTTTTAAGGGACTATAGCAAGTTGCCTATATCTTTAAGAAAATTAGTGTTTATCTCCGACAGTTCACAAATGTTCAAAGATTATTGTATGCTATATACAGATGCATCAAAAAATATTGAAGGTGTGGGATGTGCCTATTGGGATAGCAGTAATAAAATTAGTAAAATGTTTAAACTAAATTCTATTATGAGTATATACACAGCTGAATTAATAGCGATAATGGAAGCACTAAAATATTTATCTAATATAAATCATTCAAAGTTTATAATTTTTAGTGACAGTAAAAGTTCTCTTAGTAAAATTAGTGCTATAAATCCTAAATCAAAAGTGAACTACATTGAATTATATATCATAAATAAAATTAAAGAACTTCAGCAACAAGGAAAGTCTGTTAAGTTGGCATGGGTTAAAAGCCACTGTGGAATAACTGGAAATGAAATGGTAGATGAATTGGCTAAAAACGCGGTGACACAAGGAGTATTAACCCATTATCTTTGTACGCCAAAAGATATTGAATCAAATTTATTCAAAGAAATTAAGAAAGAATGGAAAGAAAGGTATATTGATGAAAACGTAAATACAGGAAACCACTACAGATCAATCAGAAACTATATAACGGATAAACCTTGGTTTTCTAAAATGGAGTCGACAAAAGATATGATAAGAACCATATGCAGAATGAGATTTGACCACTGTCTTACTCCATCATATTTATTTAAAATTAATATAGCTGATAGTCCACAATGTATTTGTGGACAGTTGGGCAATCTACAACACAAAATTTTGACCTGTTCTCTTATCTCTAATAAAGTTAATATGTTTTTAAATTCACTGTATTCTTTGACTGATGTCCACCATCCCATTAATTTAAATTATTTATTAACATTAGAAAATAATGAGTTGGTATACCGACTATTGTATAAACATATTTTAGATATTAAGCTTAAATTGTAATTGTAAAATATAGAGTAAGTATTTCTTGTAAATTGTTATATGTTAAAAGAAAAAGAAAAGAAAAGAAAAGAAAAAAAAAGAAAAGAAATATAAAAAAAATAATAAAATAAAAATAAAAAAAAAAATAAAAAAAAAATAGTAAAAAAATAAAAAAAAATAATAAAAAAAAAGAAAGAAAAAATATAAAAAAGATATATAAAAAAAATAGAAAAAAAAATATAATAATTAAAAAAAATATAAAAAAAAAATATGTAGATAAAAATGAATGACGAACTTGGACAGTCCATAGTAAAATAGCTTTCGAATGAAGTAGAGGGCTAAAGAAGAATGTTGCAGTTTTTGCTGTGGAACTCTGAGAACATAATTTGGAAAAAAATTAATAAAAATATATATATATATATAAAAAATTATTAAAAAAAAATACAAAAATAATTATTTATTAGTAGAATTGTTTGTTATATTAGTATTAGTTTTAGGATAAGATACGAAAAAATGACTAATAAAATAAAAAATAGTAAAATTGGCGAATGGATTTAGTGTCCGCAGTCATATAAACCCAAACAAACAACAACAACAACACTGCTATCATTGCTATATGTTTACATTGCTATAAGATTTTTTTAGTTACAATATTCCTCTTGAGACTTAAATATATTGTTTTTTTGTCTCAAACTTGGGCATAATGTTTTGGGAAGGAATATTTGCTCTAACAAAGCCATTTTTGATTCAAGACCACAAACACTAATAGATGACTCAGTCATGAGTTTTATAGCCCTTTTCACTGCCTGTGTATGACAGGGAAAACACGCAAAATCCACACACTGCACCTGACAACAAGGGTCTCTTGCTTCACTTATATACTTTTTTAAGTCCTCGTCAGTTATATGTTTAGTCATAGGAGGCTCAGTAATTTCTTCTTCTGTCCAGTTAATTAGATCAATATAGTCATTGGCATTAAAGTTAAGCTTTGGGACAACAAATTTCCCTACACCATTTATGAGTTCCGATCTTGCCTTCAAAAGTCGCCGCACACCTAGCTCCTTTATGTGTTTTCTCTTATCACATAACATGGAGAGAAGCACATTTTCTGGGTGAAAGAAGTAACTATTCCTTTGAATTGCTGGATCAATTATTTGGAGATGTTCCTCACAAAGATAACGTGAAAATTTGATGAGTCTCCATAGATGTTTTGATCCATTTACACAAAATGGTTTCAGTTTGATATGAAACCAGAGTTAGGCCTACACCTTCATCACATACGTACATAGTTAAAGATTTCAGATTATTTGAAGGATCCTCTGTTGCAAAATATAACCGAAGAAGGTGATTGGACAACTAAGCCATCGTGAATGAGCTAATTTTCCAGGTGTTTTTAAAGAAAGATCAGAAGTACATACACCACTGGAGATTGCTTTGCACACTTCAAGTATATATTTTTGATCTCTGCTTAGCTCGTCCCTAATCTCTAGTATAGGGCGGTTTTTTTGTATAGGAGCGAAATTAACCACAGGAAGCTGGTTACAGATTTGAAGTTCTTTGCCTAAAGGCCCTTCAAATTCATTAGGGCATTTAGTTTTTCCATCCACTGTGCAAAACAAATGACGCAAAGGCAAAGAATTGGTATAGAACAAACAAATCAGCCACTTCAGCGGTTTAATTAGGTTTTTTTCTATTAAAGAAATTACACCATTGTTAAAACCGGTGTTATTGGCAATTCAATTACATCCGACAGCTGTTATATTGGAAATGTTCAAAGGATTGTCACCTTGAAAATGCTCCATTATGCTAATTTTTATAGATTCACCTGTTCTGGAAGCAGGAGTTATATGCCCTAGTAAGGTTGATCCAGGTTCCTATACTATTGAAATGTGCTTTTCAACTATAGTTCGAATGTTAAATTATATTAAGGAATGAAATAAATATTTACTATTAAAGATTTCTATAAATGTTGAATTCAAGTTCAAACTTTGTCAGTTTTAGTAAAAATAAGTATTGGATTGTTGTAAGTTAAAACTAAAATTAACTCGAAAGAGTAGTTTTAGAGTGTGTATCTATCATTTAAAATATGAATTAAGACATTAAAATAGCTATTATTTACCAAACCAAAATCATTAAAATTCGCAAAATTTAAATAAAAATTCTAACTTTCAGCATTTTTGCGGCACCTCTAAAAATATTTTGTTTGGAAAAATATTTTATTTGTGGCTTAACAATGGCTATAGGCCACTTTCTATCATTATTACACATTGAAATTATGAAAACATCTTCTCATTCTACCCTAGTATACAAATACATGTTCCACTTCTTTAGAAAAACGTTCCCAGTGATCATTTTTTATTCTTCTTACAAGTGAATGTGTTTCGTTCCTTATTGTCTTATAATTATCGTATGCCTCTTGTGTCTGCTTCAGATGTATTTTAGGTAAGCTTTTTTCTCTCCTTTATATTTTTCCTTCACTTCTGTACAAAACCATGGAGTTCTTCGCCTTGGGATCGATTTCACCAAGAACTTCCTTGGCTTAGACTAAGATATTAAGTTTAATTTTTGCCTGGTTTTCTGTGACTCTGCTTGATACGTTTATTAAGCTGCTGCATATGGCACCCAAATAAAGATAAAAAATACTACTTGTACATAAGGGTACTGAAATTTGTTTAGTTATTGATTTGATTAAGAAACCCTTCTACTGGTCTTTCAGATTGATAGGCTTTTGTCATTTTACGGAAATTGGCGAAAAAATTAAGATTTAAGAGAGGGAGATGGTTGTATAGTTTTTTTGCAGAATATAATATGTAATATAGATTTTTTACTAACTCAGTGGACGGGATCGGTAAATAGACGTCGTAGATAGAAATTCTGGTGGAATAGTCATGATTTGGTCTTGCTGGAAGACATGTAGATGTTTACGAAATAATCAAGTTACCATTGCTTGAATACATAATATTTTTATTACATTTATTCCACTTAGTTAATATTTTTAAGATATTTTACGATTTATCTTATCTCTCTGAACACCTTCACTGTTTCAATTTGGTTATTATTTATTTTAAATTAATTATTTCTAATTTCTATGTGGATATTGTACAGTATTTTTATACCACTTTGTAAAACTAATAACGTACCAAGTAATAAACGACCTAATCAAAATATTATGTCAACTGAATACACAAACGATATAAAATTTCACTTAAAGCTCCGCATAACTTTACATATTTTATTAGTGCTCACTGTGAACATGATTGATAGGATATTAACTAAGGTAGTATGTTGGTAGGATATGTATCATTAATCTTTAATCCTAATCACACATACCTGACATTTAAATACATAGCTGCAGTAAAGTAACACTAAAATGGTATTATAAAATTGATAACATAAAAATTACAGAAAAAATAGGAAGAAATTTAAGTATTCTCTTATATCGGTTGAAATTTTTTGTAGAAAACACATTTATATTATTACTAGAGTTGGAAGATTTATTCCATATAGAAAAAGACCAAAAAGGAGACAAACTAAAAAACTAGAATATTCTAAACGTCATCGAAATGCTCCGATATATCTCGTAAGGTTTGGAACAATAGAAAATATACCATAACGTTAGCGTTAGTCCAGCTTTGAAACGGTGGCTAAGTTGTCAGAATAGCCGAAAAACTGAAAAATTGAACTTTGTAAATTTTGGTATTACGAAAATTACTCAAAATGTCCACCAACGAATTGCGCTAATAACTGAGCATTTGTAGGAGAACTAATAATAGCACATCTAGAAAAATTCTAATTTTTAAGTTATAGGCCTCAATAATGTGATCAAATCCATTTCCTATGGGAAAAAATTCTTTTTCAAGTTCATTAAAGCTTCTTCGATCTTTAGATGTTATACAGGGTGTCATGAGGAACTGTACATACTCCTACCTCGGATAGAGGCTCCTATGGGGAATAACAAATGACCATTAAAAAGTGTCTGCTCCCATTGTTTAATAATATACAGGGCGAGTTTCGCATTTTGACAGAAATTTGTATTCGTCATAATTTTTGAACGGTCAGATCGATGTGTCTCTTTTTTTGGTCAATCGTTACACTATGACCACCTAATCAACTGATTTATTCAAACTAGAAAAAATCAGGTCCGGCTTCAAAAAAATTAGTTCGTTTGGGTATTAGAAAAAATTTCACCCTGTATACGCTTTTTGAAAACTATAATATCAATTTTACAAATTAGACAAATAGGCAATTAAAATGACATATTTATTTTTTTCCCCACACGATTACTTAATTTTTTTTATAAAAAAATCAAATTTGCCTATGAATTAAAAGTTTGGTAAAGTGAACCATAGATTTAAAAAAAATAACTTTCATTACAAAAATTAATTTATTTTTAACAAATATTTAATTTATGTTACCACTCAATCAACTGACTTATTCAAACTAGAAAAAATCAGGTCCGGCTTCAAAAAAATTAGTTCGTTTGGGTCTTATAAAAAATTTCACCCTGTTTACTCTTTCTGAAAACTCTAATATGAATTTTACAAATTAGACAGATAGGTAATTAAAATGGCATATTTATTTTTTTCCGCACACGATTACTTAATTATTTATTAAAAAATCAAATTTGTCAAAATCGGAATTTAACCTAAAAATGAAAAAAAAAAATAAATCACGGTTTAAGTCGCTGTAACTCTGTTCCATTTTAATATTTTTTTTTCTGAAATTTTTACAGCACATGTCTCTTACCATTGTGAATACTATGAAAATTGTTGTAGACTTTCAGTCTTCTTCTCATAAAAGTTATGAATTTTTAAAAATAAAAGATTCAGATTTGTGAATTGCAAAGTTAAATCGCAAAAATTAAGTGAAAAAAATTAAAATTTATCTATTTGATCACGTCTATGTTAAACTATAGAGTCCAAAGAGAAGTGTTATTGGTTTTAGATCTAGACGTGGTATAGAAAAAAAATGGTGAAGCTTTTAATTTTAAGAAAAACATTGATTAATTTTTTTTTATTTTTATGGTAAAATTCCGATTTTGACAGATTTGATTTTTTAATAAAAAATTTAGTAATCGTCTGGGGAAAAAATAAATACGCCGTTTTAATTGCCTATTTGTCTAATTTGTAAAATTCATACTAGAGTTTTCAAAAAGCGTATACAGTTTATATACTTTGAATAAATCAGTTAATTGGGTGGTAACATAAATTAAATATTTGTTAAAAAAAATTAATTTTTTAATAAAAGTTAATTTTTTTAAATCTGGTTTCTAGTAAATATGGTTCACTTTTCCAAACTTTTAATTATTCATAGTCAAATTTGATTTTTTTGTAAAAAATAAGTAATTGTGTGGGAGAAAAATAAATATGCCATTTTATTGCCTATTTGTCTAATTTGTAAAATTAATATTAGAGTTTTCAAAAAGCGTATAAAGGGTGAAATTTTTTCTAAGACCAAAACGAACTAATTTTTTAAATCCAGGCCTGATTTTTTTCTAATTTGCATAAATCAGTTGATTGGGTGGTAACATAAATTAAATATTTGTTAAAAAAAATTAATTTTTGTAATAAAAGTTAATTGTTTTAAATCTATAGTTCACTTTACCAAACTTTTAATTCATAGTCAAATTTGAGTTTTTTATAAAAAATTAAGTAATCGTGTGGGGAAAAAAATAAATATGGCCATTTTAATTGCGTATTTGTCTAATTTGTAAAATTCATATTAGAGTATTCAAAAAGCTTATACAAAGTGAAATTTTTTCTAAGGCCCAAACGAACTAATTTTTTAAAGCCGGACCTGATTTTTTCCTAGTTTGAATAAATCAGTTGAGTAGGTGGTAATAGTGTAACGATTGACCAAAATAAGAGACATATCGATCTGAGCGTTCAAAAATTATGACGAATACAATTTTCTGTCAGAATGCGAAACTCGCCCTGTATATTATTAAACAATGGGAGCAGACACTTTTTAATGGTGATTTGTTATTCCCCATAGGGGCCTCTATACGAGGTAGGAGTATGTACAGTTCCTCATGACTCACCCTGTATGTGACGTTGTCTGCAGCAGACATTACTTTTCAATACCTTTCAAACGCTTGTTTAGTGATCAAAATCGGTTAAACTGTTTATAAGTACTCGAGTTGAACAGTAATTCTCGAGAAAAAAGATTAAAAAAAATATTGGAACGGCTGGAAAATGACTTCGCATTGCCCGATCACAAGTTTAACGTCATAACCACTTTACCATTTCGGTAATAATGGTTTAGTGGTTCATAACGCTTAACATGTAATTGAGAAACATTACATTCAAGTTCATACATTTAGTTCATAAAAAAAAAATTGAAAACCTCCTGGTACAAGAATAAAAAACGATAAACGCAATAAATATGAAAGGCGCATACAGTATAATATATATTTGGCTTCATAACAACTTACGACCCCGTTCGACTCCAAATCGCCACTGTATTCTGTCCGAAGATAGTTCTTCGGATGCTAATCGCTTTCCTAACTCTCAGATTCCAGCTTTTTGGTGGTCTTCGTCTTTTTTTCTTCTTTGGGGGTTGTCACATCATAAATTTTTTAGGCAATCGTTCGTCACCCATTTGGCTCACACGCCCATCTCATAAGAGGTGTTTTCTCTTAATATCCTCAACTATAGTGCCCTCTATACCCAGTTGTTGTTTCATATTACCTCATTCCGTACTCTTTCGTCTCTTGATATTCGGCCATTTCTTATTACGGCCTGCGTACAGTAGGCTAGTTTTAACCATCGGCTCATATAGGTTCCATTTTCTTTTTGTTTTTTGATATTTCTTTACTTCACAGAAGTTCGTGTAGGCATGCTATAGCTCTTCTTGCTTGTATGGTCCGATGTTCTATTTCTCGTTCATCTTTTCCACTACTATCGAAGATGACGTCCAGGTATTTATATTCACCAAAGAGATTTATTTTTTGATTTTCATCGATATCAAGTTGTTCTGCTTTAGTGCCAATAGAGAGGTATCTTGTTTTTTCTAAAGTGATATTTATTCCCTATTTCTGATATTCTTTTAGTTGTTCTGCTTTAGTGCAAATAGAGATTTATTTTGTCTTTTTATCTAAATTGATATTTATCCCCTATTTCTGATATTCTTTAATTAGTTTTCTAAGCATACAATATTTTATTAATTCACCGCTGATATTCCATCTCTACTCAGAGCACATTTTTGAAGAGGCTTTAAAAGATATTGATGAAAGCATTTCAATAAATGGAGTCGCTCAGTAACCTGCGATATGCAGATGATACAATAGTGTTTTCCAATACCATAGAAGGGCTGCAAAACTTAATGAATAAAATAAATGAAACCAGTAGAACATATGGACTAGATATAAACACCAGCAAAATCAAGCTAATGATCATCAGCAAGCAAAACATAACTGGAGTAAATCTGTATGTGAACCAAATAAGAATTTAACGTGTCTCACAATACAACTATTTGGGCACTATAATCAATGAGTCGTGGGACAATGATCAAGAGATTAAATGTGGCATCGGAAAGGCAAAGCGTGCATTCTTGACTATGAGCTCTGTGTTCAAAAGCCATGACATCACTCTAAAAACAAAAATAAGGCTCCTTAAATGTTACGTGTACTCAGTGCTTTTATACGGAGTAAAAACGTGGACCTTGAAGGCGGAAACTTTATCGAAACTTCAAGCTTTTGAGCTATGGTTGTACAGAAGGATCCTGAAGATACCATGGACAGACAAGTCACCAATGAAGAAGTACTACGGAGGATGAACACAACCGCAGATTTAGTCAACATCGTGAAGGGCCGTAAGCTACAGTACTTAGGGCATATAATGAGAAATCAAGGCAGATACGAGCTACTCCAGTGCATTTTACAAGGTAAAATTGAAGGAAAAATGGCCCCAGGACGAAGAAGAATATCCTGGCTTGCTAACCTGAGAACATGGTAGAGAAAGACCTCAACACAACTATTCCGTATAGCAACTAACAAAGTCATCATAGCCAGAATGATCGCCAACGTTCGGAACGGACAGGCACCCTAAGAAGAGGAAAGCATATACAATCCTGATCGTTCAATTGTATACCCATTCTTTGACTTTCTGTTTCCATTGTTTTAAAGCTTCAGAGATATAAATTTTAAACAAGGTCGGAGAGAGACAACATCTCTCTCTTATACTCGTATTGTAACTGCAAATATTTTTCAACTAAGAGGTTTTCGAATTTAATTTGGGAGTTTGGACCATAACATAATGTAGATCTTCGAGAGCACTAACCAATGTTTGATGTAGGTTTGATGTGCCCAGGACTTCCGATAGTTTATTTAGGGGGACTATGTAATATGCCTTCTGAAGATCTACAAAAGTCATATATGTAACTTCCTATTTGTCACAACCTTTTTCTCTATAAGTTGCTTAAGGCAAAAGATGTTATCTGTTTATGAGCTACCTGCTCTAAATCCTCCACGTTTTTTGTCTGCAGATGATTGATAATTAATCTTTCTCTATCAGATTCCGTAGTATTCGAACATATAGCCGACTCATATAGCTTGTGCCCGATATCCCTTTATAGTTCTTGCAATTTCTCCTGTCGCGTTATTTATATACTGGGGTCATATAGGCTTATTTTCATTCAACTGGTGTTGGATGTCCATTAATATATACGGTTAAATATCCCAGTGATCATAATGTGTAATTTCTCTGAGTTATTCTTTAGTAGTTCCGTAGTTACTCCCCCTTGTTCGCTGGTTTCCCCATTCTTCATCCCTGCTATAAAAGAGCAACAAAATATAAATATTACGTGGCGCAAAAATTATATTTTCATTTTGATCGAAAATAGAATAGTCCAGGAACCGAAGCTTTTTAACTCGCAATTTTTACAGAATGGATCAATTTGCTTGAAAATTTAAAAATAAGTTGTGGATAGTCCAAGGATCAAAATCTATATGATGCCGAAAGGCGCTTTTAAGATGGGAGTGGTTGCCAACCCATCTCGGGGTGGAAATTTTTATTATACTTATTTTGACCGCAAAAGTTGATAAAAACATTCACTCTAAGCAAAAAAATTTCTATAAATTTTTATGATAAAATTAATAGTGTTCGATTTATTCGCTATCGAAAGTGTTAGTTTTATATCGAAAAAATTAAGGTTTTTCAATATATACTCATTTACAATTCACTCAATTTTCGCCGTAGAAAAAATTTTTTCAAACCAATTTCTTGGGAATTAAATAACCTTTCTATTCTGAAGAAAATGGCAATTTTACCAAACTACAAAAATCCGTTATTCGCTTTTAACTCCAGTTCTTTTAAAACCAATCATTATCAGCCAGTCAAACTTCTAGAATCTATTAATAATACATAAATAAAGAAGAATGAATTAGGTCAATGACTAAAACCACCGATAACTTACATTATTATGCTTCCTATTGGATTTCTCCTTTTGTTTAAAAAAAAATGTATTGATTTTTAACCGTAACTTTTTCATTTTTTATCTTAGAAAGTTTTGTAAAACAGAATTTTGTAGGTTTTTACAAGATCTATAAGGTGATTAATATCAAATCCTTTTAAAATCCGCAGTCGCAAAAAGAGGTGACTTTGAAAGGGTTGGTTAAGGTGGTTTTTGCATATTACAAGTTTTAATTATCAATAGCTCACTCAATTTTTGCCGTAGAAAAAATTTTTGCTAACCAAGTTCTTGGGAATTAAATAAGCTACAACTTTATATTGAAATATTTTTTCTTATCTCTGATGCTAATCTTTCTATTCTGAAGAAAAAAGCATTTCTTACCAAACTACAAAAATTCATTATTCTAGAACCAAACATTCATTTACCAAACTTCTAGAACCTATTAATAATACATAAATAAGGAAGACCAAATAAGTTCCATGACTAATTTTAATTAGGGTGGTGATTAGGGGCTGGTTTACTATCACTTTCTCGCTGAAAAAAATGGGCACTGACATTCTTTTTATTATAAGTCACTTAATTTTTGAGGTAGGGACTTTTTTATTTCTGGAAATAGATATTTTTTAAACACTTTAACACTAGAAGCACCAGAGCGGTCATTTTGACTGCTTTCTATTTTTGACCCTCTGTATTACTTATTCATAGTTGCTAGTTTAGGTTGATAGTTTAGGACTTTTCCTAGATATATTTGAGGATTATAATTCCTCCTTTATAGGTACTTAGTGTAATTACTTTTTGAGATGTGTTACTTTATACCTAGAAGCACCAGGGCAGTCATTTTGACTGCTTTCTATTTTTGACCTTCTGTATTACCTATTCATAGTGATTTTGGAAACTTGATAATTTAGGACTTTAGTACATCTATTTAAGGATTACAATTTCTCTTTTACAGGTAGGTATTTAGTGTAATTACTTTTTGAATGTATACCTATATGATGTCTACCTATAAAAAAATGCAGTCCTTATTCTGGAGAAAAAGCACCATGAGCGATTATCAACAGATAAA
The DNA here is from genome assembly GCF_917563875.1 of Diabrotica virgifera virgifera. Classification (NCBI taxonomy): domain Eukaryota; kingdom Metazoa; phylum Arthropoda; class Insecta; order Coleoptera; family Chrysomelidae; genus Diabrotica; species Diabrotica virgifera. The sequence continues at coordinate 59,823,712 of NC_065448.1, read as the reverse complement.
TTTGCACTTGCGTCAGCAATATGGAACCCATCTATTGAGAATTGTATATTTTGCTATACCTATATTTGGCTAAAATATATCTATTGACGAACAGCTTTTTCCCACGAAGGCAAAATGTCACTTCACCCAGTACATGGCGTATAAACCTGGTAAGTTTGGAACTAAATTCTGGCTTACAGCTAATGTCTAGTCCAAATATTAATTTAACGGATTTCCTTACCTAGAGATAGATGAACAATGACCAGACAATCAACTTCTAGGGGAACATGTAGTTCAGTAGAGGCATCTAATGGGACAATTTATGAATAAAGGAAGTACTTTACTGATGCATAAAAAGTGTTACCTACGAAAGGAGGCTGCCAGCAGTGTGGCAGCTGATAACAATAACCCGAGCAATAAAGGATATTTATCCGTCAATAAAAAAAACGAAAAGATGGAATTATACAAATCAAAAATTTTCAAACACACAGACTTTAGTTAACCATGGAAACCAGTTGTACCGGGTGTCCCAATAAGAATGGCTCTCGGCCATATCTCAGGGACGGTTTATAGTAGAGCTTTGAAATAAAAAATGTCATAACAAAAGTTGCCTCAGGAAAAGCCTGGAAATTATTTTCATAATTGTGGGTCCACCGCTAGAGGGCGTAATTGAATATCAAAAATAAAAAAATCTAAATTTTACAAAATTTTCCTAATGAAGGGGCACTGGAAATCCGATTATTGTATTCTTCATCAAATTCTGCGCTTATTTGATTTAACAAGTTTAACTCTACCTTTGCAAATAAGAGGTGGGGGTGAGTGGGAACCTTGTTATAAAAATGGCTGTAAGTCCGGTTCTGCTAAATAAAATTTTGAAAACTGGGTCTTGTTGAAGACATATCTTTTTCTTCAATGTAAGCGTGATAACTTTGAACCATCCTAATAAGTAATAAGCCAGCTGAGAGGCGTTATTTAATTTTTTTCAGATATCTAGTTTTCTTTGGAAAATATTAAATACAAGTATGCATTTTTAATCATACTTTATAAAATTAGATTAAATTAGCAATAGAATAGCGAAAACCGCATGTCGATACCTTTTGTCTATCACAAGATATCTCGAGAAACGTGTAAATTTTATACATAACTGTTACTATCACCGGTAAACTAAGTTAATGAAAAGTAGTGTGCTGTGGAAAAAAACAAAATAACATTTTCCAGATGTCAACGTATAAAAATATAATTAATTAAAACAACAATATAAAGAGAAACAATACTATTAAAATTAAATATAACACAGAACAAAAAGAACTACTTAGTGACGACCTAAATATTCAAATTGTTGCCCATCATACACTACTCTAGAATATATTATCCAGATAATACTAAACGCCATTCAAAGCATATTGAGAGCAGAAATTGAGACTGCTGTTCAATCTACTCTTGAAAGAGTAAATGTTTGCAACGAAAATGATGGGCAAAAATTTGAACGTTTATGTCATCACTAAATAGTTGTTTTTATTTCTTTGTAATAGGGCTTTTCAACGCTTCTCATTTGTTTCGAGCCTATGTCATATGCCGTATAATCCGTGTATATTAATATACGAGATATGAACGAGGCTCGAAACAAATGAGAAGCGTTGAAAAGACGTAATATACGTTGACAGCTGGAAAATGTTTCTTTGTTGTTTCCATAGCACACTACTTTTAATGAATTATTTCGTTTACCGGTGACAGTAACAGTTATGTTTTTAAATTTACACGTTTTGTAAGATATCTCGAGATAGAAAAAAGGTATTAACATGCGGTTTTCGCTATTCTGTTGCTAATTTTCTCTAATTTTGTAATATGGCATTAAAAATGCATGTTTGTATTTAATATTTTCCAAGGAACACTAGATTTCTGAAAAAAATTAAATAACGCCTTCTAGCTGGCATATTACTCAGTAAGTTGGTTCGAAATCATAACTTTTACATTGACGAAAAAGATCTGTCTTCAACAAGACCAAGTTTGCAAAATTTTATTAAGCAGAACCGGACTCACAGCCAGTTTTTCATAACAAGGTTCCCACTCACCCCCACCTCTTATTTCCAAAGGTAGACCTAAACTTGTCAAATCAAATATGCGTAGAATTTTATGAAGAATACGACGATCGGATTTCCAGTGCCCCTTCATTAGGAAAATTTTGTAAAATTTAGATTTTTTAATTTTTGATATTCAATTACGCCCTCTAGCGGTGGTCCCACAATTATGAAAATAATTTCCAGGCTTTTCCTGAGGCAACTTTTGTTATAAAATTTTTTATTTCAAAGCTCTACTATAAATGGTTCCTGAGATATGGCCGAGAGCCATTCTTATTGGGACACCCGGTACATACCAGAGAAAAATGATCAAAAATGTTCTAGATATAATCAGAGATACAACATCTGAATTAAATAATAAACGTTGGCAGTGGCAAACAGGGAACTGCAACAAAAATAAAACATGTGAAAGGCATATACCTATGTAAAATTTTTGTGTGTATATCTTGTACAAGCAAAATTAAAAAAAAAATTGCTACTGCATAAATTGTGGTTAAATAATTTAATAATTTATTTAAATTAACTAAATATATATCTTTTATTAGTAGGTACTAGGTATTAACACAATATAGGTTTTTTTCAAGTAAAAAAGGAAACAAAAATGACTGGCGATATAAAATTCTGATACCCGTAATCTTGACCGCTCCGGTGCTTCTAGGTAAGCAAAAATGCTGGTGCTTCTAGTGTTAAATTAATTTAAAGAAGTTGTATTCGAAAAATTCACTGTTTTTTTTGTTTTGATTTTGAAACTACAATATTTATCATTTGACGAAGAAGAGCTAACATATAGTAAAGTATAGCTCGATTACTGTTAGTCTTAGAGAAAATTAGAAAAAACGGTTTTGTTTATTTTTTTAAAAGGTACATTTTTGTTAAGCAAAGTTGTTTTGATAAAACGAAAACTTTTTGAGTTATTAGCAGAAAACTGATTAAAAACATTGATTTTTTCGATATAAAACTATAATTTTGGATAGGTAGCGAATAAATCGAAAACAATTAATTTTATCAAAAAAATGTATGGAACGTTTTTTGCATACAATGAATGCTTTTACCAATTTATGCTGTCAAAATATAATAAAAACTTTCCACCCCCGAGATGGAGTGGCAACCAGCCCCATGGTAAAAGCGCCTTTCGGGCCCATATAGATTTTGAACCTTGGACTATCCACTCCTTATTTTAAAATTTTCAAGCAAATCGATCCATTCTGTAAAAATTGCGAGGTTTTGTCCTATTTTAAGCTTCATTACTTGGACTAAAATTCTAGTTTTATTTTAAAACATTTTTCCATAATAGTCCTGGATCCTGTCTACCAAAAAATGTTTGTTAATAGCAAGCTGAAAATTTGATAATAGCTTAACCCTTAACTGGTCCGGTACTGTAGCAGTAGCGTAACTGATCCGGCGTCGTCTGCGAAACTACTGTTTTCAAGAAAGCCAAACAACACTCAAAAATAATTTTTTTATATAAATAAATGTTACAAACATACCTTGATATGTTTATATAAAAGTGAACGTATTAGATTTGGGCGTTACTTGGGTTAAGAAAAAAATATTAAAATAAAACTGAAATCCGCACAAATATTTGTGAAAAAGTACATAGTTTTGTAAAGTAAATAAAAAAAATATAAAAAACAACATGAAAAACAAAATGTATTGCTGGGATAGATGTTCAAACTGCACACTAAACCAAAAACTAGGTAAAATAAAAATCGATCAAAAATGTTTGTTTCCAGCATCAGTCAAACTTTACCTATTTTATATGCAATTTTTACATAGGTAGTGGTTTTGTACATCCCAAACAAACAGGCTTTTTGCAACGCAAGCACAGGTATTTTGTCAGCCTGCGCTTTCTACAAGGTCATAAACTGCAAATCTTGCGTTTTTATAAAATAAGAACATCCTCTTGTTCTTCTTGAACTCCAAGTATGAACACAAAAAAGTGACACCAACGGTCCGGCGTCGTCTGAGAAACTACTCTCAACCTAACTGTTGCGATAACTTTTTAGGAACTGAGAGAAACTTGTCTCAAATACACCCACTTGTCAAGCTCCAATAGTTTAAGGATTAGATAGAACGACTTGCCTGTGGGCGGTGCCAATTTCCAACAAAAAATAATCAAAGTTATTGAATCGTCTGTCAGACGACGCCGGACCAGTTAAGGGTTGAGGGTGTCTAGTCGGAAAAATTTTGATGTATGGGAACACTGGAACAGGAGAAGTTTTAATTTTGGAACGTGATTTTAATTGTGGAACGTGTCATCCTGACAAGTTTATGATTGTGAAAACTATCAGGTTGTTTTTAAGCTTATTCAACAGCAAACTTTATATATATACTATTATAAAAAAATGTTTGTCCGAATGATATGTTGGGCATTTTAATAAGTCCGACATGTAGAACATTTCAATTGACAGGAATTATATAGGGTGAGGCAGATAACTGGCCTATTAGAAATATTTAGAGAACTAATAGCAACAGAATCATGAAAATTGGAATGAAGGGGTTTTGAAGGGTGATCTATTTAATGAAAATATTTTCATCAATTTGCCACTTCCGGTTATACCGGAAGTTGCTTAAAATTTCGTTTTTTTTAATGGGACACCCTGTATATTTTTACATTTTTAGATTCTACTCGATGTCTTCTTTCTTAAAATATGCGGTTTTGTAATGTTATACAGGGTAGTTTAAAAGCTAATTACGTTTTTTTATTAATTTCGTAGCCATTTTCACACCCTGTAGAATTGTAGTAGTTGAATATCAAAAACTCTGTTTATGTTAAAATGATTTTTAATATAGTCTACTATTATTAAAAATTATTAGTACAGCCAAATGTTAAATTTTAGTATACAGGGTTGGTCGAAACTCGGAATGAAGATTTTCTGAATTTGCTTAAATGGAACACCCTGTATTTTAGTATTGCAATGAAAAGACATTTTATGGTAATTTTTTATTTCTTAAGCATTCCCTATACCTAAATGCTTTCATTTGTGCTTAATTGTTAATCGCGCCAAGACTGTTAACTACGTAGGTATTTTGGTAGCTCAACCATTATTGGCAATTTTAAAAATCAGTCTAGATTAATATGTATTTATTTCCGAAAAATTATTTAAGATTGAATATTTTCACGGCCAACCTAATAAAATTTCACGTATTTTTTGTTGAAATTAATGTTTGGTTTGAATCACCAATAACTCACAAATTAAAGCAGTTAGGTATAGGAAATGCTTAAGAAATAAAAAAGTAGCATAAAATATCATTTCATTACAATAATAAAATATAGGGTGTTCAATTTAAGCAAACTCAGAAAATACTCTTTCCGAGTTTCGACCAACCCTGTATAGTACAATTTAACGTTATCTATACTAACAATTTTTAACAATAGTAGACTATATTAAAAATCATTTGAACACAAATAGAGTTTTTGATGTCAAACTACTACAATTCTACAGGGTGTGAATGTTGCTAGGAAATTAAGAAAAGAAACGTAATTATCTCTTAAACTACCCTGTATAACATTACAAAACCTCATATTTTAAGAAAGAAGACATCCATGAGAATCCAAAAATGTAAAAATATACAGGATGTTCCATTTAAAAAAACGAAGTTATAAGCCACTTCCGGTATAACCGGAAGTAGCAAATCGATGAAAATATTTTCATTAAAGAGACCACTCTTCAAAACCCCTTCATTCCAAGTTTCATGATTATGTTTCTTTTAGTTCTCGAGATATTTCTAATAGGACTTTTATCTGCCTCACCCTGTATTGGTGGTAAATAGCAGTCTCATTTTTGCATGAGAGTTTAATGAAAGTAAACAAATGAATTGGAAGTTCTGTCCGACAAAATACATGGGACGTTTTCGTAGTCTGACATTTGAAACCTTTAACATGTTCCACAGTTAAAACTTCCCCTGTTCCAGTGTTCTCGTACATCAAAGTTTGTCCGACTAGACATCTTTAAGCTATTAACAAATTTTCAGCTTGCTATTAATAAACTTTTTTTGGTACCCGGGATCTAGGCCTGTAATATTTACTATATTTGAAGTAAAACGCGCCAAAAAAGTACGTTTGATGATGGTTGCAGTTTGAGGCGATTTTGCAGCTTGCTTTTCCTCAAATTTAGAAAACTTTTGAAAACAAAAGAGAGAAAAGAAAATAAAAGCATAGGAAAATGTCTTTCAAAATAAAACAAGACCTTTATTTTCCATCAAAATAAAAATATATTCTTGCCCCCTTTAGTATTCCTATCAGCTCTTCTGTCCTAGAGCAGATAGGATTCCTAGCAGGAGGAACATTGGCATGTCTATACAAAAAGAAGGACAGAAGGATAAATTTATGTATAGGTGTTTACTTTTTGCTCAGTCAGAATATTAACGGAAATATTGATTAGACCATACAGAGACATATTTTCTATTAAATTATTTTTACTAAATCAAAATATACGCTTCATACTGGACTAATAATAGTGTGGCCGCTTTATGATGTGTTGTCGTGTATATTATAGCTCTGCATAAAATGTGGTATTACTGATGGAAAAAGGAGAAGATCTAATCTAAAAACTATCCGTAAGTGAATTACACGAATTATATTAGCAAACCATAAGGAAAGTACTATAAGTTTATTTGTCTCATAAGATTCACAAGAAATACAATAAGCCTAACCTCACTAACTAAATCAAATTTATTAAAAATATCCATTCACTCCTCCGTAATTACCATTTAGTCCAGGGCGCATCTGTTTTGAGATGGACGTTGAGAGGTGACTCAAATTTTTTTGCAGAAATTGCTTGAAAATAAATCAAATAATAATATTTGAGTTATCCTCCCTCTCAAAAAGGTCCGGAACATTGTTTAAATAATCAAAATGTCAAAAATTGAAGGAAAAATTCGATTCTTTTCTTGGTTTTTTGATTATAGCTTTAAAAGTATTCATTTCCGAGAAAAGTTGTACTAACGTAAAAGTTGCGTAATTAAATTTCCTACAATATAGAATTGGTTAAAAAATTTAAAAAATGGTCACCCTAGTTGCAAAATAGCAATAATTGCGAAAAAACCATACAAAAACAAGTATTCGCATTTTACGTTTTTCAAACATTTATGCTGTACTTACGACCTTAATATTTCACCCAGAAAAACATTATGATACAGTAAAACAATACGGTAAATTTTATTAAGATCGGTTCAATAGATTTTGCAAAATAAATTTTGCAATCCAGCTTTCGCAAAAAAAAATTCATTTTTTAAAAATGTTACAGGACTGAAAATAAAGCAGATAGCAAGTTGAATTTTTTTTTGCTTATAGAAGTGTACTATACCTTTCATTTGCAATATTCAAAATTAAAATCGATTATTTAACGCGGCGTCAGAAAATTTTTGAAATAAACAATAATTTTTGGTGCTACGCGCAGGATAGAGGTGTTCGATTCACACAAGTTGATTTCCACCAAAATTTCTTCCAATCTTTATCTAATATATTATTATCTTGCTTTATATTTTGTTGTATTTTAATATTTTAATTCCACAAAAATCAAACTAATTTTATTATTGTTTGTGAAATATTGTTTAAACAATTGCATATGTTTAAAAATAATAAACTTTTATTATTTAAGTTAAAATATATGAACAAAGAAAGTTTTTGCTAATAAAAGTGTTATTTCAAAGGATAGAGTATGTGTTTTTATTTTGCAATAAACAAATTTATTTATTTATATCGAAATCTAATAAAAATTAAAATGTATCCATCATTATCAAAGGTCATTGGAATGCCCAATCAGAGCAAACTATCCGCTGTCCTGCGCGTAGCACTAATAATTAATCTTTATTTTAAAAAATTCCTGACGCCGTGGTGTTAATCGATTTTAATTTGGCAAAATTGCAAATAAAAGGTACAGTACACTTCTATAAGCAAAAAAATTTTCAACTTGCTATCTGCTTTATTTTCAGTCCTGTAACATTTTGAAAAAATGAATTTTTTTTACGAAAGCTAGATTGAAAAATTTATTTTGCAAAATCTATTAAACCGATCTCAATAAAATTTACAGTATTGTTTTACTGTATCATAGAGTTTTTCAGGGTGAAATATGAAAATCCTAAGTGTAGCATAAATGGTTGAAAAACGTAAAATGCGAATACTTGTTTTTGTATGTTTTTTTCACAATAATTGCTATTTTGCAACAAGGGTGACTATTTTTTAAATTTTGACCAATTTTATATTGTAGGAAATTTAATTACGCAACTTTTATGTCAGTACAACTTTTCTCGGAAATGAATACTTTTAAAGTTATAATCAAAAAACCAAGAAAAAAATCGAATTTTTCCTTAATTTTTTGACATTTTGATTATTTAAACAATGTTCCGGACCTTTTTGAGAGGGAGGATAACTCAAATATTATTCTTTTATTTATTTTCAAGCAATTTCTGCAAAAAAATTTGACTCACCTCTCAACGTCCAAATGTACTAATATTTTTACAGATGCGCCCTGGTCTAATTTAACGATATTAAATTGCTGTCCAAAAAACAACCATTACATGCATTAAACCTGTAAAGGTGACCATACACTAGAGAATGGAAAATATTGAGATCTCAAATAATTATTTATTAGAAGAACTAAGAAAAGATAATAGTGAATTAAAAAATTTAATTAAAGCTCTCGAAACAAGATTGTCACTAAAAGTCGCAGATACTGAATATAAAATAAAAAGTTTAGAAAAAGAAAATCTAGAGTTGAAACAAAAGATCGAAAAAATTGAAAATAATAATAGATTGAATAACATAATAATTTATGGAATAGAGAGAGACAAGGCAGAACTAAATATACAAAATATTATAGATCTATTAAACAGACTTTTACAACTAACCATAGACGAAATCGGAATCAACAACATTTACACATTGGGTAAACATTTAAATAGTCCAATTAAAATAGAATTCATATCTTTTCGCTCAAAAATAAAAGTTTTAAAAAGTTTGAGACATCTTAACCTTCGGATGACCAAGCGGGGGAAATTGTGACCCCAGCGTATGTTTTTCTTTAATAACTTCAAAAGTATTTTCAATTTTTAACTCATTATTTTTTTATTCGACTTTAATATCATTCCAGATATCCTCATATTTTGAAATATAAAAAATTCCCTATATTTTAGGAATAAAAAATATATTCTGAAGTTGATGTTTAGTAAAATAGCGTCTGTTATGTGTAATTCCAAGTAGTTTTACGCCAATGACGTCGACTTTCCACAGTAACAAGACACTTACTTAACATACACACAACACATGACACTAATACTCATGTTGAGACTGGCCGAATGACATATCGCTAAATACTACATTATCATTATTAAAAACAAAGAGTGGAAAAGCCACTCCAACCTCAAAATCAGTTGATACAGATAAAAAAACAACCAGCGTATAAGACCCGGAACAACTCTATATCAAAAAAATAAATTAGTACTGTCATAGCTATTATATTATAATCTAATTGTTTTTATAATTTTGTTGTTTGATTTGTTGTCATTTGTGTTTTTTATAAATTAATATATAACTAAGTGTGATTGGTTGTAATTGTTGTCATATACATTCATATAAAATACAGCACAATTTTACATCACAAAAATATATTATTATTGTCATAGCTATTAATATTAATCCGATTGTTCGTATAATTTTGTTCTTTGATTCATTATCTTTGTGTGTGCTTTTTTTTGGTAAATTTATATACCTAAGTACAATTTGATAATAATTATTGTCATATACATAAAAGTTTGTAGAACGTATAACATGGATCAATTTATTCGGGATGTCGGGATGTAGATTTCGAACCCTTATAATACACACGAAATAAATAATATATTGCACTTAAATGATTTTGTTAAACTAGAAACTAATGAATCCAACTTAAAAATTATTCACCAAAACATCAGAAGTCTAACAACAAATATAGACGAATTCAGTGCAATCTTGCACCAATTAAGTGTGGATTTTGATCTTATTGTATTAACAGAGACATTTAAACTTTGTGATGTTAAATATTACGATGATGAGAACTATACTTTTTTGCATACAGATTATAATTTTAATAAAAATGATGGAGTAGCGGTGTTTATAAAAAAGAATATAGTATATTCTTATAAAAAGGTAATGATCGGATATTGTCAGGTGATACAAATATTTATTACGCTCAAAAATCATAAACAATGCTTAGTCACTTATATTTATCGTTCTCATTCTACCAATGTGGAAGAATATCTTCAGTATTTGGAACAATACCTAGATCAAGCAAAATCTGAACAGATCGGCTACCATATATTGCTTGGAGATATTAATATTAATATTAAAGACAACTCTGATAAGAACGTCTTTACATATCTGAACTTTAATATATGACTACAATTTTGAATCCATGATTAATAAATATACTAGAATACAAGGTAATTCCAAAACTTGTTTGGATCATATATTTTTAAAAGTATTAAAACAGAGTAGTCGCGAATCTAAATCAGCCCTTGTAGAAACTTGTATAACCGATCATAAAGCGACTGTTATGTGCATACCGCTTGATCTAAAACATAATTATAATAAAATCATTAAATAATATCAAGTAATAAACTATAAAAACTGAATATTGATCTAGAAAACTATCACTGAAAAGAGTATAATGATTTGAAAGACGTAAACACTAAATGTAACTTACTCTGCAAAATTCTTAATGAACTAATAGAAAGGAACAGTTATGTTAAAAAATGCAAAAAACATGAATTAAAGCGCCAATTTTGGATAACTGCCGGACTGCTAAAATCCATAAATACAAAAAATTCGCTCTATCAGAAATACATCGAAGATCCAGAAAATATAACTAAAAAAAACAATTATCTTGATTACAGAACATACCTCAATAAAATAGAAAACATTATAAAAAAAAACTAAAGAAAAAGAAATCTCCGGGAATTGACAAAATAACCGCTGAAACAGTAATAAATATAAATAGAAAAATTAAAAAACCATTAGTTGAATTAATAAATCTAATATTTCAAACTGGAGTGTGCCCGGACAAGTTTAAGCAAACTGTTATAACTCCTATTCTTAAGAAGGGTAATAAACGTAATCCTTCAAACTATAGACCAATTTCACTAAAGCCTGGGTTTCCTCGAAAGCGGCACCGACAAACAGCGACCATAGCACTGCGATGAATTACGTCAGATTACGGTGATAAATTCAAGGTTCTTCACTGGGGCAATGGAATGTGCAAGCTCAGCAAGCGGTGGCTTCCAACGCATCCTTGGAAACCAACGCTATTATTTTGCATGGTACAGTTTTTTATGATGTCATTCATCGCAATGTTACGATCGGAGGTTGTCGGCACCGCTTTCGAGGAAACCATCGCTTAATAACAACCTTAACAAAAATATTTGAGAAGTCACTTAAAACTCGACTAACAACTTTTTTCATAAAGCATAACATTATATCAACTTTACAATTTGGTTTCGAGAAGGTATTTCTACAAGTGACGCAATTACAGAACTTGTTAATGACATATATGATAGAGTTGACAAAAATAAACCCACGGCTTGTGTATTTCTGGATTTAGCGAAAGCGTTTGATACGGTAAGCCATCCACAACTGCTGGAAGCATTGGAAGCATGCTGAGTGCGCGGAATTACAAATAAATTAATTCAAAGTTATTTAAATAAAAGACAACAAATAGTGAAGGTAAATAACACTTATAGTGATCAACTCATCCTAAAATCTGGTGTACCTCAAGGTACAGTTTTAGGTCCATTACTATTTAACGTTCATGTCAATGACTTATACAACATAAACACCGAAGGACAAATAATCAGTTTTGCTGATGATACTGCTATTTTGTATAGTGCAGACACTTGGAAAGATTTAAAAAATAAAATTGAAGTAGATATGTTTAAAATAATACAATGGTTCAGTTATAAAGGGTTGACAATTAACTTCGAAAAAACGTTTGTTATTCCATTTTGTAGTAATAAAGTATCACTACCATCTTTTAATCATATAAGCATCAATAACATGGAACGTAGCATAACGACTAAAATATCCAATACTATAAAATACCTAGGTATAATTATCGACTCACATCTAAGGTGGGATAAGCATATGAACGAACTAATAAAATGTTTGGGAGCTATAGTTCCTAAATTTAAATATATAAAATCAATAATCGATGTATAGTACTTAAAAATACTATATCACTCACTTGTTGAGTCCAGAATTAGATACGGAATACTTGGCTGGGGTGGTGTATTAAAAACTTACTTAAAAAAATACTACAAAAGAGAATACTAAAAATAATATTACATAAAAACGCACATACTCAAGTCATCTTCTATTTGTTGAAGCAAAAGTAATGGATACAAGAAAACTATATACAATCGAACCCGCTTATTAGAATAGCCTTGCCAAGCAAAAATATTCTTATAACCGGGATATTCTAATAACCGATCAGTGGTGGCTAGCAGAAATAAATGTACCGAATATACGTCGTAATAGTACAACACACTTTATACATGTACATACTGTATGTACATGTACATTTGTACATAGTATTTATGTACATGTACATACATAGGTACGTTATGTACATATATTATGTATATGGTTTTATTTCTTTTTATGTCAATAATACAGTACCTAGTGTAACTATTACTTATTTTATTAAAACACCAAACTACATTATTTGTGCATGCATACCTACACAAATAAGTGTGAAATGTATGCAATATGTAGATATAGGTATATATATTTTCTTATTAACATACATACAACAGACTTACTTTTTTTCTGGAAAAAATAATCGGTAAACTGAGACTATTTGTTTTGTTACATAAGATATTAGTCACTTGTTGCTCTAAAACATAATAAATAAAAAATTGACATTGGTTTTACCGTCCAGAAAATTTCTTTACATAGAAAGCGGTTATTATAATTACAAGCGGTTATTTATGACTTCCAACTGTTTCTAAAAATCTAAACAGATAACGACGTGGGTGGTGGGTGAGCAATAAGAATATTTACACAATTGAAAAAGTAGGTATGAAAAAAAAATACATACTTTATGATCGGTAAAGGTTTGGCACAAGGTAGAATTGGTACTCATAATAAAGTAAGTAATAAAATATATTATCGACAGGTTCTGTAAACCAGAAAACATATAAATTTGTGGGAAATTGTACGTAAAAGTTTTTGGTAACTTAGAATTATTAGATAAAGCGGTATTCTTTTACTAAAACGTATTCCTATAAGCGGTTAAATTTATTAAGGAGTAAATGGAAATATTCCGGGATCTCAAAATTCTATTCCTTAAACCGGGATATTCCTATAAGCGGTACTCTAATAAGCGGGTTCGACTGTATGTATTCAATATTACTATATATCTATAACAAATAACATATACTTCATAAAATATGCCACACCTATGAAACCCGTAATAAAACAAATAAAAATGTTAAAACTGAAGTAGCAAAAAAAATTAGGACAAAGATACATCCTTTATCAAGCTCCAAAAATATTTAATTCCTTGCCTGAGATGTATAAAATATGTATAACTACTCTCAACTCACCAGTGATGGTTAAATCAATATTTAAAAAATATATTCTTAATTTAGATCGCGGCTGTGTTCAAAATTTAATGGATTAAACATCTCTTATCATTTTGTATGGTTTAATGAATATTATGTTCATTACATGAGTGTCATAACATTGAAGTGGGTATAGTTTTCATCATCAGAATAAAAGAATAAATAAATAAAAAAATAATAATATAAATACGTTGTACAAATTGAAGTATAATGTTAATGTAGAGGTAATTAAAATTTATTAATTATTTATATTTTATGTAACAGTACCCAACTATATTTTTTTTAACGGATAGTGCCAGATGTTTATTGTTTTATGTGTAAATAACATAATTATTGTAAAATTCTTATACAGATACATGTACATGAAAACTAATAAACATATTATTATTATATTATTATTATTATACATATTTGTTCGAGTCACACATTTTACGGCTTTACAAATTCTTTCGAAGCATTCAGAATTCAAGGATATTATCTAATTCATGAAATCTCCAAAAGTTCTAAAGTTAAAATGAAATAAAATTTGATCGCTAAACAAATTTTTACTGCCGGTCATAAATAAGACTGAGCTCAACCAATATAGGGAAATAAAAAATGTGAAATGCTCAACAGACAAAACTTTATGACAGTCAAATCTGTGTTTTTCAACTTTTAACTTGAGTTAGGGTAATCGCTTTACATTGTTGCATGTTTAGTCACCATATATTTTAAAATGGTCTTATTTTCATTCTGGATTTGATGGATCCTGGTATCGAAAACAAGATTATGAACTCGATAAATATAAAAGTTCTGTGAAAACATATCATGTCATGTAAAAGATAGATAACATTTATGTTTATTTTGTACTTCCAATATCAGTAACAGAAATGCAGAAAATTAAAAATGTACTTCTGAAAAAGTAATGAAATTTGACTGTTAATTCGTACAACCGGAGCTCGGATATATAGGTTACAAAAATTGCAAAAAGGAGGGTAAAGATTTTTTAAGGGAAAAAAACCTTATCAAATAGGTAATATAATAATATATGTGATTAGGTGAGAGAATACAAGAATGCAAGCAGAAAACTAAATAAGGCAATTAAAGACAGCAAAAGGCAATGCTGGATCGAGCTTATCAATAAGGTGGAGAATTATCCATGAAGAAGCCATAAAAAGTAGTTGTGACTTCCTAAAAGCCCATTCAATGCAGACACTTACATGCCCTTAACTCCTACGTTACTTCACTTTTCTCCCAACAAATGTTTTTTATCCAATTGAGGTATGCTACGCTGAAGAAATTCCGTCGATCAAGAAAGATCAACTGATGGAGGCGATTATTAGAGTAGGAAACAATGACGCTCCAGTTTAGATGGAATTCCAAACATCACTTCAGAAGAAACCATCAAAAATTACCGGCAAAGTTCTTGGATATTTACACTACACGCCTCAAAGAGGGAACTTTCCCGCACATATGGAAGCAGCAAAGACTAACGCTTCTACCAAAAAGTAAGAAACTACCAGATGAAACCTCATCTTATAGACTGCTCCCTATGCTGGATACAGCAGTTGATCAAAGCAACAGTTGAACCGCTGCTCAATAGCATCTTCTTCTTGCAGTACCGTCTTCTATCGGAGGTTGGCTACCATCACAGCAATCTTAACTTTGTTGGCTGCAGCTCTGAACAACTGTATTGAACTGTACCCATACCACATCCTTAAATTTCGCAACCAGGAAATTCTCCTACATCCCACATTTCTCTTTCCCGAGATTTTTACTTGGATTATGAGTCTTAGCAGAGAGTACTTTTCTCCTCTCATCATGTGGCCTAGATAGTCCAGTTTTTTCGTTTGTATGGTTTTTATGACTTCGCATTCCTTCCCCATCTTCAGCAAAACATCTTGATTTGTTTCTCTTTCTGTCCATGGTATTTTCCACATTCTCCTGTAACAGCACATCTCGAATGCCTCAATGTTTTTGATGTTTATCTTTTTCAGTGTCCAAGCTTCCATGCCGTACAGCAGAACGGAGAAAACATAGCACCTTAACATTCTCGTTCTTAAGTTTATATTTATGTCCCGGCTGCATAGGAACTTTTTCATTTTGACAAACGATTGTCTCGCTATCTCAATTCGCCTCTTGATTTCTCTTGTCTGGTCATTAGTATCAGTGAAGCAAATCCCTAAATATTTGTAGGACGTAACTCTTTCAACTGGCTGATTATTTATGGTTAAATTCACATTGGTGTATAGCTTCTTTGTTACAATCATGAATTTAGTCTTTTTGATGTTCAGTTTTAGACCATACTTATTGGTATGAGTGTTTATGTTTTCCATCAAATACTGTAAATTTGCTAGGTTATCTGTTACTATTAGCGTGTCATCGGCGTATTGTATATTGTTAATTAACTCTCCGTTAATGTTCATACCAATGTTTTGCTCTAGGAGCGCTTCCTGACATATTGTTTCGCTATATATATTGAATAGTAGTGGAGAAAGCACACAACCCTGACGCACACCTCCACGAATCTCAATAGCATGCAGATGCTCAATAGCATGCAGATGGTTTTCAAAAGCGACGCTCAACACTGGATGGAATTAATCTTGTCATTAACACAGTTAAGCAGGCGATTGCATGGACTAGATGAAAGGGGGGGGGGGTAAAAATTACTGTCTGGTAGCGACATTGGACATCAAAAATGCTTTCAACTCCGCCAACTGGCATTGCATTATGAGAGCTCTTAGCGAAATGGAGGTACCGGCACGTACCGGCATATCGAAGGAGGATAGTGACTAGCTATTTCACTTATCAACTTTTGATGACGCCTACTTCAAAATGTGAAATCCTCACCAGACAAAACTTTATAAAAATCTTTATGACAGTCAAATCTATGTTTTTTAACTTTTAACTTGAGTTAAATTATCGCTTTACATTGTTGCACGTTTAGCCACTAAATATTTTAAAATGGTCTTATTTTCATTCGGGACTTCGACGCTGTCAAGCCAAAACGGCATAAACGACATTAACTTGATTTTTCAGGAAACACAAAAAACTGATTATTTTTATTTTTACCAATTCTGCTTATCTGCACAGTGATTCAAAAAAATTGGTGATTTTTTTTTTCAAATTTTAATATTTTGTGAACATTAATGTGGCTGAAAATACTATCTGAAATAAATTAAAAACTATAAAGTGGCGCTTATGTCCAATCAAGATATAACATTGGTGAATATGCCAAACTTACCTCTGGCGTTTGTGTCGATCGCATCGTTGTAAGGTTAGTCAATATGGCGCTTAAAAGGGATATATGCCATTGATGAAAAAAGAAACGAAAATCAAAAATTGTCGTTTATGCCAACAAGAAAATATTTTGTGAACATTAATGTGGCTGAAAATACTGTCTGAAATAAATTAAAAACTATAAAATGGCGCTTATGTCCAATCAAGATATAACATTGGTGAATATGCCAAACTTACCTCTGGCGTTTGTGTCGATCGCATCGTTGTAAGGTTAGTCAATATGGCGCTTAAAAGGGATATATGCCATTGATGAAAAAAGAAACGAAAATCAAAAATTGTCGTTTATGCCAACAAGAAAAATGATGAAATTACGAAGATTTTTGATAGGGTTTATTTTTTATTAATCAAAAATACATCCTAAGTTAAAAACAAAACCTTAAATTCTTTAAACATGTTTTACTTAAAAAATACTTAAAAGTGGATATCTAATAATAAGTAGTGGATTCTAATTCATAATCACTGTCAATATTTGGTTCAACATCCGTATTGATTTGATTGCTTGTATCTTCCTTATTTTGCTCACTACTTATACCGGCATCCAAACCATTATCTGCTGCTAAGTTGAAACATGATGTGAGATCGTGACTAAATATTTCTTCTTCTACTGCAACGTCTGGTGATTCCTCAAAGATGATAATGTCATTGCTAAAAGCTTCTGCAGCGTTGGCATTATAACTGTCATAAACCTCTAAGGGAAATATAGGGGGATGGGGTATTATTGTCAGTCAGTATATCATTTTGTACTGATTCGGTATATGTTTTATTTTCATTTAGTAAAACCATTATTTTTTTAATTCTGATATTCATGTGCAACAAAAAAATGGCATAAACACCAAAAATCGATCGTCATTTCTAGCTATATAAAATTGATTTGAACTCAATGCTGTAATACAAAATGACTTGTTCATCACACTCGTACAAAGTAACAATAGAATATTTTAAAATAAACTTTTTATTTGTGCAATTTTTAAATAAGAAACCTGCATAAGAATAACATTGAGGAATGGCACTTGTGACAACCACGATGTAAATATGTGGTTTTGGCATAAACGCCTCATAATTTTTAAAGAAATTCAGTGTGTTTACGCTTCAAAAATCAATACAAATTGAAAATATTGCAAAGGTAGATAATACCATGTTACTTATCCATAAAAATTGTAAAAATACATACCTTTACTATTATTACTGGACCGAAATGTACACAATGATAATCTTACGGGCACTGGCGATTATGTCAAGCGGTGTTCACGTTGGAGTTCACGTGCCTGACTAGACTGGCGTTTATAAAAATTTTAAACATAATATTACACCTATTTCACTTTTTCTGCGGTTATTCCGCGTTGACTGTCTGGTGCGGAAATTAAAATCCTATTTTTTAGTGCAGCTAACTAAAAAGTGGTCATTTTGGCGTTTATGCCGTTTTGGCTTGGCAGCGTCGACTTCTTCTTAAAATGATCTTTCATCGATCCTAGCATGGTATCGAAAACAAGATTATGAACTCGATAAATATAAAAGTTCTGTGAAAACATATCTTGTCATGTAACGGATAAATAACATTTTTGTTTATTTCGCATTTCGAATATCAGTAACAGATATGCAGAAAATTATAAAAGTACCTTTAAGGAAGTAATAAAATTTTATCTATAATTTGTATTACCAGAACTGCTCGGATTTACAGTATTGTAGAAATCAATACTATAAAAAAATATGAAATAAATATTTTTAAGACACGCTTTTCTTTAGTTACAATACGAGTTATTAAAATTTAACATCTTATAAAAAATCAACTAAAAAGCAAAAAATTAAAAAAATTAGAAAATCTAACATATTCATCAAAGAAAAGCGTGGCGCCTCTTCATCGAATAAACGGTTTTGGCACCACACTTTTCTTTAACAAATGTGTTGGATTTTTCCAATATTTTTTATTTTTTGCTTTTTAGTTGATTTTTTTTATAATATGTTTAATTTTGGTTACTCGTATCGTAACTAAAGAAAAGCGTTTCTTAAAAATATTTTTTTCATATTTTTTTATTTTTTACTTTTTGGTCTTACACTTTTCAAACATTAAAATATATCGTCATGTTTATTAAAACATGTATAAAACATAATATTATGATGTACAAACATGAAAAGTAGTCGGAATCGACAAAAAATTTGAAAATTTAATGTTTATTTATGAAGCATAACGTAAACAATTAACGTAAAAAGTGAAATTATGTGTAGTTCATATAATTAGCTACAATCTGTAAAAGTTTCAAGTTTCTTCATTCTAAAAAACAAGAGAATTTAAGCATTTTTCGTTAAAATCGTTTTTTATTTTAACAACTAATAAACAAAAAAAAAATTATTGACTATTCGTGTATTGTTCCCAGGAATGCATATGTCTGCAAATTTTTAGTCATTTTTAGGGTACATCATTTATTTCTTAAATATAAGAGACCCATACTGAAGACAAAGTCCAGCTTGATTTAAGGGGAAAGATACCTGGTTACGATTTACTGGGAGCCACCTATGATAAACATTACGGCGTCGCAACCTACATTCGCTGCAATATAGAAAATGGTTTCCTACTTTCTGCTTCCAATGAAAATAATATACATGAAGTAGTCACCAAGATTGGAGATATTACCGTAGTTAACATATACAAACCTCCAGCCACTACATGGAACCCAGAAGTGCTAAAGACTCATCCACATCCTACTATATACATCGGCGACTTCAACGGCCACCACGAAATGTGGAAGTACACCACGAATGATGAAAATGGGGAGGCACTAGTAGAATGGTCCGAAGAGCAAAACACATACCTAGTTTTTGATGCCAAAGACAGAGGAACATTTAAATCAGCTGCATGGAGAAAAGAATATAACCCAGACCTATGTTTTGTCTCAAAAGATACCAATGACAGACCACTAACAACTGCGAGAAGTGTCCTTGCAGACTTCCCACATACTCAACATCGTCCGGTGCTTATCACCATCGGAATATCAATTCCAATAATTAGATCATATCCTCGACCCAGGTGGAATCTTAGAAAAGCAAACTGGAAGAAGTTCTTTGAACAACTAGACCGGACCTTGAGCTGGGTCCCTCCAACCAGCAAACATTATGAGAGGTTTGTGGGCGCAGTAATAAGCACTGCCAAGAAAACCATCCCTAGGGGGTATCGCAATGAATATGTGCCTGGATGGACTGAAACATGTGAAGACTTATACACGAAGTTTCTCGAAAGTGGTGACCGAGAAATAGCCGATGAGCTTTTACACAACATCGATACAGCTAGACGCCAAAAATGGATAAAGACTGTCGAAAACCTTGACTTCAAAAAATCAAGCCGGCAGGCATGGTCCTTGTTGCGGAAAATTGGAGTAGCTAACCAGCTGGAATCCAGAGAGTCTAAAATGTCTCCTAACAAGGTTGCCTCCCATACAGTATCTCTATCCAGAGCTCCACGAGATCGAACACATACTACCAACGTGAAAAGAGACTTAAGGGCATTAAAACAAATGAACAGAACGAACTCCGAATATTCAGCAAGAATACTTATTTCTGAAATCACACATGCGCTGAAAGAAATGAAATCAGGTAAAGCACCTGGCTTTGATGGTATCCATCCAGAGTTCTTCATACACAGTGGTGCATACACGAAACAGTGGCTTGCAATGTTCTTTAATGATATATTTCAGTCAGGTAACATTCCTTTCTCACTTAAGCGAACAAAGATAATTGCAATTCCGAAACCGGGCAAATCAAACGATAAGCCAGAAAACTACCGCCCCATAGCTCTACTCAGCATGGTATATAAACTATTAGAAAAGCTTCTCCTCAACAGAATTAGTCACAGGATACTAGAAAATGTCCCCATTGAACAAGCTGGCTTCCGCCCTCATCGAAGCTGTACGGACCAAGTGCTGTCATTAACAACTTTTATAGAAGCTAGTTTTCAAAAGAAACAAAAGACAGCAACAGTATTTATAGATCTAACAGCAGCGTATGATACTGTTTGGAGACAGGGATTAATATATAAACTGGCCCGCATTATTCCCTGCAGAAAGATAATTAACCTCATTGACAACATGCTGACCAACAGAGCCTTCCAGGTTATAATGGGAAAGGAGACGAGTAGACAGATGAAACTTAACAATGGTCTTCCACAGGGTTCTGTCCTTGCCCCTTTACTTTTCAGCCTCTATATTGCTGACATGCCTGAAACCGAATCTCGGAAGTTTGGATATGCTGACGACTGGACCCTTGCAACAAGCCACCAATCTTTAGAAACTACAGAAATCACTCTCACGAATGACTTATCCATCCTCAGCGAATACCTTAAGAAATGGAGACTACAGCCAAGTACTACAAAAACTGAAGTATCAGCTTTTCATCTAAACAACAAGTTGGCAAACAGAGAATTGCGAGTGTATTTTAATAACAAGCTGTTAAAACACAATAAATACCCGAAATACCTTGGGGTTACTCTAGACAGAACGCTCACATTCAGAGAACACCTGACGAAAACAGCAGCAAAATTGAAAACACGCAACAATATAATACAGAAACTCTGCGGCACTACATGGGGGTCCACAGCATCAACATTAAGATCCTCTGCTCTTGGCCTGATATATCCGGTGGCAGAATACTGTGCTCCAGTGTGGCTAAATAGCAGGCATACCCACCTGGTCGACACCCAACTAAACCGTACTATGCGTATGATAACAGGCACAATTAAGCCCACCCCTACAATGTGGCTACCTACCCTTAGTAATATAGCACCACCCAACCTACGCCGCGAACATGCATTGGTTAAAGAATATAACAAAATAATGGACAGTCGCCAGCTTCTAGTCCACAACGACATCCCCGATATTCTTGGAAACCCTCTCCGATCCAGGTTACCCCCTCTACAATCTGCTCAAGCGCTGCAGCAATCCAACTTTGACTTAAATACCCGATGGAGAGAAGATTGGGAAAGTAGGACAGATCCGCATTACCATAGTCTACCGGACATCATAGGGAAACCTGGCGAATTTGAACGTCCCCGTAAGATTTGGGCAGCCCTTAATCGAATTCGAACAAACTGTGGAAGATGCGCCGACTCCCTCCACAGATGGGGTAAACTCCCCTCGCCTTCTTGTGACTGCGGCGCTGCAAGACAGACGATCAGTCACATTGTTCAGGACTGCCCACGCAGAGCATACACAGGCGACCCTATAGACTTTGTAATGGCAACCGAAGGGTCAATCGAATATATAAAAAAATTGGACATCTCTTTGTGATGCATTGTATAATGCATAAATCTTAATATATTCTGTGATATACTTAAGCCATACGCTAAACAAAATATTTCTTAAAAGATCATAGATATAAAATTTGAGTTTCATACTAATATTGTCAGCTCATAATGTTTACTTAAATATAAGGCCAAATCCTTACCATGTCGAGATATTATCAAGAGTTTTTCCTGATTTTTTGACAATGATTTAATATGGACTTATTAAATGAATGACTTTACTGTCGTCATTGCATGTAGTTGTCATTTTTTCACATGCTATGACTTTTCTGCAAGGTATTCTTCAGTTAAAAGTGATTTTATGTAAGCGAATGAACTATCTGCCAAGTCGTCACACACTATAGTTGTATTAACGATGACAGTTTTCTTAACTTGCCGATATAAACACGTACATATTTCCCTTTAAACTCTGAGTAACCAGTTAATACGTAACACTAGGAGAATTTATTATATCTCATCTCTGTATTTGCTCTCATTTACGGCTGGCCTTTGCGTCTACGTGCCATCTCCGCGACGAGGGTTGGGAATCATCATTGCTATTCTCACTTTCGACACTACAGCCCGAAAGAGTTCAGTTGAGCTGCATCCAAACCATTCTCTGAGATTTCTCAGCCAGGACATTTTTCTCCTACCTATGCTGCGCCTTCCTTGAATATTTGCCTGCATAATTAATTTTAGGAATTTATTTATAATATGTTTAATTTCAGTTACTCGTGTCGTAACTAAAGAAAAGCGTTTCTTAAAAATATCTTTTTCATATTTTTTTATTTTTTACTTTATAGTCTCACACAGTTCAAACATTAAAATATATCGTCATGTTTATTAAAATATGTATAAAACATAATATGATGTACAAACATGAAAAGTAGTGGGAATCGACAAAAAATTTGAAACTTTATTGTTTATTTATGAAGCATAACGTAAAAATAACGTAAAAAGTGAAATTATGTATAGT
Organism: Diabrotica virgifera virgifera; assembly: GCF_917563875.1. Taxonomy (NCBI): domain Eukaryota; kingdom Metazoa; phylum Arthropoda; class Insecta; order Coleoptera; family Chrysomelidae; genus Diabrotica; species Diabrotica virgifera. The sequence goes on along the minus strand of NC_065448.1, from coordinate 59,800,536 downwards.
TCATATAATTAGCTACAATCTGTAAAAGTTCCAAGTTTCTTCATTCTAAAATACAAGAGAATTTAAGCATTTTCCGTTAAAATCGGTTTTAAAATTTTTAATTTTTTAAAATTTTAAATCGTTAAAATCAATAGTATTTTGTATTTTGACAACGGCACCCGATTTGGGCGTCGAAACGTTAATAAAAATAATTTTTTAATAATATTGGGGCTTATTTCCCATTCTAAATAGTTAAAATTTTATTTTAACAATTAATAAACAAAAATGTCTGTAAATTTTTAGTCATTTGCATTGAAGAAAAGGCAGTCAAATTAACGTCCAAAGATTTGACCCAAACGATTAAACTAAAGAAAAGCATTTAATAATAATAATTAATTAATACGACAAAACAAATTATAATGTTAATTGTAGCACAAAACGTCTCTCCCGGTGGTTTTTCTAAGACTACGATAAAAACACGAATTTTTTTAATTCGAGTTTTGGTTGAAGTTTTGTTTCGTATCGTATTGAAATTTGACATGAATAAACGCCGATTTATATATAAACAAATATAATATGAGCGTTCAAAATTTTAAACTTTATTGTTTATTTATGAAGCATAACGTAAACAATTAACGTAAAAAGTGAAATTATGTATAAATCATATCATTGGCTACAATCCGTAAAAGTTTCACGTTTCTACATTGTAAAAAACAAGAGAATTTAATCATTTTTCATTAAAATCGTTTTTTATTATTTAAACAATTAATAAACATAAAAAATTTTGTTTGTTGACTATTCGTGTATTGTTCCCGCGAATGCATATGTCTGCAAATTTTCATCCATTAGCATTGAAGAAAAGTCAGTCAAATTAACGTCTAAAAATTTGATGCAAACTATTGAAGTAAAGAAAAGCGTTTATACTACATTCGCTGTCGCGAGATTTTTTTTGACACTGACGTTAGTAATTTCTTTTTTGAAAAATTCAGTTGTCAGAAGTGACTGGAAATTACTACAAAAGTAACGCACCTGCTCATATCCAATATTATTAATAGTAAACAGACATAAAAATAACATAAACCTTACGCCAATCAATATTTATTTATTTAAACCATTATAATGTATTGATAGCAAATGAGAAAATTATTTATTGTACAAAATAAAAATATTTTGTAGAAATAAACTTCACAAAATTTTATGAGATTAGTAGACACTCCCACTATTTCTAATAATTCTTCTTTTTTTAATGAAAGATTAAGTTGATTTGAGTTGATTTTAGCAGTTAATAGTGTGAGGTAGGAATTTTTGTGTTGTCCGTTTCCTATTCCGAATGTCTCAAAAAAAATCTCGCGAGAGCGAATGTAGTATAATAAAAATGCAAAAACAATAAGAGCCAAAAAAAAAAATTACAGATGATGTTTGCCAATTGACATGTGGTAACTTTCTAAAAACTTAAAAAAATGAACAGTTTCAAATTCTTCATCTATCAAGACTACATCTCAAAACAGCACAATATATTATACAGGGTGTCTGCGTACCTTGGAACCATATGGGAAACTTTCTTAATATAAATTTTACGAAAAAAAGACATTCTTTGTAAAGTGCTCTGCATAGTCTAAAACCTATGATGCAATCATCAGATATCAAATTTTGTCAACAGTATACGAGGTATGTCAAAAAATATGAATTTCTCTCGAGAGCAAACTACCTTTACATTTAAAAATATTAAAAAAATTTATTATGAAAAGTTATTTGTAATTAAAAACCATATTCAAATATGCAATAACAGCCTTCTACTTGAAAAAAAAATTTCTGAAATTTTCCTAAATTACCGATTCCGAACATCATTTTTATTTATTAGATATGTAATAACTCGTTTATTAATAATTTTAGGACAAAAAGTTATTCTTCATAAAAATCTGTTCATGGTCTAACCCTCAAGATGCAACCATCAGTTGTCCAAGTTTGTTAATTTTATACGAGGTGTGTCAAATAATATGAATTTAGAAAGAATTTAGAAAGAATTATTCCTAAATTCTTTCTAAATTACTCTTTAGAAAGAATTTAGAAACAATTCTTTCTAAATTCATATTATTTGACACACCTCGTATAAAATTAACAAACTTGGATAACTGATGATTGCATCTTGAGGTTAAGACCATGCACAGATTTTTATGAAGAATAACTTTTTTCCTAAAATTATTAATAAAAGAGTTATTACATGCCTAATAAATAAAAATGATGTTCGGAATCGGTAATGCAGGAAAATTTCAGAATTTTTTTTTTCAAGTAGAAGGCTGTTATTTCCTATTTGAATATGGTTTTTAATTACAAATAACTTTTCATAATAAAATTTTTTGATATTTTGAAATATAAAGGTAGTTTGCTCTTGAGCGAAATTCATATTTTTTGACATACCTCGTATACTGTTGACAAAATTTGATATCTGATGATTGCATCTTGGGTTTTAGACTATGCAGAGCACTTTATAAGGAATAACTTTTTCTCGTAAAATTGATATTAAAAAAGTTTCCCTTATGGTTCCAAGTTACGCAGACACCCTGTATTGTATAATAATATACTTACTCGTGCCTGTGGGTGTGTGTCTGTGTATGTCAATGTGTGTTCGACAGTTTTTGACTCCAATTCAACTTAAAAGCAGGAAGGCTAAATGGTAAATAAAATAATAATTTTCCCTACCTCTATAATTTTCAGCCCTAAAAACTCGAAGTGTAAAATGGAAACTGTATAGCGAGTTTTGTGATCAAAGGCCAGCCGTAAATGAGAGCAAATACAGAGATGGGATATAATAAATGTTCCTAGTGTTACGTATTAACTGGTTACTCAGAGTTTAAAGGGAACTATGTACGTGTTTATATCGGCAGGTTAAGAAAACTATCACCGTTAGTAACAACTATAGTGTGGTAAGACTTTGAAGATATTAAATAGTTCATTCGCTTACATGAAATCAGTTTTAACTGAAGAATACCTTGCAGAAAAGTCATAGTATGTAAAAAAATGGCAACCACATGCAATGATGACAGTAAAGTCCTTCATTTATTAAGCCCATATTAAATCATTGTCAAAAAATCAGGAAAAACTCTTGGTACTATCTCGACGTGGTAAGGATTTGGCCTTATATTTAAGTTATAAAAAAAAATAGTAATATGAGCTGACAATATAAGTATGAAACCCAAATTTTATATCTGTGATCTTCTAAAACATAAATGATATATCCTCGATATGTTTTTCAATTGCTAATATTGCTTTTTATTTCCTGTTTAAATATTAGTAACCAGATCCTATTGAATTCTGCCGAGAATTTTTCTCTTTTTACCATCTGTTTTGTTCAGAATTATACATGAATCTTTCCATTGATCTCTATGTTCCTTTTCCATGCTTTTTTTACATATTTCAGATTTAAGAATTTCTGCTATTTTTGATATAAGATTGATGTTCAGTTATTTACATTTAAGGGTCTTGTTGTTTCACCTAAATAAAAATGTTCGTAATAATAAGAATTTTATAAATAAAATTCTTTGTTCTTTCTGGTTCGTTGTAAAGTTTCGTTCTAAACAAAATAGATCTTAATGTGTTCAATGAGTTTGTTGTTTTCAATGTTGTTGAAATGTGAAATTTATTTCCTATCCTTTTTTAAGTTTTTCTGATTATTTCATTCATAGGATACTCTGACCAATAGAAAGCTACAGAAATGTAAACTAAATCGAAAATTTTTGATAATTTCCCGTCGTCAAGTATATTAGGTCAGATGCCCTTCGTTGCTAAATTAATATTTATAACAACTGTTTTTTTAATTGCACTAATTTGTACTTACATAAATAAATTACAATAAAATTTTGGTTTTGAAGAGTTTTATTCATGAAATAATCGCAACAAATTGCACTCGATCTCTAAAATTAATATAGAATTTTTGCACTCGTGACACTTTACACATAATTTCACTCGCCTTCGGCTCGTGAAATTAAAACTGTCAAAGTGTCACTCGGGAAAAATTCAATGATTTTAGAGCTCTTGTGCAATTACTACTGATAATCCTTTTAGGTATGGTATTATTATTTTTTCTTATAGTGTCCTGCGAATTTGATAAGATCCCGTTCGGTCAGAATTTGTTCTGTTTCCTTTTGAATATTCTTGAACATATCTTCTTTACAAACGACAAGGTATAACAGTGTTTTAATAAATCAGATATTTATTATGTAATGTCTCTTCTTTATAGCTTATATTGTTCAGGAATGTGTCCAATAACTCATGAGACCATATTATTGAGAATACATCATCTACAAAAATGTCTCCAGAGTAGTGTGAGTTTTATATTTTGTTATTTGTTGTTTAAAGTAAAAATAAAAATATCACGTGTTTCTAATAAAAGAGGTATACATCCTTGTCTCATTTTCTTTGTTTTTTTTTCACGGGATATTTCTGTTCTGAGTTTTACTATGGTTTTTTCTGGTCTCTATATAAATCTGTGGTCCAGATTTTTCTTAGTAGCAATTTCCATTAGTTAATCATGGGAACCTTATCAAAAGCTTGGTTATAATCTATAAAGCAAACATAAAGGTCCTGATTGACATCCAAACATTACTGGGTAACTACGTTTTGAGCAAATAAGCTTTCTCTAGTACCGACATCATTTAACCATGAAACACGTTAAGTACCTAGGAGTGACTTTGCACCAGAACATAAAATGTGGGGAGCACGTGTGGGTGGTGACCCGGAAGGATGCAAATAGTGCGGCTGCGTTTGGGAGTGTGATGTCCAACATTGTGGGACCCAAATCCGAAAGAAGGAGGCCCTTGCAGGATGTTGTGCAGTCGATTGTCCTCTACGAGGTACCAGTGTGGAGTGGGGTGGTAGAGATACAGGCCTACGGCAGGCTCATGACACGAGCGGACAGAACAAGTCTCCTACGAGTGGCATGCGCCTACAGGACTGTGTCTGCAGCAGCCCTGTGGGAGGTCACTGAATGTGTTCCGCTGCATGTGTTGGTAGTGTAAAGAAAAGAACTATATGAGAGGAAAGAAGTAGTCCGAGAAAAGACAGGAAAGAGACAGGCTAATTAAAAGATGGTATGAAGAATTAAATAACATGGAGGATATGGCACATTGCACCAAGATGCTGCTCCCGAACCTAAAATGTTGTGTGGACTGTGGTCACAGGACACTAATGGCAGAAAGGTATCTCAAGGTTCAAAAACAGCTCTATGTGTGCTTTGTCGATTATAGAAAGGTCTTCGACCGCAACAGACACGAAAAATTGATTGAGGTGCTAAAAGAAGTAGGGCTGGACGGACACGACGTAGCTATAATAAGCAATACATACTGGGACCACACAGGATGTGTTCGAACAGACGACGGAAATACCAATTATGTGAACATAGAACGAGGAGTGCGTCAAGGGTGCATTCTGCTCCCTCTACTATTTAACATCTATGCCGAACATATCATCAGAGCTTCTCTTGAAGATCACCCTGAAGGTGCCAGAGTCAATGGCACTATCATTAACAATGTTAGATATGCCGATGATACCGTAGTATTAGCGGAAAGAGAAGACCAAATAAAAATATTGATGAACATACTATCAGAAGAAAGTCACAGACTGGGCCTAATATTACCTAATATTTCCAAAACCAACATCATAGTATTCCACAAGAACCCCCATGAACAAATTACACCCAACATACAAATCAATGGTATCAACCTTTAGAATTCCCAAAGCTTCATATACCTGGGCAGAGAGCTAAACAGTCAGCTAGACTACTCAAAAGAAATTAGAAGACGCATTGAAATAGCAAGATCGGGCTTCATGAACCTGCGTAAAATGCTCTATAACCCCAAGCTATCAGTCACAATAAGATTGAGAACACTAAAGTGTTATTTGTGGTCTCTTATTGCGAGGCTCTGACCCGCAACAAACAAAAATGATATTGGGAACCAAGGGGAAACATAATATATTTAGGACAAACCAAACAAAAGACCTGTATAAACTTCTACACGGTATGAAAATTCTAGACTGGGTGTAGTAAAGAACGGTGAGCAGCAAACACAATATAATTCAGCTTCAGTGATAACGGATCAAACGGGCCCGGGAAAAAAAGATGGCAGTATGCATCCTTATCTTAATCTCTTGTATATTTATTTTCCGGAAAGTTTCTGTTTCAATTTTTATGATATTTCAGTGCAAGACCTTCTGGTTATAATTTTGATATTAACTTTAGATCCCGTTGGTCAAGATTAATCTTTTTAAGAATTTTTAGAGTGGCTCAAAGAAGAATGGAACAGTCACTACTTGGACTATCTCTCAGAGACAGGGTTAGAAATTAGGAAATCAGCAGAAGGACAGGCGTCATTGATATCATAGAGTGAATAGCATGGATGAAGTGATGACCATGTAGCCAGAATGAAGGACGCAAGGTGAACCCAAAAAATTACAGTGTGGAGATCACGACCAGACAAGAGAAGTGGTGGTTAGAGATGCATCAAGTCAAACTAGTTTGATTTTATTCAACAAACTTGAGTTGACTTGAAAAAACCAAATTTTTTTGTAAAAAATTTTGACTTGACTTGATTTCAATATCTTTAGGTTTGACTTGAAATCAAACTTCTTCAAACAGTTTAAAGTTTGAATATCATATTGCGCAAAGTGTTTATTTCCAATTCTAATTGAGAGCGTGCCGACTTTTGTTTTGACTTATTTGGATAGGTCTGAATCTGTACTCTGCTACTCCGCAAATTAGTTTGTAGTTCATATTATTAAGAAGTATATGCTGGGCTTATTTATTACGTTCGTTTTGAAGTGTGTGCTTTGTAAAGTAAAATCTGAACCTGAAAATATTTCGGCTCAGAATAAGTACCAGATCAAATTGAGTCTGATTTTGAAGGTATTCCCACTGCAAAAATTAAGAGAAAAAAATTTGTAGTCGATGCAGAATTAATTAAGAAAAATAAATATACTGATTTATTTGATATTGCGGTAGGTGATTTCAAAACAATGGAAATTGAAAAGTGCATACTTGTATTATGTAAAAATAAAGAACAGCGTTATAAAATGACAAATAGTGAACTATTAATTCTTTAAGACGACATTGCAAAGTCGCAAAAATTCATTAAACCTACTCTATCAAAAATATAATATTTTGTTGTTCTTCATAAATTTTCGTTAAAGTTCAAGTATTACGAAACGCAATTTTTGAAGCTCTCACGACCTCTTTATCCCATATGTATCTTTTCTTTTTTGTTGTGAAGAAAGGTACAGCTATTTATGGCAAACACGTGTTACTATGCTTGGTCTGTTAATACAAATTTTAAGATTTTTTACTTAAATACTATTTTCCTATTGTAACATGCGCGGAGCGTGAGGGGGCAATATAATACAATCCAGGGGTTCTATGTAAAATATAAACGAAAGTTGAGAATTTGGGAGATTGTGATTCCGTAGTTTTTTTATAAGTTAAAAAACAATGCTACGTAACGCGCTATTCAAACCCGCTCCCCCCTCCCACGTATAATGCGCTGTAACGTTTTACATGACCCCCCCTCCCCCAACTTGCGTTACGTAATAATTGAAATCTTCCAAAGTAGATTAAATTACACTTGGTATGATAAAAAAACTATCCAACGAATTCTTTGTTTTAATCTAATAACACTCAAATATAAAAAAGTTATATCGATAAAACGAAACTTGCCGGCAAGCAATTCTAAGCATACAGGAATCATTTTCAAAAAATTTATCCTATTTTGATTAGAATCGCTACCTGTATCAAGATACTTTTATGTGGCACTCATTGTATAATTAATTTTCTTATCTTAATTGGCAACTAACATGTCAATCTCGACAAAAAACTATATCTACTAAATAGATTATTTTTCAAACTCTGTCAAACTAGTTTGACAAACAGTTTGAATTTTCAAACCTGTACGATTGACCAATTTGACTTGACTTGAATTATTTGTCAGAAGGATTGACTTGAGTTTGACTTGAAATTAAGTCAAACTCAAGTCAAGTTCAAACATTCAAGTCAAACTTGTGCAACTCTAGTAGTGGTAGATCACCTACATGATGGACAGACGACGCCAGAAGTGTTGCTGAGAATTGGTTGCAGTAAACCCAAGACCGACAGAACTGGAAGAAATTATGGAAGGTCTATGTTGAACTTTAGTTGCATAAGGCTGAATGATAATGATGATGAAGAACTTCTATTACTTGATCATGGTGAACCTTATCAAAAGCTTTGTTTTAATCTATAAAACAAGCATAAAATCTTGATTAACATCTAAACAATTTGTAACGGTTTGACACGTTACGGAATCATTTTTGAACTCTTTAATTACTGTATAATTTATTTTCTGTTGTTTTCTTTTAAATTCTCCAATTTTCTCGTAAAGGACTACTTACGTGACGTCCGTGAACATACTTGTTTTATCGTTCCTTGACGTTTAATTCGTGTTCCGTGGTCGTTTGACGTTCTCCTCTTTGAATGAGAGAGGATTTAAATACACTTCGCTGCTGGCTGTCTTGACGAATGGCGGGTTGATAATTTCAACTAAATCACTTATATTCAACATCTCCAGTTTAACTTTAAAGTGAAAAGTAGTTATTACCAATTGTTGTTTGGAGAAAGGAGAGAAGTGTAAAACACGAATAGAATCTGGATAAGAATCACCCGATAATTTTTTTATTTTTCCTAATGCTCTTTTTAGTTAGCTTTGGGATGTTTTTTTTTATGGAACATTTGATATATAGGTTCATTGTTAAATTTCTTAGTCAACTCATTATTTGGATTTTATGTAGATTATTAAATTTTTAATGAATATTCATTCAAGGAAAATTATATATTAATATATTTTTTGGTTAGACATAACCAAACATATGCAATTCTCAATTAATATTGGAAATAATTATCATTTCTCTGTAGGTTTTAAACTTATTGAACATCCAATATTTTTATAAATTCAATATATTTTTACAAATATCATATTCTCTCAGATAAATCATATTCAAATTTCAAATTCAATGTCATTATTTGTTCATATCTTCACACCCAAAATAGTTCAAGGTTACTTGAGATTAGTTTTTGTTCCATTTAATGGTCGCTTTTTCTGTATTATTTCTTCTAAAAAGGTTTTTCTTATTTACTTATTTCTTCTTCTCTTTACTTTTTGCTCACCGGTTTATATGAGAAATAAAACGAAGGATATGTTTTTAAATATTTGGAAGAAATATATGAAGTCATAGCCCTTTAAACATCTCAAGAAGCCCTGAGACAGCCACAGACAAGTCATCTGGGAATATGTCAATTTGGGAACAAGCTATGGGGCGTTCCAGTCCCATTTTCTGTCATCTTTCCACCTGCACCTACGGATAGGACAGGTTAGCACTCTCAGTGTGCTCATTTATTGGATTGCAGTATCGAAGTTTATCTTGAAGTCGTTCGATTAAGGGATTTGTTTGGGAACTATCAGTTGGTGATATTAGTAACGATTGTGTCTTTATCTTATACGTTTTGGTTTAATGCACTGTTTATTAATTTTTTTCAGATTTAGCTTACTTTTTTATATAAGATATTTGCATATTATGGTATTAAGTTCCGAAACTCATGTATAATTTTGCGGTACTCTACGTTAGGCTCGGCGTATTTGCCAAAAAGGTATTAGGTTTTTATATTATACTGTCTATTTAGGTCAATTTTATGTCATTATATAAATTTAGTTTGTATTAGTTGCTTGTTTCCCCTGTATTTTATTGTTTATTCGCTTTATTCCATTTGTTCGGTTAATTCAGGTTTTCGTTTATGTATTTATCTTAACTTAATTTCTATAACTTTCGTTCATTAATTTTGCTTAATTGATTATTGTAGTTTCTCCTTTTATTGTATTTTCTTTAGTCAGGCTTGTGCCTGCTTATTTATACTTTTTCATATTCGTCGATTTTTAATTTAGTTATACATAGCAAGCGTACTATAACCATTTGGTAGAAGTCTCATATGAGTTGTACCCGATATGTAAGTAAGAGGTACTTATATAATTTTGTAACAGGTAACATGATTGTTGTTATCTTGAATATAACATGTTAAAATATAAGTTTGTCATTTTAGACTCACATTATATTCAATTTGGTTTAACTCAGAGATTGTTAAAAATCTAGTAGTTATTTTTAATAAATGTTTATTCATTCTGTATATCATTTATTCTTATTTTCTTTATATTTACATTTACTTATATATTTAATATATTTACTATTTGAAAGCAGTGTTAGATACCTGGGAGAGTGATCGAAGATCATTTTCTTGGCGCCTATGATTTGTTAGTTTATTTAATTTGTTCTTCTTTATCAATTATTGTTCTTTATCTAATTTCAGTACATTACTCTTATTTTAATATTTACCTTTTTTAGTCATCATCATTATCTATTTTGAGCTACCGTCTTCGACAGGCATGCAAATGAGCCGTATCCATCCTTGAGTGTCAAGTTGTCGTTCTCTTACATCTCTTGCTAGCCAACTCCCTTCTGTTTGCTCATGTCTATTCATATACCTATTATCTATTTATCACTCCATCCATGTTGTCATTTTCTCTTTACATAATACTACTGCAATAGTAGTATCTCATTACTACAGCTTTTTCTTAGTAATTTGTTACTTCGGCTTCTCCAATGAGAAGTCACCTCACTCTCTCTTCATTTTTGTTCCAATAGCTTGCATCTAGTTTCTTATTTTTCCTTACTCCTGTTGGGGTTTATGGCTTTTGACTTTCACTCCAACAGAAGTAGCTCATATTTGTTACAATTTCTGAGTAACAGCGTTTAGGGCAAATAAGCATACTCTTGTATCGACATCCTTCTTCTTCTTCAGGTGCCATCTCCGCTACTGAGGTTGGCAATCATCATAGCTATTTTAATTTTTGTGGTAGTAGCTCTAAATAGTTGTTTTGAGCTGCATCCAAACCATTCTCTCAGGTTCTTCAGCCATGAAATTCGTCTTCTGTCGATGCTTCTTTTGCCATCTACCTTTCCCTGCATTATGAGTCTGACATCATTGCGGAAGTCAAACTGCGTCTCTCTTTATATGGTAAGTCTACTTTAGGGTACAGACTGGAGTATATTATTTTAAGAAAAACTTTTAGAGTGTGTGACATGACAAGTATTATTGTTAAGATGTCGATATATTCCTTTGATTTCAATTTTTTCTGTATATATGAATGTCTCGTCTCGTGATATTGTTCCTGTTGAGTATATTGATTCACTACTCGATGTTAATAACAATAATATTCTAATGTCATCAAATAACAGGGACTGAAAATGTTCAAATACATGTGTTCGTCTTTCACGAAGTTGATAAAGCAAGCATTCGTCTTCTGGTAAAGAGTTAAATGGTTCTCGAAATTAATAAATTTTTAAACTAATTATTAAAATCATTTGGTTTACTAAACAGGCTGTAGGACGCGATGCAGAGTGGCGACGAGAGCTGAATACATATTTCCTTCGATAAATGAAGCAACAGGGATAGTATCATAAGGATTATGAGGAAGAAGATCTTTAATGCGAAACTTAACCGCCTGACAAAAAGATAAAATTTTAAGAATTCATACGGGGTGCCTATTCCAGACAGGAATGTATGGAGAAATAAGGATTACCACAACCAACAGAGTAAGATCTGGTATACAGACGGATCCAAAACTAGAGAAGAGAGGGAGTGGGGCAGGAATATAATCCAAAAATCTAAGAATTAGCAAAAACTTTATCTTGGAGAAAAACTGTACTGTAATAATCAGAGAATACTTGAAAAAGAGCAGATCCATATATTGTCTGAGAGTTAATCGTCACTGACTTGTCATGAAGTAAAGTCTAGGTTGGTGAAGTACTGCATGAGAAAGCTAAAAGAAGTATAAGATTGGAATAGCTCTATGTTGTCTGGGTCAGCTCATCATAAAAGGAGATCGAACGAATTGTGAGTCTGGGATTACCAAAAGCTGCAGTTCGTAGGTCTATAGAGGACTGGATATGCGAAAGTCATGAGCCATGTTGGGAGAGAATCCCAAAACAAATACGTGGGAAAATATTGATTGGTGGACAGACAGGAACTGCTCAGAAAAAAAACTGAGAAAATCGACAGGAATGTAGACCAGGCATGCAACAGTAAAAAAAATTGGCATTTACAATGGAGACCTTAACTTTAGATTCTGCGATAAGGAACCAGAAACTATTAAATATGTATTATGCGATTGCGAGGCGCTGACCCGCAACAAACAAGAACTATATTGGCAACCAAGGAACATAATATATTTAGGACAGACCAAACGGTGTAGGAAAGAAAGGTTAGCCGCAAACACAATAAAATTCAGCTTAAGTGATGACGGATCAGACGGGCCCGGGAAAACAAGACGGTAGTATTCATCCTTATCTTAATCTATTGTATATTTATTTTCCAGAATGTTTCTGTTCCAATTTTTATGATATTTCAGTGCAAGGCCTTCTGCTTTTAATGTGGATATATATTAACCTTCTATCCCGTTGGTCAAGATTAATCTTTGTAAGAATTTTTAGAGTGGCTCAAAGAAGAATGGAACGGTCACTACTTGGACTATCTCTCAGAGACAGGATTAGAAATAAGGAAATCATCAGAAGGACAGGCGTCATAGATATCATAGAGTGAATAGCATGGCTGAACTGGTTGAAATGTGGCCAGAATGAAGGACGCAAGGTGGACCCAAAAAATTACAGTGTGGAGATCACGAGGAGACAAGGGAAGTAGTGGTAGATCACCTACACGATGGACAAACGACGTCAAAATGATTGCTGAGAATTGGTTGAAGTAAACCCAAGAAGATCGAGTACCCAGCAAGGTCATTTCAAGTACCTTGGCAGCGGATTAAATGTAAATTTGGCTTTTATGACCTGGAAACCAGTTTTATGTAACAGAAACCTGTCGATGAATATTCTAAAGAAGGTGCTGAAATGTTATGTGTGGTCTATCCTATTCTATGGTTGTGAGACATGGACGTTAAAAACCACAATGCTAAACAAAATAGAAGCATTCGAATTGTGGTGCTATCGACGAATCCTAAAGATATCGTGGGTTTCGCACACTTTCAATGAAGATGTTCTTCAAATGCTGAATTCAGAACGTCTGCTCATAAGCATCAAAAAGAGGAGAAAAACAGAATACTTTCGTCATATAATTAGAGGACCTAAATACCATCTACTTCGCCTTATAATACAAGGAAAAGTCGAGGCAGAGAGATGGATTGGTCGAAAGAAACTTTCATGGCTTCGTAATATTAGACAATGGTGTGGCTGCACAGTAGAAGAATTATTTCGCGCAGCAGCCGATAGAGAGAGATTACAGGAAATTGTAAACATGATGACGGCCAACGTCTAAATACAGACACGGCACCTAAAGAAGAAAAAGAAGAAACCCAAGACCGACAGAACTGGAAGAAATTAGGGAAGGTCTATGTTGAACTTTAGATGCATAAGGCTGAATGATGATGATGATGAATAACTTCTATTAGTTGATCATGGTGAACCTTATCAAAAGCTTTGTTATAATCTATAAAGCAAACATAAAGGTCTTATTAACATCCAAACATGTCTGAGTAACTGCGTCTCACTTTATTTGGTAAGTCTACTTTAGGGTACAGACTGGAGTACATTATTTTAAGAAGAACTTTTAGAGTGTGTGACATGACAGTTATTACTGTTAAGTTGTCGATACATTATTTTTATTTCAATTTTTTCTATATACATGAATGTCTCATGGTATCGTTCCTGATGAGTACATTAATTCACTGCAATAATGTTAATATACGATGTACGTAAGAATATATTCTAATGATCAAGAATGTCATCAAATAACAGGAACTGGAAATATTCAAATACCTGTGTTCGTTTTCCAAGAAGTTGATAAGTGTTCTTGATGCGTCTTCCGGTAAAGAGTTAAATGGTTCTCGAAATTAATAAATTTTTAAACTAATTATTAAAATCATTTGGTATATATCACTGTTGCTTAAGGAACGTTCATCAATTATTCACGCTATTCCCATCACTAAACAGGCTGTAGGACGCGATGCAGAGTGGCGACGAGAGCTGAATACTTATTTCCTACGATAAATTTTGTGGGAAACCCCAACGGTGTTGTAAGACCTAATAACTTTATATCAACAAAAGGGGAAATACTTCTCTACACGGAATATTTAGTGTTCGTTTCTTATCCCTCGTGGATTTGATTAAGGTGCAAAGGAATTTATTGAATTTTTGTTTTAGATAAGTATACAGGCAGCTGAATATGCAAAGTATGTTTTGCAAAAAATAGGTTATTCGGATAAGAAGTAGATAATGTCTGTGATATCTATATCGATTTTATTAGTAATTTTAAATTCTAAAATTTTACATCAAGAAAAAATTTGACAATGTTTCCTTCTACTAGGATATTCCCCAAAGAATATTATATTATGTATATTTACTTATTTATACAAAGTGTGTCTAAAGTTCACCCCACGTCAATGTTTTTAAACCGGATAACTTCCAATAACAAATATTTGGATGATTGAAGTGCCTGCTCTACGTTGTTTAGTGACATAATCATTCAAAATGGTGAACAGGGTCATTTTGTAAAATGAGTTTAACCTGAAATAATGTGGTGCTTTTTGAGCCACTTAACTTGTATGGTGGGACCTTTTAACACTGTGGGTTTTGAGGAATTCTAAGAGTTTTTCTTGATGAAATTTATACAACAATAAACAAGTCCGATAGTAACTTTTATTTGATAATAAAAATATGCTACCTTTAATTGCCAAAGGAGCTGCTTCTAGACTTTGGTGAATTTTCTCCATTCGTTCCTGTTCTTCGCCATCTGTGTTGCTAGTTGCCAAGGCTGGGCCTTATTTTGTAATGTATCTGCTATGTCGCTGTTCCACTTTTTACTTGCCTGCCTCTTCTATTTTTCCCTGTTGGTGTAGCTTCCCACACTCTTTTCATTTGCCTGTTACTCCCTCTTCGTATTAGATGACCAAATCATGCCATTTTTCCCTGCAATGTGTCAAGTAACACCCAATCAGTATTTTTTTCATATCTGATTCTGTTTGTTCTTCTTGCCCTTATCAGTCTCCAGATGTATTTCAACTCTACTGCTTGTATCTTATCCTGGTCTTCTGTTTAAGATTCAGTTTTCTGCTCCATATATCAATATTGACCTATATATTGTTTCATGTATTGTGATCTTCGTTTTCCTGGATATTTCTTTTGTTGTTGAGGAATCCTCTATTTTGTAAGTGTAATAGTTTTTCTGCACTTTCTAGTCTCTTATTGAGATCCTCCTTGATGCTCCCTCTGTTATTTAATATTATTCCCAGATAGTTGCAATTGTATGTTATTGGCTTATTTGTTGTTGATCTATCTCCACTTCGAGTAAGTCATTCATGTCTTCTCTTCTTGTTATTTTCATTATCTGGGTATTCTCTTTAATTACATTTACCTTCAATTATTTTGCTTCTGAGTTCCATTTTTTGAAGCAAATTTTTGCCAAGATTCCATTGAAGCAAATTGTGCTTCAGTTTTCTCTTGTTCTAGCAAATAATACTACATCTGCAATTACGCAAATCTCTGCATTTATCGCTTGCATTCTATTCCATCCTATACAGTATTTTTAACGGTTCTCTTACATTCTTTAACTATCTCATCTATTACATGACATGTATAAAAAGTATCTCCTTGGCTATCAAGGCTTATCAAGTATCAAGGCTTAAACTATCTCCTTGACTTAACTCCTAGCGTTGTTTCAAATGGTTGCTATTGCATATTTTGTGTTTTTATTTGTGTTCTGGATTTATTGTTTTCATTTATACTTATCATCTATCAGGTCTTCGTTTCTTTTTCAGGATCTCATATATAGTTTTCCTTTCGACTGAATCAAATGCCGTTTCTATATCTATAAAATTTACGCATACTTGTTTATTTTTCTTTAAAGGCATTTTCTATTACCTGTTGCATAGTGAAGATGTGGTCTTGTGTGTTACGTCCTTTTGTGAATTGACATTGTACCCCCTTTAGTTAATTTTTTATTTCTATCTTGATTTTTTTTTCTTTTATTATTTCGTATAGCTTTGCTGCGACATATAATACGGATATAACTCTATAGTTATAGTAGTCTCTTGTGTTTCCTTTTTTGTATCCTGGTGCAATTATTGTATTTGATTATTCTCTAGAAAAATTGTTTTCTTCAATATCAGATTGAGGATGTACTCTTCTCTTTGCCTCTTCTCCTATATATTTTTAACATCTTTGGACTAACTTTCATGGCTCCCAGCACAGTTTTCAATCTATATCTTTCCTATTTCTGTCTCTAGTTCTTCTTCCTGTATACCTTCTGTTTCCTACGTCTTATCCACTGATACGCTAATTGCGTTATTTTCATTTTCATTTGCTTTTACTTGCTCGCCGTTCAACAGTTGTTCGAAATAGTCTCTCCCTCTTTTTATTATATCTATATCATCTGTTAATATTGATCTGTTCTTGGTCATTATTTGTCTCAGTTTTATTTATTTGTTGCCTCGTAGGTTGTTCAGTGTTCTATAAAACAATTTTACATTGTCTTTACTGTCTTTTTCCTTTTTGCTCCAAATGTGTCCCAGCTTTTTCTTCTTCTCATTCATTTCAAGTCATCTTGATTATTTCTTTAACTTTTATTCTCCTTATTTTGTATTTTTCATGTTTTGTTTGTAGTTTGAAAGTATTCTTTCCACAATTTCTTTTTACTTTTATTTCAATTTTTACATACTTATTCCACCATGGTGTCCGTTTCACTTTTCTTACACTTATTTCCTACGATAAATTTTGTGGGAACCCCAACGGTGTTGTAAGACTTAATAACTTTATATCAACAAAAGTGGAAATACTTCTCTACACGGAATATTTAGTGTTCGTTTCTTATCCCTCGTGGATTTGATTAAGGTGCAAAGGATTTAATTGAATCTTTGTTTTAGATAAGAATTTATTCAGCTGAATATGCAAAGTATGTTTTGCAAAAAATAGGTTATTCCGATAGGAGTAGATAACGTCTTTGATATCTATATCGATTTTATTAGTAATTTTGAATCCTAAAAGTTTACATCAAGAAAAAGTTTAACAATGTTTCCTTCTACTAGCATATTCCCCAAAGAATATTATATTATGTATATTTACTTATTTATACAAAGTGTGTCTAAAGTTCACCCCACGTCAATGGTTTTAAACCGGATAACTTCCAATAAAAAATATTTGTGTTTTCTTGATTCGAATTCGAAGTGTTTTTCTTGACGAAAACATTATTTATTAGTTATAAAACCATAAATAAGTCCAATAGTAAATTTTATTTGATAATAAAAATATACTGACGTTAATTGTCGAAGGAGGTGCTCCTCGACTTTGATGAATTTTCTCCATTCGTTCCTGTTCTTCGCCATTTGTGTTGCTACTTGCCAAGGTTGACCCTTATTTTGTAATGTATCTGCTATGTCGCTGTTCCACTTTTTACTGGCTTGCCTCTTCTATTTTTCTCTGTTGGTTTAGCTTTCCACACTCTTTTCTTTTGTCTGTTACTCTCTCTTCGTATTAGATGACCAAAACATGCCATTTTTGCCTTCAATGTGTCAAGTAACATAGACTCAGTATTTGTTTCATGTCTGATTCTGTCTGTTCTTATAGTTCCTATCAGTCTTCTGAGGTATCTCATCTCTGCTGCATGTATCTAGAGCTTCACGATATTCGATAAAAATATCGATATTGTATTGATATCATATCGAAAATCAATACGATACCGATACAATACATACCTTAGCAATATTAATGTCGATACGATACTCATTATCTGAAATCAATACAACACTCTTGTATTGTCGATACGCTTGCCTCGA
The DNA here is from genome assembly GCF_917563875.1 of Diabrotica virgifera virgifera. Classification (NCBI taxonomy): domain Eukaryota; kingdom Metazoa; phylum Arthropoda; class Insecta; order Coleoptera; family Chrysomelidae; genus Diabrotica; species Diabrotica virgifera. The sequence continues at coordinate 59,782,654 of NC_065448.1, read as the reverse complement.
TATTATTGAGAATATCGATCATCATCTTTCTCTTTGCCTTATCCCTATGCGGGGTCGGCTTCCCTAATTGCATTTCTCCACACAATTCTATCTTGGGTCATATCAATGTTAATCCCCTTTACCAACATGTCCTGCCTTATCGTCTCCCTCCAGGTCTTCTTTGGTCTTCCTCTCCTACTCCTTCCAGGAATCTGCACTTCAGCTATTCTTCGTATTGGGTGATTAACATCTCGACGTTGAACATGACCAAACCATCTTAACCTATGCTTTCTCATTTTGGCATCAATTGGTGCCACACCTAGACTTCCCCTAATATACTCATTTCTAATTTTATCCTTCTTTGTCACTCCACTCATCCATCTAAGCATTCTCATTTCCGCCACATGCATTCGTTATTCCTCTTTCTTTTTCACTGCCCAACATTCAGTTCCGTGCATCATAGCCGGTCTTATTGCTGTTTTATAGAATTTCCCCTTCAACTTCATTGGAATTTTTCTGTCACACAACACACCACTCGCTTCTTTCCACTTCATCCATCCAGCCCTAATTCTACTGCATGCATCTCCATCTATTTCTCCATTACTCTGTAATACCGATCCTAGGTACTTAAAACTATTGCTTTTCACAATCATTTCACCATCCAAAGGTACCATTTTATTTGTAGTAACTCCATCTTTAAATGAACATTCTAAATACTCTGTTTTTGTCCTACTAAGTTTTAAACCTTTTTCCTCCAGAGCTTGTCTCCACTGTTCCAGTTTTTGTTCTAAGTGTCTTTCACTATTTCCTATTAACACTACATCATCAGCATACATTAGGCACCATGGAATACTGCCCTGTAGTTTCGATGTTATCTGGTCCAAAATTAATGAAAATAAATAAGGACTAAGCACCGAGCCTTGGTGCAATCCTACTTTCACCTGAAATTTATCAGTCTCTCCCACACCTGTCCTAACACTATTCGTTACTCCCTCATACATATCTCTCACAATCTTTACATATTCGCCAGGGACTCCTTTCTTATTGAGAGCCCACCACAGAATCTCTCGAGGAACTCTATCATATGCTTTCTCAAGATCAATGAATACCATATGAGCGTTGATCTCTTTATTTCTGTATTTTTCGATCAGTTGCCTTACAATGAAAATTGCATCTGTTGTTGATCTGCCCTGCATAAAGCCAAATTGATTATCGGATATTTCGGTTTCTTCACGTATCCGTCTATCAATTACTCTCTCCCATATTTTCATGGTGTGGCTAAGTAGTTTTATAGCCCTGTAGTTTGTGCATTGTTGTATGTATCCCTTGTTTTTGTAGACAGGTACTAATATACTGCATCTCCATTCGTCTGGCATTTGTCCAACTTCCATAATTCTGTTAAATAGACCTGCTAGCCAACTTATTCCTGTCTCTCCCAATGCTCTACATACTTCCCCAGGAATATCATCTGGTCCTACTGCTTTTCCTTTCTTTATATTTTGAAGCGCTTGCGCCACTTCCTCGTTTGTTATTATGGTAACCATTGCTGTTACTGTCTCCGTTAACTCGACAGGCTGTCTGTCAAATTCTTCATTTAATAAACTGTCAAAATACTTTGTCCATCTCCTTTTGACATCCTTTTCGTGAATTAGTATTTTATTATTTTCATCTCGGATACATCTAATCTGATTAAAATCTCTTGCTTTCTTTGCTCTCTGTTTGGCTATTTTATATATCTTTGCTTCGCCTTTCCTGGTTTCAAGTTGATCGTATAGGTTTGAATACGCTTCTGCTTTAGCTTTTGCTACTGCTACTTTCGCTTCCTTTTTGGCGACCATATAGTTTTGAAGATCTATATCCGATCTGGTTTCTTGCGAATATTGCGAATTATTGAGAATTATTGAGAATATCGATATCGAGAAAAAAAAATAAAACGCCACGTGAGAGCTGCATAAGACCTATTATACAGTTAAAATATTATAAGAGTTATAAGACGCACAAGCGTGTATGCTCTCCATTAGTGTGAGAGAGAAGGACGATGAACCCAATGAGTCAATTAATTTCGATATTTTTTATATTTAAAATCATCAGATAATATCGATGTTTTGAAAAGGAAATTGACAACTACTTGCAATCTCCAAGACATCTGGACCAGACACAAATCGTTTATTATGGTGGCAATCATAAAGTACTTAGTGTTTTCCTCGTTTTATCTCGGTTGGCTAGGGATATTTTGTGTGTCCAAGTGACGTCCTTACCAGTCGAGCGGCTTTTTTTGAAGCAGCGCTGGTACTAACGGATAAAAGACGTTCTTTAAAAGGTAAGAGTACCAAAGAACTTATTTGTATGAACAGATGGACGAAAAGCTCTTTAAAGAATATTATTTTTTGTGAGGTTACTATGTAATTTATCCTATTTCTTTTATATTTTTAAGAGATTTTTTAATAAAAATAGTGATAAATGAATAAAGAATCTTTTTTTATTAATTTAATCCTTTTTATGTCGATATTTAATAAAAACGTTAATAAAATCATTTTTTAAGTAAAATTGTGGCTTATTTTATTCTCTGTATTTTGTATTTCTCATGTTTGGGTTGTATTTTTAAAGTGTTTATTCCACAATTTCTTTTTTCCTTTTATTTTAATTTTTACGTCCTTACTCCACTATGGTGTCTTTTTCACATTTCTTACACTTATTTTCTACGATAAATTTTGTGGGAAATCTCAACGGGGTTCGCGGCGGTTGGGTTTTTCAGGTAAACCTTAAGGTGTAACCTTAGTCCATATGAGATCGGTTTGCCAACGTCGACGTCGCCAACATATTGCAAATTGAGTGAATTACTCAATTTTCAATATGTGACATGTGACGTTCCCTTTCATATCACATCCACGTTGGTTAGAGTCCTGTGTTTCCCTGGGTAACATCCAGGAAATATTTCCAACATCCATCCATTTTAATCATAATATGTACATTACATAGTATTATTTAAGATCTTGCAACTTTTAAAGGGATTTTACTCATAACTTTTGGGTGGCTCACGCATGCATGCTATTGGCTTAACACTGATGATGGATTACTTGTTAATCCGAAGACGTTTTTTTTGTTTTTTTTTGTGATGCAACCCTTATTGGGGTCTTTTAAATATACCTTTTACAAAGGTTCCTGTATTTTTTAAATCAGATTCGTAAAACTATGCCTAACTAACACCAAGCAAAAGTAGGAATCCAAAATCAACTGCCTGATGAATTTTACACTAACGAAGGCCTAACACAAGCGCTTTCAACAACACTTTTTAACCTTGCGTTGGAACAAGCTATTAGGAAGACTCCTATAGCTACGGAAGGTACAATATTGACAAAGATCAACCAAGTAGTAGCCTCGCAGATGATATAGATATAATTAGATGGAAATTAAAAGACCTAGAAAAGTGTTATATATATTTTAAAGAAGGGGCACATATTATGAGTCTAGAAGTTAATGTCGCAAAACAAAGTACATGAAAACAACTCGCGGTAATAGTACAAATTAAAGGCACTCATATGTCCTTGAGTGGGCAAAAATCATGTCAAATATTTAGGAGCACTTACGGGCTAAAATGAGTCTTTCAGTCTAAAGTCTGTATACGCACTATATTGTCTGTCCAAATTCACTTGTAATAGAGAGTACTTTGTAGCACTAATACAGAGAGAAGGCTTCTTCTGAATAATGCTTTATTCTTGACGGATGTCTCGAGATGCAACAAAGTGTTGCGTTAACTCTTACCGGAACTGACACTTTGTCCCTGATGGACCTGTAGAGATAGAGAACGAAGGTGCACTTTGCGTGGAGTCAAACTTTTTATCCTTCACGGATTCACTTGTTACACTTCCAACCTAATGTTGGCTGAGTCTCGGCTGAGAACACACTGTTGAGTGCAGACGGTGCGAGGATGTGTTGGAGTGGCTCATGCAACTTGCATTCTGATCTGTGTCCTGACTTCTGACCATCTGAGATGACGATGAGCACTGACCTTAAAAGGGTGAATCTCTCTGGTACTTCTCACTAAAGGGTGAATCTCTAGAAGGGTGAAGCGGGTGGTACCGAAATATAAAGTCATTTTAGAAAAACGCATGTCTTTTAGGCACATTACATTAAAACTAAACATTTGTCCTTTGTACATATTTATAGCGTTGGCACTGTTGCATTTCAAAGATGAACATAAGAATTAAAAAAAAGTAAATTATTTTACATGTTCGAATAATCATTCCAACAACGTTCATTTAATGGCTTAGACGATCTGTCAGGTCAACAAATAAAGCTGTGCATAAAGTTATGTACTTTTGGAATAAATACAGCTAACTTCAGAACTAATTAAAAGCGTAGGCGCAAAATTTCGCGTCAATGTGTTTCAAACGCATGAGAAAACTTACAAGTAATTTTGAAAATTTATATACATAATGAAAGACTGCATTATTACCGATTGCCGAAAGTCCCTAAAAACTTCTATAATGATTATTTTAATTAGTTACAGGGTTGAAAAAAAGAGAAAATTTAATTTGATTTTTAATTTCAAATATCTCATTCAAAAGAGACTTTTGAGAAAAAAATGAATGCAGATATAACACATTGGAGCTAAATTTTCCGCCTACGCCCTTAACGTCGAAAAACTTTCTTCTGTTCCTATTTCATTATTAATATATAAATCAGTAAGTCTACAAAAGGAAAATTAATTATTCATTTCGCCTCTACGTGCACCCGTCCTAGAATTTAAAATAACTTCCAATGTATTGAACGTAATAGAATATTCCTGAACATTCTAATAACACGGTTTGGATGCTTCTGATGTTTCTGAATTATAAATAAATTTTGCACATCGCGTTGCAGGAAGTATGATCGTGATCGAGGGCTTGCATTTCTACAAACTTCGAAATACGCTTTGTGGGTAGGATCGGTTCAATACAACCGGATTAGAGGAAGTCAATACCTAGTAACGCAAGCAAAGGTAAATAACTGGGATTTCCCTGGTTTTTTCCAATTAAATTTCTATTAGGGTTTTAAAGTTTTACTCATTAATATATCGCGAAAAATACATAACGGCAATTGAGTCGCCGATTTGCAAAACTCGTTATGTTCATTTTTCAAAATTTTCAGAAACATAAAAAAAAGTAAAATAAAAAGTAATGTATGTATATTGAAAGCTTCTTTCACATTTTTACCAAAGGTGTGGTACATTATAATATATGTCCAGTGTCCTTAAAAAGATATGTTGACATTTAGGGGGGTTTTAAGGGAAGTTTATTTTGGACATAACGAGTTTCGCTACAATATACTGGATTAAATGAGTTTTGCTACAGTATACTGGATTAAATGAGTTTTGCTGCACTATATGGGAGATAAATATTAAAATAAAGAGAGAGTTCATTTTAAAAACTTATATTTAATGTTTCAAAAATGTTTCAGAAATAGATACAAATTAAATGTGTAAATTATTTCAGTTTAAATCTATTAAATGTCCATGCTTATATAGCTAACTCTTCTCGAACATCATCGATCTCACCAATGTCTGATTCGTTGTCTTGAGGATTAGAAAGAGATTTCTGTTAGTAAAAAAGGTTTTTAAGGAAAGTGAGTAAATAACTAATTTTGATGGGAAATAAGCCACAATTTTACTAAAAAAATGATTTTATTTTTTATGTATCATCAAATTTATTAATAAAATCATTTTTTTAGTAAAATTATGGCTTATTTCCCATCAAAACTAGTTAATTTTAAAAGAAAGTTAGATCCTGGATATGTTCCCATTCCTTGGTAAAATGTTTTGTCAGAAGTGTATTCAAGTCATTTAATTTCAATTTTTTATAGATATAATTCCTTCGTAGGTTTTGATTTCAAGGTTGACAACTGTTTTCCAGGCATAATAATACTTTTCCGACGCCTAAGCCTAAACTATAATCGTTGTCGAAACTGTTCCGAAAATAATCACAGTTAACTTTAAGACCTTCGTCATGAGAGCCTTGGTACCTACTCCTGCTAAAGTCCTCTCATGGTTAACTCACTTGGGAGATCTTGACTGGTTACATTTTTAACCCTCACAGTAATTTCTTGTACTTAAAGGCACTCTATAAAAGCTTTTACTGCATTTTTTTGCATAAATATTTCAATGAGCTGGCATTCCCACCACGTTGGTGTTTGTGTACATATCCTTATTCAAGGAACTGTTTACGCAATAACTGAATTATTCTATCTCTTGATATACCTAGGGTGTTTTTTCCACACAAAGAGATTTTTCCACACTTACTAGTTCTGACCGACCACCTCTTAAAACAGGTATGAAATATTTCGTTGATACCTTTTTCTTCTAGTTTTCCTCATCTCCATTTTTGACCTCCGATATCGTGTTGCTGCCAACCCGAAAAAATTTCGGTAACAAAAATCCTATATAATGTCTCAGAATTGAATAAAAAAAGCGGACAGTGAAGAATTGTGTTAGCAGAATCATACATATTTCAGAATGGACATAACGAATTTTGCAACAGTTTAATTATTGGTAATTCACTTTGTTATGAGACATGACGAGTTTTGAAACAGTTTAATTATGTTGGACAAAACGAATTTTGCTGCATTATGAAAATGGACATAACGTGTTTTGCAGTAATTGTTGATTTTCTGCTACGTTTTAAACAGGTTTATAACGACTTTTGCAACACGACATATATTTTTTGGATGCAGGAGAGGAAACTCTACAAAATGGTGGTCTTATCTCAATTTCGAAAAAAATGTACGATTTTTGCAACTGGGCGGCTCAATTATAACTTACAATTTAATTAGGTATACAAAATATACAGTCCATTCATGAACTGTGAAAACAGTCTATTATTTTACGAATGTATTATTTTCTCCTACTGAATGTACCTATTTTAAAAAGGGAAATATAAAAAACGATAGCGAAACTATCGAGAAATCAACATTGTATCGTCTGTGGGCAGACTGTACAAAAAGACTATAAAGGAAAAAATTGAAATAGACATAAAAGAGAAAATTGAAGAAGACCAGGCAGCGGTTAACAGCGGGAATAGTATTCTTAGATCACATCTACACGGTCGAACAACTAATAATTAGAAATAAGAATGGCAAAAAATAGATCCGTGCATTTGGCTTTCGTAGATCTTAGGAAGGCCTATGACTCGATACCTAGAACCAAGCTATAATAAGTAATTGAAGACAGCCAAGTTCCACGAATATTAACAAATCAGTAAAAGCACTGTACAAAAATAACAAAGTAGCTATCAAAACGGGCAATAAGCCGTTTAAGACGACAAAGTGACTACTACAGGGCTGCTCCACGTCTCCTACACTGTTGAAAATATTCCTGAAAAAATCTCTGAAACCATGGAAAAAAAGTGCGAATGAATAGTCATAGCAGTAAGAAAAAAATACCTATATTACCCAAGTTTGCTGACGACCAAATAGTGATCGCAAAAGACGAAGATAATCCCAGCTTTATGATTAGAAAACTGGAACAGGAATATACGAAGAGTGGAGTGGAACTAAACCTAGAGAATACTGATTATCTAGCAACGCAGAATACATAAATAAAACAGGTGTTTAATTTTTGTATAATAGATAGATAGGTAAACAAATCAACGGAGCAGACAAGATTTAAGTTTCATAATACCAAACAGAGAAAGAACTGAAAAAGATATAAAATATATATTATGTTACCGGCCAAACCCGATTTCAGGACAAACTAGTTTGGCCTAGGCCAAACTAGCTGGTCCTAAGTGCGTTAGGATAAACTACTATGGCCTAGGCCAAACTAGTTTGTCCTATTGCGCGTAGGCCAAACTAGTTTGTCCTAGGCCAAACTAGTTTTTCCTAGGCTAAACTAGTTTAACTAGGCCTAGGACAAACTAGTTTGGCCTAGGAAAAACTAGTGTATCCTGATATAAACACACACATTTCAGGCAAAAACTAGTTTATCCTTATTCGCGGTGTGCAAGTACTTGGAAAGGGAAACGAGAAACGACCGTGCGCGAGTCGCGGAGAAATATTGCAACTATCTAAATAATTCATATTGTCAATTGAAATTGTCAAATTGACGTATATTTCATACCTTCTGTCATTGACGCAGAAAAATTATATATTGCTCCACAATATTGATATGATATGCAATTATTATATAAAGGTAAATTTAATTAATTGTATTTTGCTTGCAGTACTGCATTTTAATAACTGATTTTATTTACTACATACAATTGTTTACGTTTGCTAAACATAACCTGCATCTTATTTTTTCTTCTTATTATTTTTTTGGACTATGGTCTTGACGATTATCCAGCAATCAGGACTAATATAATTGGCCAATATAATTAAAAGTGCAAATAAAAGTACAGAGCGTAGAAATAGAGGTCGCTTTGCCGAACTTGCACGGTCCCAATATAGTAAAGACTCACAATTCAGGATAAACTATTACGGGTCTAGGACGTTTCATCGCCGCCGTTTCGATGCCGCCAGTTCGATGCCGATGCCGGCCGATTCATCGCCAGTCAATTAATCGCTACCTGATATATTTCCGAATTTTCGATAGTTACAATTATTAGTTATTTTTAGTATTAATTAGGAATTCTAGGAAATGCGAGATATGACGGCGATGAAATGGACTGGCGATGAACCGGCGGCATCGAAACGGCCAGCGATGAACCGGCGGCATCGAAAGGTCCCATTCCGACTATTACGGCCTAGTTTAAACCAATTTGGCCGATTCGAAATTAATTTAGCGAACATGTAAGGAATTTTACATGCGGGGAATTCCCAAATAACGTCCCAACAGGTATGGTAAAAAAAATTATACATCGATATATTGTATCATATGATACATCGAATAAAGGTATTGATATATGCTATAAATCAATATATTCTTGTATAATTAAATAATATAAAAAATAATCAATAAAAGGATGAAGATCAAGTACGAATTAATATTGTTTTCACCAATTTTGAAAAAATGTGAAAACGTTGAATTATCCACGTCCGTCTGTCCGTCCGTTCGTCCGTCTGTCTGTCTGCCCGTGAACTCAACTCCTCCGTCATTATACCAGGTAGAATGACAAATGAGGTGTAAAATGAAAGCTTATAATCCAAGGATGGTACTAACGGTTAGAAATTTGACCTAGGCTGCCTGTCCGTCTGCCCGTCCGACCGCGAATATAACTCAATATTATTGTTTGTTTGTTACGAATAATTATAATTTTAATAAAAATGTTTTTTTTAAGAACGAAGTATTTTATTAAATTTATTATTTATATTAAGCCGTACTAGTTCGCTGAATTAATTTCTTCTTGGTTTTTTCCCATTATGAGTTTGCTGTTTTCCATAGCACTCTATTCTCCCAGTCGCCATCTCTGAGGTCTCTATCTATCATAGCATTTTATATGTGAGTTTTCCAGCTCACAGCAGGTCTTCCTCTCCGTCTCCTCCCCACCCTTCGCGGGTCCCAGTCCAGTAATCTTTTCGGTCACCTGTGCTCCGGCATTCTTTGTATATGACCATACCATTTCGGGGCTCTACTTTACTACCACAACTTTTATGTAATTGAGCATTCTATTCTGTTTCCTATTTCCTCTGTTCTTATTCTATCCTACCTGTAATTTGTAGACACCATCTCATAAACTCCAATTCAACTGTTCGTATTTTATTTCGTATCATTGTTGTCACTGGCCACTCTTCCGTTCTTGTAGGGTAATATTCAGCACTATGCCTTGAAAAATCCTCTTTTGTTTTCTTTAGTTAGAGTGTTCTTCCATATCACTCTATGAAGTGCTTTCGTGGCTTGTTTTCCCCGTACTATTTTCATTTCTGTATCTTTCATACAAGTTCCATCTCGGTTTATCTTTTGCCCTAAATACTTAAAAGTCTTACACCTCTTCATAGTGTCTTCTAAACTTACGTTTTAATCAGCAACCAATCTGTAATAAATAACTTTCGACTAGATAAAATTGGTTTACACTAGGCTAAACTGGTTTATCCTGATATAAAAACATACACTTCAGGATAAACTGGTTTGTCTTGGTGTGTGTCTATTTATATCAGGATAAACTAGTTTGGCCTACGCGCGATAGGACAAACTAGTTTCGCCTAGGCCATACTAGTTTATTTGAACGCGCTTAGAACAAACTGTCAAAATGAAAAAGTTCCTATGCAGCCGGGACATAAATATAAACTTAAGAACAAGAATGTTGAGGTACTATGTTTTCTCCGTTCTGCTGTACGGCATGGAAGCTTGGACGCTGAAAAAGATAAACCTCAAAAACATTGAGGCATTCGAGATGTGGTGTTACAGGAGAATGTGGAAAATACCATGGACAGAAAGAGTAACAAATCAAGATGTTTTGCTGAAGATGGGAAAGGAATGCGAAGTCATAAAAATCATACAAACGAAAAAACTGGAATATCTAGGCCACATAATGAGAGGAGAAAAGTACTCTCTGCTAAGACTCATCATCCAAGGAAAAATCTCGGGAAAGAGAAATGTGGGACGTAGGAGGATTTCCTGGTTGCGAAATTTAAAAGAGTGGTATGGGTGTAGTTCAATACAGTTGTTCAGAGCTGCAGCCAACAAAGTTAAGATTGCTGTGATGGTAGCCAACCTCCGATAGGAGATGGTACTGCAAGAAGAAGAAGGACAAACTAGTTTGTCCTAAAAACGGGTTTGGCCGGTAACATATATCGCACACCTAGATGTAAACTACTGTAACTCAAAATACCTTATTTTTCAGAAATTGACAAAAACTGATTTTAGCTAATGTAAGGCAGATATGTAACCAGACTCATGAGCTGAAGAGAAGAATCGGTCTTGGGTGGGCAGCATTTGGAAAACTGAGAGAAACTTTTAAAAGTGAGTTACCCACATGTCTTAAGAGAAAGGTATTCGATCAGTGCGTCCTCCCAGTCTTGACGTACGGATCAGAAACACTTACCTTAACTAAAGCCTCGGCTACCAAACTAAGAGTCACGCAGAGAAGAATGGAGCGGTCAATGTTAGGAATAACTCTGCGAGACAAAATCAGAAACGAAGAAATCAGGAGAAGAACAAAGGTGACTGACGTCATCGAGAGGATAGCCAGGTTGAAGTGGAGATGGGCAGGACACGTAGCCAGAATGACAGATGGGCGATGGACGAAGAGGTTATTGGAATGGAGGCCAAGAGAAGACAAGAGAAGCGTCGGTCGACCGCCTACAAGATGGACTGACGACTTAAGAAAGGTAAATAAAAACTGGATGAGGGCGGCGCAGGATAGATGGGGTTGGAAACGAGGGGAGGAGGCCTATGTTCAGCAGTGGACTTTTGAGGCTGGATGATGAAGGCAGATATAAAAAAAAATTGATAGTATTATAAAGATAATGGTTTTTAGTCCGTACTTAAGGTACTCATTTTTTAATTAATGTGTTCAAATTTAAATAATATGGAGATATTTAGTTACTCCAGTTTTATACTAGAAGTACGCACTATTTTTGCACAGTATCTCAAGTTAGTTTACTTTACTTGAACAAAAAAGAGTAACATTACTTTTTACTCTAACAAAATCTTCAAATTTCTTAGTATTTTGAGTTGGTCTTTCTTGTAATTATACTTACCGAATAATCTGAAGTACACTGATACTTATTTATGCCCTAGTGATGGAATGAAAACATAGGTGGTTAGTTTAAATCAAAAGTTATAATTTTGTCTTATTACAAAAGTTAACACAAATACATTAGCCTATTAATAATCTTAACTACTACATACTGTAAAATTATTTTATAGTTATTATTTATTTTACTTTTTTAATGGATTTTTTTTTGTTTTACAAGATATTTTTATAATAACACTCGTAGTAAGATCTGGGTATAAGATTTTTTTCCACAAGTTCTTTGATATCCTTTTTTTTTGCATCTGACAAAGTATTTTTTACAGTATATGCCTTTATCAGTCCACTGGAAAAGTCAACATTAGTTTCCGCCATTTGTCTAGTGGATTTTTTTTTGTGTACAAAACATTTTTTAAAGTTTGTTTACGCAAATGATGTTTTATAATAGAAAGTGTTAGGACTTTCCTGTTCCATTTTAAGAACTTTAATGTCATGCCACCTAACTTGATTGTTTTCTTCATCCAAATTGAAATTATTTCCCCAACTTTCCTGCAGCGATTTCAAATCATAAAACTGGTCATGTGTCAATTCATGCACTCTGTATGCAGGGCCAGTTTTTTTGGCAGCCCTAATCAAAGTCGTATACTGCTGTGGGATGTAAATAGGACCTGACTTAAGATGCCTTTTTACTTGCTTTTCGATCACACTGTGAACGATGTCCCCTTCATTTTGCGAATGACCCCGTATTAAAAATTTGTGCGTTATAGATTTTACTCTCATATTGGACACAGCGTAGGCATAAGCAGTCAATAAATACTTGTTCTTTTGCTGCCCACAGCAGTTATCTGAGTAAAATATCAGATCTATATCTTCATCGGAATGCTGATCTAACTGTGATTGAATAAAAGCCAATACACAACTACCGATTTCAACCGCTCCACGTTTCCCTTCCGTTTCATCCCAAAAATAACAGTCCACATTCTTTGCCTGTAAATCACTTATAGTGAAATTGAAACAATTAATTCTAGACTTGTAAAAGAATAGGGATACTTGCCCTTTAGGAATTTGCATTACTGCTTGGAGATCATAAACCACCACAATAGCATCAGTCCGCTTTTTGTCATTCTCTTTTTCAATTCGAGCCAGTTCCTTTTCTGTTAAATGATTTTCATAGGCTTCCGAAATTTTGAGTTTACTTTCTTCATCTGCATTTTTGTAGTTTTCGCATAAGTCGCACAAATCTTTTTTCGGTCGATAGAAGCCAATGTTGAATTGAAAATTAAATATGCGCTGAAATGTCGAGCTTGTAGCGAATGGCATGTTACTTGCTTGGCGAAGTTCTTTATAATCGCGGTAAATATCTGATAAAGATCTGTCGCACTGAATGTATTCCTGTGAAGTTTGAGCACGGAGATAATGCGATTCAATCCTTGGAATAGTGTTGATAAATTGAACAACACTTTTAGTAATTACAGGGTCTATGGTGGGTTGATTTCCGTGCTTTCCTCTTTGTTCTCCTTCTATAAACCCACATTCTGTCTTTTTGGTAAGTGCTGTTTTAATTGCTTGATCACTTAAGTCAAGTGTGGCCTTAAAAAAGGTTTTACAGACACGCATTCGCGAGTTGTTCACTACAAAATAAAAGGCTGAGTTTAGAGCCCGGTACTTAATCGTACTTACGTACCTATACTTGGGCTTTATTTCTTGTGAATGTCTCACTATAAACTCTCTTTGTCGCTGAAGGTCCCCAAGTCTCCAAAATGCATCAAACAATTTTTGGCGATCTGTGACTTCGAGTTTGGTACTGCAATTCCATCTGCATTTTTCTCCACAAGGCGGGCGAATTTGTCGTGCAGGAACTTGTTTCTTAGATTTAGATCTAGATTGGTAAGCTTTTCCCGAATTTCTAAGGCTCTTTGTGTAATTAATTTTCCACCCTTCTGGTTTTCTTAACCTCTTCTTTCCTTTCTTCTCTTCCTGGTCATGTGCCAAATCTTGAATTGCTCTTAACGTCGGACCATCGCAGATATTGGTTGCATCTTGTAGTATGTGACAAGTAGTATTATCATCACTATCAGAAGAAGAGCTACTACTAAAGCTGGAAGAAGTAGTCAAACTCGATGAAGAGGAACAGCTACGAGATCGCGTTGTTTGTAATTGAGGTAAATCAGCTTCACGATAATTATAGTTCGGATCAGCGTCTGAGTCGTCTACATCACTTTCGTAACTATGGATCGGTGAGACATAGTAATGCTTTGGAATTTTTTTTTACAGCGTTTGTCACATGAATATTGCTAGTTGGATTGTGAATAGGCAGTACCATTGTATCCAAAACAGGAACAGGGGAAGACTCGCTAATAATCGGAGACACATCGTTAGCTTTTTTTGAAGAGTTTATCACATCCTGTACGTCAGTTGAAATACATTGAGTCGGTAAATCAATTCTATACATACCAGGAACAGAAAATACAGATTCAGTTATGACCGGAGGGTCAGCATCAGTTAACATTGGATTTATATTCTTTTCATTGTTGACTTGGCTGCTTACTGGTATATGCAGAACAGCTGCACGCTGTCGTTCTGCTTCTTTTTTCAAAATTTCTAATATTTTGCTTCCACGGCCTGTCATTTTCCTAAAAAAACAGAAAAGTTGATTGATATTACCAAAATATTCATGTAAAGTAGTGCAACTCAAAAAACAATATTTTGTCACAAAGTTATTTATGCATCTTACGTAGGGTCAAAGCTATAGTTCAAAATGTCACAATTAATTTCTTTGGATTGCGAAAATTGACAAACTTCAAAAGACTAACTGAATAAATGAAGGAAAAATTTTATTCATCTAAACTACTGTAACTCTGAAAGCAATAATTTTTTCACGATAAGTAAAGTAATTTGAAATATCTCAAAAAAATTTATCATATATTTCCACCAAAATCAGTACAACTTAAAATAATATCAAATCACTATTTAAATCGCCAAAGAAATGTTCATGTAAACTACATTAACTTGAAATAGAAAATGTTACTTACCACATATTTTTCACGTAAAGTGCTGTAACTCAAATTCAGCGAGTTTACTATCGACATCCACTTACGGTGACTGGAGGATAACTGAAAATGGCGTAGTAATACTCGAACCGCCCGGTTTAAAATCTTTCAACTAAAGTGACGTTTAGCGTCATCTCTCGGAAACTATTCAAGGTATTGTTACGTGGGTTTTATTTACGTATAGATCTTCAGGTCAAGAATTTGAAAATTTTGTTAAGTCGAAATGGTCAAATTTTGAGTTAACGCAGTTTACATCTAGGAGTGCGATATACTAGTACAAACAAGACACTGCATACAAAAATTCAACCCGATACTCTAGGATAAGAACATCGAAATAAAAACTGTCCAGATGCCAGAGGAGTGAATACAAAATATCTTTTTTAGCATAGAATACCTTTTTATTTGTTATTAATAGTACGTTCTTTAAAGGTAAAATATTGCAAAACCTCTAAATTTTAAAAAACGCTTGGATTGACATGAAATTTGGCATACACATAGCTAACAAGTCATAGGAAAAAAGTGATACTGTGCCGATGTGTGCTTTACCCTAGGGTTGAGTTTCATCCCCTTTTCGGGGTGAAAAATATATGTTCTAAATAAGTCCGGAAATGGATAAAATGACTAATTCTACACCGAGAGAAAAAAATTCTTGACATAAAGAAACTTTATTAATATTTAAGAAAGATCGACTTGGCATATTGCCTAAGAAATATATCTTTGTATGTAAGATATAATTTTCTAAAATATTTCAAATAAATTCTACTATAGCCAAAGAAATATATCTTAAACATGATTGAACTATCACTTTCTGGCAAACTTCAAACCCATTTATCAGAAAGAAATTACACTTGATGTTAATTAATTTTATTAGTCATAAAAATATATTTTCTACACATTACAAAACTATTCTTTCTGAGCAATAATATTTCTTAGTAAGGAATATTATTATTTTACTATTAATAATTAATATATTTAATGTTAAGAAATATATTTCACAGAGAAAACGTATATTTAGAGTTAAGCTAATATTTCTTGCAAATAAAGTGATATTACATACGGCGAAATAAATCATTGTGATAAGGTAAAATCATTATTTATTAATAAAACAAGATATAAAACGTTATTATTACATACAAATATTTTCTCCAGTCTTAAACCACTGGCTTCTACACAACAATAAAAGGATGGAGAGGCAAATCCAACTTCCTCAAATTTTCCTTCTTTTGTTAATAGCTCCTTGTATATCAGCAATTCACTAAAACAAAATCGTTATGTAGAAAGAGTAAACTTACTTTAATAAAAAATTTTTATAAAGATATAGATATTTATTTTGGCAAATTTAGGAAATACAAAAAAAATACACGGCCCCACATAAGAACTATTAATACTAATAATAATAAATCATATTTAGTTCAAACATGGCATTATTTAACCTACACATCATTGATTATTTTTTTCTTTTTGTTAATGAAATATTAAATATTTATCTGTATAATATTAAGCCATAAAAAATACGTAATAATAATATTAAGTCACACAATAAACATTGTTTAGCTAAAACATGAGGGAAAATACAACCAATGTAAAACATTGAAGCAGACATAATAATATGTAATTTTCTTAATTTTTATAATCTAAAAGAGACAGCATACCTAATCATTAAGAAATTTTATTACGGGAAAGTATTATTAGTTTACATTTAAGTCATTTAATACATATTAACTAATTCACGGTTTTCGGCAATAACATTTCTTAACCATAAACATATATTTCTTTTAGACTAACTGATTTCTTTATCTCAAATAAATTAACAGAAAACATCCTTAGCGTTGCACCCGCCATGTTTGATATAGCGTTGTATTGTAAATTTTTATAGAAGCCGATACATTCAAGAAACCTATTGTAGCGTGATTAGTGTAATTACTTCTAATTACAATAAAACTAACGGTTCGTAATTTATATACGACTTTATTTATATAAGTTACAGACGAATTTATCTTATACACTACTCTTATTCACAAAATATACCCGTATTTATACCCAGTTGTTATTCTGGAACAATCGACTCCCATCTCGAGCTATCGGCTTGTTCCGCCTACGTGACGTACCTTCCAGAATTCTCCGGCGAGGCCTAGCACATCCGATTACGTCATTCTCGAGGTGTTTACTGTTATACGGGGATCGGCCAAGATTTCTCTTCCGCTACACTGCTCCCCTCTTAAGATCTGAGCGTCTCGATCAGCAACTCTAAATGAAGGCCCAGGATGGCGGAATCTACACGACTCTCCAGCTCTGCATACACCCTTCAAGAAGAAATAACAGTCTACTGTCTTTGAAGGGTACGACATCTTCGGGTTCATGCAACACACAGTGATTTGTGCACCAGTTCCTCTGAAGACCACTTCAAGCATGCTTCTCACAATCTTCCAATCCAGATTTTCTACTGCATGGCCTATTTTTGGTAAAGCCAAATTTTTGATGTCATAATTACACACGATTTTCTTCAAATTAGTTAGAGCACGCCATATGTTCTCGTAGCTTGGCGTGTCCGTATAAGACTTTCTGGTCACCATATACAGCAAAGATCGAGAACCATCTTCCAATCGCAGTACTCTTCCAATTTTAGGCTGCTGATTTCTTAACTCGTCCAGGCGGCCGAACTTTCTATTGAATACGGACGATATTCCTTTAGTCATCTCGAGGTCTTGGGCAACACAGTGGGCCAGAGAGACGTATTCTGGAACACCAAACAGATCTTGCTGAACTTCTGTGGTCACGCCGAATCTAGCACTCTTTCTCGCTGCGTAATTTGACATAAATTGATTAAAACTTGGCTGTGCGACATCTTTCATCTCCTGTTGGAGGACTCGTGCTTCTTCTGTTTCATTTGAGCCAGCATATGGTGCAAGACGATTTATGTGAATAACTTTTGGTTTACCGTTTGGCAACTTCTTAATTCTATATATTACGTCATTTATTTTCTTCTTAACTTCATACGGACCTTCCCATTGTCTTTGCAGTTTAGGACACAAGCCTCGACGACCTTGCGGATTATAAAGCCAGACAAGATCACCTACTTCGAAGCTTTCATTCTTGCATCGAGAATCATATTGATCTTTCATTCTGTCACTGGCTATCTGGATGTGTTGTCGGGCAAGTTCATGAATGTTGTTCATTCGTAATTTCAGGCGGTCAACGTAGTCTTCGCCTGCAACATATTCCTCGGAAGGTCCGCAGCCAAACTCTAGGTCGCAGGGCAACCGAACTTCACGACCCAACATCAGGCAGGTTGGTGTTTGACCTGTAGTTTCATTTACGGCCGAGCGGTAGGCCATCAGGAATAAATGAATGTGTTGGTCCCAATCTCGCTGATGTTCAGATACAACTTTGGACAAGTGTTTACCCATCGTTCGGTTCATCCTCTCGACCATCCCATCTGATTGAGGATGCAGGGGTGTTGTTCTGGTCTTATTGGCACCAATCAATTTACAAACGTTTTGGAAAAGAGCTGACTCAAAGTTTCGCCCTTGGTCGGAGTGGATCTCCAAGGGAACACCAAATCGGCTAAAGAATTCTTTAACAAGTACCTCTGCAACGGTAGCAGCTTCTTGATTTGGTAATGCATAGGCCTCAGTCCATTTTGTAAAATAATCCATGGCTACCAGGATGTATTTATTTCCAGCTTCGGTTTCTGGAAATGGACCTGCAATGTCGATAGCTACTCTTTCCATAGGACTTCCAACATTGTACTGTCTCATGGGTGCTCTCTTTTTACCAACCGGACCATTACCGGATGCACACGGTTCACATTTTCGGCACCATCTTCTTACATCATCTTTACAGTTCACCCAATAGAACCGTTCTCGAACATTTTGCAGAGTCTTCGTAATACCAAAGTGTCCACCTGATGTACCGTCATGCAACTGACGCAATACTTCTGACACTTTACTTTTAGGTACAATCAACTGAAGCTTAGATTCTGTACCATCATCGTTCTCAAAGGTTCTGTACAGAAGATCATCTTTTAGTATCAGGCAATTCCATTGGCTCCAGTAGGCCTTGACTTCCGGACTACATGCACTAATGTTTTGCCAACTAGGTCTCTCACCTCGACGCATCCAATCCAATACTCTTTTTATACACGGATCGTCTTCTTGGGCTTCTTGTAACTGTTGTGGCTGCCATTGCTCATTAACGACGGTAGTTCGTCTCACAGGGCAAAGCTGTTCATCTACTTTAAGCCGGTGATTACAACTTTCACTGCATGGCCGTATCGAGGAAGCATCTGTATTTGAACCAACTCTTCCAGCCCTCTTCATGCGTCTCTTCGGCATCGTGTCACGAATCACCCTCCGTACCATTTCCACCAAACGTTCATCTTTTCTCTTATCGCCTTTTTCCACGGTTATTACTCGATTGTTTCGTGAAGCTTGGCTAGCTGCTTCGTGTTCCAAGGCAATAGCAAGTGCTTCATCTAAAACTTTCGGTCTTGCTAGTCGTAAAGCTTTCTGTAGTTCACTATCTTTCAGCCCATTGACAAAGGTATCTACCGCAATTTCTTCTAAAACGCTGTCTGGCACCTCCGGATAAGCCAACCGCACCACACGAGCCACATCTGCTTCAAATTCTTGCAGATTCTCACTTGCTCGTTGACTTCTATTTCTCAGTTGTGCTTTGTATACTTGTTGTAGATGGGCATCTCCATAGCGTTTTTCTAGACGAGTGAACAAGGTCTGGTAACATTTTTCTTGACCCTTAGGAATTGATCTTAATATATCTGCAGCATCACCTCGCAAAGCAGCAGTCAAGGAAACAGCCTTTTCCTGTTCGGTCCAATGATTGGCGGTCGCAATAGCTTCAAATTGTCTAAGATATATGGACCAAGAGGACTTTCCATCGAATGGTGGTAATTTGAATCTCATATTATGCGACGTTTCGTCTCTCGGTAGTTCATCTTTCACTACAGGATCTAAAGCTACTGCATTAACTGACGGTTGCACTTTTGTATCGGTTATCATGCTCTCTAATTCTTTGATCTTCTCTTCTACGGCCAAAACTACTGCATTAACTGAAGGTAGAACTTTCGTATTGGTTACCATAGTCTCTAGTTGTTTGATCTTCTCTTCTAACATTTCTTTATTGTCGTCTACACTTTTCTGTATCTTATCGAATGTTCTAGAAACTTCTTCAAATTTCTCATTGTTCTGTTTACAAACTTCTTCAAGTTTTTCGTTGTTTTGCCTACAGACCTCTTTAAAAGTTTCTTCAATCTTTTGAGAAGTCTCGTCGAATCTTTTAGCAACGTTTTCGAATTTCTCGTCGCTTTTTCTACTAACTTCTTCAAGTTTCTCGTTGTTCTGTCTACTAACTTCTTTAATTACTTGAGAAACACTTTCAAATTTCGATAAGATCGCTTGTTCTGCTGTCTGGAAGTGGAACGTCTTTGGGTCCTCTCCATTCTTCTTGAAGACCTCGTCGAGTCGTGCTTTCAGGACTTTCTTGGACCCACTGGCATCTTGCTCGTACTCTTCTAATTGTTCACGGAGCTGTTTTAGCGAGAGTTCTTCTAGCAACATCTTTAGTCGGCACACACGTACTTTTCACAATGTCTTTTAAGTCTTTCCGAATACCGAACAATCAACGCACTCCGGTTATTCCCGACGAATAAAGTTCAAAAGTCTTTTAAAGTCTCTCTGTAATTCACTTATTTATATCGCACTAAGTTTACCGAACACCGACACCAACTGTAGCGTGATTAGTGTAATTACTTCTAATTACAATAAAACTAGCGGTTCGTAATTTATATACGACTTTATTTATATAAGTTACAGACGAATTTATCTTATACACTACTCTTATTCACAAAATATGCCCGTATTTATACCCAGTTGTTATTCTGGAACAATCGACTCCCATCTCGAGCTATCGGCTTGTTCCGCCTACGTGACGTACCTTCCAGAATTCTCCGGCGAGGCCTAGCACATCCGATTACGTCATTCTCGAGGTGTTTACTGTTATACGGGGATCGGCCAAGATTTCTCTTCCGCTACACTATTATAGTTGATACTCATAAGTATACACATTTTTAAAAAGGTACTTACATGTATGAAGTTCTACCATTTCTGGAAGGCCCCGCAGTTGGTTAATAACTCATTTCTTAATATTGTTCTGAAGCTATATATTATATCATTCTGTCCCAGCTTTAAATTGTGGCATATTTCCCAGTTAGAATAATAAGCTCCTTTATTTCAGAGTCGTCCATCATTATACCTAAAAAGCATATAAAGATACTAATATGTTTCTTTTTTAACCATTCGGATACGAAACAATATTATTATTACATCTTAAATTACTCAATTTACTTTTATTTAATACCTATATATGTACGTACCTTCAAAATATCCGTTAATTTTTAAAGAACACCAATAAATCAAAAATCCATCTATATGAACATAAACATATCACGCCATCTTGACAAACACTGACGACTAAATCATAAATAGTTAATCTGCGCAATTCTTTTGTGGAAGAAAATCTCTTTGCAAGTAACATTTCGGCATTAATGACAAAGTTTTTATTTTATAACCACAGTTACTACAGAGGGTATTTCTAAAGAATTATTTCTTGTGATTTAAAATATTTATTTGATTGCAAGAAAATTTCTTGTTCACAAATATAACTATGGATTAACTTAACATTATATTTCCTATACTGCAAAATATTTGTAGTTTTCAATTTAAGAAATAAAAACTTTAGGATAAGAAAATTAAATGTAACTATTAATGCATTTCTTAGTATTGAAGAAATTATCTGTAAGAAATTATTGAGTTGTGTTTAAAAAACTCGTTTCTTTATATGTGAACCGGTATGTTTAATTTAATAGGATATGTTAACTTTTAAGAAATATTGCTCAAAGAATTCGGTGTTTTAGGAGAAAAGAAATTGTTCTCTCGGTGTAAACAACTTTTGTTTTATAAAGTTTTTTCACCAAGTTAATACTTTTCGAGTTATTTGCGAGTGAATATGTTAATTTTTCTACAAAATAACCACGTTTTCAGACGGTTTTTCCCAAATAAACTCAAAAAGTAAGTATTTGGTCGAAAAAAAATTCCTGTCAAAAATATAGCACGTAAAAAAGTAAAAAATATGGTGTATATATTAGGTGACTATACCTAGTAGAAGCAGATTTATAGCTAATGAAAAATAGGTTCATATTCGTCAAATTCCAAATCGAATATTTTAACGTGCCATAACCAAAAAACGAAGCACTTTTTTGGGGAAAACTTTTTAAAGTGTAAACAAGTTGCGCTCAAAATAAATTTGGCCCCTTTTTTTGGTAAGAAATCGTGAAAATCACCCCCTAATTAGCATTTAAAATGAACTTAATTGTTACCACTTCACAAGTTTTTTACTCGCGTATGTATTGATCATATGATCTGTAAGTTTTATCGGTTCAAAATCCTTATTTTTGAAAGAGCTGTAGTTAAAAGGGCGTGAACGAGTAATTTATCAAGAGTGTATGCAAATTTAGAAACAACGAATCTAAACCAATTTTTATCTTACAGAAAAACAAAAAAATACGAAATATTTAGGAAAGTAAAGCCAATTTCTTTATTGTTTAAGATTTTTGGTATCTCTAATCATTTTTAAGTTATTTTGAAAAAAAGCATTTTTTCAAAATTAAAATTTTTAAAAATTTTATTTTAAAACCAAATTTTTTCAAAAATAAGCACCTTGAATTGATGAAACTTACCGATCATATAAACACAACATAAGTAAAATAACTAGTGAAGCGGTAACGACTAATTTTAACAAAAAGTTGCTAATTGGGGGGTGATCTTCCTAATTTTTTTTGCCAAAACAAAAGGGACCAACGTTATTTTGAGCGTAACTTGCTTACATTTGATGCTAGAAATTTTTTTTTATAAAAACAAAAATAAAGCTTTTTTAAACACTTTAAAAAAGTTGTAATGTGTTTTCCCCAAAAATACTTCATTATTTGGATATTTCTCATTGAATTATTCTATCCGTTTTTTTTTCACTCTCTTATAGGCTATAGTTTCTCTAAGAATTATTTTTTTTAGACAAAATGCTTACGTTTTGAGTAATTTGCGGAGAAGCGTCTAAAAACGTGGTTACTTTGTTGAATAATGAACATATTCACTCGCAAATAACTCGAAAAGTATTGATTTAGTGAAAAAACTCTATAGAACAAAAGTTGCTTAAAATTAGTCAGTTTATCTATTTCGGGACTTATCTTGGACATATATTTTTTCACCCCAAGATGGGGTGAAAGTCACCCCCAGGGCAAAAGCACACATCTGCATCATATCACTTTTTTTACATGTTAGCTATGCCAAATCTCATGTCAATACAAGCGGTTCTTTAAAATTTACAGCAAAAACCGTGAAAAATGTACTGTACGTGGCATAAATTAATTTTCTAATCCTTCTAAATAAGTTTTAATAAATAAGTTTTGTAGTAGCAAATTATTCAATACAAACGTTTTTAATTTGCTGCCAAATGTTTAGGTTCGAGACACAAACATATATATGTGTCATGTGTGGCTCTAGAAAATCTCTCCCTACTTCTTCCTATAGGAGAGGTATGTGTTGTAGTTTTGTAACATTTTGTCTTTTATTTGAAATTTTGTGAGTTAGTCCGCCAATAGGTAAATAGTAATCTGAACGATGTGGTTTCATGGATCGGAGACTGCAATTCAAAATAATAAATCAAAGACAGGCATTAAAACGTTAGAAAACTGAAACATGCATATATATATACTTATAGCTTTATGTTATAGTCCTGTTTTAAATACCAATATTTCTTTATTTAGCATTACAACTACTGTTGTTTTAAGCAATCTAACACTTGAGTTTATCAAGAAAAATAGACTATTTTTCGATATACATAGTCTTCTTTAATTCAACAAATTTATTTCAACGATCTTTCATTCTAAAAACTTGGAGCTCAACCAATATATCTATTATAACCGTGTTTAAAATACACCGGGTTCTCTCTTTTTAATTACATTTTTTATTTTATGTTAAATTATTCAGTACAGGAATTTTTTTAGTGTGCCCTATAGGGCCATTATCACTTAGGCATCCAGCTTCCGTAATAGTCGTGTCGACTCATGTCGTATTCCCGCAATATTCACTGCAATACGCACAATTAAAAGGCACGTTTTGTTGACGTATTCAGTTGGCTCTGTGCTGAGCTAACAATAACATGAATTGATGTCCGGTTTCCAAAGAGGGAAGGACATAATGTGAAAAAGACAAATTCTTATGAGTTAATAAGGCGACTTACTTAAGAATATAACAGGAAACTGAGAACTAAACTGGATCTCTCATTCGAGCTAAGATTAGATTCCTTGTTGGACTACACTACACAAGTCAACGCTTAATATAGCCAATAGACTAAGATTTGTTTTGTAAAATTGAATTTTATCGTCAGTATTGCTAGTTATGCGGACTAGGAGATAAAATCATTCTACAATGATATTACTTTAACTCTAATCGATACAGTAACACACTATAGCATAATTAATAAATACTGACTTTAACACTAAAACGGGAGAAAGACTGATGAAACGTTGTAACATTATAATAATACTGATTGATAATTAAGGTCGTTGGATTTAATTAATTAAGTAGTAGAAACAATGAAGTGGACTATAGTATGGTAATGTAAATATAAGATATAAAATAATGCACTTAGTATGAAAAATAAATACAGTGGAACCTCGATAAGTCGGATTAATCGGGACCGCGGCCGATCCGGGTTATCGAAAATCCGAGTTAGTCGGAGATTATGGTAAAAGTTAACAAAATACTGTATACTTACAGGTAAACTCTATTATAATTGCGAAAACATGAAATACATTATAGACAATACCTATAAATTGAGACCGGCCCTGGCAAGGTATGGTGAAGTTGTACTGATATTGTACTCCTAGTTTTTACTAAAAACAAGTGGTATTATTAAATAGTTTTTTAAAATTAAAGTGTTTATCTACTAGATACTACTACGTAAGTTATCTATACGTAATTATTACTTTATTATTGTGAAAAGAAAACGTCAAATAATAAATATACACCAACGTTCAATCATTTTGTGAGGTTAGCTAGCATGCGGTTGGTTTGTCACTTACCAGAGCCGGACTGAAGCTTTCGCCACCGCAGCTAAAATGACTTCACACAATGTAAACACACCTTCCGATCTAACCAGTCCAGTAAATCAACGTTCGAATATCACAAACAGTTATGCATCAGCCGCTTCAAACTCTTTTCCGAGTAAGACCCAAGCAATTGTATTTAGTTGTATCGATAATGCTAAACTGCAGGATTATTTAATTCCGTTGGGCACAATAATCAACCCAAAAAATATTATTTTTTCATCTAGATTATCTCATAATAGAATCTGCATGTATTTGGCAAACAAAACCGTAGTAGATAATTTCATGCAACAACATGGCTCTATAGAAGTACTCGGCGAAATTGTAACAGCACGGAGACTTGTCTCTCCAGCAGAAAGACTAGTCTTGTCTGGTGTCTGCCCGTCAATTCCTCATCAAGTATTAGTTGAAGAATTACAGAATATTGGTTTAAAGCTTATTTCCCCAATAACATTTCTGAAAATCAGCTCAACTCTTCCCGAATATAGTCACATATTGAGCTTTCGGAGGCAAGTTTATGTAAGCCCTATAACATCACCAATTCCAGATTCTATTCTAATAAATTTCGACCAAACACCTTACCGCATATTTTTGTCACAAGGTACACTCACCTGCTTTATTTGCAAAAATACAGGACACATATCATCCCAATGCAATAACAGTTCAGTAACGGAATCAACTCATATTGATTCAAACAATGAAGTACCAAATCAAACAGACCCAACAAGTATATTACACAAGTTACCAAACACTCAGCAGTCATCAAGTTATGCATTATCAAATCCGAGCATATCACCTACACCTACAAATCTCCATGACCAAGAAATTACTAACACTCCTACTCATAGCAACACTTTCAGTCATCCACATTCAGCGGCAATACCGTTTTCACAAACTCCTAAAGCAATATCCTCCAATCTATCAGCACCTCTTCCATTAGATACAACTGCAGAAAACTCCAATAAAACTGATACATCACCACAATTTTCCGAAACAACCATTTCAAACAATCTTACAATCAAAACTTCAAGCTCGACTTCTGTCATTACCAATGAGTCTGCTCCAGTACTTCCAAAGGTAATAAAGCCACAACATCCAAGTGAAAACTCTAATAGCACTTGCGAAAATGCAAGTTCTTCCATAAAACGCAGTATTGGTGAGATCGATACTCCTCCTTCAGACTCAGCAATTTCATCACAAAATCTGTTTGCAAAACCCAAATCTTCTAAACCAAAAAAACCGCGCTCATCTAAAGTCCCATCTACACGGGAAACTCTTGAACATTTTATTGATAATCGTACCCCACCATTCGTTTTAAATTACCACCAATTGTCCTTACTGATTGATAATGTCCAAGGCTCCCCCGACACTATTAGCGTCGTTAAAGAATTTACAACTGATATGCCTGGTTTACTCTATCTTTTACAAAGCAGCTATCAATATGCAAATGATAGATCTACAAAAACTAAGTTTACAAAACTTCAAAAGAAACTTAATAAACATTTAGGGAAAGAGATTTCTGACTTAGACAGTGACTCTTCTGTAGATAATTGCTCAGTATCATCTAACTCCGAATCTGTTAACAACATTCAACTCGATACTTCAATGGAACATTGATGGATTTTTCCATCGTCTCCCTATGCTACAGCTTCTTTTATCTGAATATTCTCCAGATATTATTTGTCTACAGGAGACAAACCTAAAGGCCAATCAGTTGTACAATTCAAAACATTTCACTTGTTTCCGCAAAGACCGTACAGATGCAAGTCGTGCAAGCGGTGGTGTAGCGATACTAGTAAACAAATCCATCGAGGCGGTACAAATTCCAATAGTCAGTGATTTGGAGGCCGTTGCTATCAGAATCACATCTACCAGTTTAGTATCTATTTGCAATGTTTACCTTTCTTGCGACATACAAGTAAGTTCTGATAGCCTTTGCAGGTTATTAGAGCAACTGCCACGTCCTCGTATAATTCTAGGCGACTTTAATGCTCACAACATAATTTGGGGTTCAGATCACACATCTGCCAGAGGTTCAAGTATTGCCGATATCTTAGATCAACTTAATATAAATTTTCTTAATGATGGTAGCCCTACAAGGTTCAATATTTCAACAGGGTATTCCTCATGCATCGATTTAACTCTTTGCGACCCAAATTTAGCTCATTGTTTCAGTTGGGATGCTCAAACCTATACATATGGTAGTGACCACTTTCCAATCCTAATTAGAAACCATAATTATCCCTCATCAGGTCCCATATTCATATCTAAGTGGAGAATAAAAAATGCAAATTGGCAAAAATTCTCCGAATATATCGATAATAATATTTCCAGTTTGGATATAACAGACGATGTGAACTCGAATGTAGAGCAGTTTAATCAACTTATCTTAAGCGCCGCCCACAAATTTATTGGTAAATCTAAATCTGTTAAAGGCCGATGTCCTGTACCATGGTGGAATGACAGTTGTGCTACAGCAATCCGTGAAAGTAAATCAGCCCTAAACCGATACAAAAAACATAAAACACCCGAAAATAAATTAAAATTCAAAATGCTAAAAGTAAGGGCACAGCTAACTGTCAAAACTGCTAAACGATCTTCATGGAACAAATACACATCGGAAATTAATAGCAATACCCCCCTCTCTGATGTCTGGAACAAAGTTAGGAAAATATCTGGTTTACACACTTCATATAACTTCACGGGGCTAAAAGAAAATAATAATTTCATAACATCGAGCAGCGATATTGCAAACATTTTTGGAAGAATCTATCAAGGCCACTCATCGAATCAACAGTATACCGCCAATTTTCTCAAAGCCAAAGAATTCGCCGAACAAAATCCCATTTATCCGTTTGAAGCACAAAATAATTCATTAAACCATCCCATCTCTCTTCAAGAGATAAACTCATCTATTCTTAACTTGAAGGACTCTAGTCCTGGGCCTGATGATATTCCTTCAGCATTTCTGAAACATCTCCCTGCTTCAGCCATAACGTATCTCTTAAACATATTCAACAGAATTTGGCTTCACCACCAATGGCCAGCTATTTGGTCAAATGCAATAGTCATTCCTCTCCTAAAAACTAATAAACCTAAATATGACCCAGAATCATATCGACCCATATCTCTGACATCAACAATCTGCAAATTACTAGAAAATATTGTTAACTCCAGGCTCTCATGGGTTTTAGAAAATTCTAATTTCTTAATCTCCGAACAAAATGGCTTTAGAAAAGATCGGTCAACCACAGACAACATTTTAGACTTGGAAAGTGAAATACATGAAGCTCTTGCTACAAACCAAAAATGTGTTGCTATATTTTTTGATTTAGAACGTGCATTTAATAAAGCTTGGAAGTACAACATTTTGAGACAACTTCATAAATGGAATATTCAAGGTCACTGCCTTGCTTTCATCCAAAACTTTTTAAATAACAGATCTTTTCAAGTAAAAATAAATAATATCTTTTCAAATATTTATAGTTTGGAAAATGGTACACCCCAAGGATCCATACTCAGTCCAACACTATTTCTGGTAGCAATAAATGACATCATCAAAAACATTCAAGCACCCTTACAGGCTCGTTTATACGCTGATGACCTAGTGGTATCTATTAAAGGTAAAAATATTTCCTCAATGTCGTCAATTCTTCAAAACTTTTTAGATACTCTCGAAAATTGGTCCAACTTTACAGGTTTTCAATTTTCAATAGAAAAATCAATAGGAGTTGTATTCTCTTCAAGCCCCTTGCCACAACCTCCTAACCTAAGAATGTATGAGAAACAGCTGGAGTTTAGAGATCACCACAAATTCTTGGGTTTAATCTTCGATTCAAAGTTAACATGGAAAAATCACATCTCACAACTCATCCTTTCCTGTAATAAAAGATTAAATGTATTAAGATCTCTCTGTAATAAAAACTGGGGCTCAGACCAATCCACTCTACTCCTCCTGTATAAATCTTTAATACGTTCTAAGCTAGATTATGGAGCAATTGCCTATTCCACTGCTAATCAATCTCTACTGAAATCATTAGATATTATTCATAATAAAAGTCTTAGATTAATCCTAGGGGCTTTCCCAACTACGCCTGTATCCAGCATTTATGCTCTTTTAGGAGAACCATCGCTACATCACCGCCGCATGTACCTCGCTCTATCACATGCAGCCTCAGTTGCTTGCAATATTTCAAAGCCAATATATCAAAACACTTTTACAAACAAATATGTAAACATATTCCAAGATATTCGCTATACTAAAAAACCATATTACGAAAGAATTAAATCCATACTTCAAAACCTAAACATTAATTTTCCGGAGGTTTTCTCCTCGGATATTAAATACCCCGAGCCTTGGCTGATCGATTTACCAACCTGTGATGCATCTCTGGAGTATTTCGATAAATCTAATACACACCATTCTCTGATTCGTTCCAAGTTCGAGGACCTCATAAATAAGTACCCCGACTACCATAAAATCTACACAGATGCGTCTAAGTTCGAAGACGGTGTGGGGGCATCAATCGTTTCTTCAGAAAACAATCTTCTTTTTCGTTTACCCCCAGCATGTAGCACATTTTCAGCTGAACTCTACGCCATATACCGTGCTGTGAAACTTCTTAACGAGCTTACACTCACCAAAGCCCTGATCATAACAGATTCCCTTAGCTCTCTAAACTCATTAAAACACATTTTTCCGAAACATCCTTTTGAAAAGTTGCTAAAATACCAGCTTTCCCAAGCTCATGAACATGGAAGAAGCGTTCAATTTGTATGGGTTCCCTCACACGTCGGAATAACAGGAAATGAAGAAGCTGACAGGACTGCACGAGAGGCAATTTTAAGTGATTTTTCGGAGCCGATAGACAAGTGTGTTTCCAGTGACTTAAAAGCTTATTTTAAAAATAAAGTATTGTGTTTGTGGCGAAATGAGTGGTCTCAATCTAATTCTAAGTTAAATAAAATAAAAAATAATGTGTCTCAGTGGTTTCCATCGTCGCGCAATAGACGAGAACAAATTGCGGTTGCGCGTTTACGTCTAGGACATACCAGGTTAACGCACTCTTACCTTTTCACAAAGAGTAATCCACCTATATGCGATCAGTGTAATGTCCGATTAACAGTCGAACACTTTTTAATAGTTTGTAGTAAATATGACCAAGAAAGACAGCGCTACAAGATCCCAAACGCTCTACCACAGGCTCTAGGTCAAAACTATTCCTGCGACAATATAGTTAATTATCTAAAATCCATAAACATTCTGTACAACCTGTAGTTGTTTACTTTTGTTATTTATATTTTGTTCCGTCGCTAATAACCTTTTGGTGGATGCGACTTCTTTTTCTAATAAAAAAAAAAAAAAAATACCTATAAATTACGTACAGTTGTATACAGTATTGTCCATTTCTTGGTAACAAAACTCAGTCAAACTGAGAAAATGTTTGTTTTGTCTGATGAAAATCGGCCCGGGTTAGCCGGACTTCCGGGTTATCGGATGCCGACTTATCGGGGTTCCACTGTAATTGTGTGTGTTCGTAAGTAAGCATGAAGAAATTCATCTGGCTATAGGTATTCATAAATTGTATCAATTGTCAGAGTATCGCACCTACCTTTAAATGACTGTAGTTGGACAGTCATTTAAATTTTATTTATTTATTATTTACTATAAATATTTAGTTTATACTAAATTGTGTCTTCCTTTACAAGGCCGAGGTACTGCCTGCCAATCCTTTCTTGGTATAGATAGCTTGGGTCATAAAGTATCGACGAATAATATGGTGCTTTGAAAGGCATTAGTTTCAAATATGTTTTTGTGTTAAAGTGAATATATTATACCCTCTCTAAATATATACCCAAAATATGAAACAGCCAATATGGTCAGTTTACAGGGAGGTATTAAAAATACGAAAGTATAGGGTATATGAGATTAGTATAAGATAAATATCAAATAAGATTAAAGGTTTTTAAAAGAAATTAATGGTATTACATAATTAAGTAGTCATATAGTACATATAAAAAACTCCATAAAGAGAAATTTCCTGTAGCTGGCTGTATACCAATAATTACAAAAATTGAAGAAAAAGATCTTCTGTGTAAGAGGTATATTTACTTGAAAACCCCAATAAAGGGTCACATTAAAAAACAGAACGTTTTCGCTCTAAAGAGAGCATCATCAGTGTTCTAAGCAAGCGCTATATGCTAAGCCACCAAAAATACATGGGTTTAGCTTACATTAGCGTGTTTAATATATAACAGAACACAGATGGCTTTCAATAATATAAAACATGTTCTGCGTACGCACTTTACCTTCTAGAATATTCTAGTTCATAATCATTCTGTAAATTACCAATTTTAAGTTATTCGTATTTAAAATAAAGGCATTAGAATTTGTGGAAATTAATAAATTAAAAAATACAGGCAAAAATAGGGATCTGGGCGACCCTAAACAGAATTAGAACCAATTGTGGTAGGTATTCTGACTCACTTTTTAGATGGGGAAAAATACCTTCTCTAAATTTCGATTGCGGTGCTGAAAGACAAACGATTAAGCATTTGACGGAGGAATGCCCCATTAGATCGTACGATGGCAATCGGTCCGATTTTTTAGTGGCGACCAATAAGTCGATTGAATATATTTACCAGCTAAATTTTCGTTTATAAACATTAATTATAGAATAGAAATATGCTTTATTGTCACTGAAAATTTTTACAATTTTATGGACAAAGCTTACATACAGTCAAAAGAAAAACATAATATAAATAACAAATAACAACTATAATTTACTAAAATTATATAAATCGTCAGTAATGTACAGTATAAGATATAAAAGCCAAGACAAAAACAATTTATTGCAAAATATATATATATATATATATATATATATATATATATATATATATATATATATATATAAATATATACCCAAAATATGAAACAGCCAATATGGCCAATATATATATAAATTGCAAATTGAACATACAACAAATAAAATAAAATAGGTATAACATAAGGAACTGACAAGTTTATGCTACTGCGCATGGAACCCAATTTTCTTAGTTATTCATTAAGAAATTCTTCTATTGAATAATATGGTCTTAAAGTCTTAAACTGAATTTTTACTCACGATACCGTCGCTTATGTAGTTGATCCTGATGCTGCTTGCCCTGCGCGAACTCTGGCTCTTGTTATTGGTCCGGTGTAGGTTGCAGTCGTCGGCGGCATGTTACGCGTGGATGTTGCGGCCTGATTTATTTTGGTCTTTTTCTTCAATACCGTTTTCCAAGTTGTAGGAAGCCGTTGCGCATCATCTCTTTGGTTTAAGCCGTTGGGATTTCTTTCAATTTCTATCGATTCTCTGATTTCCCGTTTTCTTTTTATTTCGATGTTAGCTAACATCGTTGTTTGGTTCAGGTTTATTGTGTGTCCTGTATTTGCGACATGTTGAGCCCGGGATGACGTGGTTTCTCCCCTTTCGATAGCATTTCGGTGTTCTTCTCGTCTTACCTGGATTCTTCGGTTGGTCTGTCCAATGTACGACTTTCCACAATCCCCACACGGAATCTCGTATACACCTTGGCTTTCTAACGATATTTTGGTCTTTGGTGTTGGTAAAATAGTTGAGATCTTTCTGTCCGTATTAAATATCGTTTCTATGTTGTGTTTTCTCAGCACTCTCCCTATTTTCTCTGTCGTACCCTTCACATATGGCAGAATGGTTTTGCCGATCGGCTTATTGTCTTCTGTAGGGTCCTTATCTCTTCTTCGAGCATTTTGAGCTTTTTCGATGTTGTATGTTGAGAAGCCGTTTTTTCTTAACGCTGTTTTTACGTTATGCATTTCTTCATTTTGATGTTCTTGGTCTGTCAGTCTTTCGGATCTTGTAATCAAGGTTTTGATGACTGAATGCAATTGTGCAGGATGGTGGTGTGAAGCAGCATTTAGATATCTATCGGTATGTGTCGGTTTCCGATACACTGTATGGCCTATGTGTCCGTCTTGTTTCTTTATTATTAACACATCTAAGAATGGAATTTGATCGTTTTCTTCCAGTTCCATGGTAAACTGAATTTTATGGTGGATATTGTTGATGTGTTCTAAAAAAGCCTTTAGTTTTTCTTCTCCGTGGGTCCAGATAATAAAAGTGTCATCCACGTATCTAAGCCACAGTTTGGGTTTGTATTCAGCTGTTTCTATTGCCCGCTGTTCTATTTCCTTCATAAACAAGTTCGCTATTACTGGTGACAGTGGAGAACCCATCGGTGCTCCCTCAATTTGTTTATATCTTTGTTCCTTATAGATGAAATAAGTGTTATTTAAACAGTGTTTGGTTAGGTTTAGTGTATCCGGTGATATTGGATACTTTTTGCTTATGATGTCCAGTGATTCATCTACAGGAACATTCGTGAAAAGTGAGACAACATCGAAGCTGACTAGCAAATGTCCCGGCTCAAGAGTCACACCTTTTATACGCTCGATGAAGTGGCTCGCGTTCTTGACGTAAGAATCCGCTTCTTCCGCGTATGGTTGCAGCTGTTGGGCCAGAAATTTCGCCAGCGGTTGTAAGGGAGATCCGATGGAACTCACAATTGGTCGGAGTGGTAATCCTGCCTTGTGTACCTTGGGTAGGCCGTAAAATTTTGGGCATCTAGATGACTTCTCTCTAGGTATGAGATGGACCTGTTGTTCTTTATTGATATTTGAGGCTTTGATCTTGGCTTTTGTTATTTTCTCTAGATAGGTTGTCGGGTCTGACGAGATGCTTTGATATGTTGTATCATTTAAGATGTCGTTTATTTTTGTTTCGTAGTCTTGAATATTCATCACTACCGTAGCGTTGCCTTTGTCAGCTGGAAGCACGATGATTTCTTTGTTGTTCTTCAAATTATGTAAGGCTTCTTTCTCTTCCCGTGTTAAATTTCTTTTTGGTGGTTTAGCTGTTCTTAATATTTTTGATACGTCTTGGCGTATGATCTCGGCTGTTTCTGCTGGGAGATTAGTAATTGTAGTCTCTACCTCAGTAATGATGTTTTCTACGGGAATGTATGTAGGTGCAACAGCAAAATTGAAACCTTTTGCAAGAACACTATTCGTGGCTTCATCCAGTGTCAGATTTGAAAAGTTATATACTAAATTGTTTGTTTCTATTTGTGGATTTTCTTTCTTTTTTGGCCGCTGTTGTAGTAACAAATTTTCAAACTTTTTAATTTGTTTGGTCTTAGTGAGATCAGCATCTGTTTCTGCTCGAAAGTTTGTCAGTTGTTCAAAGAAATTCCATAATGTTGGATGGATTGTGTTACTTAGTTTAAGATGCAGCTGTAATGATTCTGCATTCATTTTGTCGATGTCTCGTCTGGTATCATGGATTGCCTCTCTAATAAGCGCCAGGCTTGCTCTTCTTAAGATGTTTTTAGTTTTATAGTTGTTTTTGTGAAAAGTGAGCTTCATACAAGTCGGTATAATGCTTTCGTCACGGCAGCGTTCTAAAAACGTAAGGTTGCATAACAACGTCCTTCGTTTCGATCGTAGTTTTTCGTATCTTCTAGACGAGACATCGACAAAATGAATGCAGAATCATTACAGCTGCATCTTAAACTAAGTAACACAATCCATCCAACATTATGGAATTTCTTTGAACAACTGACAAACTTTCGAGCAGAAACAGATGCTGATCTCACTAAGACCAAACAAATTAAAAAGTTTGAAAATTTGTTACTACAACAGCGGCCAAAAAAGAAAGAAAATCCACAAATAGAAACAAACAATTTAGTATATAACTTTTCAAATCTGACACTGGATGAAGCCACGAATAGTGTTCTTGCAAAAGGTTTCAATTTTGCTGTTGCACCTACATACATTCCCGTAGAAAACATCATTACTGAGGTAGAGACTACAATTACTAATCTCCCAGCAGAAACAGCCGAGATCATACGAGATTACAAGATCCGAAAGACTGACAGACCAAGAACATCAAAATGAAGAAATGCATAACGTAAAAACAGCGTTAAGAAAAAACGGCTTCTCAACATACAACATCGAAAAAGCTCAAAATGCTCGAAGAAGAGATAAGGACCCTACAGAAGACAATAAGCCGATCGGCAAAACCATTCTGCCATATGTGAAGGGTACGACAGAGAAAATAGGGAGAGTGCTGAGAAAACACAACATAGAAACGATATTTAATACGGACAGAAAGATCTCAACTATTTTACCAACACCAAAGACCAAAATATCGTTAGAAAGCCAAGGTGTATACGAGATTCCGTATGGGGATTGTGGAAAGTCGTACATTGGACAGACCAACCAAAGAATCCAGGTAAGACGAGAAGAACACCGAAATGCTATCGAAAGGGGAGAAACCACGTCATCCCTGGCTCAACATGTCGCAAATACAGGACACACAATAAACCTGAACCAAACAACGATGTTAGCTAACATCGAAATAAAAAGAAAACGGGAAATCAGAGAATCGATAGAAATTGAAAGAAATCCCAACGGCTTAAACCAAAGAGATGATGCGCAACGGCTTCCTACAACTTGGAAAACGGTATTGAAGAAAAAT
Organism: Diabrotica virgifera virgifera; assembly: GCF_917563875.1. Classification (NCBI taxonomy): domain Eukaryota; kingdom Metazoa; phylum Arthropoda; class Insecta; order Coleoptera; family Chrysomelidae; genus Diabrotica; species Diabrotica virgifera. The sequence goes on along the minus strand of NC_065448.1, from coordinate 59,747,277 downwards.
ACCAAAATAAATCAGGCCGCAACATCCACGCGTAACATGCCGCCGACGACTGCAACCTACACCGGACCAATAACAAGAGCCAGAGTTCGCGCAGGGCAAGCAGCATCAGGATCAACTACATAAGCGACGGTATCGTGAGTAAAAATTCAGTTTACTTCAAGCAGCAGCGAGAAGCGGAACTACCTGACTTGACAATGGCAAGTGAGATCTTGCCGAAACGTCGTCAAAATAATGGTTTTTATCAAAACCAAAATTATTCAACGCGGAGTCAAACCCGGAAAACAACAGAAAGCACATATAGCTCCCGCGGAAACTTCAAGTGTAACATATATATATATATATATATATATATATATATATATATATATATATATATATATATATATATATATATATATATATATATATATATATATATATATATATATATATATATATATATATGGCTCACAAATGGTAGGAAGCCCGCTACAACCTGCCGATGAATGGAAGCCCGCGGTTTACGGGGTAAGGGGATTGTAGCACTGTCTTATTCCTACAGTCTTACGAAGCCCACTCGTATAAACGCGTTCACAGTGTATATGGATTACGCATTATACGAAGCCCGACGATGTTGCCATGTTTTAATTTACGTTTAAATAATACGACTGTTCTACGAGATCCTTATATGTGTATATAAGTCGTCATATTGCCTGTTATAAGAAGCCCAATTCTATTCAGCAATCTATACGAAGCATTTTAGACGAGTCAAGATAGAACGAAAAGATGCATTGTTTCGGAGCAATTCAAACAAGATTATCTTTTTCTAAAACTTTTTTTGTTAGTTTATATACATGTTAAAGTAAAAAAGTTCTACTCACAGATTTTGCCGATAATTGATTATTATTTGTTTAAACAATAACAATAATTGTTTTGTACAGTGTGTCCAATTAACACGTTGTCGGACACTGCGTCAAATGTATAAGCAAGTGTTGTGACACTATATGTATTTTGCAAAGTAGAATAGGGAAAAATTCAACGTATATAGACGTTGTGTCACATTACATCAATGAAAATTAGACGACTATAGACGTTCTGTTCGTCAACGTGAAAAGTTGTGCATGGTCTAAATTAAAAATAGAACCATCAGTTCATTTTTTTTAAGCCGTATACGAGATATTATGTCAAAAAATATGAATTTTACTCAAGAGTAAAGTAGCTTTATTATTCAAAATATTAAAAATTGTTGTAATGAAAAGTTGTTTGGAATTAAGAACTATATTCTAATGTTCCACTTCATCTTTCTAATTAAAAAAAAGTTGAATTTTTTTAATTATGGATATACAACATTATTTTCAGTTATTTCAATTATGATAACTATTTTATTATAGACCAGTAAGGATTTGTGAAAAAACGTCTATTTTTGGATGTGAAAGGTGGCATTCGAATTTTTGCAGATAAAGTAAGGTGATAACTTCGTTAATAATAATTTACTTATGCTCCTTCTCAAATATGGCCGGAACATTAATAAAAAAAAATAAAATATTTAAAAATTCGAAAAACGTCGATTTTTTTCTGTTTCTTTGCTTATAACTTTAAAACGATTCGTTTTGAAACAAAGTCGTAGAGAAATAAAATAAAGATAATTGAATTTTGTATGATATCCGACTGGTCAAAAATGTCTTAACTTATTACCTTTTCTGCAATATAGCAATAAATACAAAATAAGGGGGCAAAATATGCCTGTTGTTATTCAATGTTTTTAACCCTCCGTTACTCGCACACGGTGTGGGAGACCGGGCCTGTAAATAAATTCCTGTAACTCTGCTTGTAGTGGGGATTTTGAATGGCTACTTCGTATACTTCTTCAGTGGTCAATCAACTGTGGGTAAAGTCAGTTCGCAGTGTAAAAAATAGTACTGTCCTTTTGTTATTACGCAACACGGTCCCGTACACCGTGTGCGAGTATTTGTGCACCAATTTTTGTGTTTGGATCACACATCGATATTTTTAATTAGTAAGGTAATTTAAGATCTTTTCCTTATTTTCAATGTTTATAGATTAGTTTATTTATATTTATATATATAAATATAAATATATAACTTACCCAGAACCATCAGAATGAGGTTTAGGGAGATATGTGGTTTACCAACAGAACAAGTACCAGTCGTAACACCAGGAACTTCAGATCGCTGTGCTGTTTGTGATTGGAAGAAAAATAGAAAAACAAAGTTTTACTGCCAAATATGCTCAAAATATCTGTGTTTGGAACACCATTGTTCCAATGAATGTGACACCATTGTGTATTTCATGTTTTAAAAACGTTAATTAATTTTTATAACTTTTTTTGTTACTACAATTACTCTTTATTTTTAATTTTTTTGTGTATTGAATTAAGATCTAAAGTTCTTAGTAAACAAATTTAACCATATTCAATTTTTTTCACTTCCAAAGTTTTTGTATATACATATAAATGGATAACAATGAAAATTATTAAATTTTTGATTAAAGTAATATAATGTGAACACAAACGCATATCTACAAAATTATATGATCATATATTCATTAAATAATTTAATCGTACACAATTTTGCAAAAAAAAATAATTTTAAAACACTGCTGACCCATATTTTTGGACCCGGTCTCCTGCACCGTGCGCGAGTATCCGATCACAAAAAGTTGGCGCGAGTAACGAAAGGTTAACCACTTCGGTGGTACTTAGAACCTTAGTAATTCGCTTAGGAAATTCTTTGTAACATACTTAAACTGTGTACCAAATTTCATTAAAATCGACCTAATAGATTTTGCATAATAAATTTGCAATTTAAATGTTTTTAAAAAAGTTCAAATTTTTTAAAATCTTTCTGAACAAAAAGTAGACCATTTAGAAGTTATCTAATTTTTTTACATATAAAGAGGTGCTTTACCTATCTAATACACTTTACAGAATTAAAATCGGATTATTTAAGGGGCCTCAGCAATGTTTTAAACTTATAAATAATTTTTTGGCTTATAAACAAATAGCTTTGTTTAATAATAAAAAATTAATTTTTAGCAATGCAAATAATTAAAACCGGTATAATTTGATTTATACTTTCAAATTCTGTCAGCAGAATTGCTATTTTATTTTTTAATCAAAAGTTATTCGCGTTCAAAAATTGCACTTTTTCGATTTTTTGAAAGTTCCACTGCGTTTATCTCGAAAACTATGCATCCTACGAAAAAATTTGTAAGAACATTTTTTGCTTAGACTTACCCAAGAAATATAAAAAAGTGTTTTATTTTGCGAAAAATCGATGTTATGTAATTCCTCAAGTTGTTTGTTTATAACAATTTTATTGATATCCGGATCAACTGTTACCCAAAAAAAATCGTGTTCCACGGGTCAAAAAATACATAAAAATCTTGGGTAAGTGCATCTAAATAAAGGAGCCCGCAGCACCCCCTCCTGGCCACAGGACTAATTTGTTTATAAGCCAAAAAATTGTTTATAACTTTAAAACATTGCTGAGGCTGCTTAAACAATCCGATTTTAATTCTGTAAAGTGCATTAGATAGGTGGAGTGCTTCTTTATATGTAAAAAATTGACAAATCTTTGTATACACTAGTTTTTGTTGTGCAAGATTTTAAAAAAGTTTAATTTTTTAAAAAAGTTTAGATTGCAAAATTATTATTCAAAATCTAGTAAGTCAATTTTAATGAAATTTGGTGTACGGTTTTAGCACATTACAAAAATTTTCTAAGCGAATTAGGAAGGTTCCAAGTGTAACCTAAGTGATGGAAAATAATTGAATAATAACAGGCTTGTTTTGCCCCCTTATTTTATATTTATTGCTATTTTGCAGCAAGGGTGATTAATTAAGAGACTTTTAACCAATCGCATCTGATAGAAAATTTAATTACCTTTGTTTTATTCCTATACGACTTTGTTCCAGAATGAATCGTTTTAAAGTTATAAGCAAAAAAATTAGAAAAAAAAAAACGAAATTTTTTGAAATTTTTAAGTATTTTATTTTTTTTATTAATGTTCCGGGCATATTTGAGACGGAGCATTAATCAATTATTAATAACGAAGTTATCACCTAACTTTATCCGCAAAAATCTGAATGCCACCTCTCACATCCATCTAAAAACAAATCCTTACTGGTCTATTATTAATTATACGAAAAAAAAGTTATCCTTTGTAAAAAGTTCTGCATGGCCAAAGACCTTAAATACAACCATCTTATATCAATTTTGATTAATTTTATACGAGGTATGTCAAAAAAGATAAATTTCGATCAAGAATAAAGTACCTTTATAGTTCAGAATATTTCAATGAGAAGGATGGAATATTGGAAGATGGTTTTTAGTGTTGTTCTGAAGCTATCTTCTTGTGGCATTTTTATAATTATTTTGATTCGGAAATAAGCCACAATTAAATTGAAAAAATAATTTTATTAACGTTTCGACGCCCAAATCGGATGTCATTGTCAAAATACAAAATATTACCGAGTAAATATTAGTAATATTTTATATTTTGACAACGACATCCGATTTGGGCGTCCAAACGCGAATAAAATAATTTTTTCAATTTAATTGTGGCTTATTTCCCCACCAAAGATAGATTCCCAACCTAGCGACCCGGCATTGGTCGCTAGGTAGATTGTTTCGCGAGTGGTCGCGCGTGAGATTTTCTCTCACATATCCAAATTTTACCTTTTTTTACAAAATAAAGTTTTTAAATAGTTTTTAAACTTTTTTTCTTAACTAATAATAAGAAAAAAAAATGTAACATAATATAGATAATAATATAATAAAATACAAAGAAATAATCGGAATTAAACCAATATTAATCAATCTCCGTATCTTGATAATTTACGACACAGCACACAAATATAACAAGAATGCTCTGGAAAAATTGATTGATGACAATTACAATTTTTTTTTACATTATTTTAGGTTTTAAGTGCCAAAATAAAATTAATTTTTATGTACAGTTCGTAACGCGGGTGGTCGCTTGATGAGAGAATGTCTCACTTGAAGCGCGCTGACTCAACAATTGGGTGATATTAGGTCAACTGAGTCACTATCTAAGCGGACGATTCTATTAGATTGTCGAGGGAGGATAGTTAGGAGACTAGAAGGAACTACAGATCTTATAATTTCCCAGAAAAAAAATTCTGTGCAATTTTCTGAAACCGTGAGAGAAAATCTCATATAGCGACCACTGGCGGGTTAATTATGGTTTTTAGTTCTAAACAACTTTACATAAGCACAATTTTCAATATTGTGAAAAATAAGGGTATATTATTTAAGTACTCTTGGGAAAATTCATATTTTTTTTATATATCTCGTATAAAATTGACAAAATTTGATATTAGACGGTTGTATTTTAGGTTTTAGACCCTGTAGAACATTTTATAAAGAATAACTGTTTTTTGTAAAATGAATAATAAAAGAGTTTTCCACCTACCTCTACCGAAAGTATACTTTTCCGGACCTGATTGTAGGGAGCAAAGTTGTACTTTTCCTCCCTAGGGAAGAAAAGTAAAAGTGACATCATGGTATTTCATTCATAAAAATATAACTTATTGACGCCCTGTACAATATCTATTTTCTATTACGTAAGTTTGTATACATTTTAACGTTTATTTATAAAACACTCTGTATTTCACAGAATGGTAAAAAACTGTAAATTGTTATTTTGATTTAACAATGTTTACATTTTTATTTTGACCTATATTTGACAGTTGACAGTTATATTGTACGTACTTATTAGTTTTAGTTGTAATAAATTTTGTTGGTTAGTTACACAAATAAATTAAGTAAAAATGAAAAAATGACTTGTTATTTGAGGAAGGTGGAAAAACCATATGTATAACATGGGAGTAAAGTGCCTTTTCCTCCCTTGAATGATTACTGCCCTCCGCTACGCGTCGGGCAGTAAACTTCATTCTCGGGAGGAAAAGAAGCACTTTCCTCGCTTGTTATACAAATATCTATATGTATTATAATTGAAATAAAAAACTAAAAGTAATGTTAATTAGAAAAATTTTCAAAATTTTTTTTTTCCATTAGAAGGATGAAATTGCATATCAGAATATAGTTCTTAATTCCAAACAATCATGTTAAATTATATAATTTAAAATAATTTTAAAAATATCGTTGAATTTTGTTTCTATTTTGTTTTTGATTATGCTGAATCCGAATATGGCATTACAATTTGAAAATGCTTATAAAGAAGCTCTTCTACACTATGTCTGCGTAGCAAGGAACCATATTTGAAACATTTTTATTATAAATTTTACGAAAAAAAGTTTATTCTTCATAAATTGCTCTGCATAGTCTAAAATCTAAAACCCAATCATCAGATATCAAGTTTTATCAATTTTATACGAGGTATGTCAAAAATACGAATTTTGTTAAAGAGTAAAGTACCTTTATATTCCAGAATATCAAAATATGGGTATTATAAAAAGTTGTTGGGAATTAAAAACTATGTTTTATTATAATTACATCATTATAATTGAAAAAAAAAATTCAATGTTTTCTCAAATTACGGATACCCATCATCATTATTTTATTTCAATTATTTCAACTATTTTATTATTAATTTTACGAAAAAAAGTTATTCTTCATAAAATACTCTATTCTGGTCTAAAGTCCAAAAAACAACCATCAGATATCAAACAAATATGACTTTTGCTTAACAGTTCAGTATGGTTTGTTCAACAGTAAATGGTTGAGTTCAATTAGTGCGGTCGTAAATATTATTAAATTTATCTGACCTGGCCCATTGTTAAGACCCACCCGGAGCGATAAGCAACCGAGGTAGACAGAGTTGGTCTTTTGACAATTAACACTGACTAGACGGTAATCCCATAATAAAGCAAAGAAATTGTACCAGAAAACATATTTAAATTTTACCTGAAACCGGACCTTTTATACTATTATCGGTTATTCCAGGATGTTTATAGTGGTAACTAATTGAACTCGACCATTTACTGTTAAACATACCATACCTTTATAGTTCACAATATCTCATTTAGAAGAATGTAATTAAACAGTGAAACATATTTTGTAATTCCAACCATTTTTTTTTAATAACAATTTTCGATATTGTGAAATCTAAAGGTACTTTACTCTTGAGTGAAATTCATATTTCTTTACATACCTCGTATGTCAAAATGTAAAATCGTATGTAAAACCTCGTATGTAAAATTAATAAAATTTGATATTTGATGGTTGCATCTGAGATCATAATATACGATGCAGAGTATTTTATAAAGAATAACTTTTTTCGTAAAACTGGTAATAAAAAAGTTATTAATAGGTTCGAAGTTACGCAGACATAATGTTTAAGAGCTAAAAATATTTTTTTGTTGAAAATTTATTATTGTTCAAGCTTATTATTAAATATATTTTAGGTAAGTTTTAGAGAAAACATTTTTGATCACTTTTTATAAACAATTTTTTAGTTGGTAATTTTCGGTTTTTGTATTAGGTACATTTTTGTTATCTTTCTTAATTTTTGTCAAAAAGGAATAGTTTCATTCATAGTTTCATAGTTTCATTTCTAAAATAAAATTATTGAGTAAATTTTAAAAATACATCAAATGCTTTAAAAAATCACCTATAAAATTGTAAAAAATCTTTTCAAACTTGAGTAATACCGTTTTAAAGTGCTGGTAATTCTGTAAACTACGTTTTTCCTTAAAACTTACGTAAAAGTTTTAAAAATTGCATTTTTGCGTCATATCATTTGAATTAAATTTTTGGCATTTTTTTGAATGAAACATTGTTTAGTAAGATGTTTGAAAGGTAAGTTGTGCAAATTTGAGAGCTTTATAAGAAAAATTTTATTAGTTACACATTTTTAAATAATGTTTAAACAAAATTCAGCCCACACCGTACTTATGCCCATACATTTTATTTCTTTTTATTATAACCATAAGATAGCTTAATTGTTCTTCTTTCCAATTAAGCTATTCTTTCTTGTTCCTTCTCTTAATTTCCTTCTTTCTTGTCCAATTTGTAAAATTTTATTTGATCCATTAATTAGAGAAATACACTGAAATAACTCAGCCGTGCACTTCGCTAGTTTACAGTGCGCCAATGTTTGTGAGAAGGGTGACTTTAGCGTTATAAATAAAAAATTATAGAAGCTACAGATTTAATTTTATAAAAATTTTAATCTTATATTTAGGTTTTTTCAATAGTCTGAATTTTTCAAGTCAAGTCAGTTTTTTTCTAAAATTTATATTTTCGGGGTTATTTAAAGAAACATCTAATTTCGCAGTTCATTTGTTTAATAAAAAATTAAGTGCCCACTTCTAGAGTAGAACTTTTTAATATGTTGTTTATTAAACATTTCTTAGGGCCATCGGTACATAATTCGCAAATATTTTAAGGCTATCCCCACTCTTTCTGTCTTTACACCGCAAATTACGTGTGGTAAAATTGTCACTGGTATGGATATGTAAACTTTACTTGACAACTTCATCATTAACTGTAAAGATGGCTTTTGAATGTTCTTGGATAACTTTTACTAGTATAATTAATTGCCTTAATTGTTAATTCAGTTAATTAATATGATTATTTCATATTTCCGACCAATAGAAAGCTACAGAAATACAAATTAAATTGATCATTTTTGATAATATCCCATCGTCAAGTATATTACGTCAGTTGCCCTTCGTTGCTGTGAAAAAATACATTCAGTGACATTAATGACAATTACTGTTTTAAAACTTATAAAAGTGATGACTTTCAATCGTCAAATATTTATAACAACTGTGTGTTTAATTGTACTAATTTGTACTTACATAAATAAATTACAATAAAATTTTGGTTTTAAACAGTTTTATTCATGAAATAATCGCAGCAAATTGCAGCTCGATCTCTGAAATTATTATCGAATTGTTTCCCTCGTGCCACTTGACGTAATTTCACTCCCCTTCGGGTCGTGAAATTAATACTGTCAAAGTGTCACTCGGGAAAAATTCGATAATTTCAGAGCTCTTGTGCAATTACTACTGATAATTTTTTCACTACCTATGTATTCAGTAATAATTTATCTACTGTACAACAAAAGCTAATAATCAATCGAGAAAAGAGGAAAAGTGATAAAGTGATTTTTTAATAATATATTGTTACTATGAAACGCTTACAATTTTGAACATCTGTAACAACACAATACTTGGATCACTGAATATATCCTGGTGTATTCTCTGCTTTGGATCTTCCATAAATAATAAACAATAAATAACTTTTTATTAAGTTCACGTCTTAAATCAAGTATTTATTAAACACATTATCAATATTATTTAATCAACAACTGAAAATATTCCCAATGCCAGGTCAAATATTTAAAATTGTCACTGTCTGACTGACAATATGCTGGCAATATTCTATTTACTACTGACAAAGATTTGGAAAATATTACCACGGACATTGTGTTCATTTTTTTTCAAATCCTGAAAAAAAAAACAATAAATATTTTTGAAAAATTTAAACGCAAAATGAAAGACTAAATTATTACCGAGGGCCGAAAGTCTCTTACAATAAATAAAAAGTTTATTTTGAATGAGATATTTTGAAATTAAAAGTCACACTAAATTTTCTTTTAGTTTTTAGCCCTGTAACTTATTAAAATAAACATTATAGAAGTTCTCAGGGACTTTCGGCCCTCGCTAATAACGTAATCTCTTATTCTGAGTTTAAAATTTTCAAAAATAATTATTAGTTTTCTCAGAATTCGAAAAAAAAAAAATGAATTCCATTTGAGTAGCATTTCAGCCGAAACTACGTGCCCATTCCCTTAATGAAATTAAAAAACATCTATATTGTTTGATTTTTTCCGAAGGGAAAATCTATATGCATTATTGTATTAAATATTTTGTATTTGTATTAAATGAGGCGCTCAGAGCAACAGTGGCACAGTCCACAAATTGAGCATTTTTAGATTAATACATCAATAAAAGCAGAAAAATTGGATATATGGTTCAACAGTGGTCTACACAATCTAGCTCTATATTTGGCAATATGGCACTACATAATGTATTGTTGACTTGACAAATACTAAAAATACGAATGAAACAGTGGCCTAACCCTCAATTGTGTGGCTCAGACCCATCAAACAAGTGTTCATCGTATCATAATGAGAATAATACGCATAATTCATAAGAATGACTATTTTTAATTTTATAAAGTAATATTTAATAATAATAACTTTAACTCCGTCCTTGACTGAGTGGTAAGAGCGCCTACCTTTGGATCGAAAAATCCGAATGGTTGTGAGTTCGAATCTCACCAGAGTCAGAAATGTTTCATTTATTATAAATTAATAAATGAAAATAGTCTCTGTCCTTGTGGGATCGGTACTCACCGGAGGAACCGCAGACGTTCGGATACAGTTAGCGTCTCTTTGCAAAGACAATGACGTCAACTTTGCAAAGTAACAAGACACTTACTCAACACACACACACTACACATTACACTAGGTACCTAACTGTTAAAAATTACCGTACCTACCATGCCAATGGCCATTAGTTGTCGAGGCATTAACCTTTTTTAAATAAAAAAAAAACAATAATTTAATTTGTCATATTAATTTCCTATTTGGTAGCAAATTATGTGGCTTATTACAAACTAAAATAGTAAATTAGTAATACAAAGTATTAATTTGTATTAATTGTATCAATTAAAATAAATAATTCTTTTGCGATTCAATTTTTGAATCTTTTTTCTGTCGGTATCTTACTGTGTACAGGAAATGCTAAGAATTACCATAATCTGTTCTCGGGAGTCTTAGTACACAAGATTAATGACGATGAACGACCCAAAAATACAAAAAATGTGCATTGCCAGGTAATAATAAAAATGTTTACAAGCTAATAGTACTTTGAGGAATATGCAAAAACGTTGCCAAACTTCAGGGCTTCTTATAATCGGTAGCTCAATGTGGGCTTCCTAACGCTTCTGAACTTCTACAGAGTATATACTTTTTTTCGCAGCGCAAACTGGTGGTAGATACCATGAACTACGAGTGTATGTTTTGATAATAATTCCAGGCATAAGCAGCCCGGGCTTCGTATTGTTAATCATGATTTCAGAGCTACCTATGGTACATTTCTAAAATTTGTCCGAATATATATGAAGCCCAAGCGTATTCACATGTTCTGAGCTTGGTTAAAATATCGAGAGATGGTGTAAAGTACGTTTTTTGGGGAAATAACATTAAAGAATTACGAAGCCCGAATCCGGGCTTCGTAAGGAGGTGTCGGGCTTCGTATGACCGGTGCGATATAGCGTTTTTGGCTTCCTAAAGTCGGAATCCATATATATATATATATATATATATATATATATATATATATATATATATATATAAAATGCAAATTGAACATACAACAAATAAAATAAAATAGGTACAACATAAGGAACTGACAAGTTTATGCTACTGCGCATGGAACCCAATTTTCTTAGTTATTCATTAAGAAATTCTTCTATTGAATAATATGGTCTTTTGGATAGATAGGCTTTTGTCATTTTACGGAACTTAGGGAAAGATGTTGCAGATTTAAGTTGTAACGGAAGATGATTGTACCGGGTGTCCCAATAAGAATGGCTCTCGGCCATATCTCAGGAACCGTTTATAGTAGAGCTTTGAAATAAAAAATTTTATAACAAAAGTTGCCTCAGGAAAAGCCTGGAAATTATTTTCATAATTGTGGGTCCACCGCTAGAGGGCGTAATTGAATATCAAAAATAAAAAAATCTAAATTTTACAAAATTTTCCTAATGAAGGGGCACTGGAAATCCGATTATTGTATTCTTCATCAAATTCTGCGCATATTTGATTTAACAAGTTTAACTCTACCTTTGCAAATAAGAGGTGGGGGTGAGTGGGAACCTTGTTATGAAAAAATGGCTGTAAGTCCGGTTCTGCTAAATCAAATTTTGAAAACTTTGTCTTGTTGAAGACAGATTTTTTCTTCAATGTAAGCGTGATAATTTTGAACCATCCTAATAAGTAATAAGCCAGCTGGGAGGCGTTATTTAATTTTTTTCAGAAATCTAGTTTTCTTTGGAAAATATTAAATACAAGTATGCATTTTTAATCATACTTTATAAAATTAGATTAAATTAGCAATAGAATAGCGAAAACCGCATGTCGATACCTTTTTTCTATCTCAAGATATCTCGAGAAACGTGTAAATTTTATACATAACTGTTAGTATCACCGGTAAACTAAGTTAATGAAAAGTAGTGTGCTGTGGACAAAACACAATAACATTTTCCAGATGTCAACGTATAAAAATATAATTAATTAAAACAACAATATAAAGAAAAACAATACTATTAAAATTAAATATAACACAGAACAAAAAGAACTACTTAGTGACGACCTAAATATTCAAATTGTTGCCCATCATACACTACTCTAGAATACATTATCCAGAGAATACTAAACGCCATTCAAAGCATATCGAGAGCAGAAATTGAGACTGCTGTTCAATCTACTCTTGAAAGAGTAAATGTTTGCAACGAAAATGATGGGCAAAAATTTGAACGTTTATGTCATCACTAAATAGTTGTTTTTATTTCTTTGTAATAGGGCTTTTCAACGCTTCTCATTTGTTTCGAGCCTCTGTCATATGCCGTATAATCCGTGTATAATATTAATATACGAGATATGAACGAGGCTCGAAACAAATGAGAAGCGTTGAAAAGACCTAATATACGTTGACAGCTGGAAAATGTTTCTTTGTTGTTTCCATAGCACACTACTTTTAATGAATTTCGTTTACCGGTGACAGTAACAGTTATGTTTTTAAATTTACACGTTTTGTAAGATATCTCGAGATAGAAAAAAGATATTAACATGCGGTTTTCGCTATTCTGTTGCTAATTTTGTCTAATTTTGTAATATTGTATTAAAAATGCACGTTTGTATTTAATATTTTCCAAGGAACACTAGATTTCTGAAAAAAAATAAATAACGCCTTCTAGCTGGCATATTACTCAGTAAGTTAGTTCGAAATCATAATTTTTACATTGACGAAAAAGATCTGTCTTCAACAAGACCAAGTTTGCAAAATTTTATTAAGCAGAACCGGACTCACAGCCAGTTTTTCATAACAAGGTTCCCACTCACCCCCACCTCTTATTTCCAAAGGTAGACCTAAACTTCTCAAATCAAATATGCGTATAATTTTATGAAGAATACGACGATCGGATTTCCAGTGGCCCTTCATTAGGAAAATTTTGTAAAATTTAGATTTTTTAATTTTTGATATTCAATTACGCCCTCTAGCGGTGGTCCCACAATTATGAAAATAATTTCCAGGCTTTTCCTGAGGCAACTTTTGTTATAAATTTTTTTATTTCAAAGCTCTACTATAAACGGTTCCTGAGATATGGCCGAGAGCCATTCTTATTGGGACACCCGGTACAGTTTCTTTGCGGAATATAATATAGATTTCTTTACTAACTCATTGGATGGAATCGGTAAATAAATATCAAAGATTGAATTTCTGGTGGAGCAAAGATGATTGGGCCTTGATGGAAAGACATGAAGGTGTTTACGAATTAAACAAACCGTTTCTAGAATATATAAAGATGGAAGTGTTAAAATTTCGTGATCTCTGAAGTAACTTCTGCAATGTGTAGATCTTCTGAGGCCAAATAAATATCTTATTGCTCTTTTTTGCAATCTAAAAATGACATCAAATTGAGCAGCTGTACTAGAACCCCAAAAAGGAAGACCATATCGAAGATTAGACTCGAACAACGAAAAATATGTTATTTTAGAAGATGCTAAATTGAGTTCCCTTGAGACAGATCGTATTGCATAGCAAGCTGTGGCGAGTTTCTTACTTAACGAATCGATATGAAGGGACCATTTGAGGTTGCTGTCTAAAAAAATACCAAGAAATTTTACAGAATCAACGGTACTGATCTGGCTGTTATGAAGTGGCAAAGTTTGATGAGCTCCTTTATAGGATAATGCTACTGTTTTATTTACGTTAAAAGATAGTAAATTAGAGTCAGACCAGGTCTTTATCGTCAGTAGATCCGAAGTTATAGTTTCATGAAGAGATGCAATAGTTGAGTTGCTCCAAGTGATACTGGTATCATCAGCAAAAAGAAAAATTTTCCCATTGATTTTGAAATTAGTGATGTCATTTATAAAGATAAGGAACAGTATAGGACCCAATACTGAACCTTGTGGTACTCCACATACGATGTTTTTGAGACTAGAGTCAGTATCATTTGCTCTAACTAGTTGTTTCCGATTATTCAAGTAGGATTGGAACCAATTCAAAGAAATACCTCGAATTCCATAGAAATTTAGTTTTGTAATCAAGATGTCGTGATTTACACAATCAAAAGCTTTGGCATAGTCGCAGAAAACAGTGGCAGTATAAAGATTATTGTTTAGTGCTTGGTAAACCTCATGTAGTACAGAAAACATGGCATCAGTGGTACATTTATTTGTTAAAAAGCCGAACTGATTTTGTTATAAAATGTTGTTATCAACGATAAAGGATATAAGTCGAGTTTTAATGAGTCTCTCAATAATTTTGGAGAGTGCCGGTAGTAAGGCAATAGGTCTATAGTTGCAGGCATCAGATTTTTCGCCACCCTTATGAAGAGGAATAATAATGGCTGTCTTTAGGCACTCTGGAAATTTATCTTTTTCGAAGGAATCATTAATTAGTAAGAGGAGGATTACCAACACATTTTCTGTGAAATTAGAGAAAATTTTTATGATTTATAATGTATTGTCATGTTTATTTATAAAAATATATTAAATAATAAATAAAATAAATAAATTGTGCCATCCGAAATGACGGAACCTTTATTAATATGTGAAAAGTTTTATGTTCATATTTAACAAAGGGTAGAGTTGCACAAGTTTGACTTAAATGTTTGAAATTGACTTGAGTTTGACTTAATTTCAAGTCAATCCTTCTGACAAATAACTTAAGTCAAATCAAACTGGTCAATCGTGCAGGTTTGAAAATTCAAACTATTTGTCAAACTAGTTTGAAAGAGTTTGAAAAATAATTTATTTAATAGATATACTTTTTGGTCAAGATAAACATGTTAGTTACAAATTAAGATAAGAAAATTAATAATACAATGAGTGCCATATAAGAGTGACAAGAAGCGATTATAATAAAAATATGGTCGTAAATTTCTTGAAAATGATTCCTGGACGCTTAAGGTGCATTTAAATCAAAGTGAACACCAACGAACGAATTTTATTCTATTTGTACAGGGAATCGGGCACGACCGAACGAATTTGTTCGCATTTGCACATGTTCCAACCGATATCGGTAAGTTAGCGAATCATCAAAGTAAATCGTTGTTCGTCAATCGTCATTCTCATGAAGCTGCAAAGCAGGCCAGTTAATACCAACATCATTCAAATTTACGCTCCAACATCAGAAAAGCCAGAGGAGGACATCGAGGAGTTCTACGCACTTGTACAAAAAGCACTAAAATATACCAAGAAGAACGAGCTTACCATCATCATGGGTGATTTCAATGCCAAAGTCGGTAAAAACAGAATAGAAAACATTGACGAACAACACGGCTTAGGCGAGAAAAACGAAAGGGAGACCGACTTATCCAATTTTGCCGGGAAGAAGATTTTACTATTGCTAACACGTGGTTTAGACTTCCCCTGAGACGACTTTACATATGGAAATCACCTGCAGATACAGCCAACAATATCATCAGAAACCAGATAGACTTTATTCTCATTAACAAAAGGTTCAAGAACAGCTTGACTTCGGTGAAGACCTACCCAGGGGCAGACGTCTCATCGGACCACAGCCCATTAGTGGGCCAGGTAGAACTCAAACTAAAGAAACTCATCAAAAGTAAACCTGAACAGAACCTGAATTACGACACTCTAAAAGACCCCGTAGTTCGTCAGAACGTAAGAGATGTAATGAGAGAAAAACTTGAAACCGCTAAACAACAAGAACAGAGTGTAGAACAAATATGGAGTTATATCAAAGACGTCGTGCTGAATGCGGGAAAAGAACATCTGGGAAAGAAAACAAGAGTAAAAAATAAAGAATGGATGACTTATAACATTCTGCAGATGATGGATCAAAGGAGATTAATGAAGAACAGGAACGCGAAGAAATACCAAGAAATCAACCAAATAATTAAAAAAGAAATACGAAGAGCCAAGGGGACATGGATGCAAGAAAAATGTAAATAAATCGAGGAGCTCCAAGTGAAACACGATCATAAAAATATTCACCGAAAGATTCGAGAAGCCACTGGTTAATACAAGAGGAGAAACACACACCTCCTCATAAACAAAGACGGGAACCTGGCGACGACAGTTAAGGAGAAGCTGGTGACCTGGAAAATGTACATCGAAGAACTCTTTTGGGACTACCGAGGCAACCTTCCAGAAATAAATTGCATGACAAGGCCGTCAATACTAGAAAGCGAGGTGAAAGCGGCTTTAAAACAGTCTAAGAATGGTAAAGCTACAGGTCCGGACGAAATACCCATCGAACTTATTAAGGTGATGAGTGAAGTAAGCACGAAGGAGTTAATTGAACTGTTCAACGCCATATACGATTCAGGTAATATCCCAGAGGAATGGCTATTGTCAACGTTTGTAACAATACCAAAAAAACGATCTGCGAAAACGTGCGAAGATTTCCGGACTATCAGCCTTATGAGTCATGCACTTAAGATTTTTCTTAAAATCATACATGCCAGAATTTACAAGAAATGCGAGGAAAATGTCGGTGAAATGCAATTTGGATTCCGCGATTCCATGGGTACACGTGAGGTACTTTTCACCTTACAAGTTCTACTTCAGAGATGCCGCGATGTTGGTTGTAATGTCTATACTTGTTTTATTGACTACGCCAAGGCATTTGACCGTTGCCAGCACCAGAAGATGGTCATTGCCCTACAAAGAGTAGGATTAGATCAGAAGGACATTCGGATCATCATGAATAACTGGAACCAGCGTGCTCAAGTCAAGGTCGAAGACCAGTTGACCGACCAAGTGAAAATCATGCGAGGAGTAAGGCAGGGCTGTGTGCTCTCGCCGACTCTTTTCAATATATACTCTGAGGAAATTTTTACTAAAGCCCTCACAAACCTAGAGATGGGAATCCGAGTGAACGGTGAATACATCAATAATATCCGCTACGCCGAGGACACTGTATTACTAGCAACCAGCCTAAATGATCTACAGGCCTTACTAGACCGTGTGAGAACTGTGAGCGTAACATACGGACTGAAGCTTAATATTAAGAAAACTAAATTCATGGTTGTCAGCCATGTAAATTTAGATCCCGGGGCACTAATGACAGATAGAGAAGAGATCCAGAGAGTCGACAGATTCACTTCACCTCGAAACTACCCTCAACTTACAATGGGACCACGCTCAAGAGATTAGATCCAGAATTGAAATGGCACGGTCTACATTTATCAAGCTGAGATCCTTGCTGTGCTGCAGTGATCTCAGTTTGGGAACAAAGATGCGGATAGTGAGGTGCTACGTTCTTCCGGTGCTACTGTATGGAGTTGAAGCCTGGACACTGACGCAAGCCCCTGAAAAGCGGATTTAAGCCTTAGAGGTGTGGATCTACAGGAGGATACTAAAAATATCTTATGTGGACCATGTCACCAACATTGAGGTCCTACAGCGCATGACAAAAGAAAAAGAAGTGCTTAATTTAGTAAAACAACGTAAGCTTGAGTACCTTGGCCACGTGATGCGGAACGAAGAAAAATATCGAGTTCTTCAACTCGTCATGCAGGGCGAAGTATTTGGCAGGAGCGGACCAGGACGCCGTCGTATCTCGTGGTTGAAAAACCTCCGACAATGGTTTAGGAAAACCTCCGCGGAGCTATTTCGCAGAGCAGTCAACAAAACAATGATAGCCTTGATGATCGCCAAGAAGAAGAAGAAATCGTTGTTCAATGTGGATAGTGGATAGACGGTAGAGAACGAATTCGTTGAGAAATACTGATTTAATTTATTTACAAAAATTAGTTTCACAGGGTTGTTTATTGTGTAGTCGGGAAAACATAATTTTGCAATATGAAATGGATCAGTGAAAAGATACTTTAACTAATTGAGTTATACAGAAATGAAGAATGCCTATGAAACCCGAAATCGAAGGTAAGTATAATAAAATAATAAATATAAAAACTGATTATTGGAATAACATTTCTACAGAAATGGATTGTGATGTCTGTGACCTAAAAAAAATAAATCCGCTTCTGACATCATTTAGACGAGAAGGACAAAAAAAGGGCTCTTCAAAAACGTCAAATATTGGTACTGACACAATTTATAATTCTAATTGGTTTGCTTTTAAAAGCCAAATGTTTTTATTGGATAAATTTCAACCCAGAAAAACTATAATGAGGTAAGCAAATCAAATTAATAAATAATAACTGCTAAAATTAATGAAAAGCAAAGGACATCGCACACATCTTATGGAAAATATAATGTCACTCAAATTCAATAAAATTTATACGAATAGATTCGTTTTAAATTAACGGTCAAATCTTATCATTGCGCCAACTCTTAATTATGATTAATTAGGCGCAAATTGCATTTAAAGTTTATCGAAATCACATTTTTGGAGTCAGTAAAAGTGTCACTATTGCTCTGGGTGCTATTCAAAAGGAGCTTAAACCCCGCTGGGCCTAAGCGGATTAGTGAAACTAATCCGCTGATTTATGGAGTACCGACAATTTGGGTATTTTAAAATATTTTTTCTCTCTCTAACTTATGTACGTACCCATTTGATTTCAGATTTATTTATATCAATTTCTGCTCTTATTATTGAAAATATAGAGTTGGCGCAATGATAAGATTTGACCGTTAATTTAAAACGTATCTATTCGTATAAATTTTATTGAATTTTAGTGACATTATATTTTCCATAAGATGTGTGCGATGTCCTTTCTTTTGATACACCAATTTTACAATTTAGATATTATTTGAACAAGTGATCATAATAGCAAAAAAAGAGCAAGCAACTTTTTCGGGAAAGAATTTTAAGAAAGCTGGTTCTTTATTATTATTCCCTTTCTCTATGCTCCCTCAAAACAGCGTATAATACCTGCTACCTGGCTGCTGATACAGATTGCGTTCATTAATGCGAAGTACACCTGTACAGGTAAATATGTATAATGAATTCAAAAATTATTTTAAGAAGATAATTTTTTTTCATTACTTTTTAAACATTATTAGAAATATGAATAGACATAATTTTGTCAGTACTTTATATGCTAAAGTGTTACGTTTGGTCTGTGCTCTTGTGCAGAATGGAAGCATGGACGTTAAAGGCCAGTTCCATTAGCTAACTTGAAGTATTTGAAATGTGGTGCCTACGCCGAGTGCATAGAATACTGATACTCGACGGAAAGATAGAGGGTAAGAGGGTACTGGGACGTAGAAAGATATCATGGCTGCGTAATCCCCAAAGGACAGGAACCCATAGCTATGAAATGCTTCGCAATTCTGCAAAAAAACAGAAATATTTAATACTGACTATCTAACGTCTACCCTGACAAGACGATGTACGATGGACGCCTAATCAGAACTGCACAGCATCTTAAGAAGAAGAATAAATATGAATTTATAATTGCGAGACATTTTTGCACGATTTATTTATTTCAAACTATTAGTTGATAATGACAGATTTAAATAAAATATTAACAAATAAAACTTATCGTCAAAATTTTCAACAAAGTAATAAAAAATACCTGGATAAATTATTTTTGAGACTGAAAATAATTTTTATTTTATTTTTATTACTAAAATCAAATCTTGTAAATTAAATAATTATAGAATAGACACAGGACAAATTGAAATTGAAGTCGTATCAAAATGTATACTTATATTTTATGAAAATGACATATCTTTATTATTTTCTCATTTTTTTCCTTGCAGAACGTCCATTATTGTATTAATTAACACACCAAAAATGATCGAATAAACTGCGCGTTAATGTGACTGGCCACACTTATTTTAGCGCGTAGTGAACAGAAAACACGTTTTTTAATCCAATAATTTCAAGATGGAGGTCGAAGCTGCTACGCTGTTATATTTTATGAGTGCTAATTATTATTTTATGAATTTATTATTTTATACACGGATCAAACAAAAACCAAGACTCAAAAGAAGATGGTGGATGATAAAAGTGCATAGAAAACGAACACGGTAATGACATCAAATGCAAACCAGCTTGTGTTATATTCCTCATTCGTTCGCATGCCAGGTTTTAACGATTTTTTATATATATTTAAATGGATTCTATAGTATCCCATAAGTGTGTCTTTTCTTTTAATCTTCCACCGTTGCTGGAAAAGATAATGTTGCCACAATTCGACGCCAAGCGTCACCATGAACACCATGAGTTTTATGTGTTTTTTTGTCGGGGATCCCATAAGCAAGTTTTTGTTTCGAACACTGTTGAAAAGTCAAGTATTTTCTCGTTACTCCACTCCATTTTCGTAGAATAGTATCTATGTAACCTATTTCACAAAAACAAATTACTCTGCTGCGCTGCAAGCTAGATCTTGTTGAAACAGTGCAAGTGTAGCCACAACAACGCGATAAGTAACGGAGTAACTCCTTCGTAGTGTCGAAAGAAACCGACACCCGATCTATCGGCTAACGTTTAACGGCATTAATAATGGCATTAACAAATTAGCGCGCTAAGTCATGGCTACACCTAACGCGTTAGTCAAATAACGCGTTAATTAACGGCATTAGACGTTACTGTGGCCCCAGCATAAATGTATTAAAATTTCACTAAATAACAAGAAACACGACAATAAACTTAAACACATTGTCTGACTGGCCCATCTAAATACATGTGCGGGCAATATGCACTCCCGCAGTTTGTTCTCGTAACTTTCTCACAGCCACACCGACACATTATTACATTATTTGTTGCTTTATTGTTATAACTCTAATAAAAAAATCCTACTATTCTGTAATCTATTATGAAAACGAATTGGTAGAACGATGGTCCAGAAATACACTTTGGTAGTTTTATATTTGATAGATGACTAATAAAACTATTACCTATAAGAATTGCTTGCAGGCAAGTTTCGTTTTATCGATATCACTTTTTATATTTTTATTTGAGTGTTACTAGATTAAAACAAAGAATACTTTGGATGGTTTTTTTACCATACCAAGTGTAATTTAATCTACGTTAACAAAAATTTATGAAGGAATAACAAAATATTATATTTTTGATAGAGTAGGTTTAATGAATTTTTTTTGCGACTTTGCAATGTCGTCTTAAAGAGTTAGTTTACTATTTGTCATTTAATAACGCTGTGCTTTATTTTTACATAATACACTTTGCAATTTTCATTGTTTTGAAATCACCTGCAGCAACATCAAATAAATTAGTATATTTAGTTTTCTTAATTAATCCTACTTCGACTACAGATTTTTTTTCTCTTAATTTTTGCAATTGGAAATATCTTCAAAATCAGACTCAATTTATTCTGGTACTTATTCTGAGCCGAAAAATGTTCAGGTTCCGATATTATTTCACAAAGCACACACTTCAAAACGAACGTTATAAACAAGCCAAGCATAGACTTCTTAATACGAACTACAAACTAATTTGCAAAGTAGCAGAGTACAGATTCAGACCTATCCAAATATGTCAAAACAAAAGTCGGTACGCTCTCAATTAGAATTGGAAATAAACACGTTGCGCAATACGATATTCAAACTTCAAACTGTTTGAAGAAGTTTGATTTCAAGTCAAACCTAAAGATATCGAAATCAAGTCAAGTCAAACTTTTTTACAAAAAAAGTTTGGTTTTCAGGTCAAGTCAAGTTTGTTAAATAAAATCAAACTAGTTTCACTTGATGCATCTCTAACAAAGGGACCAAAAATTCTTGAAAAATTCTTATTTTAGCCTTTAAACTGTAATAGAACCTTAATTATGTTTGTTTATGGAAGTCAAATGTACTTAAACTATTTTAGTACATTTGATACGACACGTTCTCTATAAAATATTCCCGAAGTAAAGTTTATAACCATCTTTAAAATAAAATGCTTCTTAAGCATATTTACGTCACTTTATGGTAAGCAATATATTTCGCAAGTGCCTTTAAACTCACTCAATAGAGGCTACCCTCATGGATCAAATTACACTTTTCTGTGAATAAAAATAGTTTATGGCATTCCAGGGCCGGTGGATTGATCCTTGTGCAGTAAATAACTACTAACACTAGTTTCTAAAAACAAAAAATGTATATCGAATTCCACAAAAAATATTCACTTTCTTTTTGCTATTATTCATTGATTTTGAAATTCGAGAAAATTCGAGAAAAAATTGCTGTTTTTCCTTTTTTTCGAGAAGTTCTTTCCTTATTCTGTTCCACTTTCGGTATCGGTAGAACATGTTGAGGAGAAGCAGTCGGAAATGACGTTAGGTTACTTGTAGCTGAAGGAATTTGAACAAGATCTGGGATCCATGAACACTGAGGAAGAATGGGTAGGTGTTCACCGTTAGATGCTGGTATTTTAGAGTATTTATTTGGAGCTCGCGAAAAATTTGAAATTTTGAAAAATGGCTCGGACTATTAAAGAGTTTGGCCACCCCTAAATAGTATAGAGAATATGCATTTTTAGTAGTAAACCTGTTAAAATTAGTTTTTTCAGTTATTATTTTTTAAAATAAAATATAGTTTTCATTTCAAAAAAAAATTTCTGACATGACTTTATCACATATATATAAAATAACATGTATGTTTAATTGTAAATTTGTTTATATTTACAAGAATCCTAATAGTCTCCCGTGATTAGTTTTCAAATAACAAAATAATGAAAAACATTGGGTCAGTAACAGTGTTTTATTTAAAATAATATATTATTGAACTATATGAATATTTTAATTATCTTCGTGTTTTTTTTTTAATTATTAGCATTAATCAAGTTGTTCAAATTTCTGATGGTATTTATGTTATACGTAAAATTAACAATCAAGAATTCGATTACTTTCTACATTATTCAAAATTACATCCTCGTCTAAAGAAACAGTCAAACAATAATGAAAGCACGTAATTTTCCCCCTGTTGCCATATTCTAAATTTGAAAAAATCTATAAGAAATAATCAGATTTTTTTGACATACCATTTCTATTACAGTGAGCATTTCATTGGCTAGAATTAGTGACGAGTTTATATGACGTCATTATTATAGGACGAGATTGGAAATTGTAACTGACGTCTGTCATAATATTGGGGGTTAAATATTATAATGTCAAATATTGTTTTCAAATTATAATCGAAGTATACGAAGTATACGAAATTTGAAACAAAATCAAAGCGAGAAATTAAAGTAACGCAATCTAATGTGTATAAAGTTTCATAGGACAGTTTATATTGTCTTAGTATATAAAACCAACTTCATTTCTACTGACACTTATGGTACAGATAATTATCTTTGTTTCGCCCTCTTAAAGACAAAAAAAAACAGTATACCCGGTATCTGCTGAGGTAAATAAATATATGTTTTTTATTTGGCAACAGCGCTTTCATGCTAAACTTGAGAGTAGAGAAATAACTAATATATGAAGAAAAATGTGTTGAATTTGTTTGTCGTCAAGTTTGCACTAGTGGGTTATGATGTCATTAAATCTATGACGTACACGCCTAAGTGTTTCAATTCCACCATAGTTCGGCCGTTTCCGTTGCTGTCTCCACTTGGTCGACTTTAGGGAGATAATGTTTAGATAAGCAGTATCTAGTGTCAGCCAAATATCACTAAATTCAAAATTAGTCTTTTAAAGATCTAAAGCATTTTTCTTAGCGAACAGAAGGGCGTAACAGCTTTCTTGGCTGCCTCGGGTCTCACATGCTTTTAAGGTATGCTACACATTAAGAATGCTAAAAAGTTCTTTTTACAGCATAATTAGCTTATCTATAAAGACTATCAACAATCTCATTACCAATAATTTCTCTATGTATGTGTAATTATAACAAGTTATCATTAGGGACTTATAATATATTATATTTTCTTCTGACTTGGAAATTTTTTAACAGATACATTTCAGTAGAAAATTATATTTTTAGCAGTTCTTTTTTAAATATTATAGAAGTATTTTCTAGGGCTGACAGTATAGTACTAAGACCATTAAAATACGCATCCCTGCTAAAAAAGGAGATTAGAGTCGTACAAAAAAATACCAACCAACTGACTAGATCAGGAAGTGAAATTAATTGCCAAATGTTTTTCAAAAGTTTTCAAAATGTTCAGGTGAGAACGTGCTAAAACAAATTACAACGCAACTGCCACCACGGGAAAAAGGTAGTAAAACAAAATCTATTTTAGATGTCCCACTGTAGCTGTAGAGGCGATGCTGAACCTTCCTCCATTTCAGTTCTACATAGGGAGAAAGGCAGTAACAACCGCCTTAAAGCTGCGACAGACACAAATAATGAAACCAGGAGATCTAGTATTATATCTTCAGATGGAATAAATAGGACATTTCGATAATTATATTTTGACCATTAATAAAATATTAACTGACATACTTATAACATACATAACGCTGACATTACAATTACATAGCGCTCTCACACGCTATTTTGAACTTACAAAATACAAAAGAATTAAAAACCTAAATCTAAAATATTGAATTGAGCAGTCGAATTCGTTCAGATCTTCTTAACTCTGGAAGAGCATTACGTTCTTCAGCAGCAGGTTCGTTATGGGTACCGCAGCAGATTCATTAATGGGTACCAGTTCATTATCATGATGATCAGGTTCTATCATTGGATCTACATTTTCGTTGATAGTGTTTGGATGTAAATGAACTATAGGAACTGAACGTTGGATATACGGCAGATGATGCAAGGGGAGGAGGGTTTCTTAATACTGTGGCTAATAAATAATTACTTCTGGTTCATTTACAAAGGTCACATTCTTTTTACGTACCATGGTTTTACGAAATTGGTCAATGTGACGTTTTAGACCATATCCATCATCAAGTTGGACTTGATAATGTAACAATCCATACTTTTTAACAATTGTGCCAAATTTCGAAAGTTCCTGATTACTTTGGTAATACCGTACTTTTACTGCGACGAGGATGGGATAAGTAGGACATTTCGATAATTATATTTTGACAACTAATAAAATATGAACTGACATATAACATTACATAACAACTACTATAAAATATAGGAGGATATTATAAATTGTTACATTACCAAGTCCAAATTTTTAAAACCATGGTGCCTAAAAAGAATGTGACTTTTGTAAACGAACCAGAAGTACTTATTTTCAGCCACAGTATCAAGAACCCCCCCCCTGCATCTTCTGCCGTCTATCCAACGTTCAGTTCCTCCAGTTCATTTAGGTACATCCAAACCCTATCAACGAAAATGTAGATCCAACGATAGAACCTGATCATCCTGCTAATGATCTGGTACCCATTAATGAACCTGCTGCTGAAGAATGTAATGCTCTTCCACAGTTAAGAAGATCTGAACGAATTCTATGAAGATTTTTAGTTTTCGGTTTTTAATTCTTCTGTATTTTGTAAGTTCAAAATAGCGTGGGAGACTATAATATCCTCCTCTATTTTATAGTAGTTGTTATGTAATATCAGTAATATTATATCAGTTCATATTTTATTAGTTGTCAAAATATAATTATCAAAATGTCCTACTTATTCCATCTGAAGTTATAATACAATTTCGATAATTATATTTTGACAACTAATAAAATATGAACTGACATATAACATTACATAACAAATACTATAAAATAGAGGAGAATACTGTATTATCTAGTAAGCTTTCTAAAATTCTTCGCAGAAATTTCAGTGGATTTCGATTGAAATTCGATTGAGATTTAACTTTTGTTAAAAAGCGTAACACCCTTTACACTGGTCATAAAAATCACCAAATGGGTGAAGAAGTTGAACCGAAACTGGAAGAAAGTTTTGTTGTATGATATACGAATAGATATAATATAGATAAAAAGGCAGGAGTGGGGGTTAGTAGACTCAATATTAGACTATCCAAATCTCTTGGAAACGTCCCAAACATATTACAGTTAGAACTTTCAGGGACATTAGTGCCCAAGAACATCTCGACTGAAACACTCGTATAGGGCAAAAGTATTTATTTTATCAAACAGACATGTTGCCTTAAAGTCATTTGCTTGTGAGTCAAAGTTGGTTTGGGACTGTAAACAATCCCTCAAGAAGCTGGAGGAATGCAACAAAGTAATTTTGATGTAGGTGCTAAGTCACAAGGGAATAGCAGGAAATGAGGAGGATGATAACCTTGCAAAAGAAGGAGCTAATACTTCATTCCAAGGTCCAGTACCCTTCTGTGGACTATCGAAAATCCACATCAGAGAGGAACTCCAGATCTGGGAACTAAAGCAACTACAACTATATTGGTCTAACACACGAGGAAAAAGGTAAGTAAAAAGGCTCATAACAACAAGCCGCCTTCTCGAAATGAGTAAAAAAGACATAAAAATGGTCACTAACCTTCTCACTGCTCACTACATTCTGAGATAATATCGTCGCCTTAGCACTATACCTTAATAACTCCAAAATTAACATTTTTGAGATAACTTGTTTACAAGATATATTTTATTTTCCTCCATATTGTGAAAAAACTTGATAACTCACACCAAACGGGTTAAGTATTTATTTATGATTGACGAAAGTTGATAAAACTTAAATGCCCCTAATATTCAGTGCTAAAACTTGGCAAGATAAGTTATCAAGTTAATCGAAATAATCGTGAATACGACATACACTGAATGATACAACTAGCTAACTCGAGTTATCTAGTTGTAACACGTGTTTTTATGAAACCATTGAGCTTACCACGTAATTTCTATCTGTTTATTCTGTTCGTGTTAATGCAAAAATTCGAGAATTGTTCTCGAAGATCTGGTAACCCCCATGGCAGAGGTCTTATTTTCACAAAAATAATGTTTAAAATGTTTAGTTTTGTTAAAAAGTTCACTAGATGCAACTTGGCACGACATGCGACCAAATGTTAACATTATGGTATTGCTAAAAGTTGATAACTTTAATTTTTCTTGTTATTTTCTATATTGGAAAACAAATTTGCACCGATTCCTAAATATATCAGTAGCCAAAGAGTAAAGGAACAGTATTTTAGAGCTGCAGAGTGAATTCCGTATTTACCAACATCATGGTAGCAGCACAAATATCTTTAAAATCTTTAAACCCGTTTATCTCAGAACTACTAATTTCGAGTTATCAAGTTATAGTATTAAGGCGACGATATTATCTCAAAAAAATAAGCCAATCAGTGGGAACTGTCCTTTCTGTGCGAACGAAAAGGAAACGACATAACATACTATGGAACTGCGTAGCACTGGTCACGTATGAGGCTCATCAACTTCATCAGAAACATTGACACCCTAGAGTTTAACTTGATTAAGGTATGCATAAAAGATCTCTATAGGTCGAAGTGCAGAGAGGCTGCATGGTCTTGACTACGTCACATAATCTAATTTATTTTAAGAATTGTAATACCTTCATTCGTCCACCTGTTATGCATCTTCTTGTTTTTCTTCCTTCTTGTATGTAGGCTTTAAAGCCCGTTTCTTCTTCAATACTAGCCTCCTAAATTGTTTAGATTATCACACCATCTTTTTCTTGGTCTACCAATACTTCTTCGTCCATTTGGTGACTTACCTCGTACTATTCGTACTATACTATACTCTGCCATTCTACTAATGATAGGGGAGGAAAGTATGCTAAATGTGCAGTCACTCGAGCGTTATGGAGATCTATTGATGTGTGAAGAGTAGGTCTTAAAACCAATAAAAGTTAACTAAAGTTTTCCATTTTAGTGGTGACTTTCCATTTTTAATTTGATTTTTCCATTTCCCCAATCGTTTTTTTAGATTATAGCGCCATCTATCCATAATTTTAAAAAATGTCTCGAATAAAGGTTATTTATTTTTACGTAAGGAATCCAAATCTGCAATAAAAAATGGGGGCTCTCATTTAAGATTTTAAAGTAACCCCCACCCCACCTCCGTGGGGGGTCGCGTTTGATGTCATTCGATAGATTTTTCAAAAATATTGAATAAGTGTATTTTTCAATTTCTCAATCTGGTGTTCATTTCGCGAAATATCGCGGGTTCGTATTTAAAATTTTAAATTTACCCCCCACCTCTCATTCATTTCGCGAAATATTCGCTTTTTGCTTGTGAAACTTTGGGACTCATCCAGTTCCTTACGCCCCGCTCAAATTGTCAGATTTTTGAAATATTCACTGTTTTGCATGTACTTAACTTACCTTATCTTAATCTGACAATTTCGAGTTTTTTTAAGGATAGATTTTTTTTTCGTGCCCCCTTAACGAACTTCCCTGTGTTAAGAGCCAATATATGGTAAAGGTACATTTACAGGGTACCAGGTTTCTCCCCATGTAATAATCTGAGGCGCTCGAGTAACTGCAAAAATCCCCGCTTAGGCTCCCCTACCATAATGTGTTCGTTCCACTCCTTTTTCCGTTTTGTCACCCATCCATTTATGTCTTCTGCATTGCATGATCTTCTTATGTTTTCGCTTCGCTCCCTATCCAACAGTGTTCCCTGATATTCATCGAAGTATTTTCATCTCAGTTGTTTCTAGTAGTCGTCACAGATCACTTAACTCTCTTTAGATGTTTCACGCAGGTATCTCAAGGTCATACTAAACTAAATGTCATTTTTAGTAATGATACGTTTTTTGAGATGTCGCCATGCACCTGGAGTGAAGATTTCTTCTATATCACTGAGTCTGAGTGTCATTATAATTTGTCAATTGTCATCATTGTCAGTATGCCTTTATCTTTTATCTTTATTAGGTCTGGATCCCGCGTATGAAAAAAAAGTTGATTAATAGCAAGCTGAAAATTTGTTAATAGCTTAAGGGTGTCTAGTCGGATAAACTTTTATATATGGGAACACTGGAACAGGGGCAATTTTAATTGTGGAACAGGTTAAAAATTTGGAACGGTCAGACCACGAAAACGGCACTTTTATTTTGTCCGACAGAATAGACTTAAACTCTCCGAACAGAGATTAAATTCTCATGCAAAAATCAGACTGCTATTTATCACCTGTCATAATTCCTGTCATTTGACATATTCTACATGTTCCACTCATTAAAACGGCCATTTAGTGATAAATAGCAGTCTGATTTTTGCATGAGAGTTTAATCTCTGTTCGGAGAGTTTAAGTCTGTTCTGTCGGACAAAATACATGTGCCGTTTTCGTGGTCTGACCGTTCCAATTTTTTAACCTGTTCCACAATTAAAACTTCCCCTGTTCCAGTGTTCCCATATATCAAAGTTTGTCCGACTAGACACCCTTAAGCTATTAACAAATTTTCAGCTTGCTATTAATCAACTTTTTTTTCATACACGGGATCCAGGCCTATATGTCTTTATGTCAGTAAAAATGGTTATCTGATTGTTAGCTATAATAAAAAATCCTGATTTAGATAAAATGGATTCAAATACAGTTTTTGAAACAAAACGAATGTGATTTGAAGATCCCTAGGAAGATCAAATTCCTAGCTTACATTTGCATGGTGAGTTCAACAAGTATTTGTTATTAGAAAACAAGTAACACAGTTAGTGGTGTAGGGAAGCAAACGAATGTAACACCAAGTAAGTAACCCCTACAGAAAATATATATAATTAATACAAATTATTTTACGTGAAATGAATATGGTTATTATCAAATCAATTATATTAATTTTTTGTTTTAGTTGAAAGTCCTTCAACAAGTAGAGATGCACACAATGTTTCAATCATTTGAGATACCCTTTTGTAGAAGTATTTGGAAGATAACTATTAATAATTTCATTTGTAAAGATACGATTTGTAAAAAAGTATATACAAAGTGGTTTTGCTGGTATCAAATAAATAAATAAAAATACGTTGTCATGTCTTATTTTTTCCCAAATGGTATTTTGTATATTTGAAATTAAAAATAATTTGCATATTTTAAAACCAAATTATTTTTTTTTTCAACTATACAAATATTATAACCTAACATTTTCTTCCCACCAAAATTACATTTTGAAATTCCCGCTTGCATTAGTTCCGATACAAGCGTCATGGAGCGCTGTTTTTCATATTTAACCAAAGCGTTATCGTGAAACATCTAGAGGAGGTAGGTGATCTGTGGTAGTCGTCTGGTCTTGGACGTGGCAGGTCTTGTCTCCGCCATGTATGTCAATATAGGTCTAATTGCTG
Source organism: Diabrotica virgifera virgifera (assembly GCF_917563875.1). Classification (NCBI taxonomy): domain Eukaryota; kingdom Metazoa; phylum Arthropoda; class Insecta; order Coleoptera; family Chrysomelidae; genus Diabrotica; species Diabrotica virgifera. The sequence continues at coordinate 59,717,008 of NC_065448.1, read as the reverse complement.
GTCTATAGATTCTTGCTTTTGTGTCTTGTCTTAGGTGTTTGTTCTTCCAGATTGTGTCATTAAGAGATCCCGCCACTTGACTTGCTTTTAAGCTTTGTTGTCGTACTTCCTCTTCAACATCTCCGTAACTGGTTGTATATATTTCCAGATATCTAAACCTTGTTTCCTGCTTTATTATTTTTCCATCTATTTCGATTTTTCATCGTAGTGGGTATTTAGATGTTATTTGGTTTTTTCTGCTGATATTATCCTATTGTATTTCTTGGCTGTTATATTGAACATGTGTGTTAACCTTTGGAGATGGTCGTCTGTCTTGGCGATTAATTCCGCGTCGAATGCATAACATAATATTCGGATTTCTTTGTTCCCCATTGTGTAACCATGACCTTTACATACTCCTTATATTCCGTCGATTATTATATTAAGGATCAGTAGGATTAACAAGGCTCCTTGTCGGACTCCGCTTTGTACTGGTATAAACTGTGTTAGTTTTCCGTTTATCTTTGCCTGTATTCGATTATGGAAGTAGATGTTTTTAATGGTTTGTATTATATTGATTGGTATATATTTCTTATATACAGTAAGTGTAAGACATCTTCGACTTGTATGTGATCGAAAGCCTTTGTCAGGTCTATAAAACATAGATATGCTGGTTTATTGTACTTGAAGGCCTTTTTTGTGATTTGTCTCAATACAAATACGGCGTCTAAGCAGGATCTTCCGGATCTGAATCTTTGTTGTTCATCTGCTAAAGTTGTTAGTTATGCATCAAAGTAGTTTATTAATTTTGACCGTAACAAAACATAATCTAGAGTCTAGAGGATCGAAACTTTATTCTCTTATTTTTATTTTTGATCCAATTTATTGTTTAGTTTTGTTTCCTTGTTCAGAAATTATTTAGAATATTACATAATATTCTTATTATTATAATACAAATAAGACTAAAATGTTAATTACATCAAGGGATCTTCTATTATATAGAGTGTCCCAAAAGTAGTGGAACGGTCGAATATTTCGCGAACTAAACATCGGATCGAAAAACTGAAAAATACGTGTTCAATCATTTTCAAAAATCTATCCAATGACACCAAACACCAATCCCCACTATACCCCCTGGAGGTGGGTGAGGGGTAATTTTAAAATCTTAAATGGAAACCCCAATTTTTCTTGCAAATTTGGATTCGTTACGTAAAAGTAGGCAACTTTTATTCAAGACGTTTTTTCGAACTGTGGATAGATGGCGCTATAATTGGGAAAAACGATTTACCCTGATACCATAGGTAAATTATAGAAACGGTCTAATATCTCACGAAATACACTTCCAAATGAGAAACCAAAAAACACATTTTTAATCTTTTTTGAAAACCTATCGAATAACACCAAACATGACCCTCCAACCCACCCCTGGATGTGGGGTGGGGGTAACTTTAAAATCTTAAATAGCAACCCCCACTTTTTATTGCAAAATCGGATTCGTCATAAACAATTAAGCAACATTTATTCGAAACATTATTTAAAATTTCTGATAGATGGCGCTAATAAATCGAATTTTTCCAATTAAGGCGCCATCTATTAACAATTCTAAAAAATGTTTCGAATAAATGTTACTTAATTTTTCATGACGGATCCGAATCTGTAATAAAAAGTGGGGATTGCTATTTAAGATTTTAAAGTTACCCCCCACCACACATTCAGGGGGTGGGTTGGAGGGTCATGTTTGGTGTTATTCGATAGATTTTCGAAAAATATTAAAAATCTGTTTTTTAGTTTCTCATGTGGAAGTGTATTTCGTGAAATATTAGACCGTTTCTATAATTTACCTATGGTATCAGGATAAATCGTTTTTCCCAATTATAGCGCCATCTATCCACAGTTCGAAAAAATGTCTTTAATAAAAGTTACTTACTTTTATGTAACAAATTAAAATCTGCAAGAAAAACTGGGGTTTCCATTTGAGATTTTAAAGTTACCCCCCACCCCACCTCCAGGGGGTGTAGTGGGGGTTGGTGTTTGGTGTCATTGGATAAATTGTTGAAAATGTTTGAAGACGTATTTTTCAGTTTTTCGATCCGATGTTTAGTTCGCGAAATATTCGACAGTTCCACTACTTTTGGGACACCCTGTATAAGCAAAGCCTTGGAATAAATTGAATTATATGAACTAGATTTCGGAATTATAGTAGCATGAAATGTATGTAAATGTGTAAGAAATATCACATTTCAGTGATCTAAGTCTCGGAAAGATTGCAATTTCATGTCGTCTCAGACGATCTTATCACCAATTCCTGCACTGGAATCGAATTACACATCAAGGATTTTTGAAGTAGGAAAATTCTGGAAGATATCTCTAAAGTGCTCTTTAGTTAAGTTCTAGTTTAAAGTTACTGGCCTCTCAAAGTGCATGATGAAATTGGGTAGCTTTAAGAAGCAAAGTAGAAAAAATCTGTAGTTACCTATTCTCGTTTGATGAAGTCCCTTTTAAGATTGCATTAAAAAGTTTCTTTTATGTCTGCAAAAATTCCAGGGTCGCTATTTTTTGGCATCGATTCCAGTTTCTAAAAGATTTTATTTAGATATTGCGACATAAATGTATATGATATTATACGGGGTGGTTTGTAAATGAATGTTTGTAAATTCGACTCAGAATATTGTATAAAAGGATTGCATATAGTTTCCTATGATATCTAATGGGTATTTCTTAGAGTTTTTTTTTAATAGAGATGAAATACACTTTAATCAAATAGTAATATTTTTGCATTGTAATTTAGATATTCTTTCTGGCATATGACCGCCACGGCTGGCTCTAACGTAGCCTAATCCAGAGGTCCAATTTTCGAATACTTTTTCTAACATGTGTGGCCGTATTTCTACAATATCGCGACGAATGTTGTCCTCCAAATGCTCAATCGTTTCAGACTTATCAGCGTAGACTAGCGACTTTACATAACCCCACAGAAAATGGTCTCTTTCTCTCATGTGGCGCTACAGCCCAAGTCGGACTCTGCTGTCCTCTCCGACTCCAAGTATCTCTGTCTCTGGATGCTCTCCTTCATTTATCCACCCTCAATATTTCTTTAGTATCGGTTTTCATTTCGTCTCTCCTTTGTCTTACTACCGATCAGCGTCCCACCCTAGTTTCACTAAGCGTTCTAGTAGGTATTCTATCATTATCCATTTTTATAAGGTGCGCTGCCGAGGTCAATATTTGTGTTGTTGTATAATTTGCTACAGAGAGTTATTTTTAATACATAAGGATACAATTCGTGGTTGAGCCTTATACTCCACATACCATTATCACAGATGGGTTCCAATATATTTCTCAATATCTTTGTTTCAAACCAATTGACAAGGTTTATTATCTTCTCTGATAGATAATGGTCTAGCGGTGTTAAATCACATGATATCTGAGGCCAATTCACGGATCCAAACGTTAAACTATACTGTTATAATTACAAAATGTTTCCTTCAATAAATCAATTGTGACACGAGATGTGCGACATGTTGCGCCCTCCTGTTAAGACCACATCTACTGCACATCATGGTTGTTCAATTGAGGAACGAAACACTCAGTAATCGTGGCTTTAATTTCTATCATACTGAATGCTTTGCAAAATTATACGAAAGCCAGAACCAATGGACACCTATTTGAAGAATTTTTCTATAATCTCTTTTATGGTGTATAGGTTGAAACAAGTAAGCGATGGATGGACTACCCCAGCTAATTGAAATAATATTCGAAAATATTACCTCAATCATCCAAGATAGCTATCGCTACACCGTTAGCTTAGCTCAGTCTCTCAGATGTGTGTTCGTCTTGTCCTAATCTTAGAAATGGACTCTGAAAATTTAAAATGGAAGCAAACAAAACAATATTTTAACCAATCATGTTTATTGTTCAATAAAAATATAATAAAAATATGGCTTATTATGTGCATTAACAAATATATTCAAATTCTTGCCAAAAACTAACAATCCTGGATTATACTTATGGCTTTTGGTAGCTGGTATTTGATGGTAACTTCTTGATGTCGAATGGTACTGCTGTAGACTTCTTGTAGACCTGGGCAGATGTTCGACCCTAGGCCCCTGCAGCTGGAGGTGGTAGTCGTTGCAGTCTAGATTTTATGGTCACATTGTTGTCAGCCTTGGTGTCATCACCGGCGATAGGCTTTTTTTGAAGCTCCCAGAGGGAGGACGGTGGTTTTATTCCCAAAACTAGAAGAATAATGCGTATAAGTGACAATCAAGAAGCTAATAACCAAAAACGAGCCTTTGCCAAACAATCGAAAAAAGTAGTTATTGGCAAAGAAATGGAATTAAGATTGATACTACTAGTTAAAATTTGATTACTAAACGTGAACATTATGTAAATTAAAAATATATGTTTAAAACTAAAATATCAGAACACATGGTTTAACATTGGAGGTTAGATATAAAAATATTAGAAAGGCTGTTATAAGAAACTAGGTATGCATGGAATATAATGAGGAATATAATGACTGTAAAAAATTATTATAAAAAAGCTGTATGAAAAACTCACCCCAAGAGAATATTAATTGTTGATGGAAAATAATTCTAATTTTCAAATTACATGCCTTTTCAAGGAATAATTCTTCCCTTCCATTTTGTTTGTGTCAGAGAGTAGGGATGAAGTGATACCGTCATTGAAAACGACATTTGAAATGACGACCAGGTACATATGAAGTAGTAGGCATGTTCCGTATTGAAAGACAGAAAGTTACAGAGTAAGAATATACGGGGTAGTTTCAGTATGAAGACTTAGAGGTTAGATGAAAAGAGATATATTAAATAGGATAATAAAAGAGGGCACCAACGAGTTTTTAACGAAGAAAACATGTAAAACAAATAGAAGAAAATTATTGTTAATGAAATATTAACCTTCGGATGACCAAGCGGGGGAAACTGTGACCCCAGCGTAGGTTTTTCTTTAATAAATTCAAAAGTATTTTTAATTTTTAACTCATTATTTTTTTATTTGACTTTAATATCATTCTAGATATCCTCATATTTTGAAATAAAAAAAATTCCCGATATTTTACGAATAAAAAATATATTCTGAAGTTGATGTTTAGTAAAATAGCGTCTATTATGTGTAATTACAAGTAGTTTTACGCTAATGACGTCGACTTTGCAAAGTAACAAGACACTTACTCAACATACACACTACACATGACACTAATACTCATATTGTGACTGGCTGAATGACATACAGTCCATGCCAAAAAAAAAAAATTAAAAATTAAGAAAAATTAAAAATTAAAAAAAAACTTTATTTTTTTGTTAATAATTGTCATTTTTGACATTTTTGACCTGGGGTCATTTTCCCCCCTTGGTCATCCGTGTAACAAAAAAAGGTTGGTCATCGGAAGGTTAAAGAAAATAAAATAAAATAATTATTCAAAAATAAAATAACAAAGATGTGACGTTTGTAATGTTACAAGGTAGTGCCAATTTTTTTCTAAAACCTGTAACGTTATAAACGCCACATCTTTATTAAAGTATATTTAAAAACTCATTTTATTCCAATTTCTTTTTAATTTATTAATTTCATACCTTTTTATTTGGTTTTACTATTTTCATTTTAAAAACCATTTTTTATAACCTAAATAATATTCTGTTGTATGACCATCGTTTTTGTCTTCTTTGGATTCAATTGCATTTCAAATTATCTACTCCGTCGTTACTCTGTCCATTAGGCGTTGCAGTGCTTCAGCATTATCTGCTAGAATGACCGTGTCATTAGCGTATCGCAGGTTATTTATACATTGCCCGTTTATTATTATACCATACGACGTGCCTTTCAAAGCTTTCTTAAATATCTTCTCAGAGTAAACGTTGAACAGCTAAGGTGACAGAACACATCCCTGTCTTACTCCCTTTTTTATTCTGATTTTTGCCTTTTGTTTTTGGTAGAGGTTTGAAATGATCCTTTAGTCTTTATCGTCGATATTACGTGACAATTTAATAATAATGGTCAAAGTCAATTTGGTTTTAAGCATGGCTTCGGAACAGGAGAAGCACTTTTTTTAATACGTGGGCTAATTCAAAGATGTAGAGATGTCGATTCTGATGTGTGTTTGTGTTTTATAGACTTTCCGAAGGCTTTTGACGTGGTGAAATATGATAAACTTATAGATATTTTAACGCTTAAATGCCCAACCTTATCTACGTTCCATGTATGCCCAAGGGTGGGTAAAAAATGTGCACCTCGAAAATAGCTAATATATTTATTGAGAGTTGTTACAAATAATAGAAATGGATTAAACTTAAGAATCTTATGCTTAGTAAACACAGCGTTTTACAAAATATTAGTATAAACGATGTACAAACTTTCAACACAATTACTTCTTCGTCTTAAGGTGCCGAGACCGCTTGTCGATCGTTGGCTCTCATGTTTCCCAGCATATTAACAATCACTGTCTTATTTACAGCCGCACGAAATAGTTCAGTGCTAGTTTTCCCAAAATATTGGCGTAGGTTTTTAAGCCAAGAAGTTGTACGGCGACCCACACTTCTTTTTCTCATTATTTTTTCTTGAATGACAAGGTGAATTATGTCATATTTTTCTGGATAACGCATTATATGACCAAAGTATTCCAATTTGCGCCTTTTAACTGTGTTCACTACTTCGCAACTTGTATTAAAACGTTGCAAAACCCTTTCGTTTGTGACTCTTTCTACCCAACTGATATTCAGAATACGGCGGTAGACCCACATCTCGAATGATTCTAGGTTTTGTAAAAGCGATTCTGTCAGGCTCCATGCTTGAACCCCGTAAAGTAGTACTGGGAATATATAACACCGAACCATTCTTATGCGAAATTCCAAATTTAGTTCATGACTGCACAGGATTTTCTGAAATTTCATAAAACTTATTCTTGCTTTGGCAATTCTACTTTTTATTTCTGTACTAGGGTTCCAGCTATCATTAATATGAGTACCCAGATACACAAGACTACTTACTCGTTCAATTGAGTCATTACCGATTGTTAAGTTGAAGTTATTATTATTTACGGCTGCCTGTTTACTAATAACCATAAACTTTGTTTTTCTTGCGTTGAGTTTGAGTCCATATATCGCGCAGAACGCCACCATTCGGTTCAATAACGCTTGAAGATGTTCAATTGATTCTTTCACAAACAATGTATCATCTGCGTATCTGATATTGTTCATAAGCATACCATTAATGAGTTTGCCCTCTTTTGCGTTTTCGAACACTTCATTTAAGATTGTTTCAGCGTAAATATTAAACAACATTGGTGACAATATACAGCCTTGTCGAACTCCACGCTTGATTTTTACTTCTTCAGACCACTGATTCGCAACCCTAACACATGCAGTCTGGCCCCAATATAAATTTGCGATTATTCTAATGTCCCTACCGTCCCGACCGGTAGTCTTGAGAATATGTAGCATTTTTTCATGGCGAACTTTATCAAAGGCCTTTTCAAAATCAATCGCGCACATGAAAACGTCATGATTTACATCTCTGCATCTTTGAATTAAAACTTGGGTTGCGAATAGTGCATCCCACGTTCCAAGGTCACAGCGAAAACCGAATTGAGTCCTTGAGATTCTTTCCTTAATTTTACTATATGTTCTTTGATGAATTATTCTGAGAAAAGTTTTCAATGCGTGATTCATTAGGCTGATGCATGGTGCGATAGTCGCTGCATTTTGTGGCCCTGTGTTTTTTTGGTAGTACAACAAATGAGGCTAATCTTTAGGAATTTTTCCGCTTTCGTAGATTATGTTGAATAATTTCATAAGTATCTTAATGCCCTCGGTACCTAAAAGCTTTAGTGTTTCTACGTAAATTTCATCTGGTCCGATCGCCTTGTCATTTTTTGTGTTCTTCGATAAACAAAATTACTATGTACATCAAAATTAAAATATGTATCAGTAAAAGTCAGTAATTCAGATTTGTCGATTTTCTCCACATCCTTCCTTTAAGCAGGTCCATGTCACCAGCCCCCCCTTTTTCGATTTGAGGGTCAAAAAAAAGCTCATTCGTTTGTATTGCGTTAGTACTGGATTGTATCACCCTTCATTCGTTTGTACTGCCCCCACCCTTTTAAATCTGCCTGGAGGGGCTGGTGACATGTCATCCCCCCCTTTTTCGATCTAAGGGTCCGGGATGGGTATGTTCGTTTGTACTGCGTTAGTATTGGATTGTATCGCCCTTATTTTGTTTGTACTGTCCCCACCCGTCTAGATTGGCCTGGGGGGGGCAGTGACATGCTACCCTCTACTATGCACTTTTTGCCTTCTGAATGTCGAAAATAGGCTATTTCGTTTGTACTGCGTTAGTACTGGATTGTATCACCCTTCATTCGTTTGTACTGCCTCCACCCTTTTAAATCTGCCTGGAGGGGCTGGTGATATGCCATCCCCCCTTTTTCGATATGGGGGTCCGGGATGGGTACGTTCGTTTGTACTACGTTAGTATCGGATTGTATCGCCCTTATTTTGTTTGTACCGCCCCCACCCGTCTAGATTGGCCTGGGGGGCCAGTGACATGCTACCCCTCTACTATGCATTCTTTGCCATCTGAATGTCAAAAATAGGCTATTTTGTTTGTATTGCGTTAGTACTGGATTGCACCGCCCTTATTTTGTTTGTACTACCCCTACCGTTCTACATTTAAAACAGAGAAGGATTAGTGCTAGGAGTAAGGACACAAAATCAGCCAAACCTTGCACATAGTAACACCGCGGGTGTAAAATTTGGTAAATTCGTCAAAAATGAAACGAATTAAATTTTGAAACTGAAAAACAGGCTTGCAAGCCACTCTCCACTCTCCATGGGGAATGGAAATTTACCCCCTCAGATGGATCTCGGAGTAGTAGCGATTTGAAAAATGGTATATGTATTTGTTGGAGATATTTTGAACACCATGTTCAATCAGAAATCAGAGCAGCGACCTTGTCTTTTCCTACTAGGAAGAAATTTATCCATCCCCTCAATAAATTTTACAGTTTCAGACGCTATCGATATGAAAATCAAAGATCTTATGCGGCGCATTCCGAAATGCACTCTTCGTTGTACAATTTCAACCTCTCTGGGTAACTGATTAACTGAAACATACATACGGCAGAATTCATTGGAATCGAACATTATTAAAAGTATTTGGAACATTAAATGAAAAATTCCCACAATCAATATCTTTCTTACCATCTAATGTCAGAGACCAGATAACAATAATTGCCGCTGCTATGTTATGGCAATTTGGTTTCTACAAAGGTTTGTATTGTTCGTTTATGACTGCAATAAGATTCAGAATTTCCGTATTTCATTTGTAAAATAAATATAGTGTCAAAAACTTGCTTATACATTTGACGCACTGTCCGTCAACGTATTAATTGACTCTACAGATTCAGTGCCAAAACGAGACATTTTTATAGAAAAATATTTGCAAGTATATTAAATGCCAAACTGACCTATTAAATAAACAATGACATTGCAATTTTCGATTTCTACTATGGAATTATCGCTGTATAGGCCAGGGCGGATCTGTTTTGAGGTGGATGTGAGAGGTGGCATTCCGATTTTTGCAGATAAAATTAGGTGACAACTTCAGTAATTATAATTGACTTATGCTCCTTCTTAAATATGTTTGGAACATTATTAAAAAAATTTAAATTTTTAAGAATTTTGAAAAACATCGATTTTTTTCAACTTTCATTGCTTGTAACTTAAAAACGATTCATTTTGGAACAAAGTCATAGGGAAATAAAATAAAGATAATTGAATTTTGTATGATATACGACAGGACTGGTATAAAATATCTTAAATGAGTATCCTTTCTGAAAAATAGCAATGAATACAAAATAAGAAGGCAAAATAAGCCTCTTTTTATTCAATGTTTTTCAACCACTTTGGTTGCACTTAGAACCTTGGTATTTTACTTAGAAAATTCTTACAACATACTCAATCCGTCCACCAAATTTCATTAAAATCAACGTAATAGATTTTGCATAATAATTTTGCAATCCAAATTTTTTTAGAAAAAGTTCAAATTTTTTAAAAACTTTCTGAACAAAAGTAGACCTGTTAGAAGTTTCCTATTTTTTTTACGTATCGAGAGGTACTTTACCAATCCAATACAATTTACAAAATTAAAATCGGATTATTTAAGCGGTTTCAGCACTGTTTTAAGGATATAAACAATTTTTTTGCTTATAAACAAATATAGTGAGGACGTTTGAGTTGGAATAAATTCATTTTCTCGAGAATGGGCAACTCTGGAGATAAATTCCTAAACAGGTCGATTTTTATATTTAAATTATAATTTTTGGGATATCTATCATACTACTAACGTCATCCATCTGAGTGTGATGACGTAATCGATGATTTTTTTAAATGAAAATGTGGGTCGTGTGCTAGCTTATTTGAAAGATTATTCAATTCTCTATTTATTACATAATTATTTATACAGGGTGCCCAAATTTTTTTTAATTAATTGAGACAAACAGAAGAAAGAATTTAATTTAGTTAATTTGAGATACATTTTACTGTCGTCCTAAAACAGAAAAAAATGTTTATTTGATAAATGACAGAAAAATTAATTTATTCGTATTTATTAACTCAAACGTCCTCACTGTATTTGTTTATAAGCCAAAAAATTGTGGATATCTTTAAAACATTGCTGAGGCCGATTAAATAAACCAACTTAAGTTCTGTAAAGTGTATTAGATAGGTAGGGCGTATTTTTATATGTAAAAAAATTAGCAAACTTCTAAATAATGGTCTACTTTTTGTTCAGAAAGTTTATAAAAAATTTTAACTTTTTTAAAAAAATTTAGATTGCAAAATTATTATGCAAAATTTATTAAGTGTATTTTATAGTCGTATATCATAAAAAATTCAATTATCTTTATTTTATTTCCCTACGACTTTGTTCCAAAATGAATCGTTTTAAAAACGATTGAAAAGTTGAAAAAAATCGATGTTTTTCGAAATTTTTAAATATTTGAATGTTTTTATTAATGTTCCGGACATATTTGAGAAGGAGCATAAGACAATTATAATTACTGAAGTTGTCACCTAATTTTATCTGCAAAAATCGGAATGCCACCTCTCACATCCACTTCAAAACAGATCCGCCCTCGTCTATACAGCGATAATTCCATAGTAAAAAATCGAAAATTGCACTGTCATTGTTTATTTAATAGGTCAGTTTGGCATTTCATATATTTGCCAATATTTTTCTATAAAAATGTCTCGTTTTGGCACTGAATCTGTAGAGTCAATTAACACGTTGACGGACAGTGCGTCAAATGTATAAGCAAGTTTTTGACACTATATTTATTTTGCAAATGGAATACGGAAATTCTGAATCTCATTGCAGTCATAAATGAACAATACAAACCTTTCTAGAAAACAAATTACCATAACATAGCAACGGCAATTATTGTTATCTGGTCTCTCGCATTAGATGGTAGGAAAAACATTGATTGTGGGAATTTTTCATTTAATGTTCCAAATACTGTTAGTAATTTTCGATTCCAATGAATTCTGCCGTATGTATGTTTCAGTTAATCAGTTATCCAGAGAGGTTGAAATTGTACAACGAAGAGTGCATTTCGGAATGCGCCGCATGAGATCTTTGATTTTCATATCGATAGCGTGTAAAACTGTAAAATTTATTGAGGGGATGGATAAATTTCTTCCTAGTAGGAAAAGGCAAGCTCGCTCCTCTGATTTCTGATCGAAAATGCTGTTCAAAATATCTCCAACAAATACATGTACCATTTTTCAAATCGGTAGCGTAGAACTACTCCGAGATCCATCTGAGGGTGTAACTTTCCATTCTCCATGGAGAGTGGCTTGCAAGCCTGTTTTTCAGTTTCAAAATGTAATTCGTTACATTTTTGACGAATTTACCAAATTTTACACCCGCGGTGTTACTATAATAGTTTTGGCTAATTTTGTGTCCTTACTCCTAGCATTCATCCTCCCCTGTTTTAAATGTAAAGGGTAGCATGTCACTGGCCCCCCAGGCCAATCTAGATGGGTGGGGGCGGTACAAACAAAATAAGGGCGATACAATCCGATACTAACGCAAGGGATCCCCCTCCAGTCAGATTTAAAAGGGTGGAGCAGTACAAACGGATGAAGGGTGATACAATCCAGTACTAACGCAGTACAAACGAAATAGCCTACTTTCGACGTCAGATGGCAAAAAGTGCAGATTAGAGGAGTAGCATGTCACTGGCCCCTCCAGGCCAATCTAGACGGGTGGGGGCGGTACAAACAAAATAAGGGCGATACAATCCGATACTAACGTATTAAAAACGAACATACCCATCCCGGACCCCCATATCGAAAAAGGGGGGATGGCATGTCACCAGCCCCTCCAGGCAGATTTAAAAGGGTGGAGGCAGTACAAAAGAATGAAGGGTGATACAATCCAGTACTAACGCAGTACAAACGAAATAGCCTATTTTCGACATTCAGAAGGCAAAAAGTGCAGAGTAGAGGGTAGCATGTCACTGCCCCCCCCAGGCCAATCTAGACGGGTGGGGGCAGTACAAACAAAATAAGGACGATACAATCCGATACTAACGCAGTACAAACGAACATACCCATCCCGGACCTTTAGATCGAAAAAGGGGGGGATGGCATGTCACCAGCCCCTCCAGGCAGATTTAAAAGGGTAGGGGCAGTACAAACGAATGAAGGGTGATACAATCCAGTACTAACGCAATACAAACGAATGAGCTTTTTTTTTACCTTCAAATCGAAAAAGGGGGGGATGGCATGTCACCAGCCCCTCCAGGCAGATTTAAAAGGGTGGGGGCAGTACAAACGAACGAAGGGTGATACAATCCAGTACTAACGCAATACAAACGAATGAGCTTTTTTTTACCCTCAAATTGAAAAAGGGGGGGCTGGTGACATGGACCTCCTTTAGGTCTCCTCATTAGAGTGGTGGATAATTCTGTCGATTATGTAAAAATACGTCAATAATTAGGCGGATGATGTTCCTGCCAACAGGAAATTATATGAGGTGAACATTTTGTGCCCACCTATATTTAACTCAAAATATAACTTTTATTTTTCAAAATATCCGTAGAACCAAATTAACATTCGGTAAAGGGCTGTCTAACAATAAAAAATTTTGTATAAAACATTTTCTAAAAAATTGAAATCTTTTAGAACACCTAATAAATTTGTTACAAGGAAATACGCATTAGGTGGACTTTTTTTACCTACCCTTGGGCGTTTAAGGGTTAATAGATTTTTAACGGAAGATTTTTGCTTGTCAAAAATTTACGATTTTTTACCTTCTCATACTCGGGATTTAACTAAATTGTACAATAATTTAAAGATAGGTAAATAGAACACAGAAACTCAAAAGTTGGGTTAAAATTTCTACAGTCGGAAAAATGAAAGAATACCCATGAACGATCACATCAATCACTTATTTTGTATTTGCTGTCTTTTTCTATACGCTCTGAGCTTCGCTGGTGTCGCTCCTGGCGGATTACTAATTCAACTTTCACCGGTAATTTTTAAATGTATTATTTAATTGTTATCGCTTAGTATTTACAACGCTAAAAAGTAATTAAATTGTAATAGATTTTTTTAAGATTTTGCTAATCATTTTGACGTTCTATTGATGAAATATTAATTTCTTACTTCGGATACTTTCACAATTATCGTGTGGATTGCGCTAAGATTAATAGATTAATTTATAATAACATATTACGGAACATTAAAGAAACGTAAATTCAGTATTTAAAACGTAAGTATATTTAAAGTAAAAATATATACCACAGCTTTGACCAACTAATATTTTTTATAATTAATGTTTTTAATTTTAATTTTAAATTAATCACTTTGACATTTATGTCAAATTTCCGGTAAACGTTTACAGATTTGCCACTACTGGCGCTTGCGAATTTATAAATATCCCCTCTACGTACGAGCTCACAGCGTATAAATAACAAAAAACAGCAAATACAAAATAAGTGATTGATGTGATCGTTCATGGGTATTCTTTCATTTTTTTAAACGCTTTTATTTAGTTCAATAGTTAGCGTCAAATTTTTAGACGTTAATCTGACTGCTTTTTATTCAATGCAAATGAATGAAAATTTGCAGACATATGCATTCGCGGGAACAATACCCGAATAGTCACTGAAATTTTTTTTTCATGTTTATTAATTGTTTAAATAAAAAAAAAAACGATTTTAATGGAAAACGCTTAAATTCTCTTGTTTTTTACAATGTAAAAACTTGAAACTTTTACGGATTGTATAGCTGATGATATGAACAATACATAATTTCACTTTTTACGTTAATTTTTTTAGGTTATGCTTCATTAATAAAAAATAAAATTTAAAATTTTTTGCCGATTCCGACTACTTTTCATGTTAGTACATCATATGTTTTATACATATTTTAATAAACATGACGATATATTTTACACTTTGAAAAGTGTAAGAATAAAAAGGAAAAAATAAAAAAATATGAAAAAAAATTTTTTTAAGAAACGCTTCTCTTTAGTTACGAGTAACTAAAATTAAAAATATTATAAAAAAATAAACTAAAAAGCAAAAAATAAAAAAAAAATTAAAAAATCTAACACATTTGTTAAAGAAAAGCGTGGGGCGAAAACCGTTTATTCGATGAACACGCGCCACGCTATTCTTTGACGGATGTGTTGGATTTTTTCAATTTTTTTTTATTTTTTGCTTTTTAGTTTATTTTTTATAATATTTTTAATTTTAGTTACTCGTAACTAAAGAAAAGCGTTTCTTAAGAAATTTTTTTTTTCATATTTTTTTATTCCAACTTTAAATAACGCTAAATGTGGAAATTTAATATTGGATGATAATGGTTTCGTTAGATAATTGGTTTACATTACTTCTATATTTTGTTTAACGCTATGCCCTTGATAAGTAAACTTTGGATCCAATTCAATTGTACATATTTTATGATATATTGAAATTGTTCATGATTCTGTTTACCTACTCTCAGCGACAATTGGAATGAAATAAACGTCAATTTAGTTATCGATCGATTTACCTATTGAGTTAATTAAATATGCCATTATACGAACATACAACCTGCTCTGTAAAGTATTAAAGAAGTACCTAAAAAGGACAAGATTTATATTTTTTATTGAAACTCTTACATAAATCACATCAAACGGAACCAGAGAAGAAAGCTTTTATTTTAAATGAAAGTACTAATAAATCTTCAGGAACGCTCTCTGAAAATGTCAGCTTCATCGGAGCAAAATTACCTGATATAAAACATGTTGAATATCCCTTCCTTCGATGAACTTTGTAGCATCTTCTCTACAGCGCGCTTGAGAACGTATAAAAGCTGTTTCTCTTCTCTTTTGTAAATTACTCCGCGGTTTAAAAATATAGTCCGGTGTGCATCACTTAATGATTTCTCAGACAAAAATACATTGGAAACAAAAGTTGTCGAAACTTTGAAAAAGTTTTTCCCAAAACTGCTTTTTTTAAAGGCGGTGGATATTCTACCTCAAAATCTACTTGACTGACTACTTGTCTGGTAAGCTAAGGCTGTCGATATATTTTTTATTTTATGCTTATTATTTTGTTTAACAATAATAAATATGTTAATTTTCAACATTGTTTTACAAAACCTTTCCTTATTATTTGGACTTCTGATTGACACCAAAAACTAAAAAATCATTAAAACTAAAAAACTTAACAGCGTAATCTCCAGAAACTAGTTAGCTAATAAAGTATGTTCATTTTTTGTTCCTCATTATCCACTGACGAGTTCTGATGTCCACCGCAAAATCCATTTTTTGAGGTGTTTGTAAAAATTTGCCACCGTGGGCTTATTTTTCAATATTTTGCCTTGAATTTTTTTTACTATTCTTTGAGTTGTATTGAAAATGATTCTTTAATTAAAAAATAAAATAATTCTACCCTAGTTTAAAAAAAAATACAAAAATATGCGTGAAATGTTGATTTCAAACCATACCTCCATTAATAATTGTCAAGGTATCAGTACTAATTCTTCTATTACAGAGGTTCTCAACCATTTTGAGTGATGTACCACCTATAGTTATTTTTATTATTTTTGGTATCATTTATATTTTTAAAATGTATTATTCAATACTTACTTCCTTACTAAGTACTACTATTTTAATTTTTTCTGTGTTTTGTGTACCACCGCCAATAATGATATGTACCACCAGTGGTACATGTACCACAGATTGAGAACATCTGGTCTATTAAACTTTCATATGTAAGAGAACTAACGAAAATAATACAAGGTTACAATGAAATAAGTGTAGGAGAATATTATAATGAAAACAAATTTAAAACTGAAGAAAAAGTGAAGGAGGAAAAATATAGCCAGAAATGCAAAGTCTTCCTGCTTAAAGTTACATACAGAATATCTGAGAAGAATAACTAACTGGGCTAACGTATATGTATAACTATTGATAAAGGCAAACTAACACGTAGCCTCAGAATAGGATTTTCATTATGTCAGAACGTTATTTATAATCCACAGAGGTTAAAATACATTGACTATGATAATTATCAGGTGATTTCTAGATTCCTAGATTCAGTAGATTCCTATTAGGAAGACTAAGATGGGCAGGACATTTAGCAAGATCACCGCATAACAACCCTCCTAAAAGAATCCTTATGTCACAACCTGTGGGAAGTAGAAATAGGAGTAGGTCAAAACTTAGATGAAGGATGGTGTAGATGAGGATGGGAGAAAAATAGGCGCAGCAAACTGGCAACGGTTGGCAATGGATAGGACTGACTGGCGTAATAGACTTGGGAAGGTCGAGGCTCTTTCATAGGGCTGTAGCAGCATTGATGATAATGATGATGATTATTATAACTTTTGAGAAAGATCTCTGGAAGCCCTAGCAGCAAAATTGGTCCACCAGATCAAAGTTAAGATTTTAACTAAAAGGATCCTGGGTTAAAAATATATTTACAATAAAAAACCACACAAGTAAGGGTCTAAGAATGCAAATACTAAAAGAAGTAGGAATTAAGAAACAAGATCTGAAAATAATTAGAAACCTTTACTGGAATCAGACTGCAAACCTCAGAGTTAAAGTGAACACACCGAATATGTGAAAATCCTGCGTGCAGTGATGCAAAGCTGTATATTATTCCTTCTAATTTTCAATATCTGCTCTGAAAGAATATTTATCGAAGCTTTGCACGAAACTGACAAAGATATTTTACTAATTGGGTACCGGCTAAACAATATCGGATATCAGATGACACAAAGTATAGACACGTCCGTAATAAATCCAACGAAATTCAAACTAGTTTTCACACAGTTAACAAGTTATCATATGAATATATATTATACATACTTACATATGTATAGTCCGTCCGCTATAACCTTTCCCATGCGGTACGATTCATTTTCAATCAAATTAAGTCAAAACAGAAAGTGAAACGTACGCCGATATGTGTAGTATATAGTACACAGTATACAAAACGTATATACACATCGACGTTCGTTTCAATTTATGTTTTGACTTAATTTGATTGAAAATGAATCATACCGCATGGGAAAAGTTATAACGGACGGAATATACATACATAATCGATTGCCACTTATACCCATAGGTGTGGAAGTTTCTTCCGTTATATGCTACACTCTGCAAAGTACCCCGCACAAACCTTATGGAAATTAGGTCCCAGTGAATTTAGTTCATACTTTGGGAAAATGCTCTTTGAAGCATTGTAATGAAAAGTTCTCATGGGCGCAACTCGATCGTATGGAGGATTTCCAAGATATAGATGCACAAACTCGGAAAATTATGAGATTTACCGGGTAATCCAATTCCCTGAATTACTAGTTATCTGGCAACATGTAGAAGCTTGGATCAAAGAAAAGTACTAGTGGTCTAGTATTTTTTTACTTTTTTACGAAGACGTCATCTTCTAGAGTTTCGAGGGTTTTCGGCATTAAATCGATGTAAACAGATTACTCCTGGGTTTTTGGGATCGCTAAACACGAATATGCCATTAAAATTGACCTCCCGAGCACGTGGTGGCCGGGGCCACTGCAAGGGACGTCATCTTGTAGAGTTTAGATGGTTTTTGGCATTTAATTGATGCAAATGAGTTACTAGAGGGTTTTTTGAGGTCGCTAAACACGAATATGCCACCAGAACCGACTCTCGGAGCACCTGGTTTCCAAGGTCAATGAAAGGGGCTCCTGAAGTTTCGTGGGTCTTCGGCACTACATTAATGCAAACGCATTAGTTATAGGTTTCTGAGGTTGCTGAACACGAATACGTGATCAGCACACAAACAGGAGCACCTGGTGCCTAAAACAGGTTATCTTCTGGAGTGTCGGAGGAATCAAATGGATAACCCTTAGGTTTTTGGAGTTGCTGTACATGCATACACTATCAGATCCGACCGACGAATTACATTGTGCCTATGGCACGTCATCTTCTAGAGTCTCGAGTGTTTTCGGCATTAAATTGATAAAACGGATTACTCATGGCTTTCTGGGGTCGCTGAACGCTAATACGCCATCAGATCCCATACACGGAGCACCTGGTGCCTAAGGTTATCCATCTTCTCGATTTTCGGCATTAAATTGATACGAATGGATTACTCATGGCTTTTTGGAGTTGGTGAACACGAATACGCCATCAGAACAGACACCGGAGTACCTATCGCCTAAGGCACGTCATCTTCTGGAGTTTCGAGATTTTTCGGTACTAAATTGATGCAAACGGATTGGTACACACCCAGTACTTGGAGGTTTTCTGAGTTGCTGTTCAAAGAAAGCGTACAAGTTGGTGAAAAGTTTTTTTTTGCTATTTGTAGATTTTTAATAAAATAACTATGTTGTGCTATTCAATTGTTTTAACTATTTATAAATATAAACTCAATTTATATTTGACAATGTTTTTCCTTCATTTATTTTAAGATCGATTTGCTATATTCTATTTTGATAGTGTTATTCATCGTGGTCACTGGATAATCCAGAGTCTTTTATCTAACTCATATTCGTGTTCAGCAATCCAAAACACACAACAGTAATCCGCTTGCATCAATTTAGTACCGAAAACTCTCGAAACCCAAGAAGATGATGTGCCTTAGGCACCAGGTACCCGGTGTCTGTTCTGATGGGATGTTCGTGTTCAGAAACTCAAGAAACCTATGAGTAATCTGTTTGCATCAATGTAGTACCGAAGACCCTCGACACTCCAGAAGCCCCTTTCATTGACCTTGGAAACCAGGTGCTCCGGGGGTCGGTTCTGGTGGCATATTCGTGTTTTGCGACCTCAAAAAACCCTCCATTAATTCATTTGCAATTAAATGCCGAAAACCATCGAAATTGTAGAAGA
The DNA here is from genome assembly GCF_917563875.1 of Diabrotica virgifera virgifera. NCBI lineage: Eukaryota > Metazoa > Arthropoda > Insecta > Coleoptera > Chrysomelidae > Diabrotica > Diabrotica virgifera. Next base: position 59,697,643 of record NC_065448.1, on the reverse strand, counting down.
TAACGTCCCTTGCAGTGACCCTGACCACCACGTCCTCCAGAGGTCAATTCTGATGGCATATTCGTGTTTAGCGATCCCAAAAACCCGTGAGTAATCTGTTTATATCAATTTAATGCTGAAACCCCTCGAAACTCATGGAGATGACGTCAGTTGAAGGTCAAGGTCAAAGTAAAGGTCGCCATTGGATAGCCAGGAAAAAATCCTAGACTACTAGTACTTTTATTTAATCCAAACTTCTACATGTTGCCAGATAACCAGTAACTCAGAGAATTGGAATACCCGGTAAATCTTATAATTTTCCAAGTTTGTGCCTCTATATCTTGAAAATCCTCCATACGATCGAGATGTGCCCATGACAACTTTTTATCGGGATGCTTTAAAGAATATTTCCCCAAAGTATAAACTAAATCCACTAGGACCTAATTTCTATAAGGTTTGTCCGGGGTACTTTACGCTACTTCTTCCTATCTTTTTTAAAGACTTTTGCTTCTTGCCACGATGTTCCTCTTTTCTTAAGTATTTCGTTTACACTAGTGTTCCAGCTTTTCCTTGTTCTGTCTATAACCACTCATTCTTATCATGTATCCAGCCCATTTTAACTTCTTTTCTTCAACTTTTTCGTTGAGCGATTTTACCTGTAGTTCATTTCTTATATCTTCGTTTCTTCTTTTGTCTAATCTTCTTGCTCCCACCACTTTTCTTAAGTATCTTGTTTCTGTAGCTTATAATCTTATTCTTCGTCTGTCATAGTTTTCTGCCCCATATATTGTAATTGGCACATATACGGTTTTATGGACTGTAACTTTGGTTGTACTCGATATTTTCTTTTTGTTTAGAAAATTTTTATACAGTGAATAATAAGTTTTCGTTGCCAATTTTATTTTGTTTCCAATTTCATCGTCTTGTGTACCTTTGTTGTTTAACATTATTGCCAAATACTTAACTAGGTCTACTTGCTCAATTTTTTGCCCTTCAATTTCAATATTTAAATTTGCTTCTTTGTTGGCTATTGTCATTACTTTCGTTTCCTCCATATTTATTATTAAGTTATAGCTTTTTGGTTCCTGTGCCCAGATTCACATAATATTATCTGAAAGAGCCTTTTCAGTTCTTGCAACTAAAACAATGTCATCAACAAATGCACAGGCTTCAATATTTATTCGTTGCAGATTTATGTACCCTATAGCGCATTTTTTTATTTTTTTTTCCAACTTTTTAATGACTTCATCCATAATAGAAATAAATAACAGCGGGATCACCACTCCACCTTGTCTAACCCCGTCTTTATTAGAAAATTCGCCTAAAATTAAGTTTCTTGTCCTAACCTGTTTTTTGTGTTGGCATACAAACTATTTATTGCAACTGCTAATTTATGTGTGTATAAAAAATATTGCACATCGAAATAAAACTATGCATACTTCTATTTGCAAACAATTGTGCATATAATATATGCACATATTTTGGTAAATTTTATTGCGATCCCTAATAATAGCAGAAAAATTATGTATTGTTTCTTGTAATATTTTCTTAAAAATATGAATGGTTTTGACATAGCCAATCTGAAATCTTGTTTTTTAGATTAATGTCACCATCTCGTGTATATGTCGTAAGTGTTTTGTTACCCTTTTTATAGTTGCCTATTCTAATTTTATTTTCAAATATGAAATCTTTTTTGTGTTCCAAATTCTAAAACTCACCACAAAGAACTGTGTCCCTTTGAATAATTTAACGAATATTTGCTTAAAACAAGGAATATGCAAAGTAGACACGTCCGTAATAAATCCAACGAAATTCAAACTAGTTTTCACACGGTTAACAAGTTCTCATGTAAATATATTACATTTTAATAACGCACTTGCTACACAAGATTTAATTAAACTGGGAAAGCTCCGAATTTTAGCTCCAGATACCGTTTCAAGTAATGTTTTACCACCGCATTTAGTATACATTGAGAGTTGTCACACGAAACATAAAGGACTTTTCACTTACAATTTATAAACAGATATGCCAGAAAATTATCACAAAGTATACTACGTGCTTTAGGAGAAATTTATGTTGCAATACTTTATATTCAGTGACATATACGTAGATAAATCTATCAAGAAATCGCATTGGTAATGTAAACATCGGACATTATACTGGGTTGACCACTCAAAAGGTGCACTCTGATATTTGGCAATAGTTCCGAACCTCCTTCGATTTGGTGCGTTGAATGACGTTAATAAATCCCTATCCTACCGAACTACTACGTGTGCTGATCGTTATCCTACTATCCGACGCGTTGGGTCGGATACTTCCTTCCTTAGAAATATACACAGTAGCCAGTGTGTTTGTTTATTCCCTCTGAAATGGTTTAGTAGAGAATGTTTAACTTTATCGTCAAGTAGTTTGATTATTTTGCTTTAAATTTCAATCAAAGAATCAGAAAAATTGGAGGATATTAGAAAAAATTGTAAGGAGACACGACAAAATAGGAGAATCACAACAAATTGAGTTCAGTGACTGTAAAAGGCAATTTATTCAATCACTAATATGTTTATAAGGAAACTTTTTAGACTCGTAATGCTCCGCCGTTATACCGGAGAGAGAAAAGCTTAAAATGTTAATACAACAGTATTGCTTCCATCTCTCTCTGGTTGTTTCCCCATTACTGAGTATCGTGATTTCTTCCAATATTCCCAACAATGCTTCTCCATTGGCCTCTATCTTCAGCTGCTCTAAGAGCTTCGCAGAATGAGTTTCCAGCTGAATGCGTTATTTGGTCAGACCATCTAGTTGGTGATCGTGCTCTTGATCTTCTCCCCGGAACGTTTCCAGAAACAAGTAATCTCTCCAAACTGTCGTCACCTCTGCGAACCACGTGACCAAAGAATTGCAGAATTCGTTGCAGACATATTGTGGACAGCCTTTTTTTAATATTGAGTTGGTTTAGAATGAAAACGTTTGTCCTATTGTATGCGCAGCATTCTTCTCCAGCACCACATCTCAAAAGCATCAATTTTTTTGCGCTCGCATGCGCAAAGAGTCCAGGTCTCTGCTCGGTATAGAAATATTGAGAATACAAAGGCATTCACCAGTCTCATCTTGATATTTTGAGAGGTAGTTCTGTCTCTCCAAACTTTAGTTAGGCCACTCATCGCATTTTTTGCCATACCAATACGTCTCCGAACTTCTGCTTCACAGTTACCATCGTTAGTTATACTAGACCCGAGATATACAAAGGTGTTTACTATCTGGTATTCCTGTAACATGTTAGTCAGTTGAATAGTGTCGAATCTGTCGGCCACCATTATTTTTGTCTTAGCTTTATTGACTTTTAAACCAACTTTATTGCTTTCAAACTCAACTCTTCGCAGAAGATCAAACATTTCTTGCTCATTTGCTGCTATAAGTGTAGTGTCATCAGCAAACCTTAAATTGGAGATTTTCCTACCAGCTACTGTTACTCCACCGGTCCATCCTTCTAAAACCATCCTCATGACATGTTTACCATAAATGTTAAATAAGTCAGGTGACAACACACATCCTTGTCTAACACGTCTCTCGGTCTTTAATTAGTTTGAGAACTTCTGATCTCGTCGTACTGTCGCTATATTAGACTGGCACAGATTTTTAATAAGTGTCACCAGGTGCATTGGTGCGCCCATTTCTATTAAAATTGACCACAGATTTATCCAGCTTACACAATCAAATGCATTTTGGTAGTCAACGAAGCATATAATCATAGGTACTTGAAATTCTCTAGACTTTTCAATGAGTTGTCTCAGGTTCAGGATTTGTTCCCTTATACCTTTAGCCTTTACAAACCCCACTTGTTCCTGAGGTATTTGGTGATGTTGATAGGTTTTAATCTGTTTTTGATGATATGCAACCAAATTTTACTAGCATGTGTTAGTGACAGTGTGCAATAGTTTTCACATCTGGTAGTAGTTCTTTTTTCATATAGTGGGATATAAATTGAGGTACACCAATCAGATGGCCATTTTCCTGAATTCCAAACAGCGACGCAGATGGAATGGATGATATGTAACCCTTTGTCACCTAGTAACTGTAGTATTTCATATGGTATTGAAGCAATGCCAATTGCTTCCATCAGCAAGGTCAAATGCAATATTAAGAAATGTGCTGGCAAATAAGTCGCAAATATATTCCCATAAATGTAAGTGAGATTCGGCTATTAGCGCACACCTAAGGCAAATTCAGGATTTTGCAAAAACTTTCAAAATTAGTTTTAAGGGCATAACAGGTATATTGGTAGAGACCGAATTCAATGAATGGTTGAATATTAGAACAATGAAGGTCGAAATTTCCAATTAGTATAACGCTCACAGTTACCTGACCTATTCTGCTAAGGGTGCACATATGTCGAATAACTGTGCGCAATAATAGAACTTGTGCAGTCACTCGAGCGCTTTGGGGACCTATTGGGTTGTGATTATTAGGCCCTAAAACCAAAAAAAGTTAATAAAAATTTTCCATTTTAGCGGGCGCTTGCCATTTTTTAATTTAATTTTCCATTTCCATTAATCGTTTTTTCCGAATATAGCGCCATCTATCCATAATTCGAAAAAATGTTTCGAATAAAAGTTGCTTATTTTTATGCAGAGAATTCAAATCTGCGATAAAAAATGGGGGCTCCCATTTAAGATTTTAAAGTAACCCCCTACCCCACCTCCGTGGGGGGTCGTGTTTGGTACCATTCGATATATTTTTCAAAAATATTAAATAAGTGTATTTCGCAGTTTTTCGATCTGATGTTTATTTTGCTAAATATCGCGGGATTTGTATTTAAAATTTAAAATTTACCCCCCACCCCTCTCTGCGAGGGGTCGTGTTTGATATCTGTCGATAGATTTTTGAAAAATATTGAACATGTAGTTTTTAGTTTTTCGATCTGACCTTCATTTCGCGAAATATTCGCCTTTTTCTTGTGAATCTTTGTGACTCACCAATTCCCTTACGCTCCGCTCAAATCGTCAGATTTTTTAAATATACACTGTTTTGCATGTACTTAACTTACCTTATCTTAATCTGACAATTTCGAGTATTTTTAGGGATAGATTTTTTTTTCGGGCCCCCCTAAACGAACTCCCTTGTGTTAAGAGCCAATATATGGCAGAGGTACATCTGTAGGGTACCACGTTTCTCCCCATATGATAATCTTACGCGCTTGAGTAACTGCAAAAATCCCCGCTTGGGCTCCCCTACCATTAAAGGAACAAGCAAATATACAGAAAAAAGATAAGAAATCAAGTTACAGATATATAAAAAATCTGAGCATCGCAGAAGTCACAAATATATCCTTCCTGACTATCCTCTCTTGTACACATGGCATGAGCCCATTGTCAACATCTGCATTGTCATCATCTGCTACCATACTGCCACGTAATAAACAGAAGTCATCTTCGTCTGACATCATCATCGCACAGTTCCTTTTTTGAAATATCTTCGGAGCTAATGTCTTCAAAAATCTTCCTTTTGTACGTTTTTTTCAATTTCGTGATTTTCTCTTTGACCCTTTGTCTATCTTGACGCTTGTTTAAACGATTTTTCGTTTCGATTTTCCAAAAAGCTACTGCTGCATATACTAGAAACTGCAGCATCATTATTTCTTGTATTTATTATACCCTGTTGGCTAATGGTGCGTAATGCGCACCCTTAGACGACCTTCCACTTCACCACATAAGGGAGCGTTCGAGTATTACGTAACGCAGTTTTTGAAGATTTTTGACCCCCCTCCCCCCCATGTAACGCACCGTAACGTTTTTCTGTACCCCCTCCCACTACATAAACGTTACGTAACACCCAAGTGACCAGTTGTTGCGAAAAGTACTAGAAACTCGGTAAAATAGCTTTGTCATTGTGTTAATCGCATTTGAGGTAATAACTTACAATAAACTAACAATAAATAATAAACTTACAATAGCAATATTTTATTACTAATTTTACATTTACATTTTACATTTTCCCTACTTGGCCCCAACCTTACATAAATTTTTGGCTTCACCTTCTATTGTTCTTCTCATGCATTCTTATTATTCTATTTTACCTTTTTTTAATAAAATCTTAAAACAAAAAACATATTATTTATTATTTCAACATTTTATTTAAAATAAAATCGTATTCTGAAGAAAAATTAACATTAAAGTCAGAGGTAGCTAGAAACACAGGTGGTAGGTAAGTAAAAAACAATTCAATAATAATTACAGTTACTGCTCCTCTGTCCATTTGTTTGTTAGCCACGCACACTCAAAAAAATTTAGTTCGTAATATTGATTAACAGTGATTATTGAATGGTATTTCGTTGTCACAACAATTTAATTTGTTGTTTCAACGAACTTTTAGACATTGACGAATGTACTTGGTTATTGTCACAATGATTGAATAATAATTGTGAGAATAACTAGAGTACATTAATCAATAACACTCAATTTATTCAGCCAATAACTTAGTTCCGTATATTTAATAATTACTGTTAATAATTGTGGCAGCAACTCACGTTCTTGATTTCGTAGATGACAAGCAATTACCTTGGTTTATCGTGACAACGTACAGATTTCATTAAAACAATGTACAAAAGTTGTTAATATAGAGTAATATATGATTATTGAATAGATGTACACTGATTGTTGTGCCAAAGAATGCATTAATCAATCTACTACTGCCTTTAATTCCCACAATCAATGCGTTAATTGTGACAATAATCGTGGTTGTTGAGACAATAAATGTTTTGCTTGACCATTTGAAATGTAACGGCTTTTCCTTATCGTGATACCCCTAGCTTCTCTGTGTTACCATTGTTTAAAAAAGAGTTCTTTGTTAAACAATGCTGTTACCTCTACCGAAGTGCCGAATAATAATTTTGCATTTTGTTTCCAAGTGTAGTCCGTAGTAGAAGGAAGATAAGGATAAGATATTACTTATTTTTTATATTTGAATAAAAGTAAGTTTTTTGTGATAAGGTAAATACGGGAGAACATTCTAATTAATAATAAACTTGTCAGTGTCTTATGTTTGTAAGTGTTTACTTTTAATATTGTCTTGTGATGTTATTTATAAGATGAACTGAAAATGAATTTTCGAATCCTGAATGAAAAAAATAATTAGCATTCTTGAAAATTTAAACGCAGAATAAAATATTACAGTATTATCGAGGGTCTGACGTCCCTGAGAACTTCTATAATGATTATTTTAATAAGTCATAGGGGTGAAAAAGAGAAAATTTAGTATGACTTTTTTATTTCAAATATACTATTCAAAAGAAACTTTTTGTTTATTCTAAGGGACTTTCAGCCCTCAGTAATAATGTAGTCTTTTATTCTGCGGTTAAATTTTTCAAAAATACATATTAGTTTTCTCAGGATTCCAAAAAAATGAATGCGTTTAAAAATAATTCGATCGAAATTTTGCCCCTGCGCTCTCAAAAATGATTAAAGTGTTATACATTTTTGAAATCACCATTTCAAACACTTTTAAATGAGCTGTCACATGATGTACTTTCCCATTAAAAAAAATCAAAGTTACGCCTGTCACCTGAAGAGGGATCGTGCAAAGTTCGAAACATTGATGTTATAATATACTTTGATAATTTTAAAAATCGACTTGTCTCAGCGTTTTGCTTATGTGCTAAAAATAAATAAGTTAATAAAGGGGGAGGGGAGTGTAACACTTACTCCAGTGCACTGTATAAGCGATATAATAATTATGAGAAATCACACAGTGTAAAGGGTGGGGGGGAGTGTAACACTTATTCCAGTGCACTGTATAAGCGATATAATAGTTATGAGAAATCACACAGCGTAAAGTCCTAAAGGTTAAGGATAAAAAAGGGGATTTAAAAAATTATTATTAATGTAAGAATAACCGTATTTATTGTACCAATGAACGGAATTAATTGTAACAATAAACGGAAATAATTGTAGAAATAAACGAAATACGTTAGGAGAAATGTTACAGGAGAAAAAACACTGTTATTGGCACAACGAATGGTCTTCGTCGGTCAATTAACGACGTTGTTGTTTCAATAAATAGTGTTCGTTGACTCAATGAACAGAGTTCGTAATATCAATAAAGTGAGATTATGGTATACATAATGAATGTTCGTCCATTCAATAAACGTAATACATTGGCTCAACTAACGAAAATAATGAATTGATGAACATCGCTTTGTTGTGCCAATAAAACCAAGAATTGGACAAATTTTAAGAATTACGTTTGTTGTCTGAATTAACATTTTTATTGATATTACGTACCTTTTTCGTTGAGTGCAGACTCTTTCATCACAGACATCCGGAGAGCAGAGGAAGTGGGTTCTGGAAGTCTAGAATTAATAAGCCACTTGCATTAACTTCGTCTTTTTGGAGCCAATCGGCATCTTAAGATGATTATCATTTCAGCCCAGCGCACAATGCAGAGAAGCTCATTTGCCCTTTTGGCACCAAGTCGCTGTGGTCGTACCCTACTTTCACAACGTTCTTGTGTAGTCTTGCTATGCACGTAATGACTGTGCATAAGCAAATTTTTGTGAGATGTGAAATAGATCCCAAAGTTGTACATATTCTTTTCTTCAGCTTGCTTTGTACTGATGGACAAAAGAAATCGTAAGGCATCTTCTTAAACTCTTATAGTGGAGGCGAGAGATCAATGGATAACCACCCAAGAAGTAGTGAAAACTTGCATGATCCTTTGTCCGATTGGCTAGGTACTATGAGCCTGCTTAGGGTTTGAAAGATTGGGCAGGGTGGCGGCAGAAAACTCGGAAAACAGGTTTTAATGCACTCCTCGAACGAGAACAGCAGGATTCGCCCGCGCATTTAATTACTTGCAAGGAATATTGTGATTTACGGACATGAGTGCTGTACCATACCAGACTAGGTTCTGCTGCAGCTTCCAGGCTATCTTCAGGCTTGGGCGTCCAGGTTATACTTTTTAAAGTGTTGAATGGCAAAGTTCTTGACTTTTCGATAACATGGGTTTTCCTATGGCCCCACTGGTATCACGGTGTTAGATTATGTCATCATAAAGAGTTTGAATGTAGAAAGTTTGAATCAGAGACGTGTTTCAGAAAAAGGTAACACTGTCTCTAGCATAGGTAAAAAACTGAAAAATAATAATTGGGTTTGATTAGTAAAAATTTTTGCATAACGAATAGTATACAATGCTGCCAGTAGTTTGGGCAAAATCGTAAAAAATGTGTAAAACTTTTTGTTCTTCGACCCCATGTATCGTGAAAACGCATGCCGTTACAAAAATTTTTTACAAAGCAAACCCCAATCATTTTCAGTTTTTCACCTATCCTAGAGATAATATTACCTTTTTCTGAAACACCCTGTATATATAGGAAGGCACTTATGGAATAAAATTATTTCTGCCCTTGTTTTAAACAAAATTAAAAAACGCTGAGACCCGTAGATTTTTATATATAAATGTGAGCTTTTTAAACATAAATTTAAATGTACAGGGTGATTCATGCAAACTTACCATAGTCCATAAACTTTGTTTTTAATGGAACACCCTGTATATTTTTATATGGTTAGAATCTCATTAACAACCTGATTTCATGGTCTACTATTATGAATAATACAGGGTGATCATTTAAAATTATAATGTATGGAAACCACTTATAGAATAAAATTGTTTGTCATTATTTTAGAAAATTATAAAAACGCAAGGATACGTCAACTTTTAAATTCAACTATGGACTGTTTAATTATAAATTTGAATATACATCGTAATTCACGCAAATCTAGCTTAGCCCATTATCTTTAATTTTAATTTAACACCCTGCATATTTTTGTTTTTAAAAGCTACTTAACAACCTTATCTCAAAAATGTGTATTATGTAGCGTGTATTATATTACTCTGGGCTAATTAGCAAAATTCATGGAAAAGTTATTTACCAGCAATTTTATTGCTGCAATCGAATTATAAGATCCTATAATTAATAATATAGGTATGCAAAGTCCGCAGATAGTGTGCTACTTTTTTTATAAACAAAATGGCGCCGACAAATCGTATTTTTTTTAATTATTGCTCTATAACTTCGAAGATTTTAACTTTACAACCAAAACAGCTTAATAAAAATTCACCGCAATTAAATTCTGCATAGAGATATGTTTTTCACGATTTGCTTCGACGAAAATTTTCCTCGGAAAATGCGGGTTTTCCTAACAAAAACTCTAATTTTCAAATAAAGTTTTAGGTAAGTAATTATTAATTAATAATTAAATAACTTAGTAACATCAAAGCTTTTTTGGTATAGATTGTAATTCCAGAAGCCGGTGAAAATTAAACCAATATTTTAGCAACAACTCAATTGTTAATTAACAAATTACGATCGCAATAATAAACAAAATAATCATGATACATTGATCAAACTTATAAAGATTATAAAGATGAGATGCTTATTTAATACTTTATTGACAAAATATAAATTTTTCTTTTTTTTGCATAATCTTTAAATTTGGAAAAAAAATAGTTATAATACGCTGGTCTAATTAGTAAAATGCAAAGAAAGGTTATTTACCAGCAATTTTATTGCTGAAATCGAATTATAGGATCCTATATATTATTAATATAGGTATGCAAAGTCCGCATATAGTGTGATACTTTTTTTATAAACAAAATGGCGCCGACAAATCTTATTTTTTTCAATTATTACTCTATAACTCCGAAGATTTTAACTTTACACCAAAAACACTCAAATAAAAATTCACCCCAGTTTAATTCTGCATAGAGACATGTTTTTCCCTATTTGCTCCGACGAAAATTTACCTCGGAAATGTGGGTTTTCCCAACAAATCTCGAATTTTCAAATTAATTTTTTGGGCCAGTAATTATTTATGAATATTTATATAGCTTGGTGAAATAAAAGCTTTCTTGTTATAGATTATAAATTCAGAAGCCGGTGAAAATGAAACGAATATTTTAGCAACAATTCAATTGTTAATTAACAATTTACAGTCGCAATAACAACCAAAATAATCATGAGACATTGATCAAACTTAGAAAGATTATAAAGGTGTGATGCCTATTTAATATTTTGTCGACAAAATATAAATTTTTCATTTTTTGCATAATCTTTAAATGTTTAAAAAAATTTGTTATAAACAAATTAACATTTCTCAGAAATTGTTCATTATATTCTAATTTAAAAAATACTTAAAATGCGTATTTCATAGGTCTTGAAAATGAATGCTTTAAAAAAATTTTCCAACCATTTGCAAAAAAGTTATGAAACAGCAAAATAAATATACGAAATCTCCGTTGTTTATAATTAGTTTTAATTGTTTCAAAGCTTAAAAGTGAGTCTATGGTACAACCTAATTACTCACAAAGAATGTCAAAAATTACTGCAATGGTTATATTTTAATCAAAGATTAAAAACACTTTTTTTTGTAATTTTTAGCGCAAACGTAGGCCTGATACAGAGTCGGAGCTAAAATGTTCACTCGAAGCGACTGACACGCAGCATGCATTATTTATTAAAAGTGTACATCACGCGGCCGGTCGTCGCTCCGACTGAAAATGTTAGCTACAGTACTGTGTTACTCTACTTTCGCGCGTGTAAATTACAAAAAAATATATTTATAATCTTTAATTAAAATATAACTATTAAACTGATAATCGATATTTTTTTGTAAATAATTAGCTTGTACTTTAGACTCACTTCTACACTTTGAAAGAATTAAAAAAAAAGTATAAACACAGTAGTAATCGTATGATTACTTTGCTGTTTCATAACTTTTTCACAAATGGTTGCAAAAAAGTTTTAAAGCATTCATTTTAAAGATATTTAAATTGCCCATTTTAGCTATTTTTTTAAATTATAATATAATAAAAACTTTCTGAGAAACGTTAATTTGTTTATAACTATTTTTTTTAAACATTTAAAGATTATGCAAAAAAATAAAAAATTCATATTTTGTCGACAAAATATTAAATAGGCATCTCATCTTTATAAGATTTCAAAGCTTGATCAGTGTATCATAATTATTTTGGTTATTATTGCGACCGTAAATTATTAATTTACAATTGAATTGTCGCTAAAATATTCGTTTAATTTTCATCAGCTTCTGGAACTTTAATCTAAACCAAAAAGGCTTTTTCCGCAAATCGCCAGGAAATTTTGACATTCCTGTCAAAATTTCTTGAAGAAAAAGTCAGGACTTCCTTACTGTAAGGAAATGTCATTTCCTTACTGTAAGGAAATGATATTTCCGTACAGTTGTTAGTGTTAAATTTATAAGCGTCAAGTTTGACAATTCAACCTCAATACGTTTCCATAGTAACCCAAGTAATTTTATTAGGAATTTCAAAGCACCATTTATTTGGGAATAAAATTATCGCGTTTTTTTTTTTTAAATCAATCAATATCTGTCGAATTTTAAACGATTTGCGGAAAAATAGTATGTTTACCTCGTAGGAAAAGCCACATTCCTGGACTCTGTGTTGCTAAGTCTCGGCTTGCGCCTCGACTTAGCAATCTTCACAGTCGTCCAGGAATGTTAAGCTTTTCCTACCCGGTAAACAATGTACTATTGAGTCACCAAATTATTTAATTATTGGTAGATAATTACTTATCTAAAACTTTATTTGAAAATTAAAGATTTTGTTGGGAAAACCCGCATTTTTCGAGGAAAATTTTCGTCGCAGCAGATCGAAAAACGCGTCTCTATGCAGAATTTAATCACGGTGAATTTCCATTTGGGTGTTTTTGTTGTAAAGTTAAAATCTTCGGAGTTATAGAGCAATAATTGAAAAAAACACGATTTTCGTGCGCCATTTTGTTTATAAAAAAAGTAGCACACTATCTGAGGACTTTGCATACCTATATTATTAATATATAGGATCTTATAATTCGATTCCAGCAATAAAATTGCTGGTAAATAACTTTTCCCAAAAATGGCCTATTCTCCGATAATCAGCCCAGACTCTATAAATAATACAATAATTTAAGCAGAAATTTTGAAATTATCTATAATTTTCGTCAAGATATTAAGCACATAAAACTTTGAAATTAATAATTGAGGAATCACACTCTAAATAAAGGTATTATTTTTTAAGATACCTATCAATTTTCTAAATTAGTAGCAATATAGTGGGTTTTGTAATTTAAGGTTTCTTATTTATTTAAAGTTTTTAAATAATTTTAAAATTTTTGTATTTAAAACAGTATTGTGCAGAAAACGAGAATTTATGGGCATCAAAGAACGAGTACCTACACATGATTTATGACATCTCTCTCACAACTAATTCGAGACAAATATCCCATTTGCTATATCTTGTCGTCATCTTTTGTTCTGGAGGAAGGTCCAGCTTATTACAAACACATGTACTGTGTTTGTTCTGGTTACAAATTTTAAAGTTTTTTTCACTTGAGTACTATTTTTCTATAGTAGCAGGTCGGAACACGAGCGGAGCGTGAGGGGGTAATATAATACAATCCAGGGGTTCTCCGTAAAACATAAACGAAAGTTGCCAGGTTGGGAGATTTTGATTCCGTATTTTTATTTTAGTTAAAAAACAATGTTACGTAACGCGCTGTTCGAACCCCCCTCCCTCATGTAACGCGCCGTAAAGTTATGCAAGTCCCCCCTCCCCCCAAGGTGCGTTACGTAAGACTTGAACGCTCCCTAAGAGAAGATTGAATAAAAACAAAAAAGAATTAGGCAAAACTAATTATCATCATCATCATGGCTTATTCACTCCTGGCGGAGTGTTTGCCGCCCATATGGGCTCTCTGATTCATTTATTGCGGAGAATCGGTCCGCTGTTGCCTTTTTTATTATAGCAGCGTGTGTGACTTGGCCCTGTCTACAATCTTCCTCCATTTTTTTCGGTCCTTACAGCGCTCCTTACAATTGTAGATTCTCAGGTTCTTTATGTCTCCTAGGACTTGATCTCTCCATCTTGTTTTGGGCCTTCCCTTTGTTCTCTTTGTTGTTGGTCTCCAGGCAGCTATTTTCTTTAGCGTAGAGTCTGGGTTGGCTCTTTCTCTGTGTCCCAGCCACATGAGCCTTTGCGCTTTCACGAACTTGATTATGTCTTCACCCTGGATGTCTTCTTTAATTTCTTCATTGGTTAATCTTCTAAATTCGCCTACACTTATCCTCATCGGTCCCATTATTCGTCGAATTATCTTTCTCTCTAAGATTTCTAACCTAATTTCATCTTTTTGTGTTAGGCACATCGTCTTTGCACCATAGGTGATCACTGGCCTGATTGCAGTCTTGTAAATTTTTAATTTGGTTGTCTTTCAAGAACTTTTGGTAGTTCTAGTAGGTTTTATTACCCTGTAGGATGCGTTCATTTATTTCATCCGTTCTATCATTTCTTCCATTTACCATCACTCCCATAAGTATTTGAAACGGTGTACTATTTCAAATGTATATGCACCAAGCTTAATTTCTTTCTCGATGTTCGTATTCTCTCTTGAGCACTTGTTCGTTTTGCTTTGGTTTATTATTAGCCCTCTCTTCTTTGCTTCTTGATCTAGTATTAGTATTATATTCTGCATGGTTTTTAAATCTCTAGTCACCAGTGCAATATCATCTGCATACGCTATCAGTTGGGCTGAAGATTCAATAATAGTTCCCATAATTTTGGCTGCTCTTACTACCCCCTCTATGGAAATGTTAAATAATGTTGTTGACCGGGAGTCTCCTTGTCTAACACCTACCTCCATTTGTACTTCATCTGACGGGCCTTCCCTTGTTAAGATTGGTGCATTGGATTCCTTCATCATCATTTTCGTGAGGCTTACTAGTTTTTCTTGAATGCCTAGTTGATTCATATCATTAATTAGCTCCTCCCTTATTACACTGTCAAAGACTTGCTTGTAGTCAATAAACAATATATGTAAATCTATTCCGTGCTCGTAACTTTTTTCGACGATTTGCGTTACAATGTGCATTGCATCTATTGTTGACTTACCTTCTCTGAATCCATGTTGGTATTCATCTATTTTTGTTGTCGTTTCTTTTTCTACTCTTTGTCTGATCAAATTAGTTAATATTTTGTACATTGTATTTAATAGCCCGATTCTTCTGTAGTTAGTGCATTTCGTCTTGTCGCCTTTTTAGGGATTGGTGTTATCAGACGGCAATTCCAGTCGTTCGGCAAGCGTTCTTCTTCCCATATTCGTTCTATCAGCTTGTGGATTCTGTGGGCTAGTTCCTCTCCTCCTTTCTTGAAGAACTCATTTATAATGTCGTCTGGTCCTGCTGCTTTCCTTGTCTTTAATCTGTTTATGGTTGCCAATACTTCGCTGTATGAGGGAGCCTCTGATTGTTCTTCATTCCTATCTTCTGTTTCTTCTTCATTTTCTGCATTTTCAGCATCGTCTTTCTTTTTGAACAATTCTCTATAGTGTGCAAAGCTAACTATACCATTCTGTAAAATGGTAAATAAATACCTTTAACTTTTTAAACAATATTCCTGTTAAGAAAAAACTAATTGGTCAAAACGGCAGTCTTACAGTCTTTTCGGTCTTTTCCAAATTAAAAAACTAATTGCTTATTTTCTCAGACACACAAACAACAACATACCACGCGAAAACATGTAAACGATAACTGCCAACCGGTAAAGTATCTTCCCTCGTTCGTTTGTATGGGGTACATCTGGCAGTTGCTAATAGATGACGCGACGATATGGTTTTTATAATTTTATTAAATAGGAGATTAGGAAAAATGATGCGCACAATTACCCGACGCGCATCATTAGCCGACTCTCCCCTAAACACTTCTTCATTCTTCAAAGTTCAGGTTTTTATTAATCACTTGAATAATCAAATTTTTAAAGCTACTTTGATTAATAATGAGAAACTACATTAATATGACAACGCGTTTGGAAAAAGCATTTTATCTGAAATAAAAATAAGATCGACTATTGACATTTTGATTTAATAACCGATATGATTCTGGATGCCGGTGTCGCATAGACGACTACCGACGTGACTCCAATGAAAACCGATCGGTCACCGTCAAAATACTGCTTTCGCTGTATTGAGAAAACTGGCCGACACTTCTCTGATATGTGAATTTAGTTGATTTATTCAGACACTTAAAACGTCGCTGGTCTGTAATATATTATACAGTGTACACTTTGTACAGAATACTTAAAATTTGATGTATTCTGTACAGTTCACATTTTTTAGTTAATATCTAATTGTTTCCGTTTAGTTTTAATGTGCCTTTTCCATGTGAGTTTTTTATTCAGAAGCAATCACAAGTATTAGTTAACTGGTTTTATGAGAATCTGGTATACTAAACACTAGTTAACAGTATCACGCGCACGCGTATTTAAGTCCGGTCTTGGAAATATACCTACAGAAATAGTCAATAGATATACAGCATATAAAAAAGGCTCACTAGATTTTCGAGCAGATGTACAGAATTCTTTTTATTTTTTCTACCTTCAAAATATATGTACCTACATACATCCACACATGAATGATGTGAGTTGTGAGCATGCACCTATCAACATGTCCACTATCGATCTGTTTTCCTATATCCCACAAAATAGTATGATACAATTGATCCAAAAGATGGCATAACCCAGACATCCAATGTGAAAGTTATCCTTCAACACCAAATAATTGTTCTACATGGTCCACATAATGTTCAGAAAAAAGTCACACTATTTTGAGCGTAGGGTTTGGGGGGAGAGGGGGGAGAAATCGATAAACTCGTAGTTTTTCGTCAATATTTCTAAATCTATGCGGTTTAGCATGAAAAACTGTCTATACAAAAATGTTCTACATTAAATTTGAAATAAACGAGGCCCTATGTTTAATCCTTCTAAAATGAACGGTTACAATGTTACGGGGGTAGTAGAGTATAATTGGTGCAAAAAAAGGCGTAACCCAGACATCCAAAGTAAAAGTTTTCCTTTAACACCAAATTTTTCTATATGGTCCACATATTGTTCAGTAAAAAGTGACACCATTTTGACCTTCCGGTTTGGGGGGGGGGGGATGGTGGAGAAGTCGGTCAATTAGTAGTTTTTTTACGTTTTTCGTCAATATTTCTAAAACTATGCTTTAGCGTAAACAATGTTCTATACAAAAATGTTCAACATAAAATTTAAAACAAAAAAGGTCCTACACGTAATTGTTATAAAATCATTGGATCCAAAGTTACGGAGGGTGAAAAGTGGAGGTTTTCGATACGTTTTATATTTTTGTGCAATTGATGATGATTTTGGGTGGTGAGGTTGACGTTTCTTCAGGGGCTTATCACTAACATACCATCGCCCACTGAAATAGCAAATTTTGTTTACAAAACACAATCCTGTTAAAGAAGATTTCTTTCATCAGTAATAATATTATAAATTGCCAAATAATATAAAAAGTATCGAAAACCTCCTCTTCTTACCCTCCGTAACTGTGGAACCGTTGATTTTATAACAATAATTATGTATAGGACCTTTTTTGTTTTAAATTTTATGTAGAACATTTTTGTATAGAACATTATTTATGCTAAAGCATAGTTTTATAAATATTGACGAAACACGCAAAGCAACTACTAATTTACCGACTTCTCCCACATCTTCCCTCCAAACCGGACGCTCAAAATGGTGTAACTTTTTACTGAACAATATGTGGACCATATAGAACGATTTGGTATTGGGGGAAAACTTTTACTTTGGATGTCTGGGTTAGGCTTTTTTTGGACCAATTATACTATACTACCTCCGTAACTTTGGAACCGTTCATTTTAGAAGGATTATGATTATCATCTTTTTTATTTAAAATTTAATGTAGAACATTTTTATATAACAGATTGTTCATGCTAAGCCGCGTAGTTTTAGAAATATTCACGAAAAACCTAAAAAACTAAGAATTTCTCCCCCCTCTCAGACTTTTTACTGAACATTATGTGGACCATATAGAACAATTTGGTGTTGGCGGATAACTGTCTGGGTTTAGGTCTAGGTATACCATACTTAAACGGTAGTTCTCTCTAGTGGCGCACATACCCCTACATACACGCGACGATTTAGATTCTGTCTACCAGACTGAATTGAAAAATATGGGTCTCAAATACTATCTTGAAGTTTATGAAAAGACCCGCTAATTTATATGTCATCCATCCATTTTGGTTCAAGGATGGCAACGAACTTACTGAAAGTGTGGAGATCAAAATAAGTGTCCGATAGGGGTGTATCTTATAACCACTCCTATTCAATATTTTTATTCCAAGGAAATTAAGTATTAAGTTCCAAAAAAAAAATTATAGAACAATTTTTGCTTAAAATTAGGTTCTCTACCCACTTCTGTAATTATTTTTACCAAAAAATTTTCCACTCACGAGAAGGAGTGGTAACCACCCCCAAGATAATAAGCGTCATAGTCTATAGTCTATAGGGTAGACTTTTAATAAGGAGATAAGTAGAGGCTATTCCCAAAATTTCATTAAAATCCATGCAGTAGGATAGACTTCGGAGGTAAGTAATAACTTGTTCTTGCTCTGATTAACTGACTTATTGTGGGGGGTTTAACTTCAAATTTATTCAATCATTTATTCGATCAATTTCGGCAATGACAACTTTTTTGTAAAAATTTATGGTTTTTGGATTACTTATGAAATACCTCTTTCAAACATGCATTTTTTTCCGAAAAATTAAACCCTTTGATGTAATAACTAAAAGAGTATAACAAACTTTATTTAGAACACGCACACACCACACACACATGCTCGTATCAACCCCAACCCCTGGGGACATGTGTGTTCCAATGGAAAAGTGGGACCCACAGGTCCAAAGTTCAAACCGGTCACACCCGTAATGGAGTGGTACCTATCTGACCCCCACGGTGTACCATCACCCCTCCCCATCGAAGGACATACCGAATGGGGAGGCGTTGCACTTAACGTTACTTTGGATGCCCTAGATAATGGGACATCGTCTGTATTACTTCATGTGGTTAAGTTACCTGACTTTAGGGGGAGCTTTTCTCCCTTTTAATGACTTACAATCGGACAAGCGAGAGCTGGCGGGTGACCTTCTGGTTAGGGTGGTTCGAAAAAAACTTTTTTGTTTATTTCAGATCGCTATAGTGCGCAAAAGTTGCCATTGGTATTGACTTGAAAAAAGCACTAATTATTATTTTTTTATTATTTTGTCTTCCGGTAGCGCAATGCCATCGAAGTTAGCAAAAATTGTGAAAAACCTTAATTTTTCATATATTTTTTTAACCGGCCAGATGCTTTTAATTGCGTCCCTATACCATGAATTAACTACTAAAAGTATGTAAAATCAATATAAATGCACTTACTATACATTTTTTTTTCATATCTTCCGGTCGCGCAGCATAATAAAAATGAGTACAATTAGTAGTTTTTGCAAAATTGCAAAGTTTGACTGTTTGGTACAATTTAATAATACGACTTTTAGAGATGGTATAGTTTAATTCAATTACAATAATATATTTAAAATCCAAGCATATAAGATAAATTTTGATATTCAAGTGGAATTCGGTCCCGCAGCTTCGTCAAAAACAGCAGACTACCGAGAGGCGAGGCGAAAGTGACGAATGCCAGCGAAGCGCGCGCTGCCACAAATAAAGATACATGTGGGAATATCTCTACAATGGAGTATTTGTCTTCTCCATTACAACGAACTGCCATTTCACCACCTTGTCCAACACTTAGATGAAAATACAACAGGCCCAATAGGACATTCCGGACCAATTGGAATGACCCTACCTGATTGTGAAAGACTACCATTTATTGATTTTAATCCTATTGATTGTGAGATTTCAAAAGTTGACAAGTGTATTCTTAGCAAGCACCAATAATTGTACTTGCTTGAGATATCAGAACTCATTAAGTCAGGACATTGTTCACAAGACTTTGTAGTGGGTACCTGATCCTAGCCCAACGTCACATTCAAGATGGCTTACTACTGCAAACCGAGTTTTGCGTTTCTACATCAGTGTGTCCAACCCTTCTGAAAATCTGAGAGAGATTGTCACATTCATTCTCAAATGTTATAATATGCCTATGTGGTTTTCCACAAAAATAAACCACAAATTCACAGATGGGCCTAGACATGATTACAAAATCATTGAATCTACAAGGTACTTACCAGAAGAGCTTCTTCAAGTAGTTGATCCCGTTTTACAACGGAACGCTTACTTTGTCCATCCCGAAAATTTACTTTTGGCTATGGCAACTCATGACAGAAACCATATACGAGAGCTGGGCTTTAGGCATATCATGAAGGAAAAGCAAGCAATATCTGAAAGTGACTCTATCAGAATCTTTAAACCACCAAACTTAAACTTTGAAGCTAAATAGTATTAGGAAATTATCAAATGGAACACCAGTACACTGACTCCCGTCTACTGCTAAGAACATTGAATAGTTAATAGATAAAACATTATGTGAGCAATAAATTCAAGCCTGTTATAAGTATAGATACTTTGCCATGCCATACACAGACAGTTGAAAGATGCGTTAAGCTAATGACCGAAGCTTCAAGTAAAGTGTGTGGACACAGTTCCAGAGACGGCTATATTCGGCTAATCGGTCCGGATATCCTATATTGCCTGTTGTATTTCCATCTAAGTGTTGGAAAATGTGGCGGAATGGCAGTTCGTTGTAATGGAGAAGACAAATACTCCATTGTAGAGGTCTTCCCACATGTATCTCTATTTGTGACTGCGCGAGCTTCGCTGACATTCGTCACTTTCGCCTCGTCTCTCGGTAGTCTGCTGTTTTTGACGAAGCTGCGCGACCGAATTTCACTTGAATATCAAAATGTATCTTATATGCTTGGATTTTAAATATATTATTGTAATTGAACTAAACTATAGCATCTCTAAAAGTCGTATGATTAAATTGTACTAAACACTCAAACTTTGAAATTTTGCAAAAACTACTAATTCTACTCATTTTGTATCATGTTGCGCGACCGGAAGATATGAAACAAATGTATAATAAGTGCATTTATATTGATTTTACACACTTTTAATAGGTAGTTAATTCATGGTATAGGAACGCAATTAAAACCACCTGGCCTGTTTAAAAAAAAAATATGAAAAATTAAGATTTTTCACAATTTTTGCTAATTTCGACGGCATTGCGCAACCGGAAGACAAATTAATAAAAAAATAATAATTAGTGCTTTTTTCAAGTCTATACCAATGGCAACTTTTGCGCAGTATAGCGATCTGAAATAAGAAAAAAACATTTTTTTTTCGAACCACCCTACTTCTCGTATTGTGTATTTCTTGTTGTGTATTTTCGCTCAAAGTCACCCGCCAGCTATCGTTTGTCGGATTGTAGTTAATTTGTTACTTTACTTTCGACTTGTTTCCTAAATAAAATATGTTCCGGACATCAAGGCACCGATCTAAATCGGTGTCTCGCTGTCCAGACCGTGTGTGCTCGGTCACTCCGCCGCTGAATTGGCAAAATAAATTTTGTTCTCCTCGACGGCTGAGCACCCGAAAGGTGTGGCCATCAAACCCACGTCTGTCGGTACGAGACCTCGACGCTCAACTTTCGCGACTATGGTTCATTTGACCTACCTGAAGGGTACTTAGTGCCAGAAGGGCGACGTTTGTGCTTCGATTATCCTGTGGCTATCTCAATTCTTCATTCTTAAGGGTTTTCTCTATATCCAGTTAACTGCTGTCTAGGCCGTCTATGTACTGTTCTTTGGTTTTCGTCATAGTAAGTCAATTCACTTAATAATCTGCTGGGATGGTTCCTGACATTATCGAATATTTCGTGTGCTCTGTCGTCTATCATTCTCAGAACTTTATTTAGAATTGGCTCCTCTATCGATTTCTGGGGTCATTTTTAATAAAATAATTTCCACCCCAATGTATAAGCGCAAATTAGTACCATGTCGATTTTGTTTCTTGAGAAATCCTCTAACTAATCACAAAATCGATGGAGGTTCAACGAAATCGGAGGTGAAAACGTTCAGTGACTGTACTAATAATCAATTTAGCGATAATTTGTTTTTTCTAAAAAACTATTAGTCAGATAATATTGCAACGTAAGTTTAAAAAAAAGGCAAACTCGAGTTTATTGATAACATAGTATTGCTATATTTGTAATGGTATGATATACAGATACAAAAACATGTAACATTGCTGATAACAGTAAAATGTTGAAAACTGCAATATTTTACACACATTGTGCGAAACGAAGGAAAGTATGGGTTACTCCGGGTTATACTTTAATAAAAGGTTGAGGGCAAGGAAGGTGCAGGACGAAGTGGCCAATGTCTATAATGGGTATGGCACTAAGAAGCGATTGAGTAACACTGTGAAGTACAAGAAAATTAGAAGATAGTGCATGCCACTATTAACATTTTGTTCTCGGAAAGAACTGAAGAACTAATAACTAATAAATCGTAACATGTAAAAAAGTTCCACAGTTTCTTCTATATTCTAACATATTGAAAGCATATATGATACAACTCGTAGACAACTGTTGAAAATTGGGATATTGAATTTAAACCTGCAACATGCACTGTCTAGTCTGACAGACCCTGCTATTGGGAATTTCCATATAATTCAAACATTGGCTAAATTACATCGCAATTGTTTATAGTACCTTCTTAATATATTAGTACCTTCGCTCCTGAATAATAATAACTAAATCAGATGAGTGGCCTTCTTGAAATGGGCTGGTGGTGTTGATTATGGTTACTTTCGAGTATTCGTTACAAATCGTTTCTTTTGTGTAAAGTAATCATTTACAGGGTTTGCATTAAAGAGACCGAAATCATTAGACCGAAAGCAGTAGACCGAACTCATTAGACCGAAAAGCACTTTACCGATACCTCGCTAGACCGAACAGTACGAGACCGAAAAGCATTAGAAACATAATACAGGGGGCTCAAACAGGATTCTAATCTGAGCAAGGGTAACATCAACCTACCTTCACCCTTTATCCAGGCTTAGGACTGGCAGCACAAAGTACTGGCGAGTTTAGAGGTTGTTTTTTGTTTGCTTTTTTTTTACCTTCACTAATTTGTTTAACGGATGAAAATTATTTCTTATCAGACTGTACAGAGTAACAATTTACACAGTATATAAAATAAACATAAACACATGTATAAAAATAATACAAAAAAATATAATAAACAAAAGGTATACAATAAACAAAAGGTATATAATAAACAAATAAAGACAGGTATACATAATTTTTTGCAATTTTTATTTTATGTACCATTTCGGTCTAATGCTGTTCGGCCTAGTGAGGTTTCGGTAAAGTGCTCTTCGGTCCAATGAGTTCGGTTTAATGATTTCGTTCTAATTGTCGTGTATTACGGAGATCCGTGGAAAAAATTTACACCCAAAATAACAAAATTCAGTTTGGCAACACTGTGTGAAAATTGATAGTAACATATCCTTTTTAAGATAAGCACAACTGTAATTTAATCCAAACAAATTAATATATTTTTTGCCAACAAAAATGAGATTTTTCAACCAAATAATGCTTCAAATATGATGTGCAAAATAATTTTTAATTGGGTTCTGCTAATGGGCTTGCTTTTTGTTGTCATTAAAGTAAAAAAATCTAAATTTCACTCATTAAATCAGTATTGTCCGGTTATCGTCTTAATTATTTTAACTGTACTAATATCCGTCGAGTAATTGTGAATGATTAATAGGTCGTTAAAACATTTTATCTGTAGCGGCTTCTGGAATATCTTAAAAATATCAAATTTAATTGATAAAATGCACATATCCCACCGATCTGCGCTTCGACCATACCCATTTACAGTATTCGTTACTTTGATTACTATGATTACTTTTGTTACTTTTGTATTTAAGTATCGGTAATCATATCGAGAATCGTATTTCTCAGTAGGTGGGTATTTTGTATAAAGTAATCATTTTTACAGTATTCGCTACTTTGATTATTATGATTACTTTTGTTACTTTTGTATTTGAATACCGGTAATCATATCCAGAATCGTATTTCTCAGTAGGTAGGTATTTTGTATAGGTATTTCAATATAAGTACGACCTTCACCGATCTGTTTAAGGGATAAAAATGATTTGATTACTATGATTACTTTTGTTACTTTTGTATTTGAGTACCGGTAATAATATCGAGAATCGTATTTCTCAGTGGGTAGGTATTTTGTATAGATATTCCGATATAACAACTACAATAGTCGTAGTCGTTACTCGCTCTGATACGATTGATACGAAGTAACGAAGTAATCAGAGTAATCAAAGTAACGATGTACCTCTATGTGTAGTAATCGTTACTTTCGGTATTCGTAAGTAACGAGCACTTTGTAACAAATAGTTACTTTTTCAACATCACTAGTTGGTGGGGTCTTTTAGCTTAGGCGCGACGGGAGACGTCTTCAATGCATCACTATTACCAAATGGATCCAGATAGTGGTGAGAAATATGAGCCTGATATTATTTCGTTTTATAACTCAACGAAAGCCGTAGTAGACACAGTTGACAAGCATTGTTCAAACTACGAGTTTGGCAACTACGGTTTCAAGAAACACCAGAAGATGGCCCATGGTTGTTTTTATTTAATGAATATTGGTAGAGTTGCACAAGTTTGACTTGAATGTTTGAACTTGACTTGAGTTTGATTTAATTTCAAGTCAAACTCAAGTCAATCCTTCTGACAAATAATTCAAGTCAAGCCAAACTAGTCAATCGTACAGGTTTGAAAATTCAAACTGTTTGTCAAACTAGTTTGAAATGGTTTGAAAAATAATTTATTTAGTAAATATACTTTTTTGTCGAGACAGATACTTATGTTAGTTGCCAATTAAGATAAGAATATTAATAATACAATGAGTGCCATATAAAAGTACCTAACTTGATACAGGGGGCGATTATACTCAAAATAGGGTCCTAAAATTCTTGAAAATGATTCCTGTACGCTTAGAATTGCTTGCTGACAAGTTTCGTTTTATCGATAACATTTTTTTTAAATTTTTATTTGAGTGTTAACTAGATTAAAACAAAGAATTCTTTGGATGGTTTTTTTATCATACCAAGCGTAATTTAATCTACTTTAACAAAAATTTATGAAGGAACAACAAAATATATTTTTGATAGACTAGGTTTAATGAATTTTTTGCGATTTTGCAATGTCGTTTTAAAGAATTAGTTCACTATTTGTAATTTTATAACGCTGTTCTTTATTTTTACATAATACAAGAAGTATGCACTTTCAGAATTGGTCGTATTCGAATTACATTTTATTTCAAATACTATTTAAAATACACTATGTATTTTGTATTTGAAACACTAGAGGCGAAAGTATTTTGTATATCAAATACTCGAAATAGTATTTTGAAAATAATTTGATTGCAAAATAATAC
The DNA here is from genome assembly GCF_917563875.1 of Diabrotica virgifera virgifera. Classification (NCBI taxonomy): domain Eukaryota; kingdom Metazoa; phylum Arthropoda; class Insecta; order Coleoptera; family Chrysomelidae; genus Diabrotica; species Diabrotica virgifera. The sequence goes on along the minus strand of NC_065448.1, from coordinate 59,672,314 downwards.
ACCTTTTGATGTCTTGTAATGCTTATCTGTTAGGATGAATCACCTCTTTGCGGCGGTTACCTGAAATTAGAATTAAGGGAGTAGGGGTCATAAACCGGATCCCAGCAATTTAGTTTATGGCTGTGTTTGTGGCAATTCATTTTGGATTATTTTATTCTTGTCTCTATAAAATAACAAATTTGTATTTACACCAAAGAATATTTTATACTACAAGTTACGCACAACTGAATAGTCTAACAATAGTTAGATATTTACTAAAGCAATAAACCCATAAATCACAGCATGAACTGATAGTCCTATTATTCACTTCTTGCATTTTTGTCGTCAGAAACATGTAGCTGGCCAGATGATCGTAGCCCCATCCGGCGCTAGGAAAGAAAAAATTGCAGTGACCGCATACTTAAAATAATATGGGTTTTTGTCTAAAAAAATCTAGAAAGATTGAAAAATCAATTGAAATTTACATTTCGGAATATAATGAACCTAAGATTAAAATTTGTTTTAAACATTTTCGATTAAAAGTCGACGCGACGGCGATCAATGTGTTAGAATGTATATATAATGTATGTAATTTAAAATAACATTTTATTCAAACAAATAAGTTTTTCATTTTAGGTTTTTTGTTTTCGAAAAACATTTAGGTTAACCTCCAAAAAGTCTTGATAAAGAACACCAGGTTGTAACCTTTTTGCATTAGCGACGGATCTACGGGGAGAGAAAAGGGGAAACTTCCCCCTAACAAGGTTCAAAATTAAAGAAAAAATGGTTGAAACATACAAATATATTACCTGACTGAAAATTAAACCACAGACAAACAAAGTCAACCCAATAAACATGCTAGATAGAAAAATTGAGGAAACTTAATACATGTAAATTATTATTTATGTCTTTTATGTAGTTTGGGTTTATTTTTCTTATGTATTTTGATTGGTGTTTCATTGGAAGTTCCCCCCTTAAAGCAAATTTCCCCTCCCAAGGCAAATGTCTAGATCAGCTACTGCTTTGCATTCTATTTTGAACAAAATTCGTCAGGAAGTAGGTATTTGTATTTTGAAAGTATTTTCAAAAACTATTTTGTATTTGAAATATATCAATCGGAGCAAAGTATTTTGTATTTGAAATACAAGCGCAAGAGTATTTTTGTATTTTGTATTTCAAATACTCATATACAGTATTTTGCCCAACTTTGTGCACTTTGCAATTTTCATTGTTTTGAAATCACCTACCGCAACATCAAATAAATCAGTATATTTATTTTTCTTAATTAATTCTGCTTCGACTAAAGATTTTTTTTTTAATTTTTGCAGTGGGGATACCTTCAAAATCAGACTCAATTTGTTCTGGTACTTATTCTGAGCCGAAAAATATTCAGGATGAGATATTATGTTTTCACAAAGCACACACTTCAAAACGAACGTAATAAACAAGCCAAGCATAGACTTCCTAATATGAACTACATACAAACTAATTTGTGGAGTAGCATAGTACAGATTCAGACCTACCCAAATAAGTCAAAACTCAAAACAAAAGTCGGTACGCTCTTAATTTAGAATTGGAAATATACACGTTGCGCAAGATGATATTCAAACTTCAAACTGTTTGAAGAAGTTTGATTTCAAGTCAAACTTAAAGATATCAAATTCAAGTCAAGTCAAACTTTTTTACAAAAAAAGTTTGGTTTTCAAATCCAGTCAAGTTTGTTGAATAAATCAAACTAGTTTGACTTGATACATCTCTAAATATTGGTGACATAAAGTTTGGTGACATAAAGTCATACATGTATAATCCCAATGAAAAATGATATCTTTAAGTATAGGCGTATATTTAAAGAAACTGACGTTAGTATTAACAGAAAATAAAATAAAACGGAGGTTCTTGATGAAAAATCTACCACTCCAAGTACGTTAAAGAAAAGAGGAGGTAGTAGGTACGTCAGCTGATTTGCATGCAGGGGATCCACATATTTGACAGCAGGGGATCTAAATATTAAAACAAGGTGCGTCTTTGTGCAAATCAAAATATGTAAAACGAGATTATTTTGTGTCACGTGCAAAGAGTTTATATGTCTAAAGCACTCGCATTATATGTGCAACAAATGTGTATGAATGTGTCATGATGTACACACTTATATTTTGATATTTTTTTACGGTATAATATACTTACTAAAACCAGAATAATTTTTTAACTTTTCCTGTTCTACGTTTTATCACAAAACAAACGTGTTTCTCTATTTGTTATTATATTTTTTTTATTATAGAAGTATGTAATAGATAAAATAGATTATTATTTATCACGATTTTTTTGAAGTACTTAATTATTATAAAATTAGCAGTAAATCATACAGTAATATTTTTGAAGCAGATGAAAATGGAGAGGATAAAATTTAGACGAACTAACATTTTTTAACTAAAATTGCAGCTTTTGTAGTTGAATATATTTTTTGATAAATTTCAAATAATATTGTATTACACAAGTAAGTAATAATATACAAGCTTTTTTTTACTGCAAAGCAAGTATTTTTGAAATGAAAAAATTTTTTTTTATTTATTTCACAATAATCATAATTATATAATAACCTATTTGCACTTCGAGCCAAGCAGGCTCACGCTGTGTTTACAATGTTTCTTTATTCCTGTTTTGCTTCGCTTTTTTTTCGATTTGCTTATATTTGAGTGCTTCTGGACGTCATTAACTTCATGACTCCATGTGATCCTAGGCATTCCTTTTCTCTTTTTACCACTTATTGTAGCGCTTAACAAAATGTTTGGTATTCTATCTTGGGGGATTCTTTGCACTTATCCTAACGATCTAAGTCTTTAGTTCGTTACTGTTTGTTTATCACCCCCCCATGAATGGATTGAAAACCCGTTTGTGACTGAAAAATATGATGATTTTGGCCTTACGACAGCAGAGCAGGAAATGATAATAGAATTATCTAGTGATAGCAAATTTTCAAGATTGAGTTGAGAATTTGTAAAATTAGATTGTTAAAAAATTAAGCGGGCGCAACAATTTTATTTTTATAAAGGAGGGCGCAGGTACAAAAAGGTGGGAAACCACTGAAATATTCTAATAGGTGCATACATGCAACGATTTACCTACATTAGTATTGAAGAGGTGGATTCCAAAAGGGCTTAAGTCATTTTTTTCACATTTTGAGGTTTTAGTTTTATCTGATCCTAGAGCATCATTTCTAACATTAGAAAATAGACCAGGAAGGATCTGTTTTTAGGTGGATGTGAGAGGTGGCATTCAGATTTTTGCGGATAAAGTTAGGTGATAACTTCGTTAATAGTAATTGATTTATGTTCCTTCTCAAATATGCCCGGCACATTAATAAAAAAAAAATAAAATATTTAAAAATTTCAAAAAATTTAGTTTTTTTCTACTTTTTTGCTTATAACTTTAAAACGATTCATTTTGGAACAAAGTCGTATAAAAATAAACAAAGACAATTAAATTTTATATCAGATGCGATGGTTAAAAATGTCTTAATTTATCACCCTTGCTGCAAAATAGCAATAAATATAAAATAAGGGGGCAAAACAATCCTGCCTTTATTCAATGATTTTCCATCACTTAGGTTATACTTGGAACCTTCCTAATTCGCTTAGAAAATTTCTGTAATGTGCTAAAACCGTACACCAAATTTCATTAAAATTGACTTACTAGATTTTGAATAATAATTTTGCAATCTAAACATTTTTTAAAAAATTAAAATTTTTTAAAATATTGCACAACAAAAACTAGGATATACAAAATTTTGTGAATTTTTTTACAAATAAAGAAGCAATCCACCTATCGAATGCACTTTACAGAATTGAAATCGGATTATTTAAGCAGCCTCAGTAATGTTTTAAATTTATAAACAATTTTTTGGCTTATAAACAAATTAGTGCTGTGGCCAGGAGGGGGTGCTACGGGCTCCTTTATTTAGATGAACTTACCCAAGTTTTTTTTATGTATTTTGACCCGTAGAACACGAATTTTTTGGGTAACAGTTGATCCGGATGTCGATAAGATTGTTATAAACAAAGAACTTAAGGAATTACATAACATCGATTTTCGCAAAATAAAATATTTTTTTGTATTTCTTGGATAATTCTAAGCAAAAAATGTTCTTACAAGTTTTTTCGTAGGATGCATAGTTTTCGAGATAAATGCGGTGGAACTATCAAAACATCGAAAAATTGCAATTTTTGAACGCGAATAACTTTTGATTAAGCGGATCGGTACGTATTTTCGGCTGCAACGCTATTCAAATGGGGATTCATTTTTTTCGAATCCTGAGAAAAGTAATAAGTATTTTTGAAAAATTTAAACGCAGAATGAAAGATCACGTTATTAGCGAGGGCCGAAAGTCCCTGAGAACTTCTATAATGTTTATTTTAATAAGTTACAGGGGTGAAAAACTAAGAGAAAATTTAGTGTGATTTTTAATTTCAAATATATCATTCAAAATAAACTTTTTATTTATTCTAAGGGACTTTCGGCCTCGGTAATAATTTAGTCTTTCATTCTGCGTTTAAATTTTTCAAAAATATTTATTGTTTTTTTCAGGACTCGAAAAAAATAAACACAATGCAGTGGTAATACTTTCCAAATCTATCTTTGTCTTACAACGCACTCAGCCGAATATAATATTGTCAGCATATATTGTCAGTCAGACACTGACAATCAGTGACAATTTTAAATATTTGACATTGCATCGGGAATATATTATGTTGAGTTATTGATTAAATATTATTGAAATATAGTGTATTTGATAAATAATTGGTTTAAGACGTGAACTTAATAAAAAGTTATTTATTGTGTATTATTTGTGGAAGATCCAAGCAGAGAATACATCAGGATAATATATTCCGTGATCCAAGTATTTTGTTGTTAAAGATGTTCAAAATTGTAAGCGTTCGATAACAATATATTATTTTTTTATTTTTTTAATTTTTTAATTTTTTAATTTTTTAATTTTTTTATTAATGTTCCGGGCCATTTGAGAAGGAGCATAAGTCAATTATTATTACTGAACGTGTCACCTAACTTTATCTGCAAAAATCCGAATGCTACCTCTCACATCCAAAACTAGACGTTTTTTCACAGATCCTTACTGGTCTAAAAACAATTCATGCCATTACAGCTTAAGTGAAATATACTATGCAGATTACAAATCAGTAATGTTTTCCAAAAGTGCTTTAGTCATGCCTTGTTCTATGCAGTTGTCTTCCACATGAATTTTCCAGAAGTGCTTAAGTCACTGACTTAAGGTCGTTTTGAAAAAAAAAGCATATGTTTAACTTCTTAAAAGCCATGATTTTGTGTTCATATCTTACTTTAAATTGTCTTGAAACAAGAATTTGGACCTGCAAATTACATGACTGATTCTATTCCAAAGTAACATTTAATTATATTCTTAAACATAGAAAAAATTCGTTCCTGAAAAATTTACTTTTTTGACTTAAGACCTTTTTGGAATCCATCTCTTCATTTTGTGTATTTCGTCCTGGATACCTACTTATTTTACTCGAAAATAAGTCCCCAAATATTCAAAGCGCTCTACTCTACATTTCCCTTCATCCGTTGTTGTCATTAAATATTGCTTCTTTTTAAATTTCTTGTCCATTTATTTCATGTGCTTGTTTCTGTTTCGTTTATGTATAGTCCTTTTTCCCTTTTCCTCGAGCTACTTTTTCTAGTTGTTTTATTACCTTTTTTTAATTCTTTCTTTTTTCTAGTCAGGCCGAAGATTGATGTCTGTCATGATTTATGTAATCTGCTCTGTTAATATTAGCCTCTTATTTTATTACCATTTCCATTACTACATTAAATAACAATGATGACAACTGATCTCATTGTCGTACTCCTTAATTCACTTCCAAATTTTAGGTTTGTCATTATTATTATAAATGCTCTTCATCATTAGCAATATTTTTGGTAAAACTAGATTATTTTGTCAACAGTTTGATTAAAACTTTAACCCTTAATAACCTGAATTGTAATTTCTAATTTCCTTGCAACATTTTATTTTTTTTTATTCGATTTATACTGGAGTAGGTTTTAAAAGAAAAATACATACTTTTTTTCTTAATTATTTTCGATTTCCTAGAAAATTGCCGTGACATATATGTAACGCTAGGAAGATATAGGAGCATAATTATTTAAAATATTCCCTGTTATAAATATAAAAATAACAAGCAAATACAAAACTAGATAAATGAAAAAATATAATCAAATTATTGTAGATGAAAATCTATGTTGCACTCGATGCATACTACAACATTGCACTTGCAACACATGGTACGTACATGCCAACTGCAGCCCTCACGTGCACAACGTCTCCTTTTTTTCAGGAATATAACATGCAAACTGCAGCCCTCACGTGCACAACGTCTCCTTTTTATCAGCAATATAGGTCAGAAGCTGATCAATCTTACCATGTCTTATATCTCTGACTACTTTGGACGAAGATGGCCTGTCTGCACCTTTTGGTTCGGTATCATATTTCGTAATATACAATGTTACTAGATACCATCGAAATTCTAGTTGTGGGATAGGATCATGTGTTCCTATAGGTACCATATGGGTTATAAAGGTACCAAGCATTTTGAACAGTTATGCCCTGCATCCATGTAAATAGACACCACCACCATTTTTAGAGCGAATTCCTACTCGGTATCTAGCTACATTCTGGTCCATAAGATCAACTTCAACTGTTCTTTCACTTGCTTATTAGCCTTTTCGGATGACCTGGAAGGCCCAGCCTCGTCAATATCATTATATATTTCGGAATCTTTTTCACTATTTCGTAAAGCAAGTTCAACAGGTGCCGTAAGAATTCTCCCGGACAACCTGTTCAAATCATTATCTTCCTTATCACCAGACTCCTCGTCTCTACTCACATTAAATTCAGGGGGTTCAGTTAATATATAGCATCAACGTCTAAAGTTTCAGCGGCATCAATAATCTCCAGCGCTTCTTGAAGAGAAAACCCTTTTCTGAAACAAAAAATACATTACAATTCTAAAAGTTCCGATTTTTGCTCCCATATGTTCCTAGCGTTACATATATGTAACACCAAAAATAAAAGGCATAATTTACAAAACCATGATAAAATTTCGAAAAATTTATATTATCAAATTTATATTATCAACATTAATTTAGGCCCAATTGAAAACACTTTAAACAAAATATAATAACAAAAGAATAGTAAAAATATACTTACTTAAACTCGAGATTCATTTTTACCATAAATAAGAAACATAGTCACATCAAACACTCAACTAAATAAACAGGTTAGGTCAAATTCTTGAACCAAACGCTAAAAACTAGTAACAAGTGTCCCTCGAAAGTCTTGCATCGTCATCTAGTTAAAATTAGAATCACTTCCCGAATTTCAGGCGTAAGATTTTAACGGTTTTTGCGTTACATATATGTAACGCTAGGAGCTTATGGGTTAAAATAAAGAGTGACATTGTCTGTTTATTATATTCATGACTCTCAGCTTATATTTCCCTTAAAGTAAAGATGTTTATAGTACATCCTCCTTTTCTAAAACTACACTGGTATTCTCCTTTGCTATTGTTAAGACTTCTTGCTAACTTGTTTTTTATGTATACTGCTAATATCTTATATACTACATTTAAAAGTGACACACTTCAATTATTCTGACATTCCGTTTATTTTTATTTTTTATAAAGAGGCCATAGTACTGCTTGCTTTCATTCAATTGGTAGTTTTTGTATGTCAAATGCGCTCCTCCATATTTTAATATTTCTGCTGTTATATATGTTTTTCCAGGACTTTTGTTGTTTTTAAGATTCTTAATAATGATTTCAATGTCATTCAGGGGTGGTGCTTAGAGCCTTATAAACAATTCAGTTGTTTATAACAATTCTTTAATCATTTTGATCGAAAGCCTGTTTCGAAAACGTCCATCAAGTTAGCAGAACAAAGTCAGCAGAACACAGTTATTCTTATATCATAATTAAGTGTAAACTAAATGCAAATTTAATGTTCCAAGAAAAAATTTATTGCTCTTTTCTTTTAAAAGTTATCGCATGTTCTGCTAACTTGATAATCAAGCTAGCAGAACACTAGTTCAAAAATTTGATAAATCATTTATAATTGGGTGCCAAAGTATTCTCTGAATTAAATGCTAATTTGATGTTCTAAGAAAAAATTTATTGCTCTTCTTCTTTAAAAGTTATCGTATGTTCTGCTAACTTGATAATCAAGCTAGCAGGACAGTAGTTGAAAAATTTGATAAATCATTTATAATTGAATGCCAAAGTATTTTCTGCATTAAATGCTAATTGAATGTTCCAAGAAAAAATTTATTGCTCTTTTTCTTTAAAAGTTATCGCATGTTCTGCTAACTTGATAATCAAGCTAGCAGAACACTAGTTCAAAAATGTGATAAATCATTTATAATTAAATGCTTAAGTATTATCTGAATTAAATGCTAATTTAATGTTCCATTAAAAAATTTATTGCTCTTCTTCTTTAAAAGTTATCGTATGTTCTGCCAACTTGATAATCAAGCTAGCAGGACCGTAGTTCAAAAATTGATAATTTATTTATAATTGAATGCCAAAGTATTATCTAAATTAAATGCAAATTTAAGGTTCCAATAAAAAATTTATTGCTCTTCTTCTTTAAAATTTATCGCAGGTTAACTTGATAATCAAGCTAGCAGAACATGAGGTAACTTTTAAAGAAGAAGAGGAATAAATTTTTTCTTGGAACATTAAATTTGCATTTAATTCAGAGAATACTTCGGCATTCAATTATAACTGATTTATCAAATTTTTGAACTACTGTTCTGCTACTTTTATACTGTTCTGATAACTTTTACAGAAGAAAAGCAATGAATTTTTTAATGAAACATTAAATTTGCATTTAATTCAGAGAGTACTTTGGCATTCAACTATAAATGATTTATCAATTTTTGAACTACTGCTCTGCTAGCTGGATTATAAGTTAGCAGAACATGCGATAACTTTTAAAGAAAAAGAGCAATATATTTTTTCATGGAACATTAAATTAGCATTTAATTCAGAGAATACTTTAGCATTCAATTATAAATGATTTATCAATTTTTGAACTACTGTTCTGCTACTTTTATACTGTTCTGATAACTTTTACAGAAGAAAAGCAATGAATTTTTTAATGAAACATTAAATTTGCATTTAATTCAGAGAGTACTTTGGCATTCAACTATAAATGATTTATCAATTTTTGAACTACTGCTCTGCTAGCTGGATTATAAGTTAGCAGAACATGCGATAACTTTTAAAGAAAAAGAGCAATATATTTTTTCATGGAACATTAAATTAGCATTTAATTCAGAGAATACTTTAGCATTCAATTATAAATGATTTATCAATTTTTGAACTACTGTTCTGCTAGCTTGATTATTAAGTTAGCAAAACATTCGATAACTTTTAAAGAAATAGAACAATATTTTTTTCTTGGAACACTAACTTAGCATTTAATTCAGAGGATACTTTAGCATTCAATTATAAATTATTTATCAAATTTTTGAACTAGTGTTCTGCTAGCTTGATTATCAAGTTAGCAGAACATGCGATAACTTTTAAAGAAGAAGAACAATAAATTTTTTCTTGGAACATTAAATTTGCATTTAATTTAGAGAATACTTTGGCATTTAATTATAAATGATTTATCAATTTGTGAACTACTGTTCTTCTAGCTTGTTTATCAAGTTAGCAGAACATGCGAAAACTTTTAAAGAAAACGAGCAATAAATTTTTTCTTGGAACATTAAATTAGCATTTAATGTAGAGAATACTTTAGCATTCAATTATAAATGATTTATCAGTTTTTGAACTACTGTTCTGCTAGCTTGACTATCAAGATAGCAGAACATGCGATAACTTTTAAAGAAGAAGAGCAATAAATTTTTTCTTGGAACATTAAATTAGGATTTAATTTATACTTAACTATGGTATAAGAATAACTGTGGTCTGCTGACTTTGTTCTGCTAACTTGATAGACGTGTTTCGAAATCCGTAATCAGCAGCCAAAAATACATAACAAAATTTTAGTGTACCTATCTTAATTGAAAGGGCCACGGTTATCTTTATTTGGCGGCTAGACTACTTTGTTGAAACACCTTATTACTTATTGAACTTTTATTTCTCCAAATATCGTCCAAATTTCTGCCTATTAATCCAAATATTAAACTCATGTTTTAAAATATTTTTAGTTATGGATAATCCTAGAACAAGTATTGATAGAGACTATTCACTACGCCGTAAAAAAATAGATGCTGTACAAGATATTGCGAGGTAATTCTACTCTCATACTTTAACCTTCCGATGACCAACCTTTTTTTGTTACACGGATGACCAACGGGGGTAAAGAATGACCCCAAGTGAAAAATGACAATTGACAGAAAAATTAAGTTGTTTTAAGAAATAAAATAATGTATTCGTAATTTTAATATTCGTATTGTATCAATAAATAATAAATAAACATTAGTAAAACATATTTTATGTATTTTAATCACAACTGAACCAAAACAGGAATCATCATTCTGACCATAGAACTAAAGAAATTTTAAAATATACACTAATTTACGTCGCCACAGGTTTAACAAACAACTTTTTTTCACTATTGGAATGTTTCTTACTAACAATTCCACATAATAGACGGTATTTACTTAATATAAAATTGGAACATGAAAGGCCAAGGGAGTTGGTCTTTGACCCCAAATTCAGAAAAAAAAAATTTTTCGTAAAATATAGGGAATTTTTTTATTACAAAATATGAGGGTATCTAGAATGATATTAAAGTTAAATAAAAAAAATAATGAGTTTAACATTGAAAATATTTTCCAATTTATTAAATAAAAACATACGTTGGGGTCCAAATTTACCCCCTTGATCATCCGAAGGTTAATATATCAATTACAATTTCAATACTTGCATCGAAATTAACTTCTATACAGGGTGTCCCGAAAAGATTGGTCATAAATTATATCACAGATTCTGGGACCAGAAATAGTTCGATTGGACCTAACTTATCTTAGTACAAATGTGCTCACAAAAAAAGTTACAGCCCTTTGAAGTTACAAAATGAAAATCGATTGTTTTCAATATATCGAAAACTATTAGAGATTTTTTATTGAAAATGGACATGTATTATTCTTATGGCAGGAACATCTTAAAACAAAATTATAGTGAAATTTGTCTACCCCATAAAAAATTTATGGGGATTTTGTTCCCTTAAACCCCCCCAAACTTTTGAGTACGTTCCAATTAATTAATTATTGTGGTACCATTAGTTAAACACAACAATTTTAAAACTTTTTTGATTCCTAGTATTTCTTCGATAAGCCAGTTTTTATCGAGATGCGGCTTCTTTTTCAATATATTTACGTAAAAATTTTATAGGGGTTTTGTTCCTTTAAACCCCCCAAATGTTTGTGTACGTTCCAATTAAACTATTATTGTGATACCATTAGTTAAACACAGTGTTTTTAAGACTTTTGCCTCTTAGTCTTTTTTTTATAAGTCACCTTTTATCGAGATGTAGCTTCTTTTTCAAAATATACCTAAAAATGTAAATTATAAATAAATTTTCAGATTACTAACAGGTGTCTATAACCGTACTTAAATTAACCATATACAAATATGTGGTGGATTCGACAAATAATCAAAATATCTCGATAAACGCTGACTTATCGAATAAGTACTAAGAGGCAAAAAAGTTTTAAAAACAGTGTGTTTATCTAATGGTGCCAAAACAATAATTCAATTGGAACGTACATAAAAATTTGGGGGGGTTTAAGGGAACAAAACCCCATAAAATTTCTATCGGGTGCACAAATTTCACTTTAATTTTTTTTTAAGATGTTACTGCCATAAAAATGCCACATGTTCTTTTTCAATAAAAAAATCTCTGAAATTTTCGATATATGAAAAAAAATCGATTTTCATTTTGTAACTTCAAAGGGCTGTAACTTTTTTTGTGTGCAATATTGTATATAGGTAAGTGAGGTTCAATCAATATATTTTTGACCCCAGAATCTGCGGTATAATTTTATGACCAATCTTTTCGGGACACCCTGTATTATGATACATATTTTCATTATGATACAGATTTTTAACCAATACAATCGCGAGATGACGTTCTGTGTCGAAGGTGGTATATACGCGATAAGCAATTTTAAGTCGAATGCATACGCTCATAGGACAAACGTTTCCATTTTAAACCAATTCAAGATTAAAAAAAGGCTGTACACAATATGTCTGCAACGAATTCTGCAATTATTTGGTCACGTGGTTCGCAGAGGTAACGACAATTTGGAGAGATTAATTGTTTCTGGAAACGTTCCGGGGAGAAGATCAAGAGGACGATCACCAACTAGATGGTCTGACCAAATAAAGCATTCAGCTGGAAACTCATTCTGCGAAGCTCTTAGAGCAGCTGAAGATAGATACCAATGGAGAAACAGTGTTAGGAATATTGGAAGAAATCACGATCCTCAGTAATGGGAAAACGACAAGAGAGATACGCTTTGACGATTCACAATATTTAAAATGTGAAAACCTTAAATTATCTATATACACGAGCGGCACACCTCCAAAAAAGCGCTTAGTTTTCGACATACTGACCACGGAGGGGTGAATGGCTAATTTTATTCATACATTATATTTTCGAGGGTGCTGAAAACAAAAATGAGATTTATTTTGAATTTTATGTGGGGGAACATTGTCAAAATCGCAATTTCAACATAAAAATAAAAAAAAATGAAATCGCGTTTTTTTACGTTTACCTCGCTACAACTCTGTTCCTTTTTAATATTTTTTCTGAAATTTTTAGAGTATCTAGCTTTAACATTTTTGAAAGCAATGGTACCCGTTTCAAACTTTTATTCTTATCCTGATAAAGGTTATGAATTTTTCAAAGGAAAAGGTGCGGATTTGTGCATTGCAAAGTTTAATCGCAAAAATTAAGTGACAATATTTAAAATTTAGTTCTTTAATTACGTTTGTGTTAAAATAGAGAGTATAAAGAAGTTTTCCGGAAAATTTTAGATCAAAATGTTTTATAGAAAAAAAAAAATAGTTGAAGTTTTTTTATCGACATTAGAAATCTCCAATGTAACGGTTATTTTTCGAGGTACTGACCGTGGGTGGTGAATGACTAATTTTGGTATGTTTTTGACGGTGCTGAAAACGAAAATGTAATTTATTTTAAAGTTAAGGTGGGGGAATAATGTCAAAATTGTTGAATTTTTCAAAGGAAAAGGTGCGGATTTGTGCATTGCAAAGTTTAATCGCAAGAGTTGTGTAACGAAGTGTAAAATTTAGCTTCTTAATCACGTTTATGTTAAAATAGAGAGTACAAAGAAGTTTTCTGGTAAGTTTTAGATCAAAATGTTTCACAGAAAAAAAAATAGTTCAAGTTTTATTGTCGACATTAGAAATCCCCAATATAACGGTTATTTTTCGAGGTACTGACCGTGGGTGGTGATCAACTAATTTTGGTATGTTTTTGACGGTGCTGAAAACGAAAATAAAATTTATTTTAAATTTTAGGTGGGGGAATATTGTCAAAATTGTTGAATTTTTCAAAGGAAAAGGTGCGGATTTATGCATTGCAAAGTTTAATCGCAAAAGTTGTGTGACGAAGTTTAAAAATTAGCTTCTTAATCACGTTTATGTTAAAATAGAGAGTACAAAGAAGTTTCTGGTAAGTTTTAGATCAAAATGTTTTATAGAAAAAAAAATAGTTCAATTTTTATTATCGACATTAGAAATCCCCAATATAACGGTTATTTTTCGGGTACTGACCGTGGGTGCTGATTGACTAATTTTGGTATGTTTTTGACGATGCTGAAAACGAAAATGAAATTAATTTTAAATTTTAGGTGGGGGAATATTGTCAAAATTGTTGAATTTTTCAAAGGAAAAGGTGCGGATTTGTGCATTGCAAAGTTTAATCGCAAAAGTTGTGTGACGAAGTTTAAAATTTAGCTTCTTAATCACGTTTATGTTAAAATAGAGAGTACAAAGAAGTTTTCTGGTAAGTTTTAGATCAAAATGTATTATAGCAAAAAAAAATAATGCAACTTTTAATGTCGACATTAGAAATCCCCAATATAACGCTTATTTTTTGAGATATTGACCATGGGTGGTGAATGGCTAATTTTGGTCTTAGATTATATTTTTGACCGTGATGAAAACGAGAATGAAATTTATTTTAAATTTTAGGTGGAGGAATATTGCCAAATTGCAATTACACCCTAAAAATAAAAAAAAAATAAAATCACGTTTTCTCGCCTTTAGCTCGCTACAACTCTGGTCCGTTTTAATATTTTTTTCTAAAGTTTGTAAATACACAATTATATAGATCGCTCACTTTTTTGAAGACAATGGTTTCTGCTTTAAGCTTTTAGTCTTATTATAGTAAAAGTTATGAATCTTTTAAAGTACAAGGTGTAGATTCGTGAATTGCAAAGTTTAGTCGCAAAATTTGCCTGCCAAAATTTAAATATAGACTTTAAATCAAACTTAAAAATAAAACATGGGTACAGTAAGAAGTTTTCTGGAAAGTTTTGGATCAAAATATTTTATAGAAAACAAAACTTTTGCAACTTTTAACATCTACGTTATAAATCCCCAAAATAACGCTTATTTTTCGAAATACTGATCATTGGTAGTGAATGGCTAATCTTGGTTTTACTTTATGTTGTTGATGGTGCTGAAAACGAAAATCAAGTTTATTTTAAATTTTAGGTGAGAGAACATTGTCAGAATCGCAATTTTTCCCTAAAAATAAAAAAAGTTAAACAACGTTTTTCTTAAAATTTATAGGTGCACCTAATTTTTATATAGGTAACACATCTAGACCTATAACTCCCCATAGAACTTCTTTAAACTCTATGATTTAACATAAACGTAATCTTCTTCTTCTGGTTGTCTTTATACCCTATAAGAGCGTCGGACTGCATAAACGTAATAAAATAGATAAATTTTACAATTTGTCACTTAATTTTTGCGATTTGACTCTGCAATTCACGAATCTTCACCTTTTATTTTTTTTTTAATTCATAACTTTTATAAAGAAAAGACTGACAGACTACAGTTACTTTCATAGTTTTCACAAAGATGAGAAATATATGATGTAGAAATTTTAGAAAAAAATATTAAAATGGAACACAGTTGTAGCGAGTTAAAAGTAAAAAATCGTGACTTCACTTTTTTTTCATTTTTAGGTTATAATTGCAATTTTAACAATATTCCCCCATCTAAAATTTAAAATAAATTTCATTTTCGTTTTCAGCACCGTCAAAAACATACCAAAATTAGTCATTCCCCACCCACGATCAGTACCTCGAACAATAACCGTTATATTAGGGATTTCTAATGTCGATAATAAAACTTGAACTATTTTTTTTTCTATAAAACATTTTGATCTAAAATTTTCCAGAAAATTTCTTTGTACTCTCTATTTTAACATAAATTTGACCAATAGCTAAATTTTAAATTTTGTCACTCAATTTTTGCGATTAAACTTTGCAATGCACAAATCTGCACCTTTTCCTTTGAAAAATTCATAACCTTATATACTGCAAAAATTTCAGAAAAAAATATTAAAATGGAACAGAGTTGTATCGAGGTAAACGTAAAAAAACATAATTTTATTTTTATGTATTTTTAGGGTAAAATTGCGATTTTGACAATGTTCCCGCACATGGAATTCAAAATAATCTCATTTTCGTTTTTAGCACCGTTAAAAACATACAGTACGTCTACAGTATGTCGTGGTCAGTACCTGGTCATTTTGGGGCTGCCTGCCGCGCCGCTTGCCTAATATCTGTCTGTCCGTCCGTAAACACAACTCCTTCGTTATTAGAATAGCTGGAATGACAAATAATGTGTTGAATAAAAGCTTAGTTTGAAAGTTAGACTCATCATGCCAGAAATGCACTGCGAGACGTCTAGGGAGGAGCTGTACTGTAGGGCTTGTTTTCAAGGGCATCTTTAGCTGTTCTGACTACTTGTTGATGACACTCTATTTTGCCTAACGCCAATTGGTAGTTCGGTCTTATTTTCAAAGATACTCTAAGCATAAGGATCTTTTCAAAAAACTTTGCGAGAGTTGGTAGAAGACACCTAATTTGGGTCGTTGTCAGGTTTTGGCACCACAATTATTTTAGCTGTTTCCTACAAATAACCAATTTTTATAATTGCGTTGAAAAAGCAACGTACTCCGCAAAAGTGCTTTCTTTATCTGTATCATTACGACCCCAGCTACCACCGTATTTTTTTATAGAAAACTTAGCTTGTTGAGATTCCATTTTCCGTGCTAGTTTCCATAGTGGGTACCTAGTCTTTATTTTCACTTACAGAAAGGTTTTCAAAAAAATGTTTAATCCCAGCTACTTTATATTCGTTTAGCGTTTCCTTTATTTTCGTGTAGCTTTGTTTAGATTTGTTTTGTTTATTGGGCACGAGTACTTTGCCATTCTGTTCTTAGTTTCTTTTTTTAACAAATCACATTGTTTATATAGTCTAAATATGAGCCTTCTTTTTAATTAAAAGAGCTTTCTCTGTTGACGTAGTGTTGTATTCCATTGTCAATATTCTTTGGAGATTTAAGTGGCAGGTTCAAGTTGATTTACTTAAGACTAATTCATTGAACAATATTCCAGATTGCAATTCTGTCGGTTAACAAAGGTGGTCTGGTTGTGAAGCTTAACTCTGATAAATAATTCGTATATGAGTTCACACTTATTGAAGTGGTGATGGTGCCTCGAATTAAAATCGTTAGGGCCATGAATTTTGGTCCAACTGGTTTAAAGTCGGTAGTAAAATCATTTTTCTTTATCGAGGTGTAGGAGGGTAGGAGTATTATCATCATCATCACCATCATCCTCGTCATCATCATCATCATCATCATGGCATCTACACTCCTTGCGGAGTAATTGTCGATCTCTTTGGGCGCATTAACATTTTGATTTTATAACTGGTTGTGTGACTTGACGTCTTCTACATTATTTCGCCATTTGTTCCTGTTTTTGCTTATGGTTGTCCTTGTTCATGAGGTCCTCAATTATCTGGTTGTCCCATCTTGTTTTCGGTCTTTCTCGTGGTCTGTCTGATACTGATCTCCATTTGGTAATTTTATGGATAACTGCTTCTGGATTTCTCCATTCTACATATCCCATCCATCTGAGTCCCTGTGCCTTGATAAATCTGATGATGTCATCTCCTTTCAAAAGTTCTCGTGCTTCATAGTTCATCAGTTTTCTAAATTCAATTAGAGGGTCCGCTATTCTCTGAATGGTTTTTCTCTCTATTATCCTCAATGTTTCTTCACTTTTCTGTATCAAACATTTTACTTCAGCACCATACGGGAGTACTAGTCTAATTGCTGCATGGTAAATTTTTAGTCTAGTCAAAAATGAATAACCAATTTCAATTTCGTTGCAACACGAAACTACAGCCGCATCATATTCCAGTCCAATCAGAGAGTGCAGCAAGCACCTCTACCGGTTTCGAAACTTATTATTCTCTCATCAGGAGGCACATATGCTGCTCTCTATGACCCAACCAGGACAAATCCCGATGAGCAGTCACTGATCGCAACGAACGAAATGGCAGGAATGCCCTAGCGGCAACTGCTAGCAAAAGACAAGGCCGTCCGCACATGGGTCGATCGAAAACCCGTCTCGAAGTTCGCGCGTCTTGCTCGTCTTGTACGGACCCTGCGGCACAATCGATTGCTCTCCGCACACTAGTCGATTCAGTTTGCTCACATCTTCCAACCAAGAAGGACGCATTTTTTATTTATCAACCCAAACGACTATTTAGATCTGTAGAAAGTACGGTATTGTTACATTTTTGGTATCATTTGTATACAATGAGCATTATACAATTGAGGGTTCTATTTCCCCAACGAATTTTATATTAAACACCTAGAAACAGAAGTTAAATATTTTCAGAATTTTATATTACAAACAATATATTTTCACAAAGTTAGTAGGCTACAATCAACGAACATAACATGCACCGATCTTTACAAGAAGTAAAATTTCATTCAGCGCAAAAAACAACAAAAAACGAATGACACAGATAAAATAAACTACCTATATGGCTGTAAACATGCGTCTCACTCGAACTTTCTCGTGCACTACGGATCGCAAGCGACGAGAGTCGTACAAGACGAAGAGATTTGGAATCTTAAACGCTCCGTGTACGGAGCTCAATGCCACAAAAAAGGAACTTTACTGGCGGGGAGAGACCTATGTGACTGGAATCGAGTCGAGTAGTTCGAGCGTCGCCCCATGTGCGGACCGCCTTAGTTTTCAATCTAATAGCGCATAAAACAACACCAAAAATATTACTCTACATCCCGCCAGATTGAAAACAATGAGAACCTTTTTTGGTTGCACCTCCGAGGCTTCTAAAATTTGCAGTCTGGTGGGAAGTAGAGTAATACACTCACTGGCACAAAATTCCGCCACCCAAAATTTTTGATTAATTTTGACAATTAATAACTTTATTATTTGTGCTCCGATTTTCACATATTTTACACCAGTTTGTAGGTATATGTATTGGTATCGTTTGATATTATTCCGGTAATACAAAAATTTTGCTTGCATGGCATTATACAGGGGTGAATAAAAGCGTTGTTTTTTCTCGTATATTTAAAAAATTCTGTGGAAAAATGGAAGAGCTGATTTTGTTTCATAGTCCTGTCATATGATCACGGATGCATCGCTAAAATTTTATTTTTTGAATTATTCGAATATCTCTTTCCTTGTAAGAGCTGTACCGTTTTTTGTAAATAAAAACACTGATTGAGTCATAAAATAGAGCTTGGATTGATAAGATTGGAATGGCCCACATGCAGCCCTGATCTCAATCATATTAAGCATTTAAGGAATTAATTAAAAAAAGCTATTCCCCGTCATCCTAGGCCTCCAGAAAATGTGGTACAGTTCTGGCCCTGGTAGCAAAATATTGGGCTATCCCCCAGGCTAGGATAACACATCATTATTCGATGCCAAACAGATTGCGAGCAGTCGCTGCAAGAGGTAGACATACCCGCTTTAGAATTGTTTTGTTTTGTTCTAAATTTTGTTTTGTGCGGCAATTTTAGTGCGTTTCATAGTTTTAATTAAATAAACCTCAAAAGCAGTGTTTTTATTGACAGCTCTTACAACAAAAGAGATATTCGGATAATTAAAAAAAAAACAAAACCTTAGCGATACCACCAGAATAATACAAAAGGAATATGAAACAAAATCAGCGCTCCAATTTTTCCACAGAATTTTTTAAAGTTAGGAGAAAATAAAACGCTTTCCTTTACCCCCGTATAATGCCATCTAAGCAAAATATTTTTATTACCAGAATAATAACAAACGACATCAATACATGTACCTACAAACTGATGCAAGAATCTTGAAAATCGGAGTACAAATAATAAAGTTATAGATTGTCCAACTTAATCAAAAATTTTGGATGGCAGAATTTTGTGCCGATGAGTGTATTTTTGGTGTTGTTTTATGTGCTATTAGATTGAAAACTTAGTCTTTTGCTAGCAGTTGCCGCTAGGGCATCCCTGCCATTTCGTTCGTTGCGACCCGTTACTGCACGCCGGGGTTTGTCATGATTGGATCAGAGAGAGCAGCATATGTGCCTTCTGATGAGAGTCTAATAAGTCTCGAAACCAATAGAGGTGCTTGCTGCACTCACTGATTGGACTAGAATATGATGCGGCTGTAGTTTCGTGTTGCAACGAAATTGAAAGAGGTTATTCATTTTTGATTTACATGTTTACTCTGATTGGAGTACGAAGGGAACCATTCTAGTTGGAACTTTACCGCGCTGAGAAGATGGGACGTGAATTATAAATTGTAAAATTCCCTTTATTTTCTTTAGTCTCAGCATCCGTTATGACTTGCAGATTTTAGAAGCCTCGGAGGTGTAACCAGAGAAGTTTCCCATTGTTTTCAATCTGGTGGAATGTGGAGTAATATTTTTGATGTTGTTTTATGTGCTATTAGATTGAAAACTTAGGTATTTAGTTTAGTATTCTAAGTAAGCTTTTTATCTTTGAGGATATTGTATTTCCAGTAGATTCTGTTTCCTGTCCGGATTCTTTCATTAATGTCAATGACTGTATCATTAGTTCCACCAACTGCGACCCCAAGATATTTATAAAAGGTTGGACCTTTTCAAAATCATATTCAATTATCATATTAGATTAAAATAATAATAAAATCTTGTTTCTCTTTTCAGCGAAATCAGGTCCAAAAAGAGCTCTTGTCCAGCTCCCGATGAGTTACTGCTGAATTACGTTCTGCAAAATAAAAAAATATATTTGGAGATGTTATTCAACGCGAATCTCTTGAAACGTAGATATTATCATCCAATCCAATATACATATTATGTCGACATACTTTCAATGGCATGTGTGATGGATGAAGTAAAAGAACACACAGTGGAGTGTTTAATAAAATTGGGAGCAGATATACGATGTCGAGATGTAGATAATTGGGAGCCACTTCATTATGCTGCCCTAAGAACTGACTGCTCCGTACTAAAAGTTATTACAGACGAACTAAAAAACAGGAGCTTTCATTTAAATGAAGTTTTAGCAGCCAATAGGAATGCTTTTGATATACTTATGAGGTATGGAAATAAATATTCCGTAGACTTTGTCGATTGTGCTAAACTTTTAATAGATGAAGGAATAAATGTAAATTTGGAAGAATATAAAAAGATATTTACCAGTGATGGGGCAAATACGAAAAAGTTTACTGATATTCAAGAGTACTATGACCAAATTACTAGAGGCAATAATATCCCAACCTATATTAAATCACAACAAGAAAGTGACTTAAAGGATTTATTGTTCGAACTTGTAAGAAAAACAGACGAAGATGAGTTTCTGAACTCGTTTATGAATTGTGGCAGTGCAATTATTTCTGACTTGGCTAATAGTGATAACGGGGAGATGACTCTTCTACAATTTGCGTGTAAAAATGGTACTAAACGGATAGTAGAGTATTTACTCGAGGTAAAAGCAGATAAAAACAAAACCACGACTAAGAAAAAAGAGACTCCTATAGAAATTGCAGCTAAAAATTACGACCATGAAATATTTCAGATTCTCATTAAAAAATATGAAGAAGACGAAATAATTCCAAAATATCTCATTTCAGAATTCTTAGTAAAATTGTTACAATATTACGATAGTCCACTAACTAAGTGGAAAACGAGCTGTGGTCTATTGCTATGGAAACTAAAAGACAATACAAACAGTTACGATTTAAATAAAAAAACTGAATGGAATGGTTATACTCCACTACATTATGCTGCGCGTTTTGCTGACACAGATACTGTCATAGACCTTGTAGAAATGGGTGCTTCTTTAGACTGTAGAAACGTATCTGGATTTATGCCTGTTCAATACTTGGATCCCGAACAATTAGAAGCAGTTCTGGATAGCTGTGTTGAAGGTGATAGATGCGAAAGGAAGGTTAAAGAATTCGAAGTATATATTAAGTTTCGTACTTTACTTCCAAGAAAATTGGAAACTGGTAACAATAATATCGATCATCCTTCAATATCGGTGAAAACTAATAACGATGTAGAGATGCAAGACCTACATAATAAGAGTGACACAACTCCAGAGTCTACCAATTTACTTAACCGTAGTACCAGTAAGCACAGTAATACTATTTATGAAACAGATCTTGTATTCTACATGAGCGAAGTACCAGAGTTCAAGCATTTACTTAAACACCCTGTGGTAGTAAGTTTCTTGTATATGAAGTGGCACAGTACAAGATGGTTGTTTTGGACAAATCTTGCATTTTATTTAACTTTTTGTGCATTTTTAGTCATCAATGTATTTCTTAATACATCAATTTTTCGCTATACTATACTATGGGTATATTATTAATTACATTTTTGGTTTTAATGCTTAGAGAATTCTTTCAAATGTATTTGTTACGTAAGAAGTATTTTAAAAGTGTCGAAAATTATATGGAACTTTTGCTGATTGCGTTAGTTGGTTCGATTCTGTTGAATTGTTTCAGCATTAGCACCCAAAAAGCAATTTCGTCTATATCACTGCTTTTAGCAGGCCTTGAGTTAATTCTAATGGTGGGTCAGCATCCAAGTTTATCTACAAACCTTGTAATACTACGAACAGTGTCCTACAATTTTTTCAAGTTTTTCCTTTGCTATGTATTACTGATTCTTGCATTTCCTCTTAGTTTTTATCTGATTTTCGCCGAAGATCCCCAGGAACACTCTGCAAACAATACAAGAGAAAACAAAACTGATCCTTTTGAGAATCCAGGAATGTCGCTATTTCAAACTATCGTGATGCTAACTGGAGAGCTTAACGCTGGTGATATAAATTTTGAACCATTCCCAATCATTGGCAGATTAATATTTGTTATATTTATATTCACAATTGTCATTATATTGCTTAATCTCCTTAATGGTCTTGCTGTAAGCGATACACAAATGATAAGAGATGATGCCGAATTAGTAAGCTATATTGAACGGGTTCGGTATATTAGGTATATCGAAACGATTTTTGAAGGTAAAATACAAATTTTCTGCCTAAACATACTATCCAGAAAATCAAACAGTATAGCTGAGAAAAACTGTTTATTAACTGATACTCAAATTACTGTGCTTCCCAATCAGAATGGCCAAATTACTGGAATTAGCAACTTACGCTTAGATCATGAAACTATTCAAAGGATTAAGGATATAATTAGGAAGAAATTAAAACGGTAGAACAGCAATCATGAACATAATAGACATTTTTACAGTAAGAAGTTTTCTGGAAAGTTTTGGATCAAAATATTTTATAGAAAACAAAACTTTTGCAATTTTTAACATCTACGTTATAAATCCCCAAAATAACGCTAATTTTTCGAAATACTGATCATTGGTAGTGAATGGCTAATCTTGGTCTTACTTTATGTTTTTGATGGTGCTGAAAACGAAAATCAAGTTTATTTTAAATTTTAGGTGGGAGAACATTGTCAGAATCGCAATTTTTCCCTAAAAATAAAAAAAAGTTAAACAACGTTTTTCTTAAAATTAAAAGTTGCACCTAATTTTTATATAGGTAACACATCTAGACCTATAACTCCCCATAGAACTTCTTTAAACTCTGTGATTTAACATAAATGTAATCTTCTTCTTCTCGTTGTCCTTATGCCCTGTAAGAGCGTCGGACTGCATAAACGTAATCAAATAGATAAATTTTACAGTTTGTCACTTAATTTTTGCGATTTGACTCTGCAATTCACGAATCTGCACCTTTTATTTTTTTTTTAATTCATAACTTTTATGAAGAAAAGACTGACAGACTACAGTTACTTTCATAGTTTTCACAAAGATGAGAAATATATGATGTAGAAATTTTAGAAAAAAATATTAAAATGGAACACAGTTGTAGCGAGTTAAACGTAAAAAATCGTGACTTCACTTTTTTTTTCATTTTTAGGTTAAAATTGCAATTTTAACAACATTCCCCCATCTAAAATTTAAAATAAATTTCATTTTCGTTTTCAGCACCGTCAAAAACATACCAATATTAGTCATTCCCCACCCACGATCAGTACCTCGAAAAATAACCGTTATATTGGGGATTTCTAATGTCGATCATAAAACTTGAACTATTTTTTTTCTATAAAACATTTTGATCTAAAATTTTCCAGAAAATTTCTTTGTACTCTCTATTTTAACATAAATTTGACTAAGAGCTAAATTTTAAATTTTGTCACTCAATTTTTGCGATTAAACTTTGCAATAATAGACATTTTCAATAGGAGTCTACTTTTTTGCTCGAATCACTTCATGATTTTTCTCAATAATCAAGATATGCGTCAGTCACAAACCTTTTGCTTAATTTTTATTTAAAAAAATCTGGCAAAAATCGAATACTTTAGCTTTTTGCGACCATATTTTCGCTTGTAATAATTCGAAAGGCATTTTTCTTCCAAAAAAAATTTAACAAGAACTTTTAAATTTCGTTTTTTAATTTTACATACATACCTAATATATTTGACTAGTTAGAAATTAAAGATATAATTTTGATTGTATAAAAAAGAGTTCATTAGGATCGGTTTAATAGCTTGTGCATAATCATTGTGCAGTCCATGGTCCGCAAAAAACTTTCAAGTTTGTAAAATTATGTTAGGCCAAAAATAAACACTTTTATCATCATCATCCAGCCTTCTGCATCCAAAGTTGAACATAGGCCTCCCCTAATTTCTTCCAGTTTTGTCGGTATTGGGTTTTCTTGCAATCAATTCCCAGCGGACACGCGCCAACTCGTAACTCTTAATGACAAACTTTTTCAAATCAAAATGTACACCGGCCAATTCGTAACTTTTTTACTACCTGACTCTCCCAACTCGCAACTTCATACAAGTGAATTCGAAACCATTGTTTAATTTTAATACCCTGGGTAGATAGATTAAAAGGTAAGAAATAAATTTGAACAGTAACGGATTAAGCCAACACGGGGAATATAGCATATTATGTAAGCGAATGTTTCTTGGTTTGCTTAAAAACATGTGTATACAGGGTGTCTGCGTAACTTTTCACCATATGGGAAACTTTTTTAATATCAATTTTACGAAAAAAAGTCATTCTTGATAAAGTGCTCTGCATAGTCTAAAACCTAAGGTGCAATCATCAGATATCAGATTTTGTCTACAGTAGACGAGATATGTCAAAAATATTAATCTCGCTCAAGAGCAAACTACCTTTATATTTCAAAATATCAAAAAAATGTATTATGAAAAGTTATTTGTAATTAAAAACCATATTCAAATATGCAATAACAGTCATCTTCGAGAAAAAAAATTTCTGAGATTTTCCTAAATTACTGATTCCGAACATCATTTTTATTTATTAGACCTGTAATAACTCTTTTATTAATAATTTTAGGAAAAAAAGGTATTCTTCATAAAAATCTGTGCATGGTCTAAACCTCACGATGCAACCATCAATTATCCAAGTTTGTTAATTTTATACGAGGTGTATCAAATAATATGAATTTAGAAAGAATTCTTTCTATATTCTTTCTAAATTCATATTATTTGACACACCTCGTATAAAATTAACAAACTTGGAAAACTGATGGTGTTATATTGAGGTTTAGACCATGCACAGATTTTTATGAAGAATAAGTTTTTTTCCTAAAATTATTAATAAAAGAGTTATTGCATGTCTAATAAATAAAAATGATGTTCGGAATCGGTAATTTAGGAAAATCTCAGAAATTTTTTTTTCACGTAGAAGGCTGTTATTGCATATTTGAATATGGTTTTTAATTACAAATAACTTTTCATAATAAAGTTTTTTGATATTTTGAAGTATAACTGTTGACAATTTGTGACATACCTCGTATACTGTTGACAAAATTTGATATCTGATGATTGCATCTTAGGTTTTAAACTATGCAGAGCACTTTATAAAGAAATAACGAATGACTTTTTTCGTAAAATTGATATTAAAAAAGTTTCCCATATGGTGCAAAGTTACGCAGACACCCTGTATATGTATGCACCTTTAAAAAAATAACAAAAATTAAATTCTCTTAAGAGGATGAGTACGTATTTTCGGCTGCAATGCTATTCAAATGGGGATTCATTTTTTTCGAATCCTGAGAAAACTAATAAATATTTTTGAAAAATTTGAACGCGGAATGAAATATTACGTTATTGGCGAGGGCCAAAAGTCCCTGAGAACTTCTATGTTTATTTTAATAAGTTACAGGAGTGAAAAACTAAGAGAAAATTTAGTGCGGTATTTAATTTATAATATCTCATTCAAAATAAACTTTTTATTTATTCTGAGGGACTTTCGGCCCTCGGTAATAATATAGTCTTTCATTTTGAATTAAAATTTTTCAAAAAAATTTATTGGTTTTTTTAGGATTCGAAAAAAAATGAACACAACGTCCGTGGTAATATTTCCAAATCTATCTTTGTCATACAACGCACTCAGACGAATAGAATATTGTCAGCATACTGTCAGTCAGATAGTGACAATCAGTGACCATTTTAAATATTTTACATGGCATCGGGAATATTTTGAGTTGTTGATTAAATAATATTGATATATAGTATATTTGATAAATAATTAATATAAGACGTGAACTTAATAAAAAGTCATTTATTGTGTATTATTTGTGGAAGATCCAAGCAGAGAATACATCAGGATAATATATTCTGTGATCCAATTATTTTGTTGTTAAAGATGCTTGTAAGCGTTCCATAGTAACAATATATTATTAAAAAATCACTTTAACATTTTTCCTCTTTTCTCGATTGAGTATTAGTTTTTGTTGTACATATAAATTATTACAATCACTGAATACATAGGTACTTAGTGAAAAAATTATCACATTTATAAACTGAATTAATAATTTGCCAATATAAAACTAACAGTTATCCAAGAACATTCAAAAGCAATCTCTTTAAATTAATGGTGACATTTTTAAGTAGAATGACATTCTAGTAATGTTTACATATCCATACCAGTGTGAATTTTACTACACGTAATTTGCCGTGTAAAGACAGAAGAAGTAGGGGTACCCGTAAAATATTTGCGAATTATGTACCGATAGGCTTAATAAAATAATTGAAACAATATGATATGTATAGACCAGGGCGGATCTGTAAAAAAACGTCTATTTGCGGATGTGCGAGCTGATATTCGGATTCTTGCAGATAAAGTTAGGTGACAACTACAATAATAATAATTGACTCATGCTCCTTCTCAAATATGCCCGGATCATTAATAAAAAAAATTATATTTAAGGTACTAGTACACTTTAGAAGACCAAAAATAAGCATTTTTTCAAGATTTTTTTTTAGAAACTTTATTAAAAATGAACATAAAATTTTTTACATATTAATATCTATCTCTTAGAGAATACAAAAAGTATATATGTTTTCATTTATGCACTAACACTAATATTGTAGAGGGCGCCAAAGTCGAGGCCTTGAAAAAAAGTAGTTACGATGGCGGACAGTTAATATCAGGATTGGAATCTCTGAAACAAAAAGTAGTACGGAATTTGAAACAGGAAGGTTCCTTACGTGACAATTTACCACCGTTAGTTGAAAATTCTGCAAAACAAAGATTTTACGGAAATTTGAACAAATTTTGTGAAAAAATCGTCCGTTTTCTTTCTGTTTTTCAAGGTTAAAAAATATTTATTTTTTATTGTTTGATGAAATTGTCAAGAAGGAAACCTTTCTTTAATCGTCCGTTTTCTTTCTGTTTTTCAAGGTTAAAAATATTTATTTTTTATTTTTTGATGAAATTGTCAAGAAGGAAACCTTTCTTTTTCAAATGCAGTACGATTTTTTTCTTTCAGATATACCAATCCTGAGATTTACTGTTCGCACTCATTTTTCCAGGCCTCGACTTTTGCGCCCTCTATAATATTAGTGTACGTGCATAAATGAAAAAAGGTTAATTTTTTGTACTATCTAGGAGAGACATTAATATGGAAAAAGTTTTATGTTCATTTTTAATAAAGGTTCTGAGAAAAAGATTCTTGAAATAAATGATTATTTTTGGTCTTCTAAAGTGTACTAGTACCTTAAAAATTTCGAAAAACATTGATTTTTTTCTATTTTCCTTGCTTATAACTTTAAAACCATTTTGGAGCAATGTCATACGAAAATAAAATAAAGATAATTGAATTTTGTATGATATACGACTAGTTAAAAATGTCTTAAATTATTACCGTTTCTGTAAAATAGCAATAAATACAAAATAAGGGGCAAAATAAGCCTCTTTTATTCAGTGTTTTTCAACAACTTTGGTTGCACTTAGAACCTTCGTAATTCGCATAGAAAATCCTTATAACATACTTAAATCGTTCACCAAATTTCATTAAAATTGACCTGATAGATTTTGCATAATAATTTTGCAATCAAAATTTTTTAAAAAAAAGTTCAAATTTTTTAAAAGCTTTCTGAACAAAAAGTCATTTAGAAGTTTGCTAATTTTTTCACACATATAGAGGCTCTATCTATCTAATACACTTTACAGAAATAAAATCGGATTATCTAAGAGGCCTCAGCACTGTTTTAAAGTCGCATGTGCATGTCCTTCTTCTGGTTTCCCCGTTTTTAACCCTGTCTCAGAGTCCGTCCAAGTTGTGACCGTTCTATTCTTTTTTGGGCCACTGTAAGTTTGGTTGCTGTCGCCTGGGTTAACGATAGTGTTTCAGCGCCTTAATTAATGACTCGAAGCACAAATTGGTCGAACGTCTTCCTTTTCAGAGAATTTGGCAGGTTGATCTGAAGATGTCTGGTATATGCAGTTCCATATGCGGCCATCCTAAAGCAGGAAACCCATTATGAACGCCCGGCACGGCACAGGAGAGTCCAAATTCATTTGTATAGTTTGAAATGCAACGTAACCCATTATGAGCGACCAGCTCGGTTCAGCACAGTCCAGCACGAAAACGGAACGGCCGAAATTCTCCGAGGATAATAAAATTCGTTCAAGTCAAACGGCCAGTCGGCGCCAGTTATGCGGGAAAAGATGATGAAAATCGCCATATTCTCTTCTTTTTTTAATATTACGTGAACTTAAAACCGATGTTTTCGTCGTAATTTTGCATTTTCGTCTGTTTCAATCTCAGCACAAATTTCACTTACTATTATAACCTCTTCTTACGACGAGGTCTCCATGGCAAATGATTCATTTTTCCGGTGCCGGCCGTTACAAATGGGTTCTTGGAGGTGCCGGACTGTGCCGTACCGGACGTTCATAATGGGTTTCCTGCTTAACCTTCGGAGTACGGAGACTATTTGACTTACTTAGATTACGATGATGGGTCAAGCGTGACCCATTCTCATTTTATTTATAAGGATGTTTTAAATAGTCAGTATTATTAAACAGTATCTTTAATTCACCAAAAAAGAAACAAACATAACAATTATAATCCTAAATAATTGTATTTAAATTTTTTAAGATGGTTCCTCATGGGCATATACTAGTTCGCTCCGGCGCGGCCAGATTTTAATACCTTACAGAAAACGGGCATAGGTAAATCCGCTCCGGGCATATATTTGGATACGTTTACCCGTAAACAGAGACGGCTGCGATTTACGTGTACCTACAAACATATTGAAAATATTCTTCAAAATCCGAAGACCGGGTCAGGACTGACCCGGCATCTAAGATGTTACGTAGAGGAAAAAGTGTAATTTGCATGTTCACGAATTATATACGAAAAAATAGATTGAAACAAATAAGGAGAACTTACGATCAATCGGATTTGTAAAAAAATTTTTTCGTAAAATATTAAGAAATAAGTGAATTTCGGGTCACGCTTGACCCAGTCTTCGTACTCCGAAGGTTAAGGTGATTCTTCTTTGTAGTTCAGAAGTTTGATTGTACCTGGCAATTTGGATTTCATGCCCTACGTATATACAGGGTGAGTTTTTAGTGCGGGATCGGTCGATAACTCCATTATGGTATAAAATATCGAGAAAAGTTATTTAAAAAAAATGTAGGCAATGATATTCTCCACGTTTGGAAAATATGTCCATTTCTACAGGGTGATCAGTAACTGCGTGGTATATCAAACATATAATTTTTTAAATGGGACACCCTATATATTTTTCATATTTATATTCCCCTCATAATTCTTGTTCATATAATGTATGGTTTTGCATCACTATACAGAGTATTTAACAAGTTATGACCATTTTTATTTCGAAATCATTATGAGATTAACACCCTGTATATAAAGAAGTAAGTCGTAGACAATAATTTGTTTTATGTAATAAGATGAACAATATACTGTAGTTTTTAAATTAAGTCCAATTCACATCATTGACGAATATTTGTATACAGGGTGAACTACAAAACCAAATTACGATTCTCTCTATTTTTTTAAATGGATCACCCTATATTTTATTTTTCAAAATTATTGTATTTAATATACTCTCATTTTTATATAGCATTCCCTATATCTAAACTGATGACTTTCCGAGATATTTTTAGTTTTCTTCAAATTTTGGGAATACATTCAATTTTTTTAGTAGAAATAGGTTAGTATTGAGTGATAATTAAACAAAACTATTTTTATTAGATAAATAACTAACACAAAATATAAACCATAGCAATATGCAGTGAATATACCAATAAATGTGATATTAAGAAATTATCATATTTCCCTAATATACAAGAATCGTAAAATTCCTACAAAAAAAACTTTGTATGGTATATAATAATATAACAAGAATATTTTTATTCAATAAATAACTTATATGAAACATAAATCAAAACAATATACAACTGATGTAACAGTTTTTAGATTGGTATATCAACAGCATTCTAGGCCAAGAATTTTTTAGTAGAACATTCATTTTTATAAGCACTTTTAAACTACAAAACAAAATTACGATTTTCTCAATTTTTTTTTTATAGATCACCCTATATTTTTTTGAAATATTGTATTTATGATACTCTTTCATTTTTATATAGCATCTCCTATACCTAAACTTATTAGTTTCTGAGATATTTTTAGTTTTCTTCATTTGCCATGAATACATTCAATTCTTATAAATATAAATAACTTAACAAATACGTATTATGTAATAATATAACAAATATTTTCATTCAATAAATAACTAACAAAAAAATAATAAACCATAACAAAATTTAATGAATGTACCAATTAATGTGATGTTAAGGATATAAGTATAAAGTAAATGTTGAAAATGAAAACTTTCAACGTCTATGCAATTTTGTAACCGATATTCAAATGACCGAGCCACATTTCTAACATTTTTGTAAGTCAATATTATTAAAAGCTTCTTTTATTCTATTTTTCATATTATCATCAAGCGTTGTTGGATGCTTCTGGTATACAAGGTTTTTTATATAGCCCCACTTGAAAAAAATCAATTTTGGAAGAACTGGAGCACCGTCGTATAAAAACCTCAACCGTCAAAAAATGTGGACCAATCACATAATCTCTAACAATATCACCTTAAACATTTATAGATCACCTAGTTTGAGTGTTAACAAAGTAGGGATTTCTTGATGCATATTAATGAAATTTAATATGAAAATTATATTATTAATAACTGCGGGTCACAACCTGCAATTAGGAATGTGTTACTAAAAATTTCTTGGCTTAGAATGCTATTGATATAATAATCTAAAAACTATTAAATTTGTTGTATATTGTTTTGATTTATCTTTTGTATGAGTTGTTTATTAAACAAAAATAATCTTGTAATTTTATTATACACAAGATACCTATATTTTTTTTGTAGGAATTGTATGATTCTTGTATATTAGGGAAATATGATAATTCCTTAATATCACATTTATTGATACATTCATTGCATATTGCTATGGTTTATATTTTGTGTTAGTTATTTATTGAATAAAAATAATTTTGTTTAATTATCATTCAATACCAACTTATTTCTACTAGAAAAATTGAATGTATTCCCGAAAGTTGAAGAAAACTAAAAATATCTCCGAAAGTAATAAGTTTAGATATAGGGAATGCTATATAGAAATGAAAGAGTATAATAAATACAATATTTTTGAAAAATAAAATATAGGGTGATCCATTTAAAAAAATAGAGAAAATCGTAATTTGGTTTTGTAGTTCACCCTGTATACAAACATTCGTCAATGATTTCAATTGGACTTAATTGAAAAGCTACAGTATATTGTTTATCTTACTACATAAAACAAATTATTGTCTATGAATTACTTCTTTATATAAAAGGTGTTAATCTCATAGGGATTTCGAAATAAAAATGGTCATACCTTGTTAAATACTCTGTATAGTAATGCAAAACCCTATATTATATGAACAAGAATTATGAGGGGAATATAAATATGAAAAAATATATAGGGTGTCCCATTTAAAAAATTATATGTTTGATATACCACGCTGTTATTGATCACCCTGTAGAAATGGACATCTTTTCCAAGCGTGGAGAATATCATTACCTACATTTTTTCTTAATAACTTTTTTCGATATTCTATACCGTAATGGAATTATCGACCGATCCCGCACTAAAAACTCACCCTGTATATTTATGGACCAATGCTATTTCGTTGAAGCCACTTTTAGATTTTCGCTTGGTACCAGATGTGTCATGTATTGTGTCTTTCCAAAATTTATGTTTAGACCAACTTTCTAACTCAGGCGGCGTCTAACTCAGTAAGCAGAATTCTAATCTGTTTTAAGTTGTCTGTTATAAGAACTATGTCGTCTGCGAATCGTAGGTGGGAGAGCCTTTCGCCGTCGACATTTATTCCTTTGGCGCCCCATGGGTAGGGATGGCGGTTTTTGATAAAACACCGGTTTTCGGTTATACCGGTTTTTTTTTCCTTACCGTTTAACCTGGCGGTTATAACCGGCCAAAAAACCGGTTTTTGGTTTTTTTAATCCAATAGGTTACAAAGTTACATTTACAATACACTTTAGTTTGTGATACTCCATTCGACTCAATATCAATATGATCAAAATTAGTAATACTGTCGAAAGAACATGTATTACTTTTAACACGTTTGTATATTTGTAGAATAGGTACATTTTAACTCATTTAATACTTCCTGTAAGTATGAGTATATCGTTTTGAAAACGTAGCGAAACTCTTGGAGATTCGTATTCGTAATCAGCAATTCGATATTCATAGTCAAAGCATTATTTTTGTTAACCAAAAAAAGTCATTCACCCACTTTCAATGTCAAGTGTTAAGTGTGAAAAATAGATGATGTAAATCTTCTTATGTAAATATTATGATTACAAATACCTTTTCAAGGAAATATTATAATAAAACTTAATAATCGTTTCTGGCTGATGTGAGATTGCACTTACAGTTTGGTTCTGTATTTTATAAAATAAAATAAAATTTGAATTATGGTTTTGTTTGGAATAATTACTTGAGAATAGTAATTATGATTGGGTTCCAAAATAATACCTAACCTAATCCTAATCACCGTAAAAACCTAATAACCGGTTTTTAATTAAAAAAAAAACCGGTTATAACCGGGACAAAACACAACCGGTAAAACCGGTAACTGCGAAGTAAAAAAACCGGTTTTAGGTTTAAACCGGTAGGTTTTTCCCATCCCTACCCATGGGGGTTTTGATGGGGCAGTAATGAGTCTAAAATAGCTATCCTACTCAAATGTCAACCTCATCTTTACTTTGTGGTGAACCATGTTATCACAAACGAGGCTCTGACGACCGAGTATTAGCGGAATAACTGTAGCAACTAAAATTAAGCAAATGCAGTTCCATTAAAAACCGGCCAACACGTCTTGGCAAGCGCAGCTGGTTTTAAAATCACGCCAAATACCCACTAAAGCATTTTAAACAGTCATTTTTTTTCATGTAATTAAAGGCTCAAGCTTTAAAACGCACTTTGAAAAATTAAATTGTGTCAACTATGAGAGCCTAGAGAATTTTTCAAGCTATGTCAGTGAGGTTAGTTCTTCGGCGCGCCGAGCAAAAATAAATCGTTGGGTTCAAAATCAAAACGCTCTCACAAAATTGCATTTTCTCCAATTTTGATCTTTTTTTAAATCGATATCTCGAGCAGATACTTCAAATGCGATATTTTTAAACACCTATTTTAATCGCTAAATACGAAATTTGCAATAAAAAATTCTATGACATTCATAGCCCAGTAAATGAACGGGAAATTCGGCGATACCGTGTAATTTTCAGGGGCAACTCCGAATTGCATGAAAATTTGGATTTAGGTTCTACTTACCCTCCACTTCAAAATTGAAATTTTACCGTTGGTTACTTTTACTTGGGGGTGACAATCACCCCTTCTCGGGGGTGAAAAAACATACGTTCAAGGTAAGACCGGAAATAGATAAATTGACTGATTTTAAGTAACTTTTGTTCTATAGAGTTTTTTATGTAAGTCAATACTTTTCGAGTTATTTGCCATTGAAAATGTTGATTTTTCGACAAAAAACTACGTTTTCAGACGGTTTTTCGCAAATAACTGAAAAAGTAAATATTTTATCGAAAAAAATATCCTTAGTAACATTGTAGCTTATAAAAAACCTAAAAAATGGTGTATCAGTATAGTCTATCAATCAAATAAAAACAAAGTTAGAGCTCATGAAAAATACGTTCTTATTCGTCTAATTCCAAATCTAATATTTCAAGGTGAAATCACCGAAAAACTAAGCACTTTACGGGAAAAACCCGTTTAGACTTTTTTAAAGTGTTTATAAAAAGCTTTGATTTAATTGTTAACAAAAGTTTTAGCATTAAAAATAAGCGAGTTACGCTCCGAATAAAGTTGGCCCTCTTTTTTTTTGTAAAAAATCATGAAAATCTCGCTGTGTTTAGCTCCCCAAATGAAATTAATCGCTACCGCTTTACAAACAATTTACTTACCTATCTATTTTTTATATGATCTGTCAGTCTCACCGGTTTAAAGTGTTTATTTTTGAAAGGGTTATAATTGAGAAAGCTTGAATGGGTCATTAATCACGAGTGTATGCAAAAATTGAACAGCCATATCTTAACCAATTTTTGTCTTACGGAGAAACAAAATAAACTAGCATATTTAATAATAGCAAAACCTACATTTTTTTACTCTTTAAGATTTTTCTTATCACTAATACTTTTTAAGTTATTTTGAAAAAATGAAATTTTTAAAAAATTTAGAAATTTATTTTTTAGTATAAAACCAAATGTTTTAAAAAATATGCACTTCAAACCAATCAAACTTACAGATCATATAAACAATACACATACAGTTAAAATAGATGGTAAAGCCAAACGATTAATTTCATTTAGGGTGCTAAATAGAGGGAGGTTTTCACGATTTTTTTTACCAAAAAAAAGGACCAAATTTTTTCAGTGTAACTCGTTTATTTTTGATGCTGTAAACTTTTGTAAAACACAAATAATAAGCTTTTTTCGATACTTTAAAAATGTTAATAAGGTTTTCCCGAAAAACGCTTCTTTCTTCGGTGATTTCGCGTTGAATTATTCGATTTGGAATTAGACGAATAAGAACGTATTTTTCATGAGCTACAACTTTGCTTCTACTTAATTTGTAGACTTTACTGGTACACCATTTTTTTCGTTTTTTCATAGGCTACACTTTTGCTAAAAATATTTTTTTCGATAAAGTATTTACTTTTTGAGTTATTTGGGAAAACGGTCTGAGAACGTAGTTTTTTTTTTGTCGAAAAATCAACATTTTAAATCGCGAATAACTCGAAAAGTATTGACTTACGTAAAAAACTTTATAGAACAAAAGGTGCTTAAAATAAGTCAATTTATCCATTTACGGCCTTGTTTTAAACACGCGTTTTTCACCCCCAGAAAAGGGGTAAATATCACCCCCCAAGTAAAAGCAACCAACGGCACAAATTCAACTTTGAAGTGGAGGGTAAGTAGAACCTAAATCCAAATTTTCATACAATTCGGAGTTGCCCCTGCAAATTACACTCCAAAGCGTCATTTATTGGGCTATCAAGCGCAGATAGAGCGCGTAAAACAGTATTGCTACCTGGGAACTATTATAAATGAGCAGTGAAGCAATATACAGGAAATAAAGTGCCGCATACGAAAGGCAAGAACGGTCTTTTAACAAAATGAGCGCCATCTTTGAAAGTCACAACATATCCTTAGATACAAAAATGAGACATTTCAGATGTTACGTTTTCTCTATATTATTGTATGGAGCGGAGGCATGGACGCTTACAGAAACCACTATTGTGTCTTTATAGAAGAATGCTGAGCATATCATGAATCACGAACAAGAAAGTTCTAGGAAGAATGAAGAAGGAATCGAAGATTCTGTTTACCATCAAACACATAAAACTGCAGTATCTATAACACGTCATGAGAAA
Source organism: Diabrotica virgifera virgifera (assembly GCF_917563875.1). Taxonomy (NCBI): domain Eukaryota; kingdom Metazoa; phylum Arthropoda; class Insecta; order Coleoptera; family Chrysomelidae; genus Diabrotica; species Diabrotica virgifera. Next base: position 59,636,392 of record NC_065448.1, on the reverse strand, counting down.
TCAGTAGCGTTACTCCCTGCTGCAGTCCATATTGCAAGATAAAATCGAAGGTAAGCGAGGACCCGGTAGAAGGAGATTATCATGACTGCGGAATTCGAGAACATAATTTAAGAAAACCTCAACGGAACTGTTTCGAGCCGCAGCGAGCAAGGTTATTTTGGCAAGATTGCCATCCTATTGGCAGGATTGCCAATAGGATTTCCAACATCTGAAACGGACAGAAACCAGAAGAAGACGAAGAACGCCATTCAATAATCCCGATAATATAATTAATACCAAAATTCAACTCACTACGCTTCCACGTTAAAAAAATATTCTCCTGACCGAGTTTTCGACGTCTTCTCAGACGTCATCTTCAGGGCTTCCGGGGTCTCAGTCTCCCGAGTCCCCAGACACTACTACACTGTTCACTGGACAATGCAATTCTGTTGACAGAACAGAACACCAAAACATTTAAGCCCGAGAAATTATTAACTAAACTTTTATCCCACCAGTGGCTTCTCAATATTTATGTAGACTTGACAATATATTATTGTGAATATTTAATTTTTCTTCTTTCGCGGGATTGCTTTCCGAAAAGACAAATGTTTAATAATGAAACAAATATTGCATTTTAAATCTAGATTACTATTTTGTTACAAATCTATTAGGATAGTTATATTATAAATTAAGTACTTATTATCCTAAGAATAAAATCAATGTTAAAATATCAATGATTTTTATTAATCGGGGTGAAAATTTTCTATTTCTATTTGCAATCCGAGATTCTATTCTTCTATTCTGAATATGTGAGAATACTTTTGGCATACTTTTTCTTTTTGACCAATGCTTTTGTTCTTGACACAATGTTGCCAAATAGTGTAAGAGCTAGTGAACCCTCCGAGTAACGGTCTTCCTGTAAGGCTAAAAATTTGTATAGTGATAATTCATAGCACATCAAGGCTATAAACCATGAACAGGCAGGCATCAGACTTGCACGTGTATCTACCAGGTGAATCGGAAAGTGCATAGTTTGGGGGTAAAATAAACTTTCTCCTGTAAAGTTTAAATTTAAGTATGCGTGTAAGTCATTTAAAAAAAATGTGTACAATGACAGGCGATTCTGAACAGCATAAGACCTTGCCAGGCGAGGGGAAAGATTAGGGTTTTTTCCTAAAAATTTTTTTTGCATCTAACAAAGTTTTTTTTAGATTTTATGAATCATTCCAAACAGAAAAGGTATTTTGACCTACAGGGTCTAGTGACGCTGAGGTCGTTTTTAACACTGAATCGGACATTTCACTGAAAATTTCAATGTTGCCAAAGTAGGTAGATATTCTTTAAACATCGATTGATGAAATCTCGAAGAGTTTTTTGCAATACATTATCGAAAACTCCTTTGTTTTTTAATTGCTAATCAAGCGGGCGTGACACTAGTATAAGCGAGGACGTTTGAGTTTGCATAAATTCATTATCTCGAGAATGGGCAAATTTGAAGAGAAATCCTCAGACAGGTCGATTTTTATTTTTAAATTAGGACTTTTTGGCATAAAATATATAATACTACTGACGTCATCCATCCGGGCGTGATGACGTAATCGATGATTTTTTTGAATGGGAGTAGGGGTCGTGTGATAGCTCATTTGAAAGGTTATTTAATTCTCTATTCAGTAATATAAACGTTAACATAATTGTTTATACAGAGTGTGCAAATTTTTTAATTAAACTAACTGAGACAAAAAGAAGAATTTTTTTGTACACCCTGTATAAATAATTATTTTAATGTTTATATAACTGAATAGAGAATTAAATAACCTTTCAAATGAACTACCACACAACCCCTACTCTCATTAAAAAAATCATCGACTACGTCATCACGCCCAGGATGACGTCACTAGTATTATATGTATGCCAAAAAGTCCTAATTTAAAAATAAAAATCGACCTGTCTGAGGATTTCTCTTCAAAGTTGCCCATTTTTGAGATAATGAATTTATGCAAACTCAAACGTCCTCACTTATACTACAGTGTCGCGCTCGCTTGATTTCCAATTAAAAAACAAAAACAAAGGGGTTTTTTCGATATTGTATTGCAAAAAGCTCTTCGGGATTTCATCAATCGATGTTTAAAGAATATCTACCGACCTTTGCAACATTGAAATTTTCAGTTAAATGTCTGATTCAGGGTTAAAAATGGCCGATTTCGAAATCTTTAAATTTTTAATCGCTTATTATGTCAAAAACTATTATCCTAAGAGAAAAGTCACGAAAGACCTTTTCTGTTTGGAATGATTCAAAAAATCTAAAAAAACTTTGTTCGAAGTAAAAAAAATAATTTTAGGAAAAAACAACTGACAAGGTCTTATGCTGTTCAGAATCTCTTGTCATTTTAAACATTATTTCTTCTAAATGACTTCTCAAACACATACTTTTAAACTTTACAGGAGAAAGTTTATTTTACCCCCAAACTATGCACTTTTCGATTCACCTAGTACAGTCATGTCAAGGCCCGCGGGCCGCATCCGGCCCCCGGGCCATACCAATACGGCCCGCGATAGCAATGTGTCACAGAAAGAAGAATCATGTTTTTTAGAGCTTTTAGACTTGACTCGATTGCTCTACGGAAGTTTTAAAATGCGTACACTACACTACATTTATAAGTCATTTCAAAGGCAGCGCGTGCCTAGACAAGCGAGAGAGATAGACAGTAACACCATCTCTTAGCGGAAACACCCTATTATTTTTGTTGAGAACAATAGAATCTTCCATGCGCTTCGAGTCTAGACTAGAACCTTCCTTATCGATATAAAAGAAGTGCGTCGACGTGTCACGTGAGTCAGTTGCGAAGTAGTGGTTGAGAAGGTATTGTACATTTGTTTGTGTCGTGCGTGTGCGATATCCATAATTGTGTCGAGTTCCATATTTGTTACGATTTCGGCATAATGTCACAAAAACGTAAAGTTGATAGTGAACGTAGAGTTTTTCAGTCTAAATGGGAAAATGCATATTTTTTCATAGAATGGAAAGGTAAACCACTGTGTAAACAGTTGCTGTTTGTAAGGAGTTTAACTTGAAGAGACACTATGATACGAATCATAAATCAAAATTCGATTGTTACACTGAAAAAATAAGAATGGACAGATTGTCATCTTTAAAATCTAAACTTCAAGGTCAACAATCGATGTTTACTAAAGCTAATACTGAGAGCGAAGATGCCCTGAAATCAAGTTTTATTATTGCATTAGAAATCGCGAAGAGATCAAAACCTTTCACTGATGGTGATTTTATTAAAGACTGTATGTTGAAAGTTGCCGATGTTTCATTTCCATTTCAAAAGTCAATAATTCAAAATATTTCGCTGTCAAGAAACACTGTTGCTTCAAGAATAAATGATTTATCTCAAAATTTGGTTCTTCAACTGAAGGAGAAAATTAAGGAATTTACAAACTTTTCACTGGCTGTTGATGAGAGCACTGATACTGTTGATACAGCTCAACTTGCTGTTTTTATACGAGGTATTAACAGTAACTTTGAAATAACTGAAGAACTATTAAAGTGCGTTCCATTGACAGGTACTACAACAGCAAATTATATTTATTCTGCATTGGAGCATTTGATGGCAGAATATGGACTCGATTGGAATATACTTAGCAGCACAACTACGGATGGCGCTCCTGCCATGGTTGGCCAACATTCGGGCGTTGTAACTAAATTAAAACAGAAAACATCAGGAAATTTTGTGGGATTTCACTGTATAATTCACCAGGAATCATTGGCATCCAAACATTTAAAAATGGACCATGTCATGCAACCTATAATTAAAATAGTAAATTTTATAAGGAGCAGAGGACTAAATCACCGACAGTTCAGGCAGTTTTTACAAGATTTGGACGAAAAGTTTTCTGATGTCCCTTATTTCACCGAAGTTCGTTGGCTCAGTCGAGGAGTAGTTTTAGAAAGATTTTTTGCATTACGTGACCCTATTCAAGCTTTCATGTTAGAAAAAGGCAACCCAATTGATTATGACAATGACTGGTGGATTGATTGTGCCTTTTTGGTAGATATGAATAAACACTTGACTGATCTGAATGTAAAGTTACAGGGTAAAAATCTGATTGTCACTCAAATGTACTCATGTATTCAAGCCTTTGAAACAAAGTTGAGGCTGTGGGAAAATCAGGTAAAAAATCAAACTTTGGATCATTTCCCTCATTTAAAATCATTTGGCACAGTGGATCAAAAAAAATTGGATCAATATTCTCAACTTCTGCAAAATCTTATCACGGAATTCAACAATCGTTTTGAAGACTTCCACAAAATGAATGAAATGGAATTCCCAATTTTCAACAATCCATTCAATTTTGAAGCTTCACAGGCACCAGTTCATTTGCAAATGGAGTTGATAGATCTTCAATCGGACAGTATTTTGAAAGAAAAATTTAAAGAGGTTAACGCACTTACATTTTATACACAATATTTCAAGAGTTTGGATAACTACCCGGAATTAAAAAAGCATGCAGCACGCATTCTGTGCATGTTTGGTAGCACCTATTTATGTGAGCAGATGTTTTCCGTCATGAAAATAAATAAGAACAAACATCGCACAAGACTTACAAATGGACATCTCCAATCAATTCTTAAAATAAATACAACGAATATGATACCTGACATCAATGAGCTTGTCAAAAACAAGAGAAGTCAGGTATCTGGATCCTCGAGCTCAAAATAATTACCCTCTTTTATAACTTTGATATGATTTTTAACAACCGTATATTATAAGTATACTATTAAATAAAATGTTATAATAATTCAGTACATTTTTTTTTTATTTGAATCTGGCCCGCCGACACATTCTGAATTTAATATATGGCCCTCTGCAAAATTGAGTTTGACACCCCTGACCTAGCAGATACACGTGCAGGGCTTATGCCTGTCAGGTCATGGTTTTTAGCCTTGGTGTGCAATGAATTATCACTATACAAATTTTTAGCTTTACAGCAAGACCGTTACTCAGAGGGTTCACAGACTAAAACTGAATTTTGTTATTTTCGGTTTGAAGTACCTCTCTAGCCGAATTCCGAGAAAAATCATAATAAAATTTACTTTTTTAAGTTTATGAAACCGATACTATGTATTTCACTATCGGACAATTATTATATCACAATATTACATATTTGAAGAGACTATCTACATATTATCTATCATAATAATAGTCCATTCACTAACGGTAAAATATTGCAAAACCTACAAATTTTAAAGAGCCGCATGGATTGCCATGGGCATACAATACACATACATAACGTGTCAAAGAAAAAAAGTGGTATTGTGCCGATGTGTACTTGTGTTCTGTGGGTAACTTTTACCCCTTCTCGGGGGTGAAAATATATACGTTCAAAATAAGTCTGGAAGTGGATAAACTGGCTAATTCTCAGCAACACTTGTTGTAGAGTTAAGAATGTCTTCATTTTTCAACAAAAAAAAACCGTTTGACACAGTTTTTTGCATATAACTCAAAAAATAAGTATTTTGTCGAAAAAACGTTCCTAGCAATAATATAGTTTATCAAAAAGTGAAAAATAAACTGGGGCTATGTCATTTCTGTGGACCTAGTAGGAGCAGACTTGTAGCTAATGAAAAATAGGTTCGTATTCTTTCAATTTAAAATCGAATATTTTAACGTGAAATAACCAAAAAAATATGCAGTTTTCGGGGAAAACTCATTATAACTTTTTTAAAGTGTTTAAAACAAGTTTATTCTTGTTATTAAAAAAAGTTTCTAGCGTTAAAAGTAAGCAACTTACGCTCAAAATAAAGCTGATTCCTTTTTGGTAAAAGAAAATCGTAAAAATTACCCCCTAATTAGCACCCCAAATGAAATTATTCGGGACCGCTTCACAAGTTACTTTTATGTATTATGTTTATATTTTATTATCATCTGTAAGTTTCATTGGTTCAAAGTGCTTTATTTTTGACAGGGCTGTAGTTGAAAGGGCTTGAAAGAGTCACTAGTCATGAGTGTATATCAACTTTAAACAGCCATATTTATCTTAACCAATATTTGTCTTCTAGAAAAACAAAAAATCCAAAATATTAAAAAAAGCAAAACCTACAATTTTTACTCTTTACTCTTACTTACTTTTTTGGCATTTATTTGTAAATTAAACATTAAAAAAAATTTACTTTAAAATCAATTTTTTTCAACAATAAGCACTTTGAACCGATGAAACTTACAAATTATATATTAAACAATACCTAAGTAAAGCAATTTGTGAAGCGGTAACGATTAATTTCATTTGGGATGTTAATTAGGGGTGATTTTCACGATATTTTTAGCCAAAAAAAGAGCCAACTTTACTTTGAGTGTAACTTACTGACTTTTTATGCTATAAACTTAAAAAAACAAAAATAAAGCTTGTTTAACCACTTTAAAAAAGTTGTGATGCGTTTTTCCCGAAAAGTGGTTCATTTTTTGGTTATTTCACGTTGAAATATTTGATTTGGAATTTGACGAATAAGAACCTATTTTTCATTAGGTACAACTCTGCTTCCACTGGGTCTACAGAATTTACACCTATAACATTTTTTATAAACTATATTATTTTTGTTTAAAATATGTGTGTGTGTGTGAGTGAAAAAATAGCTTGGATGCGAGTCCGTTAGCCACAGATTTTTATTTTATTTTTACGTCAATTTATTAGTTTTGTTATATTTATACGTATTTCACTTAAATGATTATATTTGTTTCTTTCAAGTAGTTTATGAGTAATTTAAATATTTCCATTTTATGACAACTTAGTAGATATTCTATACTAATTGGAAAATGAACTTGTGTTTGTCGTAAATTGTAATATAATTGATTTACATATCTCTCGTTAATTTTGCATTCCAAGAAAATATGGTTTAAATCTCTAATCGAAACATTATCACAAAAACATACTGATGCATTAATTATTCCTAATTTGTGCAGATGTGCCTCATATTTCCCGTGTCGAGTTTTTAATCTGACGATAGTAGAAATATGTTGCTTTGGCCGGTTATATTTAAATATTAGGTCTGGATCCCGCGTATGAAAAAAAAGTTGATTAATAGCAAGCTGAAAATTTGTTAATAGCTTAAGGGTGTCTAGTCGGATAAACTTTGATATATGGGAACACTGTAACAGGGGCAGTTTTAATTGTGGAACAGGTTAAAAATTTGGAACGGTCAAACCACGAAAACGGCACATTTATTTTGTCCGACAGAACAGACTTTAACTCTCCGAACAGAGATTAAACTCTCATGCAAAAATCAGACTGCTATTTATCACCTGTCATAATTCCTGTCATTTGATATATTCTGCATGTTCCACTCACTAAAACGCCCATTTGGTGATAAATTGCAGTCTGATTTTTGCATGAGAGTTTAATCTCTGTTCGGAGAGTTTAAGTCTGTTCTGTCGGACAAAATACATGTGCCGTTTTCGTGGTCTGACCGTTCCAAATTTTTAACAGGATGTGGTTACCAGGAGCGCATTTAGGTCAATTGCCGCCCTAGCCAATTCTCTAGTAGCCGCCCTTTACATTTACAATTTTTCTGTATTTTTGCTTCTGCCGCCTTCTCATAATTTGCCGCCCTAGGCAACTGGCTATATTGCCTAATGGATAAAGTTGAATGATGGTTACCCATACTGAAAGAGGAAGTCAATAGAAAGAAAATACCACGATTAGTAAGCCAACAACATATCGAGTTAGTGCATATTTTATATTTTAGTATTACTTATATATCTATGCATTATTATTAACACGTTCGCGGACACCTAGTTTTTATAGGGGGTCGCACAAAACACACTTGTAAAAATCTTAAAATTTGTTATTTTTCTGTCATAAAAAAGTAGTTTCATAATATTTTAGAATGTTTAAGTTGTTTTTTATAAAAAAAACAAGGTGCGGTAAATGCCGCTATGTCCATATATGTCACAAAATTTGTGCAACTGGACAAAGCGGTACATGCCGCTCTCGATTAGTAAATGCAACTAAATCTTTATTTCTGTAAAAAATAATAAAGAAATATCCTTATAACGAAAATATAATACAGAGATACGCTTATATTAAAAAATTTAATTTTTGTGGTACAGTTCAAAACAGGGTACAATGCAAAGTGCTGGTTTATCGGCACACGTTTTACACAAGTATCTGGTTTCCTTGCGTTTTTTGTTTCGTAAACACCACTTGCACCTCACATGGTGAGTTTTGCGGGGGTCTGTAGGGTGTGGAATTATATCTGGAAAGTGTTGTTCATTGTTAGGGTTGACAACTATATTCGGTTCCATTCGAGGTCGTTTTCCACCGTGCAAAGCTCCCTTATGCATCAGTTTTCTCCCATCATTCCTCCCATCTTCTGGAATGTTCAATAATTCTCTTACCAAATTTTCTCTGTATTCCAAAAGGCTCAGTTTTACATTCCCGTGATTCTTCATTGCATACTAGGAATTCCATATAGCTACATCCAGTAAGTAAAACATCACTTTTTTTACCACCTGATAGTTTTCCGTGGAGAAGAATAATAACTCACCATTTGATCGCTCCTATCTATTCCTGACATGTACTCATTGTACCTGGCAACTTCTTCAGGTTTTATTACTGTCTTTCCAAACCTGTTCTGCACATTTATAAGTTTTGGGTGATATTTGGTTGTTATGCAGAGCACTTCACTTTGATCCTTCCACTTTGAAATATAGATGCTACCGTCTCTTCGCCATTTGTGTTCTCCTTTCTTTAGATTGGTGTTTACAAGAGCTTGTGGATTTCCTTTTCTGTTTCGTCTAAGAGTTCCTGTAGATTGAGTTTTTCTTTCCAAAATGGATTTTGACAGCAAAATGCTGTTGTAGAAGTTATCAAGGAATAAATGATGGCCTTTATCCAAATAAGGTTCCATAAGTTGCAGTACTAACGACTCAATTTTAGATAATCCTTCTACATCTTCGGAGTTTCCTTTATAAATTTTTATATTCAATACGTATCCGTCTGCTGTACATAGCTCGTAGAACTTAATGCCATATTTCGCTTTTTTCCTTCGACGACCACGAAAGAGAAGCAATGATTCATCTAGTGACATTTCTTCTGCAGGGTAATAAGCTTTTTGAAAATTGAGTAATAGTTTATCGAGCAGAGGATTGACTTTTTTCAGTGGATCAGTTCCTGTTGTTTCCTCTTTACAAGCACAGCTAAAACCCCGCAGCATTTCTTCAAATCTTCTACCAGATAGGGTGTAATGAAAAACTGGTGCATAATAAAGTGGATTCATTGAAAACAACTTCCTTACAGAGGGGTATTTTATTTGACCCTGTAATATGCATATAGCTAAAAATGATTTAAGTTCCTCCATAGTAAATGGCCTAATGGATGCTTGTCTGCTCTATTTTTGCTTGGGCCTATTTACATTAGTCAATATTTCAATGTATTTGTTCATTGAATCAAGAATTAGCAGCATAATTTCTTGATCCCAAAATTTAAAAAATAGTTTGTAGCTTTAGGAGTATCTGTGTCAAAATTAAGATGAAGGCCACTTTGGGAATCGTCAAAAAAAAAATCTGGAATATCTGCGGCAATATCATCCCACTCGTTATCAGTTCCAATATCGCCCACCTCTAGCAAATTTTGTAAATCATTACCTGTTTCGTCATTTTCTGGCTCAACTCTGTCTTCGTGATTTTCGTTTGAAAACAGATTCTCGTTTGCCAACGAATCTTCACCACTACTGGGTTGATATGATGGATCTTGTAAATCATCATCAGAGCTATAAGGTTCTGATTCAGAACTTTCAAATTCATCTGTGCTCACTTCATCCATAAGTCCAAGAAGCCTTGCTTCTTCCCTAGAATCCATTTTCTGTAAAAACAAAAAATAGTAAACCGAAAATATAACCTCAATATTTTATTACTGTCTCTACTACTGATAAGCAGCATACAAATTACTAAATAACACAATCGTAATAAAACAATTACTTACTTTTATTATTCTCCAACAAATCTAGTCAAAATAAACAAAACACCAACAAAAAACAACAAAAATGAAGTGGTATAGTACCACGTGCTCGCCGCCTAACACACGTCTAATATTTCAAAGCTAAACTGACCGACACGGACAGTTCACAATATTTTGTGTTATTTGCTGGGACACCTAAGGTGCTTGAATAGTATTTCATGTAAAAAAATGTGCGTGTTAAGCCGCTTTGCGTTTTAGCCGTTCTCAACATTAGACGGAATATCGCGCTTTGTCCCAGAAAGTAGAGCGGCATATGCCGCTTTGTCCGCGAACGTGTTAATGTTATTTATAATTTAAACAACATATATGTTTATTGTATATTAATCCGGCATTGGTCGCTAGGTAAATTGTTACGCGAGTGGTCGCGCGTGAGATTTTCTCTCACATATCCAACTTTTGCATTTCTTTACAAAATTTTATAAAAAAGATGAGCTTTCATCAACGATAAAGTCATTTGCTTTAAAAAGACACGACGTTTTTCTGTTTTATTATTATTATCTTTATATAAAATGTGACTATTGATGCCACCAATATTTAACATTGAAAAATATATGGTAAATGACCATCTACAACTAACCCGTGAAACAGAATATAGAATTTTCATATCATCGACCACATCCACGGCGCCTTTTATTACATCTAAAAGGGTATTATTTCACATCTTAAGGGGATAAATAAAATTAATTTTTATACACAGTTGGTGACGCCGGTGGTCGCTTGATGAGAGAATCTCTCACATGAAGCCCACTGACTCAACAATATGGTGATACTAAGTAAACTGAGTCACTATCTGAGCGGACGAGTCTATTAGATTGTCGAGGAAGGATGGTTAGGAGACTAGAAGGAACTACAGCGCGTATATTTTCCCAGAAAAAAAGTTGTGCAAAATTTTCTAAAACCGTGAGAGAAAATCTCATATAGCGACCACTGGCGGGTTAAAGTCAGAATTTGGTGTTAGTTTTGAGAGTAAACTAAATGTAAGACCAAATACTTACGATGTCGGGATAGTATCACGAGGTTTTTTTCCTGGTTGTCCCTTGTGATTTACTATGGAATCTCTAATGCGAGAATTTACTGTCACCGTTGCATTTGGTAGTCTTTTTAAAGACAGATCACATGCTGTGATCTTTTTGTGGCGGATATTCTTGAGCTGGGGTTGATTTCATGTAATCGAATAAACTATCTTTCAGTAAAGTCGTCCCAGGAACTCAACTCATAAATACTGGCAATATCATTTTAAAGTCTTCTACTTTAAAATGTATAATATAGGTATGCCTGAATTGTCGATATAAATGAGTCAGATTAAGTAAATTATTAGAAGAATTTTTTATTAAGCAACAACATTTTTGTAAATTTTAGTAGTATTTTGTATTTTGACAACGACACCCGATTTGGGCGTCGAAACGTTAATAAAATTATTTTTTTCAATTTAATTGTGGCTTATTTTCCATCTAAATAGTTACATAATATAAAAATGCCACAAGGAAATAGCTTCAGAATAACATTGAACCATAGTACTAAGACTCATACAAAATTTTTAAAACAATCAAAGCTACCAATCCCTTTTGTTATTTTTGAAATACCAAGACCGTTTTTAATTAATACCAAAGGAGCAGTTAATAAATTACAAATTGTGTGGTCTATATTATTAAAACCACATTTTAAGACACTCCTTGGTCTGAGATTGTAAATAAATAGACACGTTCACGACAGCGATTACCTGCGAGAATCGGTTTGGGTATCCTTTTAAAAGCCATAGCTAATCATCAACTTCAACGAAGAATCAGCGTTAAAGTCGGCTTCTTTCTGATTTCGTTCTGGAGCCGTGCTTCTAATTAATTTAATTGTTTAATTTTCAGTTCGTTTAACTAATATGAATATTTTATCGTCTAGTTTCTGTGAATAGAGTTTATTATGTGGTGAGGTATTTTATGTGCTTAACAACAGGGTTTCCCAGATATAAGTATAATAACACCCCAAATGAATGCAGTGCCTTTAAAAGGATTTTTCTCTTTATAAAATGAATTATTACTCACTAAACGTTAAGTAGTGTTTTGGGGTGAATTTACAGGGCTAGACGACGTTGAAGAATGGTGTATTCACTGGCGAAGCGTCCATGTAACCACTGTTACCATTGGTAACAGTTTAAAATCTTGCAATAAATATTTTATGACTGTTATGAAATAATTCCATTTATATTTTTTACCAACAGAAATATTTGTTAATAGTACCTAATTCAGTATTAAATAGCCAACTAGACGCACGAAAATATTGGCGAGATATGTGAATCCATTGCACGTTATTATATGCTGTTACCAATACTGGCAGTGGTAACGGAGGAGAAACCTCGCTATCGCTCGGGACTAGCTCGTTTCTGAAAATTTTGAAGGAGCGACGGCTCTGTAGAGACGCCGCGCGGGCACGCTGTGTATATCAGTATTGTAACCATTTTGAGGATTGGTAACATTAGTTTAGTGTTTAGTACCTATTACAGATTACAGTGTGCGTGCATTTAAACATGGAAGAGTGTTGCTACGTATTGCGTAATTGATCAACTACAGTTATTCTCCTTGTATATTTTTTTTATATATAATTTTGAAGAAAAAAAAATGATATTATTGAAAATGGAAGAATTAAAATATAAACAATAGTTTTCAAAATCTATTCTTTTTCCTACTTGTTCATTTTTTTATGTTAATTTTATGGTAGAATAATATGTTTAGTTTGTTTATTATTTATTGTTATACCTGTTACATATACATAATTACATACATATAATTTGGGAATAGTGATTTGTTTAATTGTATCCCACAGGATTGAAAACAAAAACTTATATTTGGGAGGTCCAAAATAATTTTAATAAGATTTTTTTACATGTGGTTTGGTAACACTTTAGAAAAAGTCACGCGTCGCCACTGGGTGTATTAAATGGAAAATAGCCATAAACTCAGAAAAAACACAAGCGGTGCTATTCAAAAAGAGAAGACAAAGCCCAGAAGAACAACTGACGGTGCAAAACAACCCCATCGAGTGGAAAGATCACGCAAAATTCCTAGGAGTCATAATAAACAAAGGCTTAACCTTTCAAAAACACGTAGAAGCCACACTTAGAAAAGCCATGGCCAAAGCATCACTAAGAGGACTCGCAGGTAGAAAAAGTAAATTAAGAACTAAAACGAAGATAAGATTAATTAATAGCATAATAATACCAATTTTGACATAATATGCATCTCTCGCGTGGGGACACGTATGCAAAACAACAAAAAAGAAGATCCAAGCGGCACACAACAGCAGCCTAAGGGAAGCAGCGAACGTCCCAAGATACGTGGCTGAAGGACACCTATTCAGATAACTCCAACAAATCAGAGTAACCGACATAATGACGGAAAGAGCCAGGACAAAATTCCCAGAGCTGGAAAATCATCCAAGTCCCATACTGCGAGAGATAATGCGATACGACGTCTTCCACCGATGGAAGCACAAACGTCCAAAACAACAAATAGTGGATTAAAGAAAATAAACATCAGAGATAAAAAAGAAATAAATAAAATGACAGTAAATAAGATATAAAATAAGAAATAAAATAAAAGTGGACAATACGTGGCTCCATCAAAAACGACAAGGCAATTAGTGTGGGCCCCATACTCGCTAACTTTTACTAATTAAGATTTTATTTTCAGGACATCCTACAAAAAAATTTAAAAACCCAAAATAGTCGGCCTCGGCCAAAAAAAAAATACTAACACCGGCGCAAGCCAACACAAAAAATTTCTAACACAAAAACCCGGGCAAGTAGAGCCCAACTGGAGATGCATCAAGTCAAACTAGTTTGATTTTATTCAACAAACTTGACTTGACTTGAAAACCAAACTTTTTTTGTAAAAAAGTTTGACTTGACTTGATTTCGATATCTTTAGGTTTGACTTGAAATCAAACTTCTTCAAACAGTTTGAAGTTTGAATATCATATTGTGCAACGTGTTTATTTTTAATTCTAATTGACAGCATACCGCCTTTTATTTTGACTTATTTGGACAGATTTGAACCTGTACTCTGCTACTCCGCAAATTAGTTATACATAGGTTATATTCATATTTAGTAGAAGCATATGATTTGCTTGTTTGTTGTAATACGTTAGTTTTGAAAGGTGTGCTTTGTGCAATAATGCCTGAACCTGAACTTTTTTTCGCTCAGAGTACGTACCAGAATAAAGTAAGTCTGATTTTGAAAATATACCCACTGCAAAACTTAAGAGAAAAAAATCTGTAGACGAGGCAGAATTGATTAACAAGAAAAATAAATATGTAGGTATACTGATTCATTTAATGTTCCGGCAGGCGATTCCAAAACAATGAAAATTGCAAAGTGCACATTATGTAAAAATAGAAACAGTGTTATAAAAATGACATAGTGGAACTAGTTCTTTAAAACATCTGAAGGTGCATTTAAATCAAAGCGAACACGAACGAAAGAACGAAGGAACGAATTCGTAGGTGTTCGCTAGGTTATTCGTTCGCTACAAAGTAGGACCACAGCATAATAAAATCTAATAATATATTCTAATCTAATATATTTATACTCATATTTACTATGCTATGTATCTTATATTTACTATGCTGTGGTAGGACCATTTACATTTAAGCGAACCAATGTCGGATACAGATGAAGATATAATCGTTAGCGCTGCTAGTTTTATAGTTATTGAAGGACTTGCAGAAAAAAAAAGGAAGAAGAGAGTGTGGTGTTTGAGTTTGTTACAAAAGGGAAAAAAGGAGGAGGTGATGCCTTGTTAAGTGATTTAATGACTAATGACAATTATTTTAGTAGGTCTGTAATTTTAATATTGTAGCGGAAGAGAAATCTTGGCCGATCCCCGTATAACAGTAAACACCTCGAGAATGACGTAATCGGATGTGCTAGGCCTCGCCGGAGAATTCTGGAAGGTACGTCACGTAGGCGGAACAAGCCGATAGCTCGAGATGGGAGTCGATTGTTCCAGAATAACAACTGGGTATAAATACGGGCATATTTTGTGAATAAGTTTAGTGTATAAGATAAATTCGTCTGTAACTTATATAAATAAAGTCGTATATAAATTACGAACCGCTAGTTTTATTGTAATTAGAAGTAATTACACTAATCACGCTACAGTTGGTGTCGGTGTTCGGTAAACTTAGTGCGATATAAATAAGTGAATTACAGAGAGACTTTAAAAGACTTTTGAACTTTATTCGTCGGGAATAACCGGAGTGCGTTAATTGTTCGGTATTCGGAAAGACTTTAAAAGACTTTTGGACTTTATTCGTCGGGAATAGTTAAAGTGCGTTGATTGTTCGGTATTCGGAAAGACTTTTAAAAGACATTTTGGAAAGTACGTGTGTGCCGACCAAAGATGTTGCTACGAGAACTTACAGTAAAACAGGTCCGTGAACAGCTAGAGGAACGGGATCTGGACAGCAGTGGGCTCAAGATAGTCCTACAAGCACGACTCGAGGAAGTCCTAACGAAGAACGGAGATGATCCAGAGACGTTCCACTTCCAGTCAGCAGAACAAGCAATCTTATCGAAATTAAAAACTGTTTCTGAAACGATTGATGATACTTCTAAGATAAGCAACGAGAAATTTGAAAGTGTTTCTCAAAAGATCGATGAAACTTCTAGACAGAACAACGAGAAATTTGAAAGTGTTTCTCAAAAGATCGATGAAACTTCTAGAAAAAGCGACGAGAAACTTGAAGAAGTTAGTAAGAAAAACAATGAGAAATTCGAAACCATTTCTCAAAAGATCGATGAAACTTCTAGAAAAAGCGATGAGAAATTTGAAAGTGTTTCTCAAGTAATAAAAGACGTTTGTAGACAGACCGACGAGAAATTTGAAGAAGTTTCCAGAACATTCGATAAGATACAGAAAAGTGTAGACGACAATAAAGAAATGCTAGAAGAGAAGATCAAACAACTAGAGAGCATGATAACTGATACAAAAGTACAACCATCAGTTAATGCAGTAGCTTTAGATCTTGTAGTGAAGGATGAAACACCGAGAGACGAAACATCGCATCATATGAGATTTAAATTACCACCATTCGATGGGAAGTCCTCTTGGTCCATATACCTTAGACAATTCGAAGCTATTGCGACCGCCAACCATTGGACCGAACAAGAAAAGGCTGTTTCCTTGACTGCTGCTTTGCGAGGTGATGCTGCAGATATATTAAGATCAATTCCTAAGGGTCAAGAAAATTGTTACCAGACCTTGTTCACTCGTCTAGAAAAACGCTATGGAGATGCCCATCTACAACAAGTATACAAAGCACAACTGCGAAGTAGAAGTCAACGAGCAAGTGAGAATCTGCAAGAATTTGAAGCAGATGTGGCTCGTGTGGTGCGGTTGGCTTATCCAGAGGTGCCAGACAGCGTTTTAGAAGAAATTGCAGTAGATACCTTCGTCAATGGGCTGAAAGATAATGAACTACAGAAAGCTTTACGACTAGCAAGACCGAAAGTTTTAGATGAAGCACTTGCTATTGCCTTGGAACACGAAGCAGCTAGCCAAGCTTCACGAAACAATCGAGTAATAACCGTGGAAAAAGGCGATAAAAGAAAAGATGAACGTTTGGTGGAAATGGTACGGAGGGTGATTCGTGACACGATGCCGAAGAGACGCATGAAGAGGGCTGGAAGAGTTGGTTCAAATACAGATGCTTCCTCGATACGGCCATGCAGTGAAAGTTGTAATCACCGGCTTAAAGTAGATGAACAGCTTTGCCCTGTGAGACGAACTACCGTCGTTAATGAGCAATGGCAGCCACAACAGTTACAAGAAGCCCAAGAAGACGATCCATGTATAAAAAGAGTATTGGATTGGATGCGTCGAGGTGAGAGACCTAGTTGGCAAAACATTAGTGCATGTAGTCCGGAAGTCAAGGCCTACTGGAGCCAATGGAATTGCCTGATACTAAAAGATGATCTTCTGTACAGAACCTTTGAGAACGATGATGGTACAGAATCTAAGCTTCAGTTGATTGTACCTAAAAGTAAAGTGTCAGAAGTATTGCGTCAGTTGCATGACGGTACATCAGGTGGACACTTTGGTATTACGAAGACTCTGCAAAAGGTTCGAGAACGGTTCTATTGGGTGAACTGTAAAGATGATGTAAGAATATGGTGCCAGAAATGTGAACTGTGTGCATCCGGTAATGGTCCAGTTGGTAAAAAGAGAGCACCCATGAGACAGTACAATGTTGGCAGTCCTATGGAAAGAGTAGCAATCGACATTGCAGGTCCATTTCCAGAAACTGATGCTGGAAATAAATACATCCTGGTAGCCATGGATTATTTTACGAAATGGACCGAGGCCTATGCATTACCAAATCAAGAAGCTGCTACCGTTGCAGAGGTACTTGTTAAAGAATTCTTCAGCCGATTTGGTGTTCCCTTGGAGATCCACTCCGACCAAGGGCGAAACTTTGAGTCAGCTCTTTTCCAAAACGTTTGTAAATTGATTGGTGTCAATAAGACCAGAACAACACCCCTGCATCCTCAATCAGATGGGATGGTCGAGAGGATGAACCGAACGATGGGTAAACACTTGTCCAAAGTTGTATCTGAAAATCAGCGAGATTGGGACCAACACATTCATTTATTCCTGATGGCCTACCGCTCGGCCGTAAATGAAACTACAGGTCAAACACCGACCTGCCTGATGTTGGGTCGTGAAGTTCGGTTGCCCTGCGACCTAGAGTTTGGCTGCGGACCTTCCGAGGAACATGTTGCAGGCGAAGACTACGTTGACCGCCTGAAATTACGAATGAACAACATTCATGAACTTGCCCGACAACACATCCAGATAGCCAGTGACAGAATGAAAGATCAATATGATTCTCGATGCAAGAATGAAAGCTTCGAAGTAGGTGATCTTGTCTGGCTTTATAATCCGCAACGTCGTCGAGGCTTATGTCCTAAACTGCAAAGACAATGGGAAGGTCCATATGAAGTTAAGAAGAAAATAAATGACGTAATATATAGAATTAAGAAGTTGCCAAACGGTAAACCAAAAGTTATTCACATAAATCGTCTTGCACCATATGCTGGCTCAAATGAAACAGAAGAAGCACGAGTCCTCCAACAGGAGATGAAAGATGTCGCACAGCCAAGTTTTAATCAATTTATGTCAAATTACGCAGCGAGAAAGAGTGCTAGATTCGGCGTGACCACAGAAGTTCAGCAAGATCTGTTTGGTGTTCCAGAAAACGTCTCTCTGGCCCACTGTGTTGCCCAAGACCTCGAGATGACTAAAGGAATATCGTCCGTATTCAATAGAAAGTTCGGCCGCCTGGACGAGTTAAGAAATCAGCAGCCTAAAATTGGAAGAGTACTGCGATTGGAAGATGGTCCTCGATCTTTGCTGTATATGGTGACCAGAAAGTCTTATACGGACACGCCAAGCTACGAGAACATATGGCGTGCTCTAACTAATTTGAAGAAAATCGTGTGTAATTATGACATCAAAAATTTGGCTTTACCAAAAATAGGCCATGCAGTAGAAAATCTGGATTGGAAGATTGTGAGAAGCATGCTTGAAGTGGTCTTCAGAGGAACTGGTGTACAAATCACTGTGTGTTGCATGAACCCGAAGATGTCGTACCCTTCAAAGACAGTAGACTGTTATTTCTTCTTGAAGGGTGTATGCAGAGCTGGAGAGTCGTGTAGATTCCGCCATCCTGGGCCTTCATTTAGAGTTGCTGATCGAGACGCTCAGATCTTAAGAGGGGAGCAGTGTAGCGGAAGAGAAATCTTGGCCGATCCCCGTATAACAGTAAACACCTCGAGAATGACGTAATCGGATGTGCTAGGCCTCGCCGGAGAATTCTGGAAGGTACGTCACGTAGGCGGAACAAGCCGATAGCTCGAGATGGGAGTCGATTGTTCCAGAATAACAACTGGGTATAAATACGGGCATATTTTGTGAATAAGTTTAGTGTATAAGATAAATTCGTCTGTAACTTATATAAATAAAGTCGTATATAAATTACGAACCGCTAGTTTTATTGTAATTAGAAGTAATTACACTAATCACGCTACAATATTATATTATTTGTACATGTACAAAAATAAGTGCTCTACCAGACATTAATTCGGGTTTAGTCACCAGCCAGATGGATTTAAAAGCGTAAAAATATGTATTTAGCAGTGACGTAAATTTTCGTTATTGTTGACTATTTGTAACGATTCCTATAACTATCAATACCAGGTACTTTATACTCTGAATGGTAATAGTTTTATTAGTCATCTATCAAATATAAAACTACAAAAGTGTATTTCTGGACCATGGTTCTGCCAATTCGTTTTCATAATAGATTAAAGAATAGTAGGATTTTTTTATTAGAGTTACAACAATAAAGCAACAAATAATGTAAAATATCAAAGAACCTTTTGGTACTGCCAGGTACTTATTTTTACCCAAGTTTCGAGAAATGCGGGAATGCATATTGCCGGCACGTGTATTTAAAGGATCGTTTAAACACAGCGATAAATCAAACAACTTATCAAGGTCAATCGAGTTGTTGCAACTTATCATTGTGTGTAAACGGTGCATCGCACAACTTATCAAAGTTGGAGTTGGGTTGAAGGTGGTATCGCATTGAATCGCAGCGTCTAAACAGCGTTTCAACTTGTCATCACAACTAGTTGCTGTGACTTGTCGTTGTGTTTAAACGACGCTTAAGATGGGCGATGGGCCAGTCACTGAGTTTAATGCCAGTGACATAATTTTAATACAATGATAACTTAGAAAATGCAATGGTTCTGCGTGGTTCTGCGTTCCGCAAGGGAAAAAATGAGAAAATAATCAAATATGTCATTTTCTTAAATATAAGTATAAATTTTGATACGACTTCAATTTTATTTTGTCCTGTCTCTATTCTATAATAATTATTTAATTTAAAACAAAAATAATTTATCCAGGTATTTTTTATTTTGTTGAAAATTTTGACGATCAGTTTTATTTATTATTATTTAATTTAAATCTGTCATTATCAACTAATAGTTTGTGATAAATAAAACGTGCAAAAATGTCTGGCAATTATAAATTCATATTTCTTCTTCTTCTTAAGATGCTGTGCATTTCTGCATAGGCGTCCACCGTACATTGTCTTGTCAGGTGAAACGTTAGATAGTCAGGATTACATAATTCTGTTTTTAACAGCATTGCGAAGCATTTCTTAGCTGTGGGTTCCTGTACATTGGCGATTTAGCAGCCATGACATCTTTTAACGTCCCAGTCTTCTCTTACCCTCTATCTTTCCGTCGAGTATCAGTTACTGAAAAGTGTATCGTTCTCCTCGTAATATGTGCCCCAAGTATGTAGTCTTCTTACTTTTAACATACCTAATTAAAAAGTTCCCTATCCTGTAAACCCGCTCTTCTTAGTACTTCCTCCTTTCTGACTCTGTCCATCCATGATATTCTATGCATTCGACGTAGGCACCACATTTCAAACACTTTCGACGCCCAAATCGGGTTTCATTGTCAAAATACAAAATATTACTAAACTAAACAAAAATGTTGTTGCTTGGTGAAAAATTCTTCTAATAATTTATTTAATCTGACTCATTTATATGGGCAATTCAGATATATATTATACATTTTAAAGTAGAAGACTTTAAAATGATATTGTCAATATTTATGAGTTGCGTTCCTGAAAAATTACTAAACATTTTATCTCTAAGAAAAGTATAATATCTACTAAATAAATTAATTTTCAAACCCTTTCAAACTTGTTTGACAAACAGTTTGTATTTTTAAACCTGTAACCATTGACCCATATTAAGCTGCACCCCCCACCATGGCGAATAAAGTTCGGACTAGGCAAAAAATTTAGTGCTATTTATGTGCTAATTAGTTGCTCTATTCCGAATTTTGTTGCTCAAACCGTTTACCAGGAAATCGCGTTGAAAGTGGGGGGGTGCAGGTTAATGTAAAGCTGCACCCACCCACACCGAAAAAAGCTCAAACTTCTTGATTTTTTTTGGTGATAAATTTAGTGCCATTTATGTGCTAATTAGTTGCTCTATTCCGAATTTTGTTGCTCAAACCGTTTACCAGGAAATCGCGTTGAAAGTGGGGGGGTGCAGGTTAATGTAAAGCTGCACCCACCCACACCGAAAAAAGCTCAAACTTCTTGATTTTTTTTGGTGATAAATTTAGTTCTATTTATGTGCTAATTAGTTGCTCTATTCCGAAATTTGTTGCTCAAACCGTTTACCAGGAAATCGCGTTGAAAGTGGGGGGGTGCAGGTTAATGGAAAGCTGCACCCACCCACACCGAAAAAAGCTCAAACTTCTTGATTTTTTTGGTGATAAATTTAGTTCTATTTATGTGCTAATTAGTTGCTCTATTCCGAATTTTGTTGCTCAAACCGTTTACCAGGAAATCGCGTTGAAAGTGGGGGGGTGCAGGTTAATGTAAAGCTGCACCCACCCACACCGAAAAAAGCTCAAACTTCTTGATTTTTTTTGGTGATAAATTTAGTGCTATTTATGTGCTAATTAGTTGCTCTATTCCGAATTTTGTTGCTCAAACCGTTTACCAGGAAATCGCGTTGAAAGTGGGGGGGTGCAGGTTAATGTAAAGCTGCACCCACCCACACCGAAAAAAGCTCAAACTTCTTGATTTTTTTTGGTGATAAATTTAGTTCTATTTATGTGCTAATTAGTTGCTCTATTCCGAAATTTGTTGCTCAAACCGTTTACCAGGAAATCGCGTTGAAAGTGGGGGGGTGCAGGTTAATGGAAAGCTGCACCCACCCACACCGAAAAAAGCTCAAACTTCTTGATTTTTTTGGTGATAAATTTAGTGCTATTTATTTGCTAATTAGTTGCTCTATTCCGAATGTTGTTGCTCAAACCGTTGACCAGGAAATCGCGTTCAAAGTGGGGGGTCCAGCTTAATGGCAAGCTGCACCCACTCACACCGAAAAAAGCTCAAATTTCTTGATTTTTTTGATGAAAAATTTAGTGCTGTTTATGTGCTAATTAGTTGCTCTATTCCGAATTTTGTTGCTCAAACCGTTTACCAGGAAATCGCGGTCAAATTGGGGGGGTCAAGCTTAATGGCAAACTGCACCCACCCAGACCGAAAAAACTTCAAACTTATTGATTTTTTTGGTGATAAATTTAGTGCTATTTATATGCTAATTAGTTGCTCTAATCCGAATTTTGTTGCTCAAACCGTTGACCAAGAAATCGCGTTGAAAGTGGAGGGTGCAAGTTAATGGCAAGTTGCACCCACTCACACCGAAAAAAGCTCAAACTTCTTGATTTTTTTGGTGAAAATTTAGTGCTATTTATGTGCTAATTAGTTGCTCTATTCCGAATTTTGTTGCTCAAACAGTTGACCAGGAAATCGCGTTCAAAATGGGGGGGTCTAGCTTAATGGCAAGCTGCACCCGCTCACACCGAAAAAAGTTCAAACTTATTGATTTTTTTGGTGATGATTTTAGTGCTATTTATGTGCTAATTAGTTGCTACAATCCGAATTTTGTTGCTCAGACCGTTGACCAAGAAATCGCGTTGAAATTGGGGCGGTGCAAGTTAATGGCAAGTTGCACCCACCCACACCGAAAAAAGCTCAAACTTCTTGACTTTTTTGGTAAAAAATTTAGTGCTATTTATGTGCTAATTACTTGCTCTATTTCGAATTTTGTTGGTCAAACCGGTTACCAGGATATCGCGTTCAAAGTGGGGGGTCTAGCTTAATGGCAAGCTGCACCCACTCACACCGAAAAAAGCTCAAACTTCTTGATTTTTTTGGTGAAAAATTTAGTGATTTAGTGCTATTTATGTGCTAATTAGTTGCTCTAATTCGAATTTTGTTGCTCAAACCGTTGACCAAGAAATCGCGTTGAAAGTGGGGGGTGCAAGTTAATGGCAAGCTGCACTCACTCACACCGAAGAAAGCTCAAACTTCTTGATTTTTTTGGTGATAAATTTAGTACTATTTATGTGCTAATTAGTTGCTCTATTCCGAAATTTGTTGCTCAAACCATTTACCAGGAAATCGCGTTGAAAGTGGGGGATCCAGCTTAATGGCAAGCTGCACCCACTCACACCGAAAAAAGCTCAAATTTCTTGATTTTTTTTATGAAAAATTTAGTGCTGTTTATGTGCTAATTAGTTGCTCTATTCCGAATTTTGTTGCTCAAACCGTTGACCAGGAAATCTCGGTCAAAATGGGGGCGTCCAGCTTAATGGCAAGCTGCACCCACCCACACCGAAAAAAGTTCAATCTTATTGATTTTTTTGTGGTGATAAATTTAGTGCTATTTATGTGCTAATTAGTTGCTCTAATCCGAATTTTGTTGCTCAAACCGTTGACCAAGAAATCGCGTTGAAAGTGGGGGGGTGCAGGTTAATGGCAAGCTGCACCCACCCAAACCGAAAAAAGCTCAAACTGCTTGATTTTTTTGGTGAAGAATTTAGTGTCATTTATGTGCTAATTAGCTAATTAGTAATAAAACTATGGTTTACAACAATTACGTTACGACTATTGCTGATAAATGTACTTACTTGAAAACGAATTAATTCAAAATTCATTCAAATTTTTTGCATATAAAGAATATATTTAGTCGGAATGAGCGAAGCGAATTCTGAAATTCACATGAGTGCCTTAAAAATGTACTTTTTAACACGTATATCATACAATATTTTTTCTGCAAACGTTATAAATATATAAAATACAATATTTTTGTTAATTGCTGAAACCATGAAACCTATCACCCGTAAAAGATAGAACTGGTTGTTGGTTGTCTACACTCGAGGGGAATATCTAAAAATTCTTAGCGAAAATATTATACCGTTATATAAACTTGTTTTTTCTACAAACGTGTTAAAAATGCAATAATAGAGTTTAAATTAAATTTTAAAAAACCTTTTAAACCACCGTTTTCAAATTGTGCAGGTTTTACTATTAATATTAATGTTAGTAAATGAAATATAAATATTTTGACTTTTCACAATTTGACAATTCACTTTTAACTGCAGTGCCTTAAAATTTTTAAAGCACTAGTGCTATAAAGTAGCATTTTTAACGCTCCAATGGAGTGCTAAATTAGTTATTAATGAAACAGTTCGTGAAGTATGCTTTTTGCGATCGCACGCGATTTTTAGAGCACGAGCGACAACGGAGCGAGTTCGCAAAAAGTACTTCACGCACAGTTTCATACAATATTTTATCTACGATAAACAAATAAAAAAAGCTGTAACTCTTCTATTCTACAATTTTTAGAACTTTGAAATTTAAAAATTACAACTACTTTCAAACCACAAAACTGTCAAAACTCTTGTTATAATTCATTGCTCATATTGTCATCACCATGACAACGCGAAAATTAAGGATTGTCACCATGACAACTCGAAAGTTACAAACAGTGCGAAAAAGTAAATCCCATTTAAAATACATTGTTACTTAACGCCAGGGGCGTAGCTACCGTCGTATCAGCCGTATCAATTATACGGGGCCCCCGACATTCAAGGGGCCCCCGACATTCAAGGGCCCCATCGCGGCATGTCGAAACAAAATTCCATTTGCAAAGATTGAACTAAATATTCTACAGGTATTTCACTATTAAAACGCTTTGAAACAGTGTACGTTGTTTGGATATCAACATTTTGGTGTAGTGGATTCTTTATATATACCTATATAAATCATATTTACCTATTATCTATTCTCTGCCCCATAACAACAGAGCTTTATTGTTTTCAAGGTATCTCTCATTGTCAATTCCGTTGGCTGTGTGTGAGTTATTGTATAATGTATATTGAAGAATGCCGAATTGCAATTTTTGTAATCGCTTTATCTTTGAATATTTGAAACAGTATGTATTGTTCGGGTATATTATGTATGTTCGTATAATCTGTTCTTTATCTTTATTGTATTTATGTATATCTACATTTCTCCAAGAAATTAACGTATCACCTTAAAAATTGGTCATTTTTTATGTCTCATATTTCCTAAACGAGGAGTAAGACAGGGCTGTATTTTATCTCCACTACTATTCAATATTTACTCTGAATGGATATTTAAAGAAGCTTTAGACGGTTGTGCGAAGGGAGTATTAATAAATGGTGAATGGTTGAATAACATTAGATATGCAGATGACACCATAGTTTTCGACGATAATCTGAATGATTTACAGATATTAACAAATCGTATAACAGAAGTCAGCAACAGAAGAAGACCAAATTTATGACAAGTAGTAAAAAACCAATATTAAACGCTCAACTTACAGTCAACCAACAGAATATCGAAAGAGTTGAGCAATATACATATCTGGGTACGAATTTAAATAGCCAATGGGACCACTCGACAGAAATTAAACAGCGAATAATAAAAGCGAAAGCAGCATACGTTAGAATGAGACCAATTTTCAACAGTCGAGACATATCATTAAAAACAAAATACCGTCTGTTGAAAAGCTACATATTCACAGTTCTGCTCCACGGAATGGAAGGTGGACACTAACTGTTGCATCTATGAATCGGATCGAAGCTTTCGAAATGTGGTGTTATAGGCGCATCTTACGTATATCCTGGGTTGAACGAATTAATAATGTAAAAATGCTGCGTAGAATGGGGAAAGACTGTGAAATTCTCATAACCATCAAAACAAAAAAATTAGAATATCTAGGACATGTAATGAGAAATCAAGAACGTTACGGCCTTCTCCAACTGATTCTCCAAGGGACGGTAAATGGTAAAAGAGGGCCGGGAAGAAGACGCATTTCCTGGCTTCAAAATTTACGAAAGTGGTATAACACCACTACCACTAAACTGTTCCGCGTTGCGGTAAACAAAGTCGAGATAGCCATGATGATCGCCAACATCCGAAACGGATAGGCACTTTAAGAAGAAGAAGAAGGATATATGGCGGAATTTTTGGGCAGAAATTGTTTAAACAATTTTTTTAAACAAATACAAAAGACCACCTTTTTGCCCTGGAACATATATTTCTAGATTGTAAACTAGCCCTAAGAAAAGATAAGAATAAAAAATCTCCAGGCGAAGATTGTGTAGTTACTGATGCAATAAACATCGGAGGCACTTGTCTTCTTAAGAAAATAAAAGACCTTTTTAATATGTGCCTTTTAGATAGCAATATACCCGACAAATGGCATAATGCTCAAGTAATTCTATTGTACAAAAAAGGAGATCCCATGAATTAGAAAATTACAGACCTATAAGTCTTCTTAGTCACTTATACAAACTCCTTACAAGAATAGTAACGAATCGTCTTGAGAAAAAACTTGATTTCTACCAGCCAATTTGGAACAAATGATCACCCACAGAGCATTAAAACGGTAATAGAAAAGACTATCGAATACAATCGACCACTCGTTTTGGCTTTTGTAGATTTCCATAAAGCCTTTGACACGGTGGAATGTGACAAAATTCTGGAAGTACTACAAGCATGCCGCATGGACTACCGATACACAAGGTTAATTTACAATACATAAAAGAACGCAACTATGTCGGTGAAACTACATAAAAACACGGACCATATCCCAATCGGCAGAGGAGTCCGACAGGACGATAACTTATCGCCTAAACTCTTTACCGCAGTACTAGAATATGCTTGTAAATAACTTAACTGGGAAGAGCGAGGCCTGAATATTTACGGTAGAAGATTAACAAATTTGAAATTCGCAGACGACATAGTTTTGTTCTCTGACAACCTCAAGAAGATATGTACCATGCTACATGAACTTTAGTTAGTGTACGCCAGTGTAGGTGTCTCAAAATAAACATCTCCAAAACAAAATTCATGACAAACCTAGTACCTAGCGGAAATATCAATATTGGAGAAAACGAAGTAGAGCTAGTGGAAAAATACATATACCTTGGACACGAAATAAAGATCACAAGAGACAAACAAATATGCAAACTACGAAGAAGAATAAACCTACCATAGGTAGCCTATGGAAAACTCAAAGACCTATTTAAAAGCGACATACCAATTTCTCTAAAACGTAAAACATTTGACCAATTTGTGTTGCCTATGATGACTTATGGTGCCGAAACTTTGACATTGACAGCCACAGCTTCTAAAATGCTGCAAATAGCCCAGAGGAAAATGGAAAGGTCAATTCTGAGTATGTCGCTTCGTGACCGAGTTAGAAATGAAGACTTAAGGCTACGGCTCCACGGGCGAGAAATTGACGCTAGCAGTAGCAGTAAAATGAACTTAAGGTTCCGCGGAACTGAATAGGAGTAGCCGAACTGTACCGACTACGGGACTTGTGCGTAGTCGGTTCAGTTCGGCTATTCCCATTCCGTTCCGCGGAACCTTAAGTTCATTTTACTGCTACTGCTAGCGTCAATTTCTCGCCCGTGGAGCCGTAGCCTAAGGCGAAGAACAAGAGTTACCGATGTAATTTCCCGAATTGCCACCCTGAAATGGATCTTGGCCGGACACGTCGCCCGAATCAGTGATGGGGAGTGGACGAAGAGTGCAGGCCGAGATTAGACAAAAGAAGTAGAGGAAGACCATCTACTCGTTGGACTGATGAACTCAAGAAAATGTCAAGAAATTGGATGCAAAGTGCTCAAAATAGAGCACAATGGACAAAAATGAGGGAGGCCTATGTTCAGCGGTGAACGAAAAGGGCTGTATGATGATGATAATGATACGTACTATCGAAATATATCGGTATCCGATTTTGTTGCTAACCGTAGAACTTGCAAATGCATTAGTTAATCCCACCCGACCTGGCTCCGCGCTATACATATGTGTCTCTGTTCTATGTTAAATAAATAAGTTACTCGTACATATTATTTGGTACTAAAATAATTTAGGGAACACGTACCATCAAATTATACTTCTATCTGATTTTATTTCTCATTGTTTTAGTGAACATACAAGTGTTTCGTTGTGCGTCTAATGAGAAGCTGGCACCGCCCCACTTTGAACGCGATTTCCTGGTCAACGGTTTGAGCAACAAAATTTAGATTAGAGCAACTAATTGGCACATAAATAGCACTAAATTTTTCACCAAAAAAATCAAGAAGTTTGAGCTTGTTTCGGTGTGGGTGGATGCAGGCTTGCCATTAACTTGCACCCCCCCCCCATTTTCGACGCGATTTCCTAGTCAACGGTTTGAGCAACAAAATTCGGAATAGAGCAACTAATTAGTACATAAATAGCACTAAATTTTTCACCAAAAAAATCAAGAAGTTTGAGCTTTGTTCGGTGTGGGTGGGTGCAACTTGCCATTAACTTGAACCCCCACTTTCAACGCGATTTCTTGGTCAACGGTTTGAGCAACAAAATTCGGATTAGAGCAACTAATTAGCACATAAATAGCACTAAATTTATCACCACAAAAAAATCCATAAGATTGAACTTTTTTCGGTGTGGGTGGGTGCAGCTTGCTATTAAGCTGGACCCCCCCACTTTGAACGCGATTTCCTGGTCAACTGTTTGAGCAACAAAATTCGGAATAGAGCAACTAATTAGCACATAAATAGCACTAAATCTATCACCAAAAAAATCTAGAAGTTTGAGCTTTTTTCGGTGTGGGTGGGTGCAGCTTTACATTAACCTGTACCCCCCCACTTTCAACGCGATTTCCTGGTAAACGGTTTGAGCAACAAAATTCGGAATAGAGCAACTAATTAGCACATAAATAGCACTAAATTTTTTGCCTAGTCCGAACTTTATTCGCGATGGTGGGGGGTGCAGCTTAATATGGGTTAACCATTGACCAGTTTGACTTGACTTGAATTAATTCCAGAAGGATTGACTTGAGTTTGACTTGAAATTAAGTCAAGCTCAAGTCAAGTTCAAACATTCAAGTCAAACTTGTGCAACTCTAGGCCCAACCCTTGAGCACCAGGTCTCTAAACCGAGCTTAACTCGGTTCAGAGGCCTGGGGCCCAAGCAAGCAATTTAAGTACCACGGACAAGTCACAAGAAGATAACAGGCATATAGCTCTTTACGCTGGCCTGATTTGCAAATCGATTAGGGCACCACGTTGGTATTCTATTACCCAGGATTCCCACGTACAAAGCATTTGGCTGATAGTTGTGCCCCTATCGCGCATCAGCGTGCTATAGGGGGGAAAGGGATGGCCCGGAGCATTGGAGCGCGGTGGAGTGACTCCTGTCTTAGACTCGGGTTAATACACCTTGCTCCAATGAATTGTTACACCCGAACGTACTTCCTCAGGGGTGAACAAGTCTCACGGGTCGGGTTGAATCAAATTGCTTGCTTGCTTGTTAATTTTTTTAAACCGAAAGTATTGCTTGGATTTGTGTTTTTTTTTTAATTATAGTAGTATAGTTTAAAAGGGATCCTATTGTGCTATCCCTTGGGCACTTTGTTGCTAAAATGTAAAACCCATATATTTTGGTTTCTAATATATTTGTAATGCAAAATCACTTGGTCGTCCAAAAATCGTTGCGGGAGGGGACCGGTGGGGAGCCTTACAAAAAAAAAACATTTTTTTTCATCGTTTTTCGGATGTGTAATATCCGAAAATTCATTCCTTAAATTTGCATACCCATCCGGGCATTAGAAAGATTTTTTTTTATTTAAAAAATACGTCAAACCATTGTTGTATACGGAGCGCCTTCATATAAAATGACTTCCCCTAAAAACCCATATTTTTAAAATCGTTTACATCGCTCTATCTCGAAAAATATTGGGTCTAGCGAAAAATGGCTTTCTATAAACGTTAAAGACCAAACATCAGAGAACATGTGGGTGTTTTTAGAGTTTTGATTGGATAAATAGTTTAAGAAAAAATTAAATAAATCGAAGGGCATGTCACGACGGACAGTGGCGAACGCAGACATGCGAGGAAGGACGAGAATCTATGCGGGAGTCAATCCCTAATCGACTCTACTGATCGGGATGTTGTTAGGGTCGTTTTTTCATTGTGATGCCGATTTTAGGGATAATGAATACTGCTAGCGTACTAAATAGAGATTTTTTTTGGCTCGGTTTGTTGTCAGATTAATTATTAATATTTTAGAATATTGTATGTGTTAAGTGATAGTACCTGGTAGTTATATTATCATGATATTAATAATAGGTATTGTTGTATATCTTTAAGGTACGATTGTATACTTATTATTATTATGTTTATCCAGATTTAGCCATACGGCTCACACTCCCTTAAAGGGGAAAATTCACTCATCCCAGATACTTACGATATCAAAAAGATTGAGCTCTGGTGGGACTCTTTCCGTGTTATCGAGCTCTAGGGGACTTAGTACCTACGTCGCGGTATACCCAAAATTGTATTTTTTGGTATCCATCTAGAAATGGATTTAACAAACAGCAGCAGCTCTGACAGCGAACTTGAGTCAAAAATCAGATTAAGGCATGTTTCTTTCCGAAAATCTGACGTCGAACAAAACTTTTTTATTCAAAATATGTGTCTTATTTGTTTGGAAGGAGGAAGGCTGATTAATAAATTTGATGATCTACAAAATCAAGATTTTTTTAAATGGCACAAAAATTGTTACAAATCCTATACGAGCTCAAAAAACATTGCCTCGTACAAGACAAAAAATACTAAACTGCCATTTGATTTTCGTAGAGAAGATATTTTTCAAAAACAGCCCTTGCGATAACCTTTTAATTCACAAAAGTGCATCTTTCGTCAGAAGAGCTCACCGAAACAAAAACTATGCCAAGTTATGACTATTTTTAATATTATGCAAGAAAAAATAAGAGCGATATCACGAAGCAACCCTGTGTTCTTTGCAAGAACTGGAGACAACGACTTAATTACCTCGGAAACAATATATCATGCTGCTGCGTTTCAACTGAATTACGCAATCTAAATAAAAAATCTGTTGGAAATACTGATATTATCAAAACAAAAAATGAAGCATTTGGAAAACTTTTGAAGGGAATGGAGAAGGGTTTTGAGAAATGTAAAGGATACAATACAAAATCGATTGGCAAAAGGTATCGTGAAATTAGTGGCATTGACCACATGAGCAAGAAACCAATAATTTTAAAAATAAAAAACCATTTTGGGGATGGTGTTGAATCAGTAATAAAGGTCTCCTAGACAAAATGAGCCCACAATATTTTTAAGGAAGTTCTCGAAAGAACAGGCAATTGAGACAATCGTGCACAACCACGACGAAGATGACACTCTCAGTTTCAATTTCGGTGCATCGGAGCAACACATTCTTGTCAAAATTTGCCAAACTATCCGAAGTGAGATAAACAAGATGTCTACTGAGCTCGACTTAAAAAAAATGAATGTTAGAGACTACAAAAAGTCTATTCCTGAAAGCTTGTATTCTCTTGTTAACCTTATTGTCCGAAATGAAAGCGAAAATGAAAAGGAGACTGAAACCCTAAGCATTTGCCAATACATTATTTTTGCTTGCTTAAAGGGAAAAATAAAAACTCCAAAGCATATTGGGCTAGGACTTTTAGTTTATCAGGAAACAAGATCAAAAAAACTCATTGAAGCAATGCACGCCTGCGGTCATTCAATTTCATACATCGATACTCTTAGAGTGCGTAACAGCATCGCCCAAGAAGAAATTCAAATTTACTTGGAGAATGATCATGTGACTATACCGGGACAATTGGTACCCGATAGATTTGTCCAATTTTCCGCTGACAACATTGACATTTTGGAAGAGACCTAGGACAAATCACCTACTTTTCATGAAACTCAAATTGCTGCCTTCCATAGAGGACCATTGAATGAAAATATACGTTACGTAGATTTAATTGTTTGTATTACTATCCTTTGTTCTTGATTCCGAAATTATTTTCCGAGAAAACCGATGCCATTTTAGATGTGTATATACCCAGCTTTTGAACTTTACGACGTCCTTAATAAGCTTTATAATGATAAAAATAATCTGTAAGAATATTTTTGGGGATACCCCGACGCACTAAGTCACCTAGGGCTCGATAACACGGAAAGAGTCCCACAAGAGCTCAATCCTTTTGATATCGTAAGTATCTGGGATGAGTGAATTTTCCCCTTTGAGGGAGTGTAAGCCGTATGGCTAAATCTGGATAAACATAATAATAATAAGTATACAATCGTACCTTAAAGATTACAACAATACCTATTATTAATATTATGATAATATAACTACTACTATCACTTAACACATACAATATTCTAAAAGTATTAATAATTAATCTGACAACAAACTGATCCAAAAAAGTCTCCATTTAGTACGCTAGCAGTATTCATTATCATAAAATCGGCATCACAATGAAAAAACGACCCTAACCACATCCCGATCAGTAGAGTCGATTAGGGGTTGACTCCCGCATAGAGTCTCGCCCTTCCTCGCATGTCTGCGTTCGCCACTGTCCGTCGTGACATGCCGCTCGATTTATTAATTTTTTCTTAAACTATTTATCCAATCAAAATTCTAAAAACTCACACATGTTCTCTGATGTTTGGTCTTTAACGTTTATAGAAAGCCGTTTTTTGCTAGACCCAATATTTTTCGAGATAGAGCGATGTAAACGATTTTAAAAATATGGGTTTTCAGGGCGTCATTTTATATGAAGGCGCTCCGTATACAACAATGGTTTGACGTATTTTTATAAATAAAAAAAAATATTTCTAATGTCCGGATGGGTATACCGAACATACTGCACATCCGAAAAACGGTAAAAAAAATATTGCAGTTTTTTTTTGTAAGGCTCCCCACCGGTCCCCTCCCGCAACGATTTTTGAACGATGAAGTGATTTTGTATTACAAATATATTAGAAACCAAAATATATGGGTTTTACATTTTAGCAACAATGTGCCCACGAAAATCTATTCTAGAAGCCTTTTGCCATTTCATTTACTCTACTATAGTATGATATAATTGATCCAAATAATGGCATAATAACCCAGACATCCAAAGTGAAAGTTATCCTCCAACACCAAATTGTTCTATATGGTCCACATAATGTTCAGAAAAAAGTCACACCATTTTGAGCTTCGGGTTTGGGGGGGCAGAGGGGGGGGAATCGGTAAATTCGTATTTTTTTACGTTTTTCGTCAATATTCCTAAAACTATGCAGTTTAGCATAAACAACCTTCTATACAAAAATGTTCTTCATTCATTTTGCAATAAAAAAGGTCCTATGCATAATCCTTCTAAAATGAACGATTCCTAAGTTACGGAAGTAGTATAGTATAATTGGTCCAAAAAATGCCTAACCAAGATATCTAAAGTAAAAGTTTTCCTCCAACACCAAATTGTTCTATATGGTCCACATATTGTTTAGTAAAAAGTCACACCATTTTGAGCGTCCGGTTGGGGGGAAGATGGGGGAGAAGTCGGTAAATTAGTAGTTTTTAGGTTTTTCGTCAATATTTCTAAAACTCTGCTTTATCGTAAACAATGGTCTATACAAAAATGTTCTACATAAAATTTAAAACAAAAAAGGTCCTATACATAATTGTTATAAAATCAACGGTTCCAGAGTTACGGAGGGTGAAAAGTGGAGGTTTTCGATACTTTTTATGGTTGGCGAGGTTGACGTTTCTTCAAGGGCTTATCACTAACATATCATCGGCCACTGAAATAGTAAATTTTATTTACAAAACACAATCCTGTTTTAGAAAATTTCTATAAATTGTCCAAAGACTATAAAAAGTATCGAAAACCTCCACTTTTTACCCTCCGTAACTCTGGAACCGTTGATTTTATAACAATTACGTATAGGGCCTTTTTTGTTTTAAATTTCACGTAGAACATTTTTGTATGGAACATTGTTTTTGCTAAAGCATAGTTTTAGAAATATTGACGAAAAACGTAAAAAAACTACTATAATACCGACTCCCCCCCCCCCGCAAACCGGACGCTAAAAATAGTGTAACCTTTTACTGAACAATATGTGGAACATATAAAACAATTTGGAAGTCTGGGTTAGGCCTTTTTTTGGACCAATTATACTATACTACCTCCGTAACTTTTGAACCGTTCATTTTAGAAGAATTATGCATAGGACCTTTTTTATTTCGAATTTAACGTAGAACATTTTTGTATAGAAGATTATCCATGCTAAACCGCATTGTTTTAGAAATATTGAAGAAAAACGGAAAAAACTACGAATTTACCGATTTCTCCCCCCTCTTCCCCCCAAACCCGACGCTCAAAATGGTGTGACTTTTTTTTGAACATTATATGGACGATATAGAACAATTTGGTGTTGGAGGATAACTTTCACTTTGGATGTCTGGGTTTGGGTCTAGTTATACCATACTATTAAGGGAACCTCGTCTATTAACTCCAGAGAGATATTAAAAATTACAATATTAAAAAAAATAAAAGTCAACAAAAATCAAACACCTTTTGAGAAACAGATAGCTAGAAAATGAAAGAGAGCAACGACTAGAAAAATACCGTTCCGAAAAATTTGAAGCCGCAAAACATTGACGAAAGAAAGAAACATGGATCTCTAAACAAATGCAACAGTTACAAATTAATACTAAGGACAACAAAAGACTGTTCGAAGATATAATACAATATAATCAAAAAGATGAACAAAACTTTAAGTAAGACTCTAAGTAAGAGAACCAAGATGAGCCTATATAAGACCTTAATAAGACCTGCTGTTACATATGCGATGGAAACAACATCAATTAACAAGAAAGATGAAGATAGCCTTTTGAAATTTGAAAGAAAAATAATCAGAACAATATTGGGCCACAATTGCAACAAGAGAGGGAGAAATACGAACGAAAACAAATGCCGAATTTGAAGAAGAGTTAAAGAGAGAAAATATAGCCGGATACATAAAATCGCTTCGCTTAGAATGGATAGGAGATATACAAAGACGCCCACAATCAAATATGTTGAGAATGATAACTAACTGGACACCACTATTGCCCAGGTGTAGAGGAACACCTAGAAAAAGATGGCTGGAGGATGTAGAAGAAGACATAAGAGCAAAAGAATAAAAAAAGAAATGGAAAATAATTAAGATAGCAGCAAAGACACACAGCAAGTTATAAATGACAGAGGAGTAATCCACCTCACCCAAGAATAGTATTTTCAACGCCATGGCGTTAGCTATAATCCCTAGGGATTGTAATGGTTATTGAATGAATTAATTAATAAACAAAACACAACTATAGATATAAAAAAAAAAGATTGGAAATAATATTTCATGTAGGAAGAAAGAAATAGCAGATAATAAAGATGTATAGGAAGACACACAAATTTTTGGGCTAAATAAAATTAACAACGAACTGATCATGAACGGGGAGCATCTAAACATTCCGTATATGTATTTGGAACATAGGAGTTTTCTATTGGTTCGGTTCGTTGCAGCACGCGGTAATATTTTAACCAATAGGCGGCGAGGTTCCAAATGCATATACGGAATGTTAGTCGGTCCCAAATTCATATACTGAATGTTAAATATCGTACACCGTAAAAGATAAGTTTTTTTAGAGTCTTTCAAAAGGAGATTGATTTTAAAATACTTGTTACTGTATTATTAAATAAAAATAAAACAATTATAGTATTTCGAATGTTATTTGGTGCGAAATTCATATACGGTATGCTAAATATTCGTAGAACAAAAAGACGATTTTTATTAAAGACAGTTAAAATGAGACTGGTTTTTAATAGTATATTATGCAACGAGTATTTAATGATGGTCATTATGAAGCGAGTAAACGTTAAATAATATTTAAAACACAACCGCAAACGTTATAACCAAGTTAACATTTATTTTTGGTCTGATAGCACACAGCCCTAAACTTCAACATAATTAAATAATTGAATAGCTGAAACAGATCTAAACATACTTAACAACACGTGCAAGTCATTAAAAATTCTGAGAAAGCGAAACCTTAGTCAAATAAAGAAATATGTCTCTCAAATCTATACCATCCCATTTATGAATTTCGCACCTAATCATTGTTTTATTTTTCTTTAATAATATATTAATAAAATAATTATTCTAAAATCAGTCTCCTCTAACTGATTAATAAAAAGTCCTATTTTTTGGTCTACGAATAATTAACATTCCGCATATGAATTTCGTACCAAATAACATTCGAAATACTATAATTGTTTTATTTTTATTTAATAATACAGTAACAAGTATTTAAAAATCAATCTCCTTTTAAAAGACTCTAAAAAAACTTATCTTTTTCGGTGTACTTAACATTCCGTATATGAATTTGGGACCGACTAACAGTCCGTATATGCATCTGGAACCTCGCCGCCTATTGGTTAAAATATTACCGCGTGCTGCAACGAACCAATAGAAAACTCCTATGTTCCAAATACATATACGGAATGTTTAGATACGAACGGCATCTAGGAGTTGTTCATCGACTTACAAACGGTTTCGACAGCATAGATACGTAGACAATTATTAAAAGAAGTTAAAAGGATCGAAATACCAGCACAGTTAATAAGACGGACTTGAATAACAATGAAAGACTCATCAGCAATAGTCAAAATAACCAAAGGAGATAGAAGCGATATCAATATAGAACGTGGCGTAATACAAGGAGGGTCTGTCATACAGGGTACGAAAAAGTATGGAAACACGGTAATTTCTTCGAAACCGCCAAAACGATTTTTATAGATTTTTGTGGATAAGGGCCTTCTAACATGGCCGATATTATGGTGGTATGTACATTGTTGTCAAATCTTCCGTTTTTCTGGAAATCCAACGAACTTTCTTATTTTAAATGGATTATTTTAAATATTTATGTTATATTGTTATATTCCCTATATCTAAATGCCGTAATTTCGGAGTTATTGCTACATTTATTAAAAAAGAAATTTTTAAACAAATTATAAAAATTATTTTTTTCTGCCGAGCAGACATTATTTTAGGTTCTTTGGATCATTTGGAACTAAAAATGTCTCGTGTAATTTTCTTGTGAAGTTAATTGTGTCCGAGTTATAAACAATTTAAAACTGAAAAAAATAAAAAAATTACGATTTTCAAGCTTCAAAAACACAAGTAAAAAATATTATTTTTGGGTACCTAAATAAAGTACCTAAATTCAAATTCAAACTTTCTTCTATCAGCTCTCTATAAGAATTTTTGGTCAGTTTTGTTCTAAAGCATTGTTTTTCTTTAGTTGTTAATGAAGCGCATATGAGAGGATGGGCGATCGGGCTGCGTTAACAACAAAAGTCGATGTTTTAAAATAAAGTAAGACCAAATTACTTATCGGTATCTAATAAAATAAGGTTATACTTGAGTTTAGAGACACTTCGTAGCTTTAAAAATAATATTTTTTACTTGTGTTTTTCAACCTAGAAATTGTTTATATCTCGGAAACGATTAACTTTTGCAAGAAAGTTACAAAAAACCTTTTTCGTTCCCAATGATCCAAAGAACCTAAAATAATGTCTACTCGGGCCAAAAAAAATAATTTTTATAATTTGTTAAATTTTTTTTTAATAAATGTAGCAAAACTCCCAAACTACGGCATTAATATATAGGGAATATAACATGAGAAATAATCTGTATTTCTTAAGAACTTCAAAACGTAAAAATATACACGATATTCCATTTAAAATAATAAAATTTATTAGATTTTCAGAAAAACGGAAGATTTGACAAAAATGTAATTACCACTGTGATATCGGCCGCATTAAAATTCCGTTACCCACCAACATCTATAAAAGTCGTTTTAGCGGTTTACGAGAAATTACCGTGTTTTCATACTTTCTCGCTACCCTGTATAATAACATATTATAAAAGTTGACACCACCTTTTTATCGCCCGTCGGCAAATTCAAACAAAAATATAACTCCAGACCATCGTTTACCACCTTTAGTCCAGAAAAATTAATATATGTATTTAATATATATTTTAACACCAAAAATGAGATGTTTTCCAAATATTGCTTCAAATATAATGTGCAGAATAATTTTGAATTACGTTCCGATAACGAACTTGCTTTTTTGTCCTTAAAACTAGAAAAAAAGTTTCAATTATATTGTTTAATATTTCATCTAAATATAATCGTCTAACAATTTTAACTGTACTAATGCCCAAGTATAAATTTTCAAGTGTTAAACTGATTGATTTACGATGAGTAACCCGGTTGTTAAAATATCGTCATGTGCCTTATCTAAGGGACTGGACTTGCAAATTTTTAGTTTAGTTGTATTTTTGCAACGAGCTTGTTTCTCGATAAAAATTAGATGTGCATTGCTTCAATTTTGAGTTGTGTTGAAATTTCGTTGAGTAGTTATAATAATTGTAGTATTTTTTGTTGTTTGTTTTTTTTAAACTGTCTATTTGTGTATAAAGAAAATGTTTAGACCGTGGAAAAGATCACCTACAGTTTTTCGTGCATGGGAGCAAGAGAACCCAAGTAGTAGTCGAGAAAGTGTAGTAGTCCACAATCTTTTAAGTGTAAGTGATACAAAAAACAATGACACTGAGACTGTACCTGTAGAAAAGTGTTTAAGACTTCCAAAGAAAAGGATTGCTTTGAATGAACAATTTAAGAGAATTTGTATGAACTTTGCAAAACTCTTCAAAATGATCCTGAAAATAGTTGTAAAGGCAGTATTATAAGTAAAGCGGCCTTTCTAACAGGAATTCCTAATTCTACCATGTACGACATCGTAAAAAGTGGTGTTAAAAAGAGAAAAAATAAGATCGGATGCTGGAAAACCTAAACAAATTAATATCGTGACTGCTAAATGTTTAAGGAATTTGGTTTACGAGGAATACAAAAAAAATGTAATACCAACAATTGATATTATACACTAAGCTTGTTGCGATGGGAAGAAGCTGCCCTAAAACCACTTTACGTAGACGGCTGAAAAAACTTGGGTTCAAATACAAAACCGTTGATAAACGGGTGTCTATTATGGAAAGTAAGAGGATAGTATACTGGTGATAATTTTTTTTTACATTTCACTTTTAACCGTTTAAAAAACAAAGAAATATAAAGTTTTGTTTGTTTTTCCAAAATCAGATTTTCTGCTCTTTAACTATAATATACACAGTATATTGTTATTTTATGTTATTTTATTTTGTTTTAAATATAAACAAAACCTGCCTTTATCTTGTTATTTTATGATTTAATACTTGTATCAAAAAATGTGTGTCTGTGAAACAACAAATATCGCGGTACGTCCCTGGACATCGGTTACTCGAATTTCATAACATACAAAAATATTATCTGTTTGAATTTGCCTACGGACGAAATATCGATGGACCCGACTTTACTAGAAAGAGTAATCAGAGACGCAAAGCATATTATGTAAAATTCAACACAAAACATAGGATAGGCGGGCAATCTAGCATTGTTAGCGCGTGAGAAGTCACATATCCATACAAGGGCGAACCTCGCTCCGTGTAGCAGCTCGAATGGATACGCTATAAGCTCCTCCACATATAAACCGCAAACCGGTTGATCGAAGAGGGTGAGCTCCGAGCGGGGTTCGCCGACGTATCCACTATGTGGAGCTGCTACACGGAGCGGGGTTTGCCCTTGTATGGATACGTGACTTCAAGTGTATGACAAACAAAATCTGGAAGAAACACTTCTAACGTTGATAAGAGAAGCAAAGAACAGAGGACTAATAATGGATCAGAATAAATAAAAATAGTTAGGTATAGTACAACAGAATTACAATAAATAACAGAAAAACAAATCGACGATATTAACTTCCAGAGGAGTCGATTACTTTAAGTTGTTGGGGGTTTTAGTGCACGGCAAAATTAGAATAAGTGCAGAAATAAGCGAAATAATGAAAGCAGGAAACTGGGTATATCAGAAATAACACTGACCCCTTAAAGATAAAAACCACAAGGTACGATTTTCCCAAATTAAATAATAGAATAGAAGAACAAGAAGTATATATTTCTACTTGAGAGATAGTTGAGGCGTTTCTAAGAGATTTCGATATCCCAAAATGTGGCTCAGTTTCTCCCACTCCTACCGATTCACCTATCTTAAAACAATCTACGATGGTACCATACGAGGGAACCTTCTTCCAATTTCGGTTTAACTTCTTCACCCATTTGGTGTGTTTAAGGCCACGTCAAAGTTTGTTTCGAAGTCGAATTGAACTGGCGTGGCATCTGTCGGCCTGTCCTCAGTATCTACTGGAATTATTTCTTTCAGGATTTTTAGGTGGACAACTACTATATCTCCAGGTCTTATTATTTGTATCTGTCGTAGTTTTAAGGCGGTGCTTACTTCCTCCCTCCTTATGCAGGACTTCAGAGAAGGAAGGTTCAGACTTGCCTCTAGAGCTGCAGTGGGACATGCTGACATTTTTCCTGTAATTCCCAGACATGCTAGCCACTGCACTTTTTGCAGCTTGGCATTAGATATTGTTTTTTTGTATTTGGCCACCATAGTGATGCGTATGAGATCATGCGCCTAATAATCGTTTTATATGACAAGACGGGCATCTTCAACTTGCCATCAAGGCTATGGATAAGATTTTTTCAATCTGACAATTTCAGGTGAGTTTTGGTCTAGGTTTACCCCCAGATATTTTACTTCTTTGGATTAGCCTAATGTGGTGCCATTCATAATTGGAGCCTGTAAAATAAAGTGTATTTGCGTGTCCATGTGAATGGTAACAACGTTGTTTTGCTGGGGATGACATTTAATCCCTCCTTCAAGCACCTCATTTTAATTTCGTTAACAACAGTTTGCATAAGACTAAACCTAGTTTGCTCATGCTTGCCCCTAGCAACTAGGTCATTTTCGTAACCTTGTGTTGTATAACCAGAATCACGTAACTTACTAAGGCGTCATCCACAGCCCCTTTATTGCGGTTACAGCGACAGATTCTCTCCCAATACTAGCAGTGGCGATTCTGTTTTTTTTTTCATTGGCTAAATCCATTGTATTAGAGAGGCTTTAATGTTTTTCTTTACTAGTGCTATTTTTATGGATTCAAATGAGGTATTATCGAACGCACCCTCAATGTCAATAAATGCGCACAGATCTATTAATTTTGCCACAATTGTCTTTTCAATACTTTCGACTAGTTAGTTCAGGGCATTCTGTCTGGTAGGCAAATTGATGTTTGTGAAGCGGGTCCTCATGTGAAGCGGTAGTCGCTTAATTTTTCCATTGTCTTTAGTCTTTAGGAAACAGGAGGTGAGACATACGGGGCCATGAGACTGCAGTTGAGGAGGGTCTATGCAAAACCACACATATCCACATTACATCTAAAGTGAGTTAGGAGTTGAATCTTAATGAATTTCCTGAACTAAATCCGAATATGGCGTCAGAATTGAGCAAAACTCATTTTGTCGCATATTAAACAGATGGGAATATACGAAAAGTCATCCAAAACAACACTTGTCCAAACGCAAAATTTCATTCAATATTTCGAACAAAACTACTTATGTCCTTGGAAAAACATATCCACTAATTTATTGACTACCTACTACAAAACTGCACTTGTCCACATAATACAGTTTTCTGTATTGCGGATTTGCGAGTTGCTTTATACTTTTATATTCACTAATAGAGGGTAGAATTAGCCTAATATGACAGTATTAAATCCTGCCTTCCTAAACATCTGATTTCTCCGCGCGGTTTCTGTATTACCTAACCTACAAATTATAAGTAGCAAGCAGTGAGTAGTGTTACTCTAAATTTCTGGTTTGACTGTGAGATATTATTGTTACGTTAAATAATTTAAATCATCAATTTTATTATTAGAATATGGATGTGTCTGTGGGGTTAATTAACGTTGGTTCTAGAAAACGGCAAAGTAATACATCAACACGCGACGAAGCCAGGTTTAGAAGGTAGGAATTATTTTTATCATAGCGATAAGCGATTATCAGTGTTTCTTTTTTTTTAAGGTATGCGGATGTAGATCCCCATATGAAAAAATTTAAACGTCCTTGTATGCACAACAGCAAAAAGTTAAATTGTTCTTCAGTTTACTTAAATGAGATTAAGCTACAGAGAGAAAAATTGTATGGTTATGTCAGTAAAATAGACCAAGACCAGAAGTTGTGCCATTTTATGTCAGTATGTCTCCCTCAAAGGCGACGTGGAAGGGTTAATACCCAAGAAAGCAATGCTAAACCTAAAAGCTTTCATATTTTTTATTACTTCCATACAAAAAATAAGACTGTCCCGGTATGTAAAAAATTTCTTATGGCTGCTTTCAATATTTCTGCTGGTCGAAGACGCACAGTTGCAAAATTCCTAGAATCAGGACAAATACCTAAAGAAAAGCGCGGTGGGGATAGAGTATCACGCAAAAGCGCTGAGAAAAGAGCCAAAGTTAAAGAATTCATAGCTTCATTACCGGCATCCGAAACTCATTATAATCGTAAGAAATCCTCACGAATTTATGTGTCATGTGACTTAAGTATCAAAAAAATTTTTCAAATGTATAACAATGCGCAAAGCAATAAATACAAAGTAAGTCTTACAATGTTCAAGAATATTTTCTATCGTAACATTAATATTGGTTTTAAGTCACCAGCATGTGATGTATGTGGTACTTGTCTGAACTTGAAATATGCCATTAGTAAAGAAACAGGGCAGAATAAAGTAAAAACAATGACCGACTTAAGAATTCATAAGTTACGCGCAAATGCATTCTACAAATTAGCAAAAGAGTCTCCCCCAAGAAGCATTTAATTCGCTTTCGATTTGCAACAGGTCCATCCGCTTCCGAAAACACCTATCCAAGATGGGTTTTATCTCCGGCAAATAAACTTTTATGCATTTTGTTGTGTAGATATGGAAAGCAGACATCCTTCATTTTATACATGGGATGAGTCACAAGCAAAACGAGGTTCAACTGAGGTTGGGCCAGCCTTATTATACCATCTGCGCTCTTTGGATCTAGCAGATTGTGAAACCATACGATTATTTTGTGATGGCTGCGCAGGCCAAAACAAAAATTCGTATATATTGCATGTTTTGGCCTGCTGGTTATAGAATCTCCTGCGTCAATTCAAAATATAATAATACACTTTCCGGTACGAGGGCATAGTTTCCTCCCAGCAGACCGGGCATTTGTCAGGGTAGAGAGGTTTCTAAAACGCAAACATGTGATCACAAGTGTAGAAGAATACAATGAAGTTTATCGTAATGTTGGAAAAGTTAATGTTTTAGGAAAAGACTGGTTTTTATACAATATAAAAAACATTACGGATGACCTCTACAACAAAATTCCAGGCGTAAAAAACTTTAAACGCATAGAACTAAAAAACTTTAAGAACAAAAACAACGCTATAACTATCACGTACAGGGGAACTGAATTTTATAGATACGAAATCGAATTGAATCCATATCTTTCCATGGTTAAAAGAGGCAAAGCTGAAAAAAAATTCAAACTGAAACAGCAACCCCTTGGAAATGAAATTACTAAAGAGAAGAAACAAAACATACAGCAGTTGATGGAAAAACAATTCAATAACGATGCATCTTCAATAACGATGAAAAGAAAATTAAATGGGAAGAACTACCGGAGCTTGCATTTTGTAAAAACATTATTTATGGAAATTCTCCCCAAAGGGAAAATGATGAAGAATCAACAACAATCGACATCGACGAAGAGGAGATATGTGAATGTTTGGAAACTGATTGTGGAAAGTTACATGTGTAAATTATTGCTTTTGTCTTGTTTAGTCTAAGGGACTCTCTGCATAATTATGTTCTTTTGTTATTTAACAGAAATAGTATTTTTGTGAATAAATTTTTGTTCAAAGTAACACTTGTCCAATAGTCGGTCCGGCCAAAACTACACATGTCCATAGAGTTTGAGCAAAATTGAACATGTCCAAAATATATATGGTATTTTTTCACTTATTTTCAAAAAAAAAATAAGTGTTTTAAAATGTTTTATGAATAAATTCCCCTATAGGTGTTTCTACTGAAACTTTCAGTAAATGAAATATCAATTGCTACTATGTAAACAGTTTTTGTGTAGTAATAACTCAAAACTACTTTTGATGGACACGTGTGGTTTTGCATAGACCCTCCTCAGTTGATCCGTAGCATGTTTTGCTATTTTACTAAATATATTATTTTGTACAATATGCTTAATAGAAAAATAAAAAATTTTTATGGTCAAAATATAGCTCCAGTGCGGTCCTGTATTATAAATTATATTCTCATAAATAGAGAGATAGACGAGGTCCTACCTAAACAATCCCAAAAACGCCCAAATTTTATAATAATGGAATAACAATTTCGGAGAAGATCATGCCATAAATTTAATAGTTAATAGTTTCGGTTAAATAGAATAGTAGATCGCATGACGGAAGTTTTATTAGCGCATTTCTCTTCATTAAACACAATTAAAAATTTAATTGTTTTCGTGCGGGATTTGAGAGCAGCTCCAGACCGGGTTTATAAATCATCTCGAATTTTTGTCTGGGCTGTATCATTGTTTGCCGAACTTGATTGTGTTTATATTGTTTTAAATTATCTTCTGCAAATAGTTAAGATTCAAGGCGCTTTATTAAATGCTTTTAAAATGCTTTAGGGCATTATCTTAAAATTAATTTTTAAAAAAGGAAAAAATAGGAAGGTAAGCTAAAGAGTAAATGGGGGTATACTAAATAGACTAAAATACAAATATAACTAAACAGAGAAGATTTAGGACACTTCTAGTGGACATATTGGTAAAAATGTTATTTTTTCCTGTTTACTGTATATCTGTTTC
The DNA here is from genome assembly GCF_917563875.1 of Diabrotica virgifera virgifera. Taxonomy (NCBI): domain Eukaryota; kingdom Metazoa; phylum Arthropoda; class Insecta; order Coleoptera; family Chrysomelidae; genus Diabrotica; species Diabrotica virgifera. The sequence goes on along the minus strand of NC_065448.1, from coordinate 59,591,736 downwards.
TCATCTGACATTCGGTATGAGATTCGGAAAGATTTCTGTTTTACTAACAGGAGCTAATAGCTAATGTCCCGTTACATGAAAGAATACGATTTTTTATCTAGTTCTTTCATTGACCAAAAATATTGGCAGTAATAAATAGCCGTCAATTCAAAAAAATTTTTAGAAGTCAACTTACATTTTAAAGAAATAATTGTTAATCTACAGCTAAATAAATTTTCCGGAAACTATCTGTTATACGTATTACAGCCAGTTGGCCTGTGGAGCGTTGTTATAAGGAGAAAAATGAAATAATTTTTACAAACGCGGGGTGCGGAGTCGACGCTACTGTGGGAAAGGATTGAAAAAGTTAATTGTAATTCTTTTATATTATGACTCTAACATCTGCTCCAACGGGATTCAAATTTTGAAATTTGAAAAAAATATTTTTTTGCATTTTTACCTACGCGGGCTGCGGCAGTGGCGTACTGAGCTTGGTTTCGCGGGTTCCGCTCTAGCCCGCCCTTTGCTTTTTTTTCTAATTTGATAGGGACCTTTTGCACTACACAAGTACACAATAGAAAATGTAACTTCTTAATAAATTTTTATTTTTGTGTAGTTATTTATAAATAAAAACGAAGAATACCTATTTATCAAAAAATTTGAAAACAAAATTAATAATAGACACAAGGAAAACTAACTTTTGGAAGATTCTGTACTTGTTTTACCTACTAAAAGAAAGTGACTAAAACGCAAGTTCTGGTTTCAACACATGTAAAGAATTTTTTTACTCAAAAACTTATATTTATATCTGCACGTTTCATGGATTAGTTGTAATCTAGAAAGATGTAAAATTTTGCAAATTAACACATTCATTGCAAGTTTTATACTTTTGGCAAGGTTATAAAAATGCCTAATCCCAACACCATAAACTCGACAAAAGATGCTTTTTTTGTTTGTATTTATAGCATCATCATTCTGTAGCTTTTACTAATAATTCTTGATAATTGAAATACACATAAATTGTCTAGGGCGCATTTGTTTTGAGATGGACGTTGAGAGGTGACTCATATTTTTTTGCAGAAATTGCTTGAAAATAACTCAAATAATAATATTTGAGTTATCCTTCCACTTAAAAAGATCTGGAACATTGTTTAAATAATCAAACTCAAAAAATTAAGGAAAATTCGATTTTTTCTTGGTTTTTTGATTATAACTTTAAAAGTATTCATTTCCAAGAAAAGTTGCACTAACATAAAAGTTGCGTTATTAAATTTCCTACAACAAAGGATTGGTTAAAAATTTTAAAAATTGTCACTTTTGTTGCAAAATAGCAATAAATGGCGAAAAAACCATAAAAAAAACAAGTATTCGCATTTTACGTTTTTAACCAATCATGCTACACTTAGGACCTTCATATTTTATCCAGAAAAACTGTATAATATAACAAAACAATACTGTAAATTTCATTATGACCGATTCAATATGTTTTGCAACATACATTTTGCAATCCAGCTTTCGCAAAAAAAATTAATTTTTTAAAAAGGTCGCAGGACTGAAAATAAAGGAGATAACAAGTTGAATTTTTTTTACGTGTAGAAGAGTACTGTACCTTTTCTTTGCAATTTACAAAATTAAAATCGATTAACTCTCACGGCGTCAGGAATTTATTTAAATAAACATTATTTTTGGTGCTACGCGCAGGACAGCGGTGTTCGATTCACACAAGTTGATCTTCACCAAAATTTCTTCCAATTTTTATCTATTATATTATTTTCTTCCCTATATTTTGTTTTTCTATAGTTTGTTGTATTTTAATATTTTAATTCCACAAAAATCAAACTAATGTGATTATTGTTTGTGAAATATTGTTTAAACAATTGCATATGTTTAAAAATAATAAACCTTTATTCTCTAAGTTAAAATATATGAAAAAAGAAAAAAAATCTAAAAAATGTCTAAAAAAGTGTTATTTCAAAAGCCAGAGTATGTGTTTTTATTTTACAATAAACAAATTTATCTATTTATATCGAAATGTACTAAAAATTAAAATGTATCAATAATTATCAAAGGTCATTGGAATGCCCAATCAGAGCAGACTATCCGCTGTCCTGCGCGTAACACCAAAAATTATTGTTTACTTAAAAAAAATTCCTGACGCCGTGGTAGTTACCCGATTTTAAAGTAGCACATTGCAGATGAAAGGTAAACTATTGTTCTATAAGTAGTAAAAAATTAAACTTGCTGTTTGCTTTATTTTCGGTCCTGTAACATTTTGAAAAAATAATTTTTTTTTGCGAAAGCTGGATTGCAAAATTTATTTTGCAAGATCTGCTGACCCGGTCTTACTGAAATTCACAGTAATATTTTATTATATCATAGAGTTTTTTAGATAAACTATGAAGGTCCTAAGTGTAGCATAATATGTCTGAAAAACGAGAAATACACATACTTGTTTTTTATGGTTTTTCGCTATTATTGCTATTTTGCAACAAGGGTGACAATTTTAAAAAATTTTAACCAATCCTATATTGTAGGAAATTTAATTACGCTACTTTTAGGTCAGTACAACTTTTCTCGAAAATTAAGAAAAAATCGAATTTTTTCTTCATTTTTTGACATTTTGATTATTTAAACAATGTTTCGGATCTTTTTCAGTGGAAGGATAACTCAAATATTATTATTTGAGCTACTTTCAAGCAATTTCTGCAAAAAAATTTAAGTCACCTCTCAATGTCCAAATGTACTTATATTTATATTGTCCAAATGTACAGATGCGCCCTGGTCTAAAACAAAAGTAAGGACAACTGAACTAACAGGTACGTATAATATCAGAACTTCCGTTGGTATGAAAAACAAAGGTTTAATATTAGTTTACTGTTTTAAATTCGCTGAGTTTTTATAAAAAATATATGATGATTTATATTTAATGCTTATTAAAAACTTTTAATATACAATGTGTGTTTTTATTGGACATAATTGGGGGGGGGCGCATTATTGGACGGGGGCCCGCATCATAACTGGAACTAGTGCCCGCGGATCTATCAGTACGCTACTGGGCTGCGGTATTAATTCGTTTCTAGGTTATGAATCAAAAACTTCAATAACACTCATTTCTATTTTTATCAGAATAACTGCCCCAGCGCTACTTAAATTGATCTATTTTGAATTTCGCGCCAACCCCCGACCTAACGCTGCAACCAAAGAGTTATAACCTGTCACAGGAGTCGACCTTCACTCTCCCACTCAATTTCAATCATAAGTAAGTAAAACACAAAACAATATTAGCTAGAATTATTATAGTTTTCCACGATAAGCATATAACATTATTGAAACCTTATGAAGGCAGAAAGAACGAAGACGGTTACAAATAGAAGCTATTAAAGTTTGGTGAGGATAGCAAGAAATTGTTTTATATTGCAACTTGCAAATGTTTAGAGTTCAGAGATTGTAACTGTCCTAGAAACCGAAAGATTCCAATACCAGAACGAAATTTCTTAATCGACCAACGAACTGACCATAAAATAATGATTAATAGTTTAGATCGTGAAACGACCAAAAAAATTGAGATGGATTTACATAGATTACACCAACAAGAGCAACGTGAAGAACAAATAGTCTTGTAAATAGGGGTGGAATCCATTCTTAGTACTTCTAGATTATCTACAACTTCAAAGATACGACCGAATGTTCAACAGCCAGATACATTAAACAAAAGCGGTTAAATTGAGGACTTTTAATGGCAATCGATTATTCCCACTTCTTCACTCACAATGACTGATGTCACATTTCCGGTTGTTGCCAGAACATTAGATCGTTATGGGGTTTCAGATCGTGCTGGAGTAGCAATCATTTCTGCAGCTTTCCACGACATTGGTCTCATTACTTAAAACGATTCATCACGGGTTATAGACAGAAATAGAGTTCGACGAGCTTGATCTAAAGCTAGGACTATTTTGTAACTCTATTCTGACATCTTTTCCTTAAAATCTATCCATATAAATCAAATAATGGCTGTTGGTTGTGATGGGACTGTTGTTAACCAACGAAACAAAGGCGTTATTCGTTTATTGGAAATCAAGTTTCCACCTCCACTCAAATGGTTCATATGCCAACTACACGCCAAGGAACTGACATTGCGTCATCTTTTTCAACATCGAGATGGCACTAGAAGTGGATCAAAAGGTTTCACAGGTCCCATTCGCAAGGCAGTTACTAACTGTGAAGTATTACCCATTGTTCCGTTTGATGCAATTAAATATACGTTGCCCGATATTACCAAATCGACACAGTAATTAAGCACCGGTTACCTATATCTACTACAAATATGTCAGTATATCAATAGTGGACATTGTGATGAAAATTTTGTGAAAAAAAAATTCTGGTAAACTAGTCCACCCTAGATGGTTGACAATGGTTAATCGGATGATACTACTAGGAATATTATCCAACAACAGACAGTACGTCAGAAAAGTTGCACTCCGCAGAATATTGAAGATCAGAGAGACATCATTCATAGGAGACTTACATATTTTCCAAGAACCTACTTTAAATATGGATGCTGATGATTACATCGATACGATAGATTGGAAAACCAAGATAGAACCTCCACTATTTAAGTACCGAAAGGATATCTTAGGCCATCATAGGCCATCACGGAAAAATTCCGTGTCACACAGAATCCTCTGAAAGGTGTGTCAAATTAGTTACAGAAGCAAGTGCTGCCCTCTGTGGGTCACGGAGGAGAGACGGATTCATTAAGAATAAGATCAAATTTTGAAAAAAAACGAGTAAAACCGTACAGTTCCGTAGGGATAGCATTTGACTTGGATGCCGAGCTGCCCAAAATTGTATTATTCTAATATTTAGAGAGGGTCAATTATAGTGTCAATTTAAAATCACGTCTGAATTCTGCCGTAGCGTTAGCCGCCATCTCGATTTTAAAGGAGAACTGTTTTGCTCAATATCTCAGGCATTTTCAACTTTTAGACAAAAAGTGTGAGGACTGATTTTTGTCAAAAATTTCAAATGGTGGTGATATTGAAAAAAAAAACTGGCTTCTTGGTTTTCCTTTAAAATTAAGATGGCGACTAATGCAACGGCAGAATTCAGTCGCTAATTTAAATTTGCACCATTATTGACCCCCTAAATTATTAGAAAAATAAAATTTTGGGCAGCTCGGCATTCTAGGTCAAATTCTATACCGACTGGATTAAACTTTATTTGATTTTTCCAAAAGTACTGAAAAAAATATAGTATAAATTTGGGGTATTTTTAAAAAGGTAATTGAACGACCTCTAAGATGAGGTATCATTGAACCCCCCTTTCAATTAAAGATGGGTTGTGTCCGCCCCCGCTAGACGGCTGAGGCAACTTTTCAAATTGCCACACTATATAGGAAGATGATATACTGAAGTACAAAGAAAAAATAAGGAAATAAATCACCAAAAAAAGCAAAACAGAATGAAGATAATCAAAATAAAGAATATGTTGAGCTAAAATTAAGCGAAGTAAAGAATTCCGCAAGAGCCCTGAATGGCAAAAAAATGAGGAGGACCAGGAGGAATCTTTCTTTTCATTAAGCACAATTAAAAATTTAATTGTTTTCCTGCAGAATTTGAGAGCTGCTCCAGACCGGGTTTATAAAATCATCTCGAATTTTTGTCTGGGCTGTATCATTGTTTGCTGAACTTGATTGTGTTTATATTGTTTTCAATTATCTGTTGCAAATAGTTCAAATAGTTAAGATTTAAGGCGCTTTATTAACCCGGCACCTGCCACGTGGCTTTGCAAGGCGCCAACTGCCACGTGGGGATCTCACAGCACCCCTTAACAATTTTCTGTGATACACTTGTTTAAAAAACAAAATAATGTGTTGAGTAACACAAGAATATAAATAAACATGTTTTATTAACTTATTAGCCACTAATATGTTATAAAAGTTGAAAAATAAAATGAAAAAGGTGTTATAAGCAAATTAGCAAGTACCAAACCATAATAAATGAAGTCAAGTAAAATATCTAAAAAAATTAAGATATAGTGAGTATAGAGTCTATATTAATAATTTAAATCAGTTATTTCAATACAAAATGTAAATTTGACCTGTTTATATCAAAAATACAAAAAAAATTTAAAACACAAAGTGCCAGATGGTGACACCCCAATTCGACTTTAGAGCTATAAGTTCACTTTAAACACTAACATATATATACTATATAATATTATAGAAAGCTACTATGACGCACAGCTCGCTTACCAAACTTGAAATACCAAATATTTGATAAAAATATGTTATGGGATGCTGGTAGATCCCCACGTGGCAGGTACCGGGTTAAATGCTTTTAAAATGCTTTAGGGCATTATCTTAAAATTAATTTTTTAAAAAAGGAAAAAATAGGAAGGTAAGTTAAACTAAAATAAAAATATAACTAAATAGAGAAGATTTAGGACACTTCTAGTGGAAATATTGGTAAAATAATTATTTATGTACCAAGTCAGTGAAGTTACTTTTTATCGAACGAGTTTGATATTAAGAGCAGAGCGAGCGAGGCGAAGAGTGTTTACTGACGTGGTGCATACAAAATTTTATAGCCAATCATATATATTCGATATATATGATATATTATGCCTTCGATATATTATGCCAATTTTCCAGCGGCAAATTGGCATAGGTAGGTACTATTTCGGCGACTTTAAAATAGTAAACTCGATCGAAAGTTTAAAGTCCAATTTTTCATAAAAAACATTAACACTTACTTAATTACAACCTAATAAAAAAAGAGTGTGTGTACTTGGTACGCATGTAAGACGTTATACTTCTATTATTATAATTTAAACGAAATAAATATATTTTAAACAGTTTAATCGTATTTTTATTTAAATATTAAACCAATTTTAACACTTAAAATAAAATACCAAAAATTAGAAATACGGTTAATAGTTACGTTATTGTTTATAAAGTGTAGCCTTCCGCAGCGCAGTTGATTTTCCCTTGATGAATAGTAGAAAATCTAAATATGTAATAGGTATTTATGATATAAGAATTAAAAGTACAATTTTAAGGCACGCATGTGAAAGTTTGCAGTATGAGCGAAGCGAATTCTGCAATTCTCATGAGTGCCTTAAAAACGTACTTTTTAACACGTATATCATACAATATTTTTTCTACAAACGTGTTATATATCAACAATATTATAACTTATTCATTCTCAATTACAGGACAATATCTACAAAAACTTTTACTTTTACTGACATTCCATTTTTATATTTTTCTTGACATTACATCAAAACTGCCTATACTGTCAATACGTAAATCATAACAACTATAGAATAACATCTTGCTTTTATTGTTGTATATTCTAACAAATTTTAATAGATTTTTTTTTCTACAAACGTGTTAAAAGTGCAATAATACATTTTAAATTAAATTTTAAAAAACCTTTTAAACCACCTTTTTCAAATTGCGCAAGTTGTACTATTAATATTAATGTTAATAAATTAAATATAAATATTTAGACGTTTCACAATTTGACAATTCACTTTTAACTGCAGTGCCTTAAAAATTTTAAAGCACTAGTGCTTTAAAGTAGCATTTTTAACGCTCCTATGGAGTGAAACACGCTGAAAGTCCTCCGTCTAAATATTTGAAAATTCCGAATCAGTTTACAGTTGTACACTTTCGCTACGCCCTGTATATCGATCTTCCGCATAGGCAGAGTATGGCGTTATTCAATTCTCACGGGATTTGGATGTTTATTTCGGTTCTTGCGATTCTTTGAAATTTGGTGTACAAAGGTGCCCCAAATTGTTTATATCCTACACAATTGTAAACGGAATATTTTTCAAAGAGGTTCCACGTTAAGTAAAGACTCAAGAGTATAAAGGTTTTTATGGCATTTGTAGACTAGAGTCTTAGGTTTATGCCTTTCTCAGACACAAATTTATTGAGGGTTGTATTAGAGCAGGAAGGATTAGTCGATTGCTTTTAGTAAAGCTCTTAAATATTGGTTCTAAAAACTAACTGTAATTTTATGAGTCATCGCATTTCGTGTAAACTCAAGAGATTTTGTTATTGCGAAGTTTAAGTATTTGTAATTGGTTGAAAGTAAAACCATCATGGCGTTCGAGGGATGTTTTGAGAGTTTTTCTGACCATTTGATTGGTAGAGAAATATCTGGTATGATTCCTATTGGTCTAAGTAGGAAGTCACTTTTTTTTGGGAGAAGGAACCCAAGTTTTAGAAGGATCGAGTTAGCGGTCCTAGAAAGGAGTTCAGGAGAAGCCATCAGCATGTTCAGGAGTTCCGTAGAAGCCATCATCATGTTCAGTTGAGTTCGGTAGAAGTCACCATCAAGTGAAGTTGAGTTTTGGTTCCTTTAGGGCCATCGTCATAGGAGTTAAGTTCCATTGAGGTTTCGGAATGTAGTTTTCCAGTTTCCCAGCCGGCTAGGATGATTCCAGCCCGGCGAATGTGATGGTGTATCGTGAACCCCGGCGATTTTCCCGCTGTTTCTAAGCAAATCGTCGTTATCATTTTATACCAATTTTGGTATCCACTAATTTCTTTTAAGCAGTCAGAACCAGAAGTAGGAGAGAGGAGTTTCAATTTTCTCATTACTATGTTTAACAGTGCAGTTAAAATATGTAGTATGCTCACATACTTTATTTTGGTCAAAGTTAATGAACTTTCAATAATCACGTTCGAGTCCAACTAAATAATTTTATTCGAGTAAAAGTAAATTTGATCCAGTTTAACGAACTTTTAAACTATTTATCTTCAAGTGAAAGCTGAATTTTTCTATAATAACGTTTGTTTATAAACAATGTACTGTTTGCTGTAACTAACGACAGTGAAGTGTTTCGCGAGTGCAATAGCGCCTTGGACTTTCGAATCAAGCTACGAGGAAGAAGCCAGGACACTAAATGTTAAGGTATAATTTTTATATTTGTAAAACTGTTCGTTTCATCTTTGATTAATTGGTAATCTGGTCTCTAATTATAACAGAGAGATCAGAGATTAATTTTTTTGTTTTTAATAAATAATGTTTGATTTTCAACATATAATTTATTTTCTTCCCTTCTCTCTTGAATCGTAAGAACATTAAAAAATTGACTGAGTATAGAATTCTGAATAAATAAGGTAAGTTACGTTATAATATTCTGTATATTATGTATATTTTTTTATTTGACTATTTTCTGTTTTATTTTGATTTAATACCATTTTTCTTTTAATATTTGTTTTTTTTGTATAAATTCTGGTTCCTTAGGTAACCAGTGGCGCCCAATATTTTATTTTCTTCTTAATTTTTTATTTCACACCCTTATTTCGATTTTTCTATCTTTTTAATTTTTCTAAGCTAATGAGAGTATATATCATAACATCTATTAAAAAATCCACTTCCTAAAATCTCTTGATGACTTGAGCAACCGAGGTACTTAATAAATTATGTAGCACGAATTTTGTCCAATATAAGTATATCTTCACGTCTATCCAATTAGTCGCGTTACATTAAAATGGCTTCCATTCGTGGGGCTGTTTCATAAAATTAATCGTGCTACATAAAAATGGCACCCTAGAACGTGGGGCTATCTCTTGTGTAATTCTTATTAGCTTTTCTTACATTAAAATGTCGTCCAACTACAGGAGCTCTATCTTTTGTCTTACATAAAAATGACGCAGCCAACCTGGGACATCTTACTCTTCAATTAGCATTCTATAGTATTTTCTATCTATTTTTTAGCATATTTGATTCTAGTTACATTTTATTTGCCTTCGTTCGATCGTAGTCCAAACGATCAGCTGTAACCCATATTTTTCCGGCGCGAGAGAATTTTGAACTCTCCGCATTTAGCGATCCCAGCCGTCAGCCGATGCTCTCTCTGACCGGCGAGAATCATAAACCTTTTCCGATTACGAGGGTGTGACAAACAGTTGTTGAATTTTTACCCCGTTGCATTTGGTATAATTTTGTGTTTACGCTTGATTTATGAAAATAAATACTATTATTTTCAAATTTTATTATTTTTGTGTTTGTAACTTACCTACTCAGCAATGTCCTACGATCAAGAGAAAGGATAATTTATTGTTTGTGTTTATGTTTTACAATGTTTTGTAAAAAAATGTTTTTCGTTAAAATAACGAAGAAAACTGTAAAACTTTTTTTTGCAATTGATTAAATAGAAACATTCAGCAATTTAAATTTTAGACAATAACCTTTTTTGTCTAAAACAACGTAATTCAAATTAATTTTCATTTTTTTGTCGTTAATATTTTCATTTTCGACTTTAGCTTATTTTTAAATAACAATTTTTAAATATTTTCTTATCATTTAACAGATTAACTATTAGGTAAAGCCTATATATTTTGTTTTGCCATTTGTTTTCGTATTTTTGAATCTGTTGAGATGTTCGACGGATTAAAAATCTGTTAGGTTTGAAAATTTTTTTTTTTTGAGTTATTGTGTGTTACGGTCCGAAATTTTTGTTTATTTTTTCTTATTTTTTGTAGGAGTTCAGCTTGATAAACGCCGTTTTGTTTTTAATAGCGAACTTTCCTATAAGTTAAATTTTTTAGTATGGTAGATTGTAGTACTTATTTTATTTTTTCTTACATCAGTATTTGTGGTCTAAATTTTTGTTTTCTTAAGAGATTTTCTGAAAATTTTCAGGGCTTACAGTCTTTTAAGTATTATCTTCCGATGGTGGGGTAAATACACTCTACACGTTCGATATATTAGTTTCGATGGTGGACTTTCGAAAGAAGTCTACACGTTCGATATTTTGGTTCGATGCAAGTTCGTCTGACGTTCTTAGCAATCGATTTTGGTTTGAGTTGTTATTAGAACAAATTTTTGGGTATAGCCCACAGCCTATGTTGTGTTTGTTTGTTAGTCAACTCACCTTATGTTTGGACCACATTGTTATTTTTTGTACTACATTAGATTGACTCAGAAAGAACTAATACTGTTCTTTATTTTATTTGACTTTTTTTTGAAGTTTTGCCGACGGATGGTAAACATTTTTTTTTTGCTTTTGGTTTGCTTTGGTTTGCTATTGCCTATGGGGCCTATGAGTTCCGATTTTTTTGTTGTTAGGCGTTGTTGTTTGGCAGTGTGAATGACCAGACACTGGGGAAGCTTAGGGTTTTGATTTGGGATAAACTCGGCAGTTGACCCGTCGGAATGAGAAGTCATTCATGGTTGCAATTCAGCAATAGATCCGGTGCTTTTAGGAATTCTTGCGCTCTGTTGGTAAACTTATCACAAGCATGTCTTTGAATCCAACCAGTTTGTGAAAATGTTTTGCTGTTCAGTTATTTTTTTGTATGTGTAAAATCACAATTTTTATTTTTGGACAGGACCGTAATCGACTATTTTAAATCTGTTTTGTTGTGAAGAATAGTTCTTAAAGTATTCTTTATTTTCCTTTTTAGTTTTTGATTTTATCGTTTCCTTTGACTGCTTGCTTATTTCTTTCGTTTATTTTCTTTTTTATTCTGTTTACGCCTTTGCGTACTTCATCTTCGATATTTTTATTTGTCCGTGTTACAGGAAAAGTTACGCTTATGTGAACTTTGTCCTATTTTGTGTAAATATTTGTATAATATAATTTAGTCAGATTTTAGTTCTTGCTACCCCGACCAAACTTTTTTTTAATTTTAAGGGTGTTAGTAAAACTTGGTCTCATTTTAATTTTCTATATCTTTGGTGGAATATGGTATTTTTTTTGGTGTGTAAACCGGAATATTAGACAATACTGATTATGACCCTACCCGATTAAGACTTACCGAAAATGTACCTATTATTAGGCGTCTGATAACGCGTTAGATATCATTTATTCTGGTTATCACAACTAATCTAAACATCCGCCACCCTTTTTGTAAATATCTTTGTCCAGTTGCCAACGATAGTTTAGCTCTTAAGAACTAGAATGGTTCGTAAACTATCGGTAACTCCTTTTTTTGTGTTTATGTGTGTTTGTTTTTTTTTTGATAACAGCTTATAGCGTTATCAAACTATGTTGTCCCTGGTGTTAGTCGTAAATGAAAGACTTTACGCATCCAAACAACATGGTATTTTTTTTATGGTATTAGTCAGGGATGAGATACTCCTATGCATCCATTATATGTTGTCCTTGGTGTTAGTCGTAAATGAAAGACTTTACGCATCCAAAACAAGGACAACATGTTATTTTTTTATGGCGTTAATGATGTATATCATCATTATTCGTATTTTATTCGTGGTGTTAGTCAAGGTTGAAAGAAACCTCTGCTTCCGAAAAAACGATAATATACCTTGGCTAGATTTTTGTTGATGATGACGCAGAGCGTCGTCGTCGTTTTTTGTGCGTTATTTTGTTAACGATGACGCGCAGTGCGGTCGTATTGTTCGACAGCGTTTGAGTTTTATTTGCGTTTAGGATGACGCGTTGCGTTATCGCATTTTTTTAGTTTATTTGAGCTTAAGATGACGTATAGCGTTATTGTATTTTATGTTTTCGTTTTTGTCGATGAGTTGTGTAGTGTATTTGTTAGCGTGAGCCTAAGGTCTCTGAGCAATTACACGACGAATTAGTTATTTGTGTTTTGGGACAACACTGTCGTGTTGTCATTACTGAAATATTTTAGAGATCTTGAGCCAACGAACCGTTCCTGGAGTCGACTCGTCAAGTCGAATGTCCAGTTTTTTTTGTGTTTTGAGATTGCATTAGGTTAATCTTCTTTTTTTGTTTTGGCCGTTTCATTTTTTTTGGTGTTTGGTTCCGATTTCAAACTGGTTTGCACGACGTTGAAATCGTGGGGGAGGCAGTGAAACACGCTGAAAGTCCTCCGTCTAAATATTTGAAAATTCCGACTCAGTTTACAGTTGTACACTTTCGCTACGCCCTGTATATCGATCTTCCGCATAGGCAGAGTATGGCGTTATTCAATTCTCACGGGATTTGGATGTTTATTTCGGTTCTTGCGATTCTTTGAAATTTGGTGTACAAAGGTGCCCCAAATTGTTTATATCCTACACAATTGTAAACGGAATATTTTTCAAAGAGGTTCCACGTTAAGTAAAGACTCAAGAGTATAAAGGTTTTTATGGCATTTGTAGACTAGGGTCTTAGGTTTATGCCTTTCTCAGACACAAATTTATTGAGGGTTGTATTAGAGCAGGAAGGATTAGTCGATTGCTTTTAGTAAAGCTCTTAAATATTGGTTCTAAAAACTAACTGTAATTTTATGAGTCATCGCATTTCGTGTAAACTCAAGAGATTTTGTTATTGCGAAGTTTAAGTATTTGTAATTGGTTGAAAGTAAAACCATCATGGCGTTCGAGGGATGTTTTGAGAGTTTTTCTGACCATTTGATTGGTAGAGAAATATCTGGTATGATTCCTATTGGTCTAAGTAGGAAGTCACTTTTTTTTGGGAGAAGGAACCCAAGTTTTAGAAGGATCGAGTTAGCGGTCCTAGAAAGGAGTTCAGGAGAAGCCATCAGCATGTTCAGTAGTTCCGTAGAAGCCATCATCATGTTCAGTTGAGTTCGGTAGAAGTCACCATCAAGTGAAGTTGAGTTTTGGTTCCTTTAGGGCCATCGTCATAGGAGTTAAGTTCCATTGAGGTTTCGGAATGTAGTTTTCCAGTTTCCCAGCCGGCTAGGATGATTCCAGCCCGGCGAATGTGATGGTGTATCGTGAACCCCGGCGATTTTCCCGCTGTTTCTAAGCAAATCGTCGTTATCATTTTATACCAATTTTGGTATCCACTAATTTCTTTTAAGCAGTCAGAACCAGAAGTAGGAGAGAGGAGTTTCAATTTTCTCATTACTATGTTTAACAGTGCAGTTAAAATATGTAGTATGCTCACATACTTTATTTTGGTCAAAGTTAATGAACTTTCAATAATCACGTTCGAGTCTAACTAAATAATTTTATTCGAGTAAAAGTAAATTTGATCCAGTTTAACGAACTTTTAAACTATTTATCTTCAAGTGAAAGCTGAATTTTTCTATAATAACGTTTGTTTATAAACAATGTACTGTTTGCTGTAACTAACGACAGTGAAGTGTTTCGCGAGTGCAATAGCGCCTTGGACTTTCGAATCAAGCTACGAGGAAGAAGCCAGGACACTAAATGTTAAGGTATAATTTTTATATTTGTAAAACTGTTCGTTTCATCTTTGATTAATTGGTAATCTGGTCTCTAATTATAACAGAGAGATCAGAGATTAATTTTTTTGTTTTTAATAAATAATGTTTGATTTTCAACATATAATTTATTTTCTTCCCTTCTCTCTTGAATCGTAAGAACATTAAAAAATTGACTGAGTATAGAATTCTGAATAAATAAGGTAAGTTACGTTATAATATTCTGTATATTATGTATATTTTTTTATTTGACTATTTTCTGTTTTATTTTGATTTAATACCATTTTTCTTTTAATATTTGTTTTTTTTTGTATAAATTCTGGTTCCTTAGGTAACCAGTGGCGCCCAATATTTTATTTTGTTCTTAATTTTTTATTTCACACCCTTATTTCGATTTTTCTATCTTTTTAATTTTTCTAAGCTAATGAGAGTATATATCATAACATCTATTAAAGAATCCACTCTCTAAAATCTCTTGATGACTTGAGCAACCGAGGTACTTAATAAATTATGTAGCACGAATTTTGTCCAATATAAGTATATCTTCACGTCTATCCAATTAGTCGCGTTACATTAAAATGGCTTCCATTCGTGGGGCTGTTTCATAAAATTAATCGTGCTTCAGGAGTGCTAAAAATTGCACTTTTAACACGGTTGTAGAAAACTATATTTGCTAACAAATTATCATTAATATCTGTCCCCGTCCTATATATAATCGAAATAACAAATACACCATTTCGATTTAAGAATTTTATTAATTTTAGACGAAATAAAAACTCCGTATGTCAGTAAGGACGATGACAGAATGCTTTTGCATGACGGCCGATTTCGATGTTGAATCGATAGTTGTTCAATTATTCAATATTGAATTAGTACCTAATTACTAAATTTGTAAAGTTTCGATTTATGTTTTATGAATATAATTGCAAAATACTACAGAATTTCACTTTCTGACATAAATTTAATTAACCTTCGGATGACAAAGCGGGGGAAATTGTGACCCCAGCGTATGTTTTTCTTTAATAAATTCAAAAGTATTTTTAATTTTTAACTCATTATGTTTTTATTTGACTTTAATATCATTTTAGATATCCTCATATTTTGAAATAAAAAAATTCCCTATATTTTACGAATAAAAAATATATTCTGAAGTTGATGTTTAGTAAAATAGAGTCTATTATATGTAATTACAAGTAGTTTTACGCTAATAACGTCGACTTTGCAAAGTAACAAGACACTTACTCAACATACACACTACACATGGCACTAATACTCATGTTGTGACTGGCTGAATGATATAAAGTCCTTGCCAAAAAAAAAATTAAAACTTAAAAAAAAAAAACTTTATTTTTTGTCATTGTCATTTTTGATATTTTTGACCTGGGGTCATTCCCCCCCCCCCTAGTCATCTGTGTAACAAAAAAAAGTTGGTCATCGGAAGGTTAATAATAACGTAAATTTTGTACAATATTTTTAATAATTGAAGTAAATAAATTTAAAGTTATATATATATAGTTTAGCTCTCCAGGCCTAGAAGGCCCATGGCTTGGTTTACTATTCCTTTCCAATCTCTCCTATTTGCTGCTTTATTTTTCCAATTTGTGATTTTCAGTTCTTCTATGTCTTTTTCAACATCTTTCTTCCATCTGGTTTTCGGTCTACCTTTCTTCTTCTTTCCTCCTATTCCTCCCGTTAGTATTTTTTTGGGAAGTCTCGTGTTTGGCATCCTTTGGATATGTCCCAACCATCTCAGTCTTTGTGATTTTACGATCCCTACTATGTTTGGTTCACCATACATCCTCTCCAATTCCACCTTTGGTCTTCTTATCCACATTCCATTCCATATCTTTCCGCCAAATATTTTTCTTAGGACTTTTCTTTCCCATACTTTAAGCATGACTTGCTCGGATTTGTTCATCGTCCATGTTTCACTGGCATACAAGACTATAGGTCTTATCACTGTCTTGTATATTCTTATCTTAGCCCCTCTAGATATGTTCTTATTTCTCAATAAGTTGTTTAGAGCAAAGATACAACGATTGCCAGCCATAATTCTCGCTTGGATTTCTTCTTTTATATTTGGTCTCCTAGTGAATGTCGCTCCTAGATATTGGAATCTCTCTACTTCCTCGAATTTATATATTTTTGCCTCTGTGTTTATTGTCAGGTATTGTCCTTGTGTGTATTCTCGTTCTGTCCATTCCATATATTTAGTCTTTTCTTCGTTTATGTATATCCCTTTCTTTCTTCCTATCGCCTCTAGTCTTTTTAGTATTTCTTTTAATTCTTGGTTGCTTCTGGCTATCATTACTATGTCATCAGCGAATGCCAAGCATTGGTGTTTTCGTTGGTATACAAGTCCTGTCCTGTTAATTTCGGCTTCTCTGATGACTATTTCAAGAAGGATACTAAACAACAGTGATGACAGTGGGTCTCCTTGTCGTACCCCTTCACCGACCCTAAACTTATCTGTTTCCTTTCCATTTATTTTAACCCTGTTCTCTGTTTCTCTGAGTGTAACTTTTACCATCTTTATTAATTTTTTACTAATTCCAATTTCACATAGTGCTTTGTATATTTCTTTTCGTTTAACTCTGTCAAAAGCTTGTTTAAAGTCAATGAATAGGGCCATTGTAGATTTTCCGTATTCGTAGCTTTCCGCTTGTATCTCACGCAGCAGGAAAATTTGATCCACCGTGCTGCGTCCTCTTCTGAATCCACATTGATATTCTCCTATGTCATTATCTATCTTTTGTGTTATCTTGTCTTTTATATGTACTGCAAGTATTTTATATGCAACGTTTAGTAGGGCTACTCCCCTGTAATTATGGCATAAACTTTTGTCGCCTTTTTTGTGAATTGGACACAGTGTGGCTTCAGTCCATTCTTTTGGTATGTGTTCTTGTTCCCAAATTTCTTTTATCAGCTTTTCCAAATGCTTAATTAGTACTGGTCCTCCATATTTAAACATTTCAGCTGTTATTTCATCCTTACCTGGGCTCTTGTTTTTCTTTAGTTTTTCTATTATTTCTTTTATTTCTTTTTCATTAGGCGGTCTTTCCTGTATTTCTTCTTGATCAATATTTTCATTCGGTCCTTCTTCTTCTTCTTCTGCATATTCTGTTGTGGGAATTTCATTTAGAAGTTCTTCGAAGTATTCTCTCCATCTGCTCAGTATTTCTTCGTCGCTTACTAAATTCCTTCCATTTTTGCTTTTGTAGTGTACAGGTTTTCTTTGGAACCCCTTTTTCTCATTTTTTACTCCTTGATATAAGTTCCTGACTTCTCCATTTTTATAGTTTTCTTCTATGCATTTCAATTTATCTTCGTTGTACTTTCTTTTCTTTGCTCTTATGATTCTTTTAGTTCGTTTTCTTTGTTCGTTGTATTGTATCTCCATCTCTGGTGTTTTCACTTGCATCATTTTGAGTCTTAACTTATTTCTTTCATCCAGTTCTATTTTACATTCTTCATCAAACCATTCTTTGAATCCATCTTTTATATTTCTATTACTGACTTGCGCTGCTTTGGTCATACATACTTTTATTTGCGTCCATTTTTGTTCGATGTTTTCATTTTTTGCAATATTTTCCAGTTCTCTAGTGACTAGTCTTTCATATTTACTTTGTTCTTCTTCTGACAGTAGTCTAATAGGTTTAGTTACTTTGTACCTTTTTTTCTGTTGATTTCTAAGAACTGGTATAACCTGTTTAAGTTGTATTCCGACTATAAAGTGATCTGTGTCTGCATCCGGTCCTCTATATGTTCTTATGTTCTTTATACATTTTTCCATGTCTTTTTCGATGAGCACATGATCTATTTGATTTATGGTTTTTCCATCTGGTGATCTCCATGTTCCTTGATATATTCTTTTGTGTTGAAAGTACGTGCTCATAACGATCATGTTTTTTTCTTTTGCAAAATCTATTAAGAGGTGACCATTTTCATTCGTTGTTTCATGCAGACTATATTTTCCTATGGTGGGTGTGTATATTTCTTCTTTTCCTATTTTGGCATTAGCATCACCTAGTACTATTTTTATATCGTATTTGGGAATATTTTCGAATACTGTATCTATTTGACTGTAGAAGTCTTCCTTTATCTCTATGTTTTTCTCTTCGGTCGGTGCATGTATGTTTATAAATGTTATTTTTTGGTATTTTCCTCTTATTCTTAGTATGCATATTCTCTCTGAAATTGGTTTAAAGTCAACGATTAGATCTTTCAGCTTTTTGTTTACTACAAATCCTGTGCCTAACATTCTATTTTCGCCTCCGCTATTGAAAAATAAATAGTCATTTATTTCCATTGAGTTTTGGC
The DNA here is from genome assembly GCF_917563875.1 of Diabrotica virgifera virgifera. Lineage (NCBI taxonomy): Eukaryota > Metazoa > Arthropoda > Insecta > Coleoptera > Chrysomelidae > Diabrotica > Diabrotica virgifera. Next base: position 59,573,309 of record NC_065448.1, on the reverse strand, counting down.
CTAGTTGTTTCGTTTCTTGTAGTGCTACTATTTCGAATTTATATTTTTTACATTCATCTACTAGGTGTTTCAGTTTTCCTTCTTCGTATGTTCCTCTTACATTCCATGTTCCTACTAATATATGTTCTTTTATGGGCTGCTTTTCATTAATAATCTGTACATTTTGTCTATTTCGTGTACCTGTACTTTGCCATGTCGTCTCCGTTATTTCAGTCTGCTTTCGTTGTATTGCTAGTTTTTTGGTTGTATATTTTTCTCTTTTATGAGTTGTTGTTGGCTGTTATTCCATGTCCATATTTCACCATTAATGATTAGCTTCTGGTATCCTATTTTTACATTTTTTCCATTATGCCTCTCTACCATAGCCTTGCTTCTAATTTCTTTCTGAATAATTCTTTCTTCTTTTGACATATCATCATTAATATAGATTCTTTCGTCCTTTTTGGTTTTTAATTTACTTTTATTTTTCATTACTTCTATTTTGTTTTTCACGCTGTTGAGTTCCACTATGACAGTATTTTCTCCTATTTTCCTTGCTCCATTTACATCTACTGAAACTTGTAGCTCTTTTTCCATAAAATTCTCCATAGCCCCTCGTAAAACTTTCTGATCATTTGTATCAATTTTTATTCCTTGTATTATTACATTTTTTCTCTTTCTTTCTCTTTCCAATTTCTCTATTTTTTCATTTGCTATACTAATTTCTTTTTCTAATTGACCTATTTGATTTATAGCTTTTTCGTTTGTTTCTCGCAGCTTTTTTATTTCATCTTTGTAGCCGCTTTGTTGATCTTTCAGTTCTTTAATTTCATTCTTTAGTTGTGTGATTTCGTCTCCAGATCTATATTGTTCTTTTTTTATGTCTTTTATATCCATTGCTAATTCCCTCATCATTTTCATCATTTGTTCCATTCCACTTATGTTATCTTCATCTGTTTTTTATGATGTTCTAGCTGTTATTTTTGATTTTTTGCTGGGATGTTCCTCCTCTTCCCTTCTCCTTTTCATTTCATCATCTAATTCGCTATCTGAACTCATTGTTCTTAATTCCTAGTTATTTTTCGTGCTAGAGTTATTAGTCAATGCGTCACGGGTGAAGTTTCGTGGAGAACTCTACTCACAGTTCAAATTCCCACCCGCACCCGCGCTAGCCGTTACTAATTTTCCAGCACTTTTATTCCTAGGTAAAATCAAAATCAAAATCCGGCCCTGGTTATCTGTTTATAATAAAATTAATTATATTATAATAAAGTTTTCTACTTACAGCTGATTCTGTTTATTAATATGCTTTATTTTCCTGTAGAAATACACCATTCACAATATTGTTTTGTTTCCACCTACTGCAAAACCTGCTTTGTTTATATTCGATATCACACAAGTTTTTATCACTTTACACAAGAATTTAATTCCTTATCGTTGGAATTACTTTTTTCCGATTTTTTCACTGTATAATTAGTTAACTAATTAGGTTGTTTATTTATGTACCTACATATATTGGTTTATAGTTACACTGCACTTTTGTATAACACAATTGTTTTATTGCTATATCTGCCCGAGAATCGAGTTAAGATACGAGCTAAACACGTGTGTTCTATTCGCTGGTCAGCGACCGAATCCCGAATTTAAAGTTCAATCAAATAAATAATCGATTACTGCCATCGACCGCTTACATTCAATCTCAGTTAATTTGTCGCGGCAGGTAAAGTAAAATTCTTCTTTCAGTACAATAAAGAGTTATGTACTTTACTGCCGCAAATGGCGTACAACAGTGAATGAGTAAAATAATGAATGACTTTAGTCACGGTTGGTGGTAAATGTTAATTTTCCTGTTTACTGTAGATCTGTTTCTCATCTGACATTAGGTATGAGAATCGGGAAGATTTCAAAAAAGAGCTAATACCCCGTTAAATGAAAGGATACGATTTTTTCTCTAGTTGTTTCATTGACAAAAAATATTGGCAGTAATAAATAGCCGTCAATTCAAAAAAATTTCTAGAAGTCAACTTATATCTCAAAGAAAAAATCGTCAATCTACAGCTAAATATATTTTCCGGAAGCTATCTGTTATACCTTGGTCGTATTACAGCCTATTCAAAACGTTTCATTGTTGAGTATTACTCATACCAGAATTCTCGAATCTTGTAGCAGGTTGTACAGATCTAGAAGGTGATACTGTTTATTCTGAGTTGTCTGATAATCTCTCAAAACGGCATGCCGCCTTCGATATATTATGCCAATTTTCCAGCGGCAAATTGGCATAGGTAGGTACTATTTCGGCGACTTTAAAATAGTAAACTCGATCGAAAGTTCAAAGCAGTGGCGGCTGGTCCTACGAGGCAGGTGAGGCAGTGCCCCACCAGTATACCAATCGACTATTTACGTTATTTCGTTATTTCATCATCAATTCTTTAAATACAATTTAACTGTTTGAAATTTGCTAAATAACTTTATTTTCGTTATATCATCATCAATAATTCTTTAAATACAATTTAACTTTTTGAAAATTGCTAAATAATTTAATTTTTATTATAAAACTTTTTTTATTAACTTTATTTTTATGATAAAAAAAATTAGTACGACCCTGACCCGTTCTTCATAACACACCGATATACCTACTCTACAAGGTACCATTAGAGGCACTGCCTCTGATGGTACCTCGTCTAGCATATTACGAAGCCGACGGAGATTGGCCGGCAGCATGACTGAGAATAATTTTTGGAAGCGGGATTAAGTATCCTTTCAGAGGCAGGCAAAAATATGCCTCTAGCGTGATTTTGCAGTTTTAGGTAGTTTGTTAGAGCAGTTTGTTCTAGTTACGTGTACTTACTATTAGTATAAGAGATACAATAGATGTTTAGAATATGTTATTATGCTCTGACTGGCTGAAAGTCATTTGCCAATGTCAATTAGATAAATAAATTAATAAAAAAAATTAGAAATTATGATTTCTTTCATAATAATTCATTTACTTTTAAGTAAGCTGTTTATAAAATAAATAAAAAACCAAAAAATAAAATTTAACCCTTAGTTTATTTAACATAAAAAAACAATCTTATAATATAACCGTAATTTGCTTACTTGCTTGTTTCTATTTGCATATATGCAATACATTTACAATATAATAAAATTGGTTCTAAAATGAAATTATCACGTGTTTGCAGGTATATTGTTTGCGTAACATAATTTCATTTTGGCAAGTGATTAATAATAACAGAATCAGTCAACGGCCAAACCAGAATGATCCTAAGGTGGGCTACAACTGGTGGGTCTCTGGGGGTATGGATTTAAGGCTTTAAGGATTTAAGGCATTTAAGGCTTATAACCCCAACCCCCCCTAGTTACGCCACTGGAATAAGTTGTCCGTTGTTTTCATGTAATATATAATGTAAATTTTGCTTAATATGGCTGTTCAAGTGTTCAACGCTGATGAGCCAACGACGAAACATCTGATTCATGCTGTTTTGATATGTGTTATCATATTAATTATAGTCCTGTCGCCAGGGGGGGTACAACGGCCTCGTTAATTCAGATGGACTTACCCAAGTTTTTTTTATGTATTTTGACCCGTAGAACACGAATTTTTTGGGTAACAGTTGATCCGGATGTCGATAAGATTGTTATAGACCAAGAACTTGAGGAATCAAATAACAGCGATTTTTGGCAAAACAAAACAATATTTTGTATTTTTTGGGTCATTTTAAGCAAAAAATATTTCTACAAGTTTTTTAGTAGGATGCACAGTTTTCGAGATAAACGCGGTTGAACTTTCAAAAAATCGAAAAACTGCAATTTTTAAACCCGAATAACTTTTGATTAAAAAATAAAATAGCAATTCTGCTTAGCGCCTTTGAAAGTTCAAGTCAAATTATGTCGGTTTTGATTATTTGCATTGCTACGAATTTATTGTGTTATTGTTAAACAAAGCTACAAACAACTAGTGCGTGAGTGATGTTTCTATGATTTCTCATTTAAAATCGAACGAGTAGGTAGAATAGGTACTAGTGCAATCAAGACTATTTCTACGTTACATGCGTTAAAACGCATGTAAAAGCACGGGAAACCCTACGTGTTTATAGCTTTGTTAAACAATAAAAAAATAAATTTTTACCAATGCAAATAATCAAAACCGATATAATTTGACTCAAACTTTCAAATGCGGTAAGCAGACTTGCTATTTTATTTTTTAATCAAAAGTTATTCGGGTTCAAAAATTGCAATTTTTCGATTTTTTTAAAGTTCAACCGCGTTTATCTCGAAAACTGTGCATCCTACGAAAAAACTTGTAGAAATATTTTTTACTTAAAATGGCCCAAAAAATACAAAATATTGTTTTGTTTTGCCAAAAATCGCTGTTATTTGATTCCTCAAGTTCTTGGTCTATAACAATCTTATCGACATCCGGATCAACTGTTACCCAAAAAATTCGTGTTCTACGGGTCAAAATACATAAAAAAAACTTGAGTAAGTCCATCTGAATTAACGAGGCCGTTGTACCCCCCCTGGCGACAGGACTATTATTATTTTCAGCTAAAAAAACAGCTACTATGAGTATGAACCTGTTAGAGACTTAGAACTTTCGTAGCTATTCTTTTGCGAATAAAATTGTTATTTAATATCGTTTGCAAGCCTTAAAATAAATACGGTGCCGTCCTGTGACGTTATGATGTCACAAAATCGACCTTCCGGCTATTAAAGAAAATCTAATCATAATAATAATAATCCTCAAGTGTAGTGTGCCTCACCATCTTGTACTATCACGAGCCACCCCTGGTTCAAAGTCAAATTTTTCACCTTTATTACAATCCTTGCGTTATAGGTTTCCATTTGATAACTCATTTTTGTCTATTTGACAACTTCTATCTGGTCTAATGACGGAGGAGTTTTGTTTACAAAGTCTCTGGAACAGAAAGACATGGATAATTCGAGGTTTTCAAATTTTTTCAAAATGAGTGAAAACAATAATGCTTAAAAGAGTTGTATTTTCTATGGCGCATTTGGCAATTCATCACCCCGTGTACAAATATTTTAAAAAATCCTTTGGTCCGGTACTGGTAACCAATCTCATGTTGTTTCAGTATCATATGTGAAAGAATGCAATTCCAAAAATTATATGGTAGGTAGGGTGAGAAATTATATTGTTAGGTTTTTTACCTGGATATATAATAATCAATTATAATATAGTTAAGAGGTAAGTAAAAAGAATTCTTAAAAACGATTACGGGATAACCACTTGTGGTTTTGTTGAGTATCATTAAATAAATAGATATACATAATATACAGTCAATTTAACAATATCGCAAACATGCATTAAGGTCTTGCAAATATACTATAAAATAACTGATCATCCAAGAGTCCATACTTTCAGTCCTTTTTTAATGTTTATTGTAAATTTAAAACAAAAAAAGCATATATTTACAAGTACAGTGGAACCTCGATAACTCGGATTAATCGGGGCCGCGGCCGATCCAGGTTATCGAAAATCTGGGTTAGTGGGAAAATATGGTAAAAATGAATAAAATACGGTATACTTACAGATAAACTCCGTTATAATTGAAATAACATGAAATATATATGCACAGTACACATCTAAATTACGTATAGTTGTATAGAGTATAGAGTATTGTTCATTTCTTGGTAAAAAACTTATGCGTATACAAAAAAACACGCAAACACAAACTAATCTGAAGCAACGATTACAGAACGGAAGCGAAAAATACGAATGTACTACACACAATACGGTCACAATCGGTACAATATTATGTTATTTAGGGGGGGGGGTGGATGGTTTGAAATATTTAATTTTTTTGTTACTTCAAATAAAAGCGCATACTTTCAAGAATACTCTCTGAAAATTTCAGATTGATCGGAGTAAAATTACCCGAGATACAGAGTGTTTAATATCCCTACCGTCAAACCGCTTTGCCGCGGCTTCGCGCCAGCCAGCACGCTTGAGCGTAGTGAGAAACGTTAAACAACTGTTCGCCTTCTCTTTTGTAGATTACTCCTCAATTAAAAAAACTTATTCCAATGTTCACCACTTTACGATTTGGCAGACAAATAAGAAGATGAAGATGCAGTTGTCAAAACTTTAAAACGCATTTTTCTCAAAACTGCTTTTTCAAATGCGGTGGACATTGTAACTGAAAAACTACTTGACTGGTCTACCTGAAAGGACATCGCACACATCTTATGGAAAATATAATGTCACTCAAATTCAATAAAATTTATACGAATAGATTCGTTTTAAATTAACGGTCAAATCTTATCATTGCGCCAACTCTATATTTTCAATAATAAGAGCAGAAATTGATATAAATAAATCTGAAATTAAATGGATACGTACATAAGTTAGAGAGAGAAAAAATATTTTAAAACACCCAAATTGTCGGTACTCCATAAATCAGAGGATTAGTTTCACTAATTCGCTTAGGCCCAGCGGGGGGTTTAAGCTCTTTTGAATAGCACCCAGAGCAATAATGATGGTAACTGACACTTTTACTGACCCAAAAAATGTGATTTCGATAAACTTTAATTGCAATTTGCGCCGTAATTAATCATAATTAATAGTTGGCGCAATGATCAGATTTGGCCGTTAATTTAAAACGAATCTATTCGTATAAATTTTATTGAATTTGAGTGACATTATATTTTCCATAAGATGTGTGCGATGTCCTTTTGCATAGATTTTCTTTAGATATTTCGTGAGGTAACAACGTCGAGATATTTTTCGTTTTGTGCTTATTTTTTGTTCAACAATATTAAATCTGTTGGTTTTCACAAAATTTTTAATAAAAAAGTTCGTATTTTTGACTTCTGAGCGATACCAAAAATTTAAAAATCATTAAAAATAAAAAAAACTCAACGTTGTTACCTCGCGAAACTCATAGGCTAATTAAACCTTTTTGAATTTTTTGTTTCGTATGATCCAGTGATGAGTTCTGATGTCCACAGCAAAATTATTTTTTTTTGAGCTGCCTGCCAAAATTTGTCACCAATGGCTTATTTTTCAATATTTTGGAATGAATTTTTTCTTAAATATTCTTTGAATTGTGCTTAATATGTTTATTTAATTTAAAAATAAAATAATTCTACTACAGCTTTGAAAAAATTCACAAAAATGTGCTTGATATGTTGATTTCAAACCATACCCCCCCCCCTTAAGGACAGTGGAGACTAAGACCAATAATTGGGATCTGTCGAAATATTCAGAAATGTCATAAGCAAGATCAGAATTACCATATTCAGAATTGCCAGAGCAGACGGAGCACCTGAAGAAGAAGAAGTCACAGAGTGAAAACTTTTAGATAATGTAAAACAAAGCAAGCATATTTAAAATTTGTTAAGGGATACACTATGTTTTATACCGAAATATGTACATAGTTCAAAGTAAAATCGAGAGTAAGATGGGGCCTAGAACAGAGCAATATTTATGCCTGTTCAACGTGCCTTATATACACTCCTGGCCAAAAAAACCTGGACACCTTGAAAATAGGTCATTTTTGATGTCACGTATTTTCTAAACCTGTTGTCCGATTTTAGTGATTTTTTTAATATATTATAGCCTTGTTCTTTAACAATATCGCTGTGATAATATTGTTGCTAGACCGGTAAATTGTCATTGTATACCGGGTGTATCAATCAAACTGTGGTTTTTTCTCAAAGTTCGCCACACCCTGTAGAATATTATAGCAACTATAAAATACTAAAATTAAAACCCCACTATAGCCTCATGTTTTCTTAACATTTTGTTGTTTGATTCATTCTCTTAGGTTGGATAATAAAAAAGTTAGGTACTTTAACAACTAGCCATGTTTTTCATCAATACAGGGAGATTTTAAATAAGTATAACAAACTTTAAGGAGTAATTTGCATGAAAAAATAATGACAGTTTGCTTTATAAACGTATGTTCGCAAATGCTTTGTTTCTGAGATACAGAGTGTTGAAATTTTTCTTACAAACTGACGGTTTATGTATTGCTCTAAAACCGGTTGAGATATGAAAATTAAATTTGGTGGGTTTTATGGAGTAGCTATGTCACATTTTTTGACATACAACTAAGAATTTTGTATTCACCAAAGGCACACATACGGGTAATATGACCCGTACGTGTAATGGTCTAACCTTTGTATAGAAAAAATTAGTAAACCACTGAGATATTTTAAATTAAAAATAATTTTTCTATTCCTCGTTAAATTTGCAACAAAAAACCTTTCTTGCCTTTTTTTTATGTGAAGCGCTGTTTTTATGCAAAAAATTAAAACATCTTAACATTTACACAGGTCAGTAAACCCTCCTGGTCAAAAAATTCCGGACACTTGCATTTTGTATGTTTTTTAAAATTCTCTGTTAAGGGGTTTAAACGGGGGGAAATAAATATAAATAATAAAAATAATTTATTTAAAATACTAAAAAGTAATAATAGGGAAAATAAGTAACCCACAAGAAAGTAATAAACAACGCAAAAAAATTAACATTGTTGGAAAAATTAAAGAAAAGAAAAAATAACATTTTAATTGCCCACAGTTGACTATTCTTTTGGTTTAGTACCGGGTATTGCCTCCTCTAGATCTGCGGAATCTTTCAATCCGCCTAGGCACACTTGCAATAAGTTGCTGAATTTGTGCTTGCGGTATATGCTCCCATTCTTCATTCAACGCTATTTTCAGCTCTTGAATTGATACTGGCAATGGTTGCCTCTTTCTAATCTTTTTCCCTAAAACGTCCCATAAATGTTCTATTGGATTCATGTCAGGACTACAAGGGGGCCAATCCAAAACTGGAATTTCGACAGTATTTAGGTAGTCCATGACGATTCGCGCAGTATGTGGACGCGCATTATCCTGCATAAATAAGAAATTATCCCCAACGAAAGGGGCGTAGGGGACAACATGCTCCTCTAGACACTGTTGTATATATCTATCTGCTGTCAGAGTTCCATGTTCGATAAAAATTAATTCGGTGCGTCCGTGGAAAGAAATACCTGCCAATACCATAACGCCTCCGCCACCAAACGGCGTTCTGGGTGAAATACAGCAAGGTGCAAATCGTTCTCCGGGTCTCCTCCATACACGTTCGCGTCCGTATGGAGATCGTAAGCAAAAACGGGACTCGTCAGAAAACATTACATCACTCCATTGCTGAACAGTCCAGTCTCTGAGTTAGCCCGATGAGCTGCTGTTAATTTAGGGCACGCTACTTGCTTATAAGAGCGTAAACCACTTTCATGCAGAACTCTTCTTACAGTTCGTCCAGAAATTTGGGTTCCTCAAGCTTGTAGCAAACCACTAGCGAGAACATTTGACGTTAAAGATCGGTTCCGTAATGCGAAAATCTGTAAAAAACGTTCATCACGCTGACCTCTACACCTTTTTCTGCCTGATCCTGGTCTTCTAGTCAATTCTAGTGTATTCTCCAGTCTGACGATACTTAGTAATAGCATCATGGACGGTACTTTTGGTAATATTCAACTGATTTGCAATATAACGTACATTGCGACCATCTTCATGCAACGCCACAACTTTTGCATTATTTTCGAGAATCACGATCAGAAATACTAACACGATAATATGAAAAAACTAAAAAAAAAACAGTTATCTGATTTTACCCGAATAAACGTCAAGCTTATCGTAAACGCAATGAAAAATTCAAAAACTCTATCGCTGGTACACAAGACAGAAGTGTCATTTTTTGACAAATGTCAAAATTTTGTTTCTATGGTAACGCGGTCATTTGAAAACATTACAAAATCGTTTTAATTGTTGTGAATGAACGTGTTTTATCATCACTGTTTATTTCCTCCCAATTAAAACCGCTATACGTTGAGAAAATTTTAGAAAATAAACAAAATGCAAGTGTCCGGATTTTTTTAACAAGGAGTGTATTTGAAATAAGTTTCATGCATATGGAAACTACCTCGAATAGTTTGTCAGCGTTAAGATGTTTTATTGTTTTGCATAAACACGGTGCCTCATGTGGAAAAAAGGCAAGACAAATTTGTTGTTGTAAATTGAACGAGAAATTCAAAAATTATTTTTAATTTGAAATATCTCAGTGGCGTACTATTTTTTTTTAATTCAGACCATTACCCGTTCGGGTCATATTACCCGGATGCGCGTCAATAATGAATATTTAATTTTTAATTGTATGTCAAAAAATGCGCAATAGCTACCTCTTAAAACCCACCAAATTTAATTTTAATATCTCAACCGGTTTTAGAGCAATACATAAACCGTCAGTTTGTAAGAAAAATTTCAACACCCTGTATCTCAGAAACGAAGCATTTGCGAACATACATTTATAAAGCAAACTCATTATTTTTTCATTCAAATTACCCCATTAAGGTTTGTTATACTTATTTAAAATCTCCCTGTATTGATGAAAAACATGGCTAGTTGTTAAAGTACCTAACTTTTTTATTATCCAACCTAAGAGAATGAATCAAACAACAAAATGTTAAGAAAATATGAGGATATAGCTAGGTTTTAATTTTAGTATTTTATAAATGCTAGTATATTCTACAGGGTGTGGCGAACTTTGAGAAAAAAACACAGTTTTATTGATACACCCGGTATACAATGACAATTTACCTGTCTAGCAACAATATTAACATAGCGATATTGCTAAAGAATAAGGCTATAACATATTAAAAAAATCACTAAAATCGGACCACAGGTTTAGGAGATACGTGACATCAAAAATGACCTATTTTTAAGGTGTCCAGGTTTTTTTGGCCAGGAGTGTATTTTAACACTTATAAAATGACGCCCTCATTCAACAATGAAGAAGATGCACGATTGACGCCAACGTACTGGACGTGTACTGCGGAGTGAAATACTGCGATTTTCTAGAGTAAAGTAAGAAAGGGCGCAGGACTGGACGATATATTTATGAAGCAAATTAGGCATTTTGAAACCAAACCTAAACAATCGCAAGTGACGCTTTTAAATAACCGTCCATCTAGATTGGTTGGACATCTGGAAGAAAACCAAGGCTATCTAAAGCCGCTATCCTAAAACCGGGATACCAAAAGCCCTCTTATCCCACATTTGTAACACATATGAGAGAATTATACAGATCGTTCTTAGCTGCAGTGGAACCTCTTCTGATTCCTGAGCAGGGCGACTTTCGTCCAGGAAGCAGCATCATTTAACAGTAGTTAAATATCACATAGTATATCGAAACGGATGCCAAAACCGCAAAATAATACGCTAACATTGGTAATCGGGGGTCTTCTGGTGAACTGCATATTGTTTGTGAAGTTCCAGGATGTGAGGTACAGGTGGTAAAGACAATAAAAATGGTACACCACAAGACAGTCCCCTGGCATCAACTCTGTTCAAGATCTACATTAACGAACAACCAATATCAAACGACACCGCCAATTTTATATTTGCCGATGACTAAGCCACGATCATTTAAGGCAAGGCCTCCACGAGTGACAGTCTGCGCTAGCAGTAGCAGTAAAATGAGAGCGACAGTTTACAGTGCGCATAGCGCCGCGTCTTGGTCTTGCAGTGGCTTCATGCTCCGATGCACGACATTAGTCTATTAGAACACATAACTCTTAAAAATTGACATAACTCTAAATAAATATTTTGTATTTTTGTAACTATTTGTGTATCTTTCAGGATTTTAAAAATAATGTAGATAAAACGTGATTTCTTGAAGATTTCTTCTTTAGGGACGTTGTGCGATTTTTGGATAGGGGAAAAAGCATTTAATTCGCGACCGTCATCGCGACCGTCATTGCGACCGTCATCGCGACCGTCATCGCGACCGTCATCGCTTCGGCGAAATAAATTTTGTACGTATCTATATTATGTGTATGTGTATACATGAATTGTATAGGAGTATTTAAAATTAAACTAAATAGGTCTGGATCCCGCGTATGAAAAAAAAGTTGATTAACCTTTCGCTACCGAAGGGTCAAGTTGTTTTGTAGTTGACGGAGGGGGTACATTATGTACCCCATGCATTTTTATAGATTAAATATTAACATAATGCAATAATTTTAGTTAAAATGTAATTAAAACAAATGCAAGTATTTTTTATTGAATATAAGTAACAATAAAAAAATATATGGTGTCTTGAAAAAATTAATTATCGTTTTATTGATTAGCTTTACATTTTATACATATTATTGTTTGAATTGTTGTGGTTGTTTGATGTTCAGCACAAACAAAGAATTTACAAGAATTGCACGTTTTTCTGCTTTTGCAGTCCTTCTTGCGTGGACAAAGTAAACATCGCCCTGAGGATTTCAAGATGGTGGCGTCGTTTTCGCGATTCTCCCTTGGTGGCGGTGGGCATAATTCGTACATCGCGTTTATAATTCGCTTATGGAATTTTTGTGGACTTTGTAGTCGCCTATCGATATGGGGCTTTATAAGTTCTTGACCCAGGTTTAGTAAAAATTCTCTGCGTCTGTGAGAAGCTTCATACGCACGAATGGAATTCTTTGTCGTCCACAGTACGTATGCATTCAGACCTGCAATGTGTAGAAGATTTTGAAACAAAACAAATGGCCATCTCTTAGAGGCTATTTTACAAGGATATTCATTTACCATCTTATCCATGTATCTACGGCACCTTTTGTAGAATTGTAATGCAAGATTATGTCTGGCTTATAGTCTGTCTCTTCTCCGCTAATTTTATCGTCGTTATGTTCTGTACTCAATAAAATTACTGCCTTATTCTTTTTAGGAACGTAAGACGCCAGTGTTATTTCCTCAGTGAAGGCAAAAACTGAGGACTTTTCTTGTCTAGAAATATTGGGTAGTAGGGCTGGAGGGATATCCTGCTTGTTTTTTCGAAGTGTTCCACATAATGTTATTTGTCGATCTAGGAGTTGTTTTGCCAAGGGAACACTGGTAAAGAAATTATCAGTAGCGATGCCATAACCAGTTTTTAGAAATGAGACCAAATCAAGTACTACTCTTTTGCCCTGGTCTTTTTCTGGTTTGTTACCATCTTTTCCAGTATAAATCTGAAGGTTAGCAGCATAGGTGATTGTTGCATCAACTAGAGCCCATATTTTGATGCTATAATTGGCTGGTTTTTATTTCATGTAGACTCTAAATGGACACTTACCTCTAAAACTTACAAGTTGTTCATCAACAGTTAGATGAGAGTGGGACTTAAAACTTTCTTTACAGTGTTCTACAAACTTTGTAAACACTTCCCTAAAAGCTACTAGTTTGTCAGAACTTCTACGTTCTTCTCTAGTGTTCAAATCATCGAATCGCATAAGTGAAAATATATCTAGAAATCGGTCGCGTGACATGGCACCCGGAAAAATAGACAGACTGTACAAAGGGTTTCGACACCACAAAAAGTGCACTGGTTCCCTATTGGCTTTTAGCGCACCCGCCGTAATCAAGAGTCCCAAGACCGCATAAATTTCCACTGAATCAGTGGGCAACCAGGTTCTTGTTTTATTAGGATTTTTCCCATTCCAATCCTGAACGTACATTTTACAATTTCTCCGCTTTCTGGTTTGTACATTTGACGATGATCTCTACAATTTTCTCATCTACAAATAATTTAAAGCAATCACTAATTTTAGCGACATTTTTAGATTTTTCTGTAAGCCCTGGTTTTTCGAGCAAGTTTTTTGTGCGACATCTAGTTTTTCGTAAAGGACGATTTTTCCAAACTGTACCATTCTTGGAAATAAATGTGGAATCTACTGCCCCCAAAACTGGTTTATCAGAATCATTACTGTCGCTCTCAGATGGCTAAAATATAATAAACTCAAGATAGAAATATCGTGCATAAAACAAAAATAAAAATTACCTGCAGAATTTCAGGCCCATATTCCGCTACTTCTAAATTATCATCTAATTCTGAATCATCCGATAAACTATCTCTTTCAGAAAGGTAATCATCATCACTTTCCTCTAACCACTGCACTCCAGTTTCACGATCCTGTTCTTTCCGAAGGTCTAACTTTATTTTTTTCGACATATCGGTAAATCGTGTAATCACAAATGGATAAACTAAAACGGTATGTTAGCACTAAGTCATCCACAGAACTGATTTGTGTGTTATTGCAAACAACAGGTTTGGTGCCGTGCGCAAAACGTCTGGTTTAGTCAGTGGCGTCGACCGCAATGAACAGTACCGCGGTTGACGGACGGGGTACAACTTGTACCCCAAGCACAGTGCTGCACTTTTAATAGGTAAAAATATGTCAAATTGAAAACAAATGGTTGGATATGCTTTTACAGATCCCAATGAAGAAGTAACTAGAACAGTTAAACAAAATTCCAACATTTTTAAAAATTATTCATGAAAAATCGAATTTAGGGTACAATCTGTACCCCCTCCGGTAGCGGAAGGTTAATATCAAGCTGAAAATTTGTTAATAGCTTAAGGGTGTCTAGTCGGATAAACTTTGATATATGGGAACACTGAAACAGGGGAAGTTTTAATTGTGGAACAGGTTAAAAATTTGGAACGGTCAGACCACGAAAACGGCACATATATTTTGTCCGACAGAACAGACTTAAACTCTCCGAACAGAGATTAAACTCTCATGCAAAAATCAGACTGCTATTTATCACCAAATGGGCGTTTTAATGAGTGGAACATGTAGAATATGTCAAATGACAGGAATTATGACAGGTGGTAAATAACAGTCTGATTTTTGCATGAGAGTTTAATCTCTGTTGGGAGAGTTTAAGTCTATTCTGTCGGACAAAATAAATGTGCCGTTTTCGTGGTCTGACCGTTCCAAATTTTTAACCTGTTCCACAAATAAATCTGCCCCTGTTCCAGTCTTCCCATATATCAAAGTTTATCTGACTAGACACCCTTAAGCTATTAACAAATTTTCAGCTTGCTATTAATCAACTTTTTTTTCATACGCGGGATCCAGACCTAAAATGTAAAACCTATTTTTGGATAAGGAAAAAGGATTGATTTCGCGACCGTCATCGCGACCGTCATCTCTTCGGCGAACTAAATTGTCTACGTATATTATTATAATTTAGGTACGTATAATAGTAGTAATATTATTCAAATGAAAACTTCTTTAGGGATGTTGTGCACTTTTTAGATGGACAAAAAGTATTGAATTAGCGGCCGTCATTGCGACCGTCATCTCTTCGGCGAAATAAATTTTGTACGCATATTATTATAATTTACGTATAATAATAGTAATATTATTGAAGTGAAAACATCTTTAGGGACGTTGTGCACTTTTTAGATGGGGAAAAAGTATTGAATTAGCGCCCGTCATCGCGACCGTCATTGCTTCGACGAAATAAATTTTTGAAGTGAACACTTCTTTAGGGACATTTTGCCCTTTTTAGATGGGGAAAAAGTATTGAAATAGCGACCGTCATCGTGACCGTCATTACTTCGACGACAATAAATTTTTGAAGTGAACACTTCTTTAGGGATGTATTGCCCTTTTTAGATTGAGAAAAAGTATTGAATTACCGCGCGTCACCGCGACCGTCATTGCTTCGACGAAAATAAATTTTTGGAGTGAAAACTTCTTTAGGGGGGTTGTGCACTTTTTAGATGGGGGAAAAGTATTGAATTAGCGACCGTTATTGCTTCGACTAAATAATGTTTTGAAGTTAAAACATCTTTAGGGAGGTTTTGCCCTTTTTAGACGGGGAAAAAGTATTGAATTATCGACCGTCATTATTCTGGCACAAGTCTGCCCATGCCAAGCAGGTTGATGTAGCAGTCAACGAAACATGCAGAATTATCACCGGCTGCTTGAAACCGACTCCTGCAGATAAAATCTACCACCTGGCAGGAACCGCTTTACCCGCGATTCTACGGAAGTAAGCCTCATAATATAGAGAAAGAGATGGAAGCAAAATGCCCGAACATCCACTATATGGAACCCAATTAGGTATCAAAAGACTAAATTCAAGAAATAGTTTTCTCTGGGCAACACAAGACTTCGGACACCAAAAAACAAAGCCAAGAAAAAAAAACGAGATCTACTTTAAAAAAAGTTATCTTGTTAATATTTTTTTTTACAATTTTTGTTTTTAATTTTAATAATAACCAGTTAGTAATAGTTATAATTTTTCATTTGATAAATACGATTCCACATAAAGGTATGATTGCACTTGCAAAGACCAACTAACGTTGCATAATCTATTAACTATAACATGATTCTATTATCTTTATTCTAAAGCCGCAGTACATCCGCAAGATTTAGTCTTTTACGGCCTTTACCAATCGGGATTCTCATATCACAAGCCGCATGGGGTTTTGAACAACGTTGCAGGAGACTGTTAATATTATCTCTCAAGATGGATGACGTAAGCGAAATAACTCATTACGAGATATGTAGCTGACTACAAGGGGTAGTTTGGGTGTTTTGTATCGATCCTGTAATTTATTATGTTATGCACTATAAACTATTGCGTGCATTAGAGGACGGAAGAATAATAACAATAAAACATGTATTTTGTCATATTAGTATTAGTGGAGTTTTGTTAATGTTATTAAAATATAAAACCATTAGTCCATTGTAAAAGTATACAACAAATAATAGTCTGGGCTGATTATCGGAGAATAGGCCATTTTTGGGAAAAGTTATTTACCAGCAATTTTATTGCTGGAATCGAATTATAAGATCCTATATATTAATAATATAGGTATGCAAAGTCCTCAGATAGTGTGCTACTTTTTTTATAAACAAAAAGGCGCCCGAAAATCGTGTTTTTTTCAATTATTGCTCTAGAACTCCGAACATTTTAACTTTACAACAAAAACATTCAAATAAAAATTCACCGTGATTAAATTCTGCATAGCGACGTGTTTTTCCGGATCTGCTCTGACGAAAATTTTCCTGGGAAAATGCGGGTTTCCCAACAAAATCTTTAATTTTCAAATAAAGTTTTAGATAAGTAATTATTTACCAATAATTAAATAATTTGGTGCCTTAAAAGCCTTCTTGGTTTAGATTATAATTCCAGAAGCTGGTGAAAATTAAACCAATATTTTAGCAACAATTCAATTGTTAATTAATAATTTACGGTCGCAATAATAACCAAAATAATTATGATGCACTGATCAAACTTTGAAATCTTATAAAGATGAGATGCCTATTTAACAGTTTGTCGACAAAATATAAATTTTTTATTTTTTTGCATAATCTTTAAATGTTTAAAAAAATAGTTATAAACAAATTAACGTTTCTCAAAAAGTTTTTATTATATTATAATTTTAAAAAATAGCTATAATACGCATTTCAAATATCTTGAAAATGAATGCTTTAAAACGTTTTTGCAACCTTTTGCAAAAAAGTTATGAAACAGCAAAATAAACATACTATTACTACGGTGTTATTAATTTTTTTAAATTCTTTCAAAGCGTAGAAGTGAGCTTAAAGTACAAGCTAATTATTTATAAAACAATATCGATTATCAGCTTAATGGTTATATTTTAATTAAATATTATAAATATATTTTTTTGTAATTTACACGCGCGAAAGTAGAATAATACAGTACCGTAGCTACCCGCCACATACACAACTCGCGCGAGTTTAAGCGTGTCAGTCGCTTAGAGTGAACATTTTATCTCCGGCTCTTTATCAAGCCTACTTTCTCGCTAAAAATTACAAAAAAAAGTATTTTTAATCTTTGATTAAAATATAACCATTGCACTAATTTTTGACATCCTTTGTGAGTAATTAGATTGTACCATAGACTCACTTTTAAGTTTTGAAACAATTAAAACAAATTATAAACAATGGAGCTATCGTATATTTATTTTGCTGTTTCCTAACTTTTTGGCAAATGGTTGGAAAATTTTTTTAAACATTCATTTTCAAGATCTATGAAATACGCATTTTAAGTATTTTTTAAAATTAGAATATAATAAACAATTTCTAAGAAATGTTAATTTGTTTATAACAATTTTTTTTAAACATTTAAAGATTATGCAAAAAAATGAAAAATTTATATTTTGTCGACAAAATATTAAATAGGCATCACACCTTTATAATCTTTCTAAGTTTGATCAATGTCTCATGATTATTTTGGTTGTTATTGCGACTGTAAATTGTTAATTAACAATTGAATTGTTGCTAAAATATTCGTTTCATTTTATCCGGCTTCTGAATTTATAATCTATACCAAGAAAGCTTTTATTTCACCGAGCTATATAATTATTGATAAATAATTACTGGCCCAAAAAATTTATTTGAATATTCGAGATTTTGTTGGGGAAACCCACATTTTCCGATGAAAATTTTCGTCGGAGCAAATCGGGAAAAACATGCCTCTATGTAGAATTAAATTGGGGTGAATTTTTATTTGAGTATTTTTGGTGTAAAGTTAAAATCTTCGGAGTTATAGAGCAATAATTGAAAAAAATACGATTTGTTGGCGCCATTTTGTTTATAAAAAAAGTAGCACACTATCTGTGGACTTTGCATACCTATATTAATAATATATAAGATCTTACAATTCGATTAAAGCAATAAAATTGCTGGTAAATAACCTTGCTTTGTACTTTACTAATTAGACCAACGTATTATAACTATTTTTTTTTCAAAATTTAAAGATTATGCAAAAAAAAGAAAAATTTATATTTTGTCGATAAAATATTAAACAAGCATCTCATCTTTATAATCTTTATAAGTTTGATCAATGTATCATGATTATTTTGGTTATTATTGCGATCGTAAATTGTTAATTAACAATTGAATTGTTGCTAAAATATTCGTTTAATTTTCACCGGCTTCTGGAATTACAATCTATACCAAGAAATCTTTGATGTCACTAAGTTATTTAATTATTGATTAATAATTACTTACCTAAAACTTTATTTTGAAAATTATAGTTTTTGTTAGGAAAACCCGCATTTTCCGAGGAAAATTTTCGTCGGATCAAATCATGAAAAACATATCTCTATGCAGAATTTAATTGCGGTGAATTTTTATTTGAGTATTTTTGTTGTAAAGTTAAAACCTTCGGAGTTATAGAGCAATAATTGAAAAAAATACGATTTGTCGGCGCCATTTTGTTTATAAAAAAAGTAGCACACTATCTGCGGACTTTGCATACCTATATTATTAATATATAGGATCTTATAATTCGATTCCAGCAATAAAATTGCTGGTAACTAACTTTTCCATGAATTTTGCTAATTAGCCCAGAGTATAAATATTTCATTCATATACCAGTAGTCGCATACATTAATAATAAAAAAATTAAAATTAGATACTCGATAAAAAATATTATCTAAAGTCTAGTGGATGTTACTGAGACTTAAACGTCCCACTATCCTCCATTCATCATCAAAATCATGATTCAGCTTATACTTGCCCACTGCACAACGTAGGTCTCCCGCAGTATACCCCACAAATTCCTGTCCTGAGCTGCTCGCATCCAATTTTGGCATATTGAAACGGTTCAAAAGAACTCAATCAATTTGCCTCATCCAGAAACCAAAAATCGTAAATGTCATTGTCACATATTTTTGTCTCACCCTGTAGACATAAGAATATCGCTTCACATGCTAAGTAAATTCATTGAATTTATCTGTTCCAAAAAAATAAGTGAGAATTTGTAGTTTATCCGTCTTGTTAAAGAAAGACGTTATTATATTTTACGGTCATATGTATCTATATTCGATTTCCTGTATTCAGTCGTGATGTAAAAAAGAGTTACAATGTAGCTAATGATCGTTTTGGAGCCGCGGTTTTTGGAGTTTAGATACACAATACGTGCTCATATCATTATAAGAAAGCGCAGGTGTAGGAGTGTGGACTCAGCAATATCTTTCCTGAGTACTGTAGAACGAAGTGAGTTTTGCTGACTTTGTAAACTAATCTTGGATGGTTCCCTACTATGTAGGTTGGGCTTAAAACATGTTTTGCTTTTACCTATTGGTCGATAAAAAGTGTAGGAAGCTTAGTTATTGTTTATTAGTCAATGATGAAAGAAGGAAGGATTAAACTTTTCGCTTATTGGTTGATTGGATGAGTAGGTTGGAATGAGAGAAATGGAGTGGGTTTTTGGAATATATATGGAATATATTAGGAAGCGTTTTGGTTTTAGGGAGATTCATTCAAGTGGTGAGATTAAGAGGGATTCAAGTTTGGACTTTTAAAGAGAGAGGTTTGTTAAGCTTCGGCAGAAGCCGTTTTGGCGGTTTTCTGAGAAAGTTAAGTTCGAAGATTAAGTTCCGACATAGTTCTTAATCAAGTTTTTTAAGTTCCTGAAAATTTAGTGTGAGAAGCTGTTCTCCTTTCGTGACTTCCTAGTCACATGTCAAATGCCGCTGTTAGGCAAAGAGCCAGTTTATTTTAGTGTATACTACACTACTTATGTTTTTTTTTTGAAGCAGTCATGGATAAAGTCATGCATTAGGTGTCAATATTAATAATAATTACTTCAAGAAGTTAATTAGTAGTTATTTAAATATTTTAAAAGTTCAATATGAGTAGATGTGGAAGTTTATTTAGTTTTGCTGAAACTTTTCATAAAAATAAACATTTTTTACTATTCTTTATCTAAATTTAGAGAAAAGTGTGTGATTTGGACATTCACAACGTGAAGAATAAGGACAGGACTATATGACAAGGTATTGTTTGTAAACCTTTTTATTGTTTTTGTAAACAGAATCTCTTATATTGTCTACAAGAGATTCATCATTTCATTTTTATTTTATTTTATTAAAAAGTTGATTCATGTTATAATAATTTTTTTTGATTGATAATATTATTGTTCCGCAAATCGCCAGGAAATTTTGACATTCCTGTCAAAATTTCTTGAAGAAAAAGTCAGGACTTCCTTACTGTAAGGAAATGTCATTTCCTTACTGTAAGGAAATGATATTTCCGTACAGTTGTTAGTGTTCTACATAAATGATAGAAAACACATTGCTATTAAAACCTTGTAAATTACCTTAATCATTAAATTTTCTTTATCTGGAGCTTCCTGGATAAATTTTTGAATTTCTTCCTTCGTTAAAATCTTAGATTTCTTTGCCCTATAACCTTGAGCTTGCCGTTTCAATAAAAACGAAGTTTTGAGTACGTAGATATATCTACATTGTGTTTAAGTGCAAGGGTTGACTTCAGCATTGAATAATTGGCCCATAATGTTGAAGATTTCATCTTTAAACAAAGGTCTAGGAAGTATGCCATTACAACATTTTCTGAGAAAGAACTCGTATTTTTATTCATGCGATAATCCATAAAACGTCTGTATGCATTTACGTACTTTTCTCTTGATTTCTTTGGCAATAATTCTAATGAAGCAGTATTCACTGCCTCAACCAGCTCTGGAGGAGTCCCAGGAATGGAAATTTCATCATCACTTATCATTTTACTTTCGAGAACACCAGCAATTAAATTTATAAGCGTCAAGTTTGACAATTCAACCTCAATACGTCTCCATAGTAACCCAAGTAATTTTATTAGGAATTTCAAAGCACCATTTATTTGGGAATAAAATTATCGCGTTTTTTTTTAAATCAATCAATATCTGTCGAATTTTAAACGATTTGCGGAAAAATAGTATGTTTACCTCGTAGGAAAAGCCACATTCCTGGACTCTGTGTTGCTAAGTCTCGGCTTGCGCCTCGACTTAGCAATCTTCACAGTCGTCCAGGAATGTTAAGCTTTTCCTACCCGGTAAACAATGTACTAATCTGATCCCTTTCTCTTGTTCATAAGTGAGAAATCAACATGAGAACACTAAGGTAGGTCATGATATATTTATATTTATGTAAATATGGTTATATTTATATTTATGTAAATATGGTTATATCTTATAACAACTATATATTTTTATTAACTTTTTACTTTAGCTATTTTTTTGAAGTTTTATGTAAGCTTCGTCTTTCATTTTCTTTTAATTATGGCGCCCTCGAGCAATTGAATTTCTATTATATTTAAAATCTATTAAGAATCCACGCCACTAGATCTCTGAAGACTTAGAGCTACCGAGCTACCGAGGTACTCCGTAAGGTTACGTAGCACCAAGTATATTTTTATGTTTGTTTAATTTGTCGAGACACATATTATTTTTTTTTGCCTTTGTTATCCACGCTGGGGCTGTTATACAAAAATGGCTTCCATTCTTGGAACTGGTGCTACAATATCCGCTTCAGGTCATCTGTCCATCTGTTGGTGGTCCTGGTCGTCCTCTGCTTTAAAAGGCGTGCTGTCTGGGTTTCCACTCGAGAAAACGTTTTGTCCAGTTCCATTTTAAGGTCGATATTATTTTCATTGTGTCGATTACACTCGATCACAGTATAAAGAGGGACAGTAGAACCCCTCTCCGAAAAATTGGAAATAAAATTTTTAGTCGCGCATGGCGACCGCGCAATGTTCCCAGTCGCTTTTACCCCACTCTCGCATTGCTAGTCACATAGAAACGTACGGGTTTTAACACTGAAAATCCGCATCCACCACTGATCAATTACCAATTGCGTACTGCCGGTATTACTTCTTGAGATCAAAGTGCTGACATGGAAGAGGTTATACCCTGTCCCTCTTTATACTGTAACTCGATCTACCGCGCAATTCTGTGTAATTTATTCGGTCTCTTAGGGTAAATCCCAACATGGACCGTTTCGTTGCTCTCTGTGTTGCTTGAGTTTTGTTTGCCGACGCCTTAGTGAGAATTAGCGTTTCCGCACCATAGATTAGAATCAGTAGCACACATTAACCCTTAAACGCCCAACCCTTTTTAGGTTCCATGTACGCCCAAGGGTGGGTAAAAAATGTCCACCTCGAAAATAGTTAATATATTTATTGAGAGTTGTTGAAAATGGATTAAACCTAAGAATCTTATGCTTAATAAACACAGCATCTTCTAAAATATTAATATAAACAATTTACAAACCTTACAACAAAAGTACAATTTATATCAAAATTAACATACCAGTAAAAGCGAGTAATTCAGATTTGTCGATTTCCTCCATATTCTTCCTTTCAGACTTCTCATTGGCGGATAATTATGTAAATTATGTAATTATACGTCGATAATTATATGGATTTCTTTCCTGTCCATGGTCTCCATTGTTGTATCGACAGGAAAATTGTTGGACAGGAAAGAGAGCAAGAGGACGACCCCAGATGAGATGGGGAGACGACATTAAAAAGATAGGAGGAACGCACTGGAAACAGAAAGCACTAAATAGAAGCGAATGGAGGAAACTGGGGGAAGCCTATGTTCAGAATTGGACGAATTAAAGGGCAAAAGAAGAAGAAGAAGAAGAATTATATGGATTATCTTCGTACCAACGAGAAATTATATAGAAACCTTTAGTAACAAGTTTTACCAAGGGTGTACTTTTTATGCCCACCCATATTTAACTCAAGATGCTACTGTTATTTTCAAAAATATCGGTAGAACTAAATTAACATTCGATAAAGCGCTGTCATTTTAGCAATAAATAATTTTTTTAAAATTTTCAAACACGTAATTAATATATTACAAGGGAATACGCATTAGGTGGACATTTTTTACCCACCCTTGGGCGTTTAAGGGTTAATCAAAGACCTTTCTCTTTAAGCAGATGGGAAGAGCTGATTTGAAAACGTCTCTTAGCTTTCCATATGCCGCCAAGGTCAATCCTATTCTACGTATTAGTTGGTTGGTCTGGTTGTCTCTACTCAAGAGAATTTCGTGCTCCAGATATTTGTATACTGATGTTTGTTCTATACTTGTTCCAGCTATGTTGATGTTCTCACTCAGAAGAGGTTTGTCATCACTTGTGATTTTGAGTGGTAGATCTTTAAACCCACTTGTGTAGTGGCATGGTAGATCGTTTCGCACATTTGGATGGCATCATAAATGCGATTTGTAATCAGGACTATGTCGTCCGCGAACCTGAGGTGAATAAGTTGCTTTACATCTATGTTTATGCCCTTTTCTACACAGACTTCTAGCCTACACATTTTGTCTACATATATGTATTCCAATAATGTTGTAAACAGTTTTGGTAAAATAGTGTCACTCTGGCGAACTCCATGTAGAATGACCGCCAGTCATATAACAACTGAAGAATTCTTAGACAAAAAACGTTGCTTTTAGGATGCGAGAAGCGGCGCCAACTGTAAAAATCACGCCTGGTTGAACGTTGATACTCGAGATACTTTGTTGTTGAAGGATTTTATGACAGATAAACTAAATAAAACAACCATAGGTTGATATGTTTCCTTATACTCTAATCTTTTTGTACTTTCAGAGGTCTGATGATAAAGTATATTTATAATCATCACAATTCCTCCTACCGTGAGGTGTTGGGGTAACAAACAACTCTTTAATTCTTATGTACAAATCTGCTACATTCCTTTTTGTTCCTAGCTAACATCTTGGCTCCTCTCCAGGGCTTAACACGATTCTTTAATATTTTTGCTATCGCATCGTCCTAGGTTTCTTTTGGTCTTCCTCTTCTTCTTCGTGAGTTACTTCTTGCTTCCTATATTGTTGTTGTAGGTCGCTTGTTGTTCATTCATTGAAGATGCCTCCACCAACTAAGCTGAATCTCTTCTAATTCTAAGACTGGTTGTACTTTTAAATCATTTCTTATTTGCTAATTCCTCATTTTAACCCTTCTAGGCACTCCTCTAACTCTTCTTAAGTATTTTATCTCCGCAGCCTGTATTTGACTTTTTATCCTTTTTATTAACACCCAGGATTCATATCCTTAAGTGAGTACTGGCCTGTACATTAATTTATACACACTTATTTTGGTTTTCCTACACACTTATTAATAAATGTGTTGTTTATAGCGAAGTATAATTTCGTAGCTTTATTTATTCGTTCTTTTACTTTGATCTTTTGTCCTCCAATTCCATGTATTATTACTCCTAGATATTGGAATTGGCTAACTTGTTCTATCTCTTGGTTTTCTAAATTTATTTTCTAATTTTGCTTTTCTTCTGCTATTGCCATAACTTTCGTTTCCTTCCCATTTATTGTCATGATGATAAAGTATAAACTGTAAACTCCGATACCGGTCGCAGAAATATAACACAATTTAAGACTTCATAAGCGTAAAAGATTGTGGGTAGACACTTTTCTTTTTAACACCATTTTCATACATAAATGAGCAACACATCACTTATAGTCTGGGCTGATTATATCGGAGAATGGGCCATTTTTGGGAAAAGTTATTTACCAGCAATTTCATTGCTGGAACCGAATTATAAGATCCTATATATTAATAATATAGGTATGCAAAGTCCGCAGATAGTGTGTTACTTTTTTTATAAACAAAATGGCGCCCGAAAATCGTGTTTTTTTTCAATTTTTGCTCTATAACTCCAAAGATTTTAACTTTACGCCAAAAACATTTAAATAAAAATTCACCGCAATTAAATTCTGCATAGAGAAGTGTTTTTTCCGATTTACTTTGACGAAAACTTTCCCCGGAAAAAGCGGGTTTTTCCAACAAAATCTTTAATTTTCAACTAAACTTTTAGATAAGTACTTGTTAATTAATAATTAAATAACTTGGTAATGTAAAAGCTCTTTTCGTATAGATTATAATTCCAGTAGCCGATGGAAATTAAATGAACAGTTTAGCAACAATTGAATTGTTAATTAAAAATTTACGGTCACTATAATATCGACAATAATTATGATGCATAAGAATAACTATGATTTTTTCATAAAAATACACTATACCTATCTAATGTACTTAACAGAATTAAAATTGGACTATTCAAGCGGCCTCAGGCATATTTCAAAATTATAAAGAATTTTTTGGCTTATAAACAAATATAATATCTCGGGAAATATTAAAGTAAATTAAATTGTAAAAACGGTATTCGAAAAACAGCGGAAGGATGCTTCTTCTAAAAGAAAAAACGTTTAATTTTGATGAGATACAACCGGTCAAAGTTAACCGAAATTTACGCCAAAGATATAAACAATAGGATCATAATTTTTAAACCGTCACCTTTTTGTTTTTGTCCTCTTTGTCCACACCAATCTCCATATCCTTAAAATACTCACAACATATATTATTATAATAAAAACTATCGATAATACGTGTGAAAATTACCAAAAATTGCAAAATTCCAATCAAAAATTAGGTTGGAGAAAATGTAACCCTCAAAGTTCAAAATTGGTATACGTTAAAAAAATTCTTTTTCTCGGCTTCACATGGAGCAATTTCCTTCATTCTATTTTTGTTCCCAAGTAACTCGAGTAGAGCCATCGAACTAACGCAGTACTAAATGTCAAACTTGCTTTTGTTTTGTTATAATAAATTTATTTATTTATTATAAGACAAAATTTGAATTTGTTTAAATAAAAATTGTTTAAATAATTATACAGCTTTTAAATGAGAATATTTATGTATTTAACTTTAAAAGGTACACTTGTAGTAAGTTTATCTAAAAAAAAGCCTATAACTGGAAAAATTATGAAGTTTTCTGTTCTTATAAATAAATTAATCTATTATAACAAAACAAAAGCAAGCTTGACACTTAATAATGCGTTAGTTCGATGGCTCTACTCGAATTATTAGGGAACAAAAAAAGAATGAAGGACATTGCTCCATGGGAAGCCGAGAAAATGCATTTTGTTAACGTATACCGATTTTGAACTTTGATGGTTACATTTTCTCCAACCTAATTTTTAATTGGAATTTGGCTATTTTTGGCAATTTTCACACTTATTATCGATAGTTTTTATTATAATAATATATGTTATGAGCATTTTAAAGATATGAAAATTGGTGTAGAGAAAGAGGACAAAAATAAAAAGGGGAAAATTATGATCCTATTGTTTATATCTTTGCTGTAAATTCCGTTCAAATTTGACTGGTTGTATCTCAGGAACCACTCATTATAATTAAATGTTTTTTCTTTTAAAAGAAGCGTTCTGCCTCTTCTTTTCGAATACCGTTTTCACAATTTAATTTAGTTTAATATTTTTCGAGATATTCTATTTGTTTATAAGCTAAAAAATTGTTTATAACTTTAAAATATTCCTGAGGCTGCCTAAATAATCCAATTTCAATTCTGTAAAGTACATTAGATAGGTATAGTGTCTTTTTATGAAAAAATCATAGTTATTCTTATGCACCATAATTATTGTCGGTATTATCGCGACCGTAAATTTTTAATTAACAATTCAATTGTTGCTAAACTGTTCATTCAATTTCTATCGGCTTCTGGAATTATAATCTATACAAAAAGGGCTTTTATATTACCAAGTTATTTAATTATTGATTGATTAACAATTACTTATCTAAAATTTTAGTTGAAAATTAAAGACTTTGTTGGAAAAACCCGCTTTTTCCGGGGAAAGTTTTCGTCGCAATGAATCGGGAAAAACACGCCTCTATGCAGAATTTAATTGTGGTGAATTTTTATTTGAGTGTTTTTGGTGTAAAAGTTAAAATCTTTAGAGTTATAGAGCAAAAATTGAAAAAACACGAGCAATAAAATTGCTGGTAAATAACTTTTCCTTGTATTTTGTTAATTAGCCCAGAGTATTACATTAGTAATGATTTCAACACGTAAATAAAAAAATATTTCTTCACTATTTTTAACTCATACACTTTTTTCCAGCAGCCTAGATTTCAGAGAAATCATATAGCTCATTAGAATACAAAAACGATAGGTACCTATATTATTTCATTTGCTTAATTTAATAGTATTTTCCTGTGAAAAAAGCCGCCACCTTTTTATGTCATTTTAATATATTAATTTCCGTAAAAATCTGGCCATTAGCCAGTCCATTATCATAAAAGATAGACAAGCTAATTAAATACATTTCTATTCCTGGATCGAGATTTATGCCGTCATTTGAGATTTATATTTTTATATAAATCGTTATTCGTACCCAGATAAAAATGTTCACTCAAAACAAACAAAGGAAACCCTTTTCATCTATATGAATGTTTTCTTTTCAAGTTATTTCCACTCGAGTGTTCACAATTCGTTACATTTTCGAATTATGTCATAAAACTAACAGTTTGTGTTTTATTATCGGGATTACGGTTGATACCCACAGGGAAAATAAAAGTAAATAGAGAGCAGTAGAATAACGTACAAAATAGATTATGGAAATATCACCTGTGTGTAGATATGTTTAATAATATTTGATACGGCAATAAAAAACACCTATTATATTTTTTATTTGCAATAAAGGTTATACGATGATATTTTCAATAAGGGTAGCACATTTGAAGTAGATATATCTATTGGTTTAACGATAATAAATAGGTACATTAATTTGAAATGTAATAAAAAAACCTATTTTTGATTAGGATGTAAAATTTTGATTTTTATTCTAATTACTTTTTCAATTATGTCAAAAGTTTTTAAGTACGAGTATAAAAAAACAATAAAAATTTAAAGAACCTACAATACAAATGTAAGGAAAGCGCTAAACTATTTGGATACATACAGGTTCAACAAAGACAATGCAGACAATGCAAAGCCCTTAAGGAAAAGAACGCGCAACGGAAGAGATGAGACATAATAAAATAAGGATACCAACATATATGACCAAAAAGGCACTTCTTCTTAACGCGCCCTATAAGTCTCCTTGACGTTGGCGATTAACATGGCGAAACTGTCTCTGTCTAGAGCTATTCTAAATAGGTGTTCTGCTTTCTTTATTCCTGTCCACTCCCGGATATTCTTCAACCAAGAGGCCTGCTTTCTGCCAATTCCTGTGCGTCCTTCGATTTTACCCATCATAATAAGTTGAAGAATATTATACCGGTTTCCCCTTACTACGTGTCCAAAATAGGCCGTCTTTCTATATTTGATGTTAGCAAGCAGCTCGCGGGCAGCATTTGCTCTCTTAGGGACTGCCACAATTGTCATTAGCCGTCCATGGTATTTTCAGTGTACGTCTGTGCAGCCACATTTCAAATCCAAACGATTGATGGTGGATATTTTTAATGTCCATGCTTCGACACCATACAAGAGGACTGACCAAATGTAACATTTAATCATGCGCTTTCGAAGTTGAAGTTGCAAGTTCTTCTCATTACAGAAGAATGACCTCATTTTTAAAAATTTCGTGCGGGCTATCTTGATTCTACATTTTATCTCTTTATCTGGATCTAGTTGTTCAGTAATATGGCAACCAAGATATTTAAAACTGGGTACACTTTGAATTAATATGACCATCAACATATTAACCGTAAATCTTGATGGGCCAAACGGCTAAATACCATGTATTTTGTTTTTGAACAGTTTATGTTTAGGCCAAACTCTCTTCCCACTGTGTCAATGGGATTTAAAAGGTGTTGTAATCCATTCATATCATCACTTAAAATTACTGTATCATCTGCATATCTAATTGTATTTATCAGAATTCCATTAACTTTCACACCACATTCCAAATTATGCAGCGCTTCCTTAAATATTCTATCTGAATATAAATTGAATAACAGTGGGGACAGTATACAACCCTGTCTGACACCTCTTTGTATTTTGCATATTTTTGTTGATTTTCCATTTATGCAAGCTGTCGCTGTTTGACGCCAGTATAATTTTCCTTTGATTCGTACATCTTGACTATCAACTCTTTTATCCTTTAATATTTTAATTAATTTGTGATGCTGTACTGGATTAAAGGCCTTCTCTAAGTCAATAAATACAGCAAAGACGTATTTCCTTTGATCTCGGCATTTCTTCAATAATACATTTAGTGCAAAGAGTGCGTCCCGGGTTCCCAGTCCATTTCTGAAGCCAAATTGTGTTTCATCCTGGTCTTCTTCACATTTATCTCTGATTCTACTATGGATGATACGTAGAAATATTTTCAAAGTGTGGCTCATAAGGCTTATCATTCTATAATCACTACAGTTTTTCGGACGTTGTTTTTTTGGTAGGGTTATGAATTAGGACTTTAACCAATCTCCAGGGATATCACCAGTCGAATAAACATCATTGAAAAGATTGACTAGTAATCCAACGTTTTCCTCATTTATGAGCTTTAACATTTCTGTAGGTATGTTGTCAGGACAAAGGGCACATATAACTTAAAAGATAAAACAGAAGAAAATGGCCCAGATGAAGTTCCAAGCGGTCTGTCTGATTCGAAATAGAAGACAACAATTTTTAATAATCATTTATGAATCTCATAGTTAGAAGACGAGAGGCAGAAGAATTACCCTAGAACTGAAAAGAAGGCAGAAATATACCAATATTGAAAGGATAAGTAATAGACTGTAACAACTATAGAGGAATACCTCCTTTGTACAAAATATAAATACAACAAACAAGCACAACATACAAAATTCTAACGGTCTTCGTAAGACAAAAACTAACTCAATTCATAAAGGACAAAATTTAGGACTACCAGCAAGAATTTAGGAAAGATAGATTGACTACCGATGCGTTTTGCATAATTACACAAACCATAATATATGTATTGTTATATTTCTATTTGATATGAAAATTAAATTTTGATAATTATAAACAGAATTCAATTTAATATAAAATATTTTCAATTTTCTCAACCACGGGCATATAAATTTAGAACAACCTGTATACAACAAATTGTTATATGTAATTTTAAGAAGTGATTAGAAGAAGCTTACGAAACTCGGGACAATGCGCCGAGAATAAACAAAGTGAATGGCGCGTACCATTATCGTTGTTCGCGGAAGGTTCGATCATTAGCCTATGCTAAATAAGACTCAGTTGAAATCGATAATAGGTCATTATCGTTGTTCGCGGAAGGTTCGATCATTAGCCTATGCTAAATAAGACTCAGTTGAAGTAGATAATAGGTCATTAAATTTTGTAAATAGTAGAAAGTAATTTTAGAATGGGAATTAACTATTTTTTTTTGAAATCCATTAAGCATATTTAGAAAGATTAAAAATTGGTTTTGAGGAATACTGCGAATGAGAGTTGGTGGTGGAAGGTTGATTTGTGAATCTGGAAGGGATATTTAGAAAGTAGGGGAATGAATGACAAATAGAGATCAGAATGTTTTGAGCTGTCTAGAAGTGAAGTCCAGTAGTAGACGGTAGTGTACGGAGAGTGAGAAAGCCGGTGTAGTTCCGTGAGTGTGGAGTATCTATCGTGGAACGAGAGGTAGGCCAGGTTGAGAGTAAAAGAACCTCCTTGAGCCAAGAGTGTCCCGGTAGCTGATTGCAGTTTCGAAAAAGGTAGAATACAGCATCACGACAGAAGCAGGAACGAGAGCTATACGAGCTAGTTTTCAAAGGAGAACATTACTGAAAGCCAGGACGAGGTTTTGATCGCAGCCAAGGATAGCAGGAAACGGGTCTTGTGTGAAGACATTCTCAGTTCACCAGAAAAAGGTCAGTCTCATTTGTTTGGACATGAATGTATGGGTTTTTCGTATTAAATACCACATTATAAATTGAAGAACATAATAAATAATATCAGAAAAGCTTCATCAAACTTAAATAGAATTGTTGCTAATAAATCCTAATAGTTAAATGTTAATAAAAACTTTCAATTGGAAACCAAAAAAGAAATAAGATTCCCATTTGTAAATGTTATGTTTAAGAATAATAAGATCTAGCAGATATTAAGCAGTGATTGCCATTTAAATAAAATAAACAATATTTTGATTATAATTGTAACCCATATGTGTGTACTATTTTACTCTTTTCTTTCCTATCCCGATTAGGAACCATTGAGAAATACTTAGAAGCCACGAGAGTAAGTAATTAATTTTATAATTCGCCCTGAGATTGAAAGCATATTGATATGTGATCTGGTAAATTAATTAGATTATGATTAATGCATTGATTAAATTAAATGACATATAAGAATATTATCTCATATCAATAATAAAGATCACATCAGTATGTAGAAATACACGAACATAACATAGCACTAATAACCTCTTCGTAGAGTTTAGAGCAATATTGTAATAAAAATAATTAATTAATGAAATTAAAGATTAAAATACCCCGAGCTAAAATAACAACAGAGAAGGTAGCACAAACACAAATTGAGGCTATCGGAGTAACGGTGGCCTAATGCCAAAAACGCCTAAGGCCTAATTCCAAGTTTTGATAATTTGTATAGCTTATATATTCTAAGAATAAACTTTTAAATCACGCGCATTTCGATTATTGAGCTACAACCCCTTCGCATGAAAACCACCCTATCTTCCCGGCTTAAGAGAGAGTTGTACTGAAAGTGATTTAAATTCATTATTTGGCGACTACATATCGTTTAATATAATTTATGAGCACCCAAAATACGCGCATTTAGATCATTAAATTGCAATTTCTTTTATATAGTGCAGTCACTGAAGGTAAAAACCATCTATTACCTTCAATTTCGGTGAACGTTCATCAATTTTCACGAAAATTGGTGAGTGGTTAGATGACACCTCAAGAAATAAAGGTGACATGGCGCCACCTTGCGCTTTTACCCTGAGAGTGGATACCAACCCTGTGGATACCAACCCTTCTCGGGGGAGAAAATTATTTTATTAAAAATAACTTCACAAATCGATCGAAGGACAAATTATAAGCAAAATTTATTATATAAAGTTATTAAAATAAATCAATTCTTTTTGAGTTATTAAAGATCAAATACATATTTTAATTTTTCGTAGAAAAATGCCTTTTTTCGGTTTTTCGTAAATCACTCAAAAACTGTAATATTTTTACGAAAAAGTAATCGTTACGAAAATTGAAGCTAATACAACATTGAAAAACTCCTTACTAGTCCAGAGAAATAAGATTTTTTTCGTGACACATCCCCCTCCAGGCCCCCTCCAAATTTTTTGAGTAGTATGGACATTTATATTAATAACCTATATGTTTCTTGCAGCTGATTTTGATGATATACATAGTTACAAACAAATAAAGATCAAAAAACGGTAAATTTTCGCTTTTCTCGTCTATAACCAAAAAGTTAGCATTTTAAACAAATTTAAGAGTAAGAAACTCATGAATCGTCTAAAAAATTTTAATATGGCGTTCGCTGAATATGTCTATCCTTATTGGTTGCTTAGAAAATTGCATAATAAATAATAAATTTTGAGTTTTTATAAATATTCATAACTTATGTAAAAATTAACTCAGAACCTTCTTATTCCACGAATTGCTGAGACCTTTGGTGCTTAAATTATATTTTAAATTTCAAAACAATTGGTCAAATAATTTAAATGTTATTTAATTTTTTTATCCCAAATTCATTTTTTTGCAACACTGTAAGTCAGAAAATTATGAGGTTACAGTAAGACTTCTGACAGTTTATGGAAGAAGAAGCTTTATACTATTGACTTAATTAAAAAAAATGACAAAAAGTAATTTTAAACAGTGTAAAATTATTTTGCAAAAACAGGTTGATTTTTTGCTTACTTATAAACAATTAGAATAACTTTTTAACCGTTACCCGTAGAAAAATTATTTTTTCATATTTGAAAAGACTGAATTTTTATACACATTTAGAAAGAAAAACGGGACAGAATTTTGTGCTAGGACAATTAGGGACGAAATTAGCCTCCTTTTTAGGGACGAAGTTAGCCTCCTTTTTATAAGCTTTGTCCACAAATTGGTAAATTTTTATGGCAATAAAGCATACCTTACTTACTTACTTATTTACTTACTTTTTAATTCACATGTTTTTGCAAAATAATTTTACAGTATTTTTGAATTATTTTTTGTCATTTTTTTTAATTAAATTAATATTTTAAATCTTCTTCTTTCATAAAATATCCAAAGTATTACTGTAACTTCATCATTTTCTGACTTATAGCGTTACAAAAAAAATTAATTTGGGAGAAACAAATTAAATATCTTTTAAACTATTTGACCAATTGCTTTGAAATTTAGGGTATCATTTAAGCACCAGAAGTCTCAGCATTCAGCATTTCGTGTAATAAGAACGTTCGAAGTTAATTTTTACATAAGTTATGAATATTTATAAAAACTCAAAATTTATGATTTATTTTGCAATTTTCCAAGCAACCAATAAGGATAGACATATTCAGCGAACGTCATATTGAAGTCTTTTATGCGATTTATGAGTTTCTCCCTCTCAAATTTGTTTAAAATACTTAACTTTTTGGTTATAGACGAAAATAACGAAAATTTACCGTTTTTTGATCTTCATTTGTTTATAACTATGTATATCATCAAAATCGGCTGCGGGAAACATATAGGTTATTAATATAGATGTCCATACTACTCAAAAAATTTGGTTTCGACCTGGAGGGGGTTGTGTCACCAACATGATATTTTTTTTCCTTATTTCTCTGAACTATACTTGAAAAACTTTTTAATATTATTAATTCAAAATGAGTTACATATTATAGGCAATTAAATGTATATTTTTTAGCTAGTACTCAAATCTAAGTAGGTATTCAAGCTCCAATAACAGGAAAACCAATATACATTATTATGGTAGGGTAAGCGGGGATTTTTGCAGTAACTCGAGCGCGTCGTCAGATTATCATATGGGGAGAAACCTGGTACCCTGTAAATGTACCTCTACCATATATTGGCTCTAAACACAGGGGAGTTCGTTAAGCGGGGTGGGCCGAAAAAAATCTATCCTTAGAAAAACTCGAAATCATCAGATTAAGATGAGGTAAGTACATGCAAAACAGTGTATATTTAAAAAATCTTACGATTTGGCGGGGCGTAAGGAAATGGGTGAGTCACAAAGTTTCACAAGAAAAAAGCGAATATATCGCGAAATAAACGATAGATCTAAAAACTAGAAAATACGTGTTCAATATTTGTCAAAAATCTGTTGAATGATACCAAACACGACTCACCTCGGAGAGGGGTGGGGGGTAAATTTAAAATTTTAAATACGGATATCGCAATGTTTCGCGAAATGAACATCAGATCGCAAAATTAAAAAATACACTTATTCAATATGTTTGAAAAATCTATCCAATGGCATCAAACACGACCCCTACGGAGGTGGGGTGGGGGGTTACTTAAAAATTTTAAATAGTTGTCCCCATTTTTTATTGCAGATTCGCATTCCTTACGTAAAAATAAAAGTAACTTTTATTTGAAACATTTTTTCGAATTATGGATAAATGGCGCTATAATTGGAAAAAACGATTATTGGAAATGGAAAACTAAATTAAAAATGGAAAGTCCCCACTAAAATGGAAAACTTTACTTAACTTTTTTTGGTTTTAGAAACTACTCTTCACAACCCAATAGGTCCCCAAAGCGCTCGAGTTACTGCAAATTTAGCATACTTTCCTCCCCTACTATTACAAAATGTACTTAATATACCTACATTTGTCAAAGTACTCAGAAATGCCTAATAAATAATCTCCGAAAGAAGTTGACAGCATCAAAATTAAGTACCTAAGTGAACATGAAAATAATAGGACCCTTTCGAATTTTTTAGGAAAAAGTGAAAAATAAAACGTACGCCATTTTCACAAAAATTAAAATCTTTAGTAATCCCTATAAGACTTTCTTTACTTTAGCATAAGTAATGACCTTAGACATTTTGACCGATTAAGAATGCATATTTTTAAAAGATGTGTATATGATTTTAATAAAATCAAATTTTTTTAAATTTTCGTAAATTATTGCTTTTGATAATAACTCCAACAATACTCGATACACGTAAATATGATGAATGAAAACGAGACCGAAATTTAAGTTTTTTTATTTTTTTTTGTCTTTTTATTTCTGTATGAATCGAAATAACCAAGATAGAAACGTTTCAGCCTAAATTTTACTGCGAAAACAATGTAACTATAACTCTTTAACTTTTATCCTAAAAAAATAAAGTATTTGAAAGACTAAATCTAATACAGTCTATATCTCTTCAAATTACCTTTCAAATAGTTGGATGTGCCTGATATCATCAAAATTAACAGAGTTATTCCAAAAAAACAACATTTTTTGGAAAAATTTTTGGAGTATAAGTTTTGATGCTATCAACTTCTTCTGGAGCTCATTTGATAGGTATTGCTAAGTACTTTGACAAGTATTTAGTAAGCATATGTTATAAAATGCAACGTTTTCCCGTTATTTAAGTGTGGATCCTTAGATTTGAGTACTCGCAGTTACCTATAACTTACGTTAAATTAATATTAAAACGTTTTTCAAGTAAGAAATTTATTATATTTTTTATTAGCTTCAATTTTGATAATGAAAACTTTTTTGGGAAAACTTACACATTTTGAGTTATTTATGAAAAATCGCTTTAAAGCATGCATTTTTTTACGAAAATTAAAATATTTGATCTTTAATAACTCAAAAAGTATTAATTTATTTTAATAACTTTATATACCAAATTTTGCTTATAATTTGTCCTTCGATCGATTTGTGAAGTTATTTTTAATAAAATAATTTTCACCACCGAGAAGGGGTGGTATCTACCCTCAGGTTAAAAGCCCAAGGTGGCACCATGTCACCCTTATTTCTTGAGGTATTTTCTACCCACTCACCAATTTTCGTGAAAATTGATGAAGGTTCACCGAAATTGAAGGTAATAGTTGATTTTTACCGTCAGTGACTGCACTATTCAAATTTATTCAGAAATATTTGTGTACAATATTTTACATTTAGATCTTATATTATTATTAGTATCGACTGACTCAGCACCATGCCTAGGCAAGAGTTGCCTGTTTTGCACTGTACTATGTCAATCGAAACTGTATAAATTGTACATAAAAGTAGTATTAAGGTTGGAACTAAGAAGTAACATACCTAACTATCGAAGAGATAATGCAACAGAACAAGACGGACGGTAAACCTCTCCAGCTGCTGAATACTTTGTTAATTATAATACCAATATACACCCAAATTCTACTCTGTTTATGCTGTCGTTCATACATTAAGACATTGCGTCCAAAAATAATTGTAAGTGGGTTTTTAGATAGGTTTTTATGTATTTTTTAAATTTAAATAATTTAGGTTCTTGTTTGATATGTATAGGAATTATGTTATAAAATTTAGGTCCAAAGAACATTAGGGATCTTTGTGTTACTGATTTTTTGAACTGCTGAATACTAATATCCATATTTGTTACTGATCGAGTTAATCGGTTGCTTTGAAATTTAAATTTTTACTATACAAAAGAAATTGCAATTTAATTATCTAAATGCGCATGTTTTGGTGGCTCATAAATTTTTAAATTATATGTGGTGGCCAAATAATGAATTTAAATTATTTTAAGTACAACTCTCACTTAAGCCAGGAAGATGGGGTGGTTTTCTTGCGAAGGGATTGTAGCTCGATAATAGAAATGCGCGTGATTTAAAAGTTTATTCTTAGAATATATAAGCTATAGGAATTATATCCGCGATACGACGTATTTTAATTTTACTCAGCATTTTTCTCTTAAGTTAAATCAAATAAAGTGTTGTTCGGGGTGAAAGAGATGAGATCAAAAATCAAAACTATGTCACTTCGAGAGCTCATAAATAGCTCGTAATTCTGCCGCATAGATCGATTCAATATCCCTATTTTTAAGTAGTGTGAGGGGAAGGCTGACTCCTTCCTCCCAGGGTATTTCCTCCCAAAATTTTAAATTACTGCCCAGGGTAACGAGCTCAAAATTTTGAATCAGCGCTATTTGTTTTTTAATTTTTGCAAGTAGGGGGGGGGGCAGCTCAACACGGGTCCGTATAGTCATAGAGTCAAAGCGAACGAGAAACCAATAGGAAGGCCCTTTAGAAGGTGAGGAGATAGTTGGCAGTCAACATTTATTACAGCGACGAATACAAGCTCAAAATCGGTTAAGAACAAGTTATGGAGCCTAATATAAGATGAAGAAGAAATTTTTTTAAAGTCGTTTGTTTCGGAAATATTGAATTTATTTCATACAATTGCATCGTACTGTACTGTTTGTACACATACATAAGATATTTATTTTATAATGAATTAATTAAATTTCAAAGTTTATTTTAAGTCCAACAATTGAGTTTGTTTGTGTTATTTCTTTATGTTAAAATCCATTCTCCCCGTATTTTTAGAGTTATAACATTTCTATTTGCTTTTATTTTACATTCCTTCAGAATGAAACCATTGTTTCGATAAGTATGTCTGGGTGGCCGAATATAGCCACTCCTTTCAGAAGTCAATCAAACTTTTATTTATCCAAAGAATTATAAAGTGAACTAAAATATATAGTGGGTACGAGGAAGTCAATAACTAAACGAACTGAATACCAAAATAAACATCTTAACTTAAATGAGGAAACGCGTTCCCGAGAATATCCTGTAATCTAAAAATAAATGAAAACTTTAAATCTTGAGTTAGAGCTGTTACTTCGATGGCTTTATTCGGTATTATCAAACCATAATTATTGTCGGAATAGCAACGTAAAAGATAGAATAAATAAATTTTACTAAAAATGATTATCCTTTGTCGTTTATAAATAATAGGGAATTGTCAATAATGGACCGCATGGAACAGAACAAGTTAGAACAGGATTATATAACATTCACAATAAATTATACGAGGAAAATAAAAATACCATATTACAAAGGAATATCCGAGAAACTTACAATAATATTAGCAAATCAGTTTCAGTTTGGCCTTCGCCAAGTACACACTGTGCTAAATTTAGTTTTGGTGCTGGTGATTTGGTTTAAGTTGGTGCCCAGGGAGATGCGCTGGCGTGTCTCCTTTTCAACATAGCTCTGGAAAATATGGTCAGAGATACCCGAATAGACAAAAGAGGAAATATTTTTAATAAATCATTCCATGAGCAACACACAAGCTAGAAGAAATGTATACCACCTTGAGGTCATCCATAAACTACGTCGTTGAGAAGAGGGAGGGGGGCTTGCTTATTACGACGGAGTACGACAGGGGGAGGGGGTATGAGTGCCCATTCGACGTCCTTTAATATATTGGTAGATTTAAATTTGTCGCTATTGTGTCTATAAAAATAATTTTTTACTAGCTTCTACCAGCATAAAATATAAGATATTCATATAAAAACGTAAAGTTTTTGATATGAAATTGAAAATAAAACGAAACGTTTACGAATAAAT
This sequence comes from Diabrotica virgifera virgifera, assembly GCF_917563875.1. Taxonomy (NCBI): domain Eukaryota; kingdom Metazoa; phylum Arthropoda; class Insecta; order Coleoptera; family Chrysomelidae; genus Diabrotica; species Diabrotica virgifera. Next base: position 59,534,405 of record NC_065448.1, on the reverse strand, counting down.
ATACCTTTGTTAAAATTAAAAAGAATAATTCTATTATATATAGATACTTTTATCGCATACTTTTCATTTCGTTTTTATCAGTCACGGCGTTAAAATAATATTAGGTAGCACTTATTAAACAATCGCTTCTATATACAGAACAACGTCTGGAAGAAAAAAAATATTAAATTGTTAGTTAATGTATGTGCTGCATACTGTGTGTATGAAACAACAGTTCTGAAAGAACGAATAGAAATAAAATATTGTTTTCTATTTAGTTAGTAAGTCGTATTTTTACTTTAGAAGAAATGGCATCAAAATCAAAACAAAATAAATATAAAGATTTATATGATGCAGTTAAGAAAGCATACCCCGCAAAACCTTGGTCCAATGCTATTTAAATGCATTCATTTTTTTCGAATACCAAGAACACTAATAAAGATTTTTGAAAAATTTAAACGCAGATTGAAAGACTGCATTATTGCCGAGAGCCAAAAGTTCCTGAAATCATCTATAATGTTTATTTTAATAAGGTACAGGGGTGAAAAAAAAATAGAAAATTTTGTCTGATTTTTCATTTCAAATATTTCATTCAAAAGAAACCTTTTGTTTATTCTAAGGGACTTTCAACCCTCGGTAATAATGTAATCTTTTATTCTGCTTCTGTTTAAATTTTTCAAATATATTTATTAGTTTTCTCAGGATTCGAAAAAAATTAAGGCATTTGAATAGCATTGGACCAAGATTTTACACCTACCCCCTCATATTTGATTTAAAAAAACAGAAATAAATAGATTTTTTTTTAAATCAATGAAAGGGGGGTCGTGAGTTGCAACGACGACGGCGACATGGGGGGGGGGGTCGTCTCTAAACGACGAATTACGACGGAGGGGGTAAAAAGTTCATATTTTTTACGACGTAGTTTATGGATTCTCCCTTCTCAAATGCCTCAATAAATATGGGCTTGCAAATAAATGAGGAGAAAACTGAGATGATGGCATCAACACCCAACAATAATGCCAGAAACATCGGCCTGTCTTTGAAGTGGTGGACAAATTCACATACTTAGGCTCCCAGATCACCAAGGAGAATGTCATGACGGAATAAATTAAGCTGAGGATAATCCTAGAAAACAAATCCTATTTTGGACTGAGTAGACGTAAGAGAAGCAGAAAAGCCAATAAACAAAATAACCATATACAAAAACCTTATATAACGAGTGTTGGCATATAGATCGGAGACATGGACCATATCCAAGGCAAATGAAAACCTTCTGCTTATATTTGAACGAAGGATCCTGAGAGGAATATTCGGTGGCATATGTGAAAATGGTGTTGGAAGTAGGTACAACTACGAGATATACCACATAAGATATAAACATATATTTGGTGGTAAAGACGTAGTATCTCTTAGAAAACTAGGAAGACTCAGCTGGGCAGGACATCTAGCAAGATCACAGCAGAACAGCCCCTCTAGAAGAATCCTTATATCACAACATGTGGGAAGTCGATGGGGTAGGCCAAAGCTCAGATGAAAGGATGGCGTAGATGAGGATATGGTAGAAAAATAGGCGCAGCAAACTGGCAACAGTTGTCATTGGATACAGCTGACTGGAGTATTAGAATTGGGAAGGTAAAAGCTCTTTTATAGGGCTGTAGCACCATTGATGATGATTATTATTAAGTGTACATAAGTATAGTGGGTACGAGGAAGGCAATATCTAAACGAACTGAATACCAAAATAAACATCTTAACATAAATGAAGAATATCCTGTATCCGGTATTCTAAAAATAAATGAAAACTTTAAATCTTGAGTTAGAGTTGTTACTTTGATGGCTTTATTCAGTATTATCGAACCATAATTATTGTCAGAATAGCAACGTAAAAGGTAATGCCTTATAAATAAATAATAAATAATTTAATATTTATTTTCCAATTCTTATAGAATTGTTTACACCCATTAATATCCAGTGGTCAATTTTTTGAATTTTTACCTCGTTTAAACGCACCTTTTACGTCAAAGTTACGTTACCAGTGGCGGACCCAGAATAGGTTGATTAAAATTAAAAAATCAAAATAAAATAAATCTATTTTACAAAATTTAACAAAACGGAAAGTATAGAAAGGCATTTTTTTAAAATAAAATTGAGTTAAAATTATTGAGTTTTGGCAATTACTTTTGGTTTTGCGCGTGATATAAACGGCATTTTCGAAACTTTTAATACCTTCTTATTTTATTTTTCAATATGCACTAAAATTTTTGACAAGCAATTTGACCTTTGGTAAATCTGTACGACACTGCGATTTTACAGTATTACACTATAAAAATAAAGGTGTAAACTATTCAGTGATTGTGACTGTACATGGGTAAGCCCAAATGGAAACTTAAAAAATGAAAAGATTTCTTCATAACGACACATAAAATATATGTCAAATATGCCACAGTATGAAATCAGTTTGGCATTGGTAGTAATCATCGAGCAGTGCGAGCTACAATACAGCTAAACTTAACACATAAAAGAACAATATTAATAAATAAAAGAGAAATGATAAATTAGAGTACACTAGAAAACACAAAAGTATATATGAAAGCTATAAATCGGGCCTAAAACAACCCTCTTTTGACAGATGTTGAAACCGTAAATAATGCAATAACAGAAGCGTTAGACTGCACAAAAATAGTACTGTGCTAAACCAGCTGAAAAAGTAGAGAAACTGAGCGAAAACACCAGAAAGCTCATTAGATAAAGAGAAGCTGAGAGATTAGAGCAAAAAGCTACTCAGCTGAACTCAAAAATCTAAATAGCGATATTAGGGTGGAGCGAAAAATTCAATTTTCGAAATTTGAAGTGGGGTAGTGTGCAAAAGTTGTCTATCGGTATACAAAATAACGTGTTAAAAGCACAAATAAATTAAAAATATTTCCGAGGTTCCCCGAACGCTTCGAATTTTACAATAATAAGATATATTACATACACGGTATTTTTATGGTTTACAACATCAATTTGATTCTCCCCCGTCAAGTATATAGGACATGTGACGCCGCAGTCTGGAACTGCATCTCATATTAAACAAGCAATCGTAAAGTTCTTAGAGACAAAGGTGGACTTTTCCCATTTAAATGCTATCGGATGTGACGGAACAGTTGTGAATACTGGAAATAAAAATGGTGCCATAAGAATGATGGAACTATGTCTTAAACGCCCCGTGCAGTGGTTGATCTGCCTTTTTCACGCAAATGAATTACTCCTAAGGCACTTACTTCAAAAGTTAGATGGACCTTCAACAGGACCTAGCGGATATTCTGGTACCATTGGAAAAGCTTTAGAAAGCTGTTAAAATTTGCCAGTTGTGTATTTAATCCAATACAGAGTGGAAACTTTCCAGTGCTTGTTCCTGATGATCTAAGTACCGATGATCAAAAATATTTGTGGGATATATGTCAAACTGTTACTTCTGGCATTTGCACGGAGAGCCTAGCCAATCGAAACCCGGGCAAATTATCCCATTCCCGTTGGCTAACAGCTGCAAATAAGATACTTAGACTTTATATATCCACAAATGAAGTCTCAAGTAATCTTCAAATTCTAAGCGAATACGTACTAAAGGTGTACGCACCTTTATGGTTCCATATTAACCTAAAGCCGTTATGTAAGGACGGTCCTCGTCATCTGTTGAATATGATTAGATGATCCAGAAATTTTGACAAGAAACTTTTGGAAATTATTGATCCCGTCATTCAGAGAAATGGTTTCTATGCTCATCCAGAAAATCTGTTACTTGCGATGGTAACAGATGAAACCAAGTCCATAAGGGAGCTAGGTTATCGTCGTCTCTTGAAAATTCGTCAGCAAAATCAGAATAATCATTATATAAGATTTTTTACTATTCCAAAAATTAATTTTAATGCCACAGACTTTGTGGAACTCATCGATTGGCAGTCTTGCAGGCTGACGGAACCTCCATTACTAGCTAATATTTCTAACAAAGACATTTTAGCTATGATAGAAGTGCCAGATCAAATGGAAATTGTTAAATATCCATGTAATACTCAAGCAGTTGAACGATGTGTCAGACTGGTTACCGAAGCTTCTATGGCGGTCAGTGGGGAGGACAACAGGGATGGATTTATCAAATCAAGATTAGACTCACGACAACAGATGCCGCATTTTAACACAAAACATTGTGTACTCACTAGACACTACATAATACCATATTTACATTATGAGTTAGGTGGTGAAAAGAATTTTTGGGGGTGGAGGGCGGTGGCGGAGGGGGTGGTGGTGGAACTCGTTTAGCAGCCACCTCCTCGTGGTGAGTTCTGGGTTGCATTTTAATGCTAAAATATAAAATACAAATGAAGAGCTGCTATTAATGTATACAACGTTATAGGCAAATTTCAAGTCCCGGGGGGAACCTCCAAATTACAACACAGGGGGTTGATTTTTTTTCCCTATAATATACTACCTAATAGACAACTTTTGGGTACTAGCCCATTTCAAAAAAAGAAAAATGAAAAATATCGGTCAACTTCGCTCCACCCCTGCGATATCTCAAAAACAGTTTGTAAAGATCGGAGGAAGTATAATACTGACTATTTCACTAGACTGTTTTTAACTGATAAAACTTCATAGCAACGCATCGTTTCCTACTGACAAAACTCCTTAGCGACGTGATTTCTCAGCGACAAAATTATGACAGATCCGTCACGAAAGTATCTGGTAATAACAAATAAATAAAGATTATATTTCGTTGATATGGTGCACTAACTGTCTCGTGAAATAGTCTTGTCGAATATCATTCGAGAGAAAATTATTTACCGGCAAAATTTTCTCCTGGTTTCATTTAAGTTCGTTGCCTTTTGGTAATTTTTCGCTTATGAAATTTTGACAAAATCGCTCGACTGACGTCTCGTGATTTAAGTCAAAATTTAATTCGCGAAAATTGCCAGGCAACAAACTTTCATACCAGTCGAAAATATTGCCGGCAAAGTTTTCTCTCTTGTGATATTATATACGAGAAAATACAAAAGGTGATTGAGGAAAACGAAAATATCAAAATATTCAAAAGAAAGTTTTGCGATGGTAAAACGGAAATTATTAAACTACAAGACAAGCAAAATAATAATAATAATCTTTTGGGGTCTCCGTAATAAGACCTCAAAAGACGGTTAAGTACCTAGGAATTATTTTCGACGACAAGCTTAAATTCGGAGAGCACGTACCATGATACTACGACGACCAGAGATAAAGCCACTTCGAGAACAACTTTTAACTGGTGCGCGCATGACGTCAGCGCCCGAGAAACTTGTACGGAGACTTCTGGGAAAGCATAGAGTTTTATTATATACGGTTTTATACATTCTCGTGTTATTAAATAACTGAAATTTCCGTTCGTCTGTTCTGCTACACTGTTTAATTTATACTTTGATGAATTATTATAATCATACCAGTAAAATAATACAATATTAGGTAGGCACTGTACTAAAAAACGTAATAGTTTATTCACTGCAAAAATTTAAGAGGTCTCTTGACATGCAGAAAACTTTAAATAAACCGCGTCAAATAAAAGATGGTTTATTAACAAATAATAAAAAAAAACTAAAGTTTCAAAAAAGTATTAAAATAACAAAAACAAAATTAAGTAGATAGATTTAGATGGATTTAAAGAGGTGGCCGTTTAGCCTATTCCACTGCTACATTTTTAGATCTATTGTGGTCCTCTAATTCTAGATTACATTCTTTAGTCTGGCCCTTTTTAAAAGGTCCAATAAGCCCCAATTCTCACCGCACATTCTTCTACATTTGCCCAAGGACATAGTAGCTTTCTGTGTGGTTTTCAGGATGCGAGTATTCCATTTCAGCCTATGATCAGTATAAACCCCAAGATATTTTGTTTTTTTGGCAAATGAAATATCTGTTCCTCCCAGCACCGGTAGTTTTAAGCCTTCTAGTGCTGTGCTTTGGGTGCAGTTGGCGATTTGTTTTCTGAGCATTGACTATCACTCTCTCTTATTTACACCGGTCGTCAACTATATTTGGGGCTGCTTAAATTCTACCAGACACCAGCTGGGCAAACCTGCCCCTGATGACGATTGATATATCGTCAGTGTATCCTAGACAAAAAAAGTCTTCTGTGGAGAGATTTTTGAGACCATCTACCAAGGTTGCTCAAAGTAGAGGTGACAGAACCCCTTGTGGACAGCTTCCACCTACTCTTGCTTTGATGGTTGCTTTAACTAGAGTTGATATTACTATTCTATTCTCCAGGTATAACCTTATCTATCTGCATATTACCGCAGGGATTGTTTATCGACTATCTATGTAGTCTAGATCCGCTAAGTTTAGTTTCAACAGGGCCACCACGAGAAGGGTGCAATCAAAGATTACACACGCCCAATCAATGTTGGGAGTACCCAGCGGTCTTGGGATGGTTTAAGGAGGTGCAAAGTCCTAAGACTCTCCAAGAAAAACTCATCCCCTAAGATTAGTTAGAAAAAGAGTTAGAGTTAGAGTTAGTAGAAAAAGAGCACATCCCTCGGCCCCAAAAAACAAAACAAAAAATAAACAACAAAAAAGCAAAACATAAACAAAAAAAAAACAATATTACATTTGATTCATTTTAATTAACGATTTTTGCAATTTTTTTTTGTATTTTAGACTTTTCTTTCAACTTTTGGTTCAAAACTCGCATTCGAAAATACATCCGACATCTAAAAAATAGTTTTTTCACATCACGAGATATTTTAACATGAACTGATCTTTCCAATAAAGATTTTTAATAATTTTTGATGCCAACTTTAATAGTGTTCCCATTGAATTGGCAAAAAATATTTTCTAGTTCACGACAGTTCGTAAGTAATATTTCTGAAGGCTTCACCAAACCCCCTACTGAGAGATAATTTACCCACGAGGAAGAAGTGTTACTAGATATTTGTAGAACTGACCAAACTCTCTTCATGTCGTAGCTTGAAAGCTATGAAACCAGCTAAATTTTCTAGTACATCATGCTACAACTCTTCCATTTCAAAATCTGTTTGATGGTTTTCATTTTCTGAAGTTACTGGAAGATTTAATTGACTAAAGAGTGGTTCGGTTATTATCACTGAATCTACTACGTCATTGTTGTAACAATCAAGATTCAAAGAGCTTCCTGCTTTCATGTTTTGAAGCGACATGTTTGTTGTTTCTGGTAGGTTACTTAATACTTACATTAGCTGAGAGTGAAATAACATCATCGTTCCAACCCATAATAAAATTACGAAGACGGTATTTAAATTGCAAAGGAGACGGATGGTCATGTAAACCTCCAATCGCACGTATTACTGAGAATAGTCCTTCTAAGCAATATTAATTCAAATTATATGTTGTTATATAGCTGATGTTGAAATCTTTTTATAAATCTAGAAAGAGTAGTCGCAAAGATTTAATACTAACAATAATACCATGCTGAAAGAGCAGTAATGACTATTTCTAATTATATTTAAGAATTTTATCCCGAAAATAGGGGAATGGGGGGCATGACGGAGTCGCGAGGTAAGACGGGGTACCGCACACAAACAAGAAACTACACGTTGGTGAATAACATGCAGTAACTCAATAGGAAGAGTCATTCAACTTACGGTCATTGCAAGAGAAACCGTGAATGAGAGTGCACGCGTTTTTTGTTTACAAACGGAAAACTGTTTTAGCGCTCCGTTGATCTAATTTTGTGCAAGGATAACCATCGTTATTTTAAGGTAATTATGATCACCTCATTAATGTCTTTTTTTATCGTTGTTTACTAGTATTCTTATTTTGATAATGGCATATTGTTTGTGTGAATACGTTAAACGTTTAATTAGTCAATTTTTTTTTGTTCAAAGTTACCTTTTGAGGCAAGATGGGGTATTGGGTGCGGGGTATGATGGGACATTGGTGGTAGGTCTGGGTTAATTTAAATTTCTTAATATAACATTGGATTATTGTTTTAGATAATACCATGGTACGTACTTACAAGAAAAAAACAAAACGAGGAGAGTGGTCGAGAGATGCTATGAAAACAGCCATAGATAAAGTGACATCGTCAGAACCCTGGGTAGGCTGCCAGATCTGTGGATGTTGAGCTCACAATGCATGTGCTAGGGTGGACAATGAAGATCTGGAGCAAATACACATTTTTGTTTGTTTTGTGAGAATTAATTAGCATCACCATCATGCCCCAATTCCATTACCCCATCATACCTCATAGTATGGGGCAAGATGGTTTTTCATAATGTTCTTATTAATGGCTAATTGCTGAAAAATGTGATAGGTTGATTTTCCAAAGATTGTACCAAATCATAGTTAGATTAATGACGTAACGCGCCATCAATTAGTAATAGTAATAAACGTAGTAATTATGTTGTATTTTTGTTATTTTCCTTAGCTACCCCATCATACCCCCCTACCCCTACAGCTTTATGCTTTCCAAAAACTTTCGCAAACTGCATAAAAATAACAAACCCAAGTTAAAAATCTAACATTTGGCCTGGCGTTTGTCGGTCAGTGACGTAGGCGTAGAAGAGAGAAAGGGAGAGGCTTATTCATACGCGTGGCTTTATCTCTGGTTGTCGTAGTATCATGGCACGTACAAAAAGCATGTCGGAAGGCAGAATAAAGGACATCTACAATAAATAAATTTGTGCCAAATATAGGGGATCCTGGATCCCAGAAGAGAATACTAGTGGCACAATTCATTTTATCCATAGTTTTATACGGAGCCCCAGTGTGGCACGAGGTCCTTCGAATGAAAAAGTATAAAGACGTGCTTCTTAGAACACAGTGGAAACCTCTGATCAGGGTGTGCAGCGCGTACAGAACCGTATCAACAATTGTCTTACAGGTGGTGGCTAAGTCTGTGCCGGTGCACATCCTGGCCAGAGAAATAGTCCGAATGTACCAGAGGGGCAACGAGGCAATAGGTTCAGGTCCACAAGAAAGGAAAGTCTAGAGATGTGGCAGAGGGAATGGGCAGCCGAAGTCGAGAAGGCGGCCTGGACGAGATCCCTGATTCCAGATGTGGGGAGTTGGTACGAGTGCCGACATCGGCGCGTCAGCTACTATTTCACACAATTTTTGACGGGACATGGATCATTCAGGAAATTTACTCGTCGTATAGGGAAAACCATGGACGATCTATGCCCTAAGTGAGGAGTAGTGGATGACGCGCAGCATGTCGTCTTCGTGTGTCCTGCATACCAGGCGGGACGTACCGAGCTGCAGCTGGGACTGGGGTCCCCACTAGGCGAGCTTCACGAGCTAATTGATAAAGCTATCAATAGCAAGAGAGACTTCGACCTGATCATTTCTTTCTTCACGAAGACAATGAAGCACAAAGAGGAGAAAGAGAGGCGACTGCAAGCGGGATGACCGTCCATTTATTTATTTTTTACGTTTTTTCTGTGTCGTAGAGGGCAGCCAGTGGGGGGAGGATCCTTTACATCCAACCTGCGCTGTCTGTCTTATTTTAACTAATTTTATTTATTTATTTATTTTATTTTGTTTTATCTCTTTATTTACTTCTTCAATCTTATTTATACAATATTTATCATTTTAAATAAATTTTATTACTCAAGTGTGTTGCGTGTTGTAAGCGGTAGTCAGCAGGGGGAGGACTTTTTACATCTGACCCATGCTGACCGCCTTTGTATTGTTTTGTTTACTTTCTGTTTTGTCTTGTTTTTTAGTCTGTTTTTGTTTTGTCTCAGATAGTGGGGGAGGATCTCTACACCCAACCTAACTGACTGCTCTTTCTTTTAACTGTAGAGTGAATGGGTATGGGTGTGAGGGCGAATTGATGAAAGCACGAGTGCTTGGAGTTGCTCGTAACCGTCGACTGGTATCCTTTTGCTAGTTCATGTTGGATTGGGGGCACCCCGGTCGCCCCACCCGCACATGGGCTGCACGGGACGGTCGTCTTCACCGATCGGTCTTTGTGCGGGGGGGGGGCGACTAGGTGGCCATTTAATCTACGGAGTGCACGCAGAGTAATGAATCAAGGATCCAAACTTCTGCCTAAGATAATGAAAAAAGAAGTCGAACGAACCCATAAGGAAATGAAAAACAACAAGGCTCCGCGAGACAACCAAATAGTAAAAGAAGCTGTGAAAGTAGGAGGCAAGAAATTCCTGGAAGTAGTAACAGAACTATTTAACCTATATCTAAACCAAGGTATAGTTCCTACAAAATGAAACAATGGAATTACTATCCTAGTATATAAAAAAGAGGATGCATCAGACCTAAAGAATTATAGACCGATAAGTCTGTTGTCACATCTCTACTAATGGTTTACCAAAATCATCACAAAATGCATAGAACGAAAATTAGATTTCTATCAGCCTAAGGAGCGGGGTTTAGGAAAGGTTATGTAACAAATGACCACCTACAAGCACTTACAGTTATTACGGTACCAAGGGTATTATAAGGATAATAACGCTTGAGGTCAATGGTGTATATACCGAGGACCTTTGGCCCGAGGAACATACGTTGACCGAAAGCGTTATTATCGATAATTCCTGTGGTGCCTTCATCGTTTAATGTCCGACTAAATTATTCTTTATATGCAAAAAATTTAAATGAATTTTGAATTAATTAGTTTTCAAATAAGTACATTTACTAGTTACTGGCAATAGTCGTAACGTAATTGTGGTAACCATAGTTTTACTTAGGTTGTTATTTGTCAACTTAACAGCATTTAACTAGTTGTTTAAATTTAATGCCCTTTATTTTTCAAAATAACGCTCTAGGGAATTATATCATACTTAACTGACTTCGAAATCATGTCATTATTTTCAAATAATATACCAGTCGGACATTAAAATACTAATTGAAAAATGTGTTGAATGTAATAAGCCACTCACGTTGATTTTTATGGACTTCAAAAAAGATTTTGATCCCGTGGAATTACCGGCGATATTAAGAGCATTGAAACAAAGCCGAGTAGACTATAAATACACAAAGGGCCTATAGTCCAGGAGCTGAAGCTTTTCACCTCGCAATTTTTACAGAATGGATCGATTTGCTTGAAAATTTGAGAATAAGTAGTGGATAGTCCAAGGATCAAAATCTATATGATGCCGAAAGGCGCTTTTACCATGGGGGTGGTTGCCACCCCATCTTGGGGGTGGAAATTTTTTATTATATTTTGACCTCAAAAGTTGATAAAAACATTAATTTTAAGCAAAAAATGTTCTATACGTTTTTTTTGATAAAATTAATATTTTTCGATTTATTCGCTATCGAAAGTGTTAGTTTTATATTGAAAAAATCAATGTTTTTCGATATTACACTCATTTATGATTCACTCAATTTTTGCCGTAGAAAAATTTTTTTCAAACCAAGTTCTTGGGAATTATATAACCTAATTTAACATTTTTTCGTATCTCTGATGCTAATGTTTCTATTCTGAAGAAAATTCTATTTTTTAGCAAACTACAAAAATTCGTTATTCGCTTTTAACTCCAGTTTTTTAAAAACTGATCATTCTAAGCCAGTCAAACTTCTGGCATCTATTACTGATACATAAATAAAGAAGTATGAATATGGCCAATGACTAAAAACACCGCTCACTTACATTATTATATTATGCATCCAATTGGATTTCTCCTTTTTTTTTTTCAAAAAAATATATTGATTTTTTAATCGTAACTTTTTTATTTTTTATCCTATAAAGTTTGGTAAAAAAGAATTTTGTAGGTTTCTATAAGATCTATAAGCCTATTAATACTAAATCCTTTTAAAATCCACAGTCGCAAAAAGAGGTGACTGTAAAAGGGTTGGTAAAGGTGGTTTTTGCATGTTATTACAAGTTTTAATTGTCAATAGCTCACTCAATTTTTGCCATAGAAAAAATTTTTGCTAACCCCGTTCTTAGAAATTAAATAAGCTACAATTTTACATTTAAATATTTTTTCGTATCTCTGATGATAATCTTTCTATTCTGAAGAAAAAGGCATTTTTTACCAAACTACAAAAATTCGTTATTCGCTTTTAACTCCATTTTTTTAAAAACTAATCATTCTAAGCCGGTCGAACCTCGAGAACCTATTATTAAGGTGATACAGTAGCGATCAACAGGTAGCCAAAACGCGTTCCAAGATTGCGGCTGTAATTATGAATATTTTTTCGAGATATTTGGCACACGTATTCGTAATATAATAGAGAATGGCGGTACAGAGCCCAATTTGAAAAATATAATAATATGTAGAAATTACTCTGTAATTAAATACAATATTAAAAAAACGAACCTGTACCGCCATTAAGAAGAACAAAACAATACACTTTCTTCAAATAAACTTTTTTATCCGATGCCTAGATTTTGTGTCATTTTGGAACTACTAATGAAATAAAAAATATTAGCACTTCCAAAATGACACAAAATCTAGGCATCTGATAAAAAAGTTTATTTGAAGAAAGTGTATGTTTTTGTTCTTCTTAACCCATTTAGCGCCAAAGGTGCGAAAACGCACCATTTTTTTGTAAATTTTTTTTTGACAATTCGTTAATTTTTTTTTTAAATCTTTGTATTTTTTAAGCAACCAGAAGATATAAGTGTAATTAAATTTAATTTTGTTTAATTTCCAAACTCATGCTTTCATCACAAAAATATTTTCTAAATGTCCGACATTTTCAATCCTTCGACACAACTTTATTTTTACTGTAGTAATTTTATTGGCATAACACTTTTGTGGTCAAATAAATTAAAACATTATTTTTTAACCTATTTATACACCAATTGCTATAAAAATACAAAAAAAAATTTTATGAGTCACCAAATCTCGTGTTTGAAAATAATGGTTCGATAACGAACCATTGGCGGAAGTCGACATATTATTTATCCTGTCTGATCAGGAATAAGTTCAAGGTGATGCACATTGCACAGGCAGTAATTTGTTGTGATATTTCTTTATTTTGTGCAAAAACACTTTTTCCACTATGCTTGCGCTCCGAGCACCTGCAACTGCTCCACATAGTGGGCACGTTTGGCGCTCCCGGACTGTGCAATTGTGCGCACTCTGCCTTGGAGCTCCAATCTGTGGCGGTTTATATGTAAGGGAGCGCATACCGTATCGATTGGAGCAGTTGCGGGGAGCGCGGAGCGCAAGAAGTTCGTGAGCATAGTGGATGGTTGGCGCTCTCGGACCATGCAACAGTGTGCGCTCCGCCTCAACGGTCCAATAGATGGCGGTTTATATGTAGAGGAGCGCAAGTCGTATCGATGGGAGCAGTTGGAGGGAGCGCGGAGCGCAAGAGGTTTGTAAACATAGTGAATGGTAGGCACTCCCGGACCGTGCAACAGTGCACGCTCCGTCTCGGCGTTCCAATTGGTGTCGGTTTATATGTAGAAAAGCGCATACCGTATCGATTGGAGCAGTTGCAGGGAGCGCGGAGTGCAAGAGGTTCGTGAACATAGTGGATGGTTGGCGATCCCGGACCGTACAACAGTGCGCCAACGACTGTGCGGCAGTGCCTCGGTGGTCCAATATACGTACCTTTAGAAAGACGAGTATTCTGGTATTCAGTTTTGTTATAATCTAGGGTGGTGGAGGGGAGAGGGGGCTACATAAGGGAGGTTGTGTAGTGTTGTAGACAATATGTCGATTTGTCGAATTTATGCAACTGGCACAGTGCAAGATACAGGATTGGAAAGTGTAAACTGGAAATATCTAAAATAATTTCTAAAAAAGATAGAGGGCCATTCGACTTCGATTTTGAGAAAGAAGCTGAAGAAGGTGTAGGCAATTTTCTAACCATACTATTTTTGTTTATCAAAACTTCCAGGTCCATTTACACTCTAAATGTTTTGAGACTTTTCACAAAAAATAAAATTGTGTATTTCAATTTTTATATCTCATTTCCGCCAAAAGTTCGAAAACGAACCATTTTGTTGTTGTGACACCTGCCATTATCAAAGTGTAAAACAATTTTTTTCCGAATGTTTAAGTTTATTTTACTCTAGTTAATCAAATATATTACATATTATTGCAGTATTTCTTTGCTTGGCGGTTAATGGGTTAATGGCGGTACAGGCTCGTTTTTTTAATATTGTATTTAATTACAGAGTAATTTCCACATATTAATATATTTTTGAAATTGGGCTCTGTACCGCCATTCTTTATTATATTACGAATACGTGTGCCAAATATCTCGAAAAAATATTCAAAATTACAGCCGCAATCTTGCAACGCGTTTTCGCCACTTGTTGATCGCTACTATTTCCTCTTATAGAAGACCAAATAAGGTCAATGAATAATTTTAATTAAGGTGGTAAGTAGGGGGAAGTTTCCGATCAATTTTTGGCTGAAAAAAATAGGGACTGACATTCTTTTCATAATAAATCACTAAATTTTTGAGCTAGAGACTTTTTTTATTTCTGTAGATAGATATTTTTAAATACTTTAAATTAGTTTGAACAAGTTATTCTCGAAAAATGCACAGTTTTCCCGTCTTTTGAGTTTGAAACTACAATATTTAGCATTTGACAAAGAAAAGCTAACATATAATAAAATATATCTCGATTACTATTGGTCTTAAAAGAAAAATAAAGAAAACTGTTTTGTTTATTTTTTTAAAAGATACATTTTTTTAAGCAAAGTTGTTTTGATAAAACGAGAACTTTTTGAGTTATTAGCAGAAAACTGATTCAAACATTGATTTTTTCGATATAAAACTAACACTTTCGATAGCCAATAAATTGAAAACTATTAATTTTATCAAAAAAATATATAGAACGTTTTTTGCTTAGAATGAATGTTTTTACCAAATGCGGTCAAATTAAAATAAAAAATTTCCACCCCCGAGATGGGGTGGCAACCACCCCCATGGTAAAAGCGCCTTTCTGCTTCATATAGATTTTGATCTTTGGACTACCTACTACTTATTCTCAAATTTTCAAGCAAATCGATCTATTCTGTAAAAATTGCGGGGTTTTGTCCTATTTTAAGCTTCATTACTTGGACTACTAGCCGGGTAAGATGATGAAAACTGCCCCCAACTCGATTCGAATTCCATGTCACCGTTTAGCATATAAATATAGTGAAACTCACTTTTTGAAATTTTTAGCCTCCTAGGTGGTCATGTGACCCACCTAGAGCCTAATTAGGGTTTTTAAGTTTTTATTTTTTATCTCAGCCCCATGGAGAACTAGCGAAAAAATTTAAATAAAAAAGTTGTAAGCTTTAAAAAGTTCTGTCCGAAAAATTTTTTTTTATTTTTGGCGGGAAATTTAAATTTTGGAACGATTGTAAAATTTTAAATGAGAATAAAAAAATAACTAAAACATTCGTATTCACGAAAAAAATATATAACGTGTATTTTTGCATAACGTTTCACCCTGAATTTTTTCAAATTGTTAAAATTGGTGAAACGCACCACTAAAAATAAAAAACCGCATTTTTTCGGTTTTTTTTTTTCGTTTTTTGATACAATTTTATACATATTTTTCAAAAAAGGTAACACAGTCACTAGAACATGTAAAATACTGAAAGTTTTGGGGTTTGCTTGATAAAAATTTTTTGTAACGCCATCCATTTTCAAAATACAGGGCATTGAAGAAAACAAAGTTTTACACATTTTTTACGATTGTGCCGAAACTACTGGCAACATTGTAATAAAACTTGGCTGGTTTTAAAAGGTAGTTATTGTGCATGTTCTGACATACAATTCAGGATTTTATATTCATCATTGGCGCGCATAGGGGTAATGGTCTGAACTTTTCAAAGAAAAAAAGATAGTACGCCACTGACATATTTCAAATTAACAATCATTTTTGAATTCCTCGTTCAATTTGCGATAAAAAACTATGTTCTCTTTTTTCATACGACGCGCCGTTTTGCTGCAAAAAATAAAATATCTTAACGCTTCCAAAGTATTCGAATTAGTTTTTATAATGGATGTATGAGTTTATGTAGATATAGAAACTACTAGAAATTCGAATACTTTGTAGGGGTAAAGATATTTTATTTTTTGAATAAAAATGGCGCGTCGTATGAAAAAATAGAAAGATAAATTTTTTATCACAAATTGAACGAGGAATTTTTTTCAACATTCTTTTTTTCTTCGATATAGGCACCATTTTCTTAATTTTTTTTTGCCTTTAAATCCGATATCGCATAATGAACACCATTTTCTAAAATATCTTAAAAAATTGGCATAATGTAATGGAACTAAACACTAGGAAACCAATTTTTTTTCAAATTAAATTACCAATTATTGGTTAAATACAGTGTAGTAGACCAAGGCACTTAGTACAAAATAATTACACCGGAATAAATCGATTTATAAATACAGCACTACAGCACCTAGAGACTTGCATTAACTATTGCAGTTAACTTTTTGCGTTGTGCTCGGGATGACGTCAGAAACAAGTCTACTACACAAAAATGGGTGGAAATCATAATACAGTGCATAAAATGCATCCAAAAATACGTAAACATGTCAAAATAATTATATTAAGGGCCAGATTTTCTTATTCAGAGGTTTTTTGGGGTCACTAAATATGAATACGTAATCAGAACCGACCGCCGATGCACCTGGTGCCCAGGGATACTGAGAGGGCAGGTCATCGGAAGTTTCGAGTGTTTTTAAACACTTAAATTGATACCAACAGATTACTCGGGGATTTTTGGGGTTGCTGAGTACGAATCTGACATCAGAACCGACCCTCGGAGCACCTACTGTCCAAAATGACTGAGATGCACGTCATCTTCTAAAATTTTGAGGATTTTCGGTTTTCGGAGGTTGGTTCTGATGGCGTCCTCCTCTTCAGTAACCCCAAAAACCCCCGATTAATCTAATTGCATTAATGTATTATAAGAAAGCCTCGAAATTCCAGAAAATGAAATTAATATCAGTCACCCTGTATACCAAGTGATCTGAGGGTGGTTCTGATGTCATATTCATGTTCAAAAACACCAAAAATCCCTCGAGTAATCTGTTTGTATTAATTTAGTGCCGAAACCCTGCAAAACAGCAGAAGATGATGTGTCTCAGCAGTGACCATGAGCACCAGGTGCTCCGGGGGCCGGTTCTTATGAGGTATTCGTGTTCAGCGATCCCAAAAACCTCCGAGTAATTTGTTTGCATCAATTGAGTGCCAAAAACACTCAAAACTCAGATGACGTGCTTTAGCAGTAACCCTGAGCACCAGGTGCTTCAGGAGTCGCTTTTGATTGCCTATTATGCGTATGCAAAAACCCCCTGAATAACAAAATCTGGCCCTTAATATACTTATTTTGACACGTTTATGCACTTTTGGATGCCTTTTATACACTTTAAATTGTAACTATGCATTTCCACCCATTTTTGTGGAGTAGCCTTTTTTACTGACGTCATCCTGAACACAATGCAAAAAGTTGCAAGTCACTAGATGCTGTATTTAAAAATCGATTTATTTTGTGCTAAATGCCGTGGTGTATAAAATCAACGTATTCAAATTATAAATTCTGAACTATGAACTATAATGGTTTTAATTCAATTGTACATCAGCTCTTATCTCATTTTATAAAAGCAGCGTATTCAATTCTTTACACCATAATAAAAGTAAAATGTTATATTCATGACAGTTTATACATTACTGCTCATAAACAGGATAAAACAGGATATATTTATGTAGCCTGACTATTATTACGTTATACGAATATTATTTTGTATACAATTTTGTCGCAATGTACAGTTGTGGTTAGTGTTTTTATTAACATTAACATGATTGTTATACATAAACTTAATGCGCATTTAGGTTTGTAATGATAGGTACTAATTAGTTTTGTTGTCATTTAATTTTGATATCTAGTTAGTAATACCACATTAATGTAATTAAGAACAATGAAAATGTAGAAGCATAATACATTATCATTATCATATTGCAAAATTGATTGGCGAATAATATTTCCTATTAATTTTTAAAAAAATCTTTGCGCTACTATCCAACACAATTTAGTTGTTATAAGCAGTTGTTATTCGCAAAATTAAATTCCAACAGGAGGCGCTCAAAATTTCAAAGATGGACGACAACGCTAGGAAAACAATCCATTTTATCATTTGAATTCACAGTTATAAAACGTTAAATTAAAATCATTTACAGTAGTGTTTTGCCAAAGTAACCACTAAGTTTTGCAACTAAGACATCTTATAACTTAAAGACGACTCAAAATTATGTTTAATATGTATGCATTCATTAAAATTTGATGCTAACTACTGATTTGTTTTTACCTTTTTTTCATAAAAAAGTCTGGCCCCCCGATAATCGCACAGCGTTTTAAAAATTATTAATCTATCTTAGGATTTCCAATTTTGTTTTTAATTTAATTAATAGGTGCACTACAGCTTATTTTACACCGACAGATAACAATTTTTAATTAAATAAAAACTGGAAACTTGGAAACTAAGTAGGTGAATTTATTTTATAATAATTGTGTTCTGGAAATTACGAAGTGGTCGGGATATTTTTCATAACAATGTACATTCTATGTACAGAATATAATACTACATTTTATTCATTTATTTAATTTTGCAGTCGCTTAAACATTACAAAATACTACGTTTAATACAAACGTTAAATTAACAAAATGTGTGATTTGGCATTCGTTAATTTAGGTCATTACGTAGAGTATAATAGGAATGAATACTGAGGAACACTGCAATAGTTTTTATAAGTCGAAATTATTGTTAATTACAACATAAACTGACCGCAAATATGTACACAAGTTAATGGCAAAGTCAATGTTTTCCTTGAGTTGATGCTTTTCAAATTTGCCACCAGGCGTCGCCCACTTTGCGGTTCCTCGCCAATAAGTCCGTATGACAAATAGTTGTCAGGTAACTTAACCCTATCTGTAGAGGACAACAATCTTCAATATCCTAAATAACAATATTCTCTCGACAATACCATTCAATTTATACTCACTTTTACCGGGGCAATATAACCCTTCGTGGGTTTTAGTCGACTCATGCCAAAACATGTCTCCATTCCCCTTTGTCTTGAGCAATCTACATCTAATTTTTTATGCTCATTGCTTTAAGGTCGCCTGCTATTATCTCACCACCGAAGTCGAGGTCGTCCACGTAGCCTTCTTTCAGTTGAGACTTCTTCCCATAGCTGCCTTACTATTCTCTCCGATCAACATACTTATCCAGTAGGGTGGTGCGAAAAAAGTCAAGTTGATAATTCCGGGTCGCTATAGTGAGTTCTGGGTTGTTTAAATTTTGTCGTACAATATCTAAACAAGCGAAGAGCTTCCCAATTTAACAGAAAAATGAAATAACTAAATATTTTTTAATTTATCAAAATCATTAAAAATTTCAATTTTTTATAGATTTTGATTGACCTTGCGGAATCGGAAGATATTCATTAAATGCGTAAAACTATTTTTTTTTTAGTACTCAACCATACAAACTGTATGGTTGAATATGGTTAAAAATAAATTTTAGTATAGCGATAAATAAAACGTACATGGAGGATAAAAAAAATATTCAAAAAAAGGTAAAATTTCATTTTTTTTTCATAATTTTTAGGCCCGTTGCGAGATCGGAAGATAAAGTCCGACTTAAATAATTATTTTTCTGTTTTCCTTGTAATTACCAATCGCAATTTTCCGCACTATAGCGACACGGAATTATCAATTTGACTTTTTTCGCACCCCCTATTATCCAGGTATACGCTCCTACAACAGCTGCACAAGAAGAAGACATCAACAGGTTCTATGGTCGTCTAAAAGAAACTGTTCGCGCTATTTCGAATCGTGAACTCGCCATAATTTTAGGAGATTTTAACACCAAAGTGGGGTCATCTAATGAAAATATTGAAGGAGTGCTGGGCAAAAATGGACTGGGATAGAGAAATGAGAATGGCAACCGTCTAGTGGAGTTCTGCGTAGAACAACATCTTACAATTGCAAACACGGTATAACAACATCATCCATGGAGATTATACACATGGCGCAGCCCAGTGGACGAACAAGGAATCAAATAGATTACATCCTAATTAGATCAAGATGGAAGTCGTCGTCCATCAACTATCACCGAAAACATATCTACGTTACCAAATACCTCAGGAAGAAGCGGAGTTTGTAAAGGGTAAAGGTACAAGGGAACAAATCCTGAACCTGAGACAACTCATTGAAAAGTCTAGAGAATTTCAAGTACCTATGATTATATGCTTCGTTGACTACCAAAAGGTATTTGTTTGTGTAAGCTGGATAAATATGTGGTGAATTTTATTAAAAACTTATTAAAAATCTGTACCAGTCTAATATAGCGAAAGTACGACTAGATCAGAAGTTCTCAAACCAATTCAAGACCGAGAGAGTTGTTAGACAAGGATGCGTGTTGTCACCTGACTTATTTAACATTTACGGTGAACATGTCATGAGGATGGTTTTAGAAGGATGGGCCGGTGGAGCAACAGTATCTGGTAGGAAAATCTCCAATTTAAAATTTGCTGATGACACTACACTTATAGCAGCAAATGAGTAAGAAATGATCTTCTGCGAAGAGTTGAGTGCGAAAGCAATAAAGTTGGTCTGAAAATCAATAAAGCTAAGACAAAAATAATGATGGTCGGCAGATTTGACACTATTCAACTGACTAACATATTACAGGAATACCAGATAGTAAACAACTTTGTCTATCTCGGGCCTAGTATAACTAACGATGGTAACTGTGAAGCAGAAGTTCGGAGAGGTATTGGTATGGCAAAAATGCGATGAGTCTCCTAACTAAAGTTTGTAAAGACAGATCTATCTCTCAAAATATCAAGATGAGACTGGTAAATGCCCTTGTATTCTCAATATTTCTATACGGAGCAGAGACTTGGACCCTTCGCGCATGCGAGTGCCAAAAAATTTATGCCTTTGAGATGTGGTGCTGGAGAAGAATGCTGCGCATACCTTGGACAGCTCATAGGACAAACGTTTCCATTCTAAACCAACTCTATTAAAAAAAGGCTGTCCACAATATGTCTGCAACGAATTCTCCAATTCTTTGGTCACGTGGTTCGCCGAGGTGATGACAGCTTGGAGAGATTAATTGTTTCTGGAAACGTTTCGGGGAGAAGATCAAGAGGACGATCACCAACTAGATGGTCTGACCAAATAGAGCATTCAGCTGGAAACTCATTCTGCGAAGCTCTTAGAGCAGTTGAAGATAAATACCAATGGAGAAACATTGTTAGGAATATTGGAAGAAATCACGATCCTCAGTAATGGGGAAACGACAGCAGAGAGAGAACATACTTCCAACCGGCCAACCGGTTCAACTTTCCAACCTCCGACTACTTGTCTGATATTATCTAACCATCTTATCTGCGGTCTTCCTTTTGGCAGTCTACCTTTGTAGGGTCCCAAATGTTGTATTGGGCGTTCTAATAGTCATTTCTCTTTCTATCTGTCGGTCGTATACCAAACATTGCTCGTTCTGTTGCCTTTCTGTTGTGGCTAATTTTGTACTGGTTGAATACTTCCCTTCTCAAGTACCAGGGTATTTTGAGATTTTTAAGTATCCAATTAAGTTTTCCAAATCCTGCCTCTGACAGACTGAATTGCTCTTCTAGTGATTTTCGTACTTTGGTTCTCATTCAAGTTTCAGAATTTTGACTAGCTAGATAATTTGGACTTGTTTTATCTCATTGTCATTTATATGTCTGGGGTCGTCTATGTTTGTCATTGTTTTAGTTTTTATCATATTCATTTTTAAACCGACGTATTGGGAGCTATCTGCGCATTCTTCCACCATAGTTTATAGTTAAACGAATGTGCTTACTACAATTACGACTAATAATGATGACAATGTCGTCAGCGAACCTGAGCTGGTTTAACTTATTGCCATTAACGTAGGTGTAGAACTATCAATTCAAAGAAAACATGTCATCTTTAACTCCATATTTAAAAGTATAGTGCTCTATGGATGCGATACATGGCAACTTTAAATCCATGAAACGACGGCTTCTTGCATTTGAAATGGGTTTCTGGAAAAGATCAGCTAGAAAATGAAGGCTTGACAGGATACAAAATGACCAAATCAGATATATAATGGGAGTCAAGTCAACCATCATATTGTGAAATTAAAGGAGGCAACTGATCTGGTATGGTCATGTAGAAAGAATGGACGACGCCAGGCTGCCAAAACAAATTCTAAAATGGACGCCATCGAAAAAGGAAGAGAGGAAGGACGAAATAACCCTGGCTAGGCGAAATTGAGAAGGTAATATCGGAAATAAACCTTCACCCTGGCGAATGGAACGACCGAGGAAGCTGGAAACTGGGAATAGAAAGGCAGAGAACGCTAAACAAAACCGGCATAATAATTAAAATAACGTTGGTTTAATATACTTCCGATCAATAGTTTTGACATGGACTTCTGGAACTAGATTAAAAAATATCTTTGGTGGTATTACCCTGCCTTGTCGAACTCCTCTCTTGATGGGGATGGGATTTATATTTTCGTGTAGTTCTCTATCATAGTTGCAATTTCATATATTATATTACATATTAGTTGGCACGTAACTACGATAATTGGATGTAGATATAGAACAGGGAACCAACCGCCAAATTTGGAAATATTGGTTTCTGTCGTTAAATAGATTTACACAATACCCCTGCACCCAGCTCCAGAATATAAATCTTAAATAATACCCCTAGCGCCATCTATTGACGAAAGATCTATGTTCTTGTACAGTTTCGCGAAATAGTAATTTTAGAACAAACATCCACAGTTTTTAGACTACGATTTAGTGATTTCGAAATAATCTGAAAGTTTATAAGAATGTCGCGTGGAAACAAATATGTAAATCTTTTAAAAGCCAATGCACATAACAAACAGCAGGTAAGTTTACAAATTATTACATTTTTATGTGGATTTTATAATCTCGAATATGTTACCTGGTTCCTTTTTCAATAATGAAGTTAAGTGAAATGTGGGGGTTTGGTACTTTTTATTGTTGTTTGGTTCTGTGTTGTAAAATGTCTAGTAGGAATAATATGGATTCTCTTATTGGTTCTTTGTTCAGAAATATGATATTTATGGAATCCGAAGTGATGTGCACATAGCTATGTACCTAGATGTTTCCGTATTTTCTAATATGTTTTTTGAAGTACGATTTGCACGATAATATTTCTAATCATCTTATTTTATGAACACAAATTAGGTAGTCAGACATAATTACTTTGGTGTTTTGTAATAAATCAAAATATATTTAGATACCGTTTTTTTTTATAGTCAGTTTGAAAAAAATACTGGGTACCGTATAACGAGCAAAACTTTTTTACATCCTTGCTTGCTAATGACGCTATTATAGATGATGTAGATGGTTATGATGGTGACGTTGTTTTTGAGCTTGAAACTGAAACTGAATAATGAGGCAGATTTTGTTAAAGTTCTATCAAAAATAATAATTACCATTTTTTTATTTTCTTTTGCCTATATTGATACCTGTTTGTAGCATTAAATATTGTTTTTACGTTTTGGTACAAGGAACCACATTACTTTATTGGAAAATAAATCTGTTTTATTTGGTGACTTGATATTTTCTTGTGTTCATTGAAACCCACTCGTTGTTGCTTTATAAATAGAAATATTGTATGTTTCTTTATAAAAAAAAATATTCCTATTTATACATGGAACCAAGTGACTGGTTCTTTTTAAAATTGTATAAAATATATTGAAATTTAATTTTTTTAAAAGGAGCCAAGTAGCATATTTATTTTATGAATGATATTTTTTAAACTACTTTCAGACAACCAAAGTATAAATTACCTATACTAACATTGGGCATAACCTAAAATATCTTAAAATAACCGTTGTTCAAAATAATCGATTCTAACTGACGACAATCAATTTTGGTTATTTTCTCAGTTGTTACTTGATGATGCTTGGTTCCCTGTTTTATATCTACATCCAATTGGTATTCATTTTACTTGTCTGTCAATATTCTTATAGTAAGCAGATGGCCTTATAATATGCTTTGTGGAAGCCACCGTGTTTCACCTGTTGCAATCATCATCATCAACCCGTACTCGTCCACTGCTGGACATAGGTCTCCCTCAGCTCTTTTCATCTTTCTCTGTTTTGTGCGGCTTGCATCCAGTTGCCGACAATACGCTTCAGATCGTCAGCCCATCTGGTTGGTGGTTGTCCTCTGCTACGTAGTGCTTCTTCTCGTGGCCTCCACTCGACAATACGTTTTGTCCATCGGTTGTCTGACAATCTGGCAACGTGTCCTGTCCAATTCCACTTGAGCGACGCAATTCTTTCGACGGCGTCCGTTGTTTTTGTTCTACGAACGTATTTCTTCGTTTGAGATTCGGTCCCGGGAGACACCCAACATCTGGCGCTCCATAGCCCTCTAAGTTATGCGAATCTTGTTCACTACCTTTTTTGTGAGTGTTAATGTTTCCGCTCCATAAGTGAGTACAGTCAATACACACTGGTCAAAGATTTTCCTTTTCAGGCATATGGGTAAGTCCGATTTAAAGACATAGGTCAGTTTACCAAACGCTGCCCAGGCTAATCATATGCGACGTGGGAGCTCGCACGTCTGGTTATCTCTTCCCAACCGAATTTCATGTCCCAAGTACATATAAGATACAGTCTGCTCAATATCCATTCCATCAACAACAATATTACGATTTAGCACGACATTTAATATCTTGTTGATATTAATCTTTAGTCCGACCTCTAAGGAAGCTTGATATAACTTGTTCAACATTATTATTGCATCATCCATACGATCGGCTATAAGGACGATGTTTTCTGCGAATCTCAAATGACTGAGCTTCTCTCTATTTATATTGATACCATATTCGTTCAGATCTGCCTTCTTAAAAGTGTGTTCTAAAAGGGTTGTGAACAGCTTTGGTGAGATGGTGTCTCCTTGCCGTACTCCTCGCTGCATACAGAATTTATTAGTTTGTTGATCAGAGAGTCTTATGCTAGCCGTTGCATTGTGGTAGATATATTTTATCGGGTCTAGGACGTTTCATCGCCGCCAGTTCATCGCCGCCGTTTCGATTCATCGCCAGTCAGTTAATCGCTAACTGATATATTTCCGAATTTTCGACCAATTTTCGACAGTTACATTTATTATTTATTTTTAGTATTAATTAGGAATTCTAGGAAATGCGAGATATGACCATTCCCGTTGCCATACTTAATCTTTTAATAGACTTTTAAACTTTTATAATATAAAATATAATTTAACACTACAAATTTAGTACCGTTTAGTATCAGTAGGGGAATAGGGGAAGTAGAAAACAGTAAATTAATATAATAATATTTTTTATCTATTAATTTGTCATAAGTTTTGAACTGAATTTAACGTCGTGTCGTGTCATCTCCCATAATACAAGATCAACTAACTAACTGGCGATGAAACGGCCGGCGATGAAACGGCCGGCGATGAAACGGCCGGCGATGAAACGGCCGGCGATTAAATGGACTGGCGATGAACCGGCGGCATCGAAACGGCGGCGATGAACCGGCGGCGATGAAACGTCCGATTCCGATTTTATCATGTTAGTGTAGCAAGGGTCTATTCGGCATTCTGTCAATGCTTTTAACATTCTCTGTTGGTTTATAGTATCGAACGCTTTCTCGTAGTCCACGAATATCAGTGCCAATGGTTTGATGTATTCCGCCGACTTCTCTATCAAGCTTTTTATTACCAGTAAGTGGTCGTTAGTGCTATATCTGGATCTAAACCCAGCTTGTTCTCTAGGCTGATAGAAGTCTAACTTAGTCTCCAGTCTTTTTTTGATAATCTTTGTGAAAACTTTATATATGTGTGATAGCAGACTGATAAGACGGTAGTTTTTTAGATCTGTTATGTCACCTTTCTTGTGCAATAAAAAAATGACTGCATTGTTCCATTGGAAAGGGGTTTTTCCTTGGTAAATGCATTCGGTGAAAAGTTTGGCCAAAACCTGGATAATTTATTGGTTGCAATATCCAATAAAAAATCCACCAGAAACAAACCAACCAGAAATTTCTTCTTTTTCTTCTTCTTCTTCTGGTTCCTATTCGTTTCGGATGTTAGAGATCATATTGGCAATCATAATCTTGCTCGCTGCGGCTTGAACTAGCTCCGTTGAGGTTTTCTTAAAACATGTTCTCAAATTCCGCAGCCATGATATCCTCCTTCTACCGGGTCCTCCCTTACCTTTGACTTTAGCTTGTAATATGGACTGCAGCAGGGAGTAACAATGCTGATTTCTCATAACGTGTCCCAGGTACTGCAATTTTATGCGTTTGATGCTATACAAAATATCTGGTTCCTTCTTCATTCTTCTTAGAACTTCCTTGTTCGTGATGCTTGCTGTCCATGATATTCTCAGCATTCTTCTATAAAGCCACATCTCAAATGCTTTAAGTGTCCTAATAGTGGTGTCTGTAAGCGTCCATGCCTCCGCTCCGTACAATAATACAGAGAAAACATAACTTTGGTAAAGACCGTTCTTGCCTTTCCTATGCGACACTTTATTTCCTGTACATTGCTCCACTGCTCGTATACAGGGTGTTTCATTAATAATTGTCCATATAGTAACTGGAGAAACCTTAGCACAAAATACGAAGATTTAACCTAAAACACTTAAATAAAATGTGGTTCCTTACTGACTTACAGGGTGTTTTATCTAAAAATTTAAAAATTATTTTTGCCCACATTTTAAAACTATTCGACGTATCTTTTTCATGCTTGACAGAAAATGCGACTACTATACACCCTACTAAATTATGATAAACAAACGTTTCTAGCTACTACCAGAGGCGTACGGCAGGGGATAGTAAATGGTTGACCCTTCTCAAATTCTACGCCACTGGAGGAATTACTATTTTAATACCATTTATAGATTCTCCAATACTTTCTACGTAAATACTATGCCACTCATTGGTAACGGTAAAGGGTAAAGTCATTAGTTTTCGAGATATTTGAAGTTAAATATAAAACGGCACAGTTATTTTGATTAATTTATGGTATGATTCATATGATTAAAATTTAAAAATTACTTATAACCAGTACTTTAAAACTATTTGGCGTATCCTTATCATACTTGGCAGAAAGTGTAGGTACAGTACACCGTACTAAAATAAGATAAATAAACGTTTCTAGCTACTACCAAAGGCGTACGGCAGGGGATACTGACAGGTTGACCCTTCCCAAATTCTACGCCACTGACGAAATTGCTATTTTAGTGTATTTTTTTTTTATTTTTCAATACTTTTTATGTAAATAATATACTCTTCATTCGTAACGATAAAATGATTATTTTTCAAGATATTTGAAATTAAAAATGAAGCGACACAATACATTAATCGAAATAACCGTGTCGTTACATTTTTAACTTCAAAGATCTCGAAAACTAGTGACTTTATCGTTACAAATAAAGAGTATATTATTTTTGTAGAAAGTATTGGAGAATCGAAAAATTGAACTAAAATAGCAATTCCGCCAGTGGCGTAGAATTTGTAAAGGGTCAACCATTCACTTTTCCCCGTCGAACGCCTCTGGTAGTAGATAGAAACGTCTGTTTAACATAATTTAGTAGTTTGCACTGTACCTATACTTCATGCCAAGTATGAAAACGATACGTCGAATAGTTTTAAAATGCTGAGCAAAACTAATTTTTAAATTTTTAGATAAAACTCAGTAAGGAACCACATTTTATTTAAGTGTTTTAGGTTAAATCTTCGTATTTTGTGCTAAGGTTTTTCCAGTTACTATATGGACAATTATTAATGAAACACCCTGTATAATAGTTCCCAGGTAAGAATACTGTTTTACGCGCTCTATCTGCGTTATATTAATATATAGATGAGCCCCGTTTCTACGAGAAATTTCTACCCAATTAAAAAAAAGGATCGGTTAGCCTCCTTTATTTAGCCATATGATGTATCCATTTGGCAATGTTTTTCTAATTAAGCGGCTAAGATAACTTTTCCAGGAATGCTTAAATAACCACGACATACCTGAAGAATGGAAAGAGTCACATCTGAGCACTATCCACAAAAAGGGAGGTAAATCAAAACCTGAAAACTATAGGGGAATTGCAGTCACTAGTAGCATCAGCAGAATATATGGGAAACTTATTAAAAATCGAATAGAAGAAGAATACCAAGATATGGAAGCCGAAGAACAGGCTGGTTTTCGCGCAGGTCGATCTACAATAGATCATGTTTTCTCCATTACTCAGAAAATTGAAAAGAAAGTTGCTCGTGACCAAGAAGTCCATCTGATGTTTGTAGACCTTAGAAAAGCAGATGATAGTGTCCCGCTGATTAAATTATGGGAAGCACTGGAGAAAACAAATGTAAATATAGAATTAATTGAAGCCGTAAAAACGTTGTGCTACCAATAAACAACAAGAATTAAAACGGGAAATCCCATAACACCTGGATTCTTAGTAAATAAAGGACTAAGGCAAGGATGCTATATCTCACCAACACTATTCAAAATATACCTCGAAGCAGCACACAACAAATGGAAGAAAAAATGTACGAATATGGGTATACCACTAACGGACTCAATTTTGTACACGCTGTGCTTTGCGGATGACCAAGTGATCATCGCACAGGACTCTGAAGATCTTAGTTACATGATGCGAAAACTATTACAAGAGTTTACAGAGTGGGGTTTAGAAGTGAATATGGAGAAAACTGAATACATGAGTATCGGAGGAGACCAACAAAGCCTCCGAGTAGAGGAAAATAAATAAAATTATGTGAAGACTAAAAATACCTAGGAGTAAAGATCACTCAAGACGGAATATTAGATGTATCTATTAAGGAACGAAATATACAGGAAAGGAAAGGCATATCCTTACTGAACAGCGTAATGTGTGGATAAAAATATCTCTAAGGAAAATAAGAGAAGAATTTATAACACCATAACAAAAAGCATCACAACATATGGATGTGAAGTTTGGCCCCTAAAAGACAGAACAGAGAAAATGCTTAGAGCAACAGAAATGGACTTCTGGCGCCGTTCGGCGGGAATATCTAGACGCGACAGGATAACAAACGACATAGTCTGAGGGATTATGGGGGTTACACATACTATTGCTGACATTAGGACGAAACAACTCAGCTGGTACGGACACGTAAGGAGAATGCCGGAGAATAGAACACCAAGACATATCCTCGAATGGCAACCAAGAGGAAGGAGCAGACCAGGAAGGCCCAGAAGAAGTTGGAGAGAAGAAGTTGATAGAGAAATCAGGGACAGATAACTAGAGGACTAATAACAGAACTAGATGGAGATTGGAAATCGGAAGACGTCGAAGAACGTTGTGAACCGATATTATATATTATATGTATTCCTTTGGGTTTGGTCTAAAAATATCTGCACAGAAACACAGAAGAATTTATAAAAAAAAATTTATTTGAAAGTGTACTTTTTCTATCTAGATTTCTGAAATGATTTGGAAACATTACACAAAACGTAAAATAATTATGGTTAAAGTTAATAAAGATAATATTTGTAAATAATGCTGATGCAATAAAAAATAAAGTAAGCGTTTCACAATGGAATGCTGAACAAAATTCAGAAAATAAACTGACTTTAGTTAAATGTTTAGATGAAAATATAATTGACATTGCTTTAATTTTCGAGACGTCGTTTAATCTTTGTAAACAGTATAACTTGAAAGATTATTAAATTAGTGATGATGGTTATGTAGGCGTAGCATTCCTTGTCAGAAATTTATTTCAGTTTTAGAAGATTTCAATTAGAAAATAATTTAATAACAATATTTTGATGTTAGGAATAAAAATGCTAAATAATATTGAAATAAAGCTTACCCCCGGAGGCGATGAAATAGTGTCAGGTGCCTTGAAAGTGTCTGGAAAGTGGTTATGGCAGGCCTTGCCAAACTATTCACTAGATGTTTGCAGAAAGCAGTAACACCAACTCAGTGGCACAACATAGAACTATCGATGCTTATACCTCAGAAACTACAGGCCCACAAGTCTTCTTTCCCATATTTTTAAACTATATTTCAAAAATAATTATTACGAAGCGATTAGAAAATAAATTGGAATTTTATCAGTCCATGATCAGATTTTTTTCAACACTGTGTTGAAAAGTTCTGGGTTCTTGCCTATTCTGTGCAGCATTTATTCGTTTGATGTATGCGATATTCATAAAATGTTTAGGATTTGTCGGTAGATCCACATATCAAAAGCCTGGAATTTACTTACATATGATATTTTAAGTGTAAATGCCTCAACGGCACAGAGAAGATTCGACCAGACGTTTCATACAATGTTTGATCCTGCCCAGAATATTTTGATAAACGTAGTCGAATTTCGAGTTTTATTCGAGAATCACATAGCAACCATTTGATTTTCACGAAAGATTTTCTGGCTTGTTCTATTCTCGATCTTATTACTGTATATGACCTGTCCTATACATTTGTAAAAATGTCTTAAAAGGATGAATAAATATTTCTATTTCTATTCTATTTCTAGATCAGGAGTTAGGATGCTATCGATCCAACTTCCCAGATACTTGAATTTATTGACCTTTTCTAAAATCTGCCCGTTTATTGTGCAACGTTAAGCCTCATGTTTCTTTTCATACCAATGCTCATAAATCGAGTTGGTACTGTCTATGAGTCGTTGTATGTAGACTCAAGTCGGAATGCGCTATCAACACCGTATCATCGGAATATCTGATGCTGTTGATATTTACACCATTCACCTTGACTCCAACATTGGATTCCTCCAGTGTAACTTTAAATAGAAACTCGGAGTAAAGAGTAAATAGCAGGGCTGACAGAACATATCCTTGTTTAACTCGTCTCCTAATTTTTACTCCTGCGGACGTGGAACCTTCGATCCTAACTCTGGCGTTTTGGTTCCATTACAAGGCTACGTGACGTTTTAGCAGTTTGATGTCATTCCCATCTAAACCTAATTCGTTCCAACGTTCTAATATTTAATTGTGTCAAGCATATAAATATATATGTTTGTTGGTTGTAGCAATTTTGGTCCAGAAATAGTAAACTGACCAGGGTTTCTCTCGTTCCCTTGCCGGCTCTGAATCCAAACTCGGATCATTGTTTCACACTTTTTATAGATTCGGTATGTACGACTTTTAGTAGGACTTTTACTGCATGACCCATAAGGTTTATCAGACGGAAATGGTTGCAGTCTTGTGGGTTTTTCTTTTTCGGAAGTGGAATGAATATTAATTCCAGCCATTCTTGGTGCATTTCTACTTTATCATAAATGTGATTGAAACCCTATCTTTAATCCTGACCACCCGGAGGCAGCGTAGTGGTCGATGCGATGTCGTGTATTGTCCGTCTCCAAAAATCTCTGTCTCTGGTCATTTCTTTTAACTCATGCATAGGTATTTTGCATATTCCTGTAATTTATCGATACACCTTGTTGGGGATCATCCTCGTGATCTTCGACCTTCACCTTTCCTTGTATAATGAATCTTTCCATGTTTTCTATGTTTGTTCTAATAACATGTCCAAAGTATTTTAATTGTTGGAGATAGACTTTACTGGAGAGTCGTTGGCTAACTTCTAGCTCTCTTAAAATTGACTTATTTGTCCTATGGTCATTCCAAGAAATTCGTAGCATTCGTCTGCATTAGTCAGTTGAAGACGAGTCAATTCAAACGGTCAGATCATATCCAGGGGCGAAATGGGGATCCGATTATATTCTCCTCATAGTAAACTAAAGCATGAATTTAAAGTGACCAACAAAAGAAAAGAGACAAAGAGGATAGAACTTAGAAAGGAAGACGACTTTCTCCAGGAATTATATAAAATAATTCCCTCTATTCGTAACGGAACCTTACAAGAAATATGTAATATAATGAAATAATACTGTTAAACCTTGCCTTGTATTATGAGTTTTTTCATGTTTTCTGTTATTTTTTTCCATGTTCATAACCAATGTCCAAAGTATTTTAATTGTTAGAGATGGACTTTACTGGAGAGTCTTTGGCTAACTTTTAGCTCTCTTAAAATTGAATTATTTGTCCTATGGTCGGTCCAAGGAATTCGTAGCAATGGTCTCCAACACAACATTTCAGTGGCGTCTATCTTTCTTTTTTCTGATTTTTACAGGGTCCAAGATTCAAATCCGTAGGTCAGTATTGGTAATATAAAGCAGTTAATTAACCTCATCTTTAATGCTCTTGAAATTTGACAGTCCTTCCAAATTGTGGTTTTTTTTTGCCGTGGCAACTATTGCTAGATCACATCTACGTTTTATTTCTTCCTGTAGTGACCAACTTCGTTAATTGTGGTTATGTGCGAATGATTGTTATGTAGTCTATCCACTATCATGATCTTTGTCTTTGGTATGTTTAATTACACACCAAGTATTTGAGTTTTGTTTTCAACTAGTCATATAAGATCAATTCGCTCTGCTTAACTATTTACAAGAAGGGCTGTGTCATCTGCGAAACGTAGGTTGTTTATTTTATGACCATTTATTGAGATGCTTTTTCCCATCCTCCCAATGCTCTTCTCATAATTGAATAAAAGGACAAACATTTCAATGTTTTCTTCCTTGATTAATTTTAGTGTTGCTGGGCATATTCCATCTGGATATGGCTCTTAATTATTTTGGGTTGATTATTGGCAATAATAATTTGAGTTTTCATGCTGGTTCTTCGTTGTTGTTGTCCAGTCCTCTTGGTTCTTCTCGTATGCCGTTTAAAAGAATTTTGATATAGCTTTCCCATTCTTGTTAAAGAATGTAAAGTTTGTAAGTGTACGTATGTAAAGTTGTTATTTTGTTAGCCGATGTGAACTATTTTACCTTTTAAGTTAAAAAAATTATGCCTTTGTTGCAGTTCTTCTATTTCGACGCATTTTACTTCCAGCCAATTCTCTTTTGCCTTGGTTATTATTGTTTTTTACTCACTTCAGGTGGTGTTAATTATAGTTTACCCTGTATTATGTAGTCTTAATATTTGAATTTTTTTTTTAATTTTCGTAATCAAGAATGATTATTTAACAGAGAATATAAATATTATATTATTATATTAAACCGTACATTGATTATCAAGTCTTGTTTTTAAATTTAGAAACGACCATCAAACGTAATTTCCTCTGCAGTAATGAAACAGACATGAAAAAGAGAAAAGTCAAAAAAGCAGCCATCATCCTATTTGACGAAGACAAATGTATAGCAAACCCATCAGCAGAACGCAGTGGGCTTTGGTTGCGAATACTAAAAGACGAACTCAAAAACTAGAACATAAAAAAATAGCGGAATAAAGAAAGCTAAAGAACAAATTGAAAATCTCGTACACAATACATATGCAACACACAAGACAACCAGGAACAAAATTACAAATTTTTTTTTTTTAAATCACAGTTTATGATACAGATTGCACATACAAATTAACATAAAATAACATAAACAAAGAATTGTATACTCCTAGGACAATATCATCATTTTCAAACAATTTTTCCAACAACAAATTGTTATAGTCCATAAGATCGAACCCAAAATTTGATTGTTTAAAAAGAAATAACTGCTACATAACTTAAAAAAAATCAGAATAAACTAGCACAGACCAACTAGCTAATTGAAATGGCAAGTACCTAGTTTTTTCGAGCAGGGAAGCATGTTGCTCTTTAGGCACATACATAATTTAATCTTTTAACATCGACTAGTAGTCACAATATTTTATTAAAATTTATAATGTAAGCCATATATTATGAAGTTACGAACTTCATTGGTGTGCTAGTTACAACTACTTTGGGAATGCACTAAAGATGTTCTGATCAGAACGAAAACGTTTTGCAATCCATGTGGATGACTTTTAGATAGTTTTTAAATAAACGATTTTATACCAAAATACAATTTGAAGTTTTTACTTCTGTATAGGTTTTTTTAAACTATGGTATACAGCCAACTATTGGGATTTTTCCATTGATTTTATTTGTCAAAATATTAGTTAACCTTCCGATGACCAACCTTTTTTTGTTACGCGGATGACCAACGGGGGTAAAAAATGACCCCATGCCAAAAATGACAATTGACAAAAAAATGAAGTTGTTTTAAGAAATCTAATATTGTATTCGTAATTTTAATGTTACTATTGTATCAATAAATTATAAATAAACATTAGTAAAAAAGATATTTTTAATTACAACTGAACAAAAACAGGAAGCATCATTCTGAACTTAGAACTAAAGAAATTTTAAAATATACACTAATTCCGTCGCCACAGGTTTAACAAACAATTTTTTTCAATATTGAAAGGTTTCTTACATACAATTCCACATAATAGACGGAATTTACATAATTTCATTACTATATATGGAATTTACTTAATATAAAATTGGAATATGGAAGGCCAAGGGAGTTCGTCTTTGACCCCAAATTCAGAAAATATTTTTTTTTTTCGTAAAATATTGGGAATTTTTTTTATTACAAAAGATGAGAATATCTAGAACGATATTAAAGCCAAATAAAAAATATTGAGTTTAAAATTGAAAACATTTCTGAATTTATTAAATAAAAACATGCATTGGGGTCAAAATTTATCCCCTTGGTCATCCGAAGGTTAATTAAAAATATGTAATTTTCATTACACCAATACTTTCAGCTAAATCCCATATAAACATTGTACTTACATTAGAAATATTTTGAATTTTATTTAACAATAAAACACCGAAAACTTTTGTTTTCAATATTTGAACAAAATGTACTATAAATTAATTTACTGAGCAGAAGGTACTGGGTTTTTTCTATGGTAGTGTGAAGACTAGTTTCGTAGCTTTCTTATGCAGTTTTTGCTTTAAAATTTTGTGAACTGTGTGTTCGTTGTAACCATTGCTTTCTGCTGTTTGTTTAATGATGTTCAATTCTATCTCGAAATTGTTATTTGAAATGGAAATTTCTGTCAATATGTGTAACTGCTCTATAACATATACAGGCAAGATAAAAAAGAATGTGTGTGTACTTTGTACGCACGTAAGAAGTTATACTTCTATTATATGATCTTAACGAAATAAAATACTTTAAACAGTTTATTTTTATTTTATTTAAATATTGAACAAATTTTAATACTTATCACTGTTCAGAAATCCAAAAATTAAAACAAAATTAAAAAAAATACAGCAATTGTCCGCATTTGAACCCGGGATCTCTCGATCTCTAGTCAAATGCTCTACCAATGACCCACGAAGACATTGTTTTTACGGTTTCTTGGACATTATGACAAATCCCGGTAACAAATAGATGAAGTGAAGTACAATTATAAAAAAATTGTTTTAATAATACGTATTATTTTACTCCCGAGGAAGACAAATCCAAAGACACACAAATTATAATTTCCACATACTTTTTGAACTGATACATACATAACTTAAATCGTTTAGCAACGAACACCATACTGTATGTGTGCGCATGCGCGCTGAATAACAAAAGTTCACTCCCAATCGCGCCTAAAGAAGTATAACTTGAAAAATATCAACAAAAGTAGCCAAACACATAAAAAAGAAAGGAATAGCTCCAGCTTTCAGAACTAATAACAACTTGCAATACGTTAAGAACAATAATAGCCAAAAACAGCAATTACAGAGTAGTGCAGGGCTTCCCAAACTGTGCGTCGCGACGCCCTGGGGCGTCGCGGCGTTGTCCCCGGGGGCCTCGCATGTCAGCAAGGACTTTTAAAACAGAAAATATATTTATTTGGTTCTAAATGAGTATAAAATATATTATGTATTAATAAATAAATCAAATAAAAAATATAATATCAAGTCGATAGACCCTTGAATTATCCGAAATTATTTAAAAAATTGTTCAATCCAAAAATTATCCGATGGTCTACGAAATTATCCGAATATCAAAAACTTTGTAAAGAAATGGAGACCGAGCACACTTATCTTAATTTGTTGTTGCAACTCTCGTTGGATGTCCAAAGGCAACGTATTCGCACGTGTATACGAATTAATAAATGAATTTTACACGTAGCTATCTACATACAGAATCAAATAATGATGCGCAAAACTTTATTAATTCATAGATTATAATAAAATTAGCATACCTCTGTGACATATTAAACAAATTAAATGATCTTAATAAGTCTTTGCAGGGAAACAATACTCATATCCTGCAATTGGCAGATCAAATTACTGGGTTTCAAAACAAGTTGCTCTTATGGAAGAGAAAATTAGAAAATCAAGAAATTAGACTGTTTTCCTGCTTTGCAAGATATTCTACAAGAAAAATCGATAGAAATCCTCTATACCTCTTTAAAAAATATGTTTACACCGTACATGTTATCATTGAGCGAACGATTTGAGAAATATTTTCCCGAAGATCTGGAGCAATATGACTGGGTCAGAAACTCTTTCCAGTCATCTACACCATCGACACTTACAACAGAGGAAGAAGAAGAACTGACAGAATTGTCCTGTGATTCCAGCCTAAAGCTTCAATACGACAAGGACAAACGGTTTGAGTTTTGGAGCTCAGCTTCTCATAAATATCATGCCATCACCACTGTGCATTAAAGATTTATTATCAGTTGCGACTTCGTAATTATGCGAAATAGGCTTTTCTGCAGTTGCAGTACCTAATTAAAAACAAGTACAGGTCAAACATAAACTTAGAAAAAGAAAGGAGAGTGGCAATTTCCAAACTGAAGCCCCGGTTTCATAAGATGTGCTCAAAAAAGCAAACACATCCCTCACACTAACCAGGCAGTTAAATAAATAAATATCACTTTTTATTTTTGTGTCTAGGTTTTGATTTCGTTCTTAGTTTCTAATAAAAATGATAAAAAATGTTTAAATTGTGTAATTGTTATAACTATAACCTGTTACTAATCTAGTACTAAAATTGGTAAGTAATATTGGGGGTTGAGTTGAGGGGCGTCCCAAAAAAATAACAAAGTCCCAAGGGCGTCACAGTACGAAAAAGTTTGGGAAACCTTGGAGTAGTGTATACAAACTGACATGTGGGGACTGTCCGAAAACCTACATCGGTCAAACTGGCAAAATATTTGACAAACTCATAGCAGAACACAAAAGAGCTTTTCGATAGTATATGCGCATTTAGGTGCGCATTCTTTTAATGAACAGTATCACATTTTTCGTGCTCAAAATAAAGGCCTTAAGCCATCTTTATTAGAATCTGTGGAAATTTATAAATAAAAAATACAGATATAATTCTAAATGACCAACTTGAGACAAACAGTTCTCTACCCCTTAAACAATTCAATTAGGGACTTTAAAGTGTAGACGCATAGTAAAAACACATCACTTGAGATCTTGAGAAAGGCACACTGCCGAAACAGCTGTAGTGACATTACCTTTTAATATATCTTTTGAAATGTTGAAAACAAAATTTTCAGTGTTTTATTGTTAGATAAAATGAATTTTCATCAATTAACGTTCGAATCCATCACTTATTTTGAATTTTCACGGTTGATTTTAATATGTTAAACTCTAGATTCATTGTATAATTATGAGTTTGGTTTTAATTAAGAAACGACCTTCCTAGATGTCAGGCGTAATTTCCTCTGCAGTACATTTAAGTGTATATTCAGTTGTCACGTTCGACCGGCCGTGATTGAAAGCCCCGCAAATTCGTCCAACGACGATGTCAACTCCGGGAATTGTCATATGTCACTTTAGTCACAACCAGAGTTATACATTTGATAAATTAATCTTCGGCCCATTGCTCTTGTCTGCGCCATTTTGATTCATAAAAGGACCTTAAAGGACTTGGAATGCGTGTAAGGCGACGTATATGAATAAGTTTAATGATGTGTGGAAGTGGAAAAACTGGAAGGAATAGGTTCGGTTTGACGTTGAAATGGATATTACTTATCGTAAAAATACAGCGAAAAAGGTCTTTAGGGATTTATATAATGGCAACGTTGTAGTTAAATCTCCACTACTGGTATAATGCCACAAATAATGTCCGCAAATAATGCCACAAATAAAATATTTTGTAAATTACATTAAGAAAATAAGAGGTGTTGTTTTGTATCTTGTTTCGTTTTTTTATTACATTTTTGTAATGGTAGGGGAGCCCAAGCGGGGATTTTTGCAGTTACACGAGCGCGTCAGATTATTACATGGGGAGAAACCTTGTACCCTGAAAATGTACTTCTACCATATATTGGCTCTTAATGCAGGGGAATTCGTTAAGGGGGGGGGGGGCGAAAAAAAATATATCCTTAGAAAAACTCGAAATCGTCAGATTAAGATATGGCTGTTTAAGCTTGCTCATACTTGCTCAATATTTTTCAAAAATCTATCGAATGATACCAAACACTACTTACCACGGAGAGGGGTGGGAGGTAAATTTAAAATTTTAAATACGAATCCCGCGATATTTCGCGAAATGAACATCACATCAAAAAAACTGAAAAACACACTTATTCAATATTTTTGAAAAATCTATCGAACGGCACCAAACACGACCCCCACGGAGATGGGGTGGGGGGTTACTTTAAAATCTTAAATTAGATCCCCCATTTTTTATTACAGATTTGGATTCCTTACCTAAAAATAAGTAACTTTTATTCGAGACATTTTTTCAAATAATGGATAGATGGCGCTGTAATCTAAAAAAGATTTTTGTAAATGGAAAATTAAATTAAAAATGGAATGTCCCACTAGAATGGAAAACTTTATTTAACTTTTTTTCGTTTTAGGACCTACTCTTCACAACTCAATAAGTCCCCATAACGCTCAAGTGACTGTACATTTAGCATACTTTGCTCCCCTACTATAAACTCAATAGTGAATAAAACACCCCCGTTATTCAAATTCATTTTATATATTGCGTCTTTGCGTCAAAGTGAGGAAAACATTGTAAATTATTTCTCTTATATTAATGTCGGCTTTATATTAGTCTTCCTGTCAGCTTCCATCGTAACATTTTCTTTGTTGCTTTTATATCTTTTTCTCTCTGGACATGTCCCCGACATGACAGTCTTTGACTTTCTACAAATCATGCGATATCGTTCTCTTTATTCAATTCTCAATCTCGCAGTTTGTTTTGATAGTTATGTGCCATCCTTTACTTGCTCTGGATCATCTACTTTCATCATTATCGCTCTCCCGAATGTTTTGAGTTGCTCTTTATCTTTTCTTGTCAGTAACCAGGTCTCACAGTCATAGATTCCTACAAATCTAAATTATCTCTCCAATTCCATCCCTCCTTGTGGAATATTGGGCACTTATGCGTTTCTGGGCCAAAAGTGTAAGATGGCTGACTGGCTGAGTCTGTGCATTTTTTTTTCTTGTTTATTCTCTCTAACTATTTATCCCCTCCCTCTCTCTCTAGTGGTAGTTCTTTTCCAGAGTTGTTGTCAGGTCCTTTTTTTTTGTCCTCTGTTTGGTACTCAAGTGATTGTCTAGCTATGTTGCAATACATTTCCTTTTTTAATTGACTCCAGTAGATGTGTAAGTTTGTTTTATTATTAGATGCGTAGATTTTCTTATTTTACTAATGCCATACTCTGTATTAGAGTACTTCTTCTTCTTAACGTGCCCTATCGAGTCCCGTTGACGTTGGCGATTAACATGGCGAAACTGTCTCTGTCTCGAGCTATTCTAAATAGGTGTTCTGCTTTCTTTATTCCTGTCCACTCCCGGATATTCTTCAACCAAGAGGCCTGCTTTCTACCAATTCCTCTGCGTCCTTCGATTTTACCCATCATAATAAGTTGAAGAATATTATACCGGTCTCCCCTTACTACGTGTCCAAAATAGGCCATCTTTCTATATTTGATATTATCAAGCAGCTCGCGGGTAGCATTTGCTCTCTTAAGGACTGCCACATTTGTCAGCATAGCCGTCCATGGTTTTTTCAGTGTACGTCTGTGCAGCCACATTTCAAAGGCCTCCAAACGGTTAATGGTGGATATTTTTAATGTCCATGCTTCGACACCATACAAGAGGACTGACCAAATGTAGCATTTAATCATGCGCTTTCGAAGTTGAAGTTGCAAGGTATCATTACAGAAGAATGACCTCATTTTTAAAAATGTCGTGCGGGCTATCTCGATTCTACATTTTATCTCTTTATCTGGATCTATTTGTTCAGTAATATGGCAACCAAGATATTTAAAACTGGGTACTCTTTGAATTATATGACTATCAACATATAACCGTGAATCTTGATGGGCCAAACGACTAAATACCATGTATTTTGTTTTTGAACAGTTTATATTTAGGCCAAACTCTCTTCCCACTGTGTCAATGGCATTTAAAAGGTGTTGTAATCCATTTTTATTATCACTTAAAATAACTGTATCGTCTGCATGTCTGATTGTATTTATCAGAATTCCATTAACTTTCACACCCCATTCCAAATTATGCAGCGCTTCCTTAAATATTCTATCTGAATATAAATTGAATAACAGCGGGGACAGTATACAACCCTGTCTGACACCTCTTTGTATTTTGCATATTTCTGTTGATTTTCGATTTATGCAAGCTGTCGCTGTTTGACGCCAGTATAATTTTTCTATGATTCGTACACCTTGACTATCAACTCCTTTATCCTTTAATATTTTAATTAATTTGTGATGTTGTACTCGATCAAAGGCCTTCTCATAGTCAATAAATACAGCAAAGACATCTTTCCTTTGATCTCGGCATTTCTGCAATAACACATTTAGTGCAAAGAGTGCATCCCGGGTTCCCAGTCCATTTCTGAAGCCAAATTGTGTTTCATCCTGGTCTTCTTCCCATTTATCTCTGATTCTACTGTGAATGATACGTAGAAAGATTTTCAAAGTGTGGCTCATAAGGCTTATCATTCTATAATCGCTACAGTTTTTTGTACGTTGTTTTTTTGGTAGGGTTATGAATTCGGACTTTAACCAATCTTCAGGGATATCACCAGTCGAATAAACATCATTGAAAAGTTTGACTAGTATTCCAATGTTTTCCTCATTTATGAGATTTAACATTTCTGTAGGTATGTTGTCGGGACCAACGGCTTTCTTGTTTTTTGCCAATTTTATAGCATGTAGTATTTCTGATTTCAGTATTTCTGGTCCCTCACCTTCATCTAAAGTATCCAGTTCTTCGGGTCTATCATCATTATACAGTTCATTTATATAATTATACCAGGTAGTTCGAATTTCGTGTTCGTCTATTATCATTTTTCCCGACGAATCGGTTATAGTATGTGGAGTTTTCTTATGATAAAGACCAGCTACTTCTCTAACCTTTTTAAACATATTAAACGTATCATGTTTTTCATTCAACTTTTCTAATTCCTTGCATTTATCCTCCATCCATTTTTCTTTAGCTACCTTTATCTTTTGTTTAATTAGTTTTTGTTTTTCTTTGTATTCTGTTTTGTTATCTTTCAGTTTTCTTCTCTGCTCCATCAATTCCAGGATTTCATCAATCATCCTATGTTGTTTTTTGTGCCTCTGCATCGTTGTTGTATATTTTTCCATTACTTTCCAGGTGAGATCTTTAAACGTGTTCCATATTTCTGTATTGTTTTCATTTGTTGAATTCTTTAGCTGATTTTTCAGGTCATTTTCTATTAGCGTTTTGTTGGATGCTGATATATGTAATTTTGGTGTTTTGGGGCTTTCTTCGACTTTTTTGAGCTTCACTTGGATGTCAGCTATTAGAGGATTATGGTCTGAACCGATATCTGCACCAGGATATGTCGTTGATCTCTTGATACCATTCTTAAATCTCTTGTTTACTAGAATATAATCTATCTGATTTCTAATTATATGAAGTGAGTTATCTCCTGGTCCCTTCCATGTATATAATCTTCTTTTGTGTAATTTGAACCATGTATTTGCGATTATCATGTCATGTTCTTGACAGAACTGGTATAATCTATCGCCTCTTTCATTGCTCTCCCCTAGTCCATATTCACCTATCAGGTCAGATCTTCGTCCTTGACCAATTTTCGCGTTAAAATCTCCAATAATATATGTGATTTCGTTCCTTTTTAGATCGTTAAGTGTCTGTTTTAATTGACTATAGAATGATTCAACATCATTGTCATATTTCTTTTCTGAAGTAGGGGCATATATCTGGATAACATTGACATTAAATGGTTTACTATTTAATTGGAGTATCGCTAGTCTGTCGTTCACAGGTACAAAATTTTTAACATATTTCTTGAATTTAGATGTTATAAATATGCCAACTCCATTCCTATGATGTACGTCATCTTCTACACTTCCAGAATAGTATAGTGTGCCTTCATCTTGTTCACATGTTCCCGCTCCAGGCCAGCGGAGCTCACTGATGCCCATTATATCAATTTTTAAGCGTTTAACCTCTTGAACTAAGTTACCGAGCTTGCCTGCTGCATAGAGGCTTTTAACATTCCATGAGCCTAATCTGATTGTACTGCTAGACATTTTTAAAGTGGTCGTACTTTTTAAATTGTAGGGGTTTCGTGTGGTGACAACCGGGAAGGCCCTACAGTCTGGTGCGCACCCTTCCCTGCCGGATCTTGGTTTCCGAGATCCATGATCAGTAATACTCTGATTATGTTTGGATTGCGCCATGTTAACTTTACTCGGAAGAATATTAGAGTACACAGACTCGTTTCATACAGGTTCTCTGAACTGTAAATTGGAATATTTTCCTAAAGGTGCATTTTGGTATTGTGATACCTGGGTTAAACAGAGAACTTGAATCGAGTCGAAATTCATTTTACTTATTCCCCGTTAGAGGGCATTCTAACCATACTGGATATAAATAGTTTTTAATTTATATCGAGAAACTACGACGGTCGTGTTGGTGTAAATTTGTCTTCGTCAGAGCCTCCTTGACAACAGGTAGACCTAGAGATAGTACTATCGGGGGATAAAAGGAGACAGATTTAAATCAAAACGAAACCGTATATTTTCTTATTTTGTTTAATTATTGTTCATAGTTTTGCATTAGTTATTCTGTTACGCCAGTTTATTCTCAGGATATTTCTTAAAGATGCGCAGTGTTTAATTGTAGTTTTGTCCTTTATAGTTGTAGTTGTATTTTCCATTTATCTGTTCCGTAAAGTAGTATACTTTTAAAATTTAATAAAAAATTTTGGTCTTGGTAAAAGGTATATTATTTTAAAAAGCCCTATAGGGCTACAAACATCGAACAGAACGTTTTCGCTCTAAAAAGAGCATCATCAGTGTTGCAAGAACATGGTGAGCCAACCAAAAAATACGAAGGTCAAAGCCTTTCAAAAATGGACTAAAAGTCACATCAAAATGCTAACATAGCAAATTCCAAAGGATGGATATAATCCCTAAGGATATGGCCCTAGGATAACATATGACTCCCACACGTTGTAAGTGGGTCAAAGGTAACAAATTAGGTCATTATGTTACAAGAGTTGCCTGTCAGCTCTTGTAACATAATGACCTAATTTGTTACCTTTGACCCACTTACAACGTGTGGGAGTCATATGTTATCCTAGGGCCATATCCTTAGGGATTATATCCATCCTTTGGAATTTGCTATGTTAGCATTTTGATGTGACTTTTAGTCCATTTTTGAAAGGCTTTGACCTTCGTATTTTTTGGTTGGCTCACCATGTTCTTGCAACACTGATGATGCTCTTTTTAGAGCGAAAACGTTCTGTTCGATGTTTGTAGCCCTATAGGGCTTTTTAAAATAATATACCTTTTACCAAGACCAAAATTTTTTATTAAATTTTACTTGTAATTAATGGTATACAGCCAGCTACAGGAAATTCTTCCTAGTGGATTTTTAGTATACTTTTGATGCAACAACATTCTCATTTTTGTTGTTTCTGATATTTCGTTTGTTTACCAAATTTTAATTGTCATTAGTCGGTAAACCTAATCGATGACATCAATATTTTATTAGTATAGAGCGTGTTTCAAAAAGGTATGTCATAAATTAAATCACGCATTCCGGGGACAAAGATAAATTGATTGAATCCAACTTACTTTAGTACAAAAGTGTACACAAAAAAAATTACAGCCCTTTGACGTTACAAAATGAAAACCGATTTTTTTTTTATATATCGAAATTTCTTAGAGATTTTTCATTGAAAATGGACATTCGGAAAATGGACAAGGCGTTCTTCTGTTTAATTATTATTATCTTTATATACAATGTGACTGTTAATACCGCCAATATTTAACATTGAAAAATATATGGTAAGTGGCCATCTACAACTAACCAGTCAAACAGAAAAAATAAAATTAATTCTTATACACAGTTGGTGGCGCCGGTGGTCGCGCGATGAGAGAATGTCTCACATGAAGCGCACTGACTCAAAAATCTGGTGATACTGAGTCACTATCTGAGCAGACAAATCTACGAAATCGTCGAGGGAGGATAGTTTGGAGACTAGAAGGAATCTCAGCGCGTAGAATTTCCCAGAAAAAAAGTTGTGCGCAATTTTCTGAAACCGTGAGAGAAAGTCTTATATAGCGACCACTCCCGGGTTAAGAGGCTACATCAGCACGTCATCAATATTTTATTTCGTTAGTTCTGCAGACTATCAGTGCGTCGGCAGTACGTGACACCATACTATAAAAAACGAATAATAATTATTATTACCCTCATAGGCGCGCTGTTGCTAAGTCAGTCAAGTTCGATTTCTTGTTAGAGATAATCGATTTCAGTAATTCCAATGTGACGCAAAATCTAGGCATGGGATTAAAAATTGTATTTGAAGGTGTATTTTTGTTCTTTTTAATGGCGGTACATACTGGTTATTGTAATATTTTATTTAATTATAGAGTAATTTCCACATACTCACAAATTTCCCAAATAGGTTACGAATATGTCAGATACGTCGACAAAATATTCAAAATTAACTTCAATCCTCTTAAACAATATTATTGATAATGGATCTCCCTGGTAATCATTGTAAACC
Source organism: Diabrotica virgifera virgifera (assembly GCF_917563875.1). Taxonomy (NCBI): domain Eukaryota; kingdom Metazoa; phylum Arthropoda; class Insecta; order Coleoptera; family Chrysomelidae; genus Diabrotica; species Diabrotica virgifera. The sequence continues at coordinate 59,489,585 of NC_065448.1, read as the reverse complement.
CTTGTATGAATCATAAAATAGTATATTATTCAACGAGGATGTAATGATGGCTATTACTCACTCTGATGAATTACGACACTCGCTAACATGCGAGTAGAATACTATACTTTTTCTACGACCTTTTTTTTATTTTAATTAGTAAAAAATTTAATTATCAACTACTCGACATTTAAATTATAATAACTTACAAGAGTACCTAAATGCTATTTACCCCCAGTACGTGGCTGAATAATTGGTTGCCTACTATTACCAAATTATTATTTATTGTAAAAATACAACTAAACACTTTAGAAATAGTCAATATAAGTTCTATTCGTTTCCGAAAAATCATAAGCTTAAATTTGTACCTACTGTCAATTAATCTAATAAATAGGAAATGGCTGTTTTCGGTGGACGTATTTCAATAGTTGTAATGTATATTTACATTTAACTATATATTTATAATATATATAGTATATAACTATACATAATATGTTATAACATATTTAACACAATGTAGCTTAAAAAATAAACACATTATTAGTTATAATAGTTCTGTTTATGTTAATTCCAATTAACATAAACAAAATGTCATTGTCATTAAAATAAATGATAAACGTCAAAATTTTTAGTAAACAAGATATAGGTATTTAAACGTTAAAAATATACCTACTGACATTGTTACAGATAAAATTCCTTTAAAAATTTTTCGAAGTTAATTATTAATATAAATTACAATAATTATTGTATTAAATAAACAGCTTTAAATAATTTTATTTGCAGTTTATATACGATTAATATTAAAAGTGCATGCGTTAGTTGAATCTAACTTCAGCCCGTGAGTAATGCCCCGTGAGTAACTTCAGCCCGTGAGCAATGAATTATTACTCACGGGTACAGTAATAAATTATCTATGAAAAAATAGCGAATAATGAGCATGTTATTAAACGGTCGTAGAAAAATATAATTATTTAATTTCTATTGGTTTTTATGTATTATTCAATGTAACTAGGCATTATCTTTTATTTAGGTACATTTTTTACACATACTGCTAGATACAAAAAAAATCTCAAAATCTTAAACAATAAAAAATATTAGGTATTGTATACCGTATTGTATATTGTATATTTTTCCGACATACCATGTGTATATTATGATATATTATTACCCCACGTATATTTATACATACGTACCTATAAACTTATATCCTTTTGAATCGCTATCCATCACCTTTCAACAATAAATCAACTGAAAACTTGTGTTAATGTAGTATTTAAATTAACAAAGCATTAAAGCAAACTTTAACAATACAACTCTGTAGGACATTTAACAGGTCAGTTAGAAGCTATTTTACCACACTTTATAGTTATCCACAGAAATATTTATGAGCGTTTAACTCCAGTTTTAGTCTAAGAACAATACATAGTAACTAAATAAGCACCCTAGCTCAAAAGGTTATCAAGTTATTTATTTAACATTTTTTTAAAGAAAAATAATATAACACTTTGTACTTCAATAATACAGGGTGAGGCAAATAAAGGGCCTATTAGAAATATCTCGAGAACTAATAGCAACAGAATCATGAAAATTGGAATAAAAGGGTTTTGAAGGATGATCTATTAAATGAAAATATTTTGATCTCTTTGCAACTTCCGGTTATACCGGAAGTTGCTTATAACTTCGTATTTTTAAATGGGACACTCTGTATATTTTTACATTTTTGGATTCTCTTCGATGTCTTCTTTGTTAAACTATGAGGTTTTGTAATATTATACAGGGTATTTTAAAAGATAATTAAGTTTTTTTATTAATGTCGTAGCAAAATTAACACCCTGTAGAATTGTAGTAGTTTGACATCTAAAACTCTACTTACGTTCAAATGATTTTTAATATACTCTACTATTGTTAAGAATCATTAGTATAGCTAAATTTTTAATTTTAGTATACAGGGTTGGTCGAAACTCGGAATGAGTATTTTCTGAGTTTTCTTAAATGGAACACCCTGTATTTTAGTATTGTAATGAAATAATATTTTATGGTACTTTTTATTTCTTAAGCAGTGCCTATACCTAACTGCTTTAATTTGTGCTTAATTGTTAATCGCACCAACAATCTTAACTATGTAGGTATTTTGATAGCTAAACCATTATTGATAATTTTAAGGACCAGTCTGGATTAATATGTATTTATTTCTGAAAAATTATTTGGGATTGAGTATTTTCACGGCCAACCTAATAAAATTTTACGTATTTTTTGTTGCAATTGATGTTTAGTTTGAATCACCAATAACTCACAAATTAAAGCAGTTAGGTATAGGGAATGCTTAAGAAATAAAAAAGTACTATAAAATATCATTTCACTACAATACAAAAATACAGGGTGTTCCATTTAAGAAAACTCAGAAAATACTCATTCCGAGTTTCAACCAACCTTGTATACAAAAATTAAAAATTTAGCTATTCTAATGATTCTTAACAATAGTAGAGTATATTAAAAATCATTTTAACGTAAGTAGAGTTTTAGATGTCAAATTACTACAATTCTACAGGGTGTGAATATTGATACGAAATTAATAAAAAAACGTAATTATCTTTGAAAATACCCTGTATAATATTACCGAATCTCATATTTTAAGAAAGAAGACATCGAAGAGAATCGAAAAATGTAAAAATATACAGGGTATCCCATTTAAAAAAACGAAGTTATAAGCAACTTCCGGTATAACCGGAAGTTGCAAAGAGATGAAAATATTTTCATTTAATAGATCATCCTTCAAAACCCCTTTATTCCAATTTTCATGATTCTGTTGCCTTTAGTTCTCGAGATATTTCTAATAGGCCAGTTATCTGCCTCACCCTATATAGACCTGGATCCCGCGTAGCAAAAAAAGTTGATTAATAGTAAGCTGAAAATTTGTTAATAGCTTAACGGTGTCTAGTCGGACAAACTTTGATGTATGGGAACACTGGAACAGGCGAAGTTTTAATTGTGGAACAGGTTAAAAATTTGGAACGTCAGACTACGAAAACGTTCCATATATTTTGTCGGACAGAACTTCCAATTGATTTGATACCATTTCATTGAACTCTCATGCAAAAATCAGACTGGTGTTTATCACCAAATGGGCATTTTAATGAGTGGAGTAGAACACAAAGAACATGTCAAATGACAGGAATTATATTGGTTGTAAATAGCAGTCTGATTTTTGCATGAGAGTTTAATAAAAGGGTAACAAATCAATTGTAAGCTCTGTCCGACAAAACACATGGGACGTTTTCGTAATCTAACGTTCCACATTTTTAAACTGTTCGACAATTAAAACTTCCCCTGTTCCAGTGTTCCCGTAGGTACATCAAAGTTTGTCCAACTAGACACCGTTAAGCGATTAACAAATTTTCAGCTTGCTAATAATCAACTTTTTTTTGTTACGCGGGATCCAGGCCTAATATTGATAAATATTTTTTTAAGATGCAATATTTATAATCTGTTCCATCGAAAACAATAAGCAATTGGACTTCGTAAGTTCTAGGTTTTCACCCAACATGATTGAAGGTAGAACCGGAAGTAAATATTAGAAGTCGTGTAACTTTGTGTCGATTGATATACAATTTGACTAATTTGAGTCATTTCCGCCAGTCAAACTTCGGGTAATCACTAGGATACTGGGAATGTGCGGATACCATCGTCGGTTTGTACCTTCTTATTCTATCTTGTTGTCTACACTGACAGATCTCCTTAAAAATAGGAACAAGGTTCAAACGATTACATGGATTTCAGAGGCAGATGATGATTTTCTAAGTATTAAAGATGTTCTTACTAGTGGTCCTGTTATGATGTCTCCTAACTTTAAAGAGCATTTCTATCTTATGATAGATTGTTCTAACAATGCTTCAGGCGGTATACTTTTCCAGATAAAGGATGGCTGGGAACATCCAGTTGAATACACGAACAAAAAGCTCAATAAAACAACGAAGAATTATTCCACCAAGGAACGATAACTTCTTGCAATCACATATGTTCTTGGTGTCTTTTTTGTACTATTTAGGGGGTCGTAAGTTTACTATTACTACTGATCATAGTTCTTTGTGGTGGTTACATTCTACTATTGTCTCGTTGCATTTGCAGACTATCTGTATTTGGCTATAACATTACGCATCTTAAATCTAATGTCTTCAATATTGTAGAATCTTTGCCAAATACGTGTGACTGAAAAATAGTAGTCCCGACCGCAAACAGGGATGCAGTTTTGTGGTTCTTTTATGATGATGTAATCTCTAGTCACTTTTGTTTCTATAAAACATTTTGTAGGGTTGCTGAAATATATTGTACTGGTTTGGTATGCGCAATAATGTTAAGAAATGTACCATATACCTTTGATGTCCAGTTTGCCCACCATAAAAATCTAGTACCCTACCTTAAGATGAATTAATGGAATCCTCCAGGAACATTAATGCTATTTTTGGATCTTATCGAACCTTACTTTCGTAGCTACAATGGCAACACTTATTTTTTGTTTTTGTGGATTATTACACCAAATTTACTTCAGTTTGTCCTTTTCCTAAGGCTACTGTTCGAGCTATTCTAAAATATTTAGAGAAACAAGTATTTTTATTATTTGGTGTTCCACAGATTATATCTTGTGATAATACTCCTTAGTTTGTAGCTCTTAATGAAAAAATCCCAATAAGAACAAGAAAAATATGTAACTGTATTATGTCTAGATTGTTTAGTATGTATAATTATGTATTATATTAGGACAAAATATAATTTTACCTTAGATTTCGAGACCTGTTTTGCGTTAAAAGTACTGAAAATAAATACCAGCATATTATTATTAGTCCGCAGTAAAGTACCATATTTAGTTTATTTATAATATTATTATGATATTTATATTTGTCTCTTTAATGTTTTATGAGGTGTACAAGGTTATACCTTTCTGGATGTCTCATTATATCGCCGAAATATTGTAACTTTCGAATTTTTATTGTATTTGGTAGTTCTGTATTTCTTCCAAAAGACATATATTTTTATATACAGTGCGCTGGAATAAGTTTTACCCCCATTAATAACTTATTTATTTCTAGCACATAAGCAAAACGCTCAGACAAGTCGATTTTTAAAATAATCATAGTATATTATAGCATCAATGTTTCGAACTTTTCGCGGTCTCTCTTCAGGTGACATTGTTAACTTTGATTTTTTTGAACGGGAAAGTACATCATGTGACACATGAAGTATATTATAACATCAATGTTTGAAACTTTATGCGATCCCTCTTCAGGTGACAGGCAAAACTTTAATTTTTTTAAATGGGAAAGTACATCACGTTATAGCTCATTTAAAAGCGCTTGAAATACTGATTACAAGAATGTATAATACTTGAATCCTTTTTAAGAGCGTAGGAGCAAACTTTTGATTGGATTGTTCTTAAACTCATTCATTTTTTTTTCGAATCCTGAGAAAACTAATAAGTATTTTTGAAAAATTTGAACGCAGAATAAAAGATTACATTATTACCGAGGGCTAAAAGTCCCTTAGAATAAACCAAAATTTCTTTTGAATGATATATTTGAAATTAAAAATTTGACTAAATTTTCTTTTTTTTTTCCCTGTGACTTATTAGAATAATCATTACAGAAGTTCTCAGGGAATTGTGACCCTCGATAATACTGTAATATTTCATTCTGCGTTTAAATTTTTCAAAAATACTTATAAGTTTTCTCAGGATTCCAAAAAAATTAATAAATTTCAAAATAATTCGACCGAAATTTTGAGCCTACAGTCTCAAAAAGGATTAAAGTATTATACATTTTTGTAATCAGTCTTTCAAAAGCTTCTAAATGATGTGTCACATGATGTACTTTCCCGTTCAAAAAAATCAAAGTTAACAATGTCACCTGAAGAGAGACCGCGAAAAGTTCGAAACATTGATGCTATAATATACTATGATTATTTTAAAAATCGTTCTGTCCGAGCCATTTGCTTATGTGCTAAAAATAAATAAGTTAATAAGGGGGGTAACACTTATTCCAGCGTACTGTATTATAATAATATATTTTTTCTACAACCCGTGTTAAAAATGCAATTTTTAGCACTCGATACGAGCGTTAAAAATGCTACTTTAAGGCACTAGTGCTTTAAAATTTTTAAGGCACTGCAGTTCGTATTGACCGTATAGGCAATTTTGATAAATATGAAAATGTCAAAAAAATATAAAAATGGAATGTCAGTCAAGTTCAAGTAAAATTTTTTGTAGATATTGTCCTGTAGTTACGTTTGTAGAAAAAATATTGTGTGATATGCGTGTTAAAAAGTACATTTTTAAGGCACTCATGTGAATTGCAGAACTCGCTTCGCTCATTCTGCAAACTTTCGCATGCAGCCACTCCATACGAGCGTTAAAAATGCTACTTTAAGGCACTAGTGCTTTAAAATTTTTATGGCACTGCAGTTCGTATTGACCGTATAGGCAATTTTGATGTAATGTCAAAAGAATATAAAAATGGAATGTCAGTCAAGTTCAAGTAAACGTTTTTGTAGATATTGTCCTGTAATTACTTTTGTAGAAAAAATATTGTATGATATGCGTGTTAAAAAGCATATTTTTAAGGCACTCATGTGAATTGCAGAACTCGCTTCGCTTATTCTGCAAACTTTCCCATGCGTGCCTTAAACGTGTACTTTTAACACTTATATCATAAATAACTATTTAGTAATAAATTATGTTTTGTAAATAAAGATTTGTGTGATAATTTTTACATTTAATAGTTCAAAATAAAAAAAAATATTAATTATGAAGGATTATATAAAGTATCTCAATGGTAAAATATAAAAATTCAAATACTTTAACAATAAAAAAGAATAGGTCATATTTCGTAAATAAAAACCGCTTAAAAATGTCCTATAACTTATTTTTATTTACGATACCACCTAAGAAGGGCCACATTTAATTTGAGAAGTTTTAGGTAAGTAGCTGCTATAAAAAAGGTAAACGACTGAGCCCTAAGTGAAAGCAATTCCGAGTTATATCAAGTAAACTTAATTATACAGAGTATTTAGTGAAACTCTAAATTAAAGTGAATGATGAAATTCGTGTTGCCTTATAGTAAATGAGGGGTCACTTTTTGTTTACGATTTTGTAAAGGGTTCCTCTAAATGAAATATATCCCAAGGACGATGTCGACATACAAAATACAAAGAGGATCATGCAGTAGTTTAAAATGAGTTGGGAATATATGTACAGTGGAACCCCGTTAACTCGGATTAATCGGGACCGCGGCCGATCCGGGTTATCGAAAATCCGGGTTAGCCGGAGAAAATGGTAAAAATTAATAAAATATCGTATGCTTACAGATAAACTCCGTTATAATTGTCACACAGACACTGGTAAACCACGTTCGCATTCCACACAAAACCACACATACAAAGCGTCGTCAAGAGTCTCATTCTTAGCTTTATTAGCTTTGCACCGATTGTCCAAACTGTCTTTTGTTATCATTTTGAAAAAAAATTCTTCGATTTTAGTTCTATTTTTCTTCCAATCCGATACTGTAGATGTACCGACACCATATTATGCTGCAAGATTCACCTTTATCAATTCTACTTAATGCTTCTAGTTTCTTTTCCATTGTCACTACAATATTTTTACGTTTTGTTGCCCTTATAGACAAAAAACACGCACACAAAATCTGAATAGATTTACGAACGATTACAGAACGGAAGCGAACAATACGACTTTACTACACACAATACAGTCTCAGATGTCATGTTATTTAGTAACAGTGATGACTAAGACCATTGTTAAAAAAAGAATTTTAACCCTGGAAGCTCACACTTGGGTGTGAGATACCCATCGCGACACTTAACTGCATGTAGCTTGCGCAGCTGCATTTCAATGGTAATGCTGCTTTATGTAAATTCAGTCTCTAGTCTGCCAAGGACGGGTGTGTAGTTGCAGTCTCATTTGAGCAATATTTCCAATCACGAGAATTTATTGAATAAAGGCTAGGGTATGTAGCACCCATGTGTGAGGTTTGCAATCAAGTGTGCGTTCAAGTTAATGACCTAACAACACAATATCCCACAAATTTAGTAAAACAAACTAGGTGTTATTTCTGCAAAGGCAAAGATGGAAAAGCAAAGCGTGCATGCTCGGCTGGCTATAAAGCATAATGCATGGAGCATAGAGCCACACTGCCTTATGAATGTAGTTACTAAAATGAGTGAAACTGAAATACCTGGCTAAGAATGAATATGAGTTCTATAATCAAAAGGTGTTATATTTTAGTTAGAAAGACTATTTTGTTGTTAAATTAAATTAAAATATTTTGAATTATGTTTTCGGTTTTTTAGAAAATGTTTTTTAATTATTTTTAGGTATTTTTAATATTTTTTTCTTTTGTGTCACTACAATTAAGAGAGAGAAAATAAAATTATTGATTTAATTATTCTTATGTATTTAATAGTGATCAGAGAGTCTCTGGAAATCATAAAATATTTACTTTTCTTTTTATTTCTTCACAAAAAATCATTGGGTATCTGACACCCATGTGTGGGGTTTATTAAAAAAAATAGGTGTGATCTTCCAGGGTTAATAGTCTTTTCTAAACAATGCTAAGACAGTTTCAAATAAATAAAGGATAATACAGGTGCCTGTTGTTTTCGATAACACGACAGTGAATGTGGTGTGCCATGAGTCATTTTTACTATGGTATATGTAGTTCAAATTACACAAATACCCATTATCTCTCAAATATTATATTACATAGAGTTGGTACAAAACCTCGTGAACTTTGAAAATGCGTATGTATAACCGAAATAAAATGAAGCCAAAAACATACGACTATTTTATTTGCTGCGAATTTCGCGACAGGGTCCCATCTCCACCCTGATATTTTCAGTAATGTCGGATTCAATCGTTTCGTTCGTATATTGACGTCACCAAATGAATGAATTAGGTTCACGAGATTTTGTAACAGCAATACATTTTTATTGTTGAAATGTTTGTCTGATAAAATCGGTCCGGGTTAGCTGGAGTTCCGGGTTATCGGGGGCCGACTTATCGGGGTTCCACTGTAGCTAAAATATAACATAACTTGTAAAGGAAGAGTTTAATTTTATAAAATGAAGAAATATTCTTTTTATTGTTTAAGAGACAGGTAACTCGAGACAGTTCCATGGTATGGGGCTAATGTCTCGATATGAACTACTTTGGATTTGTGGTAAATAAAGGCAGAAGATTGGTATTTAAACTGGCTTTGTGTACTTACATAGTTCAATAAATTCATAGTCACAAATATGGTGGCGAACCACAACTATAAGCAACTAACACTATTGGTATATCTAACATTATTTCGACATACTCACATCTACTAACAAATACGGATGTCTTACACTTGATTCTGGTCAATGTTTTATACACATGAAAACATCGCAATATCACAAAATACTTCCGAGCCAAATAATGTTTGGTGTTTAATATATTTATATGGTCAGCGGCTTTGAATAAAATTAATAAAAATTTTATTAACAATTATGCGTAAAACATATTTTATATTAAATGTATTAAGGTTATTATTTAATAGTATCTTCTTCTTCTTCACGTGCTACTTCTAGCGGAGATTGGAAATCATCATGGCCACTGCGACTTTGTTAGCAGCGCGCCTAAAAAGTTCAATCGAACTACACCCGAACCATTCACGTAGATTTCGAAGCCACGATATTTTTATTCTTCCCACACTTTTTTGCCCTTAATTGTGCCCTGAATGATATTTCTTAAAAGCTCGTACTTTTAACCCCTCATAATGTGCCCCAAATATTCCGTCTTTCTAATTTTTGATCTCATTTATAATTTCGCATCTTTTGTCTAAAGTTTGGAGTACTTGCGTGTTAGTGACGCGGTCCATACCATGATATTTTTAGAATGCGCCTTTAGCACCACATCTCGAATGCTTCGATGTTTTTTATGGTCGACTATTTTAGTGTCTAAGCCTCAGCTCCATATAACAGGGTGGAAAAGACATAACACCGCAGCATTCGTATTCGTAACTTGTTGATATCACGATTGCAAAAGAGTTTGCGCATTCTATTAAATAGTATACCGCAGGTTAACTTCTAGCTAAAATCTCGATATGGATACAAGATCGTTATTTTTTCTGCAAGATGCTCTACGGGCCTTCCCAGTTTCATTGAATTTTTCAAAGTTCTGTCTTACGCGTGGGGTTATATAACCATACTGGGTTACTCTCTTACGAAAGTTGTCCCAGTAGCAAGCTTATCGAGCCTTTATCACTTTGAAGCTTCAAAGTTCTGCTAGCAAACTCTTAGACATTTTTCAATTTTTCTCTTAAATTTTCAATGTACGTCAGGGATGAACGTTCTTCTTTGCATAGAGGCAATCTTAAAAATAAGATCTTAAAAAAGGTTTATTTTTCTTCTGATGATCATTATTGATGCAGCTACAATCATCTTGCTGCAAAATACTTTTTCCAGTTTGTTAAAGGCATTTCTTGTCTGTTCCATTCTGGGTTTAATCTCTTCTGTGTACTCATTATTTTTATTAAATATTGTGCCCAAGTATTTATATTTTTCAACTTTTTTAATTTGTTCTCCATGTATTGTTATGCTTTCTTGGCGCTGTTTGGCTATTTTAATTACCGCAAATTGCGTTTTTTCTTTGTGTTTAGAGACAATACGTTTTCCTAGCTGACTTCAACCACCCTGTAAACCATTTGTTGTCAATCCTCAAGACATTCCTCTAATAAAATAGTGTCATCGGCAAATCGTATATTATTGATTTACTGTTACTCTCATAGCTAGTTTTTCTAGTGCTTCCTGGCTTATTTCCTATGAATACATATTGAATATAGTAGGAGACAGGACACAGCCCTGCCTGACGCCCCTTTCAATCTGTATTTCGTTTGGAAAGACGTTGTTCTCTTTTACCACTTGATCTTCTATTAATCCATTAAGGTTAGTATAGCCTGATTGCCAGCTTTTTTTTAGTAAGTATAGGTAACCCGCAGAGAATGGGACTAAATATAAATGTTCAAAAAACCAAATATATGTGTTGCACTAGGTCAAGCAACCCGACACCTACAAGAATACTAATTGATGACCTAGAACAGGAAGTTGTCGACACCTTCATATACTTAAGCTCGCTGCTAACTAAAGATAACAATGTCAGTGAATAAATTAAAAGAAGAATAGTGCTCGCCAATAAGTGTTACTATGGCTTAAGAAGACAGATGGCCTCAAAAATGCCTAGAAAAATTAAACTGACTGTATACAAAACACTAATAAGACCAGTGCTAAGACATGGTTCAGAAACTTACACGAAACTTATACATAAGAACTGCTCAAAGGTTTTGAGCGAAAAATACTAAGACGAATATATGGAGGCATAAAAGAACAAGGTTTGTGGCGCAGGCGTTACAACTTTGAGTTGTACAGAAGTTTTGGAGAACCTGACGTTGTAAAATTCATTAAGGTAGCACGCCTTAGATTGATAGGTTATGTAATCAGACGAGAGGAAGATGCCATAGTCAGAAAAGTTTTTGACCGAAGAGAGCCGATAGGACAACGAACAAGAAGAAGACCGAGACTTAGGTACCAACACAACCTAGAAAATGATTTGAAATCTATTGGAATTAGAGCATGGAGAAGAGTTGCCAGAGACAGGGGCGAATGGAGGATTATTCTGAAGAAGGCTTTGGCTCATAAAGAGCTGTAACACCACTGATGATGATGATTATACTTAGGCAAATATGCAAATTGCATATTTTGCATATTATGCATAAAATATGCAAAAATGTAAAATTTTGCATATTTCTATAAAAGTATGCATAAAGTGCATATAACTTGAAATTTCATCAGCCGTATAGATATATTCATGAAATAAAATCAGCGAAGAGCTTGGAAATCCGAATTTTGTTTCAATATTTCTAGACATTTTTTGTAATTTTGTCCTTGAATAAGGGTTCCATAATCTGCTATTTTATACCTCTAGGTAAAAATTTTTATTGGGATGGTCAGTTTTAGAAATCAATTATTATGTTGTAAAATTGATACCGGTAACACCTGTCCTTGTAATATTACTGTGAATTGCAATTTTAAACTGCCGAAAATAAACGCTGTGTTTTCTTGTACAATAGCCTTTAGTTGCGTGCTTCTAATTTAGGCTCATATTATTTTTTCTTAGATAAAGAGAAAAAAGCCAAAAATCTCCTGTAAATATTTGGGGGATCTTCCTGCTTTCATAGTCATATTGTCTTCATATTTTCAAGATTCCTGATTTTAATTGTTATGCAAATAATAGTTACCAGGTCCTTTCTGAAGTACTTAGTTCAAGTACTAGGTGTGAAATTTTTAGGAACCATTTAATTTAAAAGCAAAGATTACCGTATAGGTATTTGAAAAATGCCCCAGTTACATCAGTTCATGTGGAAAGAAGTTTTTTCATGTACAAATATATTAAAATATGTAACAATAAAACACTGAAAACGTTTGTTTTCTATACTTCCACAAAATTTATTATAACTAAGTGACTACAGCTGTTTCGGCGGAGTGCCTTTCTCAAGCTGTAGTCACTTAGTTATAATAAATTTTGTGGAAGTATAGAAAACAAACGTTTTCAGTGTTTTATTGTTAGATAAAATGAACTTCCATCAAGTAACTGTCGAATCCATCAATTATTAAAATATGTACCTACTCTGAAACCATATTAGTCTGGATCCCGCGTATGAAAAAAAAGTTGATTAATAGCAAGCTGAAAATTTGTTAATAGCTTAAGGGTGTGTAGTCGGACAAACTTTGATATATGGGAACACTGGAACAGGGGAAGTTTTAATTGTGGAACAGGTTAAAAATTTGGAACGGTCAGACCACGAAAACGGCGCATGTATTTTGTCCGACAGAACAGACTTAAACTCTCCGAACAGAGATTAAACTCTCATGCAAAAATCAGACTCCTATTTATCACCAAATGGGCGTTTTAATGAGTGGAACATGTAGAATATGTCAAATGACAGGAATTATGAGGTGATAAATAGCAGTCTGATTTTCGCATGAGAGTTTAATCTCTGTTCGGAGAGTTTAAGTTTATTCTGTCGGACAAAATAAATATGCCGTTTTCGTGGTCTGACCGTTCCAAATTTTTAACCTGTTCCACAATTAAAACTGTCCCTGTTCCAGTGTTCCCATATATCAAAGTTTATCCGACTAGACACCCTTAAGCTATTAACAAATTTTCAGCTTGCTATTAATCAACTTTTTTTTCATAAGCGGGATCCAGACCTAATAACTTTTTGTTAGAAAATTTTAAACAGCCGTTAATCATTTAGTGTTAGCACAATTCAAAGTAACATTTATTTGTTAAATACTTAAATAGTTAAATACCTAAGCTTAGTTTGTAAAATAAATAAATGTTAATTACTGTAAATTATAATATAATTAAAGTATTTTAAATATTTTTGTAAATTAAATGGATATTACTTTCTTAGGTATTTATATATACAGTAAAACCTGTCAGTAACGGCCACTAAAAATGAAAGAGTAATTGGCCGATATAGAAAGGTGGCCGGTATTGACAGTTTTTGTAATGTATATATAATTGGTTTGGGGAATTTTTAAACTGGCCGTTAGTACAGATGGCCGGTAACACAGGATTTAGTGTAGGTATTTTTTTTTTTTAAATTTTATATGCATATCTTCTAGATAAACATGCATATTTTTGTGGAAAATGCTGCATATTTATGCGCATGTTTCATATGTTTCTATTTGCGTATTTGCCTAAGTCTAATGATGATGATGAGGATGATAGGTAACTAGCGCTTGCTACATTCTGTTGATGGTTTGATACACATTTATCTTCATTATTAAGATACATGTTGTTTATCTGATATTTTTTCTTTCTGCTTTCTGTTTATTGATGACTCTTTATGCATGTTTTCACTCCACTGTGTGCTCAGTATCCCAGGTATCAACAGAATTTGACAGTCTCTGTTTCAGAACTTTAACTCAAAATATAACTATGTTGCCTAGAAGATCGAGGCCAAGTAACTCAACTGTCAAATTGGATGCAGAAATTGAAAATTATGAAACATCTATAGGTTAAGCTAATTTCTAATAATAACATTTTTTTAAAACGATTTCGTGGATTAGAAATACATATTTTAGAAACAAATAATGTAAAATATAATTAGTATTATAACCAGCTGTGGTTAATTTCAAATAAATACAATTTATCTTAAACACGCCGTAGAAAACAGTTTCTTCACCGAATAGTGCTGGGTATCATGGTAAAAAAACATACAAGACATGTAATGTCCGCTTTTCAGGCCTTCTCCAACATAATAGTTATACTCAAATGATAGCATCCCCTGAGGTAGAATTTTCCATAAGTAAACAAAGCATTCTTTCGGACTTCCGTGTGGGGACTATTTTAGAAAGTACACGGTGACAGGTTACTAAAATCACGATGGTCTTAAAATTTTGAAAGTATTACAAATAACAATACCTAGGTATAATATTGGTAGGTGCGCTTAAAATACGAAAAGTAAAAATTCCTTGCATCTAATATAAATATGTATAATTTAATAAACGAAGTGAAATGGATAAAGAACAACGAAACTACCTGAAATATATAAGTTGTGGAAAAATTATGTAAAATATACATAGAATTGAGTTGGTATAATCGGTTATAGAGAGCGTAGTAGAAGTTGTAATAACGAGAAATAAAATATTATTTGTGTAGCCTTCTAATCGGTGTGGGTAAAAACTTTATATGCATCTTGAAGGTATAGTTACACATATTCCATTAAAGAAGAGAGTCAAAAAAATATGTTCGTAGTCATACCAAGTTAAAAAAAAATGAAAAACAAAATAAAACTATATAAAACTGGCAAGGAAACAGATCGGAAAGAATCTTTAAAACTGTAAGGTTGCGAAAATAAATATAAAATGGCAGGAGTAAAATCTAAAGAGCAGAAGCTTAAAAAGGATGTGAAAAATAGATGGAATTAATACTTTGACTGTTGATTAAACAAGTAATTTGACAACTAACTCTTAAACTATTGCTATTGGTTAAACAGTACCAGCAATTATAACCAAAATATCAATTGAGGGATGAGCCACAGTAGACCTCTTAGGTCAAGTGGAAGGGTGGTTAAATCGACCACTATAATATTGAACCTAACACCTAACGTAATCATTTTGGATTACAGAGAGATATAAAATTTGCCATAACTTTTTAATTTGAGTCAAAAGCAAAAGATTAAAAGAATATCAATTAACGTTCTCCAATATTTTACGTGATCTACCATTTGGTTCTGTCCATTTTCATTTTAAAAGCTACTAGGTACCTAATTTTCTTTTTTTTTCACTCATCCATTCAATTCCATCAAATTCTCTAGTAAAACCCTAGTGTAAAAAGTATCTTCCCCGTATAATTCTGTATGAATGTATAGTAATATTTATAATGTAATTACGTGGCTAAAGGTTTCAAACCAAGACCAAAAAACAAAACAAAAAATAACAATGTCCTATTTCTAAGAGTTACGTATTTGCTTCAAAGCTATTTCTAAAGCACATATTCTGTATTCATGTATTACTTAACTGAATTTGGTTTGTCCCCTAATTCCTTTTACTATTTATCTTTTTTCACTTATTTAAGGCCTTCTTTCTGCGGCATGTGTCATAATGTATTGTTAGTCGTGTACACTTTTTGTGTTAATTGTGTTTATCAAAATGTTGACTTTCCCATATGCAGTGCATTCATAAAGTGTGGAAACAGTCTATTATCTCATTACTTAATTATTTTCAGAGCTAAAGCTCTGTCAGGTCAATTTTTATTTTTAAATTATGCGTTTTTGACTTATGGTATATCCCATAATAGTGACGTCATCGATTTGGCCGTGATTACATCATCGATGATTTTTTTAAATGGGAATAGGGGGTCGTGTGGTAGCTCATTTGAAAGGTTATTCAATTCTCTATTCAGTAATGTAAACATTAACATCATTATTTATACACGCTGGTCAAAAAATAATTTTTGAATTAAAATAATTTACGCAAAAAGAAGAATGTATGTAATTTATCTAACTCAAAATACATTTCACTGATGCCACATAATATAAAAAAATGTTTATTTCATAAACAAGCATTGCTTTTCGCTTAAATTAAATGTCAAACAGCCATACACCTGCCTCTTGACAGTTTGAACATTTAATTTAAGCGAAAAGCAATGTTTATTTGTCAAATAAACATTTTTTTTTCTCTTTTCTGACAGCAGTAAAATGTATTTGGGTTAAATAAATTACATATTCTTCTTTTTGCGGCAATTAATTTAATTCAAAAATTATTTTTTTGGCCACCCGGTATAAATAATAATGTTAATGTTTATATTACTGAATAGAGAATTGAATCTTCTTTCAAATAAGCTACCACACGACCCGTATCCCCATTTAAAAAAATCATCGATGACGTCATCACAGCCAAATCGATGACGTCACTATTATGGGATATACGTCAAAAAATCATAATTTAAAAAGAAAAATCAACTTGTCAGAACTTTAACTCTGAAAATAATTAAATCATGAGATAATAGACCGTTTCCACATTTTATGAATGCACTGTATATTCTAAACAGGCTGCAACTTTTTAGATTTTGCAGTTTTTTTTGTCTCTATTAAAAATGGTGCTTTCCGTTTAGTTTTTTGTTGATATAAATTAAAGATAATTAGTAAGCAACTATTTTTATAAACTAATCAATTTAAAGTATGCACATAATTTTGCTTTATTTATTCCTTCTATTTTAGCAGGCACATTATCTGATCTATAATTTTATTTTAATAGCTGAAGTGGACATTTCTTAGATATATAATTTGTACAAAAAATTGTAATGTGTTATTAGAAACTTTTTATTAGAAACCAAAATTAAACGTGTTGCAAGTTTTTGCATAAAGAAACGATAAATAAGATTATTGATTTTAGATTACTTCCTTGAAACTGAGTACGTACCTACTATATGTGTAATTACTAGAAAAGAAGTTTTGTTTTTAGATCATTATAAATAACATACTTTATGAAAACTACTTCCTCTTTGCTAGAATTGTTAGAACGCGTAAAATAAATATTGCAATTAAAACTAAAGATGTATGATTACTTGATGGCGTCAACTTATACCAGTCTTGTATTCTATAAATAGAATTCTTCCTATGAACAGTCTTATATTATTTTCTTCTCAAATTCATGACTCAGTCAAGGCCCATCATAAAAACAAGTAGATTGTATGATTAACTATAAAATTGATGAGAAAGCATAAGAAAGAGAAGGAGCAAAATTTTGCAGTAAATTAAACAAGCGTATTTGTTAAAGCTTATGCTATTTTCAGATACATTAATTGTATTTTTTGGCCTAACACCACATCACTAGAACACCTGGACAGAAGGGGACAACGAATGAAACAAAATCCAAAGTGTGGAGCTTTATTCGCCAATCTTCGCAAAAATTCTTGTATTGCAAAGACTTACCTAGAATGGTAGAAGGTGGTAGAAGAAAACAAAACCATGGTTATCATCAATAGGGGTAAAGTCATAACAAGGATCCAGATAAAAAATAAAGATATCGAACAAGTGGACAAAACGCAATACTTAGGAGTCTGGATTACGGAAAATCATCCGACATCAGATATTTGACCAAGAATAGAGCAGTCAAGAGCAGCCTTTTTAAAGATTAGGAAATTTCCAAGTAACCAAAGACTCAATCTTCAAATCCGATATTGGATGGTAAAATATTATATTCACCCTATTCTTCTTTATGGTGTCGAAGCTTGGACTGTTAATGTTGACTTAATGAGAAAGCTAAAAGCTTTTGAAATTTGGATTTTCAGGAGAATTTTGAAAGTACTGTGGACCGATCATCATCATCATCAACCCGTACTCGTCCATTGTTGGACATAGGTCTCCCTCAGCTCTTTCCATCTTTCTCTGTTTTGTGCGGCTGGCATCCAGTTGCTGACAATACGCTTCAGATCGTCAGCCCATCTGGTTGGTGGTCGTCCTCTGCTCCGTAGTTCTTCTTCTCGTGGCCTCCACTCGACAGTACATTTTGTCCATCGGTTGTCTGACAATCTGTCGACGTGTCCTGCCCAATTCCACTTGAGCGACGCGATTCTTTCGACGGCGTCAGTGTTTTTGTTCTACGACGTATTTCTTCGTTTGGGATTCGGTCCGTCAGGGAGATACCCAACATCTGGCACTTCATAGCCCTGTGAGTTATGCGAATCTTGTTCACTGCCTTTTTTGTGGGTGTTAATGCTTCCGCTCCATAAGTGAG
Organism: Diabrotica virgifera virgifera; assembly: GCF_917563875.1. Classification (NCBI taxonomy): domain Eukaryota; kingdom Metazoa; phylum Arthropoda; class Insecta; order Coleoptera; family Chrysomelidae; genus Diabrotica; species Diabrotica virgifera. The sequence continues at coordinate 59,471,273 of NC_065448.1, read as the reverse complement.
TACAGGTCATACACACTGGTCAAAAATTTTCCTTTTCAGGCATATGGGTAAGTCCGATTTAAATACATAGCTCAGTTTACCAAACGCTGCCCAGGCTAATCCTATGCGACATGGGAACTCGCACGTCTGGTTATCTCTTCCCAACGGAATTTCATGTCCCAAGTACTTATAAGATGCAGTCTGCTCAATATCCATTCCATCAACAACAATATTACGATTTAGCACCAGATTAGTCATTATTTGCGTCACACTGTTGTTAATCTTTAGTCCGACCTCTAAGGAAGCGTGATGTAACTTGTTCAACATTATTATTGCATCATCCATACGATCGCTACAAGGACGATGCCGTCTGCGAATCTCAAATGACTGAGCTTCTCTCCATTTATATTGATACCATATTCGTTCAGATCTGCGTTCTTAAAAGTGTGTTCTAAAAGGGTTGTGAACAGTTTTGGTGAGATGGTGTCTCCTTGCCGTACTCCTCGCTGCATACATAATTAATTTATTTGCTGATCAGAGAATCTTACGCTAGCAGTTGCACTGTGGTAGATATATTTTATCAGTCAGTGTAGCAATGGTCTATTCGGCATTCTGTCAATGCTTTTAACATTTTCTGCTGGTTTATAGTATCGAACGCTTTCTCGTAGTCCGCGAATATCAGTGCCAATACAGTTTTTTAGATCTGTTACGTCACCTTTCTTGTGCAATAAAACAATGACTGCATTGTTCCATTGAGAAGGGGTTTTTTCTTGGTAAATGCATTCGGTGAAAAGTTTGGCCAAAACCTGGATAATTTTATTTCCACCTTGTTTGACTGCCGCGATCGCTACTCCGTCATCGCCAGGGGATTTATTATTTTTCATTTCTGAAAGTGCCTTTTTAACTTCGTATGGTGTTATTTCTGGCACTATTTCTGATCCCTGGTTTGTGATTTTGGGCAGGCGTTGATCTTGCCTTGCGTTTATGTTCTCATACATTTCGCGATAAAACGATTCGACAACCTTCCTAACAAGGATTTCGGCTCTATCCGTAGCAATGTTGTTGTCTTTGTTTCTTATTCTTTACATATTTTTGTTGTAAATGTTATTCGTATTTCGCCGAAAAACTTTTAAACTTTTGTTTTTTTGGAATATTTGAGTTATTTCTCTTGTATTGTTTTCTCTTGGGTCTTTTCGGATTGATCGGTGGATATCTTTATTTAATTTCTTCAGTGTTGTGTAGTTGGAGTTGTATTTTTCCGTCAGTTGTCTTCTTTGACTTATTAACTCTTTGGTATTTTGGGTTAATTTTTCTTTATGGGTCACGATCGTCGGGAAGCACTCTCTTTCTGTTTCTTTTAGTGACTTCGTTATAAGATTATTTGCTAGTCCGATGTCTTCTATTTGGTTTTCTAAGTTTCTAAGTTTCGTTTCATACGTCTGGTTAGTATATCTTCATAGAGATCGTTGTTTTCTGGGGAAATACATTACTTCTTTCGTGTTTTGAAGATCATCTTTGTTCTTTCCAAGTTGACATTTAATTGTATCCTTGCTCGGATTAATCTGTGGTCGCTTCCTATCGAAAATTTTTTAAGTACTTCAGCATCTTTAATTATTTCTTTTCTATTCGTTATGATAAAATCTATCTCATTTTTGATACTGCCATCTGTGCTTATTCATGTCCATTTACGCTGAGGGTTTTTATCGAAAAAAGAGTTCATCATGGATAAATTTTCCTGGTGTAACTTGAGCAGTCTTTACCCTCGTTCATTTCTTCCGCCGTACCCGTACTTGCCCATTGCTACTTCTGCATCATTTTGTTTAAAGCCCATTTTCGCATTAAAGTCGCCCATAATTATTGTGTAATATGCTGGTGTAGTAAGTAATGCTGTTTGTAGGTCATAATAAAATTTTTCAATTTCTTCATCCGAGTGGCTAGTCGTTGGAGCATATGTCTGGATTATCTTAAGGTTATATCTTGCATTTAGTTTGAAGATGGGGTACACAATTCTGGGAGTTGCTATTAGTTTTAGTTATATTTTGGACGTGCTTTCTATGTATAAGGACCAACTCCACCGTTTGAAGTGTATTCTTCTCCTCTAAAATGAAATAAGTGTCCCGATTTAAGAGTAATTTGGGCTTCTCCTCTTCGTCTGATTTCGCTGAGGCCGATGATGTCCCATTTTATTGTTTTCAGCTCTTCCTCCAGTTCCATCATCTTCTGGTCCGATATAAGAGTTCAAACATTGTATGAGGTGATATGCATTTGTCGTTCTTTGTGGTAGTCTTTGTGGACCTGTCATATTACGGATGAAATGGTGTTGTATATAATGGTAAGGGACAGAGAACTTTCGACCTCCAAAAAACAGCAGGGCATACACTGAGAAATAATAAATACGAGTTATTACAGCTGATTATGAAGGGTAAAATCGAAGAAAAAGGGGTCCTGATAGATAACAAAAATATCCTCGCTGAAAATTATTTCCGACTCGACCGGGTTAGATACAGAGACACTTTTCAGAAAATCAGAAGATTGAGACTAATTAGCAATGGTTAAAGCCAACCTTCATTAGTAGAGTCGACACTACAAGAAGAAGAGGACCTAGAATGAAAACTCCAGTTATAATACTCTTAATTATAGATGAGATTAGAGGTCTATAGGTAATTAGGAAGCAAGATTAGAAGGCAAACTATTTTTTAAACAAACAAGGGAGATAATAGAAATGCATTTTTTTATTTACATTTAATAGCTCGGCAACTATGCCCACTAGCACGGGGGCGATTACAAACAACATTACAAGAGGTATAATAGCATTAATAAGTGATGTTATATAAGAATATTTTAGAATTTATGATACAATGGTATTATTTTTCTTCTGCTTCTGACTCGAGCGCTTTGGCGACCTATTAGGTTGTGAAGTGTAGGTCCTAAAACCAAAAAATGTTAAGTAAAGTTTTTCATTTTAGTGGGGACTTCCATTTTTTAATTAAATTCTCCATTTCCAACAATTTAAAAAAATGTTTCGGATAAAAGTTACTTATTTTTAAGTAAGGAATCCAAATCTGCAATAAAAAATGGGGGCTCCAATTTAAGATTTTAAAGTAACCTCCGACCCCACCTCCGTGGGGTCGGAGGTCGCTCTAAATTGTTTAATGCCATTCGATAGATTTTTCAAAAATATTGAATAGGTGTATTTTTCAGTTTTTCGGTCTGATATTCATTTCGCGAAATATCGCGGTCAGATTTTTTAAATATACACTCCTTTGCATGTACTTTACTTACCTTATCTTGATCTGACGATTTCGAGTTATTTTAAGGATAGATTTTTTTTCGGCCCCCCTTAACGAACTCCCCTGCATTAAGAGCCAATATATGGTAGAGGTACATTTACAGGGTACAAGGTTTCTCTCCATATAATAATCTAACGCACTCGAGTAACTGCAAAATCCCCACTTGGTCTCCCCTACCTTAATGCCACGGCGAGACAAGCGACAATTTACAGCGCTGTAAGAGCCGTAAAATGAATCGCGAAAATGGGGCTTACGCTGAGTGAAGTGGAATGCCAAAATGAGCTGTAAAATATCGCGAATTAGCAACATAGCATAGGACCCATTGTTCGCGCTTCATTTTACTGCTCTTACAGCGCTCTAAATTGTCGCTTGTCTGACCGTAGACTTAGTACTTTTATTTTTATTTTTATTTATTTATTGTTTATACATATGACCTGGCCTCTAGTGACTAATCCAGGTCGTTTTTTCCTGATGGGATTACAGATATTTTTTTATATTTTTACATTTTTTACTAAATTACTAAATCTATTTTTACAATTTCTTAACTAATTTTCCACAATCTATTAATTACATTACAAACATTTACAAACAAATACATTTAACAAATTTAAGTAAACATAAAATATTTTTGGTACCATCAACTCCCTTCTAAGTTATAAAGACAGTCCCTCTATTTTCAGAAGAGAGTTGGTAGTCTTTTTTTTAATTTAATGAATTATTTATTGATTTATTATTTTTATTTATTTATTTTATATTGAATTATTATTATTATAATTGTAAATATCTATTTTTGAATTTATATTTTATTTTATTTATTTTAAGTTTATCTTACTCAACTTCATCAGAGTTGGATTATTTGTTGTCTTCTTCTATTATTATAGATTTCTTGTTGTTTTTTAGATATTATTTCTGTTAGATTGTTTAATATTCCAAAATATTCTTCATTTTGTAATATATCTCTTATTTCAATTCTTTCTAATCTTCTTCTCATTTCTCTATGTTCTTCATTTTCTATAGTATTTCCACAATGTAACACTATATGTTCTGGTGTACCTAGTTCTCCACATTCACAATATGCATCATCTTTTAAGTTAAATCTTTCCAAATATGTTGGGTACGGTCCATGTCCTGTTAAAAAGTGTACTAAACCTTGTTTTGGATTAAAATAATTTGGAATGTTTTCTAATATTGGTATAAAATTGTATAAACGTCTAGATTTTGTTGAATTTTCCCATTCATTTTGTCTTTTTCTATTTATTATTTCTTTTAATTCTCTTTTATTTCTTATATCTAATCCTATTATTTGTATTACTTTTTCATATTTTTCTTTTTTTAGCCAATAATTACATGCTCTTTTTTGTGTTTCTAAATGCATTGGCATTACTCCAGTTAAAACTGTGAGTGCCTGTGTTGCAGTTGTTCCAAATGCTCCCGTCATTCTTACAAGAAATCCTCTCTGAGCTCTACTTAATTTTTCTGCATTTTTTTTATTTATTAATCTATGTGCCCACACACTTGAACCGTACCCTACAATTGATGCAAGTATTGTACTTAGGTATATTCTCATCTGTCGGAACGAAATTCTATATTCCTTCTGTGCTAGACTAGCAATGCTATGCATGATCTTTGTTGCCTTTTCACAGACACAACTCATGTGTTTGTATATAATTTTTGTTCGTCTATTATAATACCTAAATATCTTGTTTCCATTTTTCTTTTTATTGTTTTCCCTCTAATTTTTATAATTGGATCTCTTTCTAAATTTCCTTTTATTAAACTATATGTTGTTTTTGAATCTGATATTGTTAATTTTACTTTATTCATCCAATCATTTACTCTTATTAATACTTCATTTGATTTATTTTCTAATTCTCTTCTTGAGTTTGCATCTATGATCAACAACAAATCTTAATAGATACTTAGACTTAGTACTATAAACCTAATCTCTTGTGGAATGGAAAGTAGAAAAATATGTTTCTAGATCATTTTTGACGCCTTACAACAAAAAGAATGAAATACCTATTCCCTCAAATTTGACTTAAGTGGATTTGGTAGAGGTTTACGTCGTCGTTAAATAATACATTTTTATACAGGGTCACACGAAACTTTGAGACAAGTGAAGAAATATATGGAATTGCGATGGAGGAAAGAGAAGAATGACAGGAAAATTTTAATGGAAAAACTTGATAGGCGAGTGCATCGGAAAAATTTTCTTAGAAATATTAAACATTATAGGGAAGAAATTTAGCGCAAAATTTACATGCATGAAACTTGTATCAGTGCCTCTCATACACATGACAAAAACTGGAAAAAAAATTAAAACTATAAAAAATATTGTTTTATTTGAGTAAAAAATAGACGAATATTATATACCTTGGTCCTCGGACTGGATAAATTGTTTTTGACTTTTTTGAAGAACTATTTTATGGGTATATTGTTCACAAATTTGAAAAAATATACTTATTTTATCCTCTAATGAATTTAGATTTTATTTTTTCAAGCCACATTGTATCAATAAAAACACAGCTTTATACAAGAAATCGTAGAAACTTTAGTTTTAAATTTCAGTACATATTTTCAAGAAGAATAGATATTATTCCATTTGTCAACAAAGTCAAAATAAAAAACACTTTAATGTGGTAGTAATCCCCAACACACACAATGAATTTTTGTGGATTTTAAAACAACATCAATCACCAAATAAAAACACAAAAGTTTAGCTTTTTACAAAATAGAAAGTTTGATTTTTGTACTACAAATTGATTTATGAGACTGTATTGTGAAATGGAAACAACAACTTTTAAAGAGGCATATTTTTTTACATTTGAATATTTAGCTAATATTTGGCTTGTAAAGTAAGCATGGATAAACGATGTTCTTTTACATAATCAGATAAAACATTTTGTTTAAGATTACTACCAACCAAATATAAACATAATTTTATGACAATAAACATATTTTTATGGTTTATTCAATTTTGAAATCAACTTCGTTCCCCGTTCATAACGTCGTCCCCCCCTCCCGCCCTCATTAGTCATAGAAAAATGCATCAATATACAAAAACTGAAACCTTCGTGACACCGCTTCAAGGACGATAGTTTGCCTACCAAACAAGAAAACTTGTGTTGCGTCATTCAGTTGTATTTCAATATTACTGGTGTATTTCGATAATATTATCTTGAATAATATGTATGGTTGGAAACAAATAAAGTATTATGAGCACTAAATTCATCTACAAATATTTGGGGGTTCGAAAGTTTAAATCTCAGGTTTAACAAGTCCTCTTCTCTGCGAGGATATTATGGAGGTGCGAATAGACGAAAAATGAAAAATCAAATAAATTAGAGGTGTCTTCAACGGCTTTATGCAGTTGGGTTTCGTATAGTGGTGTCTTCATAAAATATAATTTTTTTGTATTCATTTAAAAGTATTTTGCAATCTATGTGTCTGCAATAAACAAAAGTAATGACATAGACTAAGGACAGGAAGCAGGATTTTACCCACTGGTAAAATCAAAGTACAATTTTTATAAAGTTGTATAGGAAATAATATTACATTTTATAACTACTAACTAATTAAATCACAAGTTTACTCTAAATGGTAAGCCCAGTGGACTTCTAACCTACGCTATTCTTGAGAATTGTTTTGGCGGTTAAGTGAAAACTGGTTTTCATGATCCTCCAACTTGGAGGAATAAAATTTAATGGCTGTGTTATATTTAAAATAGAGCACAATCCTGAATCAAGTACACGACTGTGATTAACGACTTAACGAGTCACCCCTGGAATTTACTTTAAGGTACAAATATAGCAAGAATTTAGTTATATTTGTAAAAGTATTGAAGACAATTATTAATTGCGGTCATTAACTCAGATAGAACAAAGAAACTTGAAATCACTTAGCATGAACTTTTGTCGCTTCGTCGACGCTACAAAATAGAGCTTTATCACGCGAATCAAATTATTTGTTTAAAGATATTATTTTCGTATCAATACGTTTAGTTGTACAGTAAATCTTTTGACTTCATAAATATTTTTAAAAACTAATAAGTATTTTTCTTATTTTAAAAAGGTTGTCAAATAAACGTCAAATAGAAAAGACGAATATTTCGATAATTCTTGATAATAATTCTTCAAAAAGTACCAATTAAAGTTTTTTCGTGACTAATTTATCTTACTACGTTAAATAGAGTTAAATAACGAATCAAGTTTTGGTAAAAATTTACATTTTTCCTGTTCCACAACTTAGTAGATAAAAGTTAGTTCAATAAATAATGATTCAGATGGTAGGAAAGTCAAACCTCCCGACATTCAGAAAGTTAATAAGCCCCTGGTTGAAGATATTAACATGGAATAACAAAAAATGGAAAACGGAAAAAACCAAACAAAAAATCACAAATTAGAAAATAAAGGCTACAAAATTGAAAATTTATTATACCAAGAAAATGCCATAGGCCCTTTTGTAGTAAATGTAGAAGGATTGGGAGAATGTCATCAAATAGAAAGATTTAATTATTTAAAAATCGCAAGAGATCTGTTTCAATTAAATTTAAAAAATATTAAAGATGTGAAAGAAAAAGGAAAAAACAAATTAGGAATATATTTTCTGTCAGCACAAGCTGCCAATAGATTCTACAACAGCAATAATCTTGATAAGAGCAAATACAAAACTAATATTCCACGTAATTATGTGTCATGCAAAGCAATAGCTAAACAAATTAATCTAGCTTACTCAGACTCTGACATTTTACAAATGAGTGAGACTCCATTTAAAATTATTGAAGCAAAATGATTAAACAGAAAAACAATCAATGAAGAAACAAACACGGTAGAACACAAACCCACAAGTACAGTGCTGTTAACATTCGAAGGGGTAATTATACCTAAAGAAATAAGGTTATGCTATTTAAAAATTCCATTGGTGCCATATATTCCAATAATTACCCAATGCTATGCCTGCTTAGCTTTCGGACACACGAAAGTCCAGTGTAAGGGAAAAGTCAGATGTTTCAGATGTGGTGAACCAAAAAATGATAACGAAAACGAACATCTCACATGCCAAACAAAGTGTTTCTTCTGCAGATCTGAAAATCACTGTGCTGCAGATAGAGCCTGTCCAGAATACGAAAGACAAAGAAATGTTAAAAGAACAATGGTATTTGAAAACGTTTCACAATATGAAGCCAATCTCTTAAACAAAAAAAAAACAAATCAGGAGTAAGAGAATATAACAATGAGTTCATAACCAGTAGAAAAGATTACCCTACACTACCCCACAAAGTTAAATCTAATGACAACCAAATTGAAGTTAGTCAAAGAAGATTTGTTGCAAGTAATTTCGCAGTAAGGTCAAAGCGGACTTATGCCAATGCCACAAATGATCCTCCCCAAAAAATAAGTCAAACAAATACACAAAACAGATCAGAAATGATCAGTCTGACAAATGGTAGAACTTCTAATATAAAGGATGGAACTTTTTTTATAAACTCAACACCAGCAATGCGTGCAGGCCCTTCCACATTTAGTCACTACAGCAGAGATGATAAGAGTAGGTTAACACAAATACAAGGTAACGAAAATTCGAACACAGTTAAACAATGTTATAAAGCCTTTTTAAACTTACCGGTTGAAATCAGATATCAATTCAGAGATACCATCAATACTCACTTTGGATTGTCCCAAGTCAATTTAGATTTGGACAGTTCAAACCAGGCTTAACAGTGTCGTTTCTGATATTTTTTATTTACATATTGTACTTACTTAATGTTTAAGAAAGAAAATTATCCAAAAAATTCTTCATACCTTATCTTATGTAAAGCATATTTATACATACAAAATAAATAACAAAACAATAAAAATTATACAGTGGAATATACGAGGTGTAAACAGTAATTATAATAACTTCATCTCACTGATAAGGGATGAAGAACCAGATGTTATACTTTTAAATGAAACTTTTTTAAAACCTACTCATAACCTATTAATTAAAAACTACCATATAACAAGAAATGATATAGATCAAGGGCCGAATATTGTTACATTGGTTTCAAAAAATATACATTATAACACAATTAACTGCAACGAAAACTGGCAGACAAAAAGTTTTAGATTAATAATAATAAAAATAGGAAATGTTAATGTGGTAAATGTATACTCTCACCCCACAAATATAATTAATCAAAATATATTAACCAATATAATTAACAATTTACATGGCCCCATTATTATAATGGGAGATCTAAATGCTCATCATCAACTATGGGGAAGTGACATAAACAATCGTAATGGCAACGTTATAATAGACTTTGTAAATGAAAATGACTTAATCATTCTAAATGATGGAACTCCGACTAGGTTGACACCCCCAAATCAGAACCGTAGTGCAGTTGACCTAGCAATAATATCAGATAATCTTATCTTCTTCTTCTTCTTATGCAATCCACTAATGGATGTTCGCGATCACGTTTGACCATTTTTCTCTATCCCTTGCAGTATGTATTAGGTCTCCTATGTTTTTTAGTCCTGTCCATTGTTTGACATTACGGAGCCATGACATTTTCTTCCTGCCCACTCCCCTTCTTCCTTCGATCTTTCCTTCAATTAATGTTTGCAGAAACTGATATCTTTCATTTCTAATTATGTGTCCCAGGTATGCCGTTTTTCTCTGTTTAATTGTGCACATCAGTTGTCGTTCTGTACCAATTCTTCTCAGGATTTCTTCATTTGTTATTCTTGCGGTCCAGGGAACTTTAAGGATTCGTCGATAGATCCACATCTCAAATGCCTCTAGCTTATTCATTGTGTTTATTTTTAAAGTCCATCCTTTCATGCCATATAGGAGCAACGATAATCTTATATCGACCTCTAATTGGCAGGTTTTCAATGATGTTGGCTTTAGCGATCATTTTCCGACAATATTAACACTAAATATTGATGTACCTAAAAAACAAAATGCCAACACTAACGCAAGACTCAAAATAAAGAATTGGGACAATTATCGTAATAATATTGAAAAATCACTAATTGCATTTAACAGCAGTTATGAAACATTTGTTAATAGTATAGAAGAAGCAGCATATCTAAACTCTAATGTCAAGCAAACACATACACATAAGGCAGGTTGTATCTGGTGGCATACAGAGTGCACAGCAAAAGTAAAAGAAAGAAAACAAGCACAAAAACTTTAACCTACAAAATTATATAGATGCAAAGAAAACCATAGCCGCTACAAGAAAATTTCTAAAACAAAAAAATAAATATAAATTTAAAGAGTTTTGTGGTGCTCTAAACAGGGAGTCAGATACGAGATATATCTGGTCAACCATCAAAAAATTCTACAATAAAAACACTTCTCAAACTAAAAAACTACCTTCACGGAGTCTATGTAATAACTTGCTAATGACATTTTCCTCATGTCAAATTGATCCTACTTTTCAATTAAGTTTCCCCAATGTAAATTCCAATGAAATTTCCATTCATGAACTCCTATTCAGCATCTCACATAAAAAAGACACAGCCCCAGGTATAGACAAAATAATATACTCAATGATTAAAAAGCTTCTAGATATCGGTATTAAATTTTTGTTGAATATGTATAATGCTTCCCTTTTAGGTGCATCCATCCCTAGTAGTTGGAAAACCCAGATAATTCTACCATTCTTAAAATTACAAAAAGACCCAACCTTACCACATAGCTACCGACCTATAGCACTTTCATCATATATAGGGAAAATTCTAGAACAAATAATAAAAAATAGAATTGAATGGATAGTAGAAAATAGAAAAACCTTTAACTTATTCCAAACTGGTTTTAGGAAGGGCATGGGTATAAATGATAACCTTGCATATCTTACATCCTATATTCAAGCAGCTTTTATAGAGAAAAATCAAGTGTTGCAATTTGACATTAAGGCTGCATATGATCATGTGAACATTTTTCTACTATACAAAATCATGCAAAAATTCAACATTCCCATAGAATTAATAAATCTAACATTTCAGTTCGTAGACAATAGAACAATCTTCATCAAAGACGATCAAGGAAACCTGATAGGACCAGCTCTGACATCACAAGGACTACCACAAGGATCGTCATTAAGCTCTCTTCTATTTAATCTATATTGCAATATATTTATAATATTATCCCAGATAGTGTCAAACTACTTTCATATGCAGATGACCTTGTTATATTGTACAAAACCAAAAATCCTTCATTTGATAGTATCGCAATTAATTTAATATTATCAGACATTATAGGTCTGGATCCCGCGTATGAAAAAAAAGTTGATTAATAGCAAGCTGAAAATTTGTTAATAGCTTAAGGGTGTCTAGTCGGACAAACCTTGATATATGGGAACACTGGAACAGGGGAAGTTTTAATTGTGGAACAGGTTAAAAATTTGGAACGGTCAGACCACGAAAACGGCACATGTATTTTGTCCGACAGAACAGACTTAAACTCTCCGAACAGAGATTAAACTCTCATGCAAAAATCAGACTGCTATTTATCACCAAATGGGCGTTTTAATGAGTGGAACATGTAGAATATGCCAAATGACAGAAATTATGACAGGTGATAAATAGCAGTCTGATTTTTGCATGAGAGTTTAATCTCTGTTCGGAGAGTTTAAGTCTGTTCTGTCGGACAAAATAAATGTGCCGTTTTCGTGGTCTGACCGTTCCAAATTTTTAACCTGTTCCACAATTAAAACTGCCCCTGTTACAGTGTTCCCATGTATCAAAGTTTATTCGACTAGACACCCTTAAGCTATTAACAAATTTTCAGCTTGCTATTAATCAACTTTTTTTTCATACGCGGGATCCAGACCTATTAATGAATGTGCATTGAACACAATTTCAAAATATCAGTTAGTAAGAGTGAGGCAATTTGTTTTTCAAAAAACAAATATATAATGAATTTACCACCCTTAAACATAAACCAACAACGGATACCATATAAAAAAGAGGTCAAGTACCTGGGTGTCATCTTCACAGAAAAGCTTAATTGGAAGAACCATATAGAAAACATAACAGGTAAAGCTCAGAAAGGTATTAATATAATGAGGTCTTTCAGCAGAGTTTGGTGGGGAGCAGATCCAGCAATACTTCTCCTAGCCTATTATGGTTTAGTTAGATTTCATTTAGACTTTGGAAGCACAATAATTGGACAAGCACATCAACAAACAATCAATCAATTAAATAAAATAAAATTTCAAGCGTTGAGAGTGGTCCTTGGATGTATGAAGTCGACTCCCAGAAATGTACTATTAGCAGAAACAAGTGAAATGTCACTAGAATACAGAAGACAATAATGGTTAGCTACTAAATTTTTTAGTACAACATACTGTTATATTAATCACCCTTTAATCGAATTATTAGAATACATCCATAAAATTAGTATACATAAACCGGTTAGCGGGAGAAACAAAGAAAAATCGTATTTATCTGAAGCCTTTTATAATATTGAGCCATATAGAGACTCAATTCACAGATATGATAAATTACCCTGTTATGAATTTGAATATGAGATGCAACATCAACCAATTCCAGTAATCAATTTAAATATTTCTAAAAATAACATATTATAATAATAATAATAATATCATTTTCAAAGGGGAAACGAATCATTTAATAAACAAGTACCAGTTTGTATTTACTGATGCATCTAAAAATCAAAACGATCATGTGGGGTTTGGAGTATACATGCCAAATTTAAACTACTCATATTCTTCAAAATTACGATTTGAATTATTAAATATATGTAATGCAGTAATTAGTGCAATAAATAAGGGGATAAGTGTGTTCCTAGAAAAAAATATTTCAAAAGGTATTCTCTTTAGTGATTCTATGAGTGCAATAGATAAGTTGAAACAAATTGGATTAAGTGCTGAAACAGGTAATGTCACATTATTAACCAGAAGATTAATAGTGGAATCCAACAACAGTGGCAATAAATTCAAATTATCTTGGATCCCAGGACATACCGGCATTGAGGAAAATGTATATGTTGATAAACTAGCAAAAATTGGAAGTAGTCTCAAAATCCCTGCTAATATAAAAATAAATTATAATGACATACTCCCAAAATTGAAAGCCAGAATCAAAGAAAAACATAACAATTTCTGGAAGAACTCCATTCAATTAAAAGGGAAATAGTGCAGTCACTGAAGGTGAATATGAGCTATTACCTCTGATTTTGTTGAACCTCCATCGATTTGCACGAAAATTGGTGAGTGGTTAGAGGATATCTCAAGGAACAAAGGTGACATGGTGCCAACTTGCGCTTTTACCCTGGGGGTGGATGCCACCCCTCCTCGGGGGTAAAAATTATTTTATAAAAAATAACCCCACAATTCGATAGAGCGACAAATTATAAGCAAAATTTGTTATATAAAGTTATTACAATAAATCAAAACTTTTTGAGTTATTAAAGATCAAAGATTTTAATTTTTCGTGAGAAAAATGCATGTTTTTAACCGATTTTTCATAAATAACTCAAAAACTATAAGTTTTTAAAAAAAGTTATAATTGCCAAAATTGAGGCTAATAAAAATCAAATAAATTTCTTACTAAAAAAAACCTTTTAATGTTAACTGAAAGTGAGTTATAGGTAATTGAATATATATTTCTTTCGTCGAGTACCCAAATCTAAGTATTCAAGCTTAAATACCGGGAAAATGATGCATTTTATAATATAAACTTATTAAACATTTGTCAAAGTTCATTGAAATATCTATCAAATAAGTGCTCGTATAAGTTGATAGCATTAAAGTTTATGCACCAAAAATGTTTCAAAATGTATCTTTTAAAAAATTTTCTAAAAAATGTTATTGTTTTTTTGTAAATAACTCCGTTAAGTTTTAAAGTAGCAAGTTCATCTAACAACTAGTTAAAATTTTATTTCAAGAGCTATTAAAAAACGTCAAAATAGTCATTTATACCTCTTACTTTTTTAAAAATAAAAGGTTAAATGGCCCCGGTTACATGGTTCTCGCAGCAAAATTGAAATTTTAAACGTTTCTATCTCGGTTATTTTTTACTCTACGAAAATAGTAAAATGGGTATAGTATTTGTTATAGAAAAAAATAAAATTTAGTTATTTATCATTTTTTACGTATATTGAGTATTTTTGGAGTTATTATCAAAAGAAAATGAAAAGTACGATAATTCTAAAAATTCTGATTTTTTTAAATTATACATTTTTTTCAAAAATATGCATTCTAAACCGGTCAAATTTGTTGAAATAATTAACTATGATAACATAAAGAAATTCTTGTGAGGATTACTACAAATTTTAATTTTTGCGGAAATGGCGTATGTTTAGTTTTTAACTTTTTCCTAAAAAACTCGAAAGAGTTCTTTTATTTTCATCATAACTTGCTTAATTTTGATGCTAATAACTTCTACTGAAGCTCATTTGATAGGTATTCTGAAGTACTTTGACAAGTACTTAACAAGTATATTCTATAAAATGCATCGTTTTCCCGTTATGTAAGCTTGAATACTTAGATTTGAGTACTCGTCGAAAAAAATATACATTCAATTACCCATAACTCACTTTAAAATAACATTAGTTTAGTTCTTTAAGTAGGGAGTCTATTAAATTTTTTATTATCTTTAATTTTGGTAATAATAGCTTTTTTACAAAAGCTTATAGTTTTTGAGTAATACGTGAAAAACAGCTTTAAAACATGCATTTTTTTAAGAAAAAATAAAATCTTTGATATTTAATAACTCAAAAAGTATTGATTTATGTTAATAACTTTATATAACAAATTTTGCTTAGAAGTTGCCCCTCTATCGATTTCTGGTATTATTTTTAATACAAAAATTTCACCCCCGAGAAGGGGTGGCAACCACCCCCAGGGTAAAAGCGCAAGTTAACATCATGTCACTTTTGTTCCTTGAAGTATCTTCTAACTACTTACCAATTTTCATGAAATTCGATGAAGGTTCAACGAAATCGGAGGAGAAAACCTTGAGTGACTCCACTAAAATGGTATGGAGAAATACAAAAATCATTCCCGGATACACCATGGTTTAAAAAGTTTCCATAGATTGATAGAAGACACTTAACGAACATAATAAGAATGAGAACAGGACATGGTATATTTGGAAGTCATTTACATCGAATCAACATTAAAACACATCCATACTGTGAGTGTGGACAGGAAGAAGATCTAGACAACATTTTTCTTCATTGTCCAATTAATAAAGTAACCTTATGGGATATACATAAAGAGCTACAAGCTGCAGGAGCATCTGACACTTCTAATATCAAAGTCATATTACAAAATTTTAACAAAATCAAATAGAAGTTTTAAATAAATTTTAAGCATCAACAAGATGAACATATAAATAAAAGAAGAACTAAAGAAGCTAACCCAAAGTTATAACTTTTCTGTTAAATTGCTGTCTAAACTCCTTTGTTGTGTTATAGTTATTGTGTTATCTGTGTTTTACTGACATTCACCAATACCATTAAATTCATAGAAACAGTATAGCATATTGCCATGAGCAAGACCAAATGCAATGCTAAGAAATGTGCTGGCAAATGCACTAGTATGCACGCCAAAAGTGAAGAAAGAAGAAGAAGAACAAGTATTTTTCTTAAAAAATTGTAACTATTATACCATGAGTGCACAAACATGACATGTGTTTGCGAACACGCGTTTTTCTGTGACAAACTATACCGTTGCAGTTGGTCTGTCTGTACCTGGATGCTAAAATACGTAGATTTATGAAGATGCTTTTATTGTAAAAATGTAATGTAAGTCATCTCAAAAAATACAAAATATAATTAAGTCATCTAATTAAGCATCTAAAACTAATAACTATAAACTAATAATTTTCTTAAATCACTGATTTCCTTTCGATGTTGATGCATGCCACTGCGTCTGCATACCATCTACAGCTTTTCTAGGACGGTATGTAATTACTGATTGCCAACCTCAAGTATGATGTGAGATGTTCACTAATGCGTATATCTGTAATCAGAAGAAAAAGGATAATCTATGCCAGTTGCAGTTGCATTATTCTTTTAAATCGTAGTTGCGTCTTTAACACTTACTTTTAATCTTTCACTTACCTTGACTTTCAAAGTTGGAAAAATTTTGTTCTTTTTGAAAGTAAAAGTTTTTCAACCTAATAAAATATTTAATAAATATTTTAAAAGATGTTTAATTGAAAAACTTATTAGACCATTTTCCTGGTGACACCGCCATGGCTTCTAAAAATTACAAGCCAGATGGATGCTGAAGTGAAGACAAGAGGGAATTCTAAAGGGTTTCAATTCACTACCCCGTCTACAGCTTGGTAAAATTCCAACGGAAAATGGGCCTAGTTACCCTGTAGGAGTATTACTAATAAAAATAAAAATGTATACCATTTTTATTCACTTGCAATGTGAAGGCAAAACTCTCTTATTTTTCAATTAGTATAGTGAGCGCAAACCAGCACTCTTAATCGACGATTTTCGCTTCTTGTTGGAAGCATCATCAGATAGGCGTAGGTTTGCTGTTTTCTACCCCAAGTGACAAACTACTGAGAGTCGTGCGTCCAACAAGAAGCGAAAATCGTCGATTAAGAGTGCTGGTTTGCGCTCACTATACTAAGTGAAAAATAAGACAGTTTTGCCTTCGCATTGCAACTGAATAAAGATATATACAAAGGTATACATTTGTATTTGATAATTTTGTTTATTTTATTAATCAACAGCTTCATTTTGTTCATAAAACTATTTGGGGCGCTAATCATGTCGATAATGGCTTTATTTTTAACTTGATTTTAAAGAGCTATACTACAGACGGTTTTCGAATTACAGAGTCCATCGTCAGTGCTGTAAATAGGTTTTTACATGCTTGAGCCACCAAAATCAAATAGAAAATACAAAAAAGAAAATAAAAATCCCATCCCCATTAAGAGGCGTGAGACAAGAGACGTAATATCGCCAAAGCTTTTCAACCTAGCCCTAAAAGACGTCTTCAAAACGACAAATTGGTCAACCTATGGCATTAACGTTAATGGTAAGAAGCTAAACCACCTCAGATTCGCTGACGACATTGTGATTATTGCGAGCTCATTCGAGGAACTGCAAATTATGATGGAGGAACTCGCACGCAGCTCCCAATACGTCGGCTTGAAAATGAACATGAGAAAAACAAAAATAATGACAAATAAAGATGACCCCAGACGTATAACTGTAAGTGGCAGTGAGATAGAAAAAGTCCAGGAATATATCTACCCAGGCCAAATATTGAAACTTGACAAAGAGAACCAAAGTGCGGAAATTACTAGGAGAGCAAGACTAGCATGGACAGGATTTGGAAAACTTAGTTGGATACTTAAGAACCCCAAAATACCCCCATCCTTGGGGAGAAAAATGTTCAACCAGTGCATCCTTCCTATCATAACATATGGATATCAAACCTGGACCCTAACCAAGGCAAATATGAATAAACTAGCCACAACAGAAAGAGCAATGGAAAGAGCAATGTTAGGTTTACGACTTTCAGATAAAAAGAGGAAAGACTGGGTAAGATCAATAACATAAGTCGAGGAGATAACAACAAAAGTTGAAAAACTTAAATGGAGCTTCGCAGGCCACACTGCTAGACAAAAAGATTAACGTTGGAACGCAACAGTACAACATTGGAGACCTTACCAAAGTAAACGACCAAGAGGAAGACCACAGATGAGGTGGGTTGATGGTATTAAAAGAGTAGCCGGAACAAATTTGAAATATGTTGTTCAGGATAGAGACCGTTGGAAGGAGTTGGGAGACGTCTACATCTAAACGTGGACGATAGAAGGCTAAGAAGAAGAAGAAGAAGAGACACCAAAATAAAGGAGTGAAACCGTAGGTTTCACAGGCCATAGAGGACTGGGGGATTGGGAGCAATATGTGGGTTTCTAGTCTAGATGACAGAAATCCACATTACAGACTCTAAGTAGCAATTAGATGTAGTTGTACAACTTTTATAACTCGTTGCTATTTACAGTAGTCCGTAATGTGAGGTTCTGTCCTCGGGACTAGCACCCAGGTATTTTAGGGAGTCGTGTTTTGCCTGATGTTGGTAAAACCTAGAAGAATTTTAAACAACACACTTTAAAATAAACGTAAATTCTCTACAATTTCCTCTTATTTAATTGCTGTCTCCCAATCGGGGGTCGTATATTATCATGACCAGCTTTACTCTATCCACCTGCTCTGAAGAGCTCTAGAGAATTGCATTTAAGCCAGTCCTTTAAATTCTCCAACTATGGCACTCTCCTTCTTTCTATACTCCTTCCGCCTCTTATCTTTCCCTGTATTATCAGTCTTAGCATTTCATATCACTGTCCCCTCATTACGAGTCCTAGATATTGTAACTTTCTTATTTTTATTGTGTTTATTATTTCGTATTCTTTGTCCATTGCGCGCAATGGGCAAAGTATCATTTTCTTTTGAATCCAAGGGCTTTATTTTCTTCTATATCCTTGCAATTCTTAGCATCCTTCTATTGTACTACATTTCAAATTAAAATGACTCTAGCTTAATTATCTGTTCTTGTTCCAATCTTCTTCTCGCAGTACCGTCTCCTATCGGAGGTTGGCTACCATCACAGCAATCTTAACTTTGTTGGCTGCAGCTCTGAACAACTGTATTTAACTGCACCCATACCACTTCCTTAAATTTCGCGACCAGGGAATCCTCCTACGTCCCACATTTCTCTTTCCCGAGATTTTTCCTTGGATTACGAGTCTTAGCAGAGAGTACTTTTCTCCTCTCATTATGTGGCCTAGATATTCCAGTTTTTTCGTATGTATGGTTTTTATGACTTCGCATTCCTTCCCCGTCTTCAGAAAAACATCTTGATTTTTACTGTTTCTGTCCATGGTATTTTCCACATTCTCCTGTAAAACCACATCTCAAATGCCTCAATGTTTTTGATGTTTATCTTTTACAGTGTCCAAGCTTCTATACCGTACAGCAGAACGGAGAAAACATAGCGCCTTAACATTCTTGTTTTTAAGTTTATATTTATGTCCAGGCTGCATAGGAACTTTTTCATTTTGACAAACGATTGTCTCACTATCTATATTCTCCTCTTGATTTCTCTTGTCTGGTCATTAGTATCAGTGAAGCAAACCCCTATATATTTGTAGGACGTAACTCTTTCAACTGGCTGATTATTTATGGTTAAATTCACATTGGTGTATAGCTTCTTCGTTACAATCATGAATTTAGTTTTTTGATGTTCAGTTTTAGAGCATACTTATCGGTATGAGTGTTTATGTTTTCCTGTTACTATTAGCGTATCATCAGCGTATCATATATTGTTAATTAACTCTCCGTTAATGTTCATACCAACGTTTTCCTCTAGGAGCGCTTCCTGACATATTGTTTCGCTATATATATATATATATATTAAATAGTAGTGGATAAAGCACACAACCCTGACGCACACCTCAACGAATCTCAATTGCTTCGGTTAACTCATTATCAACCTTGATTTTTGCTGTTTGCCCCAGTGCAACCTGGATATAATGTTAATGTCGCGACTGTCGATGTTTTTGCTTCTTAGGATTTCATACAGCTTATGGTGTCTAACTTTATCGAAGGCCTTCTCAAAATCTATGAAACCTACGTAGAGATCTTGGTTTAAATCCAAACATCTTTGCATTAACACACTCAGTCCAAACAAAGCTTCCCGTGTTCCCAGTCCACTTCTGAATCCAAATTGTGTGGCGCTTATGTCCTCTTCTAGTTTATTAAATATTCTTTTGTGATTTATTTTCAAAAATACTTTTTAGTGTGTGGCTCATCAATGCTATAGTTCTGTGGTCTGAACACTCTCTGGCGTTATTCGTCTTCGGGATTTTGACAAAAGTAGAGGAGAGCCATTTATTTGGTATGATGCCTGTTCTATCAATTGTGTTGAAGAGGTTCACCATTATTTCAAGTGTGTCGTCGTCTATAAGTTTCAACAATTCTACAGGAATGTCATCTGGTCCTGCAGCTTTACCCCCTTTAGTGTTCCTTATAGCATATTCTATCTTGCTTTTTAGGATTTCAGTCCTGCCAGCCTTGTCCAGCTCTAAAGTCCATATTGCAGTATCTAGAATACGTAGCATCTCAAGGCTCTTACTCTCAGTTCTAATTTAAGGTCTTTTTTACACAAAGAATTGTTTCCATTTTTACAAACGCATTTCTTGCTATTTATCTCCTATTCCTTATTTCTGTTGATTGATCATTTTTCTCTGAAATGCACGTTCTTAGATATTTCTATTATTTATCAACCCTTTCTATCGGTACATTTCACAAATGTATGCTTGTTTGTATGTTTGTTTTCTTAGTTATTATCAGGTATTTGGTCTATGTCTTTGTCTTTTATGGGACTAATTTTTTATGTCTTTTATGGGACACACGTGCACATCCATATTCATATCCCTGCATTTTTGAGCTAACACATTAAAAGTAAATGACGCATCTCTGGTTTCTACAACTCTGCAACATTAAAACGGTTTCACCCTTATATTTTTTTGTGCTTCAAGCATGTAAAAACCTGTCAACAACACTGACGGTAGAGTCTTTTGTTCGAAAACGTTGTGTGATGTAGCCCCCAAGGGAGTTATAAATTAAATATACATTTTATAAAGTATTTTATTTAATTTTTTGTGATTAATATTATACAGCCGACCACAGGAAATTTTCTTTTTCCTTGTGAATTTTGTAAAAAAAAATTAGGTATTAATTTTCATTTTAATAATATAATGTAATATATTAAGTTATTTTAGAACATTGATAATTAAGCCGAAAATGGTGAGTTGATTATCTAGTTATTAATATAATAATGAAACAGGAAGACAACACAAAGCCTGGTTGTGGCAAGACCTTATTACCTAAATTAACTGTGGTCGTATGTAATTTAGCACAATTTGGTATGCACAACGCAGTGTACAGTGTACACTGTTACACATTTACGCCCATTTGTAAATTTACCTGATAATAAATCTTATATGTTTGGATACAGCTTAAATTATTTATATTAGTTTACACATAAATATAGATAATCTTTATAATACAATAGTCTCTAATTTCAAATATAGCTTGAACAAATACTATTCTGATTCTGTGATCAAAATTATTAATGTTTTGCTATATTACGTAATTAATTCAACGTAACGAGCCTCAATATAGAGTGTTACAAAAAAATGGTCATATCACGATTTTAAGTGATAAAAATAAATCAGCTTACATGAAGTAAATAGAAAAATAATACAAATACAAATACAATAATAAAACTTATATAAAGCTGCATTCGAAGCGTTAGGAGAAAAATCCTCAAATAACACTCATCACCCTTGGTTTACAGATTCTTTAAAACAAAAGACGAGGGAAAAAACATATCAAAAATGGCTCAGTACCAATTGCTCAGAAGACCGAAATACCTATGCAAGAATAATAATTTAAAAAAAGTGATTAAACCAAAGAAAATATGTGGCTGAAAAAATGTGAAGAAATATACACTCTTATGGGAGGAACAAAAAGAAGCAAAGCTTGGAGAAAAATATCATATACAAGAGAAAACCTACAAGAAAGATACTAAATATCCCTTATAAATGTAAACGAGTGGGAAACATACTTTAAAACCTATTGCAAGAGAATAGACAGAAATATGTAAGGCACACCATTAACACCCCAAATAACCTGGAAGCTCCTGGTCCCGGAGGTATTGCAATTGATCTCATCAAGCACAGCACGACACAAGCAACAGAAATTTTCATTGAAATATTCAACGGATGCCTATCAGGGAATTGTAGTGTGTCGTCTAAGTGGAAAAAGTCCAAAACAACCCCTATCTACAAAAAGGTTCGTAGAAAAAATTTTAATAATTACAGGGGCATTAGTGTGACCAGCTCTGCGGGAAGATTGTACGGACGTATAATAAAGCAACGGCTAGAAAAGAAGTGGCAACATTCCGAAGAACAAAGTGGAATTAACTCAGGTACATCATGCAGAGTTAACAACTTCTGCATAAGGCAACTATGCTAGAAAAAGGTTCTGCTAGAAATCTAGAAACTCACATGGTATTTGTAGACTTAAAAACGCATACGATACCGTTCCCAGAGAAAAAATATTTGAAGTATTACAACAAACCACTAAAATAGAAAATACATCCAAACAATAAAGGATCTCTATACTAACACAACACCAATTAAAATTGGAACGAAACTTTCAAGTAGCTTTTAACTTTCAAGAGTAAGAGGTTTTTTGCAAGGATGCTGTCTGTCGCCCACTTTATTTAAAATTTACCTTACACATGAAAATGTTAAAATATTGGACTAGGAAATGCCAAACAATGGGAATACCAGTAGGAAATTCTTATTTGTATACGTTGCTGTTTGCTGGCGACTAAGTTGTGATTGCTGCTGATAAAGAAAACGCCAGTAAAATTATTAGAGAAATGAAAGAGGAGTACCGAAAATGGGGTTTGGAAATAAATGAGCATAGGGAAAAATGAATTCCTTGTAGTCGGAGCTGATACTGAAGACTTAGAATTAGAAGGGGAATACATAAAAGGGTGTGATGAATTTAATTTAAATTATGTAGGTTCTATTTTTGACAAAAACTGGACATGCGATCAACATATAGAATATCGAATAAGCCAAGGAAGAAAAGCTATAAAGCAGCTGAATGACATTTGTCGAAGTAAAGTGTTGCAAAATCAGACAAAGAAAAGAATATGCCAAACTATCGTGGAAGGAATTGTCCTGTACGACACGGAAGTGTCGGAAGTAAAAGACCGACGAAATAAAAGACTTCAAGCTTAAGAAATGAACGGTCTTAGAAGCAGCTGCAGAATATCTAAACTACAGCATATCCCAAATGATGAAATAAAAGAAAGAATGCAAGTATCAAAGGATATTATAGACAGAATAGAACAAAAAATATTAATATGGTATGAACATGTCCAGAGAATGGGACCAACAAAATGGCCCAAGAAAATGATCTAGTATGCACCACCCAAAAGAAGAAAAAGAGGCAGACCAAAGAGAACATGGATACAGGATATAGAGAAAGCAATAAACAGTAGAAAACTCAACGAGGAAGATATTCGTGATCGAAAATTATGGCGAATAGAATGCGGGAAACGGTGGATGCTGTAGAACACCCGATATATAAAATAAATCAACTTGGTCCAACTTATTTATGTAAGTATATACAAAAGTGCACCCAGAAAAATTCCAAAACAGGTTAAAAATTTTTATATTTATATTACGAAAATTTGCATTATGTGTTAAAATATGAACATAATACAATAAAAATAATTATATATCACAAAACTTATTTTAAGTGGGGTGGCTTCTTGTCCAATCATGCTCCTTCACTAAATTCACTCCATGTATCCCTGAACAAATGACCCGACACATATAAAACAATCAATAGGAAGGAAAATTGAAAAGCGAAAGAGAAAGAAGCAATGGAGAGATGCCAAGAAATTTACTCTACTTGATACAGTCAAAATACGATACTCACAATGTACATAGGAAAGTTAAAGAACTCACAGGTGGACTAAGCCGGAGACAGAAAGAAAATCTAACTGATTCTGACGGAAACATCATTATAGACAAACAGAATAAAATAGAACGTGGAAAGAATATCAAGAAAAACTATTTGAAGACAAAAGAGATAACACCTTTGAGTTAGAAGAAGAGGTAAATAGTGGACCAATAATATTACAGCAGGAAGTTTATTCTGCCATAACACAGCTAAATGATGGCAAAGCAGCAGGTCCCGATAATATACAATCAGAACTACTCAAACTAATGGACACGAATCAATAGCAATAATCACACAGATATTCAACAACATATACAACTCTGGAGAAATACCAACCGAATGGCTGAAGCCTTAGTTTATTGCACTTCCGAAAAAAAAACAGGAACCAAAAAATGCGAAGAATACCGTACGTTAAGCCTGATGAGTCATCTCCTAAAATTGTTCCTAAAGGTAATCCATATGAGAATTTACAAGCTATGTGAAAGTCAAATTTCGCCCAACCAGTTCGGTTTCATAAATGCTGTTGGTACGAGAGGGGCTTAGTTTTCAATACAAGTCTTATTCCAGAGATGCAGAGACGTCAATTGCGACGTATATGCATGTCTGGTTAATTAAGTGTGAGAAAGCGTTTGACAGAGTACAACACGCCAAGATGATGCAAATATTAAAATAAGCAGGAAATAACAACCAAGATCTGAAAATAATTAGAAACCTTTACTGGAATCAGAGTGCAAACCTCAGATTGGACGGTGAACACACCGAATATGTGAAAATCATGCGTGGAGTGAGGCAAGGCTGCATTTTGTCCCCCCTAATTTTCAGTCTTTACTCTGAAAGAATATTTATCGAAGCTTTTTACGAAACTGAAAAAGGTATTCTAGTAAACGGGTACCGGCTAAATAACATCCGGTATGCAGATGACACCATAGTATTTGCGGACAACCTTGAAGACTTACAAGTCCTCATGAACAAAATCACGCATTACAGTCCACAATATGGACTCAATATAAACGTAAAGAAGACAAAGCTAATGACCGTAAGCAAGAAAAAGATGACAGAAGGTCAACTCTATATCAACCAAACCCCTGTAGTAATAGTGAGGCACTACAACTAACAAAGAGACAAGAGCGCGCATAGGAAAAGCTAGATCAATCTTCAACCGTATGGGGATCTTTTTCAAGAGCCACAACCTATCTCTTGGTATAAAAGTAAGAATACTGATATGCTACGTCTCCTCTGTTTTTTTATGGTGTTGAATCATGAACCTTAAACGAAGATATGTGCCGAAAACTGGAAGCATTTGAGATGTGGCTGTATCGAAGAATTCTTAAAATCCCATGGACTGATCGGGTCACAAATGAGGAGGTCCTTAAAAGAATGCACAAGAACCGAGAAGTACTAACCGCCATCAAATCTCTAAAGTTGGAATACTTTGGACACATTATGCGAAATGAATCCAGATATGCCCTCCTACAAGCCATCCTTCAAGGAAAGCGAGGTCCAGGAAGAAAAACATCCTGGTTAAAGCACCTCAGAACCTGGTTCAACACAACATCTATGCAGATTTTCCACGTTGCTGCAGTTAAAGTGAAGATTGTCATGATGATCGCCAACATTCGTCACGGATAGGGATATCAAGAAGAAGAAGATCTCTGCTTGTTGCTCTTTCTTCTTAACTAATAGTTCCCTCATTTCGGAGATCTTCCTGATCTTCGTAGTGTCAAACTATCTTTGCCTGGGTCTTCCTTTCCTTATTTTTGTGATTGGGCCCCATTCAGGATCATCTTTGGCATCCTATACCTTTCCATTCTCATCACGTGTCCCATTCATCTCACTCTCTGTGCCAGTATAAAGCGACTGATGCTTGGTTAATTATACAGTTCTAGCTCCCTGTTTGTTTGTCACACCCAACCCTCCACCGTGTTTTTGCCTCCATATATAGCTTTGAGCATTTTCCGTTCCCATATTTCCAATTTCTCTGTATTTGCTTTTTTCATTGCCCACACATCAATGTGTCGGCTTTGTTTTTTCTTTTTTCTGGCATTCAGTTCTCATTCTTCCTGACCTTTCTTGTCGCTAACAACTCATACGCCACAATGGACCAATGGACCACTCTCTCTATTATTTTGCTCCTATGAAAGTAAACTCTCAGTCTTCTTTCACTGTCAGCAGCCATGGCCAATGAAATAGAAGGATAAAAAATATTTTTTCTTTCCCCTTCCCCACAAATTTTTTGTTAAATTAAAAACAGGATGTCAATGGAAGGAAATATCTATTTTATAACGTTTGTTATTTGTTTGTAAATCGATAATTCAGAATGCACAGCCGCTTTTCACAGAACGCACAGAATATAAAAAAAAGTGTTACAGTATTAATTTTCAAAAAATATCAAGTTTATTATTCGAATATTGTTGTTGTGTTATATCTTGACAGTGGTTTGTCAGTCATTGTGATTTTCATTTTTGTCTGAGTTACTTTGATTGAAAATGAACAACAGTTTTTATCTACTCTATCTCATATTATGTATAAGATTTTAGTTTGTAAAAACTGTCATAATAGATAGCAGTGCGTGAAGGATTTAAAGTGTGCGCAGGGCCGCCGAGAGGGCGGTACAGCTGGTACATTTTACCGGGGCCCGGCGGTGTAAGGGGCCCGGCATCGACCAGACCAAAGACGTAATTTTTCGTGTTTTTTTTTGCTCTTCACTTTATGCCCATACTTCGTTTAACTAATACTCGGCTATATTTATTATTATGACCTTTAATCGATTTGGTTTAAAATTTTAACAGCAATAAATCACAGGTTTCAAGTACTACAGTGCAGTCAGATAAAACTGTGGTATGGATATGGAGATTAAAAATATATCGGGACTTCTAGAAGATTTACAAAAAATCAGAAGAGTCTATGTTGAAGAATCTAAACTAGTTACCAGCAATTATGGAATAATTGATGGATTCGACCGTTACTTGATGGAAGTTCATTTTATCTAACAATAAAACACGAAAACGTTTGTTTTCTATACTTCCACAAAATTTATTATAACTAAGTGACTACAGCTGTTTCGGCGGAGTGCCTTTCTCAAGTGATATAGTTTACAATGTGTTTGCCTTTTTAAGTCTTCAACTGAAGAGGTTGAGGAGTGGGGAGCTGTTTGTCTCGAGTTGGTCATTCAGAATTATATCTGTATTTTTCAGTTTATTAATTTCCATAGATTCTAAAAAAGATAGCTTAAGGCCTTTATTTTGAATATGTAGAATTTGAAACTCTTCATTGAAAGAATGATTATGATCTAGAAGGTGAAGTGCGTATGTAGAAGTGTCTGTTTTTCTATTGTTGAATGCCCTTTTGTGTTCTGCTATCCGTTTGTCAAACTGGCAGAACTTTTGACAAACGGATAGCAGAAAACAAAAGGGCATTCAACAATAGAAAAACAGACACTTCTACATACGCACTTCACCTTCTAGATCATAATCATTCTTTCAATGAAGAGTTTCAAATTCTACATATTCAAAATAAAGGCCTTAAGCTATCTTTTTTAGAATCTATGGAAATTAATAAACTGAAAAATACAGATATAATTCTGAATGACCAACTCGAGACAAACAGCTCCCCACTCCTCAACCTCTTCAGTTGAAGACTTAAAAAGGCAAACACATTGTAAACTATATCACTTGAGAAAGGCACTCCGCCGAAACAGCTGTAGTCACTTAGTTATAATAAATTTTGTGGAAGTATAGAAAACAAACGTTTTCGTGTTTTATTGTTAGAATTATGGAATAAATCGCAAAACAAACGGCGACGCTTAAAAAATAAAGAAAAACGGCGCAAAAAGCCTGTGAGATTTTTGATGATTTGCCTGGGCCTAGTAGTGATGCGACTGATAATTTTGAGCCCAACGCAATATTTCGCTGGGATATATTTAATATTGTCATATAATAAGCAATTTAACCAGAAGATTTAATGCGGAAAATAAAATTCATTCGCTATTTAAAATTTTATGGATATTCCATTTTATGGATATTATATTTTATGGAGATGAAGATGAAGACAATAGTAAAAAAAAAATTGATATATGTATTGCGCGAGTTTATTAAGAAGACATCAGTGAAGAATTGATAAATGAAATTTTTTATTTGAGAGCGATATACACGGATAATTATTGACGAATCTCAACTTTCTCCAATAGATTTGTTTAATAATATTAAACATCTCAAATTTGAATCGTTATTGCATTAAGAATATTTTGCACATTACCGGTGACAGTCGCAGAAGCAGAAAGATCCTTTAGTTTTCTTTTTCACATAAAAGGTATATATATATATATATTTCGTATATGCTATGAGGTAACGATAGCTACGATGAAACAGGATCGGTTAGCTGCCTATCAACTTTGTGAATTGAGAATGGTTTGGCAAAATCATGCCATTTTTCGAAAATTAGAGACATTTTTGCCGATCAGAAAACCCCGAAAAACAACTGTATTATAAATATTTTCTTTATTATAAATATAAGCACAATTTAATAAAATTTATATTTGAAATGTTTCTTATTATTTATTATTAATAATTTTATTTCTATAAAAATTAAACAATTTTTTTCGCACTTCACTTTTTGCCGGAGGCCCGCCCTTCAGTTTTTACCGGGGCCCGCTGATCCCTCTCGGCGGCCCTGAGTGTGCGTGAAGTAACGTACATACATACATATATTCGGTTTCATAACGTCTTACGACGTTGTCCGACTCCCAAACGCCACTGTATTCTGTCCTGAGTTAGGTCTTCACTTAGATTTCGAGCGCTAATCGCTTTCCTAACTCCCCGATTCCAGTTCTGTGGTGGTCTTCCTCGTTTTTTCTTCTCTGGGGGTTGCCACATCATCGTTTTTTTAGGCAATCTTTCGTCCCCCATTCGGCTCACATGCCCATACCAAATGAGCTGTTTTCTTTCAATATCCTCAACTATAGTGCCCTCTACACCCATTTGTTGTTTTATTACTTCATTCCTTATTCTTTCGGCTCTTGATATTCTCATCGATCTTCTGATGGCATTCATTTCTGTGGCTTCGACCTTTTTGTTACGTGAAGTAACAATGTATTTTAAATGGGATTTACTTTTTCGCACTGTTTTTGGCACTCTTTCATATAATCAAATATCCTTAACTTTCGCGTTGTCAAGGTGATGACATTTTCAGCTATAAATTACGACAAAATGTTTTGACAGTTTTGTGGTTTGAAAGAAGTTAGAATTTTTAAATATCAAAGTTCTATAAATTGTAGAGTAGAAATGAATTCCAGTGACGAAGAGTTACAGTTTTTTTATTTGTTTATCGTAGATAAAATATTGTATGAAACTGTGCGTGAAGTACTTTTTGCTAACTTACGCGATATGTAGCACTCGCCCCGTTGTCTCTCGTGCTCTAAACATCGCGTGCGTTCGTAAAAAGCATACTTCACGAACTGTTTCATAAATAACTATTTTGAAATGGCAGGTATTGGGTGAAATGCATAAAATGTAGTATCTGCTAATGCTTCAAGTATTTACTAAATGTTTGAAGTTTTTGCTACACTTGCAAAGCATTTACTTTCTTCCGTAGCATATGCTACTATTTACCAGATACATAGAAGAATGTACTAAGTTTTTGAAGTAGTTTCTAGTTTCGTAGTATTTGCTTCAGTTTAACCCTGCTGTCCCGTTCGAGTCAACTACACAAATGTACTGTTCGGGTCAATATGACCCAACTATGGTTTACGCTCCTTAATCGAAATAAAATAAGCTAATGGTGATAAATAAAACTTTATTAACAAAAAATTATGGTTAGTTAAACAAAAATTATGTTGTTAATGTAAATTAAACCTTATTAACAAAAATAAAAGGTATTTTTCTTTCAAAACAGCCTAGTAACAAATATCTACAAAAACTTAATTCAGTTTACAACTGCGACAGTAATAAAAAGAATGGATTTTACAAATATGTTTATGATAAATATATACAACATAATAATTAGTCTTGTTATCGTTTTTAGGGTAAGTTTACAGCGTGCATGTTTAGCAGGCGGAGTTAGTTTGTCCATAGATGGTTCACTAGCATTTCCATCTTGTCTACTTGTTTCTGCTCATGTCCTTTTTAGCAGTTCGTGAGAGCCTTTAGTTATTGGTATATTTTTTCTGGAAATGATGACTGGTTTCATTGGTTTTTCCCAATTCCTCAAGAAAATTAGCCGTTTTCCAGTTTATTAGTATTCCGTTGGATATTTATTGATGCCCATAACACGAAAGCGTTGTAGGCAGAAATGTCCAGCAGATTATAAAAAACAATCATTGGCCAGCGATTTATCTCTTCGCATATGTATACGTGCCACAAGCTAATCTAGAGTATCCACTGCTCCCTTATTAGAATTGTAATTTAAAACAATTTGGGGCTTTTTCATTTGATGAAAGTGATGCATGTTGCATCGATTCATGATGCAAAGTACTCATAAGAACAACACTTTTATTATTTTTAGGAATATTGTCAGCAACAGTATTGCGTGAAGCAAAAATACGAACTATGAACTTCTTGATTCGCGATTTTTGCTGGAAGCTCCGGTTTATTTTACTTATAATTCTCGGCATTGCATATACTTTGTTTTAGAAGAAATTGTCCTAAATTTTACGACGTAAAAAATGTATTGCACGTAATATTGTGGCCTTCCAAATCACTACTCAAGTCACACATCACACGCATTCCTGTATAGATCTGCAATTTTAGAGCATAAGTAGTTTTACTGTTCATAATTACATAAAAACTAAACCTTTGTGCCATATTTCGCTTGCTTGCTTGAAATGTACCATTTAAAGGGAGAGCGGCCTCTAAAGGCAACTAGTTGCTTATCAACGGTAACATTTTCATCAGGGTTAAAAAATGCTGGTACATCTTCTACCTATGTTTTATAAATTTCAAGTATTACAGCAAGTTTTTCAAAACGTCTCCTATCCTGTCTAGTAATTTTGTTATCAAAACGTATTACTTGCAAACTTTTTGTAAATACAGTAGAGCGTCGATTATCCGAACTAATGGGGAGACATGGGTGTTCGAAAAACAGACTTGTTCGGATAATCGAACTAGATTGATATAGTCATACATTTTTATCCGCAAGTGAATAAAAGCCATATTTATATACCTACATATTTATTTATATCTTGATAATGACAAATAGCAATTAAACAAAAAATTGCAGTCTTTGCAACAACACATTTTTGGATACAATATTGAAGAAAATTGAAGATATTTTAAGCGTTAATTACTAACGCTTGCTCGGTACTCGAGTGCAGGGCGCGGGAGTCGAGAGTTCGGATAACCGGTCGCTCGGTTGATCGACGTTTGGATAATCGACGCTCTACTGTATATCAAGCGACATTATTTATTGAAATATAATACGACCCGTTTCTTCATTCCACAAACTTTTAGTTGATTCACCATGGGACTTATAAACTCAAGCTAAAAATAAAAGACCAATGTATGCTTGGAAACCAACTTTAGTCATGTCTTTTCAGTTGGTTCCAAAGACCATGTTGGTCCGTCGATGTTGGTCATATTTATAATTTGGTTTGCAACATCGTCCAGCCATACTACAGTTTATTTTTACAAGTTACAAGCTTGCAAAAACCTATTTTTATTTACAGACGTATCCGGCTGACAAACACACAGGTACTGCCAATATAGAATACTGCCAACTAAACACACATACACAGGTAATTTTTAACGGTTTACATACGCGGGTCATATTGACCCGAACATACCCTAGGTAACAATTTCATTTTTATCAAAAACATCAGGAAGTTGATAGTTTATCGCATATGCAATTTAAATGCCTCATATTAGGTAATAAAGTCACGAAACACCAAATCGTTACGCCGCGTAATAATTTGTAAAATAAGAAATAAATGATTTTTTGGCTCAAATAGACCCGAGCAGGACAGCAGCGTTAGGTGAAGTTGGTGCATGGATTGTTACAAGAAGAATTTATGAATGTGCGTCATAGAAAAATCTAAAAACTAGGAAGAAGACACTTATTTTTTGGGGTCATTCTGTTATCCAATAAAATTTAATAATTCTCAAGAAGATTAACAAATACTGAGTCACTCATTTTTACTTATGTGCAATGTTAATAATTGGGTACGTAAAAATGTGAATTCACAAATTACAAGCACATGGAAAACTAGTTCCATCACGATTGGTGTAGTGCAGACACGGCATATTCAACATCTACCGTAACATTTTCATTTCATCTACTTTCGTCTTCTTTTCCTGCTTTATACTTCATCGCCGTATATAAATATCTATCTCACCACACTCTTGTATAATTTGCCTTTCTGCCCTTACCCGATTTTTTTATCAAAGAGTACTCCGCTTATTTGCTTCCAGTTAAAGCAACAAGCCTGTGTTCTGTGGACAATTTTCTGGATCTAGTGTCCCATTTTCCGTTATACAGGCATAAGTGCGCTAATAACCGCCAAAATAACGCAAAAAATGGAAAACTTAAGTTATTAAGTTGTGATATAAAAAGAAATAAAACTAGTGGAGGTGAGAAAATTAGCGATAAAAATCTATAAACTTACATTATATTTATTGTTTCCCACCTTTAGACGCATCAGAGGAGTATGTCAACTAAAAGTGTCACTGTCATAGTGGCAGTTGTCAAATTCGTTGATACGTCTAAAGGTGGGAAACATTACGTAGAATGTAAATTTATAAGTTTTTACCGCTAAATCCCCACCTCCACTAGCTTTATTTCTTATTATCTCACAACTTAATGTGCTTTCCATCTTTTGAGTTATTTTGCCGGTTATTAGAGCGCTCATCACTGTAGAGGGGCCAAGGTTTTTAAATTCTTCCAGTCGGTCTTAATTTCTCCAAGCAATTCTATATCCTTAACCATTCCTGTTCCTCCCAACCACATAATATATAGGGTGAGGCAGATAACTGGCCTATTAGAAATATTTAGAGAACTAAAGGCAACAGAATCATGAAAATTGGAATGAAGGGGGTTTTGAAGGGTGATCTATTTAATGAAAATATTTTGATAAATTTGCCACTTCCGGTTACACCCTGTATATTTTTACATTTTTAGATTCTACTCGATGTCTTCTTTCTTAAAACATGCGGTTTTGTAATGTTATACAGGGTAATTTAAAAGCTAATTACGTTTTTTGATTAATTTCGTAGCAACTTTCACACCCTGTAGAATTGTAGTAGTTGGATATAAAAAACTCTATTTATGTTAAAATGATTTTTAATATAGTCTACTATTGTTAAAAATTATTAGTATAGCTAAATGTTAAATTTTAGTATACAGGGTTGGTCGAGACTCGGAATGAGGATTTTCTGAATATTCTTAAATGGAACACCCTGTATTTTAGTATTGCAATGAAAAGATATTTTATGGTACTTTTTTATTTCTTAAGCATTCCCTATACCCAAATGCCTTAATTTGATCTTAATTGTTAATCGCGCCAAGAATATTAACTACGTAGGTATTTTAATAGCTCAACCATTATTGGCAATTTTAAAGATCAGTCAAGATTAATATGTATTTATTTCGGAAAAATTATTTGTGATTGAATATTTTCACGGCCAACCTAATAAAATTTCATGTATTTTTTGTTGAAATTAATGTTTGGCTTGAATCACCAATAACTCACAAATTAAAGCATTTCGGTATAGGGAATGCTTAAGAAATAAAAAAGTAGCATAAAATATAATTTCATTACGATAATAAAATGTAGGGTGTTATATTTAAGAAAACTCAGAAAATACTCTTTCCGAGTTTCGACCAACCCTGTATAGTCCAATTCAACATTTAGCTACACTAACAATGTTTGACAATAGAAGACTATATTAAAAATTATTTGAACATAAATAGAGTTTTTGATGTCAAACTACTACAATTCTACAGGGTGTGAATGTTGCTAGGAAATTAAGAAGAAAAAAAAACGTAATTATCTTTTAAACTACCCTGTATAACATTACAAAACCTCATATTTTAAGAAAGAAGACATCCAGGAGAATCCAAAAATGTAAAAATATACAGGATGTTCCATTTAAAAAACAAAGTTATAAGCCACTATAACCGGAAGTAGCAAATCGATGAAAATATTTTCATTAAAGAGATCACTCTTCAAAACCCCTTCATTTCAATTTTCATGATTCTGGTTCCTTTAGTTCTCGAGATATTTTTAATAGGACTTTTATCTGCCTCAGCCTGTATACTCTGTTTCTGACCTGCTAATCTTAAGTCCTCTCTCTTCAATACCCCTTCTCCAACCCTCCAACGTCTCCTCCAACATTTACTTAATCTCTTTTACTAACACGATGTTATCAGCAAATTGCATTGACCAATGAGCCTCATCCCTGAATAAACAGGTAGTAAACATTTCCTTTGAGGAAAAAGGTGTAGTAATGTTTCTAAGTTACTTTTATAAACTCTTCATATTCATAATAATAATAAATAATCATTTCGTTGTGAATCGAAACAAGAGCAGTTTTATTTAGTTGGTTTAGAGAGCGCCAAAAGGGCTCTAACTAGTTTCAACTCTTGTTAGAGTCTCTTCAGGGAGCCCATATTTCATTCTCTCTGAACCACTCAAATTCTGGCCGCCTGCTTCGATCCACAAACGTAAGATTCTCATGACACGGATGCCTGGGCGGCATCTGCTCAAGACTAACGAAAGTTTTACTTTTAATATTAACAATATTAAAAGCAAAACTTTATCAGAACTAATCTTCTAGTTACACCATTCGTGGCTTCTAAAATTTGCAAGCGAACGAATCGCCGGAGCAAAGAAGGTCGAGGGAGATCACTATCAAGTTGCATCTCACGACTCGCCTGTCCAGCACGGTAAAATTCCAACAAAAATACCCAGAATAGGAGTAGAACTAATAAAAATAATAAATAATCATTTAGTTGTGAACCGAAACAAGAGCAGTTTTCTTTAGTTAGTTCAGAGAGCGCCAAAAAGGCTCTAACTAGTTTCAACTCTTTTTAGAGTCAAAAATGAATAACCGTTTTCAATTTCGTTGCAAAACGAAAATACAAATCAGATTCCAATCCTTAGTCTCAGCATCCGTATGGCTTGCAAATTGTAGAAGCCTCGGAGGGTAACCAGAAAAGGTTCCCATTGTTTTCAGCCTGGTGGTATGTAGAGTAACATTATGTTGTTTTATATGCCATCAGAGTGAAAATTTAGCATTTTTCTAGCAGTTGCCGCTAGGGCATCTATGCCATTTCGTTAATTGCAATCCGTGACTGCACGCCGGGGTTTGTTTTGGTTGGATCAGAGAGAGCAGCATATGTGCCTCCTGATGAGAGACTAATAAGTTTCGAAACCGGTAGAGGTGCTTGCTGCACTCTCTGATTGGACTAGAATATGGTGCGGCTGTATTTTCGTTTTGCAACGAAATTGAAAATGGTTATTCATTTTTGATTAACATGTTTACTCTGATTGGAGTACGAAGGGAACCATTCTCGTTAAAACTTTACCGTGCTGAGCAGATGGTATGTGAATTATAAATTGTAAAATTCCCTTATCTTCCTTAGTCTCAGCATGCGTATGGCTTGCAAATTGTAGAAGCCTCGTAGGTGTAATCAGAGAAGGTTCCCATTGTTTTCAGTCTGGTGGGATATAGAGTAACATTAGGTTGTTTTATATGTCATCAGATGAAAAACTTAGTCTGTCTTCTTTTTAGAGTCTCTTCAGAAAGCCCATATTTGATTCTCTCTAAACCACTAAAATTCTGGCCGTTTGCCTCGATCCACAAACGAAAGATTATCATGACATGGATGAAGTGCTGGCATCTGCTAAAGACTAACGAAAGTTTTACTTTTAATATTAACCTTTAACTACCAGCCTATCAAGTTATGACATAACTACAGGCGTGGCGTACTTTATACGCCACAAGAAAATACACTTAAAAACAGCGGATTTGTTTTTTTTTTTTTAATTCACTTACTTGTTTGTTATAAACCTTATTCGGCATCAGTGAATACTTGGAGTTCCTTCTCAGTAAGCTAATTGGGATTTATAACTGGAGTCATGGAATAACTGGATTCCATGAGAAATAAAATTACTAATAAAAAATTTTTTGAAATGTGATTTTTTACAGGAGAAAAAGTATTGTTTATAAAGAAAAATATATTTTGTGCCATAATGACTAAAAAACAATTGAAATATGTACTTATATTACTACTTATATTAATGTAATCGTGTCGTAAATTGTCCACCTCCGGAAACAACAAATAATAAACTGTAAATTACGATCTTCCCAGAACGCCGATTATAACGAAACTACAACCAAATTGTAAAGCACATTATAAAGCAATTGATATAAAAGGCGAGATATTCAAACCAAATGGTAAGCAGTTGAAATGATATAGAATATTTTTGCACTCAAATTTTAAATATATTTTTTTAAATTTTCATGAAGAGGAATAGCAAAATAGGCATCTTGTAAATCTAGTTTTGCCATAAAACAAACCTTGAAAATGAGCTTGAGAACTGACCTATAGACTTCCAACTTAAAATGTGGGGCTTCTATAAAGCAATTTAACTGTTTTAAATTTAAAACAAATCTATGACTTTCGTCCTTTTTGGGCACTAGAAAAAATGAAGAAAGGAATTGCTCTCTTGTATGTGAAGAAGGAGAAATAGCTCCCTTATCAAGTAATTGCTTTATAGCTAAATCATACGACTCATTTTGGTCTATGAAAAACTTTTGGTGCTCTCTCTTGAGACGGTGTTGTTTTAAATAAAATATTAAAACCTTGGACCCAACTTAAAACTTTGATGTCTGAAGTAATCTTTTTCCGGTTTTTAAAATAATTAGCCACAGTTCCTGCTGATTTTTTATTTACCTTTAGTATGACCTCCTGGTTGTTCTGGTTGGGTTTTGGTGCTGTTGTCTGCTCGACTGTTTGTATTTCGATGTTGGTTGAGGATGATTTGGGTACTGGCTTTGTCGAAATCTTGGTCTGTTTGAGGCTGGATTGAAGTTTAAACTCTGCTGATTGAAGTTGTTAGATTCTGGAAGAACTCTTGTTGTATGCTGAGTGGTAAAAACAGCTTGGCGTTGTGGCGTGGTCTTCGGTTAAAAAGTAGCTTTTTGTGGCTTCATTATAGAGCTGACTTGAGAAGCTGCCGATCTTGTATCTTTGCTTTCCTTCAATATTTCAATCAAATTCTCCCCAAATAAATATTTATCTATAGGTTGCTCGTCTAATAATTTTTTAAATTTTAAATTTAATGAAGAACTGAGGCAAAAATCTTCTGCGCAAGGACATCTTATAAAACACTTCTATAGTGAAGTTTATGGAATTGGCAATTGTTTCGATATTCCTTTTTTTTTTTTTCGTTTAATCCTAATTCGACCTCTTTATAAAGGGACATAATACTTGCAGCTAACCTAATTTTATTTCTATCTTTTATGGCAGATAAAAACTCAGAATTCAACTGAGGTGGGCAAGGTCTTTCGCAGTTTGTAGCAGGTAAGAATTTTTCTGTAAGTTTACCCACAATACTTTTGTCTAAGCCTTTGGAAAGAGAATAGTTTAGCCTTTTTGCTAC
This sequence comes from Diabrotica virgifera virgifera, assembly GCF_917563875.1. Classification (NCBI taxonomy): domain Eukaryota; kingdom Metazoa; phylum Arthropoda; class Insecta; order Coleoptera; family Chrysomelidae; genus Diabrotica; species Diabrotica virgifera. The sequence goes on along the minus strand of NC_065448.1, from coordinate 59,433,866 downwards.
ATCTGGCAACATTTCAGAAGCATTAAGGTTAGTTTTTAATGGGTCTTCCCCAATTAAGTTAATCATATTTAGAGAAATAGATTCTTTCTGTGTAGGTACCTCTCCAATGAAATAATCTTCTGTTTGTTGTTGCGACTCCTCAATAAGTACTGCTGGTTGTAGATCTTCGCTTGCCCCAAAATCTTCAATTATGCTCAAATTGCATTGGATCTCATTGTCTGTATTATTTAGTGAAACTGACGGGCTATGCACCTCCACAATGGTTTTTGTAATATTATTTTTAATATTTTGACAAAACCAAACAAAAATTTAGTGTAAGTAAACTTGCTACGCTTGAAAAGTGAAATCAAGGTAAAATGTACAAAAAAATAGTTAAATAAATATTATGTATTGTATTTTAAATTTCTGGGCTACTATAAAATAGAGCCTAAGAAATAGGAGCATCTCAAATAAATCATAAAGATTTTCTGGGCTATTAAAACATACCCGCTCCCCTAGTATTATTGTTTGAAGACAAGCCAAACACAAATTTTGTGTAAGTAACTTGCTATTCTTGTGATGTAAATTCGAAGTAAAATATGTAAAATTAGTTAAATAAAAATATATTCCATTCTATACTTCTGGGCTAATATAAAGTGCCTCTGAGAAATAGAAGCAGGTCACATAATCATAAAGATTTTCTGGGCAACTTAAAAGCACCCTCTGATTTATTGTTATATCCTTAATTATTTAGTCTGTATTACTTTGGACTACCTCAAGGCACCCTTATTGAGACAAACAATATAATTTTTCTTTGCAAAATGTGACGTTTTTGCATGTCATTTATGTTAACCCATTTTCTATGAAATAAACATTAATAGGAAAACCAGTGCAGTCCGGCAACATAGTGCCTGTTTTTTATTCGAACAGGAAGATGGCGAAAAAACAGGTACTATGGCAACAGAAAAATATATTGATAACAACAAAATAAATGTCTCCATGTTTGAAGTTGATTAAAATTGTCACTTTGTAAATAATTAATAAATATAGCTCTATTTATTCACGATAAATTTAATTTAACTACCATAAGAAAATCAAAAACAAAATATCACATAAATACCTGAGTCCTTTTCATCCATTTTCTCTCTCAACTTTACCAATTTCTGTTGCAACTCTTCATATTTCCGCCGCTTTCGGGATAAACAATCACTCTTTGATGACCTTTTTGGCATTTTAAACGCTTTTTAACAATTTTTATAAAATTATTTCGAACACGCGTGTGATCAGCCGCGCACAGAAAAAAACAGTGATGTGTCCACGTCACGTGTCAAGAAGCCTAATATCTTCTTTTTTCTTATTCTTCTTCTTTAAACTGTGATCAGCGGCCAGAAAATGCCACTACAATTAGTACAAATGTTCGAAATGTAATGTGAAGGACAATTTATGTTTTGCTTTTTGAAATAATTTCAAAGTTTTGACTTTTTATTTAGACAACTAATGTAATAATAATTACAGATAAGAATTTACAGCATTTGAGAATTTTTCGACCAGTGTATGATTAGAGTAGTGATTATAACTACCACAAATGAGAGTAATATGTTATCAGTTAACACTTTGCAACTTTAAAAATTTCGCATTTTATTACAACTCATACAACTTTTGTAGAAGTAGATATAAACTTTGTATATTTGCTACATCTGTAATCTCTGGCACGGTAAATACACACACACACAAACTCGGTATGCACGGAAAACAACATTTTATGGATATAATTTTAAATCATCTCGTTTTTTTTTTATTTTTCATATCCTGTTTTCAGTTTTTTACTACGAGTTTTATTTATTTAAAATTTAAATATGTTTAGCTAATAATGTAACAAATAACATTTGAATGTTATAGTGTGATGGTCAAAAAGTAGACGTTCTTATACAGCTTAATATGTTAAATTGAATATGAAGGCTATAGTCGGTTCGCTAAACTCAGACGCAACTGGCTAGATATTTTAGTCAATATTTTTTTTGTTTTTTGCCAATTTTGCAAAAATTGGCAAAATTACTAACTATTTAGTGATTCTTAACTATTTAGCAATTATTTTTTGCCAATTTTACTAAAATTGGCAAAATTAGCGACTAAAATATCTAGAAAGTTGCGTCTGAGTTTAGCGAACAGACTATAACAAAAATTTTACTTTTAATATTAACAATATTAAAAACAAAATTTTATCACAACTAATCCTCTGGTTACACCATTCGTGGCTTCTAAAATTTGCAAGCCAACGTATCGCCGGAGCAAAGAAGATCGAGGGAGATCTCTCAAGTTGCATCTCACTACTCGCTGTCCAGCACGGTAAAATTCCAAAAATATTAGATTTAGATTTAGTCTAGGCGCCAGAGGAGTCACCGTGTCCTTTTCAATTCTGGTGTACAACTTCAACGGTTTCTTATGGATTTTTGACTGCTTACTACGAATTTCGAGGGTGGATTTCGATCCGAGTGGTCAAAAAATTGTTATAAACAATTTAATTGTTTATAACGCTCTGGCTCATAAACTAAAGAGATAAAATAAAATGTTTCAAATAAAATTTGTTTCGTAATAAAAAACTAAGAGAAAACGTTTACTAAACTTATATCCAACAGTTAGAACTGAAGATATTGTAAAATTAGTGAACAATGCAAATTGCAAATGCAAAATAAGTATTTTTCGAAACATTATCGATCATAACTCAGCTTTTACGCATGCAAATGAGACTTAGAAGGTATTATTTTAAAGCTTAATCGAAAGGGTTCCAAAAAAATTGTGTTAAATTATGTAATCTTCATTTGTTTGAAAGTTATACCTGTTTGGAGTTGTAATTTTCTTAAAAAAATGGTACATTCATTTGTTTATAAGGGTTTCAAGCAAATTTAAGCTATAAACATTTATACTTTAATTAACAATAATGATAAAAGAACCCAAAAAGAAAATTTTGTGCTTACGAAAGTGTTCGTAAGTTTATTTTTCGCCAAGATATCGATATTTTAATGGCGCGATATGAGGCGCAAGTTCGGCTCACAGTCAAGTATTTTTCGACGCTTTATCGACCTTAAATCGGCTTCTACAAATCCAAATGAGCTTTTCAAGGTCTTAGCTTAAAGCTTAATTATTATACTTCCAAACAAAGTTTGTCAAATTACTTTACCTTCGTTCGGTTTAAAGTTATACTCGTTTGAAATTATAATTTTATTTAAAAAATGTACATTAATTTGTTTATAAGGGTTTTTAGTAAATTTGAGCAATAAACATTTATACTTTAAATAACACTAATAATATAAGAACCCAAAAGGAATATTTTGAGCTTAGCAAAGTGTTCGTAGGTTTATTTTTGACCAAGATATCGATAATTTAATAGCACGCTCTGAGGCTCAAGATCGGCTCACAGTCAAGTAATATTACGGTAAAGACACCAAAAATAAACTTAGGAACATTTTCGTACGCTTAACAGATTATTCTTGAGTTCTTCTATCATTATTTTTAATTAATTTATAAACCTTTATAGCTCAAATTTGCTTGAAATCCTTATAAACAAATTAATGTACAATTTTTTTAAGAAAATAATAACTTCAAAGGGGTATAACTTTAAAAAACAAATGAAGATAAAATCATTTAACAAATTTTGTTTGAAAGTCTTTTAATTAAGCTTTAAAATGATACCTTCTAGGACTCACTTGCATGCGTAGAAGCCGAGTTACGATTGATAAAGCTTCGAAAATTACTTATTTTGCAATTTGCAGTTTGCATTGTGCACTAATTTTACAATATCTTGTTACAATACATATTTTATATAAAACATTTTTGTTTATCTCTTTTAGTTTATGAGCCAGAGCCTTATAAACAACTAAATTGTTTAAAACAGTTTTTTAACCACTCGTATCGAAATACAACCACGAAATTCGTAGTCAGCAGCTAAAAATCCATAAGAAACCGTTGAGTTTGTCCATCAGAATTGAAAATAACACGGTGACTTCTATTTGGCGCCTAGGCTAATTTCGGTTTACAACGAAATGATTATTTATTATTTTATTACTTCTACTCCTATTCTAAGTATTGGGAACTAATCTTTGTTGGAATTTTACCGTGCTGGACAGGCGAGTAGTGAGATGCAACTTGATAGATCTCTCTCGACCTTCTTTGCTCCGGCAATTCGTTCGCTTGCAAATTTTAGAAGCCACGAATGGTGTAACCGGAAGATTAGTTCTGATAAAAATCGAAAGTTGAGTCAGGAAATAAAATTCGAAATTATTTATCCTCTGAGCTTTTTAAGTTGGAAAAAATAAAGCATAACAGAGTGGCGAAATACTCGACAAGGAAAATCTAAAATTGCATTTCACGTCCTGTCATTCACCGTGATAATAATTTTAGCGAATTACTTCCCTTTATATCCATAAAAGTGAATAAAGTATAAACTAAAAGAAAAGAAAGGATGGTTTAGATTTGATTACAGTACAGCACCTCTACTATGTGCTTATACGTATTTCGGAATAGCCGTTTCCTCATCGGAGCACCTGGGTAGAGGCACTGAACTGAAATCAAATCCTTTCATCCTTTCCGGGTAATTATTTTGAAAATTTTTTGCTCAATTAGAAATCCAATGAAATCAATTAATTTGTGGTCATCTGATTGAATACAACCAATAAAACCAACATTATACTAAAAACAGATCCCATGGGCTGTTTTCACTCAATCATGTAGCTATGGATACCTACATTTCGTTTCATTTCGATTTTGACATTTCAAATATTCAATATTTCAAAATGTCACGATTTGGTTGTAATACTGATGAGAATATTAATGAAATTATCGAATCAAATATACCAAAGAATACTGTTTACAGTAAAAAATTTGTATGGAAAGCGTTTATAGACTTTTGCAATGATAGAAAATATGAATTAGATGGAAATCGGACGGTGGAAGAATTATAATAAAGAAGAACATCATAATAAAATTATTAACAGCATGCGTAGTGGAAATACATCTTCATCAGTTATAGAAACTAACATGTCTGGATCTTCATTAAATTTTTCTAATTGTTCCTTTGTTAATTGCACATTTAAATAAATTGTTTCTGCTCTGTATTTTTTTTTTTTTCATAACCAGCAAAAAATTTTCTATCCGAATAACCCTCGAACATTGATAAATGCTCAAAAATTTTTTAACAACTTTCTCAAGCTTTCTCCGCCTACGGCGTCGGTCTGTTTCCAAGCAACAAGCTTTCGAAATCTGTTATAAAATTTCTTCGAACAATTATCAATGTCCTTGGGTTATTACTACTGATAATTATTTTGATAATTACCCGGAAATTGATTTCAGTTCAGTGCCTCTACCCAGGTGCTCCGATGAGGAAACGGCTATTCCGAAATACGTATAAGCACATAGTAGAGGTGCTGTACTGTAATCAAATCTAAACCATCCTTTCTTTTCTTTTAGTTCTGATAAAGTTTTGTTTAAAATATTGTTAATATTAAAATTAAAACTTTCGTTAGTCTTTAGCAGATGCCGCCACGACATCCATGTCATGATAATATTTCGTTTGTGGATCGAAGTAGACAGCCAGGATTTTAGTGGTTCAGAGAGAATGAAATATGGGTTCTCTGAAGAGATTCTAACAAGAGTTAAAACTAGTTATAGCCCTTTTGGCGCGCTCTCAACTAACTAAATAAAACTGCTCTTGTTTCGATTGGAAGAAATTAGAATCAGAAGATTAGTTTTGATAAAGTTTTATTTTTAATATTGTTAACCTTTAACTATACGCGCTGGCGTATTCTGTACGTCAGATATAAGAATTCTACTGAAAATATATTTAAAAATTTAATTTTTGACCTTGTTTATCTGTCTAATCTATAACTGGAATGTGCTTTACAATTTGGTTGTAGTTTCGTTATAATCGGCGTTCTGGGAAGATCGTAATTTACAGTTTATTATTTGTTGTTTCCGGAGGTGGACAATTCTTACTATTTCTCGCTGATTGTAATAGAGGTGTGTTATTAGTCTTAAACCTCTTTCATCTAGGTTTTTGTTTTCAGAATTTCCATGAGTCGATCATGTTTTACTTTATCAAACGCTTTATTGTAGTCTATAAAACAGACGTAAGGAGGACGGTTAACTTCCAAGCATATCTGTGTCAGCACGTTGAAGGAGATTAATGCCTCTGTGGTATTCATACCATTGCGGAACCCATATTGAGTGTCACTGATATCCAGCTCCAGTTTAGAGTGTATTCTGGCGTGGATAATTTTCAGCAGAATTTTCAAGGTATGTGACATTAAACTTATGGTTCGGTAGTCACTGCATTCTTTGGCATTCACTTTCTTTGGCAAACACACAAATGCTGATGTCAACATTTCTCTAGGGATGATTCCTGTAGTATAGATAGCGTTGAACAATTCTACTATTATGTCCAAGTTTTTCTCGTTGACCAACTTTGTCAGATCGCTAGGTAATTCATCTGGACCAGCAGATTTATTGGTTTCCATAGAGTCTGTTGCCTGACTAACCGCTGATTTGGTTATCTCTGGGCCCACATCTCCGGTTTGGCTATCTACGGATGTACTTGCTTCTCTCTGGTCATGAAATATTTCCTCGATGTACTCTTTCCATCGTCGTAGTTTTCGTTCTGTCTCCATTATAATATTTCCATTTTTGTCGAGCAATATATTTGGGGTTCTTCTGTTTCCGATGCCGGCTAGTTTTTTGACTTTTTTTATGTAGGTTGAAGTTATCATATCTGTTTTGCAGTTTTTCTATTTCTTTACATTTTTCAGAGAAGTAGGTTTCTTTAGCCTCCCTAATTTTTCTTCTTATGTATACGTTGAGTGGCTGCATAAATATCTTTTTAGGTATATTTAGAATTTGGGACCTAGGTTTTAGAAAATATTGAACAAACCATAGCAATAAGGGCCAGAATAGGAAAAGCAAGAAATGCGTTTGTAAAAATGAAAACAATTTTCTGCGATAGATACTTTAAATCAGAACTGAGAGCAAGAACTTTGAGATGTCTCAGAACAAAACGAACACGGAAATGTTGCTAAATATTGGCAAAGTGTGCCAAATTATAAACAGAATCAAACAGAAGGAAGCTACAATATCTCGGACACGTAATGAGGGGACAACGATATTAAAGGATAATATAGTAAAAGATAAGAAAGGGAAGGAATTTAGGAAGAATTGACCGTCATGGTTGGAAAATTTAAGTCAGTGCAGTCTTGGCAATGTCATCTGAGGATTAACGGAATATGTGGTTCAATAATCTCGTTATTGATAAATATAGGGTTGGCATGTGTGTTAAACATTTTATTAAGTGACAATAATAGCCCATAATCCATTAGTAAAAACAAAAATACCCATATTTTAAGTCTTATAACCATAACGAATGGGGCAATGCAAATAGTTTAATTATTATTAATAAATATATCTTTAAAAATCTAATTAAGCGGCATAGTTTGTTGGGTCGATCCTTTGTGATTCGTTGAGCATCAATCGTTAATCAACCATGTGGTCATACATAATGCAAAGTGCATCATTTGTGTTAAAAACATTAAATAAAAAAGCAACAATAATTCAAAACATTTTGGAAACTACCAATCTAAGTGCCTATATGTATCATAATATTTAGTCACGGTTGTACCTGTAAAAGGACAAAAAGCTAAAACATCGACTAAAAGAACAAACAAAAATATTTGAAATGAATTTCGACTCGATTCAAGTTCACTGTTTAACCCGGGTATGACAATACTAAAAGGCACCGTTAGGAAAATATTCCAATTTACCGTTCAGAGAACCCGTATGAAACGAGTCTGTGTACTCTTATACAGAGTATAGCATTAGTAAAATAAGAAAATCTACGATTTCGTTTTGATTTAAATCTGTCTCCCTCCATCCACCGATAGTACTATTTCTAGGTCTACTTGTTGTCAAGGAGGCTCTGAGGAAGACAAATTTACACCAACACGACCGTAGGTTCTCGATATAAATTAAAACTATTTATATCGCAGTATGGTTAGAACGTCCTCTAACGGGGAATAAGTGAAATGAATTTCGACTTGATTTAAGTTCTCTGTTTAACCCAGGTGTGACAATACCAAAAGGCACCGTTAGGAAAATATTCCAATTTACGGTTCAGAGAACGCGTATGAAACGAGTCTGTGTACTCTAATACAGAGTATAGCATTATACACTGGGCTAATTAGCAAAATACAAGGAAAAGTTATTTACCAGCAATTTTATTGCTGAAATCGAATCTTATTATTGTATGTATTAATAATATAGGTATGCAAATTCCGCAGATAGTGTGCTACTTTTTTTATAAACAAAATGGCGCCCGAAAATCGTGTTTTTTTCAATTTTTGCTCTATAACTCCAAAGATTTTAAATTTACACCAAAAATACTCAAATAAAAATTCACCGCAATTAAATTCTGCAAAGAGACGTGTTTCTCCCGATTCATTTCGACGAAAACTTTCCCCGGAAAAAGCGGGTTTTTCCAACAAAATCTTTAATTTTCCACTAAAATTTTAGATAAGTAATTGTTAATCAATAATTAAATAGCTTGGTAATGTAAAAGCCCTTTTCATATAGATTATAATTCCAGAAGCCGATGGAAATTTAATGAAGAGTTTAGCAACAATTGAATTGTTAATTAAAATTTTACGGTCGCTATAATAACGACAATAATTATGGTCCATAAGAATAGCTATGATTTTTTCATAAAAGTATACTACAGCTATCTAATGCACTTTACAGAATTAAAATTGGAATATTTAAGCGGCCTCAAGAATATTTTAAAGTTATAAACAATTTTCTAGCTTATAAACAAATATAATATCTCGGTAAATATTAAACTATATTAAATCATGAAAACAGCATTCGAAAATTAGCGACAGGATGCTTCTTCTAAAAGAAAAAACGTTTAATTGCTACTAGTGGTTCCAAAGATACAACCGGTCAAAGTTGACCAGAATTTACGGCAAAGATATAAACAATAGGATCATAATTTTCAAACCGTCTCCTTTTTGTTTTTGCCCTCTTTCTTCACACCAATTTCCATATGTTTAAAATACTTATAACATATATTATTATAATAAAAACTATCGGTAATACGTGTGAAAATTGCCAAAGGAGCAAAAATTCCAATCAAAAATTAGGTTGGAGAAAATGTAACCCTCAAAGTTCAAAATCGGTATACGTTAAAAAAATGCATTTTCTCGGCTTCCCATGGAGCAATTTCCTTCATTCTTTTTTTGTTCCCTAATAACTCGAGTAGAGCCATCGAACTAACGCATTATTAAATGTAAAACTTGTTTTTGTTTTGTTATAATAGATTAATTTATTTATAAGGACAGAAAACTACATATTTTTTCCAGTTGTAGGCTTTTTTTTTAGATAAACTTACTACAGGTGTACCTTTTAAAGTTGAAAACATAAATATTCTCATTTGAAAGCTGTATAATTATTTAAACAAATTAAAATTTTGTGTTATAATAAATAAATTAATTTATTATAACAAAACAAAAGCAAGTTTGACATTTGATAATGCGTTAGTTCGATGGCTCTACTCGAGTTACTTGGGAACAAAAAAAGAATGAAGGAAAATGCTCCATGGGAAGCTCAGAAAATGCATTTTTTTAACGTATACCGATTTTGAACTTTGAGTGTTACATTTTCTCCAACCTAATTTTTGATTGGAATTTTGCTATTTTTGGCAATTTTCACACGTATTATCGATAGTTTTTATTAAAATAATATATGTTTTGAGTATTTTAAGGATATGAAAATTATTGTGGAGAAAGAGGACAAGAATAAAAAGGTGACGGTTTGAAAGATATGATCCTATTGTCTATATCTTTGTCGTAAATTCCGGTCAACTTTGACCGGTTGTGTCTCAGGAACTACTCATCATAATTAAACGTTTTTTCTTTTAAAAGAAGAGTCCTGCCGCTGTTTTTCGAATACCGTTTTTACGATTTTATTTAGTTTCATATTTCCCGAGATATTCTATTTGATTATAAGCCAAAAAATTCTTTATAATTGTAAAATATACCTGAGGCCGCTTAAATAGTCCAATTTCAATTCTGTAAAGTACGTTAGATAGGTATAGTGCCTTTTTATGAAAAAATCATAGTTATTCTTATGCATCATAATTATTGTCGTTTTTATAGCGACTGTAAATTTTTAATTAACAATTCAATTGTTGCTAAACGGTTTATTCAATTTCAATCGGCTTCTGGAATTATAATCTATAAAAAGGGCTTTTACATTACCAAGTTATTTAATTATTGATTAACAATTACTTATCTAAAATTTTAGTTGAAAATTAAAGATTTTGTTGGAAAAATCCGCTTTTTCCGGGGAAAGTTTTCGTCGAAGTGAATCGGGAAAAACACGACTCTATGCAGAGTTTAATTGCGGTGAATTTTTATTTGAGTGTTTTTGGTGTAAAATTAAAATCTTTGGAGTTATAGAACAAAAATTGAAAAAAACACGATTTTCGGGCGCCATTTTGTTTATAAAAAAAGTAGCACACTATCTGTGGACTTTGCATAATTATATTATTAATATATACAATCATAAGATTCGATTCCAGCAATAAAATTGCTGGTAAATAACTTTTCTCAAAAATGGCGTATTCTCCGATAATTAGCCCAGACTATTAGTAAAATAAGAAAATCTACGGTTTCGTTTTGATCTAAATCAAGAGGAGACAGATTTTAGTCAAAACGAAACCGTAGATTTTTCTTATTTTACTAATGCCATACTCTGTATTAGAGTACACAGACTCGTTTCATACGGGTTCTCTGAACCATAAATTGGAATATTTTCCTAACGGTACCTTTTGGTATTGTTATACCTGGGTTAAACAGAGAACTTGAATCGAGTCGAAATTTATTTCACTTATTCCCCGTTAGAGGGCGTTCTAACCATACTGCAATATAAATAGCCTTAATTTATATCGAGAAGCTGAGGTCGAGTTGGTGTAAATTTGTCTTTCTCAGATCCTCCTTGACAACAAATAGACCTAGAAAAAGTACTATCGGAGGATGGAGGCAGACAGATTTAAATCAAAACGAAACCGTAGATTTTCTTATTTTACTAATGCCATACTTTGTATGTATTAGAGTACACAGACTCGTTTCATACGGGTTCTCTGAACCGTAAATTGGAATATTTTCCTAACAGTGCCTTTTGGTATTGTCATACCTGGGTTAAACAGAGAACTTGAATCGAGTCAAAATTCATTTCACTTATTCCCCGTTAGAGGGCGTTCTAACCATACTGCGATATAAAAAGTTTTAATTTATATCGAGAAGCTACGGTCGTGTTATTATAAATTTGTCTTCCTCAGAGCCTCCTTGACAACAGGTAGACCTAGAAATAGTACTATCGAAGGATGGAGGGAGACAGATTTAAATCAAAACGAATCCGTAGATTTTCTTATTTTACAAAAATATTTTTCCTAGCTGGCAAAGCAGAATGTTTAAATACGTTTATTAAATATCTGAAAATACCTTTGGCTAGATTTAATCGGTATTTAAAAAGAGTTGATTCAAAAGAATTGACTAAGATCATGGATGAGAAAAGCCGGTTACCCAGCGACAAATGCCTGAAGAGCAAAACAAAGGATTACGGAAGATATAAGCAATTTTTTTCATGTATGTTGAAAGAAATAAAAAGAAAACAGAAAGTCAAATAGGCAGCCATCATCCTACTTGACGAAGAAAAATATGTAGCAAAACCATCAGCAGAATGCAGTGGACTTTGGTTGGCAATTCTAAAAGAAGAAGCCAACAACAAGAGCATACCAACAACAGCGAATTAAGTGAAGTCGCAGAACAAGGCATCTACAATCTCATACACAATACATACCTATACAATACACGAACACAAATCTATGTTAAAAAAATTAAAAAATTTTAAGTCATACAATCACATCTACGAATATTTGATATCCCTAGAGTAGTAGCACCACCCTCAAAATGTGTTTTCATCCACACCCTTGCTGTGGCCTACATGATCTAGGCCAAATATGTCAATTTTTGAAAAGACGTACATAATCAGATAAGACTACATTGTAAATCTTCCATGAATTTTTTAAACTAGTATTTTTTGGGAACGAATTTCGTAGAGCAAATCGAAACGTAAAACATTAGTTAAATAAATATGTAATTTTCATTACACCGATAAATGTGGCTTAATAACTTTATTACAAATTATACATGCCACAACAAAGCAGTTTTAAAACCTTTAAAAACCTGTATAATAAATTTTCAGGTGTTTTTTACTAGCATAGTACTATATTTTAGAAAACTCACCAAACACAAATTTAAAAACTTTAAAATACTTTTTTCTACAACCACTATTCAGAGTGCACTTTTCTGCACGGTTTTATGTTAGCAAACTTGATATTTTCTCACAGTATAAGATATTTGACATTAGTGTGCAGAAAAGTGACGTTTCTGTGCCGCAAAGTTCTTTTCTGCACAGTTGACTACTTCATTCTGAGTAACGTTATATTCTGTTTACATCCGTGGACTACCGCATTCTGAGTAACGTTATATTCTGTTTACATCCGTGGTTAAACTTTAGACAAATATATAACCTATAAGACAATTATTATATTTAACTATAGTATAGAAACTAAATTATGGATGTTACAACTGTTTTATTTTACAATTTTATTCTTATTAAACATTTTATAATTATCAAATAACCAATAAGGATTTAGCAACCTGTGCAAGAGACGTCGAATGAAGTAGGTTTTGTGTAAATCCGTGACTGCATAAATATAATGTCAATAATGTGTAATAATTGTTTAAATTTAAACAAATTAAGGCAGTGCATTAATTTTTTAACTGATTTCTGTGTAATTTATTTAGGTATAAGGAATTTAAATTGATTAGTAGGTATTAATTAAATATAGTTTAAAATTTATCACATAGGTACCTATTACAATTAATCGTCGTTTGGAAATTGTGATTTTTATTTTTAGGAAAAACTGTGCTTGTAGAAAAAGTATAGTGTGAAACACGTGAAGAAAGATAATTTCTCACTCGTTTGAATTGCGGCACTCGCTTGCGCTCGTACCGCAACTTTTCAAACTCGTGAGAAATTAGTATCTTTCTGCACTTGTTGCACAATATACTATTTCTACGAGCGTGAATAAGTCTACTTTTCCGCACGCGTTTTAGTTTGGGAAGTTTTACTTTTCCGCATTACTTTTCCGCACTGAATTTAGATATTTTAATATGGCCTCAAAATAATTACATATAATGCACGCCATAATCTAATATTTAGATATTATTTACTAATTTATTAAACGCTTTTCTTTAGTTCAATGGTTTGGGTCAAATCTTTGAACGTTAATTTGACTGCCTTTTCTTCAATGCAAATGACTATAATTTTGCAGACATATGCATTCGCGGGAACAATACACGAATAGTCAATAAACATTTTTTTTCTTAATTTATTGTTTAAATAAAAAACGATTTTAACGGAAAATGCTTAAATTCTCTTGTTTTTTACAATGAAGAAACTTGAAACTCTTACAGATTGTAGGTATTTATAAAAACTTTACATAATTTCACTTTTTACGTTAATTGTTTACGTTATGCTTCATAAATAAACAATAAAGTTTTAAATTTTTCGCCGATTCCGACTATTTTGTATATTTGTACATCATATGTTTTATACATATTTTAATAAACATGACGATATAATTCATAGACTAAAAAGTAAAAAATAAAAAAATATAAAAAAAATATTTTTAAGAAACGCTTTTCTTTAGTTACGAGTGACCAAAATTAAACATATTAGAAAAAAATCAACTAAGAAGCAAAAAATAAAAAAAATTGAAAAATCTAACACATTCGCTAAAGAAAAGCGTGGTGCAAAAACCGTTTATTAGATGAAGACGCGCCAAGCTTTTCTTTGACGAATGTGTTAGATTTTTTAATTTCTTTTTATTTTTTGCTTTTTAGTTGATTTTTTATAATATGTTTAATTATAGTCACTCATAACTAATGAAAAGCGTTTCTTAAAAATATTTTTTTTTATATTACTTTATTTCAAATGTACCTTATTGTGTCCATGTTGTAATGAAATTAACGCGATTATTTCATTTATAGGAGATTCTGACCAATAGAAAGCTACATAAATCTAAATTAAATCGATTATTTTTTAATGATTTTAACTTTCAATCGTATAGTAAGATATTTGATCACGTGTTTAATTCTGTCCAATCAGATTAAAATTATACTGAGAATTATCTACTGTAGAAAATTACCGATAGAATTTTTTTAAGTAGATTGTTTCTGTGTAATGGCAACCAGTTTCCTAGTTTTGACAACTGTCACATTTAAGAAAATATCCATAATATAACTATTAAAAAATAATCTTACGAATATCACACGACAGTAAGAATACATAAGAAAATATTGCTTCATTTTTACTCAAATTTGTTGTCATTGGGCAATAGCCACTCGAGCCCCGCGGGCTCTCGATTCTATTGCCAGACAACAAATTTTCGAGAAACTGTCGCATTATTTTCAATTTATTCTCACTCTCTTGTGATATTATACCCGATAACTTTTGATCATTTCCCGTCCTCAAGTATATTACGTCAGATGCCCTTCGTTGCTACGAAAAAAATACATTCAGTGACATTAATGACAATTAATGTTTTAAAAATTATAAAAGTGATGCCTTTCAACCGTCAAATTAATATTTATAACAACTGTGTGTTTAATTGTACTAATTTGTACTTACAAAAATAAATAAATAGAATTTGTTTACTTACAATAAAATTTTGGTGTTGAACAGTTTTATTCATGAAATAATCGCAACAAATTGCACTAGATCTTTAAAATTAATATAGAATTTTAGAGCTCTTGTGCAATTACTACTGACAATTCGATGAAATAAAATTATTTTGACATATTATTCGAGAGTCAAATCAGTAGACAATAACAGTAGTTTTGAATCGTCGTCAGGGAAACCAAGATCGTCGTCATGCTAACTAATTATATTGAAAGTTTGATTTTGACAACCTTGTCAAAGAATTTATTTGTTTATTTTCATATTTAATTAATTCAATTAATTGATTAAGATTTGGCCATTTTTGAAACGCTCGTAGAAAAAATATTATTCCTAACTCTTGCGGAAAGTCTCTTTTCCGCACTCGACTGCTTGCCGAACTCCGCTTCGCGTCGTTCGGCAAACTGCAATCGCGTGCGGAAAAGTATGACTTTCTGCACTTGTTAGGAAAATAACTATTTTCTCAAAATTACATTTTACAATTATTATTGAATCCAATTTTAAGTATTCAAGATATTGGTAACTCTATTGTTCAAGGAAGATGACAACTTGTTCCGTGATGCTTCAAATATAGTTGGGCCTCTTATAAGTGTTATAAAACCTACTCAACCCGTATGTTTCTGTTTCAGGGAGATTTATCGATGAAATGCTTCGCCTTCTAATTTTTTAAATTGACCATCCTTATTCGTCAATATTCATATATTCACCAACTGACAAGCTCTCAATCAAGCGAGAAAAATTAAATGCCCTCGATTTTTCCGTTCACTCGACTTCTTTACAACCCTTCGAATGAAACAGATCACACTAAAACCCAACGAGCTGAATACCAATGAGCTGATTAGATTTAGTAAACATCAATAGAGCATCGATGGCTGAAATGATGGGCGGTGGAATTTCATAGTATATTTATTAGTTGCAATGTGTTATATACTCTAAGTATTCTTACTAGCAAATAAATAAAACAAACGAATCAATAAACAAGAATAAAAAAAAACGCTAAACGCGGTAAAAATGGGGGCGCACGAAATGATTCATCTACAAAAGAGCTGATATGAATATTACGTGGAGCAAAAGCGTATTTTTATTTTGATTTGAAATAAAACTGTAGTTTTGTTTTAAAGATTTTTCCATAATATATGTTAAAATTGATGTAAAGCGTGCCACAAAAGAGCAACTTTGATAAACTTTGCAGTTTGAGACGTTTTTGTGGAGCGTTTTACTTTAAATTTAGCAAATATAGAAAAAAACTTAAAAAATAAAACAATAATTTTATTTAAATACATTTTTGCGCCGTATGATATTCATATCAGCTATTCCTTAGCTGGAATATTGTGTGCGCCACTGATTTTTACCGCGTTTAGCGGTTTTATATTTTTTATCAGGAGCCGGCGGCCAACCAAAAACCAATCCATGGAATTTCATTCCATGGAGTGCCAGAGGGGAGCTATGAGTAAGGTCGACGGGTCAGATATGCTGGCCAAGAGCGGTTCCAGACCCGTCGGTTGAAAAAAGAGGGGTGGGTTTAGTCTGTAGGCGGCCCGTTAAGATACAGATAGAACGGACTGAATCCGACCCACCTGCAACACCTTGCCAGACGGTCTTAAACAGATTCCCACCTCCCAAAAAAAGGGACAACATGAGCGGTAAATAGAATCTGCCGGACTCCAATGTAAACGCAGTCACTGGATCGTTACTTTTCCGGATATTCTTCCCAATTCATGTCTGACTTGTATTCAGAAGAAGGATCTGAACTATAATCGTCCTTGAAAATCGTCATCTCTCGTTCCTTTTTCAGTTTTAAATTGTTTATAACTAGAAAACCATCAACTTTAGAGTAAAATTACAAAAGACCTTTTTTGTTTAGAAAAAAATCTGAAATAATATTTACCCGGGTCGAAATATTTTTTTTTAATTTATAAAAAAATGGAATTTTTTAATTATTAATTAATTATAGTTAGAACAAGATAAGATCGAGCAACCCTTGTTTTGTAATTGTTAACATGCTAAATTACATATCCAATAATTTTTATTTAAACAGTTCGGTGCAAAACGACCTTACATCGTATCTTAGACTAAAAGCAATGCATAGGTACTTGATAAGGTCAGCTTATGAAAAGCTATAGAAAACATAATAAATATTTTTGGTATTCTAGACCCTTTCTGGATAAAAAAAAAATATTTTTTAAACATGTTTCGGTTCTAATTTTATTTAACATACCTAATATTTTCTTCTTCTTCTTCTTCTTTTTCTTTTATACAAGCAGAACTGCCCGTTTTTTTTTCAAGGGTGCATTTCGTTCTATCCTTACATTGTCATTACATCTTTTCCTTTGGCATCCCACACTTCTTCTACATAACGGTGACTTGTCCCTGGCTATTCTTACTATCCTTGAATTAGACATCCTGCTTATATGTTGATTCCACTATTCTTTTCTCTTCTTTGCCCAGGTATTTATATTGTCTACCCCACATATGCGTCTGATTTCCTTACTTCTTACCCTGTCTTGTAGTCCTTTTCCAGCAATCCTTCTTAAGATCTTCACTTCGTTGGCCTTCATATGTCTTTGTGTTTTGATGTCTTTGTGTTTTGCTTGTATCTGGTTTTGTTTCGGCCGTGTAAGTCATAACTGGCCTAATAACTGACTAATATATTCGGGCCTTTGTTTCCACTCTTTAGATGTTTGTTTTTCCAAATTGTATCGGTTAGGCATCCGGCTCTTCTACTGGCTTTAATTATTTGTTCTTTTACCTCTTCTTCGATATTTTTGTCGGATGCTAGATTAATTCCCAGGTATTTGAAAGTCAATACTTGTTGTATAAATTGATTGTCTAACTCCAATTTGCATCTTATTGGTTCTTTTGCTATTCCTAAGCTTTTTGTTTTTTAGGCTAATATTTTCATATTCATTTCTTTTGCGTTAATGTTGAATTCATGCAGTAATCTTTATAGACCGTCTTCGCATTCTGCTACTAACACGGTATCATCAGCGTAACAGAGTATATTTATCGCTCTATCGCCCATTTTGGACCATCTTGTTTCTTCACTTGTTTTATTATTGCATCCAACATTATTTTAAACAGTAGAGGGCATAGTGAATCTCCTTGCCTGATTTCTGTGTTTGCTTCTATGGGTTCTTTTATTATTCCATTAACTTTCATTTGTATTTTATTTCTCACATATATGTTTTCTATCAGTTTTATGATATCCAGTGGTAAATTTTTGTCATATAGTAGGCTTATTACATTTTTTATTGTCTTCTATCAAAAGCTTTCTCTAGGTCTATGAAACAGAAAAAGCTGGCTTGTTATAGTCTAATTATTTCTGCGCTATTTGTTTTATCACAAAAACTGCATCATTACACGATCTTCCACTTATAAATCCTTGTTTTTCATCTGATATATTTATGCACGCCATTGTTTTCTCAATCAGTATTTTTTTGTGCGTTTCAGTATAGTGTTCAGTAAATTTATCTCTCTATAGTTACTGGGGTCTACCCTATCACCTTTCATTTGAGTGGTTCTCCATTCTTCTGGGATTCTTCCTGTATTTATTATTTTGCTTATCAGGATATTCAGTTCTTTGTGAAGTCTCTCTCATCCGTATTTCAAAAAATGATAAGCTATTCCATCTTTCGCAGGTGGCTTTCGACTTTTAATCTTTTTTAAGGCGTTCGTTATATCTTCCTCTTTAATTTCTGTTTGTTCACCCCATTCTAATCTTGGTGTTTCCATTTCTTCGTGATTAGCTGTTTGATGTAGGTTTTTTAGGTAGGTTGTTCATGTAGTTTTATGAATATGTTTTACTTCTATCAATTCCTATATCTCTGCTCTTTGACCTCTTATCATTTTCCACATTTCCTTTTGAATCCCATAGAAGTCGTGCTCCATTTTTTTTTGAAATGCTTCCCAATGTTCTGTTTTGTTCCTTCTTACTCTATACATACTAATATATTTACTATGCTCTTCTATACTTTTCTTCGATTGTCTATTTTCTATTTTCTTCTATATTTTCTTCATTAACAAAATTAATCATTTAAAATTATAGTCGAGGAAATGAAGCATTTTGGCTCGCAATTTTTTCGTCCAGCATGGATTTACTTGAAATTTTCACAGAAGGTAGGGAATAATCCAAGGATAATTTTCTATATCATGCCGCTGTACGCTAAAACCTTGGGGGTGGTTGCCACACCATCTCGGGGGCCGAAATTTTTTATTATATTTTAACCATGTAAATCGATGTAAAAGGTAATTCTAAGAAAAACATGTTTTTTACATTTTCTTCGTAAAACTAATATTTTTCGAGTTATTCACGCTTGAAAGTAACAGTTTTTCGATGAAAAAATCGATTTTTTAGAGGGTTTTTTGAGAATATCTCAAAAAATACTCATTTAATAAAAAAACTGTAGAAATCAAAATTTTATCTTTTAGTAACAAAAACCAAATTCTCTTTCTCTTATATCTTTAAGACCAACACAAACAGAGATACGGCATGGTAAAAGTTAGCTTTTTTCGTCAAATGCATAATTTGAAATATTCAAAGTAAAATAACGAAAAAACTTTGCATTTTTCGAGGAAAACTTAAATAATCTTTTTTCAAGTATAGAGTTAGGTCTTTCAAAAAATAACAATAAAAAGATTTTAGCCTGAAAATTAAGCGACTTGGTCAAAAAAATGTCGGTACCTGCTTTTCTCTATGAAATAATCAGTGAAAACAACCCCCTAACTACCCTCCTAATTAAAAATTGGTCTTTACCTTTCTCTAATTCCTTTTAAATTTGTATTGTCGATACACCCAAGAGGTTTGACCTATTTAAAAGGCCTAATTTTAGAAAAACTGGAGTTTAAAGAAAAAATTTATTTTTTGGAATTTCCTATTTTTTACCTTTTACTTCAAAATATCTCCGAAAATACTGGAGATACGAAAAAAAATGATAACCTACTAAATTGTAGCTTTTTTAATAGCTAAAATTTTATTGTCCATATATTTTTATTACAGTGAACAGTTAGCGAAATATAACTGTTTAAAACCTGTATTTACGGGCCAACACCCCCTTATTCGAGCCCTTTAAACCCAACCTAATTAAAAACTAAGGGATCTTACAGAATTTAGCTTACACAGTCTTATAACTCTTCAAAAATCCTATAAAGTCATTTTAGAAAAAAACTTTTTATCGCCAAACATGAAGGAGCTACATTATAAAACGTTTTTTTTTTTCGAAAAATTCGGATAATCCGCTTATGGATAATTTTCAATAAATATTTGTATAATACCACAGAACCGGTTCGTATACTGGAAGATAACGAAAAGACTATTTGTATTTGTATTTGTACATATTTGTTAATTCGTATTTTTTTGTAAATAAATGTTTTTTTAATTCTTTAATTCTACTTTTTTTTCTGTATAGATCTATTAAAATATCTACTTATAAAAACTTTAATGTTATTAAGGGTGGTTTTTGAGGGTTGAAATATTATGACATTGTATCCTAAAGTATAAATATAAAACAATCAGTATTTAACCAATTAAAACCAAAGTTTACCCATATTAAAGTTTGCAATGTTTATATATAATTTTTGACAATAAAGGGTAGTTTACGCCCCTAAAAATAATCAACACCTTTAAGCATGGTATAGAATATGAAGTAAAGGGTGAGATGATCCTAATCCCAAATTTTTATGTAAATCGATACAAGCCGAAATTATTCTTTTAGGATAAGTAAATTTTTTATATATAGCTCCAATAAGGGTGGTTTTAAGGGTTGAAATATTATGATAGTATATCTTAAAGCATAAAACAATCATAATGTAACTAATAAGAACCAAAGATTGACAATATTAAAGTTTATAATGTTATTTTATAATTTTTTGCAATTAGGGGTAGTTTTCACCCTTAAAAAACCAAAAGCGCGCAACGGCTCAATATAGAAAATGAACTAGAGGGTGTAATGAGCCTAATCCCAAATTTTTATACAAATCGATGCTGGACGAAAAAATTGCGAGGTTTTGCCATTTTTTCAGCTTCATTTCCTCGACTATTAAATTGAAACACTTGACTACATCGTATTTTGTTATAGTTCAAAGGAGATTTCATTGTGTATTTAGGTCATACTTTGACGTGTTCCTACGCCACTGGTGCCTTAGAAATCTTAATTTCGCAAAAACATCCCCATAAAACCTTATTAACAACGCTTTTGACGTCATTACTTAAACAAAGTTACTTTGTTAAATAGTTGCTTTGGCGCATTTACCACTACAATGTCCCTGCTTTTGAAATGAGCACAGCTTACGGCCATTGTGAATTTGATTGAAGTGGGTCTCATTCAAAATAATTAGTATGTTTCCAGGCGTGAACTGCAATACGTCAAACAGTGGTCGACTTTCTAGAATATTTACCTCAAATGGTGTGAGAGTTTGCACGTATTTTGGTATAAATGGTTTCTTTTAATCTTTTGACCGTATGAAATTTAAAAATTAATTTTAAATTTGTTTTTACTTGTTTGTAAGTAGGTACGTAAAATTTCGTAATAAGCAAACTAAACGAAATAATTAAAAAGTACACTATCGAACAAAGAATTGCATAATTCATCTATTATTCATGTTAAATAGCTCATCTCGATCGAAAACCAACTGAAAGAACTAGGGGAGTATAAAGGCTGTATGACACTATGCAATTTCTTGTATCATTTCTAAAAGGTATCGTTTCTGATATTGGAAAGTTATATACATTTTCGTGTATCGTTTCTTGTACGTATATTTGTGCCCTGTATGACACTGCAAGTTCTTGTATGGAAAATTGTATGTAATTCGGCAAGTGATTGGTCGAAATTTTGTTTGTCACCCAGTGTCACGTTACATTGGTAGGCGTATGGTAGTACTGCGTCTACAGCTGATTTTAAGGATTTTATAAAATTTATAAACTTTTAAAAACTTATAAATTTAACATTTTAATGTTAACCAGAATTTTTACGTTGACTGTTTGAAGTTGATTATATTATTTGTGTTTTTATTTTGTTTTGACATTGTTGCTAAAATATTTGCAATAAAATTATCTTCAGCTTGATCTAAATTAGGAACTATTGTATTTCCCTCTATTAAAAAATGATGTTTGAAACATAGTAATATGTGAAATGAAATATAGTTTGAAATTTACCAGGAGCTAAATACATAGTATATGGTTATTAGTTAAACAGTAGGAAGCAAAATATGCTAAATGTGCAGTAACTCGAGCGCTTGGGGGACCTATTGGGTTGTGAAGAGTAGGTCCTAAAACCAAAAAAAGTTAAGTCAAGTTTTCCATTTTAGTGGGGATTTTCCAATTTTAATTTAATTTTCCATTTCCAACAATCGTTTTCTCCGATTATAACGCCATCTATCCATAACTAGAAAAAATGTTTCGAATAAAAGCTACTTATTGTTACGTAAGGAATCCAAATCAATAAAAAAGGGGCTCCTATTTAAGATTTTAAAGTAACCCCCACCCCACCTTTGTGCGGGGTCGTGTTTGGTGCCATTCGATAGATTTTTCAAAAACATTGAATAAGTGTATTTTACAGTTTTTCGTTTTATGCTCGTTTCGCGAAATATCGCGGGATTCGTATTTAAAATATTAAATTTACCCCCCCCCCTCACCGGAAGTCGTGTTTGGAATCATTCAATAGATTTTTAAAAAATATTGAGCACATATTTTTTAGTTTTTCGATCTGTCTTTCATTTCGCGAAATATTCGCTTTTTTCTTGCGAAACTTTGGAACTCACCCATTTCCTTACATCCGGTTCAAATCGTCAGATTTTTGAAATATACAGTCTTTTGCATGTTCTTAACTTACCTTATTTTAATCTGACAATTTCGAGTTTTTTTAAGGATAGATTTTTTTTTCGGGCCCCCCTTAACGAACTCCTCTGTGTTAAGAGCCAAGATATGGTAGAGGTACATTTACAGGGTACCAGGTTTCTCCCCATATGATAATCTGAAGCGCTCGAGTAACTGCAAAATTCCCCGCTTGGGCTCTCCTACCATAAGTATCAATAAAAGATTTATAAATAATACCTACAAAAACACAAATAAATTCATCAAGACATATGATCCCATTTTTAGCCGCCATTATGACACTTAGATGTTTTACCAGCAGGTTTTACGTTTTTGCTCTTTGCGCAGCTCTTGTACAAGAATCTGTGTCTGACACAAATTCTTGCAGAATCGAGAAGAAGGCAGAAGTCCAATTGCCGAAGGTTCTTCCTAGAAATGGAACAAATCATCTCGATAATAAAGAATATATCAATAAGTTGAAAAGGGAAAAACGGCTGGCGTAGGCGACATATGCCCTAAACAGAACTAGTACTTCAGACCCCTTACTAAATATAGAAACTGCAGCTATTCAGCACCTATGTGAGAACCAAGCAGTACCCTGTGGAAATTCCATGTAGTCGCCTTCTTGAAAACTGATATAGATCTAGCAGAACCAGATGGTTACTGACCGATATCTCTACTGTGCCACTTGTTAAGCTGTTTGAAATAATGATAATGAGATTCGTCGAAAAGGTAATCGAATAGAATCTAACTTCGCAGCAAGCCGTATTCAGGCCCAGAAAAGCATGCACTGCATACTCACTATACGGAGCGGTTAAGAGCAAAAATATATTACGGGTGTGGCATCGGTTGATTTGTTGGTGGTTTATGATATCGTTAATTGCAAGGTGCTCTTATCAAAGATCGTAAAAACTACCACAGATCTGTTGGTACTGCAGAACTAACGATTCTTCGTCACTTTAAATAGTAAGAAGGGCAGGTTGAGAAACTAAAAAATTGAGATCTAGCCATAGCTGTTCAAAACAAGAGTTTCCGTAGAGTAGTGACTAAGCTAGGAGCGGCACTGTTCACCACGTCCGAATTATGTGACCAAATAAAACTTAAGTAAGTTATAAATCGAAGTAGCACAGAAAACGAGAATAAATATCGTTCCCATTCCACCAGATTGACAACAGGTGGAATACTTTCTTTGGTTACACTTCCTGAGATTTTCAAAATTTATAAATCATACAGGATGCCAAGGAAATTAAGATGAGAGAATTTTAAATAATTCACAACTCATCTGCGTTCATGAGTTGTGAATTATTAAAAATTCTCTCATCCTAATTTCCTCGGCGTCCTGTTTGATTTATAGATTTATAAATTTTTAAAATCTCAGGAGGTGTAACCTCCTGATGGTATGGGAACGATATTTATTGTCGTTTTCTGTGTTATTTCGATTGATAACTTTCTTTGTTTTTTGGTAGATGTCTCCAGTTCATCCGTGACATTAATTTCATTGCAATTCGGAAAGGCCCAAAGTGTGATGCCTGGGAAAATCTGAAAGAGGATATGGGACTACTGATGAGGGGTAAAAGACCTCCGAAACCGGTATAGACTCTTCCTGCACTCTCCGATTTAACCAGAGCATTATGCAGCTGCTACATTTTCGTGTGGCAAAGAAATTAAAAATGTTATACATTTTTAATGCATTTACTCTTTAGTAGGAGTATTAAGGAATCTTTCTTGTTGGAACTTTTACCACGCTGAGCAGATGAGTTGTAAATTATTTAAAATTCTCCCATCTTAATTTCCTCTGCATCCTGTATGATTTATAAATTTTGAAAATCTCAGGAGGTGTAACCAAAGAAAGTATTCCACCTGTTGTCAATCTGGTGGTATGGGAACGATATTTATTGTCATTTTCTGTGCTACCTCGATTGATAACTTACTTTATTTTCGGTAGATGGCTCTAGTTCATCCGTGACATTTCTTTCTTTGCAATTCGGAAAGGCCCAATATGTGATGCCTGGGTAAATCGAAGAGAAGAGGATATGGGACTACTGATGAGCGGAAAAAACCTCCGAAACCGGTATAGACCTTCCTGCACTTTCCGATTTAACCAGAGCATTATGCAGCTGCTGCATTTCCGTGTTGCAAAAAAATTGAAAATGTTTATACATTTCCAAATAAAACTATTTGCGCCCTTCACAACAAGGAGCACATAAAAACAAGAAAACAATAATGTGGATGAAAATCACCAAAACATACATTCAGTTCAGATAAAAAACACTGATATATATACATCATTGCACAAAACCGAGACAAAAAGTAGCGTCTAGCAACAACGTTTAGAAAGCTCGCAAAAAGTGTACTGTTCTCAAAATAACAGCACAAACCCTGTACTTCTCGTCAGGGAATATAATATAAATCAAGTGTGGAGTAGCTCTATACTGCAATACAGGTAGATATAGTCTTAAACCAAACATGTCGAATAATTACTGATTGCATAAACCTCCACCACTCTAGAAGATTTCACGATAGACAAACCACTATAATATGTAGCCCCACTACACGAACAGCCTAGACTAAGTTCAAGTAAAGGTTTCCTAAAGATGGTCCCACTAGGTCCACTTGATGACTACCCGTGACCCTAAAATAAGTTTGGTGACACACAACTCCACTAAATAAGTGGAAGCCACTAAACAGCATAAACACAGATGTTATACCCTTCAGGATAAATAAAATAACGTGGGGTATGATCGACGCACAGGACTAACTATTCGAATTCGGAAACTTTAAACATTTGGAGTCGGACAGTAAAAACTTACTTTACTTTTTCGTGTCTGGATTCGACTACAGTATTTTTACTCATATCGGGCTACGTCTACACCTTTTGTATTTGCGAGCCATAAATCATCGAGAGTGCATTGTGATAATCAAAGTCTGCATACTCTCAGGTGCTCAAGGTTCTGTATTTCCCCACATTCACAAAGTGCGTCGTTATCTGTCTTGATGCCCCATTTATTGAGGTTCTGTTTTACAGGGCAACATCGGTGCGTATGCGGTTGAGTGTCCGCTAGGTTCTCCAGTCCAAGTTCATTCCATTAATTTGCGTGCGTCATTCTGAATGTATGGGGAACAGCTCGTGTGGCTCGACGCTGATATTTTTCATAAACCTTTTCCTTGACTTAAGTCAGCTGGTTCCTGGCGGTTCGTCAAAGCCGTATAATTAGTGCCTCTTTGGCACCCAAAGTTTGCCTGAACTTCTCCACAAATTGTGAGGTGCATCTACGGTCATCTGGTTATGCGAATCCAGCTGCTCGGTACACTAGGGGTAAAGATGTTGAATTTATACAACCGGTAGTTATCCTACATGTTTCATTTACCGCAGTGGTGACATGATGTACGCGTCTAGATCTACCCCAGACGGGACAAGCATATTCCCCTCTTGAGAAACATAAAGCATAAGCTGTTGACTTTAGGACCTGGAGGTTTGCACCCCATTTGCTCCCTACAAGTTTCCGGAGAAGGTTGTTTCTCGTAGAAACCTTTTGTTATTTACTCTGACAGTGGAATTTATATGTTAGTGACCCGTCTAGTATCACTCCAAGATATTTGGGCCTATCTGTATGTTCCAAGCATTGTCCTTCCCAAGATAGATTTAGTTTTACATGCACCAAATGCTTGTTGAGATGGAATGCACATACTTGGGTTTTATTAGGGTTTAACTTTAATTAGTATTGTAAGTTGACATCATGTTAAAGCCTGTTTCATTGTCGACTCTACTTGCGTGTTTTCCCTTTTACGGCGATACCGTGGTCGTCAGCGTGTCATCAGCGTATAGTCCAGGGCGCATCTGTTTTGAGATGGACGTTGAGAGGTGCCTCAAATTTTTTTGCAGAAATTGCTTGAAAATAAATCAAATAATAATATTTGA
Organism: Diabrotica virgifera virgifera; assembly: GCF_917563875.1. Classification (NCBI taxonomy): domain Eukaryota; kingdom Metazoa; phylum Arthropoda; class Insecta; order Coleoptera; family Chrysomelidae; genus Diabrotica; species Diabrotica virgifera. The sequence continues at coordinate 59,407,320 of NC_065448.1, read as the reverse complement.
GTTATCCTCCCTCTCAAAAAGGTCCGGAACATTGTTTAAATAATCAAAATGTCAAAAATTGAAGGAAAAATTCGATTTTTTTCTTCGTTTCTTGATTATAAAGTTAAAAGTATTCATTTTCGAGAAAAGTTGTACTGACATAAAAGTTGCGTAATTAAATTTACTACAATATAGAATTGGTTACAAATTTAAAAAATAGTCACCCTAGTTGCAAAATAGCAATAATTGCGAAAAAACCATACAAAAACAAGTATTCGCATTTTACGTTTTTCAACCATTTATGCTACACACAGGACCTTCATATTTCCCTCAGAAAAACTTTATGATACAGTAAAACAATACTGTAAATTTCATTAAGATCGGTTTAACAGATTTTGCAAAATAAATTTTGCAATCCAGCTTTCGCAAAAAAACTTCATTTTTTCAAAATGTTACAGGACTGAAAATAAAGCAGATAGCAAATTGAATTTTTTTTGCTTATAGAAGTGTACTGTACCTTTCATTTGCAATTTTCAAAATTAAAATCGATTAATTACCACGGCGTCAGAAAATTTTTGAAATAAACAATAATTCTTGGTGCTACGCGCAGGACAGCGGTGTTCGATTCACACAAGTTGATTTCCACCAAAATTTCTTCCAATCTTTATCTAATATATTATTTTCTTACTCTATATTTTGTTGTATTTTAATATTTTAATTCCACAAAAATCAAACTATTTTTATTATTGTTTGTGAAATATTGTTTAAACAATTGCATATGTTTAAAAATAATAAAATTTTATTATTTAAGTTGAAATATATGAACAAAGAAAATTTTTGCTAATAAAAGTGTTATTTCAAAGGATAGAGTAAGTGTTTTTATTTTGCAATAAACAAATTTATTTATGTATATCAAAATGTAATAAAAATTAAAATGTATCAATCATTATCAAAGGTCATTGGAATGCCCAATCAGAGCAAACTATCCGCTGTCCTGCGCGTAGCACCAATAATTAATGTTTAATTAAAAAAATTCCTGACGCCGTGGTGTTAATCGATTTTAATTTTGCAAAATTGAAAATGAAAGGTACAGTACACTTCTATAAGCAAAAAAAAATTTCAACTTGCTATCTGCTTTATTTTCAGTCCTGTGACATTTTGAAAAAATGAATTTGTTTTACGAAAGCTGGATTGCAAAATTTATTTTTCGAAATCTATTGAACCCATCTTAATAAAATTTACAGTATTGTTTAACTGTATCATAAAGTTTTTCAGGGTGAAATATGAAGGTCCTAAGTGCAGCATAAATGGTTGAAAAACGTAAAATTCGAATACTTGTTTTTGTATGTTTTTTTCACAATTATTGCTATTTTGCAACAAGGGTGACTATTTTGTAAATTTTTAACCAATTCTGTATTATAGGAAATTTAATTACGCAACTTTTATGTCAGTACAACATTTCTCGGAAATGAATAATTTTAAAGTTATAATAAAAAAACCAAGAAAAAAATCGAATTTTTCCTTAATTTTTTGACATTTTGATTATTTAAACAATGTTCCGGACCTTTTTGAGAGGGAGGATAACTCAAATATTATTATTTGTTTTATTTTGAAGCAATTTAGGCAAACAAATTTGAGTAACCTCTCAACGTCCAAATGTACTAATATTTTTACAGATGCGCCCTGGTCTAGTAAACAAAACCCTCAGTCTGGGGGTGCCTTTGTTGGTTATTGGTGCAGATGTTAAATAAGAATGGCAGCAGAACGCTTCCTTAAGGTAGGCCATTTTTTGGGTTCTCCATCTGCTCCTCTTTCTATTTAGTACAACGTAGAAACGTCTATTAAACAACAGTAATCTAATCATATTTACCAAATCATAGTTAAGGAAAGTGTTATAGATCTTAGCAAGGATACGAAAAATAAAGTAATAAGTATGACCCTCAAGATAAGTTATTATTTTTTCCACTTTTAGATTCCTTAAGGCGAAACCGCAAAACTAATTTCTTGTCAAATAACAAGTGATTGTCATTTTTAATTTATCGTATTATTATATCGGTATATTAACACATTCAAGGACACGCTTCAGATGTAGCCACATCTTCTTATGGAGTAAGGGACTTCATAATATGCAGTTGTGTCCGTGAATGTGTTAAGCATCTACAGAATAAATAGCATATGAGAAAGCATCTACACAATAAATTAAATAGTTCTCTATATATTGTCTATATATTCTCTATATATTTTTTGTCTTTCACAATAAAAACTGGGTTTAAGTTGAATACAGAAATATTCTGCAATTCGATAATCGGTGGATTATCCCACGCAATTTAAGGTAAAATATCGTAAAAAGTCTACCGCTGTTTGACGTATTTGCAGTTCACGTCTGGTAATATCCCAATTATTTTAAATGAGACTTACTTCAAACAAACTGAAAATGGCCGTAAGCTGCGCTCATTTAAAAAGCAAGGACAATGTAGTGGTTAATGCGCCAAAGTAACTATTTAACAAGTAACTTTGTTGAAGTAGTGACGTCAAAAGTGTAGTAAATAGGTATTATGTGGTTGTTTTTGAGAAAATTAAGGTCATAACGGCAATAGCGGCGTGAGAAAATGTCGAAGAATATCCACTAGCCTAAATAGAGATTGACATCTGGTTAAATTTCAAAAAATATCTACATATTAGTTTTGAAATTATTATTTTTTAAGTACAGAAGGCAAAAATATTACTAAAGCGTAGATACGAAAACATACATTAAATTAATTCATTCATCAGGTTGTGAGTAAAAACCTTATTTTTTTTAGGTCAAAACGGCAAACAGGTGTATGTTTTCAAAAAACTTTTGATAGCGTGAAAACTTTTGATAGAAAAACTTTTGATAATTTTTTTTTGAAAACATACACCTGTTTGCCGTTTTGACCTATTTAGAAGTGTGTACAAGTCTTGCAGTCTTTTCCAATTTATTTTTTTTATGCTATTAAAATTTTTTTACATTTATTTAATGTCTTCCGAACCAGTGGGAAAACAGTGACATGACGACAATAGTGACAAGACGACAACAATCGAGAACACATACAAAGGTTATAATTTAAGTACCTAGCTATTTTTAATGTCAATGTCTTTCATTCCTAAAACTGTTAGAAATTTGTGACTGTCTATATATTTTTTTGTCTCCAAGAAGTTCGGATAAGTCACTGAAAATATTGATCTTACATAATTCTCGTTTCCTGGAATATTTGATATTAGCTTTAAATACGTTTTACTGTATTAATGTTTGTTTACACTGCTGGTTACAGTATGTATGCAGTATGGGAAGTTCATGATCAGCAATGGCGTTACAACTTTTTGTGGGTCTTTGCCGCGTTTACTATTACTTTCCATATTTGTCGGTCTTGTGACACTATTTCCCATTGTCTCACTCTTATTTTCTCCTCTCTGAATGTATTTTTCACCTTATTCTAGGCTATCCTATGCACTTTCTCCCATCTGCTCTTTCCCTAGACACTTTGATCACGTATAAAGCGATTTCCTTATTGCTTATCACATGTCCTGCCGATCTTAGGCTATTTGCCTGCGCCTCCATTCGTTTGTCACGCTATATCTGCAAGAGCAATATATCACCCGAAGTAATTTATGTTCCCACACCAGTACTTGATAGTAAACTGTGTATGGTGGGTATGACCAAGTTGCAATCGAGTAAAGATACCTCGGTTTTTCCTTATAACAAAATAGCAGATTTTTGTAAAAAATGTTTTGAATGTGTCTTAGTTTTTTGGAACACTGTGACCATTTGTTTTGCTAGTCACTATTAACTATGTTTTTTCAGCACAATTTAAAATCACTTGGACCTGTTTTAATTAGGTCACCGTGACCATCGCTTGTTTTTTCTTTGTGAGCTTGGCGGTCCACAATATCTGTACCGTGTACTCTAATATGAGATAGAACTCAGATTACTACCATGTATTTATTTTCCTTTGTAACATTTTTGTTAACATTAACTCAATCAGTTATAATTGTGTAATTTATTTGATCTGTTTTATTGATGAATTTTAAAGCTTCGAGGATTGCGTACAGGTCTGCATTGGATATTTTACTTGTTTCCAAGCTTGAACTTAGCATTATGATTATGAGTATTAAAAAATTGCTGCCTCCATACCATTTGTTGTTTTCGATGCACCTGTTAGTTGTCATTAAATCTATCCATATTGTCTTTGAGGTGATTTAGTATTATAGTTAGTACATAATCATGTTTATTAAACTTTGATCGATTAGTGATCATTCGTGGAAGGGAGCCTTGTGCAATCTCGTTCAGAGACTGTTAGTCTAAAATGCCTTTGTACTTTGTGCGCCTAACAAGGAATATTGTTGTAACCTTTTGTTGGATTAAAAAAATCATAGGCTGATTTTTATGTCCCTGTATGAAATTTTATTTAACTGCTTAAGAAAATCGTTTTTCGTGTATTTATGAAAGTCCCATCCACATGTTTCTATACCGGGTGGTAAATCGTAAAACAGGCCATAGGAAACTCAATGTAAAATTCTAAACTGATTAATTCCTGCTTCCCTAATTATTTTACATCAAAAGTCATGAGATAATATTTGTAGAGGATTGAAATTTGTATTAAAATCAAAAGTTAAAATTGTTCTACGATTTAAACGCATTCCAAAATTTTGAAAAATATAATACAATTGCCGCAGTAGGTATGTGTGCAAAAGTTAGGCCACACGTTACTATTTAACTGACAGTGCTCGATTGACTAAATTAAAAATCTTTATTATTAAAGATTTTGTTTTCTATATAATTTTGGAAGAAAACTTGAATAAAGAGAAAACTTGAATATCTGGGGCATATAATGAGAGGTAGCAGATACAGGATGCTGCAGTTAATACTCAATGGAAAGATCGACGGAAAAAGGGGAATTGGTCGAAAGCAATATTCATGGCTCCGAACTGGACTGGCTTATCAGCAGATCAATTGTTACATGCCGCACAAGATCGAGAACGATATCGGCAAATTGTTATGGAAGCTACCCCCGGCTAAAAATTTGGGCACGGTACTTAAAGAAGAGAAGATAATTTTTGGGCATTTTCTCTGTCTCTTTGTATTTTGCTCTGTTTCTTTTTGCCAAAATATCATACATTCTTCATTAACAAGTCTTGACGTCTCTTTATAAGCACGCTTCCTACACAGTTTTGCTCTGCTGCCAACATGGCTTTCTGTACGACCCGCCATTCTTCTTCTATTGCCATCTTAACTCAATACTCTGACCTTATATTTATTTCTTCCTTTAGTCTGTTTTCTACCCGATCTCTTGAACTCGATCTAATTTGTAATTTAATCTGGCTCTAACTAGTTATTGGAATTATTGAAAATTCTTGTTCTAATTTTGTTTTTACAAGTAAATGGCCAGTGTTGGGATCTGCTCATCTGTAACTATTGAATTGACCTAATCTTGAGATCTAAAAAAAGCTTGAAAAGTGGGGAAAACGGTGGATTTGTACTAACGAAAGTAAATGTAAATCATATGTGCTTATTTTGGGCGAGGTGAAAAGTTTAACTATAACAAAGCATGTACAGGAGCATTGCCACAGTGCCAATGTGGAACAATCACAGCGCCAAATTATAAGTGATTTATCCGAGAATCCTTCAAAAACCATTCGGAAGGAGCTTCAAAATGACCTGCCTGCAGGGATTAAAACGTTGCATTAATAGGGAGGAATCTCTACAGCGCCCGACGAAAACTGCTTCCAACATTGCCGACTAGTATTGGACAAACTTTTGACATTCTGGCGAACATGAAATTCAGACATCTAAAGGTGAAAATTTTTTACTCTTTAAAGATTCAACTGATGAAATTATGGTATTTTCTTGTCAAACAAATATTGAGTTTATCGGAAGAGTCAAAAGATTGTATTTAGATGGAACATTTAACCACTGCCCACAATGTTTTTGCTAGTTTTTTACCATACACGGGTATTATAACGGCCACTATATCCCATTAGTTTTTTCGTTACTACCCAACAAACGTAGTAAAACATATCAAAAGTTATTTAATATTGTTAAAGAAATCTGTAACAACAATAGCGTTACATTAGACATTTGTGAAATTGTTGTAGACTTTGAAAAAGGTATCCATAAGGCTGTAGGATAAGTTTGGCCTTTAGTTCAAGTAATAGGCTGCCGATTTCATCTTTTGCAAGGATGGTATAGAAAAACTCAACAAATTGGTCTAACAGCTGTGTACAAAGATGAAAGTTCCGACGCGGGACGATGGCTAAGAATGACTTTTCCGCTTGCCTTTCAAAATCCTGTTGAAGTGAGGGATAGCTTTGTAGTAATTGTAGTAACTTAATATGTAATATATCAGAAATTATTCAATGCCTAACAAGATGTTATTATTTAGTGAACCTCTCCTAAAATAATTTAATGGGGACCGAACTTACATATGCAGTGTCAGGTAGAAACAAAGCTTGGGAATTGGGACCCAATTTACCCGTTATTTTGGACGTAATCTTTCTTGGGACGGAATTTACGTATTCCCTTCGATCTCACTTCCATTCAAGTCGATTATGATATTTGAATTGGTCGTCACTTTTGTTTCATTTAAATTCATTTTTAAGCCGATTTTCTCAGATTCTCGTTTAAGCTCCTTTGACATGTAGATTAGTTCTTCTGTATTGTTGCTTATGAGTACTATATCATCAGCAAAATCTTAGATGACTTAAAAAACTTTATAGATAAAAGACTTTATCTAGTATATACAGGGCCGCGCCGTCCATAAGGGCGAAGAGGGGCGGTGCCTCCCGGCGCAGAAGTAAAAAGGCGCCGGCAGGTGCCGAAAAAAAATTTGGCAATACCGAAATTACCAGAAATATTAATAATATTTTATTATCTTGTGAAAATGAAAATTTACAAATCGTAGGTAGATATAAAAATAGCAGTTATTACCTATTACTTTGATCCCCTAAGTGTACGAACCGTTATTTCATTCAAAGGCCAATGAAGCAAAATGAAAAAATTTTTACCCATGTCAAAATTTTCAATGTGTTTTAAATGTATTCAATTTTTTTTCGAATCCTGAGAAAACTAATAAATATTTTTGAAAAATTTAAACGCAGAATGAAAAATTACATTATTACCGAGGGCCGAAAGTCCCTGAAAATTTCTATAATGTTTATTTTAATAAGTCACTGGAGTGAAAATAAAAGGAAAAATTTAGTGTGATTTTTAATTGCAAATATTTCATTCAAAAGAAACTTTTATGTATTCTGAGGGACTTTCGTCCCTCGGTAATCAAGTAGTCTTTCATTCTGCATTTATTTTTTTCAAAAATACTTATACTAATAAATAAATACATTTAAATACATTTAAAACACATTGAAAATTTTGACAAGCGTCAAAATTTGGAATTTTGCTCCGTTCCCCTTACACTGAACTATTACTCCATTCACTCAGGTAAAAGATTGCAAAATCTCTGAATTTTAAAGAACAGGTTGAATTAACATGAAATTTAGAATACACATAGCTAACAAGTCAAAGAAGAAAATGATATTGTGTCGACGTGTGCTTTTGCCCTAGGGGAGTACCACTCCTTCACGGGGGGAAAATATACTTACGTTAAAAATAAGTGCGGAATAAAGTTTAGTTAAGTTGTTCTATAAAGTTTTTATATTAGGTACTTAACAATATCTACTTTTCGAGTTATTTGCAAGTGAATATGTTCATTTTTAAACAAAAAACTACGTTTTTAGACAGTTTTTCGTCTTCCACCGTTTTCCACCAACAAATTACTCAAAAAGTAAGTATTTTACCGAAAATATATTCTTAGGAAAAATTTTGAAAAAAAGGCATTTTCTTCAAAATTTTAAATTATTATTTTTTTATTTAAAACCAATTTAAAAAAAAATAAGCACTTTTAAATGGTAAAACTTCCAGATCATATAGATATACATAAGTAAAGTAAATTGTAACGATTAATTTCATTTGGGATGCTAATTAAGCGGAGATTTTTACGATGTTTCTTACTAAAAAAAGGGACCAACTATATTTTCAGCATAACCGGCTTACTTTTACTACTAGAAACTAAAAAAAAAACAATAATAAAGCTTTTTCTAAAAACTTAAAAAGTTGTAATAATTTTTGCCAGAAAAGTGCTTCATTTTTTGGTTATTTCACGTTGAAGTGTTCGATTTCTAATTTGACGAATATGAACCCACTTTTCTCGAGCTACAACTCTTCCTCTACTAGATCTACTGACTTCGTGCGTGCACAAGTCTTTTAAATTTTTTTATAAGCTCTATTTTTGCTTAAAACATTTTTTCAATAACATACACACTTTTTGTGTTATTTGCGAAAAACGGTTTAAAACCGTGGTTTTTATGTTGAAAAATGAACATATGTACTCATGCGCAACATACTCACTCGCAAATAAATGGAAAAATATTGACTAAGTAGAAAAAACTGTATATTATTATGGAACAAAAGTTGCTTAGATTTAGTCAGTTTATCCACTTCCGGACTTAAATTTAACGTATATTTTTTCATCCCCGACGACGCAATATCAATTTTTTTCTTTGTTATAAATTAGCTATGAGTACATATGCCAAATTTCATGTCAATCCAAGCGGTTCTTGAAAATACAGAGCAAAAACCGTGAGCAAATTGACTATAATAATATGTAATTATATATTTATTTGTTCTCTGAAAAAGCAATCGTTGTTTTTTGTAAATAGTTATACATTTATGTAATAATTTATCAGTATATTACATTCCTGCTGCTGAAAATATGAGAGCGGAAAATAAGTGTTAAGGTACGATCCCGACATCGACGGCAGACTGCAATTGCAGACGGCAGTTGCAGTTGTCGCCGTGACAGACGTCAGTACTTTGCACTATTAATTTGTATGAGACTGATTCCGACATCTAACTTCAATTGCTGTCCGGCAGAACATCAGTTGATAATAATTATACAGTCGAACCCGCTTATTAGAATACCTCTTATAGGAATATCCCGCTTTAAGGAATAGAAATTTGAGCCCCAAAACGTTTCTACTAGCCACCAATGATCGATTATTAGAATATCCCGGTTATAGGAATATTTTGCTTGGTACGAAGGCTATTCCAATATGCGGGTTCGACTGTACAAATGAATAGTGCAACTGTAACTGAAGTTTGCAGTTGCCGTCTGCCGTCGATGTCGGAATCGTACCTTTACCCAGAGGCCATGCTAAGAATCATAAGGAGACAGAATACCAAATAATATTAGGCAAAGAACAAAAATCAAAGACATAGTAGAACATGTAGCAAAAAAGAAATGGAGATGTGGCGGACAATCGGATAAACGAAGCAGATATCGACCACCAACGCGCTGGAGTGACGATGCGCGATGTAAAGACTGCCGGGAACTGAATAGCTGGTAGCTCAAGATAGGGAGACATGGAGAAACTTAGAGGAGACCTATGTTCAGCAGTGGACGATAACGGTTAGATTATGATGATACTTTCCTAACACATAAAAAATAGTTTGTAGGTATACCGTATAACGATTCACTAAGCTACAAAAAACTACTTAAAAAGGAAGGAGGAAAGAGGCGCCTAAAATTACTTGCCCCGGGGCGCTTGAAAGCCTTGGCGCGGCCCTGAGTATATACATCTATCTATATAGTATATATTATACATGAGTAGTATTTGCTAGTGTGCCACCACTGAACAATACAATTGTAATAACAACAGCGCCCATATAGTTTTCATCAAAAATGTTCCAGGGCTTATACCGTCGTATTGTAGGACAACGGCAATGTTTGTCTATATAGCAACAGAATAAGGATGGGTAGCCTCGTTGGGATGTCGTATATACAAACAAAAAGTAATTAATTTAGTGACCAACGTAATGTTGAAGTTTTGTCTCGTTGCGTTGTTGAAATATTTTGAGTGCCGTCCGGTAATTACGCTGACGGTTATTCGCTGTAGTTGTGCTTGTTTAGGATGCGACTGATAAAGTTCCAGATCTGTTGGTTGTGCTGGAAAAATAAATTAAATTGCAAATAAATTTGCAGGAGCGAGTTACAAAATTTTATGTATTTGTTTTTTATTATTTTAATGTAACACAAATGTTTAGCGATAACTGAATTTCTAAAGTTTTCAGTATTTAACTTTTTAACGAATAAAACCCGATATTACATATTATATGTATCTATACACCTATTTCCAATTTTTCTTCATTTAAACAAAATACACATTATGGCTATAACATTACTTAAAAAGAAAAACTCACAGTGGGTGGCTACACAATATGTACCATATTTTAGAAAATTCCAGTAAAATAAAAAACTTCTAGTGTAAAGTGGTACAAGAATAAAAAACCGCTAAACGCCGTAAAAATGAGTGGCGCATACAATATTCCAGCTACAAAAGATCTAATATGAATATTACGTGGCGCGAAAATGTATTTTCATTTTGATGCAAAACAAAATTCTAGTTTTATTTTAAAATATTTTTCATAATATTTGCCCAATTTGAAGTAAAACGCGCCACAAAAGAGTATTGATACAGTTTGAATTTTGAAACTCTTTGTGGCGCGTTTACTTCAAATTTAGCAAATATTATGAAAAAATCTTTTAAAATAAAACTAGAATTTTGTTTTGCATCAAAATGAAAATTCATTTTCGCGCCACGTAATATTCATATGAGATCTTTTGTAGCTGGAATATTGTATGCGCCACTCATTTTTACAGCGTTTAGCGGATTTTTATTCTTGTATCAGGAGTTTTTCAAAGTTATTTGTAAATAAAATATATAAAGTTGAATGCATTGTTTCTCGATTACACGTTAAGCTTTATAAATTGTCGCCTTTGTCGCATTATCTCCCAAGTGATCTAGTGTCCATCGAATGTACACTAGATTTTGGAAGTTATACTTCTTTAGGCGCGATTTGGAGTACAACTTCATAATTTTGCACGCATGCGCACACAGACAGTATGGTATAAACGTTATACGGGATCTGATTGGGTGTTAAAATCATCTGTCAATAATTGTTCAATATGGAGATTTTGGATAAACAAATTAATGTTGTGTATATTAGTTTTTATTCTTGTGATGGCAGGGAAAAATGCAAGTTTATAATATTGTAGTGACTTGTTAAATAGTTTTTAAAAGCGACAGGTACGTAATAATTTTAAATGTCTCAGTATCCTAATAAAAAATTTCATAGGTAGGACCTACCTATTTGGAAAATTTAAAAAGAACCTACTAAAATATTATGTAATGCTTTGATTTACATAATTTGATTACATTCAAAATTTCTATCAATATTCACCTAATATATTGTTTTCTAACATTTCTAATATTTCTTTCAATTCTAAATAATTTCAATTCAAAATTAAAATAATTTGGTTAAATTCAGAACCGTCAAAAGTTTAATCCGTTTAGTTAGTTGATCTTCGCACAAGATGACACATGGTCTCCGTGGGTAAAAGTTTAAGGTGAATGAATTTCAATACTAACTGCGCTGATAAGCGGGTTCAAACCCCAATGGAAACATTTATTTTTTTATTTTTTTTATACATTTTATAATTGTAAGTTTATTATAATTTTTTTTCAGAAAATACATATTTAGTTAAAATTTTTTCCTACATTGTTCAGAAATCATTTGTGGCATTTTTCAATGTGTTTGTTTGTATGGGTTTTATTCTTTTATTATTTTAATTTTTGGCACTGTTTTAATACAAAATTTTGAGAAGTAGTACCTAAGTATTAAAATTAGTTTAATATTTAAATAAAATATAAATAAACTGTTTAAAGTATATTAATTTCGTTGAAATCATATAATAGAAGTATAACTTCTTACGTGCGTACAAAGTACAAACATATTCTTTTTTTTCTATTCGAAATAGATTGAAAAAATATTGAGGCTGGCCGGTAAATGAACTCGGATTGCCCGTTGCCAGATCAAATTAACGTCGTAACCACTACAACTGCATAAACCATTTAGGGAATAATCGTTAATTGGATTATACTTTTGTAGCTTAATAACCTCTAAACGGCTTAACCGATTTTGTTCACTAAATATTAGTTTGAAACGTATTGACAAGTAGTATCTTATGCATCTAAGGTCAAGTATGATAACTGAAGCTATTACAGGAATTATTGAGCTTGAAAAACCGTTTTTCCCATAAGAAATAGATTTGATCATACTTATGAAGCCTATAACTTAAAAATTCGAATTTTCTCGGATATAAGGTGTACACCGAGAGATTCGTCTAGAGTTCTTCTACAAACTCTCAGTTATTGGCGTAATTCGTAGGTTGAAATTTTGAGTAATTGTCGAAAAACCAAAGTTTTCAAAGTTTAGTTTTTCAGTTTTTCGGCTATACTGAGCCGTGTGTATGTCTGATCCTGACAGGTTAAACACCATTTGAAAGCTTAACTCAGTGCTATTGATTTGGTGTATTTACCGTTCTCCTGTCTCTTCTTGAACCGAAGATATATACCGCCAAAAAATATGCCGTTTTGTACTTACCAAGTCCTATAGCTGGCTTATGGGTAGTCAAAACTCACAAACTACACCGGTTCTGAATCGGCCCTCACCCTCTCTTCAAACACAGAAAAAAAATTCAGATGGGTTTAACTTTTCCACACACATACATACATACATATCCACAAACATTTTCCCTTTTTTAAATAAAAATTGACTCATATTTCTGAGCTCGGTAACTTTTGAACGGTATAACCGATTTTCAAAATTAGACATGCGCTGGAAAGGTAATGATGGTTTCTATTAGAAGCCGTAAAGGTCGGAGTTAAATTTTCGAAGTTTTTGGGAGTTTTGGGGACGAGAACGAAAAACAGACCATAAATAGGAAGGGCCGTAAAATCCACACCCTTGGACCAAAATGGATATTTGATATATGAATGGGTGAGTCTTTTCCTGAACTTTAAGTTGGGAGTTGGCCCAATGTTCAATTCAGTCAGATTTAGAAAATCGAAAATTTCGTGTATATATAGTGTCGCGTGTAGGGGGTGTAGGTGTGCGCCACTGGCGAGAACTGCCGTTCTCTGGTAATATACCTATATTATTTACAACCAATTCAATAAAAATTGAGACTTTCTGGATATAAGTCAGTCTTTTGATGAGGTCTGGACTACTGGCCTAGTCTATAATATTAAAAACCATCTAACGGAAGAGAATATATTATGGTGTGGTCGAATCTTATCTAACCAGTAGATACTTCCTCTTAGGCTCCAAGAGGAACGCACCGATTTGGAACCAGTTGAAACAGCCTCCAAAGCAATGTTCTTGGACCTATACTTTATCTACTATATACCAAGTATTTCTGAATAATACACTCAATGATAGCAGGTACATTCGCGGATGTAATAGTAGCATCACATCAAACTGTAGCTACGAAACAGATGTATTGCAACGAAAAACCAACCAAATTGTCTTAACAAGATCGAACTTTATCTGAACAATTGGAAAATAAAAGCAAATGCAGCCAAATTCAAACACGTAACCTTCACATTGAAAAGGGATACCTACGCACTGGTCATCATGAACGTGACTTAAAAAGCCAATGGCGAAAATTTCCTTGGTATGAATTTAGATCAACGTATTATATCTTCTTCTTCTTCTTCTTCCTTCTTGTATGTATAGGCTTTAAAGCCTGTTTCTTCTTCAATATTAGCCTTCTAAGTTGTTTAAGTTAACCATCTTTTTCTTGGTCTCCCAATACTTCTTCGTCCATTTGGTGACATATCTCGTGCTATTCGTACTATCCTATACTCTGCCATTCTACTAATGTGTTCGTTTAACTACTGTTTCCGTTTTGTCACCCATCCATTAGTGTCTTCTACATCGCATGATCTTCTTATGTTTTCGCTTCTTTCCCTATCCAACAGACTTTTCCCTGATATTCGTCGGAGTATTTTCATCTCTATTGTTTCTAGTAGTCGTCTCGTTTTAGATGTGTCAGCTCTTGTCTCCGCCATATACAGGGTGAGGCAAATAAAGGGCCTATTAGAAATATCTCGATAACTAAAGGCAACAGAATCATGAACATTGGAATAAAGGGGTTTTGAAGGATGATCTATTAAATAAAAATATTTTCATCTCTTTGCAACTTCCGGTTATACCGGAAGTCGCTTATAACTTCGTTTTTTTAAATGGGACACCCTGTATATTTTTACATTTTTGGATTCTCTTTGATGTCTTCTTTTTTAAAATATCAGGTTTTGTAATATTATACAAGGTATTTTAAAAGAAAATTACGTTTTTTATTAATTTCGTAGCAAAATTAACACCCTGTAGAATTGTAGTAGTTTGACATCTAAAACTCTACTTACGTTAAAATGATTTTTAATATACTCTACTATTGTTAAGAATCATTAGTATAGCTAAATTTTTAATTTTAGTATACAGGGTTGGTCGAAACTCGGGATGAGTATTTTCTGAGTTTTCTTAAATGGAACACCCTGTATTTTAGTATTGTAATGAAATGATATTTTATGGTACTTTTTTATTTCCTAAGCATTCCCTATACCTAACTGCTTTAATTTGTGCTTAATTTTTAATCGCACCAACAATCTTAACTAAATACGTAGGTATTTTGATAGCTAAACCATTATTGGTAATTTTAAGGACCAGGATTAATATGTATTTATTTCTGAAAAAGTATTTGGGATTAAGTATTTTCACGGCCAACCTAATAAAATTTCACGTATTTTTTGTTGCAATTAATGTTTAGCTTGAATCACCAATAACTCACAAATTAAAGCAGTTAGGTATAGGGAATGCTTAAGAAATAAAAAAGTAGGGGAAGTCGGGGCAAAGTGAACCGTTGGGGCAAAGTGAACTATCTTTTTAAATTTTAAATTATTCGCGCCAGTAATACAGTTTCAAACGTAAATTTAATATATTTAAGTTGGTAACATTGTGCTTACGACGAGAACACGTTTGACGAAAGCTGCTAAGTTGTGGATGAAATTTTTATTTTATCGTGGTAAAATTCTAATCTGGTAAGTGTGTAATCTAATGTATAACTCAACTAGTTATTATTGCATTAAAACGTTGTTAATCTATTATGTTAGGCATCTAATTAGAGATAGTTTTGCAAGAAAACGAAGATGATATGTAATGACAGTTTCACATTAACATCAAATGTCAAAAAAGTACCAGTGTGGGGTAAAGTGAAGTTTTTCGCAAGGGGCAAAGTGATCCTAGGTTCACTTTACCACCACTATTGTTTTGTAGTAGATAGATTTGTAGAATGTGTTTATTGAAGGTTGAAGGTTAGAAAATATATTTAGTCGGGATTTGTAAATCTCGGTTTAATAATTATCCGAGATTAATTTACTAATTCTTGTATCGCCTAAAATTAAACCGGATAAAAAACTACTATAGATATATTATAGGTCTGGATCCCGCGTATGAAAAAAAAGTTGATTAATAGCAAGCTGAAATTTTGTTAATAGCTTAAGGGTGTCTAGTCGGATATACTTTGATATATGGGAACACTGTAACAGGGGCAGTTTTAATTGTGGAACAGGTTAAAAATTTGGAACGGTCACACCACGAAAACGGCACATTCATTTTGTCCGAAAGAACAGACTTAAACTCTTCGAATGGAGATTAAAATCTCATGCAAAAATCAGACTGCTATTTATCACCAAATGGGCGTTTTAATGAGTGGAACATGTAGAATATGTCAAATGACAGGAATTATGAGAAAAAAGTTGCAGTAAAACGAAAAATTGCTGTGCCAGAATCTTCTGACTCCGAAGACCATGATGTTGATGATGCCCACTTGTGCGAAGGTTCCAGTGACACGGAAACCTTCAGTGATGAAGATGTTGAAATTTTGCAAACAAACCAGCTTACTGCAGTTCCAACGAAAAATGTGTTTGCCGAAGATTTTATATTAGTTCAACTAACTAATGATAAAATAAAAAAAGAATTTGTTGCCCAAGTTAAAGATCCATTAAAAAACGGGTATGAAGTAAAATTTATGAGACAGTACAGAGGAAACTGGAACATCTTCGTCTTTCCAGAGGTAGATGATATCTCGGTAATAACTGCATCTCAAATCATGGGCAAGCTTCGCTTTAAAAGTCTCAGATATGGAAAAATCCAGTTTACATAGAATCTTTTATGTTTTAAGTTTGTTTAATTGTATTTCTTGATTAAATATTTAATTGATCTGATATGTTTTACTTTGCCCCAATCCCAAAGTTCACTTTGCCCCGCCTGAGGGGCGAAGTGAACTTTTTGCGACTTTTGGGAAATATGTTTACAGCATATTACATAAAACTGTTTCTTATTTTGGTATTGGATTATGTAGCCAAATGGTTCTGCTATCGTATGACCAAAAAATAGTGTGAATTATTATTTTCGTATAAGTCATATTATTTGACAAATCTTAACTGGTTCACTTTGCCCCGACTTCCCCTACTATAAAATATCATTTCACTACAATACAAAAATACAGGGTGTTCTATTTAAGAAAACTCAGAAAATACTCATTCTGAGTTTCGACCAACCCTGTATACTAAAATTAAAAATTTAGCTATGCTAATGATTCTTAACAATAGTAGAGTATATTAAAAATCATTTGAACGTAAGTAGAGTTTTAGATGTCAAACTACTACAATTCTACAGGGTGTGAATATTGCTACGAAATTAATAAAAAAACGTAATTATCTTGTAAAATACCCTGTGTAATATTACAAAACCTCATATTTTAAGAAATAAGACAACGAAGAGAATCCAAAAATGTAAAAATATACAGGGTGTCCCATTTAAAAAAACGAAGTTATAAGCAGCTTCCGGTATAACCGGAAGTTGCAAAGAGATGAAAATATTTTCATTTAATAGATCATCCTTCAAAACCCCTTTATTCCAATTTTCATGATTCTGTTGCCTTTAGTTCTCGAGATATTTCTAATAGGCCAGTTATCTGCCTCACCCTATATATATATATATATATATATATATATATATATATATATATATATATATATATATCAATGTTGGTTTAATTGCTGCTTTATAGATTCTTGCTTCTCTGTCTTGTCTTAGGTGCTTGTTTTTTCCAGAATGTGTTATTAAGAGATCCCGCCGCTTTACTTGCTTTTAAGCTTTGTTGTCATACTTCCTCTTCAACATCTCCGTAACTGGTTATATCTATTCCCAGATATCTAAACCTTGCTTCCTGCTTTATTATTTTTCCATCAATTTTGATTTTACATCGTAGTGGGTATTTAGATATTGTCCTACATTTGGTTTTTTCTGCTGATATTATCGTATTGAATTTCTTTGCTGTTGTATTGAAGATGTGTGTTAATCTTTGGAGATTGTCTTCTGTCTCGGCGATTAATGCCGCGTCGTCTGCATGACATAATATTTGGATTTCTTTGTTCCCCATTCTGTAACCATGACCTTTACGTAGTGCTTCTATTATTTCGTCCATTATTATATTATTAAAGAGCAGTGGGCTCAACCAGTCACCTTGTCTGACTCCTCTTTTTACAGGAAGAATTATTACATGAAGAACACATTGTCTTTCTTGTCTCTGGTGCTGTGTCTTTAAGTGTAGTTCAGCGACTACACTGGCAAATCTGTCTCTGTCCAATGCAGCTCTAAACAGAGATGTTTCATCAAAGCCGGTCCAGTCTCTGATATTTCTTAGCCATGAAATCTAGCGCCTACCGGGATCCCGTTTTCCTTCAATCTTGCCCTGAATTATCAGTTGCGCGAGGCGGTAATTTTAGTTTCTGATTATGTGTCGCAGGTAGCTAACTTTTCTAACTTTGATGATCTTTAGCAGCTCCTTATCTACACCTATTCTCCTCAAAACATTTTCGTTGGTGGTGTGGGTGGTCCAAGGTATTTTCAAGATTCTTCTATAAAGCCAACTCAACGAATAAAAAGAAGAAAAATAACGGGTTAAATAAAAAGTTGGAGGATATTGAAAAAGACAAGAAATCATAAAATAAACAATTTTACAAAAAATTGAGAGCAACAAATAATTCGCCCAGCATTAAAACATGGGGACTAACAAACCAAAATGGATAAACCGTGTTCAAGTACAAATATGGAAATAGTATAATATGGAAAAAATAATATTATGAAAAAAATGCAATTTACTACGGAGGAAATACACTGCGATTAAGAAGTAAGACCAATAGTACAAGATAACGACAACGCAGAAATTCCCGCAGAAGAAGAATCACCTACTAAAAGAAATTAAAACATTCGACAAGCAAGAGCAGGAGAAAGCAGGAAATGTAATAATAGTGGAATTAATAAGATACGAAGGAACAAAATTACACAAAGAAATAAACCAGCTAACATAACAAATATGGGCACAGGAAAAAGATACCAGACGATTGGAACAATATAATAGTACCTAATGTTGTTCTGAAGCTATTTTCTTGTGGCATTTCAACTTTAAAATGTATAATTTATGTCTAAATTGTCGATATAAATGAGTCAGATTAAATAAATTATTAGAAAAATTTTTTACTAGGCAACAACATTATTGTTTAATTCATTAATATTTTTTGTATTTTGACAACGACATCCGATTTGGGCGTCGAAACGTTAATAAAATCATTATTTTAGTAAAATTGTGGCGTATTTCCCATCAAAACTAGTTAATAATAGTACCTGTATATAAAAAAGGAGATCTAGAATTACAGAGCAATACCTTTATTAACCCAGATATTACTGAAACTTTTATTGTTAACATTTTGAATTAATTTCGAATTTTCATGGAAATTATAGCATATGGAACCAAAAAACACAATCATATATTTTTTTATGACGATACCTGTCAAGTTTTGACATGTTCTTTTAAAAGGACGGTAGTAATATACGGTACCAGATATCATATATATTTTATTAGTATCAATTTACAAAGAATGAAAGGATTTAAAACAAAATTTTGGATGTAAAGGTATTTTGCACTTTTCACACAAAAACTGGACTTTTTTGTGACAATATCCACATCGCGATTGCTTTTCTTGATAAAGAACCAAGTGGTTAATACCGTCATATCTTGAATTGGCTACCGAATTCGAATTCCGCTTAGAGGGTCCGCGTTTTGTTTCTTTTTTAAAAGTTTCCAAAATATTAGTTGCAATAGATCTTCTAAATTCAAGTTGATCCAGTTTACCGTCTTGAGTTTTGTGAATCTGCCACGCATTTTGAATAGCCATATCAACGCAATGAGCAAAAAGGGGAAAATACCATTTCTTTCCTCTTATGGACACTCGATATAAACTGATGTTCTGGTCACTGCGATCAACGCCGCCCATGAAGTTGTTGTATATTCTAACAATATTTGGTTGAGGAACTTGAATATGTTTTTTCTCTGCTTGTGAAAATCTCTTTACAGAGAAGCAAGGCATTACTGGTACAAAATTGGAAGCAATAGAAACGATATTATTATCATGCCAGCGGCAAACCACTATTCCTGTATTTTTATCAAGACGATACTCGTATTTACCACGTACAGTTTTTTTCATAATAGATGAACAGGGTAAAGGGCATTTCATGGTGCGATTTTCCCTTACAGTGCCTGTACCAAATATGCCTCTTTGTTTTAGCTCATGCAGTAAATGAATAGAAGTAAAATAATTATCAAAAATAAGATGGAATCGCCTTTGAGGCCATACTTCATTCAATCTGTCTGCATAGGATAGAACTACTGATGCACCCAATCCAAGGACTTTATATTGTTCAGGTATTGTAGTGGAATTACCTTGGTAAGGAGAAAACCAAACTACGTATCCCAGACGAAGGGCTCCTACCCACATTTTGTACCCCCAACGGATTGGTTTTCCCCTGATGAATTGTTTTGTGGGATGGCGACCAAAATACGGAACCATTGCCTCATCTATGCTGTGATGTTGTTCTAAAGGGGAAAATTGTATAAATTTTTTGTTTATTACGTCGAACAGGGGTCGCATCTTGGCAAATCTATCAAATTTATCTAATGACAAGTTATTGCAAACATGCAAAACTTTCATTATGTGGGAAAATCTATCCCTAGATATAGCAGCTACCACCATTGCGTTGTGCGAATCGTCACGATTTTCCCAGTCCATGTACCTTTTCGGCACAACCACATAACCACTCAATACAAGAACGCCTATAAAACATCGAATCTCATTTTGAGTAATGTCGTTCAAAAGATTTCTTTGTCCTGCGTAGATGTTAGTGTATTCGGTAACCAAATTGATGACTTCATCATCAAAAAACAAATTGAAAATTTCCATCGGCGACTGAGTCATTTTCGGTCCAAATTGAGTTGTCCAGTGAGTACAATCAGGGTGTTGATACAAGTCTCCTTGAATCCAGTGTGCAGATATTCTCTTCTCTAATTGACGGGGCAGCTTTTCCTTGGAAAGAAACAAAGCCAATGGTATATTGTCATCATCCGAATCTTCTTCTGGTAGGCTGGAATTCACAGAATCTTGTGGTAATTCAGTCGCGTTGTCAAAAACAAGTTCTACATCGTTTCTCAACTGACTACCCGGTAAATTATTTATTGTAGTTAATTCTTCATCGCCGGAGTCGCAATCGGTGACATCATCATTGGCATTTTCTGGGGGAAATATGATCAAACCATCTGGAGGGACTGGGATTTCATCAGAATCAAGCTCTTCTAATAGCTCATGCAATTTGAGAGGCCTCCTGAAACAATACGCACGTTGGTAGTACTAATTACTACCGTCCTTTTAAAAGAACAAAATGAAATCCCAAGCGGCGAGCCTTTGAAACAACGTGACAACTATTCGAGCCTAGAATATACGTACATAGGTCCCTATTATACAATAATCCACATGCCAATGCCGTGAAATAACAGTTTTTTAATTCTAGACTTACCTCCAATTATAAGCATCCATTTTGTAGTCCAAAACCTGGCAATTTACACAGATAACCTCACAATTACAGCATGTGCGCGCACTAAAATCGTTAAAACTTGTCGAATGCTGGCTCTTGAAAACTCTCCATCTAGAGCCATCTATCAGTTGGTAGCTGTACTAACCTAAATTACGCATAATTTACACTGCCTTTTAAAAGGACGGTAGTAATATCTGGGTTAAACACCGCATGTGCATATAAAATTCTAGCAAACATACTAAATAAGAGACTTAAATCGAGAAGATCGGCAATTAATCCCAAACATAAAGGGGAGCAAATAATTCAAAAATCGAGAGAATAGAACAGAAAATGCACCTAATATTCATAGATTTAAAAGGCGCCTTTGACAAAATCAATCAGACGAAAATGATGAAGGACAGAGAATCTTGGGATCCCAGAAAAATTAAGATATAATTGCTAACAGTGAGCCTACAGAACACCGCAGCAAAAATCAGTTTCAACGGAACAACTTTTAAGGAGATCAGTGTAAACAAAGGCGTGAAACAAGGTGACTCTATCTCACGCCGACACTAAAAGAGAGAACAGAGAAAGGAATTCTGAAAGGCGAAAAGACATATAGAATGAATAATAGTCTGCTGAGAAGCAAGATTCTAAGTAAGAGAACAAAAATTAACCTATATAAGACTTTAATAATACCTGTTGTTACATATGGGATGGAAACAATGACAATTAACAAGAAAGAAAAAAAACCCTTCTGAAATTTTAAAGAAAAATAATGAGAACAGTACTAGGCCACAACGTAAAAAGAGAGGAAGAAATAAGAATGAAAACAAATGCCGAAATTGAAGAAGAATCTAGTCAGATACATAAATTCGTCGCTTAGAATGGATAGGACATATACAGAGACGCCCACAATCAAATATCTTAAGAAGGATAACTAATTGGGCACCACTATGGCCCAAGTGTAGGGGAAGACCTAGAAGAAGATGGGTGGATGATGTAGAAGAAGATATAAGAGCAACGAAAGTGAAAAACTGCAAAGTTCAATGCGAGGAGACAGGAAGAAATGGAAAAGAGTTACGGCTGGAGCAAAGACACACAGACAGCAAGCTATAAATGACAGAGATCTAGTCCACCTCACCCATGATACAATAACAGAAGATATGACATGGAGCAGGTAGGCGGGGCCAACGTAGCTACGTCACTCTGTGAGTAGATCAGCATTATATTCAGTGTTGTATAGTAAACACTGTTTTCGTACTTCCGGGCCTAAAGTGACAACTTCACTCCCTTGTGACAGGTACTAAAGTGTCACATTTAATCCCTCCGGGATTAAATATTGACGAAACTCCCGGAACGATTAAATCACAAACAAACGAATTTAAGGGATATTTTATTGAAAAATATAATTAATTAGAATGGTAATTAACGTTAATATTCAAATTAATATTGTGACATGACTTCTTTGGCTTAAATCCCTCATTTCTTCTCTTCAAAAAAGCTAATAATTTTGGAAATTTACTTATATCAATATCTTCTCTAATGTTAATAACCGATTTCAGCATTGAGTAATGTGCCCAGAGAGTTGAGGCACAAACCGCTTTTGATTTATCATCGAAGTAGACTAACAGCGCATTTTCAGTAGGTTGTCTCACATTTTTTAAGCGGCACCACTTTTTAAAAGCATCGTACTGCTGCTCGTATAGTTTTCTAGATTTCGGTGGTAACAATTCTTCACCTACTTCGGCTGCTCTTTTATCAATATCAGATACACCTTCTTCACTCATGATACCAATAATTATCAATAACAATGTTTCTTTACAATGACACTAGTAATGACAATGTTTCTAAATTATAACTGTCACAACGCAATGTTACTATGGTAACTTATTTTAAAGACAGTTTATTAAATGAGTTGAAGAGAGAAAAAACTGATTGAAATTATTGAAATAATTAATAAAATCATACCGGAAGTACGAAAAGTATCGTATATACCTTGCGACTGAAGTACATTTAATCCTTCAGGTAAATTATGGCCCTCCCTGCGGTCGGGCCATAAACTTTACCTTCAGGATTAAATGTACTACTTCAGTCCCGCGGTATATAATGTACTATTATTTTTGTGTTTAAGGTGAATTTTACTTATAATTTGTTACACTTTTATCAAAAATATTATATTCATAGTTAGATTTGAATAGTCCTTAGGAGGTTTGATCATAAATATAATTAATGAATAAGAGAACTTAAGTATGTAATAAAAAATATAACTGATGGGCTTCATGACTATCGCAGCTTTAACTTTTTTATCATTTAACACATTACAATTTTATTGTTACCTTTATTTCATCGTCAGTACATGTATTATACAGAGTGTATAATACATGTATTATATATAGGGTGGAAGGCACTTATGGAATAAAATTATTTCTGTCCTTGTTTTAAAAAATTTTTAAAAACGCTGAAACCCGTTCATTTTTATATATAAATGTAGGCTTTTTAAACCTAAATTTAAATTTTAACAAGGTGATTCACGCAAGCCTGGTATAGTTCATAAGCTTTATTTTTAATGGAACACCCTACATATTTTTATATTATTAAAAGCTATTTAACGGCCTGATTCCAACGACCCATATCATGTATGGTATATTATGAATAATACAGGGTGAAATTTTGAAAATACCGTGTATGGAAACCACTTATGGAATAAAATTGTTTGTGTCCTTATTTTAGAAAATTATAAAAAACGCTAGGATACGTCAACTTTTAAATTAAGATTTGCTCTCTTTAAACATTAATTAAAATATACGGGGTGATTCACACAAGTCTATCATAATCCATGATTTTTAATTGTAATTGAAATGTATATTTTTATGTTTTTCGAATTTGCTAAATAACTTCATCACAAAAAAGTGTATTGTATAGGGCCTATTATGAATAATACAAGATGAAATTTTAAAATTATATAGGTTAAATTTTCGTCAAGATAGGTATTAAATAGTTACCTACATAAAATTTTGAAATAATTTAATAATTTATCATACTTTAAATAATAGTAAAGTATGTATATAATAATGGTATTTTAGCTAAATAAAGACATATATTTTCTAAACTAAGTATAAATAATATTTATTTTTTTTAGTTTTGTATCTATAAGGTCTTGACGAAATTTATGAATAATTTAAAATTTTCACCTTTTCAAAATTTCACCTTGTATTATTCATAATGGACCCGAATAATACATTTTTTTTTTTTAGATGAAGTTATAAAGTAGCTTCTAAGCACATAAAAATATAGAGGGTGATCTATTAAAACTAAAGATCATGGACTATGCTATACTTGCATAAATCACCCTGTAAATTTAAATCTATGTTTGTAAAGCGCCCATTTAAATTTAAAAGTTGACCTGTTCCGGCATTTTTTATAATTTTTAAAATAAGGACACAAACAATTTTATTCCATAAGTGGATTCCATAGTTAATCATTTCAAAATTTTCATAATTCACCCTACATGATATAGTTAGTTGAAATAAGGTTGTTAAGCAGCTTTTAAAAATATAAAAATATACTGGGTGTTCTATTAAAAATAAAGCTTATGGACTCTGTTTGACTTTTATGAATCACCCTGTAAATTTAAATTTGTGTTTAAAAAGTGCAGATATTTATTTAAAAATTGACGAGTATCAGCGTTTTTTATAATTTTTCGAAACAAGGACAAAAATCATTTTATTCTACAAGTGCCTTCCACACTGTATAATTAGGAGTATGTTGCCTAATAATAAAAAAATCATGTTTCTGATTGATTTTTATTATTAGAATATGTTCTCAATAATTATATTTAATCATACTAAAGAAAACAGCACTTCTAGAAAGTTTCACAACTGATATTAAAAGCTAAAATCTCAACATCATATTGGCAATGCATTCGAAATTTAAAGGATCTACTCACAACGTGACGTCATGCGCGACCTGAACGAAACTAGGAATGCTCCATATCATATATTGTGTTATTGTATCATGTACCTCACCCAAGAATAGGATTTTGAACGCCACGGCGTTAGCTATTCCCTAGGGATTGTGATGCTTAATAAATGAAGATTAACCACGTTCACTGGCTGGATGACAACTGTGGAAACAAAAGATACCCCTGATTGTGAAAAGTGACGTTTCTGTACAATTGTTCATGAATGAATACTAATATTTATATATAATTATGTGCTTGCAGATTTAACACAAAATTTATTTTTCTACGAGCGTGCAGAAATGTCTATTTTCGCGCACGCATTTTAGTTTAGAAAGTTTTACTTTTC
The DNA here is from genome assembly GCF_917563875.1 of Diabrotica virgifera virgifera. Taxonomy (NCBI): domain Eukaryota; kingdom Metazoa; phylum Arthropoda; class Insecta; order Coleoptera; family Chrysomelidae; genus Diabrotica; species Diabrotica virgifera. Next base: position 59,382,153 of record NC_065448.1, on the reverse strand, counting down.
CGCACGCGTGTTACTTTTCCGCACGCGTTTTACTTTTCCGCACGCGTTTTACTTTTCCGCACGCGTTTTACTTTTCCGCACGCGTGTTAATTTAGATATGTAAATAAGGCCTTAAAGTAATTATAATACATGCAATAAACTAATATTTAGATATTATATACTAATTTATTTCAAATATATCTTATTGTGTTCATGTTTTAATGAACTTAACGCGAGAATTCGATGAAATAAAATAATTTTGACATAAATATTCGAAAGTCAAATCAGTAGACAATAACAGTGGTTTTGAATCGTCGTCATGGAAACCAATATTGTCGTCATGCTAACCAATTATGCTGACACTTTCGTTTTGACAACCTTGTCAAAGAATTAATTGGTGTATGTATTTTAATATTAATTAAATTAATTGATTAAGACTTGGTCATTTTTTAAAGACTCGTAGAAAAAATATTGTTCCTACCGATTGCAGAAAGTCTCTTTTCCGCACTCGACTGCTTGCCGAACTACCGCTTCGCGTCGTTCGGCACACTGCAGTCGCGTGTCTAAAAGTATGACTTTCTGCACTTGTTAGGAAAATAACTATTTTCTACGAGCGTGCAAAAAGGTCTACTTTTCCGCACGAGCTTTAGTTTAGAAAGTTTTACTTTTCCGCATTACTTTTCCGCACTGAATTTGGATATTTATAATACATGCAATAAACTAATATTTAGATATATTATTTACTAATTTATTTCAAATATATCTTATTGTGTTCATGTTTTAATGAAATTAATGTGACAATTCGATGAAATAAAATTATTTTGACATAATATTCGAAAGTCAAATCAGTAGACAATTACAGTGGTTTTGAATCATCGTCATGGAAACCAAGATCGTCGTCATTGTAACCAATTACATATATTGAGAGTTTGGTTTCGACAACCTTGTCAAATAATTAATTTGTGTATTTTTATATTAAGTCAATTAATTGATTAAGATTTGGTAATTTTTTAAACGCTCGTAGAAAAAATATTGTTCCTAACTCTTGCGGAAAGCCTCTTTTCCGCACTCGACTGCTTGCAGAACTCTGCTTCGCGTCGTTCGGCAAACTGCAATCGCGTGCGGAAAAGTATGACTTTCCGCACTAGTTAGGAAATACTATATTGTGCAACAAGTGCAGAAAGGTACTAATTTGTCACGAGTTTGAAAAGTTGCGGTACGAGCGCAAGCGAGTGCCGCAATTCAACCGAGTGAGAAATTACCTTTTTGCACGTGTTACACACTATACTTTTTCTTCTACAACCACAGTTTTTACTAAAAATAAAAATCACAATTTCCAAACGAAGATTTATTATAATAATAAATTATAAATTTTAAACTGTATTTAATTAATACTAATCAATTTATCAAGTCAAGAATATCAGTCAAGTTCAAGTAAAAGTTTTTGTAGATATTGTGCTGTAATTACGTTTGTAGAAAAAATATTGTATGATATGCGTGTTAAAAAGTACATTTTTAAGGCACTCATGTGAATTGCAGAATTCGCTTCGCTCATTCTACAAACTTTCACATGCGTGCCTTAAAATTGTACTTTTAACACTCATATCATAAATAATTATTATGATATAAGTGTTAAAAATAAAATTTTAAGGCACATGAGTGCCTTAAAATTGTAATTTTAACACGTATATCATACAATATTTTTTCTACAAAAGTCTTATATATCAACAATTATAATTTATTCATTCTCAATTACAGTACAATTCCTACAAAAACTTTTACTTTGACTGACATTCCATTTTTGACACTGACATTACATCAAAACTGCCTATACTGTCAATATATAACAACTATAGAATAACATCTACTTTTATTATTGTATATTCTAACAAATTTTAATAGTTTTTTTCTACAAACGTGTTCAAAATGCAATATTACAGTTTAAATTAAATTTTAAAAAACCTTTTTCAAATTGCGCAAGTTGTACTGTTCATATTAATATTAATAAATAAAATATAAAAAATATTTTGACGTTTGTTTTCAAAATTTGACATTTCAATTTTAACTGCAGTGCCTTAAAAATTTTAAGTATAATAACCGTCTTACAGGTTATATATATTTGTCTGCATTTTAACCACCAGATATAAACAGAAGATAATAAAGTTACTCAGAATGAGGTAGTCATTTGTAGAATACTAAATTTAACGTTTAAAAATAATGTGTTAAATTAGCGAATTTTCCAGATTTCTCGGACTTGAGATGTAGTTAAATCAGTTCTTTTTTGAAAAGTACTATCAAATCTAATATCTTAAATAAAACAATTTCATCAAAAGATGTTATAATTATATTTCTTGTGGAATGTAATGGTACTGTGCAGAAAAGAACTTTCCGGCACAGAAACGTCACTTTTCTGCACACTAATCTCATATATCATATACTGTGAGAAAATGTCAAGTTTCTTAACATAAAACTGTGCAGAAAAGAGCATTTTGAATAGTGGTTGTAGAAAAATAACTATTAGGTACATAAAATACTAATAATACTCCGCATAATTGGCTGCAGAGCTATGACTATTTTTTCGTCTTATATTTATTCTCCCCACTCCCCCTAATTTCTCGAATTTCCAACGTGTGAATTAATTTGTGCTCCAGTTAAAACTTTACGATTCCCATTAAAATAAAAAGTGACATTTAAGATAAGGTATCTTAATTGTCGTTATCCAGTTATTCCATTACAAGAGTTCCCGGACTGACTGCTTCCAGCACCATTTGGCTTGGAGATAATTAGTGAACAAATTATTAATTATAAGTAAAATAATTAATTACTAGCTGTAGAAGCTTTAAAAAGGCCCATTAATCACAGTCGGGATGCTCTAAAAGAAATTCGTGTGTGGTAAAAGGAGATAGGTTGTAACTAATATCTTCCGCGCTGATGTCGATTGGTTTTTCTATCAATCAAAGCGGCTGTGAATTATCGGCTTTTAAATTTATGTAAAATGCTCAGATCGGTATAGACTTTTTAGAAAATCGTTTTTGGCTTTTGAAAGCAAATTATTAAAATACTAGAGGCATGCTGATTTTTTGCCATAGACGGAAAATATAAATTAATAATTAATTAAAGATTTAATTGCAAATAAATTTTTATTTTTGACATTTATTTTTGTATTATTCCTAATTAAAACCATACTGGGGAATACTTTGAAAAACAATCTGCTGACTTTGGTTTTTGAGCTCTATTATAGATATTTGGACATGATGGTTTAAAACTAGGTTTAGAAACTCTGCCGTGCTTAACTTAAAAGTGGTATCTCCAATTTTGTGCCAAATGGAGTTATGATGTTATACATATAAACCTTTACATTCTACATTATTTTTCTTAACTTAAAAGTTGTAAAAGCTTATAAAAATAAAAATATATTGTTAAAATAAATTGTGGTATGTACAACAAAACAGCGCTGTAATAGTCTTAAACGTGGTATCTACTATTCCTTAGCTAGTAAGTGGTATGTTCTCAAAATTCTGTACATACCACTTTTAAGACAAGTAATTCACCGCCTTATGAATGCGCGCCTAAAAATGCAATGTTTGTTTTCATTTGATTTAAATCAAAGCAACAAATGTGTTAGTGTTTCATTCTACCTAGGAAATTTTCTTATTTAGTCCATTCTTTCACGGTTTTTGCTCTAAATTTTAAAGAGCCGCTTCGATTGACATGCAATTTGGCATATATATAGCTTACATGACAAAGAAAAAAAGTGATATTGTGCCGATGCGTGCTTTTGGCCTGGGGGTGACTTTCACGCCCTATTGGGGGTGAAAAAATATATGTCCAAAATAAGTCCGGAAATGGGTAAACTGACTAATTTTAAGTAACTTTTGTTCTATAGAGCTTTTTCGCCAAGTCAACACTTTTTAAGTCATTTGCGAGTGAATATGTTCATTTTTCAACAAAATAACCACATTTTTGGCCGTTTTTTTCGCAAATAACGCAAAATGTAAGTATTCTGTCGAAAAAAAGTTCTTAGCAAAAGTATAGCCTATAAAAAAGTAAAAAAATGGTGTACGCGTTAGGTCTCTGGATCTCGTAGAACCAGAGTTATAGCCAATGAAAAATAGATTCATATTTACCAAATTTCAAATAGAATATTTCGACGTGAAATATCCAAAAAATTAAGCACTTTTGGGGAAAACCTATTTTAACTTTTTTAAGGTGTTTAAAAAATCTTTACTTCTATTTTTACAAAAAGTTCCTAGCATTAAATTTAAGCAAGGTACGCTCAAAATAAAGTTGGTCCCTTTTGTTTTTGCAAAAAAAAAATCGGGAAGAAAACCCCCTAATTAGCAACTTAAATGAAATTATTCGTTACCGCTCCACAAATTATTTTATTTATGTTGTTTTTATATGATCTGTAAGTTTCATCGATTCAAAGTGCTTATTTTTGAAAAAATAGGTTTCAAATAAAATTTTTTTAAATTTAAATTTTGAAAAATATGCTTTTTTTCAAAATAACTTAAAAATTGTTAGAGATACCAAAAATCTCGAAAAATAAAAAAGTCAGATTTGATTTTCTGAATATCATGTATATTTTTGTTTTTCTGTTAGACAAAAATTGATTAAGATTTGGTGTTTCTAAATTTGCATACATTCGTGATCAGTGACGCGTTCAACCCATTTTAACTACAGCCCTTTCAATAATAAGGACTTTAAACCGATGAAACTTACAGATCATATAAACAATATATACACGAGTCAAGAAACTTGTGCAGTCGTAACGATTAAGTTCATTTCAGATACTAATTACACGCTGATTTTCTCGATTTTTTTACCAAACCCAAAAGGGACTAACTTTATTTTGAGCGTAACTTGTTTAATTTTGATGCTAGAAATTTTTTTTGTAAAACAAAAATAAAGCTTTTTTTAAACACTTTTAATAAGTTGTAATGAGATTTCCCCGAAATGTGCTTCATTTTTGGTAATTTCACGTTAAAGTATTCCATTTCGAATTTGACGAATATGAACCTATTTTTCATTAGCTTATAACTCTGCTTCTACTAGGTGTAGAGACGTGATATATACACCTTTTTTTTAATTTTTTACAAGCTATATTTTTGTCAGGAATGCTTTTTTCGACAAAATACTTAATATTTGAGTTATTTGCGAAAAACCGTCTAAAAGCATGGTTATTTTGTTGAAAAAATGAACATATTCACTGCCAAATAACTCGAAAAGTATTGACTTAGTGAAAAAACTCTATAGAACAAAAGTTACTTAAAATTAGCCAGTATATCCATTTCCTGACTTTTTTGGACGAATATTTGAGTTTGGACGCCCCCAGGGCAAAAGCACATATCGGCACAATATCACTTTTTTTCTTTGACTTGTTAGCTATGTGTATGACAAATTTCATGTCAATCCAATCGGTTCTTTAAAATTTAGAGGTGTTGCAATATTTTACCGTTAAAAAACGGACTAATTATAATTTTGTTTTTACCTAGAAGTAGGCACAGTTTAGGTAAGTGTAGTTCTGGGGAAAAAGTACTTTGCAAACAATTTTTTATATGGACATTGTGATACAGTAAAAATAATGATCGAAACTACAAGACTGCTTTTCTAGAAACTCAGAAAAAATTATCTGTCACAGTATTAGTAAACAAGGTAAGCATACCAAGACTCCCAAAATTGATAGAAATGTGATAAGAGCTGATATCTTCAAAAGTTTAATCCTGCTCTATCTCATTATCGCCGCGAACACGCCCTAAATAAACGATACATACCGAGTGATTTAACTATTCAGGTTTTGTATTCAGATTTCAAAGAAAAACACCCCAACTTTCTATGGTATTACGAAATATATCGAACGGTACTAAGTAAAGATATGAATATTTCATTTACAAAATTCGGCCATGAAGGGTGTGAAGCCTGTGAAACGTTTTTGCTACATAATCCGGAACATACACAAGAAAATCCTTGTGTAGACTGCGAAGTTTGTATATTGTGGCAAAACCATATCTTCAAGGCAAATGAAGCTCGTTCAGCCTACCAGCTAGACAAAGAGTATTTAAATGACAAAACTGTGTACCTATTTTTCGGGAGATCTTCAAAAACTTATCATGCTCCCCAGATTGGATATGTGTAAAAAGGCGATATTTTGTCCAAGAATCATAGTATTCAATCAGAGTTTTTTCAGATTGGCACAAAACAGAAAAAAGTTATACCAATTTCCCTACTTTGCCATGAAGACCTCGCAGGAAGGCAAAAAGGAGACTTGGTGACCATGTATTTCTTTTTAGAAATGAGAGATTATGAACATATTGCGTTATGGGTAGTCAAATGTTCGTCACAAAATAAAATTTGGAAGTTATTTACTTTCTCTTAACTTACATTGTTAACTCACCAGCTATTTTAACGAGATTGTTATTAAATACTTTGAACCTGGGCATACGTTTATGTCTGTGGACAATTTTTATCATCAAGTAGAAGCTTCTATGAAAAAAATCCAAAGATATATGATTTTAAAAATTTTGTTGATGTTGTTCAAAAAGCTAATTCCAGCAAAGTAAAAGTTATTAAAAAACTCTAACAAGAAGTAAAACCACTTCTATATAAATTGGTATATTTTTTAAAACTTAAAAAATCCCAATGGATTGAATAAAATATGTCCAATTCAGAACGTTTTCAGACCTATCGGTCCATCATCAGTGAATGTGCATACTTGCTAAATAGCCCCAGAACCAAACAATGGTTGAATTTAAAATTCAATTTACATTATTTAAAAATAATATTAAACAGGCTAAACGCCGATGTTAAAGGATATAGCCTATGGGAACATGGTAAAACCCTACCAAAACCTCAATCAACCATCTTAGGCCAACTTTGACTATAAAGTGGACTATAAAGTAGACTTTATAGTCAAAGTTGGCCTAAGATGGTTGATTGAGGTTTTGGTAGGGTTTCACCATGTTCCCATAGGCTATATCCTTTAACATCAGCGTTTAGCCTGTTAAATATTATTTTTAAGTAATGTAAATTGAATTTTAAATTCAACCATTGTTTGGTTCTGGGGCTATTTAGCAAGTATGCACATTCACTGATGATGGACCGATAGGTCTGAAAACGTTCTAAATTGGACATATTTTATTCAATCCATTGGGATTTTTTAAGTTTTAATAAATATACCAATTTACATAGAAGCGGTTTTACTTCTTGTTAGAGTTTTTTTAACTATATGGTATACAGCCAACCTAGGGAACTTCCCTTTTAGTTTAAAAGTTATTACACCTGAAAATTTTTATGAGTGGGCTGATGATTTTTCAATTTATAAATTAAAGAAACAACAACCGAGCATTTATCTAAAGGATATTCTGCAAATTCGAACAATAACAGGAAAAAACTCAAGTTAAATAACTTGAGCTAAATTTTTTTGAAAAATGAGAACTTGAAAAATGGAGGGCTTTTTACCAAAAAGAATAAACCAATAAGAGGTATCACTGAAGAAAGAAAGGCCAATATTATCTTCCGTAATGCCAGCAAATAGGCTTACATTTTGGGAACCTTCGCAAGTTAACAACAAAGCCACTAATTTGCTAAGCAACGTAGAAGATTAAAAAATATCCGTTGTGGTTATTTCCAAAATAATTATTCAATGTTATTTTCAAATTTATTTCTTTAGTATACTAACGTTATCTGCATTTTTTTTCTTTAATGAACATGAATAAACATTTTATATGTACTAATTTACATTTTTTCTCCTCCTGCTTTATATCTCTAAATATAACAATTATGATTTCTCTTAACTTAAAAGTGATATCTTCACTGGCAGTACGTTACCACTGTTAATAATATAAATAATTCTTGACTTGAAAGTGGTATCTACCATTTTTTAAATAAAAACCAAAGATAACTACTTCTTTTTATTCAGTAAGTTTAAATATACCTACTACTAACTAAAATGCATCATAGTATCACACAATATAAATTTACATGGTGGGGTCGGAATGTGCTTGCAACTTTAAACCCCTTTTTCTCAGTTTCATAATTCTGGCAGATACAACTTTTAAGCAAAGCACGGCAGAACTGTAGATTAGTTTTCCTCAATTACGTTTTTTTTTCTGCCCCACAATGTAGCGTGGGCCATACGAAGCACTGTTGCTCTCCTTTTAGCTGACACTAATTTGCTCCGATGCATGGAGTATTAGTCCGTTCTTTAACGGTAAAATATTGCAAAATCTCTAAATTTTAAAGAACCGCTTGGATTGACATGAAATTTGGCATACACATAGCTAACAAGTCAAAGAAAAAAAGTGATATTGTGCCGATATGTGCTTTTGCCCTGGGGGTGGTTTTCACCACCTCTTGGGGGTGAAAAAATATTCGTCCAAAGAAAGTCAGGAAATGGATAAACTGGCTAATTTTAAGTAACTTTTGTTCTATAGAGTTTCTTCACTAAGTCAATACTTTTCGAGTTATTTGGCAGTGAATATGTTCATTTTTTCAACAAAATAACCACGCTTTTAGACGGTTTTTTGCAAATAACTCAAATAGTAAGTATTTTGTCGAAAAAACGTTCTTAGTAAAAATATAGCCTGTAAAATTTTTAAAAAAATGATGTATATATCACGTCTCTACACCTAGTAGAAGCAGAGTTATAGCTAATAAAAAATAGGTTCATATTCGTCAAATTCCACATGGAATATTTAACGTGAAGTAACCAAAAATGAAGCACATTTCTGGAAAAACTCATTACAACTTATTTAAAGTGTTTAAAAAAAGCTTTATTTTTGTTTTATAAAAAAAAATCATAGCATCAGATTTAAACTAGTTACGCTCAAAATAAAGTTAGTCCCTTTTGGTTTTGGTAAAAAAATCGAGAAAATCACCCCCTAATTAGTATCTTAAATAAACTTAATCGTTACGACTTCACAAGTTTATTGACTCGTGTATATATTTTTTATATGATCTGTAAGTTTCATCGGCTCAAAGTCCTTATTATTGAAAGGGCTGTAGTTAAAAGGGGTTGAACGGGTCACTGATCACGAATGTATGCAAATTTAGAAACACCAAATCTTAATCAATTTTTGTCTAACAGAAAAACAAAAAAATACATGATATTCAGAAAAGCAAATCTGACTTTTTATTGTTTTTCGAGATTCTTGGTATCTCTAACAATTTTTAAGTTATTTTGAAAAAAAGCATATTTTTCAAAATTTAAATTTTTAAAAATTTTATTTTGAAACCAAAAGTTTTCAAAAATAAGCACTTTGAATCGATGAAACTTACAGATCATATAAATACAACATAAGTAAAATAATTTGTGGAGCGGTAACGATAAATTTCATTTAAGTTGCTAATTAGAGGGTGGTTTTCCCGATTTTTTTTTTTGAAAAAACAAAAGTGACCAACATTATTTTGAGCGTAACTTGCTTAACTTTAATGCTACAAACTTTTTGTGAAAACAAGAATAAAGCTTTTTTTAAACACTATAAAAAAGTTATAATGGGTTTTCCCCAAAAAGTTCTTAAATTTTTGGATATTGCACGTCGAAATGTTCTATTTGAAATTTGGTGAATATGAATCTATTTTTCATTGGCTATAACTCCGGTTCTACGAGATCAACAAACCTAATGCGTACACCATTTTCTTAAATTTTTTATAAGCTATATTTTTGCTAAGAACATTTTTTCAACAAAATACTTACTTTTTGAGTTATTTGCGAAAAAGCGTCTAAAAAGGTGGTTATTTTGTTGAAAAATGAACATATTCACTCGCAAATAACTCGATAAGTGTTGACTTGGCGAAAAAGCTCTATAGAACAAAAGTTACTTAAAATTAGTCAGTTTACCCATTTCCGGACTTATTTTGGACATATATTTTTTCACCCCCAATAGGGGGTGAAAGTCACCCCCAGGGCAAAAGCACACATCGGCACAATATCACTTTTTTTCTTTGACATGTAAGCTATACGTATGCCAAATTTCATGTCAATCCAAGCGGTTCTTTAAAATTTAGAGCAAAAACCGTGAAAGAATGGACTATATGTGTGAATTATTATTTTAGAATCTTAACTCGAGATGGGTTTTTGCCTGTCTGGCTATGTTCTTCCATTCAGACATCGCTTGTGCGCTTTCCCTCCATTGCCCTACATTCATAGTTTTTTCAGGTAGTCTTCCACTTTTTCCGTCTCTCTATCGGCTTCCATTGTAACATTGTCTTTAATGATTTTGTATCTTCTTGTCTCTGGACATGTCCCAGAAATACCAGTCCCCTTACTTTTAAGATTATAATATCGTGCTCTTTTAATATCTCGTCGTCAGGCACGGCCCTAGGAATTTTGCCGCCATGGGCGAGATCGGCGATCGCCGCCCTCCTCCCCTTGGTATACTCCTCAAAAACTAAAAAATTTCACTATGGCTCTTAATTTGCTGAAATCTATCACTTAATGCATTAACGGTTGTGTCTATATGTTTTAAATAGAAGTCAACTTTATATCGTGTCTCTGGATCTAGGTCCATACTTTCATCTTCAGCCTCGTGGCCAAATTGTCTTTTCACTTTCTAGTAATAGCCTTTTCTGGCTGTTACTGTGCCTCCTTTTCGGGTTCTCAATTTCTAACTTTGATGAGCCCTTTTGCGTCTGTCAAATAGCCCTAGAATTTTAAATCACTTCTGAGAGACTTAAAATGGATTTCCGATTTTTCTAAAAAACTGATAGCTTAATACGCTCTCATATTGATACTCTGCATACGCGACTACGTTGATGTGAAGTAAAATGTCATGCCATATTATTACAGAGCAAAGAAAAGTAAAATCACGGATTTGATTTGCCAAACAGCTTACCTCATGAGCAACCATTTTATCATTGTTTTTATTCACAGTGATTTCTACAAGAGCATCGTAAATTTCTTCAATTTGGTATCTAATGGGAGTAATTGCATCAATTATTCTACTTTCCCATCTAGCTTCGGAGAAAGATTTCAATATTAGGCTAGAAATATGGTTTTTCAGCCTAGTCAAACGGTGAATAGATGCTGAGAAAAAGTTGTAAATTTTTGTCATCAAGGAAAAGAAAGAAACTTCAAACTGTGAGGCTTTAGCAGCATCGTTCACGACTAAATGGCTAGAACATGGGACAAAAAATGCTCTAGGATTCATTTTCAAAATTCTGTTTTGAACTCCCAAGTTCTTCTATTCCATGTTTGCCCCATTATCATACCCTTGTCCTCTCATGTCTTCCAAAGGTATTCCCAGTTCATTCTGGGAATCTGTAACTCCCAAGCCAGTGGTTTCCACTACAGGCACAAATCCAAGAAAATTCGCCCAAGAAAATATTCTTCAATTTTAACACTTTGTGAACAAGAACCTAAGTCGACAAAATGTACAACAATAGTCATCTGTTCCACCCCAGCAATATCAGATATACAATCTAAAATTATGCTATAATACTTTGCTGATTTCAAAAAGTTTAAAACTTTATTTCTGATTTGGCCATGGAGGAGCTGAATAATTTCGTTTTGAATAAGTTTTCCCAAGTAGTGATGCTGCTTGTTACTCCCATTAGTTATTCTCCTAATGTGCTCTTGTAAAACAGAATCAAAATTTTTAAAGAGCTCAAAAAGCTTAAAAATTACCATTCTTTTGATGAAAATGTTTATCAGAATCAGAACTGTATTATTGATATAAGTCGTTCTTTACATTTTTCCAATGACCAGTTTGTGAATATAGAACATTTTGTGTTTCTTTATCTATGATTTGGCCCGATTTTAATATAATTGATAGCTCTACCCACTGTCGCTGTAACTGTAGATGAGCTGGAGACTTAGCGTGGCTGGACAAAGTTTCAGCCATATGTTTCTAATTATTATATCCATTGTCAGTAAAGTTAATTTTAGGTGAATTTAGTTTAGTTCTGATGCTACTATTCTTATGCGATGAAGAAGAAGGCGGTGTTGTCTATTTTCCGTCGAATGAACCTTGCAATTGTTATTGTTTCACTTACTTAATTCTCGTTTTACAGTTGCATTTTTGCCGCTCTTGTTCATAATATTGATTTTTTATAATATTAAAAATATAAGTTACGATTTATTCAATTTCAAAAATTAGCTGTCCTCTAAAATTTGCGGCCCCTGAATTTGCCGCCCTGGGCGGCCGCCCTGTTCGCCCACCCCTGGGGCCGGGCCTGCTCGTCGTTTCTCCTGACACTCTATGTGCCGCCTTCCTCTTGCACTCTATGAAACTATGTCTGTCCCTGGCACTTTATTTTTTTTTATTATTGGAACCACTTCCTCATAATTTACATTTTCAATTTGCTGCACCGCCGAATAATATAGATATTGGGTGGAATGCATAAAACGTAGTACAGTGGAACCTCGATAACTCGGATTAATCGGGACCGCGGCCGATCCGGGTTATCGAAAATCCGGGTTAGCCGGAGAGCATGGTAAAAATTAATAAAATACGGTATACTTATAGATAAAGTCCCTTATAAGCAAATTAATATGAAATATATATGTACAGTTACCTATAGTTGTATAGAGTTTAGTATAGACAATATAGAGTATTATTCATTTCTAGGTAAAAAAACTCAGTCAGTTTTGTTTTGTCAATTTCGTCTGATCTGCCATCGGAACGATGTTATGTCATTTAAGAACAGTGACTCTTTCATTGTTTAAAAAACAATTTTTTAAGAAACAGTTGAAAATAAATAATGGAATAACAGGTGCCTGTTGTTTGCGATAATGAACGTCGCTCTGCCGCCGCCGTGTGCATGAGTCATTTTTACTATCATATAGTTCAAATTACACAGATACCCATTATCTCTCAAATATTATATTATGATTGAAGGGAAGTTTTATCAATGAAATTCGATATTTTTAAGACATTCCAGAAGCGGCTGCAGATAAAATGTTTTAAAATAATATATACATTTTTATTGTTGAAATGTTTGGCCGATGAAAATCGGTCCGGGTTAGCCGGACTTCCGGGTTATCGGGGGCCGACTTATCGAGGTTCCACTGTACCTGCTAATGCTTCAAGTATATACAACATTTTTGAAGATTTTATTACACTTACAAAGCATTTAATGCTTTGTAATTGTAGTAGTATTTTCAAAGAAAACTTTTCGTTTATAAACTCGCAAAAGTGTGTGTGTTATTGCGTTGCGCTCCTGTAATATTCGGATCAGATTTATCGATGGACTTTTATGTAGTTTTTTCTTCTGAATCCAAATCTGAAAACGGCATTTCGATATCTCTAACCGTCTTCGAGATAATCGACCTCAAAATCTAAAATGTGACGTCACAATCCATTTATTCTCTGCCGACACACTACACCTCAGTGGAAGTCGTTGATAGTAAGTAGGCTAGTTTTTTAATCTCGATTTGTTAAGCAAAGCATAGGTTATTTACATTTGAGTTTGACACTTCGTGAATGTCACACTAAATTTTAAATTAAGTATTAATAAAATATCAATGATATTTGATAGTGAATTTAATTATTATATAAAATAAATAATATGTTCAAAAATACAATTTGAGTATATTTTAAAAGCAATAATTTATTAACAGCTTTAAAAAGATTTATACGAGTATACGGTCTCCCCTTTAACCCTTAAACGCCCAAGGGTGGGTAAAAAATGTCCACCGAATGCGTATTCCCTTGTAATATATTTATTAGGTGTTTAAATTTTTTTTAAAAATTATTTATTGTTAAAAGGACAGTCCTTTATCGAATGTTTATTTGGTTCTACCGATATTTTTGAAAATAAAAGTAGCATCTTGAGTTAAATATGGGTGGGCATAAAAAGTACACCATTGGTAAAACTTATTACTAAAGGTTTCTATATAATTTCTCGTTGGTAGGAAAATAATCCATATAACTATCGACGTATAATTACATAATTTACATAATTACCCGCCAATGAGGAGGTTGAAAGGAATAATGTGGAGAAAATCGACAAATCTTAATTACTGCTATGTTAATTTTGATGTACATTGTAATTTTGTTGTAAGGTTTGTAAATTGTTTATATTAATATTTTCTAAGATGCTGTGTTTATTAAGCAAAAGATTCTTAAGTTTAATCCATTTCCAACAACTCTCAATAAATATATTAGCTATTTTGGAGGTGGACATTTTTTACCCACCCTTGGGCATACATTGAACCTAAAAAAGGTTGGGCGTTTAAGGGTTAATGATAAATGGACTATTCCATTCGTTATGAAATGAAAATTGTTATTATAGTCGGTTCGCTAACCTCGACACAACTGGCTAGTGATTTTAGTAGGTAATTTTTTTGTTTTTTGCCAATTTTGGCAAAATTGGCAAGATCACTAATTATTTAGTAGCACTTATTAACTATTTAGTCATTATTTTTTTTTGCCAAATTGGCAAAATTATTGACTAAAATCACTAGCCAGTTGTGTCTGAGTTTAGCGAATCGACTATATGAAATAATATTGTTTGGAATAAAAAATTATGGGCTGATATGTGCAATTACATCCTTCTAATGAAAAAAAAATATTTGAAGATTTTCCTCAAATTATGAATACCAACAATATTTTCATTTGTGACTTTTTTAATTTTAATTTGACAAAGAAAAGTTATTCTTCATAAAAAGCTCTTCATGCTCTAAGATTTATGATACAACCATCATATATAAAATTTTATTAGTTTTATATGAAGTATATAAAAAATATGAATTTCGATCAAGATTAAAGTGCCTTTATAGTTCATAACATTTAAATTATAATGATATAATTGCACATTAAAACATAATTATTAATTCTAAGCAACTTTTCAAAATAGCAATTTTCCATATTATGAAATAAAATACGTAAATAAACAAAGTTTTCGTTATGATAATGCTCGCATTTTCAGCTTGTTTCTTATAATTTTCTGATTTTGTGTCTCTTTTATGCTCATGGGTTTTAAGTACCAACTTATTCTTTCAAAGCATCTCCTTTTTTTTTGCGTATTTTAGTCGTCTGTGTTCTCTTCTTTCGTTGCTATTTCTAATGTTTATTTGAAATTAATTAAGTCTAGGTTGCCCTTTTTCCTCCACTGCTGTTCTGCATTCATCATCATACCATTCCGCATTTCTTTGTCTCTTTGATTTTCTGACAGTTTCCTCTGCAGAGTTCGTTATCTTTTCCGTCCGTCCATCTCCATTTCTCTTCTGCAGTTTCTTGCAATTCTTTCTTCTATTTTGCAGTTGGGTGGTTTAGTCAAGAGTCAAAACGTGTGTAGACCGTTTAAGAAAATTTTTAGTTAAGTTATCTTTTGGCCAAAGTGTTATAAATAATAAATTGAAATTTCAAAACATAAAAAGATAAAGAAGGATTTATAAAAACCCTCGTATAATAGATTATTTTTGATCGCATATTTGATTCTAGGAACTCATAAAATTACACAAGAAATAGTGCAAATAATATATCAGACCAAACATGTTTGGCAGTGTAATCGACAGTCCCGGATTAAGAATCTTGAGGACCCTAGGCAACCCAAGCTAGGAGGCCCCTTAAGAAACTTTTGCCTTTTCCCTCCAAAACCTCGGTTAACTCATCCATCTCCGAGCGGTATTCCTTTAGTATATTAGTGGACATTTTGTAGATTTAAACTTACATTTTTGTTTCATTTGTTGCTTGAAGAGATAAAACAAAGAAATAGTCAAGAAACTGTTTATTTTTATAATTTTGCTTAAATTTTTCAATAAAAAGTATATTGTTATAAAATAAATAAAATAAATTTCGACCAAGAGTCAGGATTCTGTTAACCGAGATACGATAGTATCAAGCGGCGCCGCTAGGAGGAGCTTCTCCAACAATGCGTCTCAGAATACCTTAAGAACACTTGGACATTTTGTACTCTAAATCGAGTAAAGCATGAAAAAGAAAAAGAAAATAATCGTTTTCGTTTTGATTCAATTCGAGTCTCTTGCCATCCTCTGACACAGTGTTTCTGGGTCTCTACCCTTTATCGAAGAGGCTATTGCAAGTAGACTGAATTGAATCAACTCGAGACGAAGAAGAACTGCATCTATTAAAATATCTGCAGTATATTGTGGTTAGACTGTCCTCTAACGGGGAATGACAAAATAAATAAAATAAATTTCGACCAAGAGTCAGGATTCTGTTAACCGAGATACGATAGTATCAAGCGGCGCCGCTAGGAGGAGCTTCTCCAACAATGCGTCTCAGAATACCTTAAGAACACTTGGTCATTTTGTACTCTAAACCGAGTAAAGCATGAAAAAGAAAAAGAAAATAATCGTTTTCGTTTTGATTCAATTCGAGTCTCTTGCCATCCTCTGACACAGTGTTTCTGGGTCTCTACCCTTTATCGAAGAGGCTATTGCAAGTAGACTGAATTGAATCAACTCGAGACGAAGAAGAACTGCATCTATTAAAATATCTGCAGTATATTGTGGTTAGACTGTCCTCTAACGGGGAATGACAAAATAAATAAAATAAATTTCGACCAAGAGTCAGGATTCTGTTAACCGAGATACGATAGTATCAAGCGGCGCCGCTAGGAGGAGCTTCTCCAACAATGCGTCTCAGAATACCTTAAGAACACTTGGTCATTTTGTACTCTAAACCGAGTAAAGCATGAAAAAGGAAAAGAAAATAATCGTTTTCGTTTTGATTCAATTCGAGTCTCTTGCCATCCCTTAATAGATGCAGTTCTTCTTCGTCTCGAGTTGATTCAATTCAGTCTACTTGCAATAGCCTCTTCGATAAAGGGT
The DNA here is from genome assembly GCF_917563875.1 of Diabrotica virgifera virgifera. NCBI lineage: Eukaryota > Metazoa > Arthropoda > Insecta > Coleoptera > Chrysomelidae > Diabrotica > Diabrotica virgifera. The sequence continues at coordinate 59,365,439 of NC_065448.1, read as the reverse complement.
AGAAACCCAGAAACACTGTGTCAGAGGATGGCAAGAGACTCGAATTGAATCAAAACGAAAACGATTATTTTCTTTTTCTTTTTCATGCTTTACTCGGTTTAGAGTACAAAATGACCAAGTGTTCTTAAGGTATTCTGAGACGCATTGTTGGAGAAGCTCCTCCTAGCGGCGCCGCTTGATACTATCGTATCTCGGTTAACAGAATCCTGACTCTTGGTCGAAATTTATTTTATTTATTTTGTCATTCCCCGTTAGAGGACAGTCTAACCACAATATACTGCAGATATTTTAATAGATGCAGTTCTTCTTCGTCTCGAGTTGATTCAATTCAGTCTACTTGCAATAGCCTCTTCGATAAAGGGTAGAGACCCAGAAACACTGTGTCAGAGGATGGCAAGAGACTCGAATTGAATCAAAACGAAAACGAATATTTTCTTTTTCTTATATTGTTATAGTTATCAATAAACGAACGATTCATTTTAAAGTATAATAATTTTTCTAATAATAATTATACTTTAGATATAATAATTATTAATTAGAAAAAAAGAGAAGAAATTCGTAGGAAAAGTATAGTGTTCTACTCATATGTAATGGCTATTAATCACTCTGATGCTAAACGACACTTGCCTTCTCGTGTCGCAAACTAAATCATCGTGAGTAATACTCATCATTACATGCTCGTTGAATAATATACTATTACTTATTACGTAATATGGCGGCTTCCATCTGTGTTATTTTTCAATAATATTATGTATTGCTTATTGTTTGTGATCAGACAGATTGCAATAAACGTTGGATGTTAAAAAAAAACTTATTACGTAATTATGTAATAATAAATAGTTAGGGATTAAATTTAGTTTGACTTTTCAAAGCCTTATAATTATTATAAATCAACTTATCTGAGTTTCATAGAAACAAAACTACTTAAAATATTTTCAACTTCCAACTTTTCGAGCACATCATTCTTAATAGCCATAATTATGTATATTTTGTGCCACTGTCGAACAGTAACAGTTTTTAATAATTTTCATTTTTGAAAATGACCGTTCGCCTGTTTCATTTGTAATCGTTAGCGTAAGATAAACCTAATCAACTATTTAGATGGGAAGTAAACCACAATTAATTGAAAAAAATAATTTTATTAACGTTTCGAGACCAAATCGGGTGTCGTTCTAAAAATACAAAATACTACTGTATTTTGATAAGCAGTATTTTGTATTTTGATAAGCAGTATTTTGTATTTTGACAACGACACCCGATTTGGACGTCGAAAAGTTAATAAAATTATTTTTGTTTTTCAATTTAATTGTGGCTTATATCTTATCTAAATAGTTAATTATAAAAATGCCACAAGGAAATAGCTTCAGAACAACATTAAGATAAACCTTACAAGCTACTGACAAATTTCTAAACTTCGATTCGAATTTGTTCTCATGTAGCCCACATAGCCCAAAAAGGCTATGATGCAGTAATAAATTGTTTTCGCGACAAGTCCTGAAGATGGACTATAAAATATTTGAACTGCATTAGTTTTCATGCAGTTTTGAAGCACACTCCTTTATTTGAGTATCACTCAGTTTTGGAAAAACACACAAAATACCAAATAATGGAGTTACTGACTCGTCTGATGACTCAGCTCAATAAATCTTATCTAAAATTGATAAATTCGTTTCAACCTTTAACTTTTCTCCACCCTGTAGAAAAACTTCATTGGAATTAGCATCATCAAAATGTAGTTTTCTTGATCGCGTTTGTTTACTCTCGTCAGTATATTCAGAGTACTGTTGTAGATCGCAGACCTTCTGCTCATAGTGAGCAAAATTATCTCTTTGGGATTTAAGGACTCCAAAAGTAATTTTAGGAGCTGAACTGCAGTTTTAAGTTCAATATCTTATCTCTGTAATGATTTACTGACAGCGTTGATGAGTTCAAAAATTGTTTTGTAAAACTCATTCGTTATGAATGTTTCTGTTTTGACATTTCTTTCAACAAACACTTAGCCTTAGGAACTGTTTTAGCTTTCTGATTAGGGTCTTTAGCAAGACTATAAAAAGCAGATTTGGAGGCATTGTCACCTTTAGACTTTAAACAAGGCTCTTGTTGCATCAGCCCTTGCAGCCCATCGAATGTTGCTTGTTCCTAAGGACAAGGTTTAGATCGTGGCAAATGGGATCGCTTAGTTGAGTTTCATTTAAGATTTAAGCATTTGATCGTAGCTTCCCAACGGTGGATCGAGGATTAAAAACAGTTGTACAGTGTGTCCCAAATTGGTATGTTTTGCAGTGTATACCGAAAACTAGAGGAGATAGAAAAAAAGTAGTTAAGATGTCATGACTTCTTTTTTCGTTAAAGTAACGATTGCCCAATCAAATCATGAATAGCTCCTCACATTATCGAGATACTGGGCGATTATTGAAAAATGTCGAAAACGACAGGGTTACAGATCTTCTTTATTAAGAAAAATTTTAAAAAACTTTATAGGAACTTTTGATATTATGGACGGATTCATTGGCGTACAAAAAACTTTTTTAGGGCGTCTCGTTAAGGAAATATAAACCATACTTATGTTTTTTTAAATGGGACACCCTGTATATTTTGACATTTTTCGTTTACCTTTTAATTCTCTTTCATCTGATATGACATATCATATATCTATTTTCAGTTGTTGGAGCTACTGTGCAAATAAATTGTTTATAGTTGACGTCAGGTTAAAGGCACTTAAAAATAAAACACTCGGTAACGTATTTTAACATTTTAATATTAGTGTACCAATTCTTGACAGTTTTATTAAATTTATTTATTAAAATAAAATCAGTACCTACCTAACTTGAAAATAAAGTAAATACTTAACTGCTTATTATTGGTTCAAAGTGAATTTTTTTTTAAATTGTTGATTCCATATTTTATAAATAAAATTATCACGAAATAGAATACACTGTATTTTATTACCTTTTTCGTTTCCATTTATAATTTTTTGACCCAATACATATATTATTATTGTCTTTTATACTTTCTGTCTAAAACGACATTGTTACATCTTGTAAGAATGTTCATTTCATCGAGTAGGCTTTGGTAATGTTGGCATGGAAAATAAAACAAAACATGTGTCATCTGGGTTATCTGTCAGAATTAATATTGTCACTAAAGTATTGTCAAAAAAAACATGAATTTTGAAAATTATGAAAAATACGATATGCATTTGGCATATATTGAATGTCAAAAGAATGTTATTGCTGCATCTGAATTATATTTTCAAGGATATCCAGAAAGAAGGCAACCGGACAAGAGAATTTTTAAAAAGCTTGATTCAAATTTATTACAGTATGGATGTTTCGTAAAACCACGGCGTCAGTATGAAAAAAATAATGAAGTGAGAGTTTTAAATACGTTGGGTTATATACACGCATACCATAAAACTTCTTTACGTCAAATTGAGAAGGAAATAGGTATTCCAAAGACAAGTGCTGGGAGAATTTTAAAGAAACATAAATTTAGGCCTTATCGTACATCTGTCCGACAAAAATTATATCCTAACGATTATTTGAGAAGGATACAGTTTGCAGAATGGTATATAGAAAAATGTAATGAAAATCCAAATTTTTATTCAAAGGTAATATTTAGCGATGAAGCTCGCATATCCAGTTCAGGAATCTTTAACCGACACAATGAACTATATTGGAATGACTCAAATTACCACTTAGTGCAAGGGATCAGGAGGCAAGGCAGATTCGGTTTTAACGTTAGTTGTTTTGTCAAGCATAATAAATTAGTTTATCACGTATTTGACGATAAACTAACTGCTGCCGGATATGTAGATATCCTAGAAACGAATTTAAATGACATTTTTGATGAGGAATATTTGGCTGATCGGAATACATTTTGGTTCCAACAAGATGGAGCGCCCATAACGCAGAATTCGTTGGAGATTATTTAAATGAAAAATTTCCTAATCAGTGGATTGGAACTTATGGCCCTGTTGGGTGGCCCCCCCGTTCACCAGAACTAAATCCTCCTGATTTTTTTATTTGGGGATTTTTAAAAAACAATATTTATAAAACTGAATTTAACACCAAGGAAGAATTATTACAAAGCATTCATCAAGCATTTAGAAAAATAAAACCAGTGCATATACTCAATTGTGTAAGATCTGTAAGAAAAAGGTGTCAATTATTATTACAACAAAACGGGGAGTATTTTGAACATTTATTATAATTTTCATATTTTTGTAAAATTAATTATAGTTGTTACGTTGTTTATTATTGTTGTTTGTTGGTTTATGTTAATGTTATTATTTTTGTAAAATTAATTCTTGTAGTTAAGTAGTTTTTTGTTGTTGGTAAATTTGTTATTCCTATTTTTAAATTGATTGATTTTATTTTTGCTAAATAAAAATGTCAAGGATTGGTACCCTAATATTAAAATGTTAAAATACGTTACCGAGTGTTTTATTTTTAAGTGCCTTTAACCTGACGTCAACTATAAACAATTTATTTGCACATTAGCTCCAACAACTGAAAATAGATATACGATATGTCATATCAGATGAAAGAGAATTAAAAAGGTAAACGAAAAATGTCAAAATATACAGGCTGTCCCATTAAAAAAAACATAAGTATGGTTTATATTTCCTTAGCGAGACCCCCTAAAAAAGTTTTTTGTACGCCACTGAATCCGTCCATAATATATCTATCAAAAGTTCCTATAAAGTTTTTTAAAATTTTTCTTAATAAAGAAGATCTGTAACCCTGTCGTTTTCGACATTTTTCAATAATCGCCCAGTATCTAGATAATGTGAGGATCTATTGATGATTTGATTGGGCAATCGTTACTTTAACGAAAAAAGAAGTCATGACATCTTAACTACTTTTTTTCTATCTCCTCTAGTTTTCGGTATACACTGCAAAACATACCAATTTGGGACACCCTGTACATGGACTAAAAAAATCCAAAATACGGGTCCAATGCAACTTTTAGCAGCACTTACTCCAACTAAAGCGAGTGTGCGGCACAAAAAATGTAAATTGCAATTTTGTTAATCTTAGATGAATGAGCCTGGAGACCATAGTATTTGCCTGACATGTAGTGAAATGCATGGGTAATGAAGGAGACGGTAGCGAGGGGGCACTGACTCATTTCTTAATCTTGCTCTTACTACTTTTCTAAGAAACTGTGCCGACTGATAGGCAGTAAGGCAGTACTGTTCTTTCTATCAAACTGCATTCATTATCGACTTATTCTCACAACACAGGCTTTCTATGTAAACAAAAGTATCATTGTAATGTAGTTTTATACGCCCACCATCACTTTTATGGTATTGCGCGATATTTGTTATTGCGCGATAATTTTTCAACATAATATGATTTATAATTTTTATTTAAATCTAATTATTATTTTTTCATTTAGAGCCCTGTGAGGCTCTCTCTGAGGCCGATGCCCCTAGGCAACTGCCTACTTTGTCTATTGGTTAATACGGCACTGGTAATCTAAAGAAAAAACAACTACTCATAGCATTTACTTCAACATTATGGAAATCGTTTGATATTAATTACAAAGTAATGTAAATAAAAAACTTTGTTAACTTTTAGACAGTAATCTTTTGTGTATTAAAATGTCATGGCAATCTTAGTTGAAATATTTACACAGATATTCCTTTTTTGCGTAATAGTCAAATTGCAAAACTAAAGTATACCTACAGACCTACATGTTTACATTTATTATCAATAAAGTCCATCTATTTATTTTAACAATGTTAAATAAATACGAAATTAAATTATATATTTTCCTCCATAAAACATCAAGAGTAAACTGCAAGAGTTATAAGTTTTAATAAATATATTATCTAACCAAGCGAACGAATTTGATAGGTTACAAACACGTAAATTATAGCGGCGGTGTAAGTGCCACCCCTAATACATCTATTGGGGCTGTTGTATATATGTTGCTCATAGATAAATTTATAGATGAAACATTTTCCATTTATCACTCAAATTCGTATGTTTGTGACAGCTGCGTTGCACTCCTTCTCCAACATATCGATATAGGAAAATAAAGGGATCGTTTTAAAGGGAATTATTTTATGAATATTTGAAGCATTACATTTCAAAATTTAATTTTAGAAACTCATAGCAAAAAACTTCGTGATTCTATACAGAGGTGAAGGAAAAGTGCCAGAAAAAGAAAAAGGCTCGATGATTTTTTTAAATGAGAATAGTGGTCGTGTGCTGGCTCATTTTAAAGGTTATTTAATTCTGTATACAGTATTGTAAGCATCTATATAATTATTTATACATGGTGTCCAAAACATTTTTTTTAATTAAATTATTTGACAAAAAAGAAGAATTTTTATAATTTACTTAATTCAAAATACATCTTATTGCTGTTAGAAATAAGAAAAAAATGTTTATTCGACAAATAAACATTGCTTTTCGCTTAAATTAAATGTTCAAACTTCCAAGACGCAGGTGGCTGGCGGTAGCTGGTTTGGACATTGAATTTAATCGAAAAGCAATGTTTATTTGTCAAATAAATATTTTTTTCTGTTTTCGGGCAACAGTAAAATGTATTTTAAATTAAATAAATTACATATATTCTTCTTTTTTTTTTGTCAAATAATTTAATCGAAAAACATTTTTTGCACACCCTGTACAAATAATTATGTATATGTGTACATTGCTTAATAGAGAATTGAATAACATTTCAAATGAGCAAGCACACGACCCTTATTTCCATTTAAAAAAATCATCGATTACGTCATTACGCCCAGATGGATGGCGTCACTAATATGACATATAAACATGCCAAAATATAACTTAATAATAATAATAAAATAAAGATCCAACCTCTTCTGGCGCCTTTTTTTAATTAGTTAGTTTGATTTAGTTTTGATAAATTTTGCCACGATTGCCAATTTTGAGAACACAACGAGGAGCATGCTGTGGATCAGACCATCTTTTAGTAGAAACCAAATTTAGATGCAGAGTTAACAGCAAAAGAAACGAAAGACAACAAAGAACAAACAAACTGGACCTGGAAAAACTGAAGATTCAGGAATGTAAAGAGAAGTTCGAACAAGAAGTCGCAAATGAGTTAAGGACGCTAGAACTGCACTCCATAGAGGGCAAATGGACTAATATCAAAACAGCAGTACTGACAGCAGCAGCGTCCACCCTGGGAAACAAGAAAAAGGAGAGAACAGCAGCATGGTTTGATGACGAGTGCAGACAAGCAATCGAGGAAAGAAATGAAGCACACAAAATGTACATAACAAGAAGAACACGGGAAAGACGAACATTATTTGAAGTCGCAAGACGGAAAGCAGACAAGACATGTAGAAATAAAAAGAGAGCCTATGAAAATGGACAAATAGAAAAAATGGAAGAACATTTCAAAAACAACGAAATTAGAGGGGCTTACGAATACCTAAAAAAATAAAAAGTGGGTATAAACCTCAAACAAGTCTATGTAAAGATGAAAGTGGGCAAATAATCAGTGACCAACAGAAAGTCACAGAAACCTGGAAGCATTATTTTCAGACACCACTTGGAACTCAAGTAGATATGGAAGATGAAATGGGTATGATCTACGTAGAAGAGAATGGAGTAGAAGCTCCAACCATAGAGGAAGTTTTCGAAGCCGTTAAGGCCCAGAAAAACAATAAAGCTCCGGGAGTTGATGAAATACCAGCAGAACTATATAAAGTAGGTAGCGACCACCTAGCAAGTCACATCCACGCGCTCATCAGAGACGTATGGCAAGAAGAGAAAATACCCGACGACTGGAAGAAAAGTATAGTATGCCCAATCTATAAAAAAGGAGACAAACTCCAGTGCAAAAACTACCGTGGAATCTCTCTACTATGTACAGCATATAAAGTCCTCACGTATATTATAAACCAGCGGCTCCAACCACTAGCAGAAAATATTATTGGAGAGTATCAGACGGGCTTCCGACGGGGAAGATCGACACTGGATCAAATATCTACAGTAAAACAGATCTTGAGCAAAGCATGGGAACACGATATTGATGTTCACAACGTGTTTGTAGACTTCAAACAGGCATACGACTCAGTCAAAAGGAACAAACTATACTATATATTGGCTGAATTGGCAATACCACACAAGTTAATAAGACTCATTAAAGCCACAATGGATGAAACTCAGGCATGTGTACGAATACAAAATCACCGGACACACTTTTTTAAAATTTCGCAGGGACTAAAACAGGGAGATGGGCTGGCCCCAACATTGTTTAACCTGGCACTGGAGTATGCGGTTAGGCAAATGCAAACTGGACGAGGAAATCTACGGACCAACCGAACGGTTCAATTGGCCGCTTATGCTGATGATATTAATATTATGAGTAGAACATCAACAGGAGCACAGGAAACATGTGCAGAGTTAAAAACACAAACAAAAATGCTAGGTCTGGAAATTAACACAGAAAAAACAAAAATAATGACTCAGACGAGAAGAAATATAGTCCCAGAAAACCTTATACATGAAGATGACATTGAAACGGTTGAAAAGTTTACATACCTGGGAGTAGAAATATATGCCGACGGATCAGAAGATGGAGAAATAAGGAAGAGAATAACGCAGGCAAACAGAACTTATTTTGCCCTCTCCCATATATGTCGGTCAAAAAGTGTCCACCGAAATACAAAGATGAGAATCTATAAAACCTTAATTCGACCAATAACATGCTATGGCAGTGAAGTCTGGGTGCTGAAAGAAACATCCAAAAACAAACTCGACACATTCGAAAGGAAAGTACTTAGGAGAATACTAGGACTTGTGAGGGAAAACGGAATCTTCAGAAGTCGATACAACGAGCTTTATCAACTTTATAAGGAAACGCCCCTGTCAGACTTCATTAGATTACAAAGATTGCAATGGGCCGGACATGTGATAAGAATGGGAGAGGATAGGCTACCAAAACGAGCACTGAATGCTAGAATGCAAGGAAAGAGACCGGTTGGGAAGCCACGAAAGTGCTGGGAAGACACAGTAAATAGCGACGCACAAGCCCTTTTAGGAGTCCGTGTATGGAGAGGAGCAGCCACAGACAGGCAAGGGTGGAGGCAAAAAATAAAGGAGGCCAACGCTCAATTTGGGCTGTAGTGCCGTAGAAGAAGAAGAAGAAGTTTGATTTAGAGCATGAGACATAACAGTTCAAATAAAACACTAGATGACTAGATAGCTATAGAGATATGACTATGACATATAATGTCAACATAAATTTAAGTCCGTTTTTATATACAAATATTAGTTTGGATTTCAACAGTTTTACTTAATTACTTTCAATTTATTACTGATAAGAACAAAAATACTACTTTAAATACCAGAACCAGCTGTGTCCTTCACATTAATAAAATAATTGTTATTTCAGTCCCCTTTTTAGACCCATTTAACCCAACCTAAATTGTACCTTGTTTCTTCTTGTTTTTCTCCCATAAAAAAATAAAGTCTGTTACCGTCGTATTTCCTTCAATAACATATAACTGCATCTACAATCTTCTTTAACTTTTAAATGTTGAATGTTTAGGATGTGGAATTTTTGTTCTCTACGAGAAGAAAAAAAAAACAATAAAAATAACTGAATTAATCTCTTAAAACTCAAAACCAATAAACTGACCATAAATGACTTCAGCTTGCCTTTAACATACAAAAGGGTCCATTAAACACCTCTCAGCCTGGCCATTAATACATTAAATTAATGTGTGAGGGTTTTCCCAAAAATTCTTAACGTGCTCCAAATTTCCAGCTCACCAACGGAAACCTCAACAAAAGATCATCCAACACATCCCATCAAAGGATTGAAATACATACTACCATTTCCAATTTAATCCAGGCTTCAAAAGTGCTTTCTCAAAATATATTTTTTGAAAAATAATGAACGTCGTTGTTTTGCTACCAAGGTGTTCAAAAACAAAAAAAAACTGCAACAAAAATATTCTCTTACTAACTCACACAAAAAGCATATAGGTCCAAATATACAAACTATACAGCATCCAAGGACAAAATAATCAGTTACTAAATAACCAAACCTCAACAAACGTTACTGTCAAATTTTCAACCGTAATAACAAATCAAATGCTGATAGGTAATAACGACCCTCAATAGGGCTTTTCATTCACAGTCATTTGTTTCGAGCTTCTGTCATGTGTCACATAATATTAATTTATCTACGTCGTACGTTATTGGTATATACCATACCAATGATTTAAACCAAAGACGTATGACGTAGATATATTAATATTATGTGACACATGACAGAAGCTCGAAACAAATGACAATCGATGAAAAGCCCTATACAACAATGATATTGCAATAATAAATAGACAAAAATTCTGCAAGATAGTTCAAAAAATTTGTGACTTTATCGGATCGAATGGCAAAAATCAATTATACCTATTTTACAGGCACTTAATCATCATCATCATTCAATCTTCGCTAGTCCACTGCTGGACATAGAGCTATTCCTCATAATTTTCCATCTGTTACGATTATATGCCTCTTGCATCCAATTCCTATGACAACGTTTTAGATCATCAGTCCAACGTGTTGGTGGACGACCTTTGCTTTGATAGGCATTATCTCTTGGTCTCTATTCCAGTATCCACTGTATCCATCATTGGAAATCTAAATGTCGAAACAAATTAAATAAATTTATTCTAATCACAGATAATTTTGGTTTAAAAATTAAACATATCTATTGTTTTATTTTATAAATATAAGTTTCCAACTTTATATGACATAATAGGATTTACCTGTAGAGTCATCATTATCTATTTTTCACTAAGAGATTCGACCCTTTAGAAGAATGACGAACGCTGATTACCCAAAATCAAACTCTCGATTCAGGAATGGATATTTGTCTACACTTACTGAAATATTTCGGAACGGAACTGACTCACCTGTGATTAATGATGGCCAGGCTAATGCTGATCCTATGAATATTTCAAAGTCTTGTAATGTGCCTGATTTATTTATCGAACCTAAGCCGTGAATGGGAAAACGATTTTTAACATTTGTACAAGTCTAGTGAATATATTTCAATTTATTTATGGTATGTGAGCCCACATTCGGAAAAGGGCTACACTCAAGATGATCTATATTATGAAGATGTGGGATTTTTATTCGAGGCAAATCGAGAAATAATAGAGTAAAACTTGATTTATCAAATATGTCTCTGTATATATACTGCTACTTAAGTGTTGGAGGCATATTGTTAGAGTGTTAATAAACAAAATTAATTTTCAAATATAAATTGAAAAATATTATATGTATGTAATAATTTAAAAGTTTAAAGACAAAGTTAAAAATTAAAATAAAAAGGTTAATTGAGAATCCTATTTGGTTTAAAAAATAAACAATATTAATTTTTTGGTACCTTGTTCAGCCGTTTTACTAATTGCTTGGCAAATGCTTGGCCTATATTTCACTAAATTCTACTAAATTGTTAAAATCATTTTCGCTGATTTTCATCTAAAATTGGCGCGTAGATATCTTAACTGCTGAAGAGCCTAAGGGTATGCTCGTATGCTTTGTGTGCATCTGATTCTCTCTGAAGTTAATCCCAAACATACTTGTTTTCGTAAATTTCTACAGTGCATTACAATTACTACATTAACCCTTATGTAACTGGATTTTTTTATATATAAATACATATATAGATTACGTAAAAGGTGCACCTCTACCTATATTATCTATCAAATTACTCAATTTAATTGCCTCTGTACGTACCTTCGAAATATCCGTTAATAATTTTTAAAGAAAACCATCAACAAATCCAAAATCCGTCTCATACATATGAACATGAACTAATACCACGCCATCTTGTCAAACACTGACAATTCAATCACAAATAGTGAATAATGGTTAATCTGCGCAATTCTTTTGTGGAAGAAAATCTCTTTGCAAGTAACATTTCGTCTTAAAGTTTTTATTTTATTACACAGTTGCTACAGAGGGTATTTCTGAAGAATTATTTCTTGTCGTTTACAATATTTATTTGATTTCAAGAAAATTTCTTGTTCCCAAATATAAATATGGATTAAGGCTATGGGTACATAATTCGCAAATATTTAACGTGTATCCCTACTTTTTCTGTCTTTACACGGCAAATTACGTGTAGTAAAATTCACACTGGTGTGGATATGTAAACATTACTAAAATGTCATTCTACTTGAAAATGTCATAATTAATTTAAAGAGATGGCTTTTGAATGTTCTTGGATAACTGTTATTTTTATAATTGCAAATTATTAATTCAGTTAATAAATGTGATAATTTTTTCACTAACTATGTTTTCAGTGATTGTAATAATTTATTTGTACAACAAAAACTAATAATCAATCGAGAAAAGAGGAAAAGTGTTAAAGTGATTTTTTAATAATATGTTGTTATTTTGGAACGCTTAAAATTTTGAACATCTCTAACAACAAAGTACTTGGATCACAGGATATATCTGATGTATTCTCTGCTTGGATCTTCCACAAATAATACACAATAAATAACTTTTTATTAAGTTCACGTCTTAAATCAATTATTTATCAAATACACTATATATCAATAATATTTAATCAATTTCTCAAAATATTCCCGATGCAATGTCAAATATTTAAAATTGTCACTGATTGTCAGTGTCTGACTGACAATATATGCTGACAATATTATATTCGGTTGAGTGCGTTGTAAGACAAAGACAGATTTGGAAAATATTACCACGGCATTGTGTTCATTTTTTTCAAATCCTGAAAAAACCAATAAATATTTTTGAAAAATTTAAACGCAGAATGAAAGACTAAATTATTACCGAGGGCCGAAAGTCCCTTAGAATAAATAAAAAGTTTATTTTGAATGAGATATTTGAAATTAAAAATCACACTAAATTTTCTCTTAGTTTTTTCATCCCTGTAACTTATTAAAATAAACATTATAGAAGTTCTCAGGGACTTTCGGCCCTCGCTAATAACGTAATCTTTCATTCTGCGTTTAAATTTTTCAAAAATACTTATTAGTTTTCTCAGGATTTGAAAAAAATGAATCCCCATTTGAATAGCATTGCAGCCGAAAATACGTACCGATCCTCTTAACCTAACATATATTTCTTATACTGCAAAATATTTGTAGTTTTCAATTAAAGAAAACAAAACTTTAGGATAAGAACATGAAAATGTAACCGTTAATGCATTTCTTAATATTGAAAAAATTATGTGTAAGAATTTATTGAGTTCTCTTTAAAAAACTCGAAATTACGTGAATTTATACGTGAACCGGTATGTTTAAGGTTAGTATGATATGTTAAATTTAAAGAAAGATGGCTCAAAGAAATCAATGTTTTAGGAGATAAGAAATCGTTCTCTCGGTGTACGTAACCTTTAATCGGGTTTATCTTTTAAATAATATTTTGATGATGAAGTGCATCGCATTCCTAAAAGCTAACAGGTGAATGTCTTGGACTCGCTCAATAATGTATCTGCAGAGTCAGGCACAAAATTAGAGCACACAATTGAATAAGAACAAGACACTGAAGATGAAAACAACGATGATGAAACAAGATCAGGGGCAATCAATTTCATTCGATAAAATCCTTCGAATGTTAGCCCTATTCCAGGCAACTAAGTGACGTCAATAACGTCGAGAAAGCGTCAGTTTTTGGTTGAATATATACACGTGTTTGAACATTACGTCATATAGACGTCTTTTGAAGGTGATTTTAAATACGAGTTAAATACGAGTAAGATTAATGACGTTAAAATATGTTTAAAAAACGCTTTTATTTCAGACAGTCCAAGTCCGACGTCACAAAATTGGGAGGAGCTTAAATCTAATATTGCCTTGACTCCAAACAATCTCGTTTGTATCGTTATGGTTATAAGAACTTTTTCATTTATTGTTTACTTGATTTGTGTATATAACTGTGTTATATGGCGCTACGGTAAAACATGACGGATACGATTCGTATCGAGTGTTCGTAATCCCTATGCAGATAACAGAACAGAAATCTGACGCAGGTTTTTCAAAATTACAGTGACAATTTCTCTATGTTGACTAATCAGTTATTTAGTTTAGTACATTCTTTAAAGGTAAACTATTTCAAAACCTCTAAATTTTAAAGAACCGATTGGATTGACATGAAATTTGGCATACATATAGCTAATAAGTCAAAGAAAAAAAGTGATATTGTGCCAATGTGTGTTTTTGCCCTAGGGGTGAGTTTCACCCCTTTTGGGGGTAAAAAAATATGTTCGAAATAAGTCCGGAAATAGATAAAATGACTAATTCTAAGCAACTTTTGGTCTATAAAGTTTTTTCACCATGTTAATACTTTTCGAGTTATTTGCGAGTGAATATGCCAATTTTTCTACAAAATAACCACGTTTTCAGACGCTTTTTCGCAAATAATTAAAAAAGTAAGTATTTGGTCGAAAAAAATTTCTATCAAAAATATATCACGTAAAAATTGAAAAACATGGTGTATATATTAGGTCGCTATACCTAGTACAAGCAGAGTTATAGCTAATGAAATATAGGTTCATATTCGTCAAGTTCCAAATCGAACGTTTTAACGTGCCATAAGCAAAAAAACGAAGCACTTATTTGGGAAAAACTCATTTTAACTTTTTAAAGTGTTTACAAAATGCTTATTCTTGTTTTTTAAAAAAATTTTTTCTACGGCCGTGCTAACAGAGCCACTTTCACGCACTCATTTCGTTTCAGAAAGTTGCACTTTCCCGCACGGCGTGCGTGAAAGTAAATTTTCCCTCACGGCGTTTGGGAAAGTAAAATACCTTGTTATATGGCATTATAATATATTATAATACATGCAATAAACTAATATTTAGACATTATTTACTAATTTATTTCAAATTTATCTTATTGTGTTCATGTTTAATGAAATTAGCGCGATTATTTCATTCATAGGAGATTTTGACCAAAAGAAAGCTACAGAAATCTGAATTAAATCGATAATTTTTGATAATCTCCCGTCGTTAAGTATATTACGTCAGATGCCCTTCGTTGCTACGAAAAAATACATTCAGTGACATTAATGACAAATAATGTTTTAAAAATTATAAAAGTGATGATTTTCAATCGTCAAATATTTATAAAAACTGTGTGTTTAATGGTACTTACATAAATAAATTACAATAAAATTTTGGTTTTGAACAGTTTTATTCATGAAATAATCGCAACAAGTTGCACTCGACCTCTGAAATTAATATATAATTTTTGCTCTCGTGACACTTTGACATAATTTCACTCGCCTTCGGCTCGTGAAATTAAAACTGTCAAAGTGTCACTCGGGAAAAATTTAATAATTTCAGAGCTCTTGTGCAATTACTACTGATAATTCGATGAAATAAAATTATTTTGACATAATATTTAAAAGTCAGATCAGTAGACAATTACAATGGTTTTGAATCGTCCTCATGGAAACCAATATCGTCGTCGTGGTAAACCATTATATTGAAAGTTTGGTTTTGACAACCTTGTCAAAGAATTAATTTGTGTATTTTCACTTCTAAATAAAAATTGATATAACTCTAATTTTTGTGGCTTTTTTCCAAACGTACGGCCTAGAAAAAATATTGTTCCTAACTCATGCGGAAAGTGTCTTCCCCGTACTCGACTGCTTGCCCGAACTCCGCTATCGCGTCGTTGGGGTCAACGGCAGTCTCGTGCGTGAAAGTATCACTTTCCGCACTAGTTAGGAAAATAACTATTTAGCATCAAAATAAACAAGTTAGGCTCAAAATAAAGTTGGTTGGAACTTAATTGTTACCACTTCACAAGGTTTTTACTCGCATATGTATTGATCATATTATTATGATCTGTAAGTTTCATAGGTTCAAAGTGCTTATTTTTGAAAGAGCTGTAGTTAAAATGGCTTGAACGACTCACTTATCACGAGTGTGTGCAAATTTCGCAACACCGAATCTTAACCAATTTTTGTCTTACAGAAAAACAAAAGATTACGAAATATTCAGAAAAGCGAAGCCGACTATTTTTATTGTTTAAGATTTTTGGTATCTCTTACAATTTTTAAGTTATTTAAAAAAAACATTTTTTTCAAAATTAGAATTTTTTAAAAATTTATTTTAAAACCAAATTTTTTCAAAAAGAAGCACTTTGAATCGATGAAACTTACAGATCATATAAACACAACATAAGAAAAAGTAACTTGTGAAGCGGTAACGATTAATTTCATTTAAGTTGCTAATTGGGGGGTGATCTTCCTGATTTTTTTGCCAAAACAAAAGTGACTAACTTTATTTTGAGCGTAACTTGCTTACATTTGATGCTTGAATTTTTTTTTATAAAAACAGAAATAAAGCTTTTTTTAAACACTTTAAAAAAGATAACATGTTTTTTCCCCAAGAATGCTTCATTATTTGGATATTTCACATTGACTTATTCTACTTGGAATTTTTCGAATATGAACCTATTTCATTAGCTATAACTCTGCTCTGGACAGATATAGGGACCTAATATATACACCATTTTTTTCACTTTTTTATAGACTATAGTTTTGCTAAGAATATTTTTTTCGACAAAATGCTTACGTTTTGAGTTATTTGCGAAAAACCGTCCAAAAACGTGGTTATTTTGTTCAAAAATGAACTATTCACTTGCAAATAACACAAAATGTATTCATTTGGTGGAAAAACTCTATGGAACAAAAGTTGCTTAAAATTAGTCAGTTTATCCATTTCGGGACTTATCATGGACATATATTTTTTCATCCCCGGAGATGGAGTGAAACTCACCCCCAGGGCAAAAGCACACATCGGCACCATATCACTTTTTTTCTTTGGCATGTTAGCTATGCGTACGCCAAATTTCATATCAATCCAAGCGGTTCTTTAAAATTTACAGCAAAAACCGTGAAAGAATGTACTAGTTAAAATATGTTCGATTTCTTGTTAGAGATAAAAAATTTTACTACGTCCAATATGACACAAAATCTAGGCATGGGATAAAAAAGTTTATTTGAAGAAAGTTTTATTTCTTTGTTCTTCTTAAAGGCGGTACAGGTTCCTTTTTGCAATATTTAATTTAGGTATAGAGTAATTTTCACATACTAACATATTTCTCAAATTGGGCTCTGTACCGCCATTATTTGTTATATTACGAATATGTGTGCCAAATTTCTCGAAAAAATATTGAAAATTACAGCTGTAATCTTGGACCGCGTTTGTTGCTACCTGTTGATCGCTACTGCTGCCTCTTAATTTCGTTAAAATATATACATAATAAGATTAATTTGAAATAAATCAGTAAGTCATATTAGTTTATTGCATGTACTATAATATATTATAAAGCCGTATTATATGGTATTCTATTTTTCCTAGAGCGGGAAAATTGACTTTCCTGCATTAGTGCGGGAAAGTACAACTTTCGGAAAGGAAATGCGTGCGGGAAAGTGGCTATTTTAGCACTTGGCTAACGTTAGAACGTGGTTAAAACTGGAAGTAATATTTACTATTTAATATTATTCGTAATTATCAAATTTTAATAAAAATTTTGATTACCTGAAGTTACTTTATTTATTTCCTCTGCTTCTCTTTAATTTAAGTTCATAACAACTTTTATACTCAATGCTCTGCATACTCTGCAACACAAAGGGGTGTGACGATATCCCCTTATATATTTTTCCAAACTTTGAGTCAGGTTTTGAAATCTCCAAAATAGAGCAATAAAATTGGACCGATTTTTTTAATAAAGCCTGACGCAAAACTTATCTCATATGATATTAAAATATTCATAATTTGGATATCAAACGAACGTCACGAAAGAAAGTTTCCAGAAAGAGTAAGGAATTTTAAGTTGAATTGGAATGTCAGTAGCAGTCGAACAAACAGAAAATCTATTTAGACCAGAAAAGTTGGTTTGGAAAATGACCGGGTCACAAAATTTTAACTGTTCTTCGCATTTAATAAAATAAATTTATTCGAAACCACAAAGTAAACTTTTAATATATTTCATGAAGTATTAATATATGTAGTTCTTTTGTTTATTTTGCACAATAAATGTTTTTTTTATGTAATTATGTTTATTTATAATCTACATCATTAAAAGGGTATTAAGTAAATTTGTTCCATGTTTTGGGGCATGAAGAAGAGACTTCTAATTATGTCTCATCTTATTCTATTTATGTTAAAGTTTTAAAATAGGTCCTGAGGCCAGGTTCTATCTAGTCTCCTTGTGACAGGGCCATTATGGAATAATTCCCTTACTAACTCATTGTGAATGTTACGCTCGTTTTGTGATTCTGAGGCTCGATGGATTTCTTCTCTGATAAAAGGTATATTTAAGCCTTCGTGAAGTGTTTGATTAGTTACATACCATGGTGTATCCACTATTGATCTTAGAACTTTAGACTGAAATCTCTGGATGATATTCAGTGATGTTGACTTTGCACAGCCCCAGAGGTGTAGTCCGTAGTACCAAATAGGTTTGAATATTGCTTTGTACAGAAGAATTTTGTTTCGAATATTGAGTTTTAATCTGCGTTGACGAAATTTTAAGTCTAGTTGTCTGCTTTTAGTCTGTTTATGTTTTATCCAAGTAAGACTTTGGTCAAGATGGAGGCCAAGGTATTTAGCGTCTGTTACTGTTGGTATTCGTACATTTTCCATTCTTACTGGTGGGCATGTGTTGTGGCGGTTTGTAAACGTTATTTGAGATGATTTTGTTTTATTTACTTTTTTTCGCCATTTTGTGTACCATTCACTGAGTATGTCCAGATGGTGTTGCAGGTCTTGTGAGGCTTGTATATGATCTTCATTTACCGCTAGTATTGCTACGTCATCAGCAAAGGAAGCGATTGTAGTATTATGAGACTCTGGTATATCGGCTGTGTAGAGTGAGAAAAGCAACTTAATATTTTAAATTTATGTTGAATCGCATATAGAATACTTGTAGCTGAGGTTATGTGGTTTCTGAAAATGTAGGTACTTATGCAATAAAAAAGCAGTTTTAAACATTTGTGGGTATATGTAATATGAAAGTTGAAATGTAGCATTTCTTAGGCATATTTAAAATGCCTAATATTTGTTGACAAAACCCAGACTCAAAATTTCTTCTTATACGTTTTGAGGATTAGACTCCAGTGGAAATTCTACAGCGATCAGATAATGGTAAAAATCATGCAAATTTTATTTATTTAACAGCTTTATTTATAAAAACTAGTAATAATAACACATTACCTTATTTGAAGCTTATGGCTGTAACTATAGGGTGGCCGGAGAGTCCTTTTACAGTAATGAATTGCTGTGGTTGTACTACATAGAGAAAAAATAATATCACAATTTTGTTTGTAGGTTATTTATTACTTATTATTAATTATTAAAGCAAATTATTTACTAATATTATTAATTATTATTTATTACTTATTAAAGAAAAATTACTATGTAAAAAATTAAATCAAATAAGAACAGAAATTGGATTACATCCTGGTCAGTATGGTTTTAGGAAAGGTAGATCAACAGAAGATGCAAAAAATAAAGTATTTTAAATAGTAAATGAAAGCATAAAAAAGTATGTACTAATGATCTTTATAGACGTGTCTGGGGCTTTTGACAATCTTTGGTGGCCGTCATTCTTTGAAAGACTTCGAAGAATGAGATGTCTAAAGAATCTGTACGGAAGTCTCAGAAACTACTGTCAAGACCGATATGCAAGCCTAAGCTGTCCAACAGGAAAAAAGACAAAACATATCACAAAAGGATGTCCACAAGGATCAGTATGTGGACCTGTGTTCTGGGATGTAATGCTAGAGGAACTGTTGGAACAATTGACTATAGATCCTGAAGTGCTTGGAAGCATAGCATATGCAGATGATTTGTTGTTGATCATAGATGCAAACTCAAGAAGAGAACTAGAAAATAAATCAAATGAAGTATTAATAAGAGTAAATGATTGGATGAGTAAAGTAAAATTAACAATATCAGATTCAAAAACAACATACAGTTTAATAAAAGGGAATTTAGAAAGAGATCCAATTATAAAAATTAGAGGGAAAACAATAAAAAGAAAAATGGAAACAAGATATTTAGGTATTATAATAGACGAACAAAAATTATTCACTAAACACATGAGTTGTGTCTGTGAAAAGGCAACAAAGATCATGCATAGAATTGCTAGTCTAGCACAGAAGGAATATAGAATTTCGTTCCGACAGATGAGAATATACCTTACTACAATACTTGCATCAATTTTAGGGTACGGTTCAAGTGTATGGGCACATAGATTAATAGATAAAAAAAAAGAATGTGTGTGTACTTTGTACGCACGTAAGAAGTTATACTTCTGCTACATATTATGTGATTTTTAAGGCAAT
Organism: Diabrotica virgifera virgifera; assembly: GCF_917563875.1. Classification (NCBI taxonomy): domain Eukaryota; kingdom Metazoa; phylum Arthropoda; class Insecta; order Coleoptera; family Chrysomelidae; genus Diabrotica; species Diabrotica virgifera. The sequence continues at coordinate 59,345,091 of NC_065448.1, read as the reverse complement.
ACCAAAAATTTAAAAAAATAAAAGAATAAAACGCACACAAACACATTGAAAAATGCCCCAAAGAAAAAATGATTTCTGAACGATGATAATTGTTGGAAATACGCATTTTCTGAAAAAAAAAATTATATAACAAATATACTTACAATCATAAAATGCATAAAAAAATAAAAAAAAGCTTGCATCGGGAATCGAACCCGTGACTTTCGGGGCGCTTTGATTCGTAATCGAAGCCTAGACTCACTCGTCCAATTCCACATTATTTGTCATGTGGAAAAATAGGGTAACCGAACGTTTTACTGTTTGACAATTGTTTTGAATATAATTAAATTATGTAGTTTAAATTTTGTGGAAGAAAATATTAAAATATAACAAAACAGTAAGAAAACAATATATTAGATGAAGATTGGTAGAACTTTTGTTGGTAATCAAATTAAGTATGTAAATCAAAGCATTACATACCTACTAGATAAATAAATCTACGCCAAAAAATCATAATTTAAAAATAAAAATCGGACTTAATTTGGGATTTCTCTCTAAAATCCCCAGTCTTGAGAAAATAAATGTACAGTAGAGCGTCGATTATCCGAACGTCGATCAACGGAACGACCGCTTATTCGAACTATCGACTCCCGCGTCCCGCACTCGAATACCGAGCAAGCGTTAGTAATTGACGCTTAAAATATCTTCAAATTTCTTCAATATTGTATCCAAAAATAATTATGTTGTTGCAAAGACTGCACTTTTTTGTTTAGTTGCTAGTTGTCATTATCAAGATATAAATAAATATGTAGGTATATAAATATGGCTTTTATTCACTTGTGGATAAATATGTATGACTATAAATATGTATCAATATATTGTAGTTCGATTATCCGAACAAATCGGTTTTCCGAACACCTATGTCCCCCAATTAGTTCGGATTATAATCGACGCTCTACTGTATTTCAACCTAATCCAAATGTATAATTACAATATGATTATAATAAAAACTACTTACCAAATTAGAATGAGTTTCCTTGTCCAAAATAGTCCAAAAGTCCAAAAATATAGGTATATGAAAACTATTTAAAAAGGCAGTATAACTATTAACTAACTTTTGTTTGTTGTTTCTTTTCACACAAATTTTAAAACGCAACAACCATAAATAATCAAACTACAGCTGTACCATAGCCGCCATATTGAATAATTTTTGACATGTCATTTGAACATCCAATCAGAACAAAGTTATAATGCGCATGCGCCGGGATCATAGGTTTTAACATATAAAAATTCACCCTCATATCGCCGGTAAAGAAGTATACTTTCAAAAAATGCAGAAAAATTAAATAGAGCTCAGAGAGGATTTCTTGTAAGAATGACGGGATCATTTGGAACAACTGCAACACAGGCACTCACAGTTTTAACTGGAGTAATGCCAATGCATTTAGAAACACAAAAAAGAGAATTAAAAGAAATAATAAATAGAAAAAGACAAAATGAATGGGAAAATTCAACAAAATCTAGACGTCTATACAATTTTATACCAATATTAGAAAACATTCCAAATTATTTTATTCCAAAACAAGGATTAGTACACTTTTTAACAGGACTTGGACCGTACCCAACATATTTGGAAAGATTTAACTTAAAAGATGATGCATATTGTGAATGTGGAGAACTAGGTACACCAGATCATATAGTGTTACATTGTGAAAATACTATAGACAATGAGGAACATAGAGAAATGAGAAGAAGATTAGAAAGAATTGAAACAAAAGATATATTACAAAATGAAAAATATTTTGGAATATTAAACAATCTAACAGAAATAATATCTAAAAAACAACAAGAAATCTATAATAATAGAAGAAGACAACAAATAATCCAACCCTGATGAAGTTGAGTAAGATAAAGTTAAAATAAATAAAATAAAATATAAATTCAAAAATAGATATTTACAATGATAATAATAATAATTCAATATAAAATAAATAAATAAAAATAATAATTCAATAAATAATTTATTAAATTAAAAAAAAAGACTACCAACTCTCTTCTGAAAATAGAGGGACTGTCTTTATAACTTAGAAGGGAGCTGATAGTACCAAAAATATTTTAACAAATGTATATTGTTTATTTTAATTTGTTAAATGTATTTGTTAAATGTAATTAATAGATTATGGTAAATTAATTAACAAATTGTAAAAATAGATTAAGTAGTTTAGTAAAAAATGTAAAAATATAAAAAAATATCCGTAATCCCATCAGGAAAAAACGACCTGGATTAGTCACTAGAGGCCAGGTCATATGTATAAACAATAAATAAATAAAAATAAAATAAAAATAAATTTTTTATTTATTTATCTAAAACATCGGTGTACATATCTCCATTGTTGCAACACAACTTGATACGACGCCATGTTTGTATGCTCATCCGTCTCAGCATGTCCGGAGTTACTGACGTAAAAGCTTGGCGAACTTTATTTCATAGCTCCTAATTTAAAATTTATCTGCGTTTTCTAATCTCCTCTGTTATGAAACCCTACAGTGCGTTGTCTGGCGTTGTCAAATCGCGACTTTTTGGAGGCAAAGAAATTGGAGAACCTCGCCCAATACATCGGTCCAGGAAGATTTCATTCAGGCGATTGCGAACAGCGAGAGCAAAATGGGGTGGGGCGCCATTTTGTTGAAAATAAACAAGGCCTTGTGATCTTGCATTGTTGACCGTACAGTACCAAACTCTGCAGAGCGTTTCCGCGTCGACTTCATTGGTGAAGGTTCAATTGAATCCTCAATGCTGGTACAAGTTTCAGCTCAAGTGCTTGGTCTTCTACTTCTTGTTGCATCGAGAACGGTTCCCAATGAAAAAGTCTTCTTCTCCCACGGCATCAAAGTTGGTCTGGATGGTGATGGTTTTTCAAAATGAACCACAAAATCATCCATAATGTCTGCCATTGTTTTATTGTTATGACGACGTTCGTGTACCCACACTGCAACGACCAAACGCTCTTCAATTCTATGCTCATTTGTGTCAGCCATTACGTTTCAATCGCAACTATTGTTGTCTGTCTGAGTGACGAGACAGGTGATCTTGACGGTGTGCATGCGTCAAAACGCAACAAACATTGGCGCGGTGTTGAAACATTATTTTAAAGGTAAAGGGACTTTCCGGCCAACCATATATATAAAATATGCCAGTGTGTATACACACAAAGCCAGGTACGAATATATAATCTTAATATATTTCCACATTTAACATAATTTCTCTTCACATTTCTATAGGTGCCTCTAATAGTTAATAACTGAAATATAACATGATATTTTTACAAATTTATCTAATGCCATCAAATTAATTATCAATTTTATTCAACTTTTTCTAATAAAATCAAATAAATCAAATCAAATAAAATTTGTAAAAATATCATGTTATATTTGAGTTATTAACTATTAGAGGAACCTATAGAAATGTGGGAACCTCTGATGTTTGGGAAAAAGGGCTTAAGTCATAAAATCAAAGTTTACAGAGGGAATACTTGAATGTTTCAAAAATTGTTATAAATCGCACATGTTACCTTTAACCAATTTAGTACAATAGTACCATTCAATGTACCATAACAAAATGACAATCATAGCAAGAAGACGATTTTCGTAGATTTTTTAATATTTTAAATGCACTTAAGTTTAAGACATACAAATCTTACTATTTACTGACTTAAGACCTACTGACCGCAACTTTTCTATATCTATATTTTTGTGTATCTACCATTGAAAGTGATAGTCGGAGAGAGAGAAGCGGATTTTGTGCGTGATAAGTAATATGGAAAAACTATACGGAGATATGTTGAATTAGTTGTGTACATGACTTTCCCCAAAGGGCGGAAACAGAGTGGGGCACGAGGGTACTTATAAGGGGTCAAAGTCGCGGTTTTATTATTTTTTTTGTGATGCTCATGATCGAGATAGTGCGCCAAAATTTGGGAATAAGTAGACTATGACATAACTTAGTAAAATCTTCAGAGGTGGAAACCAGAGTGGAGGATGAGGGTGGTTATAAGGGGTCAAAGTCGCGGTTTTATTATTTTTTTTGTGATGCTCATGATCGAGATAGTGCGCCAAAATTTGGGAATAAGTAGACCATGACATAACTTAGTAAAATCTTCAGAGGTGGAAACCAGAGTGGTGGATGAGGGTGGTTATAAGGGGTCAAAGTCGCGGTTTTTATTATTTTTTTTTTGTGATGCTCATGATCGAGATAGTGCACCAAAATTTGGGAATGAGCAGGTCATGACGTAACTAAGTAAAATATCCAGGGTCGGAACGCTGCGTGGCCGACAAAGGGGTGGGGGTAGGGGTGAATATAAAAATTATAAGGGGTTTTTAATGACGTTCTTGATTGAGATAGTGCGCCAAAATTTGGGAATAAGTAGACCATGACATAACTAAGTAAAATCTTCAGAGGCGGAAACCAGAGTGGGGGATTGGGGTGGTTATAAGGGGTCAAAGTCGCGGTTTTTATTATTTTTTTGTGATGCTCATGATCGAGATTGTGCACCAAAATTTGGGAATAAGTAGGTTACGATATAACTAAGTAAAATCTCCAGTGTCGGAAGGTTGCGTGACCTACAAAGGGGTGGGGACAGGGGTGAATATAAAAATTATAAGGGATTTTTTGTGACGTTCATGATCGAGATAGTGAGCCAAAATTTGGGAGAAAGTAGATCATGACGTAACTAAGCGAAATCTCCAGGGACGGAAACCAGAGTAAGGGACGAGGGTAGTTATTAGGGGTCAAATTCGCGGTTTTTATTATTTTTTTTGTGACGCTCATGATTGAGATAGTGCACCAAAATTTGGTAATAATTAGGTGATGACGCAACTAAGTAAAATCTCTAGGGGCGGAACGCTGCGAGGCCGACAAAGGGGTGGGGGTAGGGGTGAATATAAAAATTATAAGGGGTTTTTTGTGACGTTCGTGATTGAGATACTGCGCCAAAATTTGGGAATAAGTAGACCATGACATAACTAAGTAAAATCTTCAGAGGCGGAAACCAGAGTGGGGGACGAGGGTAGTTATAAGGGGTCAAAGTCGCGGTTTTTATTATTTTTTATTGTGATGCTCATGATCGAGATAGTGCACCAAAATTTGGGAATAAGTAGGTCATGACGTAACTAAGTAAAATCTCCAGAGGCGGAACGCTGCGTGGCCGACAAAGGGGTGGAGGCAGGGGTGAATATAAAAATTATAAGGAATTTTTTGTGACGTTCGTGATCTAGATAGTGAACCAAAATTTGAGAGTAAGTAGATCATGGCGTAACTAAGCAAAATCTCCAGGGATGGAAACCAGAGTTATCGATGAAGGTAGTTTTAAGGGGTCAAAGTCGCAGTTTGTATTATTTTTTTTGTGACGCATCACAACATTTGCCACTGGAGATTTTACTTAGTTATGTCATGGTCCACTTATTTTGCCTTATTTTGCCTATACAATTAAAATAAAAAAGTGCTGTGCTAGAAAATAGACAACTATTTAATAAGTAATGAAAATATAACTAATGTCAATATTATTATTTATTAGTAGCAAAAACTTTTATTTTTCGGTGTATACACAATATTTTTATAAAAACATTTACCTATTGATCAAACAACCGAAAATAAATTAAGATCAGCAAGGCTTATGTCAAGACATATGCCTTCTAGATCATAGCAATTATTCTCCAGTATATGGTACAAGAGACGTAAATTGACTTAAGTCTTATTGCCATACCATTTTGAACAATCATGTTTGGGACCTTCATATCATCGTGAATAACTTTGAATTATAATGTGGTAGACTTAAACCGTTTGTACCAATAAAAAGAGCTGATTTTTTTTGTCCAGAAGGCATCAAAAATTTTTTTTGCTAAATTCTGACTTAAGCCCCTTTTCCCAAACATCAGGGTTGTCAACGGTTATACTAAAAAAACTGAATAAAATAAGAGTACAACGTAGAATGAAGTAAACACTTCTGTTGTATGTGAGATATAGGTATATATGAATTTATTAAAAATTCTATAAAATCTATCCACAAGGTAGTGGAAAATTATAAAACACAAAACGTTTTCGGTTTCAACTCACCATCATCAATGTGAACCTGAAAACAAGTAAACCACTTATAGTGGAGTCACTGAAGGTGGATATGAACTATTACCTCCGATTTCGTTGAACCTCCATCGATTTGCATGAAAATTGGTGAGCGGTTAGAGGATATCTCAAAGAACAAAGGTGACATGGTTCCAACTTGCGCTTTTACCCTGGGGGTGGATGCCACCCCTTCTGGCGGGTGAAAATTATTTTATTAAAAATAACCCCATAATTCGATAGAGGGACAAATTTCAAACAAAATTCGTTATATAAAGTTATTAAAATAAGTCAAAACTTTTTGAGTTATTAAAGATCAAAAATTTTAATTTTTCTTGAGAAAAATGCATGTTTTTAACCAATTTTTCATCAATAACTCAAAAAGTGTAGGTTTTTACAAAAAGTTATTATTATCAAAATTGAAGCTAATAAAAAATAATATAAACCCCTTACTTCAAAAACCTATTAATGTTAACTAAAAGTGAGTTATAGGTAATTGAATGTACATTTTTTTGTTTTTGATGCATTTCATAACAAAAACTTATTAAACATTTGTCAAAGTACTTAAAAATATCTATTAACCTTTAACTACCCACGCATCAAGTTATAACATAACTACACGCGTGGCGTACTTTGTACGCCACAAGAAAATACACTTAAAAACAGCAGATTTGTTGTATTTTTTTTGAAAAAATACACTTAGTTGTTTGTTATAAACCTTATTCGCCATCAGTGAATACTTGGAGTTCGTTTTCAGTAAGCCAATTGGATTTATAACTGGAATCATGGAATAACTGGATCCCATGATAAATAAAATTACTAATAAAAAATATTTTTAAATGTGATTTTTTACAGGAGAAAAAATATTGTTTACAAAAAAAAATATATTTTTTGCCATAATGACTAAAAAACAATTAAAATATGTACTTATATTACGACTTATAGTAATATAATCCTGGGGTATATTGTCCACCACCGGAAACAACAAATAATAAAATGTAAATTATGATCTTTCCAGAACGCCGATTATAAAGAAACTAAAACCAAATTGTAAAGCACATTCCAGTGATAGGTTAGAAAAATAAGCAGGGTGAAAAATTAAATTTTTAAATATATTTCCAGTAGAATTCTTATATCTGGCGTACAAAGTACGCCAGCGCGTGTAGTTAAAGGTTAAATGAGCCCCGATCATGTTGATAGCGTTCAAATGTATGCTCCAAAAATTTTTCAAAATTTTTCTTTTAAGAATTTTTCCAAAAAATTTTATTGTTTTTTTTTAATAACTCTGTTCATGTTTACGATATCAGGTTCATCTAAAGACTGTTTGAAAATTAATTCCAAGTGATATTTAAGCACGTTAAACCTAATCTTTTAAATCCCTTACTTTTTTAAAAATAAAAGGTTAAATGACCCCGGTTGCACGGTTCTCACAGCAAAATTTAATATTTAAACGTTTCTATCTCGGTTATTTTTTACCCTATAGAAATAGTAAAACAGGCAAAATATTTGGCAAAGAGGAAACTAAAATTGAGTTATATAATTTTTTACGTGTATTGAGTATTTTTGGAGTTATTATCAAAAGAATATGAGAATTACAATAATTTTAAAAATTATGATTTTTTAAATCATATCTTTTTTTTAATATGCATTCTAAACCGGTCAAAATTATCGAAAACATTACCTATGCTAATATAAAGAAGTTTTTGTAAGGATTACTATAAATTTTAATTTTTGTGGAAATGGCGTATGCTTTATTTTTCACTTTTTCCTAAAAAATTCGAAACGGTTCTTTTATTTTAATTATAACTGGCGTAATTTTGACGATATTACCTTGTTCTGAAGCTCATTTGATATGTATTCCGAAGTACTTTGGCAAATGTTTAGCAGGAATATTTTATACATTGCATCGTTTTCCCGTTATTTAAGCTTGAATACTTAGATTTGAGTACTGGTCGAAAAAAATACACATTTAATTGCCAATAACTCACTTTGAACTAACATTAGTTTAGTTTTTTATGTGAGGAATGTATTCAATTTTTTATTATCTTCAATTATTTTAGTAATAATAACTTTTTTGTAAAAGCTTATAATTTTTGATTTATACGTGAAAAACCGATTTAAAGCATGCATTTTTTACGAAAAAATAAAATCTTTAATAACTCAAAAAGTGTTGATTTATTTTAATAACTTTACATAACAAATTTTGCTTATAATTTGTCCCTCTATAGACTTATGGTATTATTTTTAATAAAATAATTTTCACCCCCGAGAAGGGGTGGCATCCACCCCAGGGTAAAAGTGCAAGTTGGCATCATGTCACCTTTGTTCCTTGAAGTATCCTCTAATTACTCACCAATTTTCATGAAAATTGATGGAGGTTCAACGAAATGGTAGGTGAAAACCTTCAGTGACTGCACTATTAATTTTAAAGCAATGGGTAAAATTTTGACTTAAAAAAAAAATAGAAAATGTGGTTACTTACGTCCGGTGTACAAGCACAGTAGAACCCCGATTATCCGGATGCGGATTATCCGTGCTGTGGATTATCCGTGCTATGATTTTCTATTGCTCAAGTTGCGTTTTTGATGTTTTATCAAACTAGTGTCATCTTAAATCACTTGACGGAAACTCTATATGACGAAAGAAAGACTCATAATGAAAGATTTCTTTTTTTCTGTTATTTTTTATGGCAAGTGCATACGTATGTGTATACGTACAAAATATGTATTATGCATAAGAAATACATGTTCGGATTATCCGTGCTTGTCAATTATCCGTGCCACCCTTCGGTCCCGAGGAGCACGGATAATCGGGGTTCTACTGTATTTGGAACTAGATGCTTCACCAGGTGTAAAAACCTCTAAATTACATTATTGTTAGATTTAACATTAGAACGTAGGCGACATTAAGTCGATGTATTAAGATTATTTGAAAACCATGTGGATGTACTTCATTCATCCTTGATCGAAAAATGCACGTAGTGCTCAAGTGAGTGGTAACGACCAACTAACCAGACTGGTAGGTGCCAAAGAGGTATGACGAGATGTTACAGGAAGGTGGTTTTTCATAAATTGACATGATTTCTGTGTCATCTAAAATAGTCCCTTCTTTAACGGTAAAATATTGCAAAACCTCTAAATTTTAAAGAACCGCTTGGATTGATATTAAATTTCGCATACACATAGCTAACAAGTCAAAGAAAAAAGTGATATTGTGCCGATATGTGCTTTTGCCCTGGGGGTGGTTTTCCCCCTCTTTTGGGGGTGAAACGATATTCGTTCAAAGAAAGTCAGAAAAAGGTAAACTGGCTAATTTTAAGTAACTTTTGTTCTATATAGGTTTTTCACTAAGTCAATACTTTTCGAATTATTTGGCAGTGAATATGTTCATTTTTTCAACAAAATAACCACGCTTTTAGACGGTTTTTCGCAAATAACTCAAATACACCTCTACACCTAGTAGCAGCAGAGTTATAGCTAATGAAAAATAGGTTCATATTCGTCAAATTCCAAATGGAATACTTTAACGTGAAATAACCAAAAATGAAGCACATTTCGGGGAAAACTTATTACAACTTATTTTAAGTGTTTAAAAAGCTTCATTTTTGATTTATAAAAAAAATTTCTAGCATCAAAATTAAACAAGTTACGCTCAAAATAAAGTTAGTCCCTTTTGGTTTTGGTAAAAAATCGATAAAATCACCCCCTAATTAGTACCTTAAATGAACTTAATCGTTACGACTTCACAAGTTTCTCGACTCGTGTATATATTGTTTATATGATTTGTAAGTTTTATCGGTTCAAAGTCCTTATTATTGAAAGGGCTGTAGTTAAAAGGGGTTGAACTAGTCACTGATCACGAATGTAAGCAAATTTAGAAACACCAAATCTTAATCAATTTTTGTCTAACAGAAAAACAAAAAAATATATGATATTCAGAAAAGCAAATCTGACTTTTTTTGTTTTTCGAGATTTTTGGTATCTCTAACAATTTTTAAGTTATTTTGAAAAACAGCATATTTTTCAAAATTTAAATTTTAAAAAATTTTACTTTGAAACCAAATTTTTTCGAAAATAAGCACTTTGAATCGATGAAACTTACAGATCATATTATAAACACAACATAAGTAAAATAATTTGTGGAGCGGTAACGATTAATTTCATTTAAGTTCTGTTTGCAAGTCTTCCCGATTTCTGTTTGCAAAAACAAAAGGGACCAACTTTATTTTGAGCGTAACTTGCTTAAATTTAATGCTAGAAACTTTTTGTAAAAACAGAAATAAAGCTTTTTTAAACACTATACAAAAGTTATAATGAGTTTTCCCCAAAAAGAAAAATAGACATATTCACTCGCAAATAACTCGAAAAGTGTTGACTTGGCGAAAAAGCTCTATAGAACAAAAGTTACTTAAAATTAGTCAGTTTACCCATTTTCGGACTTATTTTTGACATATATTTTTTTACACACAAGAGGGGGTGAAAGTCACCCCCAGGGCAAAAGCACACATCGGCACAATATCACTTTTTTTCTTTGACATGTAAGCTATACGTATACCAAATTTCTTGTCAATCCAAGCAGTTCTTTAAAATTTAGAGCAAAAACCGTGAAAGAATGGACTAAAAAGTGAATAATGAACATGACTACTGATATTTAATTGATATATTTAATATATGAAAATATTTTTATTATTTAATATGAATTTAAATATGTAAATAAAACTTTATGAAATTTAATATATTAATTGGTTCAAACTGTAATTTTAAAGCAAAATTTTGCACTCCAGCTATGACGTCACAATTTTATTTCCGGAATTTTAAATGAATGGAATATTGATTAAAATCTGAGTTAAAGTAAAAATATGATAATTGTAATGAATGAAATATTGTTCAAAGTGTATGGAAGTGAATTGAAAAAGGTTAATGGAAAAGTATGATTGGTTGTATATGTTTGAAGAAACTAAATAATGTAAATGAATAAGTATAGTAGAGGTACTCAGTTGCTAAATACTAATAAAATCTGTAAAATTTGTGTAAGAAATTTGAATGATATAAAATATAAACACTGATAGTAACTTAGGAAAGTGAAAATTAATAGGAAAGATGGAGTTCTTAGCCAGAGGAAGCTGAGTGCAAAGACCTGAAGCTATAAAACATTTTTAACTAAATATTGAGCTATTGAAAATTTAAACTTGAATATTATTGTGATTTATTTTGAAAATGTTGGAAATGAAATTAATTATTAATGATACTGAATTTAGTTTTAAGAGTATCTGACATATCTAAAAAGATCAAGAAATCAAGGTTGTGAACTAAAAGAGTGAGGCTAATGAAAATCATATTGTGTGAAGAAACTGCAGGAATTAAATAGAGTATTGTCAGAGGCATCGGAGGAGCAAAGATACTGAAACAGAATCACTTTTCGGATGACACAGACGTCATGTCAATTTATAAAAAACCACCTTCCTGTTATATCCGGTCATACTTCTTTGGCGCCTACTAGTCTGGTTAATTGGTCGTTACCTCTCACCTGAGGACTACATGCATCTTTCGAGCACGGATAAAATACATCCACATGGTTATCAATAATCTTAATACATCGACTTAATGCCACCTACTTTATAATGTTAAATCTACCAATAATGTAATTTAGAGGTTTTTGCACCTAATGAATTGGCTAGTTCCAAATATTTGTACACCGGACGTAAATATCCACATTTTCTATTGTTTCAACAGTCAAGATTTTACCCTTTGCTTTCAAATAAGTGGTTTATTTATTTATAAGTTCACACTGATGATGTCCAGTTTAAACCGAAAATGTTTTGTGTTTTGTAATTTTCCACTACCTTGTGGATCCATTTTAACCCGGCACCTGCCACGTGGGGTGCTACCAGCACCACATAACACATTTTTATCAAATATTTGGTATTTCAAGTTTGGTTACTATGCTGTGCGTCATAGTAGCTTTCTATAATATTATATAGCATCGATGTGTTAGCTTTTGAAGTGGTTATTTGGTGTCATTCTGAACTTGTAGCTCTAAAGTCGAAATGGGGTGTTATAATCTGGCACTTTAAATTTTAATTTTTTTTTGTGTTTTTGATAAACAGGTCAAACTTACATTTTTTATTGAAATAACTGATTTCAATTACTAATATAGACTTTATACTTAACAAATCTTAATTTTTTTAGATATTTTACTTCATTTCCCACCAGGACCAGGATATGGTCCCACCATATCGTTTTGTTAAGGAAGAAACTATCTTCAGCTTGCTATTCTATAAGATCTGTTTCGAATGAACTCGATTTAGCATCTTCCAAAATAACACATTTTTCTTTGTTCGAGTCACATCTTCGTTATGGTCTTCCTTTTTGGGGTTCTGGTACAGCTGCCCAATTCGATGTTATTTTCAAATTACAAAAAAGGGCAATTAGATATCTGTTTGGCCTCAGAAGAACAACACATTGCAGAAGTTACTTCAACGATCACAGAATTTTAACCCTTCCATCTTTGTATATTTTAGAAACTGTTTGCTTAATTCGTAAACATCTACATGTCTTTCCACCAAGACCTAATCATGACTACTTCACGAGAAATCCTACGTTTGACGTCTATATGCCGACCCCGTCCTCTGAGTTAGTAAAGAAATCTATATTATATTCCGCAAAAAAAACTTTACAACCATCTCCCTCTACAACTTAAATCTGCAGCATCTTTCCCCAAATTCCGTAAACTGACAAAAGCCTACCTATCTGAAAGACCATAATATTATTCAGTAGAAGATTTTCTTAATCAATAACTAAGAAACTGCAGTACCCTTTGCACATGTAGTATTTTTATTATCATTTTTTTGTCTATATTTGGGTGTCATATGCAGCAGCTTAACTTTTAAATTTATTAATTACTAGTTAGACTTGCATTTGCAATTTACTTAAATTTTGCAATTGATTACTTCTGTTTAACTTCATTATTATTGTTATTATTGTAAATATATTGACGATTTATGTAATTTTAGTAAATTTGATTGTTATTGTTTTGTTTTCTTCACTTTTTGTAAGCTTTGTCGATAAAATTGTACAATTTTTCATGACAATAAAGCATATTTCTATTCTATTCTATTCTTTTATTTATTATGGCTTGGTACTTGCTAATTTGCTTGTAACACCTTTTTCATTTTATTTTTTAACTTGTATAACATATTAGTGGCTAATAAGTTAATAAAACATGTTTTTTTATATTCTTGTGTTACTCAACACATTATTTCGTTTTTTAAACAAGTAGATCACAGAAAATTTTTAAGGGGTGCTGTGAGCACCCCACGTGGCAGTTGACGCCTTGCAAAGCCACGTGGCAGGTGCCGGGTTAAAGAATTGTTAATAAATTCTTATATACCTGCAAACAACAGAAGTGTTTACTTTATTCTATGTTGTCTTATTGAAGGTATAATATAGCCAACTATAGGGTTTATTTTTAAAGTTTTAAAATAAGAATAAACTATTAGCTACATGCAAAGAATAGTTTGTAGAACTTTTTTTAGTATGTGTATAATAAATTACGATAACTATCTCTGTTTTCACGCATTTACTTAAACGCAGACCAAAAATATGTGTATCGAATTAGATTGAGTCTGGAATGTTAACCAAACAAATACATACATAAAGCACTGGATCTGGATAGAATGGACCAGGCACTGTATAAATATTCATTAACAAAGCACTGAGATAGACTTAACATTTTGAAGGGATGTGTACAGGTCCGTGTTTAAATAAATCAGTTGTATTGAATAGTGGACACCCTTTGTTAAAGATAGTTTCCTAAACAGAATATATACAGTTTTATCAGCAGGGAGAATAGTTGATTGATAATTGACACTAAATCAAAATTAGAGCATAATATTGGAACAAGCCAAAAACTCTTGTTATTCTAAATATTCTTGTATAAATTAATAATGATGTTATATTTTATATTTGGTGTAATACGACAGTTTCAAGTTTTATCAGGTATACCTTATCATGCCTTACAAATTTTATAGGTGTAGCAAGTATGAACCTTCCGATGACCAAGGGGGGTAAATTTGGACTCCAGCGTGTGTTTTTAATAAATTCAAAAGTATTTTTAATTTTTAACTCATTATTTTTTTATTTGACGTTAATATCATTCTAAATATCCTCATATTTTGAAATAAAAAAAATTCCCTATATTTTACGAACAAAAAATATATTCTGAAGTTGATGTTTAGTAAAATACCGTCTATTATGTGGAATTCCAATTAGGTTTACACTGCGCGTTATCAAAATCAATTATTAGACTGTGATGTCGGTTATGAACCAATCATGACATTCCTGTCTGCTACAGTTAGTCATTATTATTATTTCCTAGCGTATATCCTTATAGTTTCTTAGTATTTTGTGTACATATAAGATATGGCCCGCAAATATCTTACTGAGCCTGAGTTACAGGAAATTGTTACTGCTAGCGATTTATATAATGATATAGAAAATGAAATAGTATCAGAAAACGAGGATGTATTGTTAGATGAAGGTTTAAATGGTGAAAACATTCATTCCTGTACATTTTTTACCTGGAGTCATTTTTTACTCCCGTTCCCGTTGGTCATCCCTGTAACAAAAAAAGGTTGGTCACCGGAAGGTTAAATTTAATTTTTGCCCAGTTTTCTTCGACTTCATTAATTTCTGTGATATACATGTTTCTGCTTCTTTCCTTTATTCTTCTTTTGAAAAGGTATCTTGTGGAGTCGTCCTGTAAGCTTTCGACTTTAATCTTGGTGGTATATTCTGCTATTTTGTTATCACGTACTATGTATTTTCATTCTGATTTTGCACAATACCAATTTATGATCGCTTCCTATTTCTGCTGATGTTAGTGCTCTTACATCTAAGATTAGAGACAGGTGTAGCTCTCTATTCGAAAGAATATAGTCTGTCATAGATATTTATTCTCTAGTGTTTTCAAAAGAGTATTTGTATTGTTCTTTGTGAGAGAAAAATTTATTGTTAATATGTATTTCATTTATGCTGCAGAAGTCCGTCAGAAGGTCTTCGTTTTCTTTTCTGATATTTTCATTATATCGCTGTTTTATTCCCGGAACTGTGTCATTACCAACAAGGGCATTAAAATCACCCATAGTTATTTTATATTCATCATTTGGGATCTCGTTTATTAAAAGAGTCTGAAGGTGTTCATAGAAGTTTGCTCTTATGGTGGCATCACTGTTGTTCTCAGGTGCATAGATCGCTATCACAATATCAATAAATTATATTGGTGTAAATAATAAGTTTAGCAAGATATTTCGTAATTACCTTAAGTTACGGTACTTAACATAAATATTTCATTTATGGTGTAAGGTTATGAGTGTATTTGGTGACCAGTCAAAATGGCCCGGTCAAAACAGCTTCGTCAAAAAAGCCCCGTCAAAATAGCCCGGATACAAAATAGCCTCGTCAAAATAGCCCGTAAACAAAATAGCTCCGACAAAATAGATCTCACACAAAATAGCCCCGGTCAATACAGTCCCGGCTAAAACGGTCCCGGCGAAAACATCACCAAAAAAAGTTTTGCCTTCACAAGTTAACTTAAAAAATTATTTTAACTTCCACTTCGGACGTCGTTGTCAAAATACAAAATATTAATAAATTAAACAAAAATGTTCTTATTTAGTAAAAAAATTCTTCTAATAATTAAATTTAAGCTGACTCATTCATATCGGCAATTCAGACATAAATATTATATATTTTAAAGTAGAAAACTTGAAAATAATATTGCCAATATTTATGAGTTGCGTTCCTGGGATGACTTTATTGAAAGATAGTTCATTCGATTTTATGAAATCAACTTTAACTTAAGAATGTCCGTCACAAAAAAAATCATAGCATATCGAGTCCTCTGAAAAGACTAATTTATTTAATGTGGGTTAGATAAACATCTGGATAGAGGATAATTACCATTTCTGAAAAAATGTATTTTTAAGGGATTATTTCATGATAAATCCTGAAGGGAGCTTTTTTGTCGGGACTATTTTGTCGGGTGGCTACTTTGTGGGCAAGCTATTTCTCCGTGGCTATTTTGTCTGCAGGCTATTTTGTCGGAGCAGTTTTGTGTGCGTGATAATAGAGATATTTTAGACCCTCTAATTTTTGACGTACGTTAAACGTAAAACGTTATACTTGTCATGCGCACTGAGTGATAAATAAGGGATAACGTGTTTGCTTAAAATAGTTTTTGAAACCCTTCAGAAAATACGCACACAGGTTAACGTTAATTGACATTTTTCGCAAACGTAACCTACAAAACGGCAGTTGAGTGCTATAACTTATTTTATTGAATTATTTGCCATAGTGGAAGAAAATGTATTAAGACGTTCACCAAAGACAATTTACTACTTTAAGAACACAAAACATCCATCCTAAGTTTAACAAGACAATTCAATCAAGTGTCAGAGGTTTTTCAAGAAATGGTGTAATTTAGAATTATTCTGCCAGGGTTGCCAAGCAGATTATATTCAATTATATAATATGTTTGTTACCTGATAGTTTTTAAGAAAAACAAATTTTGATTACAATTTTACATATCGTTACTATATTTTTTATTCTAGTTGTCTTTGGTTCAGCTCATATGACATTTTTTTTCGTTTTTTATGATTTAGATATATGACATTTGGCAATCTTACAAGTACGTAATCCCTTAATAACGTGAACCTTATTTCTACCTAAATAAGGGGATACATAATCCGCTAATAAAGTAATACGTTATTTTTCAGTTAATGCGCATGAGCAGAATAGCGTATAACGTTTAACGTTGCTGAAATAAGAGGCTAAAAAACTCTCTATTATGTCGGGAATATTCTGTCGGAGCTTTTTCGACGGGGCTATTTTGACGAGGTACCAGTGTATTTACGTCAATAATTGAAATATCTTATGCCTGGTTGCACCAACAGATCTTAAGCTTCAGCTTAGCTAAGCTCTACTTATAGATTGGGCCTCCTTGAGTATCACTTACGTTGCACCATAATTTTAGATTCTTACCTTATTATCACATATCATGTTATGGTATTCTTATTGTAATATTTTATAATTATATTATATTAATTGATATAAGATCTGTTGGTGCAACCGGGCATAAAACATTTTAAACCTTAAAGTTTTTGTGGTGCCTACATTAATTATTTGGTGATAAAGAACCATTTAGTTTTCGTGAATCTACGGTATAAGCGAAATTGTAAATTTGGAATAATAGCTTAATGAAAATTGTTTTTAATGAGTCAATATTCCTAGAGTGACTAGAATTTGCCGAATATTCCAGCTAGGTTACTAGTGGAGAAGTCGAATAAGAGAATTTCCT
Organism: Diabrotica virgifera virgifera; assembly: GCF_917563875.1. Lineage (NCBI taxonomy): Eukaryota > Metazoa > Arthropoda > Insecta > Coleoptera > Chrysomelidae > Diabrotica > Diabrotica virgifera. The sequence goes on along the minus strand of NC_065448.1, from coordinate 59,327,642 downwards.
AGGAGGACCAATATATCCTTATGCAGTATACTGCAGTGTGAACAATCGGGGACTCAGGAAGGCCGATGACACCAAGCGAGAGACTCTGGAAATATAGAAAATATATTCGATTAAGACTTCTGGTTATAAGAGACAGACTCTGTTATACTTGAGTCATCGCAGAGGACTATTTTGAAGATCATGAAATAATGGTTGGTATACGTATTTAATACGTATGCAAAATAGGATAGTTTAACTTTTTTTCTTATCGCCCACATTTGGTACTACTTACGCTATGACATCTGAACAGCGGCGTAACCATTTACTTTGGGGTAGAGAAAGAATTCTCTGAGACTGGAATTGGAATAAGATAGGCACAATTTGACAGAGAGCGGCACCTTCATCACACCGTAAGAGTTATGGTATAAGGTGCTATTGCTTGTGGTAGCAGAGATCATCACTAATTTTCATCAGAGGCAATATGAAAGTCCTAAGCTACATTCAGGAAGTAGTGAAGCCTCACCTTATTCCTAGACACCATACAAAACTCAATTTTTTAGCTAGATAATGCCAGAGAAATAAACTTGGTGTGAAAATCAATAAAGCTAAGACAAAAATAATGGTGGTCGACAGATTCCACACTATTCAACTGACTAACATGTTGCATGAATACAAGATAGTAAACAGCTTTGTCTATCTCGGGTCTAGTATAACTAACGATGGTAACTGTGAAGCAGAAGTTTGGAGACGTATTGGTATGGTAAAAAATACGATGAGTCGCCTAACTAAAGTTTGGAAAGACAGATCTATCTCTCAAAATATCAAGATGAGACTGGTGAATGCCCTTGTGTTCTCAATATTTCTATACGGGGCAGGAACTTGGACTCCTCGCACGCGAGCGCCAAAGGAATTGACGTCTTTGAGATGTGGTGCTGAAGAAGAATGCTGAGCATACTTTGGACAACTCATATGACAAACGTTTTCATTCTAAACCAACTCGAGATTATAAAAAGGCTATCCACAATATGTCTGCAACGAAATCTGCAATTCTCTGGTCACGTGGTTCGCAGAGACGACGATAGTTTCGAGAGATTAATTGTTTCTGGAAACGTTCCGGGAAGAAGGTCAAGAAGACGATCACCAACTAGATGGTCCGACCAAATTAAGAATTGAGCTGGAAACTCATTCCGCAAAGCTCTTACAGCAGCTGAAAAATGGAAAATGGAAAAAAATTGTTAGGAATATTGGAAGAAATCACGATCCTCAGTAATGGGGAAATGAAAAGAAAGAGACAATGCCAGATCGCATGTTGCCGGAGAGTCATAAGCCTTCATGAGTCAACATCACATTAACCATTTTCCTAGCCACCACTTGAAACAAGAACAACAAAGAACTTCTGTTGGAGTGAAAGTAAAGAGAGTAATAAACTCCAACATAAATAAGAAAAATAAAATAAACTAAATATAGAAGTAACGGAACAAAATGAAGAGAGCAGAAAATAGCTTCTCATTGGAGAAGCCGAAGTAATAAAAATACTACTTTGCAGTAGTATTAGTATGGGAGGATACTGATAATGATGAAAGGAGTTGAGGAGAGGGGAATTAAAAGGGATAGACGTAGAAGTGGGAAGAGGCAGAGGCAAACTAAATAGAATTTGCTAGCAAGAGATGCAAGAGAACAACTTGACACTCAAGGATGGATACGGCTCGTTTGCATGCCTGTCGAAGAACAGTAGCTTAAAGTAGATGCTGATGACTAAAAGGTGAAATAATAAGATAAGAATAATATTCTGAAAATTTATAAAAATGAATAAGTGTTAAAGAAGAACCAATTAAATAAAACTAACAAATCATGGGCGCCAAGAAAATGATATTCGATCACTCTCCCAGGTATCTTACACTGCTGTCAAATATTAAATATATTAAATCAGTAACATGAACATAAAGGAATAATAAAATAAATGATATACAAAATAAATAAATATTTATTAAAAATAACTACCTAGATTTTTGACAATCTTTGAGTTACACAAAGTGCATATCATGTGACTCTAAAATGACATAAGTTATACACAAGTTATATTTGAGTTAACAACAATAATATTACCGGTTACAAACTTCTATAAGTACCTCTTACAGGTAGGGTGCAACACACATCAGATTTCTACCAAATGGTTATAGTACGCCTGCTACGTACAACTAAATTAAAACCGACAAATATTAAAAGTAATATAAATAAATAGGCACAAGCCTGACGAAGAGAAAATACAATGATGAATTAAGCAAAATGAATTAATAAAAGTTATAAAAATGAAGCTAAGATAAATACCGAAATGATGACCTAAATTTACCGAACAAATGGATTAAAGCGAATAAATAATAAAATATTTGGGAAACAAGCAAGTAATATTACAAAATAAATATCAAACCAATAATAAAATATAAAACCCTAATTTTTCTAGGCCTGATTACCTTGTGCACACAAGTAACTTACCATAGCTACAATAGTTTGGGAACCAAATATTAGTACACAAATATATGAAAAATGTAATTAATAAACACAGTGCATTAAACCAAATGTCTGAAATATAAAACCAATAGTTACTAAAAGCACAAGACTAAATGTTCCCAAACAAACCCATTCATCGAACGACTTCCAGATAAGGTTCGATGCTGCAATCCGTAGAATGAGCACACGGAGAGTGCTAACCTGTCCTATCCGTAGGTGCAGGTGGAAAGATGACAGAAAATGGGACTGGAACGTCCCAAAGTGTGTTTCCCAAATTCACATATTCCCATGATGACTTGACTATGGCTGTAGTGGTTTCCCTAGGTGGTCAAATAAGGGGCTACAACTTCATATTAGGGTTTCTCCCAAATGGCTAAAAAAACATTCCCAGTTTTATTTCCCATATAAACATGAACAAGAAGTAGAGAGAAGAAATAAATGAGGAAACTTTTTTTTTAAAGAAGAAATGATACTGAAAAAGTGACCATTTAAATGGAACAAAAACTAATCTCAGGTAACCTTGAACTATTTTGAGTGTGAAAACATGAACATGACATTGAATGTGAAACTTGAATATGGATATAAAATATTGGATGTTCAATAAATTTAAAACCTACAGAAAAATGATAATTATTTCCAATATTAATTGAGATTTGCATATGTTTGGTTATGTCTAAACAAAATCTCTTAATATATAATTTTCCTGGAGTGGATATTAAATAATCGAAATAATCTATATATTTCACTTAATGGGTTGACTCAGAAAATTTACCAATGAAACTACTATTTCAAATATTATACAAGCTAACATATAGTTATAAGACTAACAAAAAATTATTATATAAAAAAATAAATCTCACCGAATGATTCCTATTCAGACTCCAAAAGGAGTTGTCACACACATGTCTCCCAACTCCAGACAACCCTTGGTGTTAACTTTTTACTTTAATTAAAATGGATGTTATAAAATAAGTTGGATGGAAATCATCCGCCATTTTATTGTACCAACCAACTTCACAGCCACAAGTCAAGTAAGGAACCTTCCTCGCTACTTCAAAGATGAGAAACTCAAACGACTACAGAACATGAATTAAATGTCACTGAACGATTTGACAAGTGTTCCGTAGACGTCGACGTGTGACGTCACGCAAGTGGTCCTTGACGAGAAAGTTACAGTAATCAATTAAGTGATTAAAAGAAAATAATTATAAAAATAATTAAAGCGCTAAAAATGATATTATAACGGGTGGACCGTTACACACTATCGTCTGATACGTCTTCAATTGAATATTTTAAGAACACGATACTTCGCAAGCCATCTGCAACACCCTCCACAAACTTCATCAGCTTTTACTGACGATGTTGCAGTAGTGTAGAATGAGGTACCCCAAAAGGATATCGACTTCCTCATCAGAACGATGCTCATGCGTGTCAATGAGTGTATAAAAAATCGTCTATCCTCAAAACATTACCAATCTACCTTCTGAAGTAAGTTGTCAAATCAACCTGAAAATTTAATTATTTTAAGTGACGTCGAATATACCAAAAATTATTAAAATCGAATAAATATAATTATGTAGGTTTTTACCATTTTGTTTCACTCTGTATAATATTTTATATGATTACCAAACATGTAAAATATACGACCTTTTTATATTGTATTCAATTTATGTATAGAGTTTGTTTTTATTTTATATCAAAAAAAATTATTTTATTCATAAAGTTCATTTTTCCACCAATAATAATTAATTTATTTTGTAATATTTTTAATGACTTTTAGTATAAAAAAATACTGCGAATGATTTATTTTATAAAATAGTTTTTCCCTTTTTTATATTAAAACCCTGTTACATAAAATTATAACGCATAGCTTTTTCAAACTAGATTTTACATAATTATTGCAACTACATAGTTCAGTAATTTGGACGAAAAAAGGGGGTTACCTGGATTATTTCATTCATAGGAGATTCTGACCAATAGAAAGCTACATAAATCTAAATTAAATCGATAATTTTTGATTATTTCATTCATAGGAGATTCTGACCAATAGAAAGCTACAGAAATCTAAATTAAATTGATAATTTTTGATAATTTCCCGTCGTCAAGTATAATACGTCAGATGCCATTCGTTGCTATGAAAAAATACATTCAGTGACATTAGTGGCAATTAATATTTTAAAAATTATAAAAGTGATGACTTTCAACCGTCAATATTTATAACAACTGTGTGTTTAATTCTACCAATTTGTACTTACATAAATAAATTGCAATAAAATCTTGGTTTTGAACAGTTTTATTCATGAAATAATCGCAACAAATTGCACTCGATCTCTAAAATTAATATAGAATTTTAGACCTCTTGTGCAATTACTACTGATAATTTCCCGTCGTCAAGTATATTACATCAGATGCCCTTCTTTGCTACGAAAAAATACATTCAGTGATATTAATGACAATTAATGTTTTAAAAATTATAGAGGTGATGACTTTCAACCGTCAAATTAATATTTATAACAACTGTGGCCTTAATTGTACTAATTTGTACTTACATAAATAAATTACAATAAAGTTTTGGTGTTGAACAGTTTTATTCATGAAATAATCGCAACAAATTGCACTCGATCTCTAAAATTAATATAGAATTTTAGACCTCTTGTGCAATTACTACTGATAATTTGCCGTCGTCAAGTATATTACGTCAGATGCCCTTCTTTGCTACGAAAAAATACATTCAGTGATATTAATGACAATTAATGTTTTAAAAATTATAAAAGTGATGACTTTCAACCGTCAAATTAATATTTATAACAACTGTGTCCTTAATTGTACTAATTTGTACTTACATAAATAAATTACAATAAAGTTTTGGTGTTGAACAGTTTTATTCATGAAATAATCGCAACAAATTGCACTCGATCTCTAAAATTAATATAGAATTTTAGACCTCTTGTGCAATTACTACTGATAATTTCCCGTCGTCAAGTATATTACATCAGATGCCCTTCTTTGCTACGAAAAAATACATTCAGTGATATTAATGACAATTAATGTTTTAAAAATTATAGAGGTGATGACTTTCAACCGTCAAATTAATATTTATAACAACTGTGGCCTTAATTGTACTAATTTGTACTTACATATATAAATTACAATAAAGTTTTGGTGTTGAACAGTTTTATTCATGAAATAATCGCAACAAATTGCACTCGATCTCTAAAATTAATATAGAATTTTTGCCCTCGTGACATTTTGACATAATTTCACTCGCCTTCGGCTCGTAAAATCAAAACTGTCAAAGTGTCACTCGGGAAAAATTTAATAATTTTAGAGCTCTTGTGCAATTACCACTGAAAATTTTTCCTTGAGTTTTGAAAATTGGGTATTTTATGGATTTCGGTATGCTCTTTCTTAATTTCAACATTGCTACCTCGTACCTCCGCCTCTCGCGCCGCCATATTGAAAGAATGACGCTTAATAACAGTTTCCAAATCTCTTGGAAAACCTTCCAGGTAAAACTTAACTTACTTCATTTACTTTATTTATTAGTTGCTATAAACTGCTCAAACTGTCTGCAAAAATAACTGTGTTGTCTGCATAGCGGATGTTGTTTAGGCGTTCTCCATTTAGGAGTATTCCATGTTCGCAATTTTCCAAGGCTTCACTAAATATTTGCTCTTAATATAGGTTAAATAATATAGGTGAAAGTATACAACCTTGTCTAACGCGTCGTAGAATCTGGATCGTTTCCGTTGGTTCATCTCCAAGAGTTGTTCGTATTGTGTCTCCAGTATAGCCAAGATTGGTTCCAGAATAAATTTTGTATAATACGCCGATCTTTATCATCCATTTGGGCTTTTGTTAGAACATCCATTATTTTTTAGTATTGAACTGTATTAAATGCTTTTTGGAAGTCCACAAAGAAGGTGTAAATATCGTAAGATAAAAATATAGAAAGTACAGACTTGGTTATCTCCATGAAAAGTTTCAGCAAAACTTAAAAAAACGAAAAAAAAAATATAATTAGCCTTAAAATATTGGCTTTTTCACAAATTTCCATATGATTATGCTCATGTTGACTTTAAAAGATTGAACATGATTTTAGCACGTAAAAAAACAACTGCTTACAAAGAAAATGTAGTTAGTAAGTGTATTATACACAAAATAACAAACTGGCTCCCTGCCTGGAAGCGGCAATCTGCCTTTGGCTAACAAGCCATGATGAACATTTTCCATCACTAAACTTTAGCTAGAAAACTTGACTAAGAATTCGTCGTCCGGCTTCGCTTCGTTAGCGAGCCGGCCAAAAACACAACTTCTTCTTCTCTACATTTTCAGGAACTTAAACTCCGACCAAGAACTGAACTAGAATTCGATGAATGAGAATCTCCCTTTCGTTACTCGCGCCAACTTTTTGTGATCGGATACTCGCGCACGGTGCAGGAGACCGGGTCCAAAAATATGGGTCAGCAGTGTTTTAAAATTATTTTTTTTTTGCAAAATTGTGTACGATTAAATTATTTAATGAATATATGATCATATAATTTTGTAGATATGCGTTTGTGTTCACATTATATTACTTTAATCAAAAATTTAATAATTTTCATTGTTATCCATTTATATGTATATACAAAAACTTTAGAAGTGAAAAAAAAATTGAATATGGTTAAATTTGTTTACTAAGAACTTTAGATCTTAATTCAATACACAAAAAAATTAAAAATAAAGAGTAATTGTAGTAACAAAAAAAGTTATAAAAATTAATTAACGTTTTTAAAACATGAAATACACAATGGTGTCACATTCATTGGAACAATGGTGTTCCAAACACAGATATTTTGAGCATATTTGGCAGTAAAACTGTGTTTTTCTATTTTTCTTCCAATCACAAACAGCACAGCGATCTGAAGTTCCTGGTGTTACGACTGGTACTTGTTCTGTTGGTAAACCACATATCTCCCTAAACCTCATTCTGATGGTTCTGGGTAAGTTATATATTTATATTTATATATATAAATATAAATAAACTAATCTATAAACATTGAAAATAAGGAAAAGATCTTAAATTACCTTACTAATTAAAAATATCGATGTGTGATCCAAACACAAAAATTGGTGCACAAATACTCGCACACGGTGTACGGGACCGTGTTGCGTAATAACAAAAGGAGAGTACTATTTTTTACACTGCGAACTGACTTTACCCACAGTTGATTGACCACTGAAGAAGTATACGAAGTAGCCATTTAAAATCCCCACTACAAGCAGAGTTACAGGAATTTATTTACAGGCCCGGTCTCACACACCGTGTGCGAGTAACGGAGGGTTTTAAACAAAGACTCTCTATCCTCTCCAATCCTTCCCCTTCTACCATTTTCCACAACAGCACTCTAACAGCCAATAAAAAAATTAATTTTTCTCCCATTCACCGTCAGCCAATAAAGAAATTAAATTATGTCTTCAGTCAAGCCTCTAAACGTGGCCATCAACTTTTGAACCAATAGAAGGAAATAAACAAAATCAACGGTCGCTCTCCTGATTTATCACGAAAGTGTGTGTCTAAGCACTTATGCAGGTGTTCTTCTGATACGATTTTACCTCTTTGTATAAACTAAGTTTCAGGAATCCAGTCGCCTATAATAATTAAGTTCTTTGTCGTCTCTCTCTTACATAAACATATTGACATAAGTACTACCAGATACAAAATAAACACAAAGACTATATCGTGTGAGAAAACCAAAAACCAATGGTCGTTAACGAATTGCGTGACATACATTTAAAATAAGGAGTGAAACGATCGTGTATTTGGCACTGTTTCAATATTCCATGTAAATAGAAGGTTGCTTCATCAGAAAAAAGATTCGGCCAATGAAACGTGGATTTTAATTACATAAATCTTCCATTATTTCACAAGACTGCATTTGGCGATCTGGATCATCTTTACTGACGTCCTAACTACTTTAAATTTTACATGAAGGTTACTTTAAGTGTAACACTGTAAGTGCTTTAATAAGAGACAAAATTGGGGACTAATTTACTTCTCATTTAATTCAATACGTTTCAAAAAATCAATAAGTGTGATGCTATGCATCGCCGATGGACCACCAAATTTACAAGATTTGAAAAATATAATAAGATTGAAAGTTCGTAATATAACTCCAGAAAAAATTATCCACAATATTCAAGAAGATTGCCATCATCGTTTCACTCACTATCATGAGGCAGATGGGTGGTATCTTGAACATTTAATTTAAGCGAAAAGAAACAAACATTTTTTTGGTTTTTATATTATCCTATTTTTTTTGTATTAGCATGAGTAATAGCAGGACTTTAGTGATACTTTTAAGAATGAAAAAATAAAATTTGACAGACATATTTCAGAAAAAAGTAAAATTTCAGGACTAGCGAAATTATTATCAAACCATAACCCTTGTTTTGTTTTGTGTTTTGATATAAGTATGTAATAATCAAAGAAACAAAATAATTTTGCTGTATAATTTAGTCATTAACTCTGATTTCACCAACTAAGCTTATTTTTACGACTGAACATAAAACGAGGCAGAGCAAGGAGCTCACAAAATTAGATCATGTCTACTAAAACCTATTAAAGAAATCGTATCTGATGTCATTCCAAGTTAATCCTAAACTCGGACTCTCGCGGCGCGGCGGTCAAAACCGTAACATTAAAATTACTCTAATATTTAAAGTTGTTTGCTGTCACATATTTCTTTGAAAATAGTTTGCATCTGTTTACTGGTATCAAGACATGGTTTATTCAGATATGATGTTAATTTTTTAGACGCCATAGGTGCCCATCAGCAACCACTTACCTGTCAGAATGGCTGATATTATTATTAAATTTATTACTAATTTACACTAGTTTAACAACTATGTCTTCTAATATTTACAACTGCCCCTAGCATGAACTGAGTGTTTTATTCTCATAACTTTAGCACTAATTAACTGAATTTCATTCTTAATAGAAACAACTTTTACGCAAAACGTAATCCAGTTGTACCCGTAAAACAGTAAAAATCGTTATTTTTATATCACTGATGAGCAAATTCCTTTAGGAGCGGGCCAGAACCTAAAATTGTAGAGGCTTATACAGTAGGAAAAATGAGAGAATACCCATGAACGAACATATAAAACACGCTGTATTTTCCTATCACCGTGTCATACAAAAAATTGGCCAGCGCAAGTACATGTAATAATTATTATTACATGTACTCGCGCTGGACAATTTTCATTGTGACACGGTGACAGGAAAATACAGCGTGTTTTATATGTTCGTTCATAGGTATTCTTTCATTTTTCCGACTGTATGTTTTTGAAGACACTTATGACAACTGAATTACTAGGAAAATAAAGTATTTTTGAAGTCGGTAAAATTTATTAATTCCTAGCTCAGCGCTTTGGCTTACAAAGCCATATTCTTTGAAAAAATTGAATGTGAATGTGGAACCATTATGTTTCTTTCCTAGTACCTATATTAATGTCATCTACTATCTCTTGTAAAGCCTCTTACAATTAATCTAACATGCTTGATTTATCGCCAATTTAGTTAGTTGCTTAAAAATACTTCGAATTAAATTAATTTTTACAATAAACACTTCCTTCTATAGGAATAGTTGACACTTAGACAAGGCGCAAACGGCAGGTTCGTTGGAAAAAATATTCCCATAAGATTTTTTTTGCATAATCACATTTGTAATACAACCCAGAATAAGGTTCAAGAAGTCGCCCACGAGAAAAGTGGCCCTTTGTTTTAAAAATTTTTTTTAATCAAATTGAAAAAATTATTATTTTTGGTCTGTACAATTTTTTTTAAGTTTTTCAGACCATTCTGGACAGAAAAGATTTCTTATAATTTTTCTCTAATGTTGATGGTTTTCGAGTTATAAGCAATTTAAAATGTCCTCCGTACATGATCTTGGAGTTTGTGTCATTAATTAATTACTAAGCTGTTATTTTTAATTATTAACAATAAGCCGTAAAAGCGTATTGACGCGGCTGTAAATGTGAGTTGTACTGCCGGAATGGCATCTCTCTCGCACTCAGCATAGACGGTCGCTTAATACGTGCTGGCGCGGTTTCACCCCTATTCAGCGGTCCCCATAAGCGCGGTTCCCGATTGAGCGGTCTCAATACAGCGGTCCCCGTTTCAGCGGTACCCCGATTCAGCGGTGCTCGATTCAGCGGTCCCCATAAACGCGGTCCCCAATAGAGCGGTCTCAATAAGAAAATAAATGACAATGATAAGTAATTAGTTTTATTGTAAGATATTATTTTAACCCATTCTTGTTTGAAAATATACAGGTAATATCTAAGTATCTGGTATATACCCCAGTTAAGAGGGAAAAAATCATCGATTTCACGTAAAAATGTTCTACAGGGTTTTCAAAGTTTTAAATGGTAGATGAGGGATAACTGATGATAATTCCGTGAAGACGTACAGCTGATTTTGCTTTTTTTTTTTTAAACAATTGTAAAGAATGAAAAAAGCAGTTTTTTGACTATAAAACGTTTCTTGTACATTTTAGAGAAAAATTTTCAAATAAATGTAGATCTTAAAAAGTTCTTTAATTTGGTGGTAAGCATATTGTAATATATAAACAATTGACCGAAATAATTGCAAAAAACCCTCATTTTTTGCAGTAAATTATAAATATTAATAACTTTATTTTTTGCACAATGACGTAAAATTTAATGACTTTCAATTATGTCAATTAATGAGTTATTTAAGTGTGCTAAATTTCAACCAGATCGACCAAATAGTTTATAAGTTATTCAGTTTGTTTATCCCAGAGACCAATTGTTTATACAACTGTTCTTGCCCTACAGTGACTCTGTGAGGTATTTAGCAGATCGCAGTCGATTATTTGAGACTTTAATTTTAAGACGTATTAAAAATTTTTTAACATTTTATTGAAATTGTTATTAAAAAAACTGTTTAAAGGAGACCTGACTTTTTAGCTTACAAACAATTAGAATAACTTAGATATTTTTTATGTTCCGTGCTTGCATGTAGGCTCAATGAAAAGCTGATGAAAAATGCATATAAAAAAAGAAAAAATAATTTTATATGACAAACAGAAATCAAGTTAACATTTATTATTTAATAAATCATATTTCCGTTGTTCATGCAAACTAAGAGCTGAAAATTGAACAGATTGTATATGACAATCTACATTTTATGATCCAGTTTTTGAACTGCATATGCAGTGAAATAATAAAAAGTTGTGACCCTTTAAAATGATGGAAAATCATGGAAAAATCAATTGATTACATTTTTTTTTTAATTATTGAATTTTACAATTATTTCGTAAGAATTCTGTAAATTTTATTAAATAAAGTATATTATTAAGATAAATATATAATACAAAATACACATTAAAAAAGAAAAAAATTGTTTTATATGACCAGTAGAACTCAAGTTAACATTTGTTTTTTAATAAATCATTTTTCAATTGTTTACAAATATTAATAGATGAAAATTGAAAAGATTTTATACAAGAATCTACATTTTATAATTTAATTTATGGATTGTATATGCAGTGAAATAATAAAAAGTAAGGACCCTTTAAAATAATGGAAAATCCCTGAAAACTAAATTAATTACATTTATTATAAAAGTTATTGAATTTTACAATTATTATTATTTTGTAAGTCACTTACACACGTGAAAACATGTGTAGTTCATATGCTGTCAAAGTCAAAGGTGACTTGACAATTTATTTTCGGTATGGTGTGGACTAACTGGACTAATCAATAATTGTGTTCGCATATGGAAACCGTGAAATAAAGTTAACGCTGTGGCATTTTTTTTAATGCCTTTTTACATTTTGTCACTCTAACTATAAACAGCCGTTTTAAGTGCAACAAACCGGTGTATTATTAGGAACTTTAAAAATGGGGCGTAGAAAAAGCTCTTTTTGTGTATGGTTGTAAAAAAAATGGATTTTACTCACTTTTTTTTGATGCGGAAAATGTGATTTTCCGCATGCTAGTAGAAAAAATATTTTTTTTTACTTCTAACAAATTGATTTAATAAACCCGCTCTCCCTCTTTCGATACGTACCCGCAGAATCATCCTAAGTAAATTGGTTTATGTAGAATAATGTTATAAATATTTAGCCTCTAGGATAAACTTTTACAATTTCACAAAAACTATTGCATGAATTAATCTAAAAAAATTTTTGCAAAGTATTTACTATATTACCCTACATTTTATGCAATTGCAAAGCTATATATAGGGTGATTTTGGGACAATTTATTGTTTATTTTATAAAATTCATTTTTATTGTTAAAACTACTGTCCCCAAGAGGGTCCTGATTTTACTCATTTTCCTGAACGATGCCTCTCAAACGGCATGCTGCAGAACCAAACGCCGCTGAAACGGGTCGGTGGAATCGAGAACCGCCGAAACGGGGACTGCTGAAATGGGTACCGCTGAACCGGGGACTGCTGAAAAGGGTCGGTGGAATCGAGAACCGCTGAAACGGGGACTGTTAAAATGGGGTCTTACCGCTGGCGCTTATTATTATTACTTCAAAATAACAGCTTAGTAATAAAATTATGACAAAAATTTCTTCATGATCTTGTAGGGGTGGCTTTAAACTTTGATTTAGTCACTTTCTGACTTTCATAATAATAACTTTTAACCAATTTATTAAGCCTTGAATATCACCATTTTTCGTTTTTTTTTTTCAATTTTAAATTGTTTATAACTCGAAAACGATCAACTTTCGGGAAAAAATACGAAAGACCTTTTTTGTCCAGAATGGTCCAAAAAACCTAACAAAAATTTGTACGGGCCAAAAATATTGATTTTTACAATTTGACTAAAAAAAATTAAAAAAAAAAATTGGACCACTTTTCACGTGGGCGACTTCTTGAACCTTATTCTGGGATGTCTCACGAATGTGATTATGCAAAAAAATCTCATGGGAATATTTTTTCTAACGAACCCGCCGTTTTGGCCTTGTCTAACTGCCATTATGTCGCCTTAAAAATCCTCTGCTCGTCAATTTCGGATTAAGTGGTGTGTTAAACAAATTCAGTCGTGTAAGTATTCCAACTTTGAGATTTTTTTTCGTTGCGATGATGAATTTTTGTTTTTTCTCTTATAGAAAAATCGCCAATCAGGTCGAGGCTTAGACCCCTGTATTAACGTTTTCCAGGAGGTCCTTCAGTTACCTGGATGTATTTTGGGGATTTTAGCCGGTACCGGTAATTATAATGTTCTTGATTGGGCAACGAATGCGTCCATATTCGGAAACTTGAGGTTAAGGTTTCTTTTTGTGAACACTTTATGGTTCCTTTTTGACGATCTTATATCGAGTGGATGTTTTCCGTAGGATTGAGGTCTTGGGGTGTATCTGGCAATATGGTAATTTTTCCGTACAGTTATTTATTATAGTACAGAAATTTATTATTCCATAAAAAGCTTCCATGTTGTCTGCTATGCTAGTTTTTGAGAGGTGTATGTATATATCGGAAATTATATATGGAAATTTCATTAATGTTGATACTTTCGACATAAATATTAACCAGCAGAGGGGAGAAGATACAGCCTTGCCTCACGCCCTTACTTATTACTACTTGTTTTTTATATAGACTCTTGGAGATCCTTAGTTCTGCCTTTTAATTCCAATACAATAATTGTTGGATCATCGTCAAATATTTTTCATCAAGTCCAAAGTGGAAATTCTTATAAAATATCATTTTACGGACAGGATTGTGCCTTTTTTAATAAAAAAAAATAATAATTTTCTACATTCTAAATAATCTAAACGGATATAGAAAATCTTCAATGAAAAGTACGAACACACCTCATAAAAGCACAAACACCCCACCCTAAAAGTGAACTAGAACGAACGACATTACCGCATTATTTAGGAGGAAGAGGACTTATGGATATAGGTGAGCAATTAGATATACAAATTGCTAATTTAAGAACTTATTTTCAGATGCAAGCTGAAACATCTACTTCTACATCGCGTTATCTGCGTTGTAGATGACACAATACCGATCAAACTGAGGGAACCAGAAATGCGCATAAACCACCTCACTAAGGACGAAAAAATGCGCAACTGGATGGGTAAACCTATGTACGTGCGACATCCCAATGAGGTCAGCCAAGACTATGTCGACAATACAGCGTCGAACTATTGGTTGACATCAGGAAAGATGTTCTCTGAAACGGGGGTTCATTACTGGACATTCAGGATCAGGTTATACCAACCAGAAATTACCTGAAATATATCGTCAAAGACCCTCAGGTTCAAAACGACAGATGCCGATATGGATGCCCAAGAAACCATCCAACATCTTACAGGGGGCTTCCATGCATTTGCTGCAACTGAATACAAGAAACGGCATGACGTAGTGGGAAAAATTCTTCATCAAGAGATAGCAATCAAGCTAGGACTTCTCCAAACGGACCATCTCCCATATTATCAATACGTCCCTGAGAGTATGCTTGAGGATGGCAACTACAAGCTATACTAGGACCGCACTGTGCTCACAAACCAAACAGTGGCACGTAATAGACCAGATCTCGTATTAGATAATAAATTAACAAGACAAACAACACTAATTGATGTGGCGATACCTAACAACAATAATCTACGTAGTAAATTTACTGAAAAGATCGTCAAGTATAGAGATCTGTAAATTCAAATACGAAGACAATGGCGAATGCAAAGTAACCAGACGATACCTATTATTATGTCTACTACTGGAGTCATTCCGAAGTATCTCCTCGAAAGCATAAAAAAGCTGGGTCTAAATGAACACCTTTATAAGGCCATGCAGAAAGCTGTACTAGTCGCGACGTCCAGATGTATACCTACGAAAATTTCTGGGAGATACTCCAGCATACCAAGTCACCTAGGGCTCGGTAATACGGAAAGAGTCCCATAAGAGCTCAATCCTTTTGATACCGTAGGTATCTGAAATGAGTCAATTTTCCCCTTAGAGGGAGTGTGAGCCGTATAGCTAAATCTGGATACATTAGCATTACTTACAGGCCTAGGAGGCCCACGGCTTGGTTGACTATTCTTCTCCATTCATTTCTGTTCCCTGCTTTTCTTTCCCAGTTGGTTACTTTTAATATTCTGATATCTTCCTGCACTTCCGCTTTCCATCTTGACCTTAGTCTTCCTATTTTCTTCTTTCCTCCTATTGCTCTAGTCTGAGCCTATGTTACTGAGCCTTTATCAGAAAGCGAAACAGTTTCCCATCAGAGCTTGATATCGAGATAACAAAAGAAAAGGTATCTTTTAAGAAACGTCAAAATTGTCATGTTCAAATGATAATTATAATTATTATCTTCGATCTATTCGCCTACGGAAAGTGCGTCCCTGACTTATCTCTGCTGTCCACTCAACTGCCGGTCCGAGAGCGGTCAGTTCTAAAATGAAATAAAGGTATTTAATGATTTATACGCTACTACAAAAAATTATACATGTAGTGAATGCTGATTATGTGAAGGATAACCGAAAGATTGAACGTAACAGTCAGAGGCCCTAGGGGTTGAAAAGTAAAACGGGTAAAAAATAATAGATAATTGATTAGGCTCGATAAAAAATAGAATTAAATTTCTATAATAGCGATTTCTATAGAAACTGTTTTTAACCGACATGCTTATACCTGAACACGATTGGAGACTTGAGGGTTGAATAGTTAATATAATTATTGTTAGATACTATTAGGCTAAAGGCAGGCACCCCCAAAATGACCAGGTACTGACCACGGAGAGGTGAATGGCCAATTTTAGACATACTGTATGTTTTTGACGGTGCTGAAACCGAAAATGAGATTTATTTTGAATTTCATGTGGGGGAACATTATCAAAATCGAAATTTTACAATAAAAATAAATAAAAATAAAATTACGTTTTTTGCGTTTACCTCGCTACAACTCTGGTCCATTTTAATATTGTTTTCTAAGGTTTGTACACTATTATGTTGCTCACTTTTTGAAGTTATACTTCTTTAGGCGCGATTGAGAGTAAAATTTCATAATATTGCGCGCATGCGCACACAGACAGTATGGAGATTAGTTGCTAAATCTTTCTAGTTATGTATAAATATATCAGTGCAAGAAGGGGTGTGAAAAGAATATATTAGTGTTTTTAGGAAATATATTTATTATAATTTTTGTGTCTTTGGATTTGTCTTCCTCAGGAGTAAGATAAGTATTATTAAAACATTTTATTGTATATTTATTATAATCTTATCCATCTTATCCAGTAAAAAATTCGATTACATTCAGAAATACACAAGCTAGAACTAACCTTATATTGAATTCTCCTCTATTCGTCATGTGCAGCTATTATAATGCCTTAAGTATTTACTGCGATATATTTAACTGCAGTTTAAAGCAACTTATTTCTAGGGCCAAGATCTACCTAGGTGATTAATAATTTATTTCTTTACGTTCAATAGTATGTTGTTCGTTGCTAATCTTTCAAATTATGTATCAGCGCAAATAAGGCATTAAAATAATATATTAGTGTTTTTTAGTAAATGTATTATTTATTATAATTTTTGTGTCTTTGGATTTGTTTTCTTTGGGCGTAAAATAATAAAATATCTATTTTTATATTTTACTTGTCACCGTGATGTGAAATTATGTATATGCGAAACGTCAATAACAGGCGCCTTAATAGCCTGGTTGGTAGAGCATTAGACCAGAGATCGATAGATCGCGAGATCGCGGGTTCAAATCCCGGACGATTCATATTCTTTTTTTTTTTATTTTTGGCATTGTTAAGTTTTTGTCAATTTTTGGTAATTATTGTTAATTTTTTGTATTGTAACTGTTAAGTATATTTATTTCGTTGAAATTATTTAACCTTTAACTACACGCGCTGGCGTATTTTGTACGCCAGATATAAGAATTCTACTGCAAATATATTTAAAAATTTAATTTTTTACCTTGTTTATCTCTCTAACCTATCACTGGAATGTGCTTTACAATTTGGTTTTAGGTTCGTTATAATCGGCGTTCTAGGAAGATCGTAATTTACAGTTTATTATTTGTTGTTTCCGGTGGTGGACAATATACGCCACGATTATATTGATATAAGTCGTAATATGAGTACATATTTCAATCGTTTTTTAGTCATTATGGCACAAAATATATTTTTCTTTATAAACAATACTTTTTCTCCTGTAAAAAATCACATTTTAAAAAATTTTTTATTAGTAATTTTATTTTTCATGGAATCCAGTTATTCCATGATTCCAGTTATAAATCCCAATTGGCTTACTGAGAAGGAACTCCAAGTATTCACTGATGCGGAATAAGGTTTATAACAAACAACTAAGTGTATTTTTTAAAAAAAAATCAAATCCGCTGTTTTTAAGTGTATTTTTTTTTGGCGTATATAGTACGCCATGCGTGTAGTTATGTTATAACTTGATGCGCGGGTAGTTAAAGGTTAATAGAAGTATAACTTATTACGTGCATACAAAGTACACACACATTCTTTTTTGAAGACATCGGTATCTATTTTAAGATTTTAGTCTTATTCTAGTAAAAGTTATGAGTTTTTAAAGTACAAGGTGCAGATTCGTTAATTGCAAAGTTTAATCGCAAAAGTTGGGTGGCAAAATTTGAAATTTATCTTATTAATTACGTTTATGTTAAAACATAGAGTACAAATAAGTTTTCTGGAAAGTTTTAAATTAATTTTCATTGTAGCATTATCTCCGAAGATGACATTTTTGTCGAAAGAGCTTAGCTAAGGATAATAAAATAAGACTTTAAAATATACGAATTTTCTTCACTTCCTTCCTTCATTCAAGTGTATACAAAATTTATCAGTCTTTCAACTATATTTTTTCTACTCGTAATATACGATAAGATGAACCAGATATAATAAATAACAAGACAATTACACTCAATTGCTTCGAACGACGATATTACACATGCAAAACTAAACACCAAATCTTAAAGACAATAGTGGAAAGTTTCTCACTGTAAGACCCAGAGACTGGAGTGACAAATATAAAAGAAGAGAAAACCGAATCACTGCAATGAAAATTATGTTTTGGAGGAGGTTTTTTACAAAGTGAGGAATGAATGATTTAGAGAAGGTACCGAGATATGCGAAGATTGGACGAGAGATGAACACTTATGAGAACTTGGAAATAAAAGTTCAATTGGAGGACAACATGATGTCCTTGATCACAGTGGAAAAGACAAATTAAAACGGCAATTGAAAAAATAGACCTCACTAAAAGAGATCTGTATGACAAGAAGATTGGGATGTGTAAACCGCCAACAAAATATGCTGTTAAAAGCGACTGAAAAGTAAGTAAATATTTACTGTTGATGTTTAGGAAATTTACACGTTAGTTATATTGCATGTAACAATAATTGTAGATAAAATTAATGTATACACAAGAAGATAAACATGAAGAATGTCCTAAAATAAGAGTACTATACATAGGTTGATGGATACAAAATATATGTGAACTTGTACCTGTAATTTACGAATGTCTTAAATCATAATGGTTCATGGTCTAAAAATTTATTCTGAGAGAGACATATATATATAAAAACATGAAAGAAACTAGAACATAAAACAAAACAAACTAAACATAAACAAAGCAGTAGAAATACAATATTATTTTACTAGTTACTACAAGTTTCTCAAATGTTTGTGTACACTATTGTCCACATACGCCACTATTACCACAGATCCTGAATGTAGGGATGTGATGATATGTGGCAACCGTGAGATCTAAGACTACAAGGAAAAGATGAGAAATTCTAACCCTTCTTTGTTGCTAACGTAAAAGGGCACTACAAACTCTTTTAAAAAATTGGGACAATTTTCGACAAGTATTTTAAATGTGTAAATAGTAAATCCAAAAGTTGAAATAGTAAATAAAAGTTAAAAGTTGCAGGAAGCCAGGAAATACATCTTTTATTTATGGATCTCACAAATGCATATGACACGATTCCTGTGAGAAAGCTGTGGCAGTCTCTTAAACGATCTTCCTTAAATAACATTATCATCGCCGCGGTCAAACCAGGGGCGTAGCTGACAGGCCCGCAAGGCGGGGGGAGCCCCGACCTTAGGAGGGGCCCCTTAAAGCCTTCAAGCTTAATACTTCTACTTTCTTTAAATTGGAGACCAAAACATATTTTCCTAATAAGCATCAAAATAGGGAAATTGGAAGGAAGTAATGAAGCGGTTAATTGACGTAAACTCTTTCCGGGTGCAATTTAGCATTTCGTGGACATGTTGGTAGCTTAGATGAAAGTGAATCCCATATATGTAATTTGTTGTCGGTGGTTCTTTTACTAGCCAAATATGATCCTGTCAGAGTATCCTGTTTTAGCTAAATTAATCGATAAAAACAAAAACAAAACAATAACAAAAACTTGAAAACAAATTGATTAATTTAATTAAAAAATTGTTTTTATTCAATAATTCTTGATACCACTAAAGATATTTCAAAACACGATCAGCTTAGTTTTATTTTCCGGTATGTAAAAATAACTTTCAATGAAAAAAATTTACCTTCCAAAGCAGAAGGTGTTGAAAGTTTTTTGGGATTTATTCGCATATTAGACGAAAGTGCAGAAGGTCTTGTAAGTGAAATTTTAAAATTTATACAATCAAAGCACCATTCCTTACACAACTGCAGAGGAAAGGGGCAAGCGTTATGACTGGTGTATATTCAGGCGTACAAAGGCGCATAACTGACGTTAAAAACACAGCTTCCTACGTTCATTGTGCATCCCATAATCTGAACCTAGTGTTGAATGATGCCGTTGCTGGTGTATAGGAGTTGGTTTTTTAGGATATAATTAAAAGGATATGTGTTCTATTTTGGTGCAAGTATTAAAAGATTGGATGTACTATGTACTATTATGACTTTGGATTCATCGCGTTACTTGCCAACACTTAAAAGTTTATGTGAAATGTGAAACCCGGTGGTCATCCAGACATGTTGCTGCTATGGCTTTGCTTCGGGCTTTCCGAAAAGTAATGAAATTTTTTTAAGAAAATTTCACTGCTACTTAAAAAACGATGAAAAATTAGAAGCTCCTGCTGTAGCATTACAAATTTCTGCTACAATGTTTTGTAAATAGTATCCATTAATTTTATGTCCTATCCCAAGAAAAATATCTAATTTGTTTTGTGAGTTTATATATCATTAAAATATTCTGAACCGCCCCTGGTTCTGAGTATAACGGTTTATTTCACAACATTGAAAAACGTTAGGAAATTTCCTGTTTGTTTGTGTAAGTAAACATTCATTATTCTAGAATGAATCCTTGAAAAGATTTGGTATTTTTCCCTTAGTTTTGAGCGCGAAGCATCGTTTGATATTATTGGTCTGAATTTTGAAAGATCCTTGAGTTGTAGTTGACGATTAGTCAATAGTTTTGGTCGAACGATCGAGAAGAAATGCTTCGGTTTGACGCGAGAGAGACGTGACGATGCAAGAGTCAGTTCTGAAAGTATGTTTGAGGGTAGAACATATCTTATTTGGTAGAACTCAACAGACTCACAAAGAAACGCACTTTACCTGTTTAAAATGGCTTCTTTCGTTATGTAAACGAAGAAACGGATTTGCATTTTGTCCAATAAACATTAAGGAATATTGTTTCAAAGTTTCACAGCAATAAGTTGGATATATTCATGTGAAATAGTGTGACGCAGTTTGGTTTGCCGTTAGAAAAGTGCGTGGTTCTTGTCTTTTCCAGTTTTTATGATGTTATGGTAATATTCCTGTAAGAATTCCTGTATTGAAGTACCCCGATGATATTTTATTTGGTATCAACGTATCCTGCTTCCTGTTTGGTTAGGATTGAATGTCTTTCCCCCAATCTTGGATGGAAAATTTTGGTTAAGTTCCAAGTGTGACATGTGATGTTGGATTTTGTTTTAAAGATAAAGGTATGAAATAATGTTTATTTTAATTAAATTCCAAGTGGATATAGATTTGGTAAAGGTTTTAAGTATTTAAATACTTTGTTTTCAACATGGTAATGGAAAGTTTTATGTAAATTAAATAAAATGGCAGTGACTTTTGACAGCCATAAGTCAAATTTTTGTTTAGAGATACACTGATAAAAATAAGGTTAAGAATTGTAAAATCATATATTTGTTTTTATTATTCATTTCTTGTTTGAGAATATGTTTATTCTCATAATAAAAATAATAAGGTCTAAAGGTTTGAATAAACATTGTAAAATGTACCCATTTTTATTTCTGTAACCTCTTTTAAAAAAAATTATTAACCAGATGTCTAATACAAATGAAATAAGTTTTAGAATAAAGAAAGGAAATGGCATAGAAGCCATAGGATAGTAAATAATAGCCCAGTTTGACCCAAAGGAGGAATCATAAGATGAATGTCCCCCATATTGGTCCCCATAAGTACGGAATATGTCCAGTAAGTACTCGATATGTGAATTTGAGGATTTTTCAAACGGCGTCCAAATTTCTTTAAATAGTAGGAAAGTTCTCAAGTCTGTGTAAGTATCCCTTGCTTATTTGGTTATGTAGTTAGTCTTCTTTAAACCCTCCTACCCCCGCTAACGATTCCATGACCTGCCAACGCACAAAAAATGAGCTGCCGTATGCATGAAGCTTTATGTGTCTGTTCCTTCTACTAGCCCCATTCCGACCCAAAGTATTTTTATAGTTGGTTCTATCCTTGATCCCATTATAGCAGACATGTAAAACGCATCACTGCATTATTAGAGCATAATATGAATAATTTTGAATTTGTCATTTGCCGTTAACATTACTATTCAATCTAAAATACTTAACTTTATAAATCTATCATCAAAACTTTTGCAATCTGAAATGGCAGAGTTAACGGTCACCCTTCAACTTTTTGAAAAAAATCGTGATATTCTTCGAGAAATGAGAAACGTGTTTTCCGAAACTTTAGCAGAAGGAGCAGGAATAGCAGAATAGTGGGGTATTATACCGGAATTTAAAAGTAAACGGATTAAACGTTATTAAAAATTTTTACGATGAGCTCAGCTGCGACGAAAAAATAACTTGTAGTAAAAAAAGTTTTGAAATTAATGTTTTCAATGTAAATTTAGATATAATATTGCAACAACTTCATTTCATGTTTTCATGTCTATTCCCAAAAAAATTATTAACACTAACTGATGAAAACTTATTAAAGAAGGGCCAAATATTATCATTTATTTTAGTAATTATACTGTTATTAGTTGTCGTTATATTTATAATACGGGGGCCCACAAAAATTGTCGCGGGTGGGCCTCCCAATCTTCAGCTACGCCACTGGGTCAAACAACTATACAATAAAGCCACATCAAAAACCAAACTAAACAACACCTTTTCAGAAGAATTTCCAGTAACAAAAGGATTACGACAAGGATGCTGCCTCTCCCCAGTTCTATTTAAGATCTATTTAAACGAAGCACTAATACACTGGAGAAGATCTTGTTTAGGGATGGGAATTCAACTTGACGATGATACAACTTTGTATACTCTACATTTCGCGGATGACCAAGTCGTAGTAGCAGCGGATAAGGAAGATTTAGGATTCATGACGAGACGGTTATTTAAAACATATGAAGAGTGGGGCCTTTCTGTAAATAGAAACAAAACGGAATATTTATGCATCGGGACTAAAGTAGAAGATCGAATAGTTAACGAACAAGAAACAATCAAGAACTGTGAGGAATATGTATATTTGGGAACAACAATCAACAAGAGTGGGCGCAACGAAAATGAGATAGAGCAAAGCATTGTGAAACGAAAAAGGGTAATTGGATGCCTAAACCAGATGGTATGGTCAAAATAACTATCTAATCAAAGAAAACATCTTATCTTTAACTCCATTTTTAAAAGTGTAGTGCTCTATGGATGCGAAACATGGCAACTTACTAAATCCCTGAAACGACGCCTACTTGCATTGGAAATGGACTTCTGGAGAAGATCGTATAGAAAATCAAGGCTTGAAAGAATACAAAATGACCAAATCAGAAATATAATTAGAGTCAAGTCAACCATCATAGACGAAATTCAAAGGAGACAACTGATTTGGTATGGCCATGTAGAAAGAATGGACCACGACAGACTGCCAAAACAAATTCTAAAATTGACACCAAGAGAAAGAAGGAAGAGAGGAAGGCCGAAACAATCCTGGCTAGGCGGCATTCAGAAGGCAATGTCGGAAAGGAATTTTCACCCTGGCGAATGGAACGACCGACTATAAGCTGGAAACTGGGAACCGGAGGGCCAAGAACGCTATAAATAACCGGGATAATAAAAAAAAATAGTAAATCCTTGACATATTTTTGAGGGCACCTGCTAACAGAGATGTTGCTTTGTCTTCGTCAATTTGACCTGATCTGTAGGCGGGTCCCTGGTGTTTGGACAGATTTTTTTTATATCTACATACATATCTCTTTTATGCACACGAAAGACTATACTGTTGGTCATTTACAGTTGTCGAAATATAGCCAAAAGTTGAGTTACATTTTTATTACTAAATTAAAAATACTTTTTATATGCCTAGTTATAAATATTTTAGTGGATTTATTCGAAGATTTTATATGATTTTAATACATTATTCGATTCTGATTTATTATTTATACTTAATTTCCCCCTCTAGAAAATATATTTAAAATACTAAATTATGACCACCTAGAAATTTATTTCTAAAACTGCTCCTTTATAAAAATCCCTTCACACAATGTACCTAATGCGGAACACAGAAAAATACGCAATAAATTAATTCTCCTTTTTCCCTCCTTGCCATCATCGGAAAAGCACGTTGCGTCATAAATAATACGATCAAAGAACATTCTGACTGACAAGCTTTTGTTCCTTATTTTGCGGTCACGTTCTCGTCTGCATCCCCTGAAACAAAGTTGTATCAACCAATTGTCCGTGTCATCGTACTAATTGGAATCGAGTAGAAAATCCTGAAATTCTCTTGTGTAAATCCAGAGGCGTTGCTAAAAAGAACAAAAAACTTCTTAAACACCTCTAGTTTGCCATTATGTTTAAAATAAATGAAAAAAAGGGTTGCGTTTGCAAGATTTTTATTTAAGCGAATATGTTTTTGTTGTATTTCGTGTTGTGTAGTAGTATAAAATGAACTAAAATATGAATCGTATAGTTTTCAAAAATAAAAATCCCCTAAACGCCCTACATATACTGGGTTGGGATAAAGTATGGAACCAAGCAAATGGGCAAGAACGGGCAGACTGCAATTGCGCGCAGCGGTCAGGGTTCTCAACAGGGTGTCTAAGCCAATGGTGCAATTGCGCGCACGTCTTTAAAAAGGTATGCTGTGATTGCGCGCAAAGTCGTAAATTATAGTAAACGGAAGTTTTATTTACTTCTTATTCGTTTTGAACGGAAATTTTGCTAATTTTAAAAATTTAAGATAATAACAAGTGAATACTACATTGAAATAGTTGTGATAAAAAAAAACTAAATAGTGTTTCTTTTATAATTAATATTTATTGTATTAACCCTTAAACGTCCAAGGGTGGGTAAAAAATGTCCACCTAATGCGTATTCCCTTGTAACATATTTATTAGGTGTTTAAAATTTTTTTAAAAATTATTTATTGTTAAAAAGACAGCCCTTTATCGAATGTTAATTTGGTTCTACCGATATTTTTGAAAATAAAAGTAGCATCTTGGGTTAAATATGGGTGGGCATAAAAAGTACACCCTTGGTAAAACTTGTTACTAAAGGTTTCTATATAATTTCTCGTTGGTAGGTAGATAATCCATATAATTATCGACGTATAATTACATAATCTGCATAATTATCCGCCAATGAGGAGGTTGAAAGGAAGGATGTGGAGAAAATCGACAAATCTGAATTAATGGCTTTTACTGGTATGTTAATTTTGATGTACATTGTAATTTTGTTTTTAAGGTTTGTAAATTGTTCATATTAATATTTTAGACGATGCTGTGTTTATTACGCATAAGAATCTTAAGTTTAATCAATTTCCAACAACTCTCAATAAGTATATTAGCTATTTTCGAGGTGGACATTTTTACCCACCCTTGGGCGTACATGGAACCTAAAAAAGGTTGGGCGTTTAAGGGTTAAGTAATGTACATATGTAGACATTTAATCTGAACATGCCTTATAACATATAGTTTTAACAAATTCTATTCTGGATATTTCTTTATTTTTAAATTTCTCTATCAAATTTGTTACATATTTTAATGTTCTTTCATAATTAATATTTTTAATTTTTTTTGTAAATGTAAGCTATTTAATTGCACATAAGATCCTACTTGAACATTTTTTTAATTCATTTAAAAATACAAAAATATTAGGATGCGGAGAATATTTTATTTGTGATACAAAAATAACCAATGTAATGTAAATGTATTAGGCTTAGGTACTTGAAAGAATGAATAAAATAACATAGGTATATCTATGAAATCTTTATTAGACGAGGATACCCTATTATAATATTGAATAATTATTTAAAAAATTAATATATTATATATATTATTATACAGTACAATTTTCAAAGGAGGAAGACCTAACCCTTCGGTCCAAACCTAACTTTCGGGTATTAGAGTGTAGAGTACCCCAGGAGGTATTTGACCGCTGCGCGCAATCACAATATACCGTTTTGTTTAGCTGCCTTAATCCTTCCGTTGCGCGCAATCGCAGCAACCCTCTTAAAGGTAAATTTCAGTACCCCAGGAGGTATTTGACCGCTGCGCGCAATCACAACCCACCCAAGCAAATATCTTTGAAACGAAAAGAACAATACTTATGAAACTTTGTATGCAAGTACAGTGACGCAAAAGGCATCTGTTGCCATATTTTTTGTTATTACTTCACTTCCGGCTTCACCGGAAATACCCTTAACTTATTTAATTTAAATGAGACACCCTCTATATTTTTGCGGATTTTAAAAGAACTTGTTATTTTTAATTCATACATACCAAAATTGATAGAAAAAATTTGTTAAAAATTGTCTGTAGATAATTTTTTGTATTAATACAACGTAGTAGGAAATAAACGAGTACCATCTATACTGTAGACTAACATTGTTGTTTACATGCACGGCATGACTTATTTGAATTTAGTATAGTAGGTAAAACGGTTACTGAACTAATTGACAGAAATAAGTTGTATTAAACATGGTTTATTTAAGTGAAAATATCGTGTTGAAATACTAATGGTAATCGGTTATGGTGAATCTTCATTTTTGGAAGTGAATTTTCCAAATCGATGGATTGGACGTAGAGGATTCATAGAATGGCCCTCTCGTTCTCCGGGCCTCAACCCGTCAGATTTTTTTTCTTTGGGGTTATCTAAAATCACATGTTTACGTTAGGCGACCAACATGCTTGCAGGATTTGAGACAAAGAATAATTGATGAATGTGAATACGTGTATAAATCTTGCAAAAAGTGACTCACGAATTTATTTATAGACTTGCACGTAGTCAGGAGGTAAACAGCAGACATTTTCAACATTTGAAATTATTTATTTTTATTTTCAATATCATTGGTCTAACGTAAATAAATTAACCTATTTTTTAATTGTAAAGAGATTTATTTCTTGTTTTAATAGTTTTTTCTTCAAAACTTGGTATGTATGAATTAAAAATAACAAGTTCTTTTAAAATCTGCAAAAATATACAGGGTGTCCCATTTAAAGTAAATAAGTTAAGGGTATTTCCGGTGAAACCGGAAGTGGAGTAGTAACAAAAAATATGGCCTCAGATGCCTTTTGCTTTTTCGTCACTCTACTTGCATGCAAATTTTCATAAATATTGTTCTTTTCGTTTCAAATATATTTGCTTGGTTCCATACTTTATCCCAACTCTGTACGTACATACTGTTGTGCTCTACTTTATCCCTTTTATTAGATTGATTAGCAAATTCTTAATTTAATTAATTACTCAATTATTTTAATTTCTGCCTATGTAAAAACAAAACCAAATTCAAATTAAATTTTCTAACAAACTTTATTCTCAGGGCTAATTTTGTATTCGATGCAATTCGACCTTTGATTTCTGGCTTCTAGTATCTCTAGTTGCTTACTCCTTCCAGGATAAAACAGGGAAATTAAACACATTCAATATCATATAAATGTAATCTATTATTTATTTACCCAATATGCTGTATAAATAAGATTTGAAAAAAAATACTAAAATCTAAATTTGTTGCAACAATTTCTTACTTTATAAATCAAGCTTTAATTCTGATGTCTCCTTGTTTTAACAAAGAAAAATTATTTAAATAAATTATTGTTTATTCATACTAAATTTAATAAAATTTACTGTTCTCCTTTTGAATTGATTACTTGAAGCTGGAATGACTAACTGAGTTATATAACTGTTCAATACAAAATAAAATGAGCATATATGTATGGTGTGGATATAAACAAGCTCTCTCCGTTTTGACAAATGATTTGACTAACGTTTTTGTTTCTTCACTTATTCTTTTCCCAGATTGCGTTGTCCTTAATTCTCCCACACGTACTCTTTTGATGTTGCGAAAAGGTCCTTCTCGTCCAAACTGCTTTAAAAAACAAACAAAACCAGGACTCGCTCGAATTCTCCAATCAGTTTTCTCCTTGCTCGATATCTTGTGCAAATAGATATTAATCAGCTAATCGTTCTAGACAGAACAAAGGAATCTTCCTCGGACACAGGAAAATTTTACTTCTCAGCCGGTCAACAATTTCGTTTCAACTTGATTCTGCTCGTCGCAAAGGCCGATTTCACCACTTTACACTGACTTCTCACTTTTCAAAACTGGACTGCTCTCTCCCGATATCAAACACAGTGACCATCTTTTCTCTCTCAAATTCCGACTTCCCATTCTCATCCCTTCCATCGATCTAATTCTAAGAGACATCAAATTACTATCGTTTTTTCAAAAAACTAAACAAAAGGCCTTACATTCTAAACTCCATAAAATTTGGTTATCATCTAAACCTTCTACGAATTATTTACAAAAATCCTATTGATGTTCACAAACGAAATAACATGCACTTTCCAATATTTTCGAAGCATTGTCTGTAAATCCTTTCAAAAAATCCATTAACGAAAACCACATTAACGATTTCACCTTCCTTGAAAAAGCACTGTTTATTAACTAAATTGGACTCTATACAATTTTTTGTCATATACAGGGTGAAGAAAATCTACGATCTCGTGGTCCATGATGTAAATTGGTCCCATCCGTGATGATTTATTTTCTGAATTTTTTCAAAAAAAAACCATTCTACAACAATACATACATATCCACAAACATTTTCCCTTTTTAAAATAAAAATTGACTCATATTTCTGAGCTCGGTAACTTTTTTCAAATTTAGACATGCGTTGGAAAGATAATGATCGCTTCTATGAGAAGCCGCAAAGGTCGGAGTTAAATTTTCGAGGTTTTTGGGAGTTTTGGGGACGAGAAGGAAAAACAGACCCTAAATAGGAAGGACCGTAAAATCCACACCCATGGACCAAAATGGATGGTTGACATATGAATGGGTGAATCTTTTCCTGAACTTTAAGATGGGAGTTGGCCCAATTTTCAATTCAGTCAGATTTAGAAAATCGAAAATTTCGTGTATATAGAGTGTCGCGTGTAGGGGGGTTAGGGTGTGCGCCACTGGCGAGAACTGCCGTTCTCTGGTAATTGGACCCCTTACAGTATTGAAACTGTACGTTTCTAAATTATGCAGAGTTGGAACCGCTGTTTGGAGATAGGTCAAAATTAACTTTTTTCGTTACACTGCTTCCCTCTCAAGATCTAAGCATCCCGATCAACAACTCTAGATGAAGGCCCAGGATGGCGAAATCTACAGGAATCTCCAGCTCTGCATATACCCTAAATAAGAAATAACAGTCTACTGTCTTTGAAGGGCATGACTTCTGCTGGTTAATGTAACACACAGTAATTCGTATATCCGTTTCTTGGAAGATTAATTTAAGCATGCTTTTTATAATCTTCCAGTTCAGATTTTCTAGTGAAGCCCTATCTTTGGTGAAGCTTAAGTTTTGATGTCATAATTATTACAAACAATTTTCTTTAAATTGGTCG
Source organism: Diabrotica virgifera virgifera (assembly GCF_917563875.1). NCBI lineage: Eukaryota > Metazoa > Arthropoda > Insecta > Coleoptera > Chrysomelidae > Diabrotica > Diabrotica virgifera. The sequence goes on along the minus strand of NC_065448.1, from coordinate 59,298,090 downwards.
GTGCCCACCCTATATTCTAGTAGCTTGCTTTGTCTATACGAGACATCCTGCCCACCACATACAGTAAAGATCAAAGACCATCTTCTATTCCTAGTACTCTTCCAACTGTAGGCTGCTGGTTTCTTAACTCATCCGTAACGCGACAGAACATCTCGAGATCTTGGGCAACACAGTGGACTAAAGAGGCAGTTTCCGGAACACTAAAAAGATCTTGCTGAGCTTCGGTGATCACTCCGAGTCTAGAAATATTTTTTTTGCATAATTTGACATAAATTCATTAACACTTGGCTATCCGTCATCTTTCATCTCGTTGGAAGACTCGCGCTTCTTCTGTTTCATATTAGCCAGCATATGGTGCAAGACGATACAACTTTTGGGTAACCTTTTGGCAACTTAATTCGGTATACTACGTCACTTATTCTCTTTTTAATTTCATACGGACATTTCCATTGTCTTTGTAGTTTAGAAGACAATTCTCGGCGACCCTGTGAATTATAAAGCCAGACAAGATCACCTACTTCAAAGCTTTCATTCTTGCATCGAGAATCATATTCATCTTTCATTCTGTCACTGGCTATCTGGATGTGTTATCAGGTAAGTTCCTGAATGTCCTTAAGTCTTAACTTCAGGCGATCGACACATTCTTTCATCTTATCATTCATATCATCACAGACAGAAATCAAGAAATCTGCATATGGACAAAATACATACAGGAACTCTTTGATGATACCAGATCCGAAGAACCTCCATCCTATGTGATGACCACTTACCAATCACATCAGATGAAGTGGAAAGAGCAATGTCACAACTAAAAGATGGCAAAGCTCCTGGACCTGACAATGCATATGCTGAACACATAAAACCATTTAACACCGACGTACTTAACGCCTAACCAAAATATTTAATGACATATATTTAAGCGGCGTAATACCAAAAATATGGTTGAAGTCGACGTTTGTTGCCTTACCAAAGAAAACAAAGTCCGTATCCTGCAGGGATTTCCGAACCATCAGCTTAATGAGCCATATTTTAAAACTATTTCTAAAAATTATCCATCAAAGGATATATAGACTGTGCGAAGAAAAAATCAGCCGAACACAGTTTGGTTTTCGAAATTCAGTGGGTACAAGAGAGGCTCTATTTAGTATACAAGTGCTACTTCAACGATGTAGAGAAGTAAATTGCGATATTTATGCATGTTCCATTGATTACCATAAAGCGTTCGATACAGTAAAGCACGACAAGCTGATGGAGATATTAACCAATATTGGAATTAACACCTGCGATTTAAGGATTATCAGCAATCTGTACTGGAATCAAACACCCTCTATCCGGACAGAGGCAGGAGAATCCGACGATATCAAAATCAAACGTGGGGTCCGTCAGGGATGTATACTATCCCCACTGCTGTTTAACATCTACTCTGAGGAAATCTTTCAAGAAGCAGTGGATGATGTTGGAGCCGGAATTTGAATTAACGGAGAATGTATCAATAACATAATATACGCAGACGACACTGTGGTATTCGCTGACAGTTCTGAAGCCCTACAGGAGTTAATGAGCAGAATCGCAGAAGTCAGTCAGAGATACGGACTTTCACTAAACACTAAGAAAATAAAATGTATGATTATCTCTAAGGACAAACAGCAATTTGGACGAATCAGTGTGAATGGTCAACAAATAGAAAGACTAAAAACACATACCTACCTTGGTACGAACGTCAATGAAAATTGGGACCATTCTATAGAAATCAAATGTAGGATAGAGAAAGCAAGATCTGCATTTCAAAAAATGGCAAAGTTGTTCAAATGTCATGATTTGTCGATACCCATAAAAATCAAATTACTACGATGTTATATCTTTCCTATACTGTTGTACGGAGTTGAGTCGTGGACTCTCACAGACGCCACCTGCAAGAAAATTAAGGCTTTTGAGATGTGGCTTTATCGTCGAATCCTGAAGATATCTTATACTGACCACATTACTAATGAGGGTGTTTTGCTGAGAATGCAAAAAGAAAAAGAGCTGTTAATTAAAATCAAAACAGCCAAAATCGAATACCTCGGTCACATCATGAGGAACAGTGAAAGATATGGACTGCTGCAATTGGTCTTACAGGGAAAAGTAGAGGGAAAGCGTGGACCAGGAAGGCACGGGATTTCGTGGCTGAAAAATCTACGAACGTGGTTTAACACAACCACTACCAAATTTTTCAGAGCAGTAGTGTGCAAAGTACAGTGTGATAGGCACTACAAGAAGAAGAATCATTCATATAGTCGTGATTTCTTGCGCTGTAGACTAAAAGGATCTTCTATTAGTTCATCAACATCGTCATCTTGCAATTGAAAATTACTTTCCAAATTTTCATCATACCAATATAAATCAGTTTCGTCAAAGTCTATTTATTTTTAATTTATTTATATTTTATTAATTACTTAATGCAAACCTATACCTTGAAACATTTTTTCAAACAGTTACAACAAATTTTTTTTGGAGACTATCAGACAAGAGCATAGCGCTAGCTTGTGTTGGCTCTAAACCTGTTTGTTTTTCATTTCCCACTCCCACTCTTTCGGGTCTAATTCAGTAACAAGCTATTGCTGAACTTGGTAATATACTCTAAAAGCGGTACTGAGCGGTTGCAGATTCAGTTTATGGATGCATAGTTAAATTAAAATATTTTTCCGTCGACCGTCCATTTATGATCAATTTTAACACCCTCAAAATCATTGATTAATGACCCCTATCAATGAATGATTTTCTATTAATGAACGATTTAATTATAGGCAACACAACATACATTTCTTGCATAAATTAATTAAACGCTCTATGATTGGCAGTGACCTGTGGTATAGGCAACCATACATATACCTATTTATATTCCCACTAAAAAAATTAAAATCAAGTAGCCGCTGTTAGTACTATCTGTCATTGTATGTCATTATTTTTAAAATTCTGTGTATTTGAAAAATCAAAAGATGGATATATCTTTATTTCTGGAAAGTACGGTCGACGGAAAAGTTTTGTAACGAACTCGTGAATTAAAATGGCGATTAACAATTTCGAACATTAACGCGCTCGCACCGCTCACGCGTTAAAATATATCAATTGTTAATTGCCCTTATTAATACACTTGTTGGTTAAATAACTATTAAGTGATGAAAAGGTTACAGGTGTGACTCCATGATGTATAGGATATAAAAAAGGTTCAATACTCACAATCTTTATTTATAACTTGCTAAAGAATGCGACCGGTTTCGATGCTTATATTTTATGTCTCATCCTCAGGCCCAGTGTAAGAATTAGTTTACGAGTATAAAAGAACCTGTCACCTTCTTTAACTACTTATAAATATAGATTGTGAGTATTGACCCCTTTTCATAAACTACATATTATATAAAACATTTTAGCACTTTTCTTTTTGAAACTTATATACCTCAGTTTATTAAAATCTACTACAATACCTCTATTATCACCATAAAGGTCATATATTATTTTAAAATCAGCACTTTTTTTAGTTTCATGAGGAGCTTGACAAATTGTAGACATTAGCTTCATTAGAAAGCTGCTTCAGCCAGATATACAGTGCTAGTCAAAAGTCCGTACCCCCCCTCTTATTTTTTGAACGGTTATACCTATAATAGTGAAATTTGGAGGGAGGAAATAAACGGACGTAAGCTTCTCAACTAGTCATGACAGGTGACATAATAGTGACAGATGACGTTACAGAGCCACTGTGACCGATAATTTTAAATGGGACCTTATGGCAAGTGATACCTTGTTTGAAAGGTATTCAAAATACCTATTCAGTCATACTAATTTTTTTGAGTTTAAGTTGAGTTTGATTTTGGTGAATAAATTAAATAAACATAATATTGCAGTTTCGCATTTAATTAATAAAAATTCAAATGTCCGCCTATGGTTTTTTTGTCAAAAAAGTTGACGTTTTTCAATTCTCTAGTAGTTTTTACGACAACATCAACCTTTTTGACAAGTAGTCATAGTTGGAATTTAGAATTTTTATTTATTAAATGCGAAACTACAATTTTATATTATTTCATTTATTCATCAAAATTAGCTTAAACTCAAACAAAATTAGTATTTCTGAATAGGTATTTTCAATACCTTTCAAATGATGTGTCACTTGTCATAAGATCCCATTTAAAATTATCTGTGACAGTGGCGCTGTAAAGTCATCTGTCACTATTACGTCACCTGTGATAACTAGTTAAGAAGCTTACGTCAGTTTATTTCCTCCCTCCAAATTTCACTGTTATAGGTATAATCGTTCAAAAGATACGAGGGGGGGTACGGACTTTTGACTAGCACTGTATAATAAGTAAAGCTCGGATTATAAGCATGACAAACAGGTCAAAATAAGCACTTATATAAGCAAAAAATGTCGAAGAAATAAGCAAAGTTTTTATGAAATAAGCAAGGTTCAAGAAAAAAAACCTGTAAGTAAACATGGATATAATGATATAAATATGAATAAAGGACATTAACATTAAATTACATTTATTTTTAATTATCGTATTATTAATAATTATTAATAAAAAATTATAAAAGTGTTCAACTATAATATAATAAAAAAATTTAAAAATAATTAACATATTAATATATTTTTTATTCATGGCCATTAGCATAAAAACAATTAACAATAATATGTTTTTCAAAATGTTCTTGTAAAAAGCTATGTCTTCTATCTGCAGACATATTATTTATAGGTAGAAAAAGTTCTTTCAACATCTGCAGATGTGATTGGTGCGTATTTAAATTTAGACAAGTGTACCGATACTACTGAAAAGTAGTTTACAAGAATATAGGCTTTCTGCAAACAAATATTAGTTTATTACATGGACAGGTATAACGATAGGTTTTCCTGTTTATCTCCTAAGCCTAAGGGAATAAAATTCTTATGGTTTATTGAATTATCAGGGTTTTATAGCTCTGTATACTTATAGAATTTTGCTTAAGACATGAAGTAATACATGAAATTTAACTATATATTATCATAAGAAGTAAAATAAACAAAGATAAGCAACATATCTTTAAAATAGGAATTTTTACTAAAAATCCTAATAATAAGCAAAAAAAGCAAAAAACGCAAAGTGCTTATAATCGGGACTTAAATAATAAGTGACAATCAATATTAGATCACTCTGATTATATAAGGCAAAGTTGCGGACAAAAGATAAGCCGCAAGAAATTCTTCTGATTTCGAAACATATGTCAAGACGCCGGATAAGAGGTAGAACAATAGTTGTTACATGCAGTAATGAACAACAACCAATTATTCAACGAATTGGTCATGTAGATAGTCCACGCCTGAAAACAAGAATCGCACTAATTTCATACTGTTTTCATTCTTCTTAAGGGAATATGGTTTGCAGCAAGGAGCTTCTTGTTATTTTATATTAAAAGAAACTATTCATATTATATCACTGGAGTCTCCGATTTGGTTAGAAAGTCAGTTTTTCGTAGAAAAGTATAAAAACAACAAAGAAACCGTTACTAGTTGTTTATATGGATATTTGAAAATGTTTTATTATTATTTAAGAACAGTCAATAATATTGTAAGTACGTAAGTATCTTTGATCTGATCAGATAATTCAAGAAATATTTTTTTTTGTCTCTGCAAAGCATTATTTTGTTTACTGGGAATTTTTTCTTCGTGTATGTTTCATATTTCTATTTTTCATATTACATATGTCAATACATTTTTTTTGATATTTGGGATATTTATTTCCATTTGGCAATTAATCAATCGAAATAAAGAGTCGAAGTCTCTTCAAATATTCCGTCAATTTAAAGCTTTAAATTCTAATACGCGCATTAATTCATTTAAGATTTTTCTAAAATTATAAATCCTATGATAAATAATAGTTATTTATGATATAAAGTTAAAAGTACACGTTTAAGGCACGCATGTGAAAGTTTGCACAATGAGAGATAGCGAGTTCTGTAATTCACATAAGTGCCTTAAAAATGTACTTTTTAACACGCATATCATACAATATTTTTTCTACAAACGTAATTAGAGGACAATATCTACAAAAACTTTTACTTGAACTTCCAATTCTATTCCAACATTCCGACATTCCAATTTTATATTTTTTTGACATTACATCAAAATTGCATATACGGTCAACACAAACTGCAGTGTCTTATTAAAGCACTAGTGCCTTATAGTAGCATTTTTAACGCATGCATGGAGTGCTAAAAATTGCATTTTTAACACGGTTGTAGAAAAAATACTTTAAACGTTTGATTTAGGTACACTCCACATTCTATTTTATAACTCGTTGATTGGGAAGAATAGTATGATGATAAGTCAAAAATGGTTCATTTTTAGTTTATATCAACAAACTACTCAGAATGAATTGATCTATTATGGAGAAAAGTATTGTAAGTGCAGTTTAAACGACAAGCACTAGAGAGTTCTGTGACCAAGTATGGCATCTCCCACTTCCACACAACAATCGGTGTGGAGAAGACTCGGGTAACTCAGTTGTCTACAGTTCGTGCTAAGCTTAGGTGATTTTTATTTAATCAATACTATTATAAGTAAAAATATTAACACTGCTTGCATCTTATTAGTGAATATTTTTGGAGCAAGATAATTACATTTCAAAATATCATACTCTTCTTTAACAGGTAAGCATTTATTTTTATTATAATTTTGGTCAGTATGATGATTACAAATAATATGATACTCTTGAATAAAATAAGTACACCTGTAAGCATTTTATTTTTATTTCATTTTGAGTTAACATAGTTTTGAATATAATTTTGCGCTAAGTATAACGTGATATTTTTAGTTAATATTGTCTTCAACATAATTATTTCACTCAAATCCAAGAAATTATTTCGTTTTATCATTCTATTCCTTAAAATATTTTTTTCTTACTAGATACTTAATAACGCATTTTTTTTCACATACGCAGGAGAAAAAATTCGTGTTTGCAAATCCTTCTTTACGGCAACTCTTTGCATTAACTCTCAAGTAATTGAGACCATTTTACGCAAACAAAATAATGAAGCAAATGGAATAATACAGGCAGATAATCGAGGTAGACATGAAAAACATAGTGTTCCTGAGGAGTTGAAAGAAGAAGTGCGTAGTCATATTCTATCTATTCCTTGAATGGAGAGCCACTACTGCCGACCTCAATCAAAGAAAGAATACATTGAAGGAGGAAAAACTATTGCCGACCTGCACAGAGATTATGAGCAGCGTTGTAAAGAACTCGGGAAACCTAACGTAAACTACTTGATGTACTCCAATATATTCAAAGGAGAGTTTAATTTATCTGTTTTTATTAAAAAAAAGATAAGTGTGATTTTTGCCAGGGTTTTATTAATGCCTCCGAGGTAGAAAAACAAGAACTTCAGGAACAGTACAATAACCATATTGAAGACAAAGAACTGGCAAGAAAAGAGAAGGACATGGATAAAAATTCTCCGGATAAAATTGACGCTGTTTATGATATGCAGGCAGCATTCCCATGTCCACAAGGGGACTCGTCTTCTTTTTATTGTATATCAAAACTAAGTGTGTATAATTTAACATTGTACGAGCTTAAAAGTACGGACGAAATGTGCTTTATGTGGCACGAAGGTCTTGCTCACAGAGGTGCAAATGAAGTGGGTTCGTGCGTTTGGAATTATGTGAAGTCTGTGAACGACAAAAATAGTGAAATGATAGATGTTGTATTTTATACTGACAACTGCTTCGGACAAAATAAGAACCGCCTCGTATTTGCTTTATACATCTATGGAGTTTCTATTCTGGAAAATATTAGGTCCATCACCCATAAATTTTTAATTAGTGGTCGTACTCAGAACGAGGGAGACCACGTTCATTCTGTTATTAGAACGTTCAATTTATAGAACATATAGTGTCATAGAAGGTTTACGTACCAGATAAATATGTAACATTGGCTAGACAAGCAACTATCAAGTGATATGGGCATAAAGGATTCTTTTAAGACGGAAGAAGATGGGTCAGTCCCTCTCTCAGGAATATGCGTTTTAAAAGTTATCAAAGAAAATCCTAGTCACATGCTATATAAAATGTCGTACAAAGAACAGGAATTTAAAACCATAAACGTTCTTCAAAGCAAACGACGACTTCCATCAGCACGTGACGTTACTCTAAAACAAGCTTACAAGAAGAAAGTGGGAATAAGTGAAAAAAAAAGAAAGCTGGCCTGCTCTCTCTTTTTGAAAAGAAAAAAGAATGTAGCGGTTATGCCACAATACTATAGGGATTTTTACGCTTGTAGAAACGGAAACTTGTAGAAACTTTCATTTTTTTTAATGGGAGCTCAAATTTTTTGTTTTTTTATATTGGTATTGTACTATAACTGCGATTTTTTCATTAATTGTTGTTTAAACTCTAATAAAACATCTAAACTGTTCCGTTTTATTGTCCCTAATAACCTTATAATTGTGAAATAGTACAAAAATTTTATAAAGAAAAGTATTATAACTCAAAATGGGGATGAAAAATATGAGTTAGGGGTGGTATATGGATTGGATGTAAAACCCATATTGTTGTTAATACTGTAAGTTTTATTTATTCTGATGAAAAGGATATTTAATATTGTATTGCTTAATAGTCTAGTAAAATAAAATTACACTACATGTAAATTAAAATGTAAATTCGTACAGATTGAAACAAATTTTATATCAAAGTTTAGGTGGGTACAAAAGATATTTTCAAGAAAGTATCCAAATCATACAAGGGGATTATTGTTTAAATAATTAAAAAAGGGTCATTTTTGCATAAAAATTACTTTTTTAACTGCTGAGGTCATCCAATTATTAATGAAGGTCTGTAGCATTATCTTCTTTAAAGTTGAAGGGTAAATCTTTCACATAAGACTTACTAAATTTAATTTGGCCCCCTATTTATTGAAATAATTATAAATAAAACTTTAAAAACAAAATTACAAAAAATTGTTTTTAGCGTTTTAAATCAGCACTATAAAATATCTTGTTTTACAGGATAAGTTGCGGTATATTATCAGTATCAATCAAAAAAAATTGGTGCAAAAATATTTAATATTTTTTGAGATATTTAATTTGTTTATTAAATATTACTCTATTTTCAATTGCAAAAACGCGGTTGTTGCCAAAGAAATATTAACCTGTATTAAATCTTATTATTTTTATTTTTATGTAAATTTTTGATAAATGTGTTGATAAATTCAATTTTCAATTAAACTTCCCCCTAAAATGCCATTTGAAAATTATTCAAATTTGTTTATAATTTGTTTTCTTAATAGCGTCGCGGGGATTAAATATTTTGAAATGTTGTTTCGATAATTGGGTTCCTGGGAATTTTTAACTAATTAAAAAATTTTTTTGTCTTTTTTTCCTCTTCTTTTTTTTTGTTGGAATTATATTACTACGGGCCCTTTTTGGGTTAAGTTTCATTAAGAAGGTTGAATATCTAAATTGTAGATTCTAGACCTAAAAATATTAAGATTGGTCTAAAATCACTTAAATAAAATGTGAATACTTACTGAGTTACAGGGTGTTTTATTTAAAAATTTAAAAATTATTTTTAGCAAGCACTTTCAAACTATTTGACGTACCCTTATCATACTTGACAGAAAGTGTGAGTACTATACAATCTACTAAATTGTGATAAATAAAAGTTTCTAGCTACCACCAGAGGCGTACGACAGGAGACAGTTAATGGTTGACCCTTCCCAAATTCTACGCCACTGAGGGAATTACTATTTCAGCTCGATTCTCCAATACTTTCTATGTAAATAATATACTCCTTACTGGTAACGATTAAATCATTCGTTTTCGAGATATTGGACGTTAAAAATGAAACGGCATATTTATTTTGATTCATTCATTGATTCATTTTAAACTTCCAATATCTCTCAAACTGATGACTTTATCGATACCAATAAAGTTATTTAAATACAAAGTATTGGAGAATCGAAAAATTTTGCTACAATAGTAATTCACTCAGTGGCGTAGAATTTGGAAAGGGTCAATCATTCACTATCCCCTGTCGCACGCCTCTGGCACTAGCTAGAAACGTTTATTAATCACAATTTGGTAGGGTGTATAATAGCCACACTTTATACCAAGTATGATAAAGATACGTCAAATAGTTTTAAAGTGCTTGGTAAAAATAATTTTTAAATTTTTAAATAAAACACCCTGTAACTCAGTAAGTAGCCACATTTTATTTAAGAGATTTGAGTTAAATCTTAATATTTTTAGGTCTAGATTTTTTAGAACTAAGAGATTCGACATTCTTAATAAAATTTAACCCTAAAGGGGCCAGTAGTAATATAACTCCAAGAAAAAAAAGAAGAAGAAAAACGACAAAAAAATTTTGTTAATTAGTAAAAAATTCCCAGGAATCCAATTATCGAAACGGCATTTCAAAATACCTAATCCTTGCGACGTTATTAAAAAAACAAATTATAAACTTTGAATAATTTTCAAATGCCATTTTAGGGGGGAGTTTAATTGAAATTTGAATTTATCAATACATTTATCAAAAACTTATATAAAAATAAAAATAATGAGATCTTAAGCAGGTGAATATTTCTTTGGCAACAACCGCGTTTTTGCAATTGAAAATATATTAACATTTAAAAAACAAATTAAATATCTCAAAAAATATTAAATATTTTGACCAATTTTTTTTTGCTTAATACTGGTAACATATCGAAACTTAGTCTGTAAAATAAGATATTTTATAGTGCTTATTTAAAACGCTAAAAATAATTTTTTGCAAATTTGTTTTTAAAGTTTTATATACAATTATTTAAATAAATAGGGGGTCAAATTTAATTTAGTAAGTCTTATGTGAAAGATTTATCCTTTAACTTTTCAGAAAAAAATCCCATAGACCTTCATTAATAAGTGAATTACCTCAGCAGTTATAAAAGTATTTTTTTTTTACAAAAATGACCCCTTTTTAATTATTTAAACAATGATCCCCTTGTATGATTTGGATACTTTCTTGAAAATATCTTTTGTACCCACCTAAACTTTGTATAAAATTTGTTTTAACCTGTACGAATTTACATTTTGACTTTTTTTTATTTTATTAGGCTATAAGTAATCCGATCTCGTAACCCATCTCAATATTTAATTGTCTTTTCTGTAAACTTAATGTTTCTGAAATATCATACTATTCTTCCCAATCAACGAACTGCTATAAGATAATAAACACATTGTAATAAATGAGTCTGCTAATTTTATTATTCAGTTTTTCATTTAATATCTTCAGGACAGAATTAGTTCAACACGTTCCAAAATAATGTGTTTGAGGGAGATCTTTTACGACCTAAGATCTATGTTCTGTGAAAATCTCGTTCCTGATTAATTGAGATGTTGTAATCGCTTAGACTTTTTCAGTTTTATGTCACTCTTACAGGATGTTAAACTTCCTAGTAAGAAGTTGTTGAAATCTCAGTACACACTTTGTGACATACACACAATGTTTTAGTAATAACACTTGTGGATTTTCTTAGTAGTTAAGCAAAACAGTGCTAAAAGACAGTAGTTTCTGGAGATATAATTGACTAAAAAACCTAACTATGGAATAATATGGTTTTAACAGTATTTTTTTTTTGTACGTCTTTCAGTAAATATTTTACCCCTCACGGAACTTTCAATCTGGAATTATTTTTTAAAAAAGTCCTAAAATAAAATGAATTGTTTCTAGAAGAAACCGTCATGGTTGAAGAATTTAAGGGACTATACTAGGGGTGACCAAGCTCCTTGATAGTCCGAGCCATTTTTAAAATTTGAAATTTTTCACGAGCCGCAAAATTACTAGTACACTTTAGAAGACCAAAAATAAGCATTTTTTCAAGATTTTTTTTATCGGAACCTTTACTAAAAATGAACATAATAGTTATTTATGATACAAGTGTTAAAAGTACACGTTTAAGACACGCATGTGAAAGTTTGCAGAATCAGCGAAGCGAGTCCTGCAATTCACATGAGTGCCTTAAAAATGTACTTTTTAACAAGCATATCATACAATATTTTTTCTACAAACGTAATTACACGACAATATCTACAAAAACTTTTACCTGAATTGACTGTTATTCCATTTTTATATTTTTTTGACATTACATCAAAATTGCCTATACGGTCAATACGAACTGCAGTTGTTAAGAATGTTGTTTAGAACTGCATGGGGTGTAAGAATGTGTTATAGAGGTAGCACCTTTTATTGGAACGACCACATCAAACGTCATCGACGGGAGATTGTTTTTGATAACTGGTCCTCATAAGGCACTTAACTCATATCTATGGCTCCACGTGCCACATCCCGGGCAACTGCATTGGTCTGCAGGCTAAACTAAGTGAGGGTAGCCAGACATGGTAATAGGTTGGACAGTGGCAGCTGGCTGTTACAAAACTGACCATGCGGCGAGAATCATAGCCACAGAAACGGCACATATACAGCGGTGCAGAAGGCAAAGGGAAACCACTGCACTATTTTCCCAAGAGAATTTCTTCCCATAACGATGATACATAATTTCAGTAAGTGAAGATGGAATGTGTAGCGACCCAACTCACGCTCGGCGCCATCTCGGTTCCGGGTCGGATAGTGTGAAATTTGCTACCGGCTGCCAAGGTGTGAGGGACCAGGCACCTGGCAGAAATTGTGCGACTGAATCCAAATTTTCATTTAATTTAAGAAAATGTCAGCGAATTGGTACATGGAACGTCCAGGGACTGATCCAAAACCCTGTAAAGTTACATATAATTGAAAAAGAAATGGCAGACCACAATCTTTCGGTACTGGGACTCTCTGAAACTCACTGGAGAGGTAAAGGACATTTTAAAACAACTGCTGGCAACGTCGTCTATTTTTCAGGCCCAGATAACAGAAGTACAAATGGAGTCGCAATAATTGTACCCTCTAAATTTAACGACTGCGTAATTGGATATAATACTAAATCATCTTGGAGGAGACTACTAACTCAGTGAGAGCTTTATTAGTGGACTGTTTAGCATAGGGTGAATTTAAAATGGAATAAAAAAAATAACAGTAAAAAAACCAGACCTTAAAGTAAATTGTAATAAAAATATTTCCCACCTTGTCATTTCTCGTTGCACAAGCTGGAGCAGGCCTGCTATTTTTCGTACTGCTATTGCTGAGTAGTATAAATGACTCGCGAGGACTATATTGAGTTTCTATACACTTTTCGGAATAATTGTAAGTGACTGTTAACCAAGAGAGTTGGTTGGCGAATTGTCTTTTTAAAATGAGGCGAGTAGGCAGGTAATTACATACAAAAAACTTTAAGGTTTTTACTTGAAAATAATGATAAAAATTAATACATACTCTCTGAATTAGGTATTGGCCTACTCGTATACACGGGGTGTCCCATAATATTGAAAAGAAAATGAATTAAAATATTCTTTACAAAAACAAGAAAATTAAAAATTGTTATTCCTACTTATGTGGACGAACCAAATACTATTGATGACAGGATAATATCCCCTAAAATGAGAATATCCACCAATACCCTACACCTTGTCCAGGTATACGTTCCTACAACAGCTGCACAAGAAGAAGACATCAACAGGTTCTATGGTCGTCTAGAAGAAACTGTTCGCGCTATTCCGAATCGTGAACTCATCATAATTCTAGGAGATTTTAACGCCAAAGTGCCAAATTGAATAGCAACAGTGATAAGGGGTATCCTTGTCTAAGTCCTGATATTACACTTAGTTTTTTATTTGTTGTATTTTTAGTGTTGTATTTGTCAGTAATTTGAGACATCTTGAAACACAAAAATAAAAAGTAATTTAGACATATTTCTTCAGAGCCACAAATAATCGTTCAAAGAGCCACATGTGGCTCGCGAGCCATAATTTGGCCACCCCTGGACTATACTAACATCACAATCAAGATGCAGTAGAAATAAACAAACCAAGACACTTCATTGTTACGAGGAGCACTCCCAAATCATAATTTATAATTTATAAACTTTGTAAATCATGATTTGTGATTTATAGAATGTATTGTTATATTTCCATTTGATATGAAAATTAAATTTTAATAATTATAAACAGAGTTCAATTTAATATAAAATATTTTCAATTTTCTCAACCACGGGCATATAAATTTAGAACAACCTGTATACAACAAATTGTTATATTTAATTTTAAGAAGTGGTTAGACGAAGCTTACGAAACTCGGGACAATGCGCTTAGAATAAACAAAGTGAATGGCGCGTACCATTATCGTAGTTCGCGGAAGGTTCGATCATTAGCCTATGCTAAATAAGACTCAGTTGAAATCGATAATAGGTCATTATCGTTGTTCGCGGAAGGTTCGATCATTAGCATATGCTAAATAAGACTCAGTTGAAGTAGATAATAGGTCATTAAATTTTGTAAATAGTAGAAAGTAATTTTAGAATGGGAATTAACTATTTCTTTTTTGAAATCCATTAAGCATATTTAGAAAGTTAAAAATTGGTTTTGAGGAAGACTGCGAATGAGAGTTGGTGGTGGAAGGTTGATTTGTGAATCTGGAAGGGATATTTAGAAAATAGGTGAATGACTGAAAAGAGAGATCAGAATGTTTTGAGCTGTCGAGAAGTGAAGTCCAGTAGTAGACGGTAGTGTACGGAGAGGGAGAAAGCCGGTGTAGTTCCGTGAGTGTGGAGTATCTATCGTGGAACGAGAGGTAGGCCAGGTTGAGAGTAAAGAACCTCCTTGAGCCAAGAGTGTCCCGGTAGCTGATTGCAGTTTCGAAAAAGGTAGAATACAGCATCACGACAGAAGCAGGAACGAAAGCTATACGAGCTAGTTTTCAAAGGAGAACATTACTGAAAGCCAGGACGAGGTTTTGATCGCAGCCAAGGATAGCAGGAAACGGGTTTTGTGTGAAGACATTCTCAGTTCACCAGAAAAAGGTTAGTCTCATTTGTTTGGACATGAATGTATGGGTTTTTCGTATTAAATACCACATTAAAAATTGAAGAACATAATCAATAATATCAGAAAAGCTTCATCAAACTTAAATAGAACTGTTGCTAATAAATCCTAATAGTTAACTGTTAATAAAAACTTTCAATTGGAAGCCAAAAGGAAATAAGATTCCCATTTGTAAATGTTATGTTTAAGAATAATAAGATCTAGCAAATATTAAGCAGTGATTGCCATTTAAATAAAATAAACAATATTTTGATTATAATTGTAACCCATATGTGTGTATTATTTTACTCTTTTCTTTCCTATCCCGATTAGGAACCATTGAGAAATACTGAGAAGCCACGTAAGTAAGTAATTAATTTTATAATTCGCCCTGAGATTGAAAACATATTGATATGTGATCTGGTTAATTAATTAAATTATTATTAATGCATTGATTAAATTAAATAACAAATAAGAATATCATCTCATATCAATAATCAAGATCACATCAACTGTCGTCCAACGTGGAAAGCATTGAAAAGTATTTCTAGTGGCAAATTTGCAGGATAGAAAGAGTAAAGCCGGTATTTGAAAATTTATATGACTGTGGTAAAAAGTGAGATACTTACATTTGATAACATAAAATTTTAGATCTCTTTAGGTACAAATTTTACATAACTGATTTAATATTTTGTTTTTTACGATATTTACATTTGATATATTTATTGACAATTTATAATATTTGGGTGAGAAAAAGTCGTCTTGGTAACATACTAGTAAAATTTCATATTTGGCGGGGACAGTACTTCTTGAAAACAAATGTCTGTGACAAGAAGCCAAAGCAGAGACAAGAAAAAACAAAAAGAACATTCAAATCAAGAGAATAATTCAGACCAAGAAGATATTTTAGACACGACAATCATGGCATCAGAACAGCAAGAATTATCAGGAATAGATAAATTATTACAAATGATGCAACTCCAATCACAAAGAATGGAACAAAAACTGGATGACAATCAAAGAGAAACAAAACAAACAATGGATAAAAATCAGGAAGAAACATCAAAGAAAATGGATGAATCACAACAAAAAATGGATCAAAAAATGGAGGAAACACAACGAAAAATGGATGAAACACAACAAAAATTTGATCAAAAAATGGATGAAACACAACAAAAAATGGATGAAACAAAAAGAATAATGCAAGAAAATCAGAAGGAAACAAAACAAGCCATAGAAGAGAACAACAAGAAAATGGAGGAACGCATAGAAAAGTATGAAATGAAAATTAAGGATCACATGAAAGAACAAGAAATGAAAATTCAAAATAAAATAAAGGAGATAACGAATTGCCAGAAAAAAGAAATGGAAAGTTTGGAAAACAAGTTGCAAAACGCTATTCAAGCAGACATAGAAGAAGTGGAAAGAAAGATTGCGGAAATCAATACTCAACAAAATGTCGGAGAAAGAAGAGAAATGGTTATACATAGCACAGATGACGTGAAGATAAGGTTTGGCGGGGACGTAAGAAGATTACACCCAGTGCCGTTCATAAATAGCCTGAAAAAGAAAATACAGCACATCGGAAATTTCGAAACAGCAAAAGAAACTATCAGAAACCATCTCAAATATGAAGCAAGCCTATGGTTCGATAGCAAAGAAGAAGAATTCGGCAATTGGCAACAATTTGAACAAAAATTTTTGAATTATTTCTGGGGAAAGGTCCAACAATTGGAAATTAACAAGGAATTGCAAAATGGGAAATACAATGATAGGATGGGTGTATCAGAAAGGACATATGCTTTGCAAATTTACAATAATGCAAAACATTTACAATATAATTAATTACTCATCGGAACAATTAGTCGAACTGATTGCAAGACATTTCGAGGAAACGCTGGAAGACCATATCACATTGCAAAATTACAAAGACATAGATAGTTTATGCCAATTCCTACAAATAAGACAATCACGTCTAAGAGAAAGAAAATCAAGAAGGTCGCGAGAAGATTACAGGCCCCGTGAAACACAAGATTACAGAGATAGAAATCAAAATAGGAGGGACTATACAAGACGAGATTTTAATCCCAGAAGGGAAAACGAAAATAGAGACAACGGAAGAGGAAATTATGAACAAAGAAATAGGCAATGGAATGAGGACAGAAATCGAGAATACCAGAATAGAAACACCACACGCTCAAATCAAGAAAACAGAAATAATGGTTGACAAAATGAACAGGGATATCGAGAAAACCGAAACAGATCCGACAGACCAAGAGAAAATAGAAGAGAAGTAAATAATACCCAGACAGATGAATATGACGGAGAGAGACATTATGACGAAAATATAAACAACGATGAGCAACCGGCGTCTTTTCACGACGGCGCTCACTAAAAACCAAAAATCAAACAGGAATCTTTTGTCACCCCAAGGAGTTTATTAAATTGGCAGGAAACAACGAAAAGAAAAATGGAGTTAATTTAAAATTTGTGGATGGATTTATCAACGAGAAACCAATTAAAATTATGATAGACACTGGATCTGAAATAACATTGGTCAACAGAAAACTAATAGAAGAAGTTAACTTAACAAATTTAATTTACAAAATACCTAGGGTAAATTTAGTGGGCGCAAACAAACGGACATTGGCAACTATAAATGAAGGCATACGAGTAATGGTACGACTGGGTAAGAATATGTATGCACTACAATGTGTAATAATGCCAAACATGTCACATGACACATGACATGATAGTAGGAGTTGACGAATTGGCAGAAAAACATGTAGTGATAGATTTTAAAAATAATACGATGAAACTAACAGAAGAAAAAGAAAAAGAACAGGACAAGGAACATGAGAAACAAAATATGGACGAATCAGGTAAAGAACAAACAGTGGAAATGAATTTGGCAGCGAAGCAAGGACAAAGAAAAAAAAAGGAGAAAAGGTCAGAAAAAGATAAAAGAAAATGAAACCTGTGGCTCCTCAAAAGAAGAGTTGAGCCCAGAAGAAGAAAATTTGAGAGTATCAGAAACAAAGGAAACCTGGGATTCCTCAAAAGAAGAGACGAGCTCAGGAGAAGAAGAAATAAAGCTAAAAAATGAAAGTGAAAAGAATATGTTTGAAACAGTAGTATTTGAAGAGGAGGTATATGCAAACGAGGATGCAGAATGCACGGTAAACATGTGTGAAGAATCTGAAAAAAAAGACAGAAAATTGATATGTGGAGAAGGGAAAGAAAAAGAATTGCGGTTGATGTTAAGAAAATACGAAAATTTGATCAATGAGGAAAACAGAGTGGCTAAAAAGTACGAACATTCATTTGAGGTGAAAAACTTGGGAAATTTTCGATCAAAGACTTACCCGATTCCATACAAGTATCGACAAGAGGTGAAAGAAGAAATAAATAAAATGTTGGAAGATCAAATCATCGAAAGATGTGATTCACCGTATGTTAACCCGATTGTGATAGTAAAGAAAAGCAATGGAGAATTGAGATTATGTTTAGATGCCAGGAATATCAACCAGCACACTGTATCACAATATGAATCACCTCTAAACATCGAGGACATTTTTGGAAGAATCACCGGGTCACACATATTTTCAAAAATTGACTTAAAACACAGTTTTTGGTTGATACCGTTAGCTGAAAAGTGTAGAAACTACACCGCTTTTTCTATTGATATTATTGTCTACCGGTTTAAGGTAGTGCCATTTGGATTGCATAGTGCTTGTGCTGCACTCGTCCGAGCTCTACATACCATTTTGAATCGCCATGAAGATTTCATAGTTCATTATATCGATGATTTATTAATTTTTTCACAAGATACTCAGAGTCATCTGGAACACATAGAAATAATTCTGGAAGAATTGGACACAGCGGGATTGAAATTAAACATTGAAAAATGTCAATTTTTTCAAAAAGAAGTCATTTATTTGGGTTTTCAATTGGACACCAAAACAGTAAGATTAGCCGAAGACAGAGTCAAGCTCATAGATGAATACCCAAGACCAACGAATTTGAAAACATTGAGAGGTTTTCTTGGCACGATTAATTATTTTAAAAAGCTGATTCCCGATTTGAGCCAAAAGGAAATCCCTCTGATAAAATTGCATAAAAAAGGAATAAAATGGAATTGGAAAGAAGAACAGGAGGAAGCTTTCGAAACATTAAAACGAGAATTCGCAAAAGGAACGAAAATATACTACCCCATTTACAATTTACCTTTTATACTCCGAACTGATGCGTCCATACAAAAATTTGCAGGAGTTCTGTCTCAAATACAAAACGACCAAGAAGTGCCGATATGTTTTATATCTCGAGTGACTAAAACACATGAGAGAAAATATAGTGTTACAGAATTGGAGTTTGCCAGTGTACTATATTGCGTAAACAAATTGAGGTTTTACTTATTGGGAGCAAAATTCACAATCGAAACAGACCATGCAGCTTTAGTACATATCATGAAGAATAGATTAGTAAATAATAGAATACATAGAGGCATTCTATTATTACAGGAGTATGATTTTGAGTTCCGATATATAAAAGGAAAAGACAACATAATAGCCGACGCTCTAACACGGGATGAGGACACCGGAAAAAAGGAAACAATTACTCTACAGGTGGGACTAAATAGATTAATACAAGAAGAAGGGATATATTCGTTAAATGAGATAAGGACAAACCAGGAAGACCTAGAGGAAAGAGAAAAAAGAAGAGCGGAAGTAGAAAATAACATATATTTTAAGAGAATAGACGGAAAGGAACTATATTTAGTGACACAGACATTGGCCGAAAAGATAATAAAGAAATTACATGAGGACAATGGGCATATCGGTAGCAGAAAAGTTTGGCTCGTTTTTAGGGAAAATTACATCAGCCGACAGGATTACCGCATTGCAAAGGAAATTACCCAGAAGTGCGATGTATGTCAAAAATATAAGAGTCGGAATTTCAAAAACGAAAATGTTGCCAAAAATATTGAAGCCCGAAACAAACTAGACATTGTAGCAATAGATATGTTAAGCGATCTAATTATGACCACTAAAAGGAACAAACATATTCTGGTAATGGTGGATGTGTTTTCAAAATACGTAAAATTATATAGTTGCCGCACCACAAAGGGGGAAGAAATATTAAGAAAAATCGACAACTTTATAGCCATAGTAGGAACACCAAAAAAGATTCTACTGGACAATGCAACGTATTTCCGAAATGATCGTTTCAAGGGACAACTTCGAGAACGAGGAATAGAGACAAATTTTGTCAGCATCAGGCATCCACAGAGTAATCCTTCGGAACGATTCATACAGGAAGTGACGAAATTTCTTCGCATTGCAACAGATGGTCAACATCGCCACTGGGACAGGAAAATGGCGGAAATAGAAAGGTATCTAAATACAATTCCGAGCACAGTAACAAAAGAGACCCCAGAATACATCATGAAGGGTGTACTGCCGATAAGGCCATGGGAAGACCAAGAGCCAAAAGAATATCAACAGGTGATTGAAACCGTACAGAGAAGATTACGGCGAAGCAACGAAAAATATATCCAAAGACAGGAACAAAATAGAAAAAGAAGACCAGTGACTTTCCAAAAGGGTGAAAAAGTACTCGTGAGGGCATTACGAGTATCAAATCTTCCTGGGGGCATTTGCGCAAAGTTGATGCCTGTTTTCGAAGGCCCGTACATCGTGAATAATGAAAATGGGATAAATAGTTATGAGTTGAGGCACAGGAACTCGGAAAAGATCCGAGGAATTTATAATATTCACGATGTATACAAATATCACGAATAAAAGACAAAATTACATGAAGTAGATAGTAAGTTAGAGTATAAGACGTAGATTAAAGCAAGGAAATATACAGGGAGTTGGTTTTGCCTCGAGAAAATTTATTTAAAAATGCAGATAAATTTTATCGAATACAAGGCGGGGATTTGTTATATTTCTATTTGATATGAAAATTAAATTTTGATAATTATAAACAGAGTTCAATTTAATATAAAATATTTTCAATTTTCTCAACCACGGGCATATAAATTTAGAACAACCTGTATACAACAAATTGTTATATTTAATTTTAAGAAGTGGTTAGACGAAGCTTACGAAACTCGGGACAATGCGCTTAGAATAAACAAAGTGAATGGCGCGTACCATTATCGTAGTTCGCGGAAGGTTCGATCATTAGCCTATGCTAAATAAGACTCAGTTGAAATCGATAATAGGTCATTATCGTTGTTCGCGGAAGGTTCGATCATTAGCCTATGCTAAATAAGACTCAGTTGAAGTAGATAATAGGTCATTAAATTTTGTAAATAGTAGAAAGTAATTTTAGAATGGGAATTAACTATTTCTTTTTTGAAATCCATTAAGCATATTTAGAAAGATTAAAAATTGGTTTTGAGGAAGACTGCGAATGAGAGTTGGTGGTGGAAGGTTGATTTGTGAATCTGGAAGGGATATTTAGAAAATAGGTGAATGACTGAAAAGAGAGATCAGAATGTTTTGAGCTGTCGAGAAGTGAAGTCCAGTAGTAGACGGTAGTGTACGGAGAGGGAGAAAGCCGGTGTAGTTCCGTGAGTGTGGAGTATCTATCGTGGAACGAGAGGTAGGCCAGGTTGAGAGTAAAGAACCTCCTTGAGCCAAGAGTGTCCCGGTAGCTGATTGCAGTTTCGAAAAAGGTAGAATACAGCATCACGACAGAAGCAGGAACGAAAGCTATACGAGCTAGTTTTCAAAGGAGAACATTACTGAAAGCCAGGACGAGGTTTTGATCGCAGCCAAGGATAGCAGGAAACGGGTTTTGTGTGAAGACATTCTCAGTTCACCAGAAAAAGGTTAGTCTCATTTGTTTGGACATGAATGTATGGGTTTTTCGTATTAAATACCACATTAAAAATTGAAGAACATAATCAATAATATCAGAAAAGCTTCATCAAACTTAAATAGAACTGTTGCTAATAAATCCTAATAGTTAACTGTTAATAAAAACTTTCAATTGGAAGCCAAAAGGAAATAAGATTCCCATTTGTAAATGTTATGTTTAAGAATAATAAGATCTAGCAAATATTAAGCAGTGATTGCCATTTAAATAAAATAAACAATATTTTGATTATAATTGTAACCCATATGTGTGTATTATTTTACTCTTTTCTTTCCTATCCCGATTAGGAACCATTGAGAAATACTGAGAAGCCACGTAAGTAAGTAATTAATTTTATAATTCGCCCTGAGATTGAAAACATATTGATATGTGATCTGGTTAATTAATTAAATTATTATTAATGCATTGATTAAATTAAATAACAAATAAGAATATCATCTCATATCAATAATCAAGATCACATCAGTATATACATCGCAAATCATGATTTGAGAGTGCTGCTCGTAACACTGAAGTGTCTTGGTTTGTTTATTTCTAGTGCATCTTGATTGTGAATTTAGATACAATTCTATAGAAATCTTCAGATCAGCGGTAGATAAAGATAGTGATAATGATATCCTACGTCGATTGGGAGACGGCACTAAAAGAAGAAGAAGAAACCTTGACACTGTTTTTGACTGGTGCTTTTATACCCTCGATTGGTATCATATTTTAATATTAATTTTGTTGTCCGATAGATGGAGAGAGCATTTTGAGGGACTGCTAAATGAGAGGCAGGGAGGTAATGACGAATTTCAGATGGAAGTGATACAAGAAAACTACAACCAACAAGATGTAGTGGAGCCGCCGACAGACGAGGAAATAATGGAAGTTTTAAGAAGCATAAAGAATAACAAGAGTGCGGGTATCAATGACATCCCTGGAGTGATGATTAGACATGGGGGTAAAATATTATAAAAGAGTATGTAGCCTACTAAAGATGATATGGGATCAGGAAGAAATGCCGAACCAATGGAGTCAGCCTGTAATATGCCCGATATTTAAATAGAGAAAGAAATCTCAGTGTGAAAGTTACAGAGGTATCGCTTTGCTTGATGAAATCTATAAAAATCCTTGCCAAGGTTATAAGTATAAGAGAAAAATTAGACAGATAGGTTAGTGTGCAGGCTGGGAAATATCAAGGTGGTTTTAAGAAACGAAGATCTACTATCGATCAGATTTTCGTACTAATGATGTTACAGAGCGTTACCTACGAACAACAGCTAAACATGAAGCTCCTGTAAATAGACTTTAAGGAGTCGTAAGGAAACGTCTGTATCATGCACTTCGGTTAAAATCATGTGGCTGGGACATGTGGAAAGAATGTCAGAGGACCGATGGGCGAAGGGTATATTGTTCAGAGGTGAGGGAAGAAGAAGGTGGGGTCGACCGCGCAAAAAGTAGCTGGAAGCAGCCAAAGAGGATCTACAAAGAGCAGGTGTTGTAAACTGGAAGACAGCTGCCCTGGACAGAGTAAAGTGAAGAAAAACATTTGAAAAATTTCAAGCCATGCGCCCTTGAGACCTGCAGTGCTGTTATATAGGCAGGGCCAGATCTGATCTAGGCTGCTCCGTAAGGGGGGCAAGTTTAAACTTGCCGCCCCCTATATAGGAAAAATGGATGTAGATCATAGCATAGGTGTAGGTAAATAAAAAATAGTACATACAGTTTTATTGGAAGGAATGAATTTAATTGTACATTCTGAGTTTCAAAAATATACTTATTACTAATTTGCAACATTACTATATACTTTATTACGGCAAATCCGCAAAAAATAGGGCTAGGTATACTGACTTTCTTTACTCATAAACCACTTTACAAAGGTAACTGTATATTACGGCTTTTTTTAGAAGCAAATACTTATATTACGTCATCAAAACTAATGGAAGATTCACATTTGTGCTCAATAGCTATGATGCCTAAATCAGTGAGCCTTTGTTGCTCCATTGAATGTCTTAAATAGTTTTTTACTATTTTTAATTTGCTAAAACTTCTTTCTCCCGAAACAACTGATACTGGGATAGTTAGAAATATTTTTAGTCCTGTTGTGATATTGGGATAACCTTCATCAAGTTTATTTTTCAAAATTATGTCAAGAGTTGTTGAAGCATTTGCATCCTTCAAGTTAGGATCTACTGCCAAAGCATGGTTCTTGAAACTTTCAATTTCAAATACAGAGTCTTTTTTGTTCATGTCTTTCTTTTAAGTATCCGCCAATAGGCCTGCCTTCACCTTAAGATCAGAGATGTCAATTTCATTAATTCGATATCCATTCAAAAATCCAAACTTTCTAGTACTTAACTCTACTACCAATCTGTCAGTGATTTCTAGCATTGAACTTTTGAATAAGTCTTCTTGGGAACAGTTGACAACTTCATCCTCACATAGTTCGTCAAACATGGCTTTCTTCTTCCTTTTTTTTTTCTTCTTAAGTTCTTCAGATACGTCGTTTAAACTAGCAAGAAACTTAGCTTCATCAAGGGTTCCTTGTGTCGAAGAAGCTCTAGAATATTTAATAAATTGCACAAGTCCCTGCACGTGTTTTGCAGCCTGATCAACTGTTAAGTCGTCGTTTTGAAGAAACTTCTGCACATAAACAATCCTTTTCAATTGAGAATACCAGAAACAACAAAATGCTATGAATTCAAAAGCTTTCAATTTTTCCAGCAAGGACTTTGACTCGCTTTTGGTATGAGATGTTGATAGAGGGTCGTTAAGTAGTTCTTCCAATGCCAGTATAACTTTACCAAAATGCTTATACACAGCTTCGACGGCCTCTATTCTTGCGGACCATCTGGTTTTACTTTGTGATTTCAAAGTTATAGGTACGTGCTTTTTTAGAACTTCCCATCTGGAAGTGGAAGCACTAAAAAAGTTGTACAAGCTACCAAGAGCTCCAAAAACGCTTTGAGCTTCCAACGAAGTCTCAGCTGCATGCACTCCGACCAAATTCAGGGAATGTGCCACACAGGGCACAAAATGTGCCAATTCATTTAACTCGAGGATCCTTGTTTGAACACCTTTATATTTGCCGGCCATTTTCGCCCCGTTGTCATATGATTGACCCGGCAATTTTGTATGTCAAGACCTTCGTTTTCCACTGTTTGTAACATGTCTCGTGTAAGACCTTCTCCTGTTTTATTGCTTACCATGAAAAAACCCAAAACGCTTTCATCAATCACCGAGCTGTTTTTTAACGTAGCGCATTATTTCAGTCATCTGCTCGTTGTGGCTGTTATCTGACGTACAGTCAAAATGAGGGAAAAGTATTTAGCATTAAAAACATCTTTAGCTATCTCTTTACTATGCCGTTCAATTTGCTGACTTAAAGGAACATTGTAGCGAGGAATAAGATCAATGGTATTCAAAAAAGAACTGAAATCTGTCAACTCTCTCGTTCCTCGAGAGGCCCATCCTTGCTTTGCAAGATACAAAACTGTGTCAAATACACAATGCAACACAGCTCTCCAACTCTCCAATGAGATGCTTCTTTATTTATTTGGTCTTCAAGCTTTTCGTCAATGCCCTTACATACCAATGCTGTTGCTAAAGCCTTCCATTTACAAAAACACAATTTGTACGTAGTGCGCTACGTATGGGCAGGGACAATGTCAACCGTAATCGGCAATCGCGATTACGTTCTGAATGTGTTAACAATGCAAAGGTTCACGGTCAGTACAACTGTTTAAAAAAAAATATGGTACTTACTAATTTAGCATAATGTTATTTGTCTTACTACTTAAGTTATTTGAAACCGTTTAAATCTGTTTTTTTTTGCCGTTTGCAAAAAAATTTGCCGCCCCCTCGAATTTGCCGCCAGGGGCACGTGCCCCCTGCGCCCCCCTCCTAGTTCCGGCCCTGTATATAGGTAACCTAATATGTCATCCAAAGACGAAGAAGTTTTAAGAAACTGTCTTTTCTTAAAGGATGTAAGTATTATTTTTAAATATACCTTTGTTATGTTATTGTAAATCCCGTAAATTTAATAAACAAAATAAATTCTCTGGTATTTTAAGGAACATATAAGCCATTAGTGAAAAAGAAAACGATTTTCATATATTATCAAACCCGCATAAAAATAGGGTATTATCGGTTTATATTTAGATTTTGTCACCAGTATCGTAATACAATACTTAGGTGCTTGTGTACATGTTCTCAAAGTTCGTCTTATGGCTAGTGGATGACATTTTGTCAGAATTACCACATAATATATGTATTATGTTGGTACCTAAACAACAACCACTGTATGTAGGTGTCTTTTGATATCTATTACGCGGTCAATGACAGAAATCTTAAACTGTTTACTATCTAGTTTCCTAAAATTTTGATTTGAATAAAACGATTGAAAAGATAAATAACATTGAACAGTGACTCTTTTATGTTAGCAGTAAATGAACCAAATTTATGTTTGCTCTTGTCCCCAAAACCCTTCTACACGACCTTGAACTCGGGTGAAAGTCTTCATTAATAAAATTATCCAGATGATTTGATCTTATCTGTTTACATATTCCACACATGTGTCACCCGTGTCAATAACAAGTGAAATGAAAGCGAGTAGGGTTAGTGTTGCTATGAAAAAGGGCAGTGACTGCTCAACCAGAATAATATCAACATGACACCAAAAATTAATATAAACGAAATGTTTCAATATTGTAGATGAAATTTTTAGAAGACATTTTTACAATTTTGGAAGATTACAATTCCAGTATTCAGTATCTACAGGGTGCGGTATTAGTGCGAGGAAATCCAATTACTCATTGTTGTAGATAAGATAAGAAGATAAGTAAGTAGAAGAGAGAAAAAAATTACTATTATTACTAATTACCTAAAATAGATAGACTATACTTTGAAAACATTTTCAAATACACAGGGCTACCCTTATTGACATGGTGGAGCAAAGTTTTTGTTTTAATGGAACTATCCGTAGTATCCGTACATTTTTACATTTTTAGACACTTCACGATGTTGTCATTTTTGCAATACCTATAAGGCTGTACAATGTTTTACAGGGTAAATGTTAAAGGTAAATACGTTTTTTTATTAATTTTGTAGCAACATCAACGTAATGTAATATTGTGTATCATTTTATCAATCAAAGATAGAATAAAAATTTTATTTTTTGTTAATATAACGCGGGCACATAAATTTGATCCACCCTGTGTATTGATTTGTAAATATTTATTAGAATTACGTATTTTTTATGGGAAATAAGCCACAATTTTACTAAAAAATGAATTTATTAACGTTTCGAAGCCCAAATCGGGTTTCGTTGTCAAAATACAAAATACTATTAAAATAAAACAAACATGTTGTTGCTAAGTAAAAAAATTCTTCTAATAATTTATTTAATCTGACTCATTTATATTGGCGATATCATTTTAAAGTCTTCTACTTTAAAATGTATAATATACGTCTGAATTGCCAATATAAATGAGTCAGATTAAATAAATTATTAGAAGATTTTTTTTACTTAGCAACAACATGTTTGTTTTATTTTAATAGTATTTTGTATTTTGACAACGAAACCCGATTTGGGCTTCGAAACGTTAATAAATTCATTTTTTAGTAAAATTGTGGCTTATTTCCCATAAAAAATACGTAATTATAAAAATGCCACAAGGAAATAGCTTCAGAACAATATTTATTAGAAGTTAGCTTTTACGCAGTGGGTTTATCCTTAACGAGTTTTTCCCTGAAAAATTAAACACATTTGTAAATAAGGTGAAATGAAAAGACAATTTATTTCGGATTCTAATTTTAAAAAGATTGTTTTGTTACGGGAAAGGCAAAATCCACAGGTAATTGTAATTATTGGTTTTTAGAAAAATAAGGTAGAGAAATTTGGAATTTTAAGTCCTTTTGTTTAAGCCCAAGAATATTTGTAGAATTCCCGAAAAATAATTATGATGAGTATAAGTATTTGTTGAAAGAATGCATGGGTTTTTTCGAATGAAAAAATTTGGAATGGGGAGAGAGAAGTTGGAATGTTCAGACAGTTTGGAAAAGGAGATTATTATGTGACCGGCATCCGATAAGAGCAGTCAAAAGTTTTCGTGAGTAGTTCAGAAGCAAGTACTAGTGGTTGTTTGATAGTGAAGAAAAGCTGAAAAATGGAACGAGAGACAAATCAAATTGAGAAGAAATACCTCTTTGATTCTGTAAAGTCCAAGAGAGTAAGTTACAAGAACTATAGTTATTAAAATTATTTGTGACACCAAGTAAAAAAGATACTTGAGTCTCAGGAGATTATTATTGTGAGAAAGAGAGGAGAGAGTTTTGGAGTTTATTGAACGAGTACTGGTCAAAAGAGGCCTGGCTCGTGTTTTGGACAAATACTTGCTGGTATGCTGCTGGATTGATGCTGAGAACGGAAAGGGGTTTGATTGGTAGCCTAACATAATCAACAAGGAGGAGCTTTTTGGGTCAAGAGGAGACATCATTGTGTGTGAATCAAAAAGGTCAGTCAATAACTTATGTGATAGATTTTCTTTATAATCATAAGTTAATTTCTTTTTGCGTAAAAGCATATGAATTAGGATTCCAACATTTCAAAAATTTAATAGGAAGTACAAGTAGTTTTGCGAATACCTAAATTTGTTTATTTAGCTTGTTTTATTAATGGTATCACGAACAAAGCGATAAATATTTGTTTGAATTAAACTAATTTATATGGTAAAAGTTTCATTTGGACAGTTTTGCCCACAGGATTTAATATTGATAGATTTTCAGAGCATTGCTTTTGATAATAAAGGTATTTGTATGTGCTTATTTATGGTATTTCTATTTATTTCCTTTCCCTATTTTATCCCGATAAAGATCAACTAAGAGATACTGAAACCACGAGGAAAGATAAGTATAACCTGAGATAATTTAGTTATTTTTTTTATGAAGAAAAGACACCCTGAGATTTTTTTTTATTTTTTTATGTATGATTTGCGACAATTGAATAATTAATTAAATAATTACTAATTAATATAAAAGTAAGAGAAAGCAGATAATAACAACATGGCGAGCCAACGTGGGACATGAAAGTATCTCTAGTTCTGAATTTGAAAGGATAGGAAACGGAAAAACAGGTGATGAAAATTTATTTGCCCGTCGGAAAAAGTTGATATATTTAAAATTTATGAAATATTTTGTTTCAGTTATTTTTATCTAGGTACAATTTTTACATATTTATTTTATTTTTGATTGATTTGAATTTTGATAAATTTAAAAATTTGTGGGATTAATGGATTATATTTGGGGACAAAAAAATTTTCGTCTCTACAGCATACAAGGTATTTTCGAATTTCGTATCAGGTGGGATAAATTTTAACTACATGTCGATCACCAGAAAAAAAGCAAAGAAAACAAAAAACAAGAAGAATATTTGGAACAAGAAGAACATATAGAACAAGAAGACATTTTAGACACAACAATCATGGAAACAGGAAAAAAGGAATTGTCAGATTTAGAAAAGTTATTACAACTAATGCAAATACAATCACAAAAAATGGATGAAGCAAAAAGGACAATGGATGAAAATCAACGTGAAACAAAACAAGCCGTGGAAGAAACATCAAAGAAAATGGATGACACACAACAAAAAATGGATGAAACAGAACAAAAAATAGGTCAAAAAATGGATGAATCACAACAAAAAGTGGATCAAAAAATTAATGAAACACAACAAAAAATGAAACAAGCAATAGAAGAAAATAATATAAAAATGGGAAAGCGTCTGGACAAACATGAAAATGAAGTAAAAGTTTGTTTAGAAAATGTTAGGAAAGAAATGGCGGAACAAGACAAGAAGATAGAAGAAATGGAAGCAAAATTTGAAAATGCTTTACAAGAAGACAGGCGAGAAATAGAAAGAAAAATGGAGGAAATCAGGAATCAACAAAATTCCGGAGAAAGAAGGGAAAGGATTATCCATACAGAGGATGTGAAAATTAGATTTGGCGGGGATGTAAAAAAATTACACCCAGTAATTTTTATAAATAATTAAAAAAGAAAATACGATACATCGGTAACTTCGAAACAGCCAAAGAAATGATAAGGAACCATCTTGAAGATGAGGCAAGTTTATGGATTGATAGCAAAGAATAAGACTTGGACAATTGGCATAAATTCGAAGAAAAGTTCCTGAGTTATTTCTGGGGAAAAATATAACAGGTAGAAATAAACAAGGAGTTGCAAAATGGGAGGTACCATGATCGAATGGGTATTTCAGAAAAAACATACGCACTACAATTATACAACAATGCAAAACACCTACATTACAATTATTCGTCCGAACAGCTAGTAGAACTGATAGCCAGACATTTTGAAGATACCTTAGGAGATCACATAACTTTACAAAACTACACAGATATCGACAGTTTATGCCGATTCTTACAAATACGAGAAGCAAAAATGAGAGAAAGAGAAATAAGAAGATAGACGACATAGAGATAGAAGACAAAACTTTAGGAGAGATTATACAAGAAGAGAATTTATTCCGAGGAGGGAAAACGAAAATAGAGACAACGGAAGAGGAAACTATGAACAAAGAAATCGGCAATGGAACGAAGACAGATATCGAGAAAACCAGAATAGAAATAATACCCGCACATATCAAGAAGACAGAAATGATAACAGGAGGAATGAGCAGGAAAATCGTGGAAACCGATACGGGTCCGACAGACCAAGAGAAAATAGAAGAGCGGTAAACAATACGCAAATAGGTGAATAAGAGGATGAGAGACAAAGCGACGTAAGAAGAAGCGAAGAAGAACAGCAAGCGTCTTTTCATGAAGGCGCTCACTAGACACAAAAGAACAAACAGGAATTTTTTGTCACCCGAAGGAATTTATTAAATTAGCGGGAAATAATGATAAAAGAAGTGGAGTAAATTTAAAATTTGTAGATGGTTTTATCAATGAGAAACCGATTAAAATTATGATTGATACTGGTTCGGAAATTACATTGATTAACAGGAAATTAATAGAAGAGGTTGATTTAACGAATTTAATTTACAAAATTAAATTTAGTAAGGGTAAATTTAGTGGGCGTAAATAAACGGACTTTGGCAACTATAAATGAAGGAATACGAATAAGGGTACGATTGGGTAAGAAACTTTATGCACTACAATGTATTATAATGCCGAACATGATGCATGATATGATCGTAGGAGTGGATGAATTGTCAGAAAAACATGTGGTGATAGATTTCAAAAATAACACGATGAAAATCACAGAGAAAAAAGAAGAAGAACATTCTGGAAATGGACAAGGAACATGAGAAACGGGAAAAGGATAATTTAGACAAAAAACAAGCGATGGAAATGAATTTGGCAATGAAGCAAGGACAGAAAAGAAAGGGGAGAAAGCAGCAAAAGCTAATTAAAGAAAATGAAGCCTGGGATTCCTCGAAAGAAGAGATAAGCCCAGAAGAGGAAAAAGAAGAAAAAAGATTGACAAAAGAAGATGAAGCTTGGGATTCCTCAAAAAAAAGATGAGCCAAGGAGAAGAAGAGATTAGAATAAAAAAGGAAGGCGAAAAAGATACAATTGAAACTGTGGTATTTGAAGAAGAAGTATGCGAAATGGACGAGGCAGAATACACAATAAACATGTGTAAAGAATCAGAGGAAAAAGAAAGAAAATTGATTTGTGGAGAAGAAAAGGAGAAGGAATTGCGTGTAATATTGAGGGAGCATGAAAATTTAATAAATGAAGAAAACAGAGTAGCCAAAAATATGAACATTCATTTGAGGTTAAAGACCTAGGAAATTTTCGATCGAAAACGTACCCCATCCCATATAAGTACCAACAGGAAGTGAAAGGAGAAATGAATAAAATGTTAGAAGATCAAATCATAGAGAGATGTGACTCGCCGTATATCAACCCAATCGTGATTGTAAAAAAAAGCAGTGGAGAATTGAGGCTATGTTTGGATGCCCGGAATATAAATCAACACACGGTATCTCAATATGAATCACCTCTCAACACCGAGGCTATTTTTGGGAGAATTACAGGATCACATATTTTTTCTAAACTTGACTTAAAACATAGTTTTTGGTTGATATATTTAGCAGAATAATGTAGAAACTACACCGCTTTTTCAATCGATGATTGAAAGTAAACGAGTACCAAGTAAAGATAAAACGCGAAGAAAAGAAGAGAGCCTTTTTACAATACAGAACAAAACAATCACAACAGGCATCCAACCAGTATAAACGAATTAGAAACGAAGCGACACTTTAGTTAGACAAACAAAAAGGGAATACTGGGAGACGTTCTAAAAACAGACGCAACACGACTTCTACGGAACACAAAAGGAAATATGGAAACTCAGAAGACAAAGAAAAGATACGAACGAACTAATAAAAACGAAACATATTCATAAGGAAACTTGGGAAGACTATTTTCGATCTCTGTTTGCTGAAGGTGACGATAACGAACCACCAACACCTGAAGTGACAACAACCGAAGAAATAAACATTGAAAAGCAGAGGTACCGGAAGCATTAAGGACATTAAAAAATAAAAATAGAAAATCACCAGAAGTTGACAGAATATCGAATGAACTCCTAAAGTACGGAGGACAAGATATGACCAAACAAGTATTAAAACTAATCGAAACAATAATATAACAAAACAGAATACCACAAGAATGGAGATCAAGCATCCTAATACCACTCTTCAAATAGGGAGAAAAATCGAACCCGTAGAATTACAAAGGAATTAATTTATTTAACACAACACTAAAATTAACGACAAAGGGATAACAAACAAACTGAATAAAATTATAACATTAGCTGAAGAACAACAAGGTTTTAGGTGGGGAAGATCATGCACCGACGCTATATTTATAATAAGGCGGGTTCAAGAGAAATCGTTAGAATAAAACAAACCGGCATACTTATGTTTCGTGGATCTTAAGAAGGCATTTGACAGAGTCAAACTAAAGGACGTTGTCCATTTATCGCACGCAAGAGCGGTATGTCTAGGAATAATTAAAACGATTGAAAATATCTACTAGAACAGCGATACTCAACTTTTTTTTTTCCTGGGCCACATAGTAGCTCTTGCCACAACTTGCGGGCCGCAATCAAGATGAAGTAATATACAGGGTGTTTCATTGGGAAACCGAAATACTTGAATGGTGAATAGAGGTAAATTTTGCGGTTCTAGACATACTAAATTTATTACTCCACCGACTTTATAACCGAGTAACAGGGTGTTTTATCGATTTTGCCCATTTCTTTCTGGACCCATAACTTTCGAACCATCTTGTATATTTTTTTTGATATTTGGTACACATGTCACATTGAGAACCCAAATCACCCAACTACTAATCACAAGAAAAATCCAGATCCGGATTAAACAAAATTATAAATCCATTGTGACCTTGAAACAACATCCTGTATATTGAAATTTTCAAAACACGTTTGCACATTTAAAAGAGCTTTAATGGAGCTTCCATTTTTTGTGCAGACAAGTCAATGACTTGAATTTTAAAATTATGTCGAAATTTTTAGGATCTCGAACTTTCAAAACAAAAATTTTATATATTTTAAAATTAATGTCATTAAATTATCTGCGCAAAAAATTGAAGCGAGCAATTAAACTTAGTTTTTGTGCTCTTTTCAAATGTGCAGACGAATTTTGAACATTTTAATATACAGGGTTTTTCAAGGTCAAAATTATTTTAAATTTTTTTTTGTTAATCCGGACCTGAATTTTACTTGTGATTACTAAATGGGTCGTTGCAATATAGTAAATAACTATTGATTATTTTTAAAATGAGCATTTGTTCATTAACTTTCTTTTTATTTTAGTGTCTATTCGTTTCAAATATTGGAGATAATTCTGGCTATAATTATTTTATTAACTGATGCTTTAAATATGTAGACTAGTTGTTGTTGTGGAGAACCATTTTTTCAGGTTCTTTAACCATGATATTCTTCTTCTCCCAATTCTTCGCTTTCCTAATACTTTACCTTTAAATATTACCTTCAGTAATCTGTATTTAGTGCCGTTTCTCATTATGTGTCCGAGATATTCTAACTTTCTCCTTTTAATGGTATTTCACCTCTCTTTCTTTGCCCACTCTTCGTAATACGGTCTCGTTGGTTATCTTGTCCGTCCATGATATCCTTAGGATAATTTAGGATAATTTAATAATTTATTATTAAAAGTTAATAATACCTTGCTTTTTAATCAGAGTTTTTAAAATTTCATATAATCTAAAATTATTAATTTAAATAATTAATTAATAATTAATTTAATTAATTAATTTAAAGTCATTAAATTGTCTGCGTCACGCCCAAATACGCCTCAAACACATCGGCACATTATCAAATAATTTGAAATAGCCTTCGGCCGCATAAAAAACGCTAGAGACCTGCATGCGGCCCGCGGGCCGCAGGTTGAATATCACTGTACTAGAACAATACAATAAAGTAAAAGTAGATGAAGAACTAACTTACCAAATTAAACCTGGCAATGGGATAAGAGAGGGAGACTCTTTAAGTCCTCTATTGTTCAACCTGATCATGGATAAAATAGTAAAAAAATATGACCAAAAAACGGATAGCAAATGGGAGAAAATCCACTTAAAATAATCTCCTATGCAGACGACGCGCGACGCAATATTAATCTCTCAAAGTGAAGATGATTTACAACGTATGTTGCACCAATTTAATATAACTGCTATAAAATTTAACACGTTAATTTCAAAGTTAATCTCAAAAAAGACTAAATGCCTGGTTATAACAGCAAATCCAATAAGATAGTAAAATCGAGCTGGAGCGTCAGATAATAGAACAAGAAGTGTTCTATTGAAAAACAAATATCTAGGCCTCACACTATCTAGCCACGGAAAGCTCAAAACAGAAGTGGAAGATCAGGTGAATAAAGCAAAAACAGTAGCAGGTTGCCTGAATTGAACAATATGGAGAAATAAAAATATCGGAAAAGAAGTAAAAGCCAGAATTTACGAAACAGTCATCAGACCAATAATGACATACGCTGCAGAAAAGGGACCTGATACAGAGTGAACAAAAAGAATGCTAGAAACAACAGATATGAAATCACTTCGAAAAATGGATGGTAAGACACTAGGAGATAGAGCTAGAATGTGCAGATATACGACGGAGATGCAAGGTGGAAAACATTAATTTGTTGAACAAATAACTTGTTGAAAAACAGAATAGTAGAATGGAACGACCACATAAGTCGAATGACAACAAAAAGAGTAGTAAGGACGGCGAGAGACGGTTCCCCAATAGGAAGACGATCAGTGGGAAGACCACGAAAACGATGGAATGACAATTTACTGGAGGTAGGTACATTGAAAAACAGACAGAGTCATGTCTACACAAAAAGAAGAAGGATGTTCTTCTTATGATGCCGTGCACCGATAGCGCGTTGGCGAATTATCTTAAGTTCCGACGTCTGTCTTTTGCGGCATGTAAAAGTTCGCCTGTGGTACTTACTATATCTCTTTTTATATTAAGTATAACTAGAAGATTTATGAAGAAATGAACCTCTTTAATTTTTCAAAAGCTACAAAAATGTTTTATATAGTTTTTTCGTTATACGCCTAATTTTTGAGGTAGTCGCAAAAAACCGTCTGAAAAGGTGACATTTTTCAATGAAAATGGTAAATTTTCAACCACGAATAACTCAAAAAGTATTGAGTTTTCAAAAAAAAATATAAAATAGTTTTTGCTTAGAATTGGGTTCTCCAGTGGATTCCGTGATTATTTTAACCAAAAAATTTTCCAGTGCCCGGTAAAGGGTGGAAACCACCTCCAAGATAAATACCTCAGGCTGTGGGCGAAAAAAATTTTTAAACCTATCAGGTGTTGTAAAGGACGATGCCAGGAATAACTTCTACTAAAATGTGACCAAAAATATTGTGAGCTTTTTTTGTTATTGCGATTTTCATTTGTTAAATTTGCAATTTTTAAAGATTCTAGGGAAAAACTTTTTAAAAGAAAGGTGTAGTAAATTAAAAAACCTACAATTTGAGCTATGGACAGTTTAATTTCGTTTATTGATTATTTCAACACAGCCTGCGAAAGGTCCAAAATGGCCGTTTTTTACAATTGCGTTATTTATTGTACAAATAATTTTTTTTATTTTTTAAAGCTTTAAAATGAAGATCTTTTAATTCCAAACATTAAAAAAATTGTAAGGCCGGATTAACGAATTTGTTGCTTAGATATTATAAATTGTTTATCCCAAGAGGTAAAATGTCGAAGGATATAACTTTTTGAAAAAAAATCGTAGAAAGTTGGTGAAACATCCAATCTCCTTCTAAAGAGTTATATTTTCATATTCTGATGTAAATAAAAGCGTAAAACATTTTTAAACCTCTAATTTTTGGATTTGAAAATAAGGGGCAAATTTCGTTATAAACATTTAGAGCTGAAGCGGCCCTGTACATCCTAAAAGTTTTTAACTTACATATTATTGTTGCTAAAGACGAAACGAGGATTTATAAAAAAAATAAAAAATTTCTACGAATAACTGAAGCCGAGATAATTTTTGGGTTTGAAAATAAGGGGGCAAATTTCGTTATAAACATTTAGAGCTGAAGTGGCCCTGTATATCCTATGAGTTTCTAACTTACAGATTATTGTTGCAAAAGACGAAACGAAGATTTATAAAAAAATTAAAATTTTCTACAACCAACTGAAGCCGAGATTTTTTTTTCTTAAATCATAGTGCTTTTATTTATAACAATTAAGAAATTATTTTACAGTCATTGACTAAAGAAAGACTTATA
Organism: Diabrotica virgifera virgifera; assembly: GCF_917563875.1. NCBI lineage: Eukaryota > Metazoa > Arthropoda > Insecta > Coleoptera > Chrysomelidae > Diabrotica > Diabrotica virgifera. The sequence goes on along the minus strand of NC_065448.1, from coordinate 59,261,464 downwards.
TTATCTTAAAATAAAAATTATTATAAAATAAAATTACATTTAATTATTAAAAATTATTTTTTAAATCGATGCTTTTGCAAGCGGTCGAATTTTGCTTCAAATCCGCGCGCTCGGAAAATTTTTACGTAACTTGTATCAAATTTTGACAGAAAACCATTCAATAATATTACCATTATAATATACAGTCTATTTACCACTGTATTTGTTTTTCTTGATAAACTTTTATATGTGAAATACAAAACGAATAGAAAAAAAAGAAGAAAAAGTTTTATATTGTATATTATAGTAAGAAGTAACATTATTATTATTATATTTATATAACAATGAAAAAATTTAAAATATAGTTATATATTTCATATACAGCGTGTCTACTTGAGTTGGAAACATATGGGAAACTTTTTTATTATTAATTTTACGAAAAAAAGTTATTCTTCATAAAAAGTTCTGCATGCCCCAAAACCTAAGATTCAATTATCAGATATCAAATTTTCTCAATATTATACGAGGTATGTCAAAAAATATGAATTTCGGCTAAGGGTAAAGTACCTTTATTTCTCTCAATGTCGAAAATTCTTATTATGAAAAGTTGTTTGAAAATAAAAACCGAGCTCAAATATGTAATTACATGCTTCTAATTGGAAAAAAATATTTTCCAAATTTTTCTCAAATTTATTGATACTAACTTCGTTTTTATTCATTACACATACGATAACTCTTTTATTATTACTTTTACGAAAAAAAGGTATTCTTTATAAAAATCTATGTATGTCCTAAGATCGAAGATTCAACCAACAGATATGACATTTTATTAATTTTATACGAGTTATGTCAAAAAATATGAATTTCACTCAAGAGTAAAGTACCTTTATTTTTCACAATATTGAAAACGGTTATTAAAAAAGTTGTTTAGAATTAAAAAATATGTGTCAATATGCAATTACATCCTTCTAATTGAAATACTGTGAAATATAAAGGTGCTATAATATTGAGCGAATTTCATATTTTTTGACACACCTCGTATAAAATTAATAAAAGTTGATATATCATGGTTGTGTCTTAGATTTTAGACCATGCAAAGTTTTTTATGAAGAATAACTTTTTTTCGTAAAATGAATAATAAACGAGGTATGATATTTGTAATAATTAAAAACGATGTTGGGTATCCATAAAGGGTACCCCCCGTTAAGATAGGCAAAATGCCCTCACTCTTAGAATTCAACTTTTTTAATTTTTTTACGTTCTGTGCAATTAAAAAATGAGATAACGCGGATTTTTAGCTCGCCACCCCACTTACCCCTCCCCCCACAGCCAAAAACGTAGATTTTTAGATTTAATTTTTTTTTAGTTGGGTTGCAATTGATTTAAAAATTCCAAAAAATTCACACCTATAGCTGAGGCTTTTACAAAACATGTCCATTTTTTATGAACCCTTAGGTCGAGTGTACATAACCTCAAAAAATTTTTTAACTATTTTAAAACCTATAACTTTTTTTTGGAGGGGGCTGCAGGTCCAATTTTTTTTGAATTTTGTGTACTTTATCAAAAGCTACCTCTCTGATTTTTTTCAGATTTTTCCGTCAAGTGCGCCATCTTGAAAAATCCGGAAAACTATTTTTTTAGGGGGTATTTAGAAATTGTCTCCATTTTATATACTGCAACATAGATCAACTAAGGCTTTGTTAATAGATTATGTATAATTTGAAATAAATGAGTATTTAAAGATTATCAAAAATTTTTTTAAGTTATGTAAGGGTTTTTGCGGGCTTAATGATATTTTTTGAGATCGATACAGCCTGAAAATTGTTTTTCATTTTTTTACGTTATATGTGATTAAAAAATAAGACTAATCGCATTTTTAGCCCACCACCCCCTCCCACTGCCCCCACAAAAACGTTAATTTTTCTATTTTTTTTTTTATTTAAAGTTGCAATTAATTTAAAATTTTTATGAGGCTTCTACAAAACATATGTATCTATTTTTTATAGACCCGTGTAGGTCGAGAGTACAATACATATAACATCAAAATTCATTTTTATTTTTTTAAAACGTATTCTTGACTTTCAATCGATATTTTTTTAAAACGTCCAATGAATATTGTACATCTCTCTCTCGCGGACGTCCGCTTCAATACATGCTTAGCGCTCATTTTTAATTATTAAAAATAATAGTTAATAATAAAATAATGACAAAAATTTCTTTAGGCTATTGCAGGGAAGGCTTTAAACTTTGAGTTGGTCACTTTATGGCTTTCATAATAATAATTTTTAATCGAGTTCTTAAGCCTTGAAAATGGTTATTTTCGCGTCTTTCAAATTTGAAATTGCATGTAACTCGACAACAGTCAATTTTATAGAAAAATCACAAGATACCTTTTTTGCTCAGCTTGATCCAGAGAATCTAAAACAAATTTGTCCGAAGTGAAAAAATTGATTTTTTGAATTCGTTTAAAAAAATGTTTCAACAATTTTCCGACCGCTGTACTGCCTGGCACCTTATGGATTTGTTATAAGGACCTGTTTTTGAGTAAGTTTGTGCAAAAAATTAATCGGAATAATTTACCTAACGGGACAAGCATACAGCGTGGACTATTTGCATTATGCGCCAAACGTAGATGGTTTGTAAAATACACAAAACACAAAAAAAATTAGCAGCCATCGCCAAAAAAAGTTATACGTATCTATTAAAAAACAAAAAAAATGAGGTTATAATATATGTACACTCGACCTTCGGGTCCATAAAAATAGATGTTCTGTAAAAGCCTCAGCTGTGCGTGTGAATTTTTTGAAATTTATAATTTAATAATTACTAACTATTCTAAATGGGAAATAAGCCACAATTTAACTAAAAAATGATTTTATTAACGTTTCGACGTCCACCACGTACGTCGTTGTCAAAATACAAAATATTAATAAATTAAACAAAAATGTTGCTTGAATCTTCTAATAATTTAATTTAATCTGAATCTATGCCATTAAATAAAAAAAATTTAATCTGACTTATTTATATAGATCGTCCCAAACCATTTTTTCAGTGCGTCACAGATTATCGAATTCTCTCTATCGCATTACAGATGGAAAATAAAATCTTTTTTAGTTAAATTGTGGCTTATTTCCCATTTAGAATAGTTAATTACAAAAATGCCACAAAGAAATAGCTTCAGAACAACATTTATAGTTTAATTGCAAACCAACTTAAAAAAAATAAAATCGAAAAATTGACATTTGGCTGTGGGGGACGGGGAATAGGGGAAGTGGGCTAAAATTGCGGTGAGTCCTAATTAGAGAGTGAGTCTTTAAAATCATATAGAACGTAAAAAATTTAAAAAAATATTCAGGCTGTATCGACCTAAAAAAATATAATTAGACCCGCAAAAATCCTTACAAAACTTTAAACAAACATGTTTTTTTTGGGGGGGGGGGGTGTAAAAGTGTTTCGCCCAATTTTTAAATATCCTAATATACTCAGTTATTTCAAATTATACATAATCTATTAACAAAGCCTTAGTTGATCTATGTTGCAGTATATAAAATGGAGAAAATCTCTAAATACCCCCTAAAAAAATAGTTTCCCGGATTTTTCAAGATGGCGCACCTGACGGAAAAATCCGAAAAAAATCAGAGAGTGATAAAGTACACAAAATTCAAAAAAAATTGGACCTGCAGCCCCCTCCAAAAAAAGTTATAGGTTTTAAAATAGTTAAAAAAAATTTTGAGGTTATGTACACTCGACCTAAGGGTTCATAAAAAATGGACATGTTTTGTAAAAGCCTCAGCTATATGTGTGAATTTTTTGGAATTTTTAAATCAATTGCAACCCAACTAAAAAAAATTAAATCTAAAAATCTACGTTTTTGGCTGTGGGGGAGGAGTAAGGGGGGTGGCGAGCTAAAAATCCGCGTTATCTCAATTTTTAATTGCACAGAACGTAAAAAAAATTAAAAAAGTTGAATTCTAAGAGTGAGGGCATTTTGCCTATCTTAACGGGGGGTACCCTTTGAGAAAAATATTTTTTTTTTCAATAAGAAGCATGTAATTGCATATTTCATCTTAGTTTTTAATTCCAAACAACTTTTTATCATAAGAATTTTCGATATTGAGAGAAATAAAGGTACTTTACCCTTAGCCGAAATTCATATTTTTTGACATACCTCGTATAATATTGAGAAAGTTTGATATCTGATAATTGAATCTTAGGTTTTGGGGCATGCAGAACTTTTTATAAAGAATAACTTTTTTCGTAAAATTAATAATAAAAAAGTTTCCCATATGTTTCCAACTCAAGTAGACACGCTGTATATGTATCATTTTTGTAATATTATTTCTTCCGAAGTGAAATTTCACATATAAAAGATTATCAAGAAAAACAAATACAGTGGTAAATAGACTGTATACTATAATAGTAATATTATTAAATTGTTTTCTGACAAAAATACAAGTTACGTAAACATTTTCCGAGCCCGCGGATTTGAAGCGAGCCGGGCGATTTGCAAAATTCGGCCGCTCGCAAAAGCACCGATTTTAAAAATAATTTTTAATAATTAAATGTAATTATATTTTATAATAATTTTTATTTTAAGATAATATAAGTTATTCTTTAGTCAATGACTGTAAAATAATTTCTTAATTGTTATAAATAAAGGCACTACGATTTAAGAAAAAAAAAAACAATTGTCTCGGCTTCAGTGGGTTGTAGAAAATTTTCATTTTTTTTTATAAATCTTCGTTTTATCTTCAGCCACAATAATCTTTAAGTTAGAAACTCATAGGATGTACAGAGCCGCTTCAGCTCTAAATGATTATAATGAAATTTGCCCCCTTATTTCCAAACCCAAAAATTATCTCTGCTTCAGTTGGTCGTAGAAATTTTTTATTTCATTATAAATCTTCGTTTCATCTTCAGCAACAATAATCTGAAGTTAGAAACTCATAGGACGTACAGGGCCGCTTCAGCTCTAAATGTTTATAACGAAATTTGCCCCCTTATTTTCAAACCCAAAAATTAGAGGTTTAAAAATGTTTTACGCATTTATTTACATCAGAATATGAAAACATAACTCTTTAGAAGGAGATTAGAGGTTTCACCAACTCTAAACGATTTTTTTTTCAAAAAGTTATAGCTTTCGACATTTGACCTCTTGGGATAAACAATTTATAATATCTAAGCAACAAATACGTTAATCTGTCTTTACGATTTTTTTATGTTTGGAATTGAAAGATCTACATTTTAAAGCTTTAAAAAATAAAAAAAATTATTTGTACAATAAATAATGCAATTGTAAAAAACGGCCATTTTGGGCTTTTCGCAGGCTGTTTTGCAATAACCAGTTAACCAAATTAAACTTACCGTACCTCAAGTTGTAGGCTTCTTAATTTAATACAACTTTCTGTTAAAAAGTTTTTCTCTAAAATCAATATCCTAAGCTGCAAAATTAAAAATCATTAAAAATTGCAAATTTAACAAATGAAAATCGCAATTAAAAAAAAAGCGCACAATATTTTTGGTTACATTTTAGTAGAAGTTATTCCTGGCATCGTCCTTTACAACACCTGATAGGTATCAAAAATTCCTGAATTATATCCTGAAATCGACCTATTTTTCACCCACAGCCTGGGGTAAAAAGCGCACATCGGCATGGGATAGACTTTAAATTATAAACCGGGAGATATTAATAAAACTTCAACCACGATTTTCTTAGTCCTGCCCTTTGCAATACTGGAAGCATAGAAAAGGTACTTACAATTTATAGAAAAATTCAAGGGTTTCCTGTGATATTTTCCTGTGAAAATTAGATTTTCCATGATGAAAAAAATGGGAAGTTGCGATGAATTTCTGAGTCCTGCCATAGCCATAGGATACAGGATACTATCAGTTTTATGAAGAACATTTTTTGGGCAGGAAGGTTGCAAAAGGACTAAGAGTGTATATGGATATACGAACATGTAATGAAAATAATGAAATTTTCATAATTTTCTGAGTCCTGCCAACTTAATAAATTAAACATAATTATTTGCAAATGATCGAAAAAATGTTGGCATGGCGTCTCCTGATGTTTAACTGTACTTGTCCCTTGGAAATTTCTGTGGAAAATTTTCATTCTGGTTCCGTGATTTTCTGAGACATAAAATAAATTGTTTTATAAAATAAATAATTTAATTAGACATTATTCAAAATGGCAGGATGTTTAGTTACACCTTTTTTACTACACATAGTTAAAAATGTGTAAGAAAATTCGTGGAAAGTTACACGATTTTCTGAGTCATGCCATTTAGGGCATATCTCAAGAATGTTAATATAAAGCTATTTACAAAGAGGCAGGATGGTTGTGTATTTATTTAGTATATAAAAATAAAATTTTAAGTCAGTAAAATTATTGCAGGATGTTATACAAACATATTCATATCACCACAATTTCCTGAGTCATGCCATATCAAGTATGCTTAAAAAACACTAATCTAAAACCGTTTACAACGTGGCAGGATAACCGCAAATATATACTTAATACATAAAAATTAATTTTTATATCGTTAAAACAATCGTACGGTATTAAACATTATTTTCCTGAGTAATGTCTCGGGATTTTTACACACATTTCAAATCTAAAGGCGGAGACAGATATCCGCGCCGCGAACTCCGCGCCGTGTGTGCGCCGCGCGTTCGTGGCGCGGTTATTGTTCGGTAAAATTTTTCATTTTGACGATCCGGAGGAAACTTACGAACGTTTAGTAATTGTAGATAATCATGTCTCTGTCCTGTACTTCTACTACATCTTATTTTGGTATTGTTCTGAAACTATTTTCTTGTGTCATCTTATGCAATTTACTATTTTATGTGGAATAAGCCACAGTTTGGGAACAATTCGGGAACTACCTTTTTCGCTTCCTGGCAACACAAATATAATGGTAGGGGAGCCCAAGCGGGGATTTTTGCAGTTACTCGAGCGCGTCAGATTATCATATGGGGAGAAACGTGGTACCCTGCAGATGTACCTCCACCATATATTGGCTCTTAACACAGGGGAGTTCGTTCAGGGGGGCCCGAAAAAAAATCTATCCTTAAAATATTCGAAATTGTCAGATTAAGAAAAGGTAAGTTAAGTACATGCAAAAGAGTCTATATTTCAAAAATATGACGATTTGAGCGGGGCGTACGGAAATGGGTGAATCAAAAAGTTTCACAAAAAAAAGCGAATATTTCGCGAAATGAACGTCAGATTGAAAAACTAAAAACTACGTGTTCAATATTTTTCAAAAAGCTATCGAAAAATACCAAACTTGACCCCCCACGGAGAGGGGTGAGGGGTAAATTTAAAATTTTAAATACAAATCCCGCGATCTTTCGCAAAATAAACATCATATCGAAAAACTGCAAAATACACTTTATCAATGTTTTTGAAAAATCTAACGAATGGATCCAAACACGACCCCCCACGGAGGTGAGGTGTGGGTTACTTTAAAATCTTAAATGGTAGACCCCGTTTCTTATTGCAGATTTGGATTGTTTGTATAAAAATAAACAACTTTTATTCGAAACATTTTTTTGAATTATGGATAGATAGCGCTATAATCGGAAAAAAGATTGTTGGATATGGAAAACTAAATTAAAAAATGGGAAGTCCCCACTAAAATGGAAAATTTTACTTAACTTTTTTGGTTTTAGGACCTAATAATCACAACCCAATAGGTCCCCAAAGCGCTCGAGTGACTGCACATTTAGCATACTTTGCTCCCCTACCATAATATATCTGCTTGTTCCTACAACCAGAAACAAAATTAGAGAACTATAGGTACTTCCAAGTCATGTGATACCTTTTTCGTTTTCCGGTGACACAATTGTAATGTATCTGCTTGTTTCAACTGCGTAGCTTCACTAGAAACGAAATTAGAGAACTTATAGGTTCTTCCAAGCCCTGTGTTAACTTTTTCGCTTTCCGGTGACCCAATTATAATATATCTGCTTGTTCCAACTCAGTTGCTTCACCAGAAGCGAAGTTAGGAAACTATAGGCTCTTCCAAGATGTGCGTTACCTTTTTCGCTTTCCGACGACACAATTATAACATATCTACTTGTTCCAACTCCGTTGCTTCACCAGAAGCGAAGTTAGGAAACTATAGGCTCTTCCAAGTTGTGCGTTACCTTTTTCGTTTTCCAGTGACCCAATTATAATATATATGCTTGTTCCAACTACGTTGCTTCACCAGAAGCGAAGTTAGAAAACTATTGGGTCTTCCAAGTTGTGCGTTACCTTTTTGGCTTTCCGGTGACCTAATTATAATATATCTGCTTGTTCCAACTCCGTTGCTTCACCAGAAGCGAAGTTAGAAAACTATTGGGTCTTCCAAGTTGTGCGTTACCTTTTTGGCTTTCCGGTGACCCAATTATAATATATCTGCTTATTCCAACTCAGTTGCTTCACCAGAAGCGAAGTTAGGAAACTATAGGCTCTTCCAAGATGTGCGTTACCTTTTTCGCTTTCCGACGACACAATTATAACATATCTACTTGTTCCAACTCCGTTGCTTCACCAGAAGCGAAGTTAGGAAACTATGGGCTCTTCCAAGTTGTGCGTTACCTTTTTCGCTTTCCGGTGACACAATTATAATATATCCGCTTGTTTCAACTGCGTTGCTTCACCCGACACGAAGTTAGAAAACTATAGGTTCTCCAAGTCGTGCGTTACCTATTTCGCTTTCCGGTGACAAATAATATATATCTGCTTATGAATGTTTTTTTGATATTGATAACTATTTCCGAAGTGAAAGTCGAAAGGTCAAGTAAACTTGATTTCAAACTCGAATTGTGGCTTATGCCCAAATAAAATAGTAAATCTTATTTTTAATACATGTTATTTTTAGTACAACAATGAACTAACATTTTTTAAAAAGGTCCGCATGTACATTTTTTTATTTCAGCTTCTATTTCCGTTCAGATCGGATTTAAGTTGTTTCTTTAAATTAAATGGTTCTTTATTGAGGATCCCACAATAATGATTTTCTACGGTAAACATCAATTTCCTTCCGACAGTTCCGATCATTCCATTACTAACAAATATTCAACTCATGCGCGCCAAAACCAACAAACCACTCGCAAACCCGTCCAAATACGTATTGCGAACCATCAAAGCGTTTGTTGAAAAACCGACAGAATTTAGATCGTGGTGCGCCGTGTGCGTGCCGTTTGTGCGTCACTTGAAAACACGTACTAATCTGACGAATACGCTGCGCGCGAGCGGCTCGCACACCGAGCAGAGCGCATATGTATCTCCGCCTTAATACCAAACTGTAACATCTATATTTTAAGCGATTAGATCATATTTGTATCTAAGTAAACGTAATAAAAGTAATAGGAAGAACGTCAATCATTTTACAATTAATTGGTTATAGTAGGGATTGTACCTATTATACAGGGTATCCAAAAACTCTTCTAACAATCGAAACCCGGAGATTCCTCAGATAATTTTAAGAAGGTTAACTCAAATTCACCTCGTCCGAAAATGTTTCCCAAGGAAGCTAGAGCTCTTTAAAGATGGCGTATTCTAATTGTTTTTAAATAGCTCCAGAACTCTTCCACTTATAAAAACCAAAACTGGTACACCTATTTATCTTCCAGAGATAAATCGATTCCATCATTTGTTAATTTTTAGTACCGGTTATAGGCGTCCGTTTAGGGTAGGAAAACGGATATTTTATCGCATAACTTTGCTGTGTTTCACTTTTAAGCATTTTTGACACTGGATTATTAAACTATGGGGTATTATTGTACTAAAAGGTACTCCCGCTTTAAGTCGGTAGGATACGCCGTGTTCTAGAAAAATCGATTTGAAAAATTTTTCGGTTTTTGAATTTGAAAAAAAAACTATTTAGAGAAACGAAAACTGGTACGTTTATTTTTCTTCCAGAGATGAATATTTTATCAATTGTCAATTTCTAGTATCGGTCATAGGCGCCCGTCTTGGGTAGATCAACGAAATCTCATAGCTCATAACTTGCTTTAATTGTTAAGCATTTTTGACAGTAGAGTATTAAATTATGAGGTATTCTAGTACTAAGAGTTACTCTTGCTTTAAGTCGGTAAATACACCGTTTTTTTATTTTTTTTTTTATTTTTCTTAAATTCAAAATACGAAAAATTTTGAAACTGATTTTTCTAGAAAACGGTGCATCCTACCGACTTAAAGCAAGAGTACCGTTTAGTACTAGAATACCTCACAATTTAATAATATATTGTCGAAAATGCTTAAAAGTTAAAGACAAAAAAGTTATGCGATAAAACAACCGTTGCCCTACCCAAAACGGACTTCTATGACCGGTACTAGAGATTTGCAATTGATGGAATCGATTTATCTCTGGAAGATAAAAAGGCGGACCAGTTTTCATCTATCGAAATGGAAGCGTTCTAGAGATAAATATAATCGAATTACAAGGCGCTATCTTCAAAGAGCTCTAGCTCCCTTAGGAAACATTTTTGGATTATGTGAATTGTGTTAAATTGTCTTAAAAGTATCTTAGGAATCTTAAAATTATATACAGGGTGTTCCATTAAAAAAAAACAAAATTGTGTATCACCCTGTCAATACGGGTAGCCCTGTATATTGGAAACTATTTTTAAATTATGATATTGTCTTTGCCCCACGTTTTACCTAAATAACTTTTTTTCGTATCCCTTACGACAAACGAGTAATTGGACTTCGTCACACTAATGCCCCACCCTATATACGAAATATCTATAAAACCATCCTGCCTCTTTGTAAATAGACTTATATTAAGATTCTTGAAACATATGCAAAATGGCATGACTCAGAACATCGTGGAACTTTTCACTAATTTTCTTACACATCTAGGACTCCTGCCGTCTTAAAAGAACGGTTTAACCTTCCTGCCGAGTACCAAAAAAGTATTAATTGCATTTGAGTATTATAACTTTTTAAAGGCAGGACTCAGAAAATCACGAAATCAGGGCAAAAATTTTGCGCATAATTTTCCAAGGGACAAGTATACTTAAACAGTAGGAGACGTCATGCCAACATTTTCTTTGATCATTTTGAAATAAATATGTTTAATTTATTTAGTTTTCAGGACCCAGAAAATCATGAAAATCTCATTATTTTCCTTGCATGTTTTACATATATATACTTCGTTAGCCCGTTTGCAACCCTCCTTCCCAAAAAATTTTCTTCATAAAATCCATAGTATCCTGTCATTCTACGGATATGGCAGGACTTAGAAAATCGTGGCTGAACTTCTGTATAATTACGGTGACCATATATTTTTAAAGAAAAAAAATTACAAAAAAAAACAAAAATGTACTAAAAACGCAAAACGTTTATTGGACAAACAACTTTTTGCCAATAAAAATAAATAAACTATGTAGCTAAACATAAAATAGTATATCAATTAAACTAAACATAACACATTATATTAACTTTAAAAAAGTTAGAAGACTGTAATTAAAAATTTTTAGATGAGGGACCTGGAATAGCTTCATCTTCTTCCGGTTTTTTGTACCATTCATATTTTTCTGAACTTAAAATTAATTTAAGAAGGTCCGGCTTCAATTGAAGTAAATAAAACATTTCATTACAAGTCTCATCAAAATTTGTGTACTCCTGCATCGCTGCCTTGAGAGTGGAAATGGACATTTGTGACTTTTCCGACGTCCAATAATTATTTTTTACAGCAAATAAACGCTCGATAGCTGCACTAGTACCCGGAAGACGAAAAATAAATTTGCATAATATCTGTAAGTTTTTCAGTTTGAATTGATCTTACACTTAAAAACTTCAAGCCATCGATCCTGACTATTTTTTTCTTCTCTGTTCCACTCAGCAATTTTTTCACTTGTAGCCACATCTTTTAAAATTCCCAGTTCGTCAAAGAGTTGATCTTCATTTAAAACGGTTGCCTTGATATACAGTTTAAAAGCTTCGAGAGAATAGTAAACATCGTTCCATGTTATTTCATTTCTAGATCTATCCATTTGAAAAGTTTGAACTCATGAAGATTTTGTACTCCAGTTTTCTAGGTAGGTTACACATTTTGTGTAAAAATGTCTCACTTGTGTACCGAAGTTTTCAGTAGCGGCTTGCCCGTCTTCAAGTTTACCAAGACATTCTCTCACCTTAAGCGGCAAAAATAATGCTTACAACCGATGTTCTAATTTGTTTTTAAGATTAAAGTATTCTTGGGCAGCACCTGCCGCATTTATTTTACCACCTTCTACTTTCAGAATGGCTTCATGAAACTGCGACGCCACATTATGAACGAGCCACATCCACATCTCTGAAATGAGATCAATAAAAAATTGTCCCAAAATTCTCAGACAATTCTCAGATCATAGAAAATAAGCGCTTTAAGTGGTTCAAACATTTATAAAATTCGTTCAATTGCAGGCATCATGTTTAGAAATCGTGTTTTTGAAAATGATAACATTTTTTTGTATTCATAATTGACCGATTCACAAAATGACTTTTTTCTACAACCACTACTCAAAGTGCACTTTTCTGCACGGTTTTATGTTAGCAAACTTGATATTTTCTCACAGTATAAGATATTTGATATTAGTGTGCAGAAAAGTGACGTTTCTGTGCCGCAAAGTGACGTTTCTGTGCCACAAAGTTCTTTTCTGCACAGTTGACTACCTCATTCTGAGTAACGTTATATTCTGTTTACATCCGTGGACTACCGCATTCTGAGTAACGTTATATTCTGTTTACATCCGTGGTTAAACTTTAGACAAATATATAACCTATAAGACAATTATTATATTTAACTATAGCATAGAAACTAAATTATGGATGTTACAACTGTTTTATTTTACAATTTTATTCTTATTAAACATTTTATAATTATCAAATAACCAATAAGGATTTAGCAACCTGTGCAAGAGACGTCGAATGAAGTAGGTTTTGTGTATATCCGTGACTGCATAAATATGATGTCAATAATGTGTAATAATTGTTTAAATTTAAACAAATTAAGGCAGTGCATTAATTTTTTAACTGATTTCTGTGCAATTTATTTAGGTATAAGGAATTTAAATTGATTAGTAGGTATTAATTAAATACAGTTTAAAATTTATCACATAGGTACTATTATAATTAATCGTCGTTTGGAAATTGTGATTTTTATTTTTAGGAAAAACTGTGCTTGTAGAAAAAGTATAGTGTGAAACACGTGCAGAAAGGTAATTTCTCACTCGTTTGAATTGCGGCACTCGCTTGCGCTCGTACCGCAACTTTTCAAACTCGTGAGAAATTAGTACCTTTCTGCACTTGTTGCACAATATACTATAGTTTATCAACTCTAACAGTGTAAATATAGAAATGCTTATAAATTTTCACTGTTTTAAGGTTATGACTTCGATATAAATTGGTAAAACATCAGTAGCACGTTGAATACAATAAATTGTTGAATATGTGAACAATACATCCAATACCGATTAAATAGGTCTGGATCCCGCGTATGAAAAAAAAGTTGATTAATAGCAAGCTGAAAATTTGTTAATAGCTTAAGGGTGTCTAGTCGGATAAACTTTGATATATGGGAACACTGGAACAGGGGCAGTTTTAATTGTGGAACAAGTTAAAAATTTGAAACGGTCACACCACGAAAACGGCACATTTATTTTGTCCGACAGAACAGACTTAAACTCTCCGAACATAGATTAAACTCTCATGCAAAAATCAGACTGCTATTTATCACCTGTCATAATTCCTGTCATTTGACATATTCTACATGTTCCACTAATGAAAACGTCCATTTGGTGATAAATAGCAGTCTGATTTTTGCATGAGAGTTTAATCTCTGTTCGGAGAGTTTAAGTCTGTTCTGTCGGACAAAATAAATGTGCCGTTTTTGTAGTGTGACCGTTCCAAATTTTTAACCTGTTCCACAATTAAAATTGCCCCTGTTCCAGTGTTCCCATATATCAAAGTTTATCCGACTAGAAACCATTAAGCTATTAACAAATTTTGAGCTTGCTATTAATCAACTTTTTTTTCATACGCGGGATCCAGACCTAAAAGGTTTCCCGTAAGAATTAATCAATTTAGTAAATAAATTATTAATAGCTTGTCTCTGCATTCCTCCAAAATTAGTATTTGTGTTATTGTTATCTGTTGTAATTTAAGTAAACGTGCCAAATATAAACAACTGAGAACAGTATACAAAGATATTTGTTTAAAAATAGTAAAAGATAAAAATAATCATTTGTTTAGAAACAAATAAGTACATTTGCGTGTCCTTAGAAAGGTTTAAAAGTACATTAGGACAATATTTAAAAATAAGTACTGTCCTACTTAAATAAGTACATATGGTCACCGTATGTATAATATCTCCCGGTCTATTAGGAGATAAGTACAGGCTATTCCCGGAATTTCAATAAAATCCATGCAGTAGGATAAAATTCGAAGGTAATATCCTGTTATTGCTCTTATTGACTGGCGTATAAGAAGTAAAGTGGCAATTTTTTAAGAAGGCATTTATTAATTATTGATAACATAATTCAAACCAACGCTGACACACTTACAGTACAAACAAAAATTCAACAAAAATTTACAAATTATACTCTTAAAAGCAAAATAATCGACTCACTTGCAGAATTGCACACGTTAGAAGTTTTGAATTTCCTAAGCCTGCTGTCCTATTTGCGTGATTTTTTTAGTATGTTATAGCCTTATTATTTAAGAAAATCGATGTAATATTATTATTGCTAGGCAGCTAAAGGTCATTGTATACTGGGTGTTACAATCGTACTGTATTTATTTCCTGAAGTTCGGAACACCCTGTGTAATATTCTTGCATAAAAAATATTTAAATTAAAACTCAATTGTAGCCTAGGCTTTCTTAACGTCTTGTTTTTGGATTCATTCGCTTATCTTCAATAATAAAAGAGATATGTACTTCTATATTACAAATAAATGAGGTATGCTATTTGGTCTTGATCAATATCATTCCAAATCTCGAGAGCTACTGTTTCTAACTCTTGTAAGGTTCTTGGAAGTGGCAAACGCTGTCGTAGTCTTCTGCTAATTATGTCCACAAATGTTCGATCTGGTTAAGATCTGGACTATACGATGGGCAATGCAAAGCCTGAAGATTTACCTGTTGTAATTATACGATTACAGTCCGTGAACGTGAGGTCTTGCATTATCGTGCATTAGCAAAAAATTGTTACCAATATAAAGAGCCGATAGCATAGCAGCTAAGTCATTCGCTATGTAAGATCACTACTTGAACACACTCATCGCGGGTCAAATTCCTTGTAGCACGTTACATTTCCACCAAACAACAAAAAAAAACTACGGACTTAAATGAAGCTTTAAATAATAAATCTACTAATTTTTACAGCAAACCAGACACTTTTTGACTGTTAACCATTTGATATCCATTAAATTGTTAATTTCCCATAGCTTACTTTAGGTTTGTTTATTAAACTAAGCAGAAAATGAGGATTTATTGATGAAAAACATCGCTAATTGTTAACGTACCTAACTTTTTTATTATCCAACATAAGCAAATGAATTAAATAAGAAAATGTTAATAAAGCCTAAGGCTATAATTTAGTTTTAATTTAAATATATTTCTATGTTGATCAGGGCCCATCTGTAAAAATATTAGTACATTTGGAGGTTGAGAGGTAACTCAAATTTTTTTGCAGAAATTGCTTGAAAATAACCCAAATAATAATATTTGAGGTATCCTTCCTCTTAAAAAGGTCCGGAACATTGTTTAAAAAATCAATATGTCAAAAAATTAAGGAAAAATTCGATTTTTTTCTTCGTTTTTTGATTATAACTTTAAAAGTACTTATTTTCGAGAAAAGTTGTACTAACATAAAAGTTGCGTAATTAAATTTTCTATAATATAGAATTAGTTAAAAATTTAAAAAATAGTCACCCTTGTTGCAAAATAGCAATAATTGCGAAAAAATCATACAAAAACAAGTATTTGCATTTTACGTTTTTCAACCATTTATGCTACACTTAGGACCTTCATATTTCACCCAGAAAAACTTTATGATACACTAAAACAAAACTAATAATTTCATTAAGATCGGTTCAATAGATATTGCAAAATAAATTTTGCAATCTAGCTTTCGCAAAAAAAAATCATTTTTTCAGAATATTACAGGACTGAAAATAAAGCAGATAGCAAGTTGACATTTTTTTGCGTATAGAAGTGTAGTGTACCTTTCATTTGCAATTTTGCAAAATTAAAATCGATTAACACCACGGCGTCAGAAATTTTTTTAAATAAACATTAATTATTGGTGCTACGCGCAGGACTGCGGAATGTTTGCTCTGATTGGGCATTGCAATGACCTTTGATAATGATTGATACATTTTAATTTTTATTACATTTCAATATAAATAAATAAATTTGTTTATTGCAAAATAAAAACACATACGCTGTCCTTTGAAATAACACTTTTATTAGCAAAAATTTCTTTGTTCATATATTTTAACTTAGAGAATAAAAGTTTATTATTTTTAAACATAAGCAATTGTTTAAAAAATATTTCAAAAACAATAATAAAATTAGTTTGATTTTTGTGGAATTAAAATATTAAAATACAACAAAATATAGAGTAAGAAAATAATATATTAGATAAAGATTGGAAGAAATTTTGGTGGAAATCAACTTGTGTGAATCGAACACCGCTGTCCTGCGCGTAGCACCAAAAATTAATGTATATTTAAAAAATTTCCTGACGCCGTGGTAATTAATCGATGTTAATTTTTTAAATTTCAAATGAAAGGTACAGTACTCTTCTATAAGCAAAAAGAATTTCAACCTGCTACCTGCTTTATTTTCAGTCCTGTAACATTTTAAAAAAATGAATTTTTTTTGCGAAAGTTGGATTGCAAAATTTATTTTGCATAATCTATTACACCGATCTTAATGAAATTTAGAGTATTATTTTACTGTATCATAAAGTTTTTCTGGGTGAAATATGAAGGTCCTAAGAGTAGCATAAATGGTTGAAAAACGTAAAATGCAAATACTTGTTTTTGTATGGTTTTTTCGCAATTATTGCTATTTTTCAACTAGGGTGACTATTTTTAAAATTTTTAACCAATCCTATGTTGTAGGAAATTTAATTATGCAACTTTTATGTCAGTACAACTTTTCTCTGAAATGAATAGTTTTAAAGTTATAATCAAAAAACGAAGAAAAAAATTGAAATTTTTCCTTCATTTTTTGACATTTTGATTATTTAAACAATGTTCCGGACCTTTTTGAGAGGGAGGATAACTTAAATATTATTATTTGATCTATTTTCAAGCAATTTCTGCAAAAAAATTTGAGTCACCTCTCAACGTCCATCTCAAAACAGATGCGCCCTGGACTAATGCTAGAATATTCCATAATGTTCCGAACTTTAAGAAAAAAAAATACAGTACGATTGTTACACCCGGTATAAAATGACCTTTACCTGTCTAGCAACAATAATATTACATCGATTTTCTTAAATAATAAGGCTATATTAGGAAATTCGAGACTTCTATCGTTTACAATTCAGCAAGTGAGTCGATTATTTTGCTGTCAAGTGTAGAAAAATATAATTCACATAAAAAATCACAAGCTTCTATTTAGCTGATATACAAAATTGGAGGAGATTAGTTTACAAACAGCTCTTTAAAATAAATGGAAGCAGCATGATTAACATTCACACATTACTTAAAGAAAGCAAGCCTGTAACCTGTCTGGATTCACAATACTCCAATACATCTTATTGGCTAGTGGCATACGGCGCATTGGTAGACCTTTTTCTCACACAATACTCCATTTGATGTTTTTTATTTGTATGTTATTAAGAACAGAACAGGGGTTTTACTTGTAAGAGAGTCTTCTTATCTAACATCTTAACCTTATTAGGCGATAAAAGGCACTGTTTTAAAGTAATGTTTTGAAAAGGGTGTCATTCTAAATAATCTTGAAATGAAAATAAAAAAATTTAAAAGAAAAAAAAGGTTTATAAATAATTTTTTATATCAGAAATTTTAATAAAACTTCGATTGGAAGTTTCGAATATTAAAAAATACTTATACAGGGTGTTTAATAAAGAATGGGCCATAGCTTAACCTCAGGTTCCTGAGGTTAAAATAGGCCGATTTAAGCTAACTTACCTTAGTACAAAGTTTATAATAACCGAGATACAGGGTGTCAAAATTAAACTTTTTTTTTTATTTATTATTGAATACTTCCTGACATGTGATATGGTATTTCCCTAGTATGAGATAATAACATGAAATTTGGTATGTGGGGGTTTTCTGGGTAGAAAAAACTAAATTCCCTACCAAAAATTATGTATTGCCCAGAGGGCGCCACATACGCCTTTCAGCACTAATTTATTACGTTCAATTTTTTTTATCCCTCACTCTCCATAATTTTGACATTAAAATTTTTATTCTTCTTTTAGTTTTACTTAAAAAAGGTATACTTCTTTCATCTCCCTAAACTCAACCGTTTTCGAGATAAACGCATTTTAAATCTGCGATAAACCATCATTTTTTTCATATCATTGTAGTTCCACCCGAAAAATAACTTAAAACCATAATAATTGTGCCAGTTCTCAAATTTATGTCATTGCATCGCAAGTTCCATTTGAAGAAATTTGCGATAGATTTTTGGATAATTTTATGGTTTTAAGTTATTTTTCGGGTGTAACTACAATAATTATGCTAAAAATGATGGTGTATCGCAGATATAAAATGCGTTTATCTCGAAAACGGTTGAGTTTAGGGAGATGAAAAAAGCATACCTTTTTTAAGTAAAACTAATAGGAGAATATAAATTTTAATGTCAAAATTATACAGAGTGAGGGATAAAAAAAATTGAACATAATAAACGAGTGCTGAAAACCGTATGTGGCGTCCTCTGAGCAATACATAATTTTTGGTAGGGAATTTAGTTTTCTCGGCCAAAAAACCCTCACATACCAAATTTCATGTTGTTATCTTATACCTGTCAGGAAATATTCAATAATAAATAAAAAAAAGTTTAACTTTGACACCCTCTATCTCGGTTATTATAAACTTTGTACTAAGGTAAGTTAGCTTAAATCGGACTATTCTAACCTCAGGATCCTGAGGTTAAGCTATGGCCCATTCTTTACCAAACACCCTGTATATTCAGAATACACTCTGAAACTCCATGGCATTTGATCAGCCACGAAGCAACCCTGTCCCCTAAACTACATATTATATTCACCGTATAAAAAATTTTATTTTGTTTCATTCCTCTTTTCTTCTTCTTGTATAGACATGACTCTGTTTGTTCAATGTGCCTCTAGTAAGTTGTCGTTCCGTTGTTTTCGTGGTTTTCCCACTGATCGTCTTCCTATTGGGGAACCGTCTCTCGTTATCCTTACTACTCTATTTGTTTTCATAACAGGTCGTGTTTCTGCCGCCTATGGCATTATTGGTCTGATGACTGTTTTGTAAATAATTCTGCCTTTCACTTCTTTTCCGATATTTTTATTTCTCCATATTGTGTCATTCAGGCAACCTGCGGCTCTGTTTTCTCTATTCACTTGATCTTCCTCTTCTGTTTCGAGCTTTCCGAAGCTAGATAGTGTGATGCCTAGATATTTAAACTCCATAACTTGTTCTATTATCTGACAATCCACTTCAAATGTACATCTTACTGGATTTTCTGTTATAACCATGCATTTTGTCTTTTTTTCACCTTCACTTTGAGAGATTAGTATTGCATCGTCTGCATAGCAGATTATTTTAGGTTGTTTTCTCCCATTTCGTATCCTTTTTTAGTTCTTAATATTTTATTATTTCTTCCCTGATCAGGTTGATCAATAAAGAACTCAAGCAATCCCCTGTCTTATCCCATTGCCAGCTTTAATTGGGTCAGTTAGTTAATCTTTCACTTCTACTTTTATTGTGTTGTTCTGGTAGATGTTTTCGATCGTTTTAATTATTCCTAGAGGTACCTCTCAAACAAATGTCATTATATATACAGGGTGTAACGAAAATACGGTCGTAAATTAAATCACATATTCTAAGACCAAAAATAGTTCGAATGAACCTAATTTACCTTAGTACAAATATGTACATAAAAAAAGTTACAGCCCTTTGAAGTTACAAAATAAAAATCGATTTTTTCGAATATATCGAAAACTATTAGAGAGTTTTTATTCAAAATAGACATGTGGCATTCTTATGGCAGGAACATCTTAAAAAAGAATTATAGTGAAATTTGTGAACCCCATAAAAATTTTATGGGGGTTTTGTTCGCTTAAACCCCGCCAAACTTTTGTGTACGTTCCAATTAAATTATTATTGTGGTACCATTAGTTCAAATCAATATTTCTATAACTTTTTTGCCTCTTAGTATTTTTTCGATAAGGCAGTTTTTATCGAGTTGCGGCTTCTTTTTAATATGTTTACATAAAAATTTTATGGGGGTTTTGTCCTTTTAAACCCTCCAAATGTTTGTGTATGTTCCAATTAAACTTTTACTGCGGTACCGTTAGTTAAACACAGTGTTTTTAAAACTTTCTTGCCTCTTTGTATTTTTTCGAGAAGGTACTTTTTATCAAGATATTACTTCTTTTTTAATATGGTTCAAAATATACCTAAAAATGTAAATCATAAATAAATTTTCATATTATTATAAGTCTCCATAATCGTAATTAGCCATATACAAAATGTGGTGGATTTGGAAAATATTCAAAATATTTCGATAAAAACTGACTTTTGGAAAAGTACTAAGAGGCAAAAAAGTTTTTAAAATAATGTGTTTAGCTAATGGTACTACAATAATAATTAAATTGGAACGTACACAAAAGTTTGGGGGGGTATAAAAGAACAAAACCCCCATAAAATTTTTATGGGGTGTCCAAATTTCACTATAATTTTTTCTTAAGATACTACACTACCATAAGAATGCCACATCTCTATTTTCAATAAAAGATCTCTAATAGTTTTCGATATATTGAAAAAAATCGATTTTTATTTTGTAACTTCAAAGGGCTGTAACTTTTTTTATGTGCATAATATGCGATTAAATTTATGACCTGTATTTTTGTTACACCCGGTATAGCGTCAGTGCATGATCTTCCCGACCTAATACCTTGTTGTTCTTCTGCTAATGTAATAATTTCATTCAGCTTGTTTATTATCACTTTGGTTGTTAATTTTAATGTTGTGTTTAATAAATTAATTGCTCTGTAATTGTCCGGTTATGGTTTGTCTCCTTTTTTGATGAGAGATATTAGGATGCTGGATCTCCATTCTTGTGTTATTATGTTTTGTTCTATTATTTTTGGTATGAGTTTCAATAGTTGTTTAGTCAGATCTTATCCTCCATACTTTAGGAATTCCTTCGATATTCTCTCCCCTCCTGGAAATTTTCTATTTTGTAATTTTCTTAATGATTCTTTTACCTATCCCTCGATGTTTATTCCTTCGTTTGTCCTAACTTCGCGTGTTGTGGTTTATTTTAGCATATAGAGATCGGAAGTAGTCTGTCCATGTTTCCTTCTGAATGTGTTTCGTTTTTGTTAATTCGTTCATCTCTTTTCTTTGTACTCTGGTCATTCTCCATACTCCTTTTTGTGTTCCATAGAAGTCGTGTTCCATCTATTTTAAGAAACTCTGGAATTGTTCCAATTTAAACTGTCTGACTAAACTATTCCTTTCGTTTCTGATTCGTTTGCAATGGTTGTCTGCCTGTTGTGTTTGTTTTGTTTTGTAGTTATTGTAAAAAGTCTATCGTCTTTTCTTCACACTCTATGTTCACTTCCTCTTTAAACTTTTTGATATGTTAGTATTCGTTACTTTCCTCTCTCCAAGTGATGCTGTTGTAGCAGTTTTTAATTAGTAGAATTGCCTTTTATTTTATTACCTACGTATTATTAAAGGTATTTATATCTTGAGGTCGTTAAATATTTGTTGTGTTTTGTTTAATATATTATTGAACTTGTTTCGCTTATTTTAATTTTATACAGAGTGTCTGAACTATCTCTAATCAAATACAGGTAAAGCATGAAATTAATAAAAATTATTTACTTATTAATTCCCAAAAATATATTTGGGAGAAAAGAGTCCCCAACGCCTATGACAAGTCACCAATCTCTTCTACCTAACGCTTTCAACCGATAAAATCCCGTCAACAGTGGAGGTTGGTTTTATAGGCACTTTGTGTAGTTACATTTTATTTCTAACAAACATTGCTACAAATCAATCGTACAAGCTATAAACCCATTTCTTCTTGTAAAACGCAAAAAAACACAAAAACTAAGGCGTCTGAACATTAACAGATCGACGTTGTTATTTTTGATCAATAGTATATTATTCAACGAGCATGTAATGATGGCTATTATTCACGATGATGAAGTTTGCGACACGAGCCGTTGGCGAGTGTCGTAATTCATCAGAGTGAGTAATAGGCATTACATGCAAGTAGAATACTATACTTTTTTACGACCTTTTTTATTTGGATTAATAGAAAAATATAATTATCAATTACTAATTATTTAAAACGAAATATTTTATTTTTCATAAGAAAATATATTTTATATAACTATGGCAACACTGTTAGAATTACACTCGTTGAGCTTATGAAACAATCAAACAGTTGTCACTATGTCATGGAATGGCGGTGGCTTTTAAAAATAAGACATATTTTATAGGTCTGGATCCCGCGTATGCAAAAAAAGTTGATTAATAGCAAGCTGAAAATTTGTTAATAGCTTAAGGGTGTCTAGTGGCATAAACTTTGATATATGGGAACACTGGAACAGGGGCAGTTTTAATTGTGGAACAGGTTAAAAATTTGGAACGGTCACACCACTAAAACGGCACATGTATTTTGTCCGACAGAACAAACTTAAACTCTTCAAACAGAGATTAAACTCTCATGCAAAAATCAGACTGGTATTTATCACAAAATGGGCGTTTTAAAGAGTGGAACATGTAGAATATGTCAAATGACAGGAATTATGACAGGTGATAAATAGCAGTCTGATTTTTGCATGAGAGTTTAATCTCTGTTCCGAGAGTTTAAGTGTGTTCTGTCGGACAAAA
This sequence comes from Diabrotica virgifera virgifera, assembly GCF_917563875.1. Classification (NCBI taxonomy): domain Eukaryota; kingdom Metazoa; phylum Arthropoda; class Insecta; order Coleoptera; family Chrysomelidae; genus Diabrotica; species Diabrotica virgifera. Next base: position 59,238,420 of record NC_065448.1, on the reverse strand, counting down.
TAAATGTACCGTTTTCGTGGTGTAATCGTTCCAAATTTTTAACCTGTCCCACAATTAAAACTGCCCCTGTTCCAGTGTTCCCATATCAAAGTTTAGCCGAATAGACACCCTTAAGCTATTAACAAATTTTCAGCTTGCTATTAATCAACTTTTTTTTCATACGCGGGATCCAGAACTATTGAGGCAATTACATGAAAAAGATCGTGTGCCCTCAATTAAAATCTATTGTACAATGAACTAAGTAAAACAGAATTCATTGATATGAATTTCATATCCGTAAGTCCTTTTACGAAATCAATACCGACATTACATGCGAGTAGAATACTATTCTTTTTCTACGACCTTTTTTTATTTTAATTATTAAAAAATTTAATCATCAACTACTCGAGATTTCAATTATAATAATTTACAAGAATACCTAAATGCTATTTACCCCTACTACGTGGATGAATAATTGGTTGCCTACTATTACCAAATTATTATTTATTGTAAAATTACAATTAAAAATAGTCAATATAAGTTCTATTTGTTTCCGAAAAATTATAAGCTTAAATTTGTACCTACTGTCAATTAATCTAATAAATAGGAAATGGCTGTTGTCGGTGGACGTATTTCAATAGTTATAATGTATATTTACATTTAACAATATATAATATAATAATATAACTATACATAATATGTTATAAGATATATAACACAATATAACTTAAAAAATGAATACAATATTAGTTATAAATTTCAATTAACATAAACAAAGTGAGCTAATGTCCCTCTCACTGAAATAAATGATAAATGTCAAAATGTTTAGTAAACAAGATATAAACGTAAAAAATATGCTGGCATTGTTACAGTTGAAATTCCTTTAGAAATTTTTCCAAGTTAATTATTGATCTAAATTACAATAATTATTGTATTAAATAAACAACTTTAAGTAATTTTATTTGCAGTTTATATACGATTAATATTAAAAGTGGCATGCGTCACTTGAATCTAACTTCAGCCCGTGAGTAATGATCCGTGAGTAACTTCAGCCCGTGAGTAATGAAATATTACTCACGGTTACAGTAATTTTGACAGTCGATTTTTATATTTAAATTATAATTTTCTGGCATATATATCATACTAGTGACGTCATCCATCTGGGGGAAATGACGTTATCGATGATTTTTTTAAATGAGAATAGGGCCTTGTGCTAGCTTATTCGGAAGGTTGTTCAATTCTCTATTCATTATTATAGACATTAATATAATTATTTATACAGGGTGCCCAAATTTTTTTTTAATTAATTGGGACAAAAAGAAGAGTGTATATAATTTATTTAATTCGAAATACATTTTACTGTTGTCCTAAAACAGAAAAAAATGTTTCGCACACCTAGTTCAATAGTGCCACAAGTGCAAAACACAATATTCTCGAAAAATGAGCAAAACGTTCTGTAGCAAACGCGTTATGCCCTGTAAATAATTTATTTTGAGAATGACTGGCTTCAAAATTACAATTTAGGTAGCAAATTATACAGTTATTCGCTGGATCTTATTACAATTTATTAAAATTGTAAAGAAAGTCATTTATAAAACGATACCTAGGAGATACGGCGGCAATATAATGAAAAAATCAATTGATTTTCGCAATTGAGCGTATTGAATAATTACATCGGTTGTATTGTAGCAGTGTATATTATCGCCACATCTCCCAGTTATGGCCATATTGCATTTTCAAAGCCTCCAAAAACCCTACAGTGAAATACCGAAGTAACTTACTTTATTCTTATCCAAAACAATATTTTAGTTCAGGCTGTATTGCATAAGATGTTGCATTATATAGGCAATATTTTACAGTTTTAACACAAAATTCGAATTTTTTGCAGTTGTGGCACAATTGAACTAGGTGTGCGGTTTATTTGGTAAATAACTGAAGAATGAATTTATTCAATAAATAATCCAATTTTAGTTCTCTAAAGTGCATTAGATAGGTAAAGCGCCTTTATAGTATGTAAAAAAAAATAGTAAACTTCTAAATAATACCTTTTGTTCAGAAAGTTTTGAAAAAATTTTAACTTTTTTGAAAAAATTTAGATTACAAAATTATTATGCAAAATCTATTAAGTCGATTTTAATGAAATTTGGTGGACGATGTAAGTATGTTGTAAGAATTTTCTAAGCGAAATACGAAGGTTCTAGGTGCAACCAAAGTGGTTGAAAAACATTGAATAAGAATATGTTTATTTTGCCCCCTTATTTTGTATTTATTGCTATTTTTCAGAAAGGTTAATAATTTAAGACATTTTTAACCGGACGAATATGATACAAAATTCAATTATCTTTATTTTACCTCCCCACGACTTTTTTCCAAAATGAATCGTTTTAAAGTTATAAGCAAATAAATTAGAAAAAAATCGATGTTTTTCGAAATTTTTATATATTTTAATTTTTTTATTAATGTTCCGGGCATATTTGAGAAGGAGCATAAGTGAATTATTATTATTGAAGCTGTCACCTAACTTTATCAGCAAAAATCCGAATGCCACCTCGCACATCCAAAAATAGAGGTTTTTTCACAGATCCGCCCTGGTCTACATAGTCAGAATTGCTTTCAATACATGTTTATATATTTTATAGTTATAGACGCAGATAAAAGACAATTACGCACTTTATTGTTGAAAGGGTGACAGGACAGCACTGAGTAGAATATGTATTTATTAAACCGTTATCTACCCACTTCATAGTGTATTACATACAGTTTTTATAATCTTGCATTCCTTGTAGTCCCGCTGCATAATATCTCTTTGAAAAGTAAAGTTAGTGTCTACATTAATTTATTACCTACATAAAGAACAGCCACAAATTTTGCCTCCACAAACACTTCATGAAGGCTATAGAAGCTTCATGGTTTTAGTATGTCGAAAACAATGTACATTAATTACAACTTTCATATAAAATTCGTAATTCGTAAAGCCGCAAGATTAAATAGTTCGGCATTTACAGCTCGTCCCCATTTTATAAAAGTTAATTGTATCGACAAATTTTATTGGGTTTACAATTTTTTACTAAATTTTGTAAGATCGAAAGGAATATAAAAGTAGAAAGATAAGTCAAAAAGATTGTAACGATTCAAAAATCTTTTAATTTTTTTATTTTTATTTATTTTAGGAAGCAGTAACATTTATGTGATCCTGCATAAGGTTATAATATGCGTTTAAAAAGTTAGTATAGGTCCATAATAAACGTTTTACTTTTTAGAAATTCAAACGAATATTTTCAAAAACAAATTAAAGACTCCGGTTATGTTTCTTCGATATAAATAAACAAAAATCCCAGCATCTGGTTGTATTAGATACTTTCTCTCAATACAATCTGTCTCCCAATAACAAAAGTGAAATATTTGTTTAATACTCGCTAAGAACAAAATTATATAATCAGAGCATGTCTTGAAAATTGCCCTGAAGGTTCCAGAGTCAATGGAATGAATCATCGTTAACAGTGATAGATATGCCGATTACATCTCTTGCCGTCATTACTACTCTATTTGTTGTCATTTGGCTTATGTGGTCGTTCCATTCTACTCTTCTGCTTTTCACCCAGTTATTAATGTTGTCCACCTTGCATCTCCTTCGCATATCTGCACTTCTAGCTCTATCCCACAGCGTCTTAACATCAATTTTTCGCAATGTTTTCATCTCTGCTGTTTCTAGCATTATTTTTGTCCTTTCTGTATCAGGTCGTATTTCTGCCGCGTATGTCATTACTGGTCTGATGACTGTTTTGTAAATTCTGCCTTTCACTTCTTTTCCGATGTTTTTATTTCTCCATATTGTTTCATTCAGGCAACCTGCGGCTCTGTTTGCTTTATTCGCCTGATCTTCCACTTCTGTTTCGAGCTTTCCGTAGCTGCATAGTGTGATGCCTAGATATTTAAACTCCATGACTTTTTCTATTATTTGACCCTCCAGCTCTAATTTACACCTAATTAGATCTGCTGTTATAACCATGCATTTAGTCTTTTTTTGGGGAAATTAACATGTTAAATTTTCTAGCGGTCTAAATAGACGAACAGAAATTGGAACTACCTGGTATAATTATATAAATGAACTGTATAATGATGATAGACCCAAAGAACTGGAGACTTTAGATTAGATGAAGGTGAAGGACCAGAAATACTAAAATCAGAAATACTTCATGCTATAAAATTGGCAAAAAACAAGAAAGCCATTGGTCCTGACAACATACCTACAGAAATGTTAAAGCTCATAAATAAGGAACACATTGGAATACTAGTCAAACTTTTCAATGATGTTTATTCGACTGGTGATATCCCTGAAGATTGGTTAAAGTCCGAATTCATAACCCTACCAAAAAAACAACGTCCGAAAAACAGTAGCGATTATAGAATGATAAGCCTTATGAGTCACACTTTGAAAATTTTTGTACGTATCATCCACAGTAGAATCAGAGATACATAGTCCAGGGCGCATCTGTTTTGAGATGGACGTTGAGAGGTGACTCAAATTTTTTTGCAGAAATTGCTTGAAAATAAATCAAATAATAATATTTGAGTTATCCTCCCTCTCAAAAAGGTCCGGAACATTGTTTAAATAATCAAAATGTCAAAAATTGAAGGAAAAATTCGATTTTTTTCTTCATTTTTTGATTACAACTTTAAAAGTATTCATTTCCGGGAAAAGTTGTACTGACATAAAAGTTGCGTAATTAAATTTCCTACAACATAAAATTGGTTAAAAATTTAAAAAATAGTCACCCTAGTTGCAAAATAGCAATAATTGCGAAAAAACCATACAAAAACAAGTATTAGCATTTTACGTTTTTCAACCATTTATTCTACACTTAGGACCTTCATATTTCACTCAGAAAAACTTCATGATACAGTAAAACAATACTGTAAATCTCATTAAGATCGGTTCAATAAATTTTGCAAAATAAATTTTGCAATCCAGCTTTCGCAAAAAAAATAATTTTTTTAAAATGTTACAGGTCTGAAAATAAAGCAGATAGCAAGTTGAAATTTTTTTTGCTTATAGAAATGTACTGTACCTTTTATTTGCAAATTTCAAAATTAAAATCGATTAATTACCACGGCGTCAGAAAATTTTTGAAATAAACAATAATTTTTGGTGCTACGCGCAGGACAGCGGTGTTCAATTCACACAAGTTAATTTCCACCAAAATTTCTTCCAATCATTATCTAATATATTATTATCTTACTCTATATTTTGATGTATTTTAATATTTTAATTCCACAAAAATCAAACTAATTTTATTATTGTTTGTGAAATATTGTTTAAACAATTGCATATGTTTAAAAATAATAAACTTTTATTATTTAAGTTAAAATATATGAACAGAGAAAGTTTTTGCTAATAAAAGTGTTATTTTAAAAGATAGAGTATGTGTTTTTATTTTGCAATAAACAAATTTATTTATATATATCGAAATGTTATAAAAATTAAAATGTATCAATCATTGTCAAAGGTCATTGGAATGCCCAATCAGAGCAAACTATCCGCTGTCCTGCGCGTAGCACCAATAATTAATGTTTATTTAAAAAAATTCCTGACGCCGTGGTGTTAATCGATCTTAATTTTACAAAATTGCAAATGAAAGGTACAGTACACTTCTATACGCAAAAAAATTTTCAACTTGCTATCTGCTTTATTTTCAGTCCTGTAACATTTTGAAAAAATGAATTTTTTTTACGAAAGCTGGATTGCAAAATTTATTTTGCAAAATCTGTTGAACCGATCTTAATGAAATTTAAAGTATTGTTTTACTGTATCATAAAGTTTTTCAGGGTGAAATATGAAGGTCCTAAGTGTAGCATAAATGGTTGAAAAACGTAAAATGCGAATGCTTGTTTTTGTATGGTTTTTTCACAGTTATTGCTATTTTGCAACAAGGGTGACTATTTTTAAAATTTTTAACCAATTCTATATTGTAGGAAATTTAATTACGCAACTTTTATGTTAGTACAACTTTTCTCGAAAATGAATACTTTTAAAGTTGTAATCAAAAAACCAAGAAAAAAATCGAATTTTTCCTTAATTTTTTGACATTTTGATTATTTAAACAATGTTCCGGAACTTTTTGAGAGGGAGGATAATTCAAATATTATTATTTGATTTATTTTCAAGCAATTTCTGCAAAAAAATTTGAGTCACCTCTCAACGTCCAAATGTACTAATATTTTTACAGATGCGCCCTGGTCTAACATGTGAAGACGATCAGGATGAAACACAATTTGGCTTCAGAAATGGACTGGGAACCCGGGACGCACTCTTTGCACTAAATGTGTTATTGCAGAAATGCCGAGATTAAAGGAAAGACGTCTTTGCTGTATTTATTGACTATGAGAAGACATCGAGTACAACATCACAAATTAATTAAAATATTAAAGGATAAAGAGTTGCTAGTCAAGATGTACGAATAATAGAAAAATTATACTGGCATCAAACAGCGACAGCTTGCATAAATGGAAAATCAACAGAAATGTGCAAAATACAAAGAGGTGTCAGACAGGGTTATATATTGTCCCCACTGTTATTCAATTTATATTCAGATAAAATATTTAAGGAAGCGCTGCATAATTGGAATGGGGTGTGAAAGTTAATGGAATTCTGATAAATACAATCAGATATGCAGACGATACAGTTATTTTAAGTGATGATATGAATGGATTACAACACCTTTTAAATGCCATTGACACAGTGGGAAGAGAGCTTGGCCTAAACATAAACTGTTCAAAAACAAAATACATGGTATTTAGCCGTTTGGCCCATAAAAATACACGGTTATATGTTGATGGTCATATAATTCAAATAGTGGTAAGTTTTAAATATCTTGGTTGCCATATTACTTAACAACTAGTTAGAAATAAAGAGATAAAATGTAGAATCGAGATAGCTCGCACGACATTTTTTAAAATGAGGTCATTCTTCTGTAATGATAACTTGCAACTTCAACTTCGAAAGCGCATGATTAAATGTTACATTTGGTCAGTCCTCTTGTATGGTGTCGAAGCATGGACATTAAATATATCCACCATTAATCGTTTGGATGCCTTTGAAATGTGACTGCACAGACGTACACTGAAAATACCATGGACGGCTGTGCTGACAAATGTGGCAGCCCTTAAGAGAGCAAATGCTGCCCGCGAGCTGCTTGGTAACATCAAATATAGAAAGATGGCCTATTTTGGACACGTAGTAAGGGGAGACCGGTAAAATATTCTTCAACTTATTATAATGGGTAAAATCGAGGGACGCAGAGGAATTGGTAGAAAGCAGGCCTCTTGGTTGAAGAATATCCGGGAGTGGACAGGAACAAAGAAAGCAGAACAACTATTTAGAATAGCTCGAGACAGAGACAGTTTCGCTATGTTAATCGCCAACGTCAAGAAAGACACTAAAGTGTTATTTTGTGGTCTCCAGTACTATATGGCTGTGAGACCTGTACATTAAAATAATATGACGTCTACAAATTAAATTGATTCGAAATGTGGATCTACCGCCGATTCTTAAGAATAGACTGGAGCAGCAGAACTACGAATGAAGACTGAAAAGAATGAACACACGTCCTCATCTGGTCAATACAATAAAAATTAAAAATACGTCATATCTACAATCTACACAATCTATCGCAATGCGCCATAATGAATTTGAGCAGCTCCAGGTAATATTAGAAGGGAAGGTCGAAGTTAAAAGCGATATAGGAAGAAAGAAAAAATCTTGGCTACGAAACATCAGAGATTCGACTCACACAACAGGAAATGACCCATTTCATCAAGCAGAGAACAGAGAGAAATTTGCCATTTTGATCGCCAACCTCAATAGAGATGAGCGCTTAGCAGGAGGAAGAGGAGGAAGAGCGAAATTGAATCAAAGCGCCGGATAAGGGTTTTGTTTTGCTGAGAACAAATAATCCATCTTCTAAAAGTGCCTATCTTCAGGAGATGTTGGCGACCACATTGACCCATCTGACACCATATTGACAGCAGATAGAAATAGATCAGTTGACGATATACCAGTCCACTTCTTAAGAATGGCCAGCCAGGATATATGTCTACTTCCAGGGCCTCTCCTGCCTTCAATCTTGCCTTGTAGAATCAACTGTAATCAATATTTTTCATTACACATAATGTGGCCGAAGTAAGCCAATTTTCGGTTCTTTACGGTGTTAGTTATTTCTTTGTCTTTTCTTAGCCTCTGGAGAATAGTTATATTAGTTTTGTGGTGTATATATGAGACCCTCAACATACGTCGGTAGCACCACATTCCACATTTCAAACACCTCTAACCGTTTTATGGCATCTTCTGTCAGGCTCCAGCTTTCAACTCCGTAGAGGAGGACACTAAAGACGTAACATCTAAGAATTCTTATGCGTATATTGATACTTAAAGACAGGTTGCACAGAATTTTCCTAAGACTGTTAGAAGAGCTTCTGGCTTTTTCAATACGAGTTTTTTCGTAGCTATGATCCCAATTATCCTTAATGTTGCAGCCCATATAGCATATTTTCTCTACTCTCTCTAGGGGTGTATTGTTTACGGTAAGTTGGGCGTTTATGTTGGTGTTTTTACTAATGTATTACATTATTTAACGGTTTTTGCTGTAAATTTAAAGAACCATTTGGATTGACATAAAATTTGGCATACGCAAACGCATAGCCAACATGTCAAAGAAAAAAAGTGATATTGTGCCGATGTGTGATTTTACCCTGTGGGGAGGAATTTCACTCCTTCTCAGGGGTGAAAAACATACGTTTAAAATAAGTTCGAAATTAGATAAAATGTCTAATTCTAAGCAACTTTTATTCTATACAGTTTTTTAACTAAGTCAATACTTTTCGAGTTAGTTGCGAGTGAATATGGTCGATTTTCAGCAAAACAAACACGTTTTTAGACAATTTTTCGCAAATAAATCAAAAAGTAAGTATTTTGTCGAAATAAACATTGTCAGCAAAAGTATAGCTTGTAAAAAAGTGAAAAAAATGGTATATACATGAAGTCTCCAGACCTAGGAGAAGCAGAGTTGCTAAAGAAAAATTGGTTCATATTCGCCAAACTTTAAATAAATATATTTCAACTTGAAATAACCAAAAAATGAAGCACTTTTTGGAAAAAACTCATTACAACTTTTTTAAAGTGTTTAAAAAGCTTTATGTCTATTTTTATAAAAAATATTCTAGCATCAAATGTGAGCAAGTTGCCCTCAAAATACAGTTGGTCAGTTTTTATTTGGCATAAAAAAATCGGGAAAATCACCCCCTAATTAAAAACTTAAATCGAATTAATCCTTACCGCTTCACATGTTGCTTTATTTATGTTATGTCTATAAAGTCTGTAAGTTTCAAAGATTCAACGTGCTTCGTTTGAAAAAAAAATGGTTTTAAAATAAACTTTTTAAAATTTTTAATTTTAAAAAAATGTTTTTTTTTAAAAATAACTTAAAAATTATTAGTAATACCAAAAATCTCAAGAAGTAATAATAAAGTATACGTTTTGCTTTTCTGAATATTTTAGACTTTTTGTTTTCCTGTTACGACAAAAATCGGTTATGCTATGGCTGTTCAAAATTTGCATACACTCGGGATTAGTGACTTGTTCAAGCCATTTTAACTACAGCCTTTTCAAAAATAAGCACTTTGAACCGCTGAGACTTACAGATCGTATAAAGAATAAATAAGCAAAGTAGCCTGTGAAGCGGTTACGATTAATTGTAACTCGAAAAGTGTAGAAGAAAAGTTGCTTAGAATTAGTCAGTTTATCGAATGCCGAACTTATTTTGGACATATATTTTTTCACCTGCGAGAAGGGGTGAAACTCACCCCCGCTTTTTTTCTGTGACTTATTAGCTATGTGTCTGCCAAATTGCATGTCAATCCAAGCAGTTCTTTAAAATTTAGAGGTTTTGCAATATTTTACCGTTAAAGAACGTACTACTGATCATTATGATCATTAGTAAAATCATAAAATAATCCATGCGTGAGAATTAAGTTGTGTTGGGATTGTGTGAAGAGGCCGGTATTCCGGCTATATCGCGAGATATTGGGTGCTTGTCCCCCTAGTATCATCAGTTGCCATTAAAAGTCAAGTAAATCTTCCACCTTAGATTGAAAGTATAAGTTTTTTTGTGTTTTTTATAGTCGAGAACCCTACTGTGGTTTTCTTTTCTAAATGATTATGGGACTGAAGGTGAGGCAGTCCATTGCATTTGTTCGTTGAGAAACAGTGCTTCTTCTATTAAAAGTCAAAAGTCTACAGTCAAAGCAAGCATAGCAAAACAAATAAATGCGCAGTAAGCTTTTTTTTCTTATTCTGTTTAGCAGATATTGACTGAATAATTCACAGCAGATAATAGCTGAATCTTTCCGTTTCGTGAACTATATAAAGAAAGAAAATGTACCTGATAAAAATTTTATTTTTTTCCACTTGGGGTGTCCCAATAAGAATGGCTCTCGGCGATATCTCAGGAACCGTTTATAGTAGAGCTTTGAAATAAAAAATTTTATAACAAACGTTGCCTCAGGAAAAGCCTGGAAATTATTTTCATAATTGTGGGTGCACCGCTAGAGGGCGTAATTGAATATCAAAAATAAAAAAATCTAAATTTTACAAAATTTTCCTAATGAAGGGGCACTGGAAATTCGATTATTGTATTCTTCATCAAATTCTGCGCATATTTGATTTAACAAGTTTAACTCTACCTTTGCAAATAAGAGGTGGAGGTGAGTGGGAACCTTGTTATGAAAAAATGGCTGTAAGTCCGGTTCTGCTAAATCAAATTTTGAAAACTGGGTCTTGTTGAAGACAGATCTTTTTCTTCAATGTAAGCGTGATAATTTTGAACTATCCTAATAAGTAATAAGCCAGCTGGGAGGCGTTATTTAATTTTTTCAGAAATCTAGTTTTCTTTGGAAACTATTAAATACAAGTATGCATTTTTAATCATACTTTATAAAATTAGATTAAATTAGCAATAGAATAGCGAAAACCGCATGTCGATACCTTTTTTTCTATCTCAAGATATCTCGAGAAACGTGTAAATTTTATACATAACTGTTACTATCACCGGTAAACTAAGTTAATGAAAAGTAGTGTGCTGTGGAAAAAAACAAAATAACATTTTCCAGATGTCAACGTATAAAAATAAAATTAATTAAAACAACAATATAAAGAGAAACAATACTATTAAAATTAAATATAACACAGAACAAAAAGAACTACTTAGTGACGACCTAAATATTCAAATTGTTGCCCATCATACACTACTCTAGAATACATTATCCAGAGAATACTAAACGCCATTCAAAGCATATCGAGAGCAGAAATTGAGACTGCTGTTCAATCTACTCTTGAAAGAGTAAATGTTTGCAACGAAAATGATGGGCAAAAATTTGAAGGTTTATGTCATCACTAAATAGTTGTTTTTATTTCTTTTTAATAGGGCTTTTCAACGCTTCTCATTTATTTCGAGCCTCTGTCATATGCCGTATAATCCGTGTATAATATTAATATACGAGATATGAACGAAGCTCGAAACAAATGAGAAGCGTTGAAAAGACCTAATATACGTTGACAGCTGGAAAATGTTCCTTTGTTGATTCCATAGCACACTACTTTTAACGAATTTCGTTTACCGGTGACAGTAACAGTTATGTTTTTAAATTTACACGTTTTGTAAGATATCTCGAGATAGAAAAAAGGTATTAACATGCGGTTTTCACTATTCTGTTGCCAATTTTGTCTAATTTTGTAATATGGTATTAAAAATGCATGTTTGTATTTAATATTTTCCAAGGAACACTAAATTTCTGAAAAAAATTAAATAACGCCTTCTAGCTGGCACATTACTCAGTAAGTTGGTTCGAAATCATAACCTTTACATTGACGAAAAAGATCTGTCTTCAACAAGACCAAGTTTGCGAAATTTGATTAAGCAGAACCGGACTTACAGTTATTTTCTCATAACAAGGTTCCCACTCACCCCCACCTCTTATTTCCAAAGGTAGACCTAAACTTGTCAAATTAAATATACGTAGAATTTTATGAAGAATACGACGATCTGATTTCCAGTGCCCCTTCATTAGGAAAATTTTGTAAAATTTAGATTTTTTTATTTTTGATATTCAATTACGCCCTCTAGCGGTGGTCCCACAATTATGAAAATAATTTCCAGGCTTTTCCTTGAGGCAACTTTTGTTATAAAATTTTTTATTTCAAAGCTCTATTATAAACGGTTCCTGAGATATGGCCGAGAGCCATTCTTATTGGGACACCCGGTACATAGTGCAGTGCAGTGTTATAGTGTTTTGGGAATTGGGTATATCCACGCAATTGTTTATATATTATCATTGTGCATCACTATCATGTACAACACTAAATTAAAGGTATCAAATTTTAATGGACATTTCTGATTTAGTGCAGCCGATATGTGAGTAAATTGTACATTTAATGATAGACGCATATAATTTGGACCACATATACTACACATACAAATATTCAAATTTAGAAATGAGGCCATCTCAGATTTTGCCTTTTACAAAAAAGTCGGGCATTCAAAATGGCGACTATCCATACGTGACTAATAGGACGATAACTTTTGAACGAGACGTCAGATTTTAACCAAATTTGGTATATAGGTTATTTTGTTGATTTATTAAAATGAAGGTTTAAACCGGAAAAATCGGTTTACCAAAAGTTGTGTTTCTCCTGGTTTTTATGTAAAAATATGTTTTTTTTTAATTCTTTCACCCTGTATGTATTAATTTTTCAAAAAGGTAATACCGCCGTTGAAAAGAGTGTAAAAATATTTTTTAGTAAATATTTTGAACTTTTTAGTTATTTACTATTAGTTAATTACCATTAATTACCGTTAATTACCATAGTTAATTACCATTTAATAAATGCATAACGTATCTTCACATGTACCTAAGTGCGGCAGTTTCGTGCAAATATGATAAGAATTATTGTGCATTTAATGGTAGAAGCATATAATTTGGATCACATATAAAGGTTCACATTTAGATATAATGCCATCTTAGTTTTTGTTCCTTTTACAAAAATGATACATATGTGACTAATAGCACGATAACTTTTGAACGAGACGTCAGATTGCAACCAAATTTAGTATATAGGTTCTTTTTTTGATGAATAAGATCGAGTTCTTGAACCGGAAGGTTGTGTACCGGAGTTGTGTTTTTACTGTTTTTTTTTATGTAAAAATATGTTGTTTTTTTCCAATTCTTTTACCCTTTATATATCATCATCATCATCAGGGCTTTTCATTTCAGGTGGAATGTTTGCCGCTCTTACTTAGAGCTCTCAGATTCGCTTATTGCGGTGAATCACTCCGCATTCCACTTGTATGTTGTCAAAGTTTGTTGTATGACTTGGCTTTCGTTACTATTTCCTTCCACTCATTTCGATATGTGCATAGTTCCCTCCAGTTTCTCACTTCCAGAATTTTGATATCTCTCATCACCTGGTCCTCCCATCTCTCTCTGGGTCTTCCTCTTGGTCTTTCAGTTGCCGGTTTCCATTTGGTGATCTTCTTAATCAGTCGGTCGTTTTTCCTTCTTTCTATGTGTCCCAGCCATCTCAGCATCTGTGATTTAATAAATCTAACTATATCTTCTCCCTTCATTATGTCTCTTAGTTCATGGTCCTTTCTTCTTCTAATTTCTCCGTTGTCCATTCTTATCGGGCCCATAATGCGTCTGAGGATTTTCCTTTCGAATATTCTCAATTTTTCTTCATCTTTTTCCGTGAGGCACATTGTCTCAGCTGCGTACGTAACTACTGGTCTGATTGCAACTCTGTATATTTTCAGTTTTGTATTTCTGGATAAGTTCTTGTCCTTTATAAGCCTATGATATCTCCTGTATGTTTTGTTGCCTGTTAGTATTCGTTCCGTTACTTCTTCACTTCTCTTGTTTTGGCCATTCAATATTACTCCCAAATATTTAAATTGTTGGACTCTTTCAAAAGTGTAGTTTTCTATTTTGATTTCTCTCATCCTGTTATCTTCTCTTCTAGAGCAGAGTAGATATTTTTTTTTCCTTCGTTAATTTCTAGACCTCTTTTCCGTGCTTCTTTTGCCAGGATTGTTACTGCTTCTTTTAATATTTCCTTGTCTCTTCCCATAAGAACTAAATCATCTGCATATGCAACTATTTGTGTTGAGGAGTGGGCTATAGTTCCTTTAATTTTGCTGGTCTTGACTGTTCCTTCTAGTGCTATGTTGAATAATGTGGTTGACAGGGAGTCGCCTTGTCGCACTCCTGTTTCTATTGCAATTGATTTTGTGCTACCTTCTTCTGTTGTTACTTTGGCTCGAGCTCCATCCATGGTCATTTTTGTTAATCTGATTAATTTTGCTGGTATATCTTGATTTTTCATTTCAATAAATAATTTATTTCTTCCAATACAGTCAAAGGCTTGTCTGAAGTCTACGAAGAGGATGTGGAGTTTTATGTTGTGTTCGTGGCATTTTTCGATTGTTTGTGTAACTATGTGGATCGCATCTGTAGTGGATCTGCCTTCTCTGAATCCTTGCGGGTAGTCCCCAATTTTTTTTCTCTGTGAATTGATTAAGTTTTTGTTTGATGAGGGCTGTTAGAATTTTATGTTGTACTCAGTAGAGATATTGCTCTATAATTGTTACAGTTTGTTACTTCTCCTTTCTTAAATATTGGTATAATTCTGCCTTCTTTCCAATCCTCGGGCATTTCTTCTGCTTCCCATATTCTAACTATTAGGTTATGGATGCTTGTTAATACCTTTTCCCCTCCATTTTTAATTAGCTCATTGGGAATTTCATCTGGGCCTGGTGTTCTTTTCTGTTTCATTTTTTGAATGATGGCTAAATATTCATCATGTGTTGGCATCCCTATTTCATTATCTCTAATGTCTTCCATTGCGCCTACCTCCTCTTCCGGGCTTTCTTTGCATCTATATAGTTCTGTGAAGTGTGTTTCCCATGATCTATTGTCAATTTTAACTACTGGTCTGCCTTTTCTTTGTTGAGCTTTTAGGTATCCGAATAGTTTGGCGCTGTCTTTACTATTCATTTCTAGTTCCTTTAACAGCTCTTCGATCCACAGTTTTTTTTTGTTCTTTCAACAATTATCGGCTGCTTTCTTTTTTTCTTTATATTCGTTTCGATGATGCACTTCTTTAGTTGATATCCATTTATCTCTTGCTTGGTTTTTCTGTTTGATTTTGTTTTCGCATTCTGTATCAAACCACTCTTTCCTTCTTTTTATTTCCCTCTGTCCTAGCACCTCTTCAGCTGAATTCAAAATGGATTCTTTTATATTTTTCCATATGTCCTCTGTGTTATTTGCTTGTGTTAGGTTTTCCTTTAGGGTTGTCTCATATTGTTCTCTTAGTTCCTGTACTTTTAACTTCTCCAGATTCCATCTTCTTTTGTTTTGTCTTGTTCTCTCTGCTTTAATTATCTTCATTTTGATTTCTCCTATTACTAGAAAATGGTCTGTGTCCGCGTTTGCTCCTCTATATGATCTGACATCGTGCATTATTGCTTTCCATTTTTTGGATATTAGTATGTGATCTATCTGATTGCCATCTGTTGTGCCAGGTATCAACCATGTTACTTTATGTTCTCTTCTGTGCATGAAGTTTGTACTTATAATGTAACTGTTTGTTATTGCTGCTAGTTTGCATAATTTTCTTCCGTTATCGTTTGTCTCGTCATGAATAGTTTCTTTCACTGCTACTTCCTTATACTGGTTTTCTTTGCCTACTTTTGCATTGAAGTCACCAACCATTAGTACTATATCATTTCTGGGTAATCTTTCATATAATTCTTCCAGTTGTTCATACAATTCAATTTTATCATTTGCTGGTGCATTTTCTGTGGGTGCATATATGTTTATGATTGTCATATTGGCTTGTTTGTTTTCTACTTTTATATACGACATTTGTCCATTTATCGCTTTAAATTCTATAACTTTGTCCCTAATCTTACTGTTAACCATGAATGCTGTACCGTTTTTTCCTTGCTTGTTTTCTCCCGAGTAGTATATTGTGTAGTTTTTCTTTTTGATATTTCCTTCTCCCTTCCATCGTACGTCTTGTAGTGCTAGTATGTCTATTCTGTATCTTTGCATTTCTCTTGCTACCTCTTCCATTTTTCCTGGTCTCAATATGTTTGAACGTTCCAGGTTCCTACTTTTACTCTATTTTTCTTCTTGGTTTTTCTTTTTCTATCTCTTTTTCTTATGTTTGATTCGTTGTTCTTTTTCCGTGCTAGTTTCGTTTTCAGGATTTCATTCATTTTCTTTACAGTCTCTTTACATTCCATAAATGCGTTTTCCATATTCGTTTGCCGGTATGTTTTAGTGATACTAGTCGTTTGTTCTTTACTCTGTGCTACTTTTACATACAATCTCAGTTTTTTGGCTTTGTGCCGGAATTATGTGCAGTCTTGGTTATTTTCGCCATATTTTCTGATTCATTTTCGTCATCTCCTGGTGATCTTTCGGTATATGTTCTTCCTCTGGGTTTTCCTTGAGGTGTTTTAGTATTCATCATTTCGCTTTGTGTCCTCTTGTATCCTAAGCTTTCCACAGTATATGTTTTGTCGTTTATTTTTAGCTTATTATAATTTAGCGATGCCTTCTGACCCCTTTCTCTTGCTTCCTTTAAGTGTTGTTTCAGTATTTTTCTCTGGTCTTGTATCTCCTTGGAATAATCTTCACTTAGGTAAATGTCTGTTCCTTTTAGTCTTTTCGATTGGTTCAATATTTCAGTTCTTTTGGAACCGCTTTTAAGTTCCAATAGTATAGGTCTCGGTAACTGTCTTATGGGATCTCTTTGTATACCAACGCGTTTTATGTCTATTATGTCTGTGTGTCCATTTAGTGGAACTTGGATTTTAATTGCCATATTTTGTATACTTTTTATCATATCATTTTCTTGTTCACCTTCTTTCTCTGTTATACCGTATACTATAATATTTTTCTTTCTTACCTCTCTTTCTAGATCTTCTATTCTTTTTTCGTGTACTTTATTTTCTGATTTTAATTCTATATTTTCAGCTTTTAATTCTGCGATTTCCAGTTTCATGAGCTGTAAATCATTTTGCACTTCATTTAGTTTTTGTTCTATTCTTATGCCTCTATTATCCATACAATCTAATTTTTCACTCATCTTTTTCATCATTTCCTCCATCTTTTTTTTGACTATGGATTATTTTTCTAAATCTCTAGGCTAGCGTTAGAATCTTTCTCACTTCGACGGTTAGTAAGATTTTGCTTTTATCCAATCTCAGATATTAGAATTTTACTATTTTGTTACGTAGCGTAAAATCAGCCACACCCGTTTCAACCACGCGGATGTGTGTCCACTTATCCACGCACCTGTATATAAAAATTTTTCAAAAAGGTAATACCACCATTAAAAAAAATGTAAAACTATTTTTTTAAAAATATTTTGAACTTTTTAGTTATGTTAATTACCATGCAATAAATGCATAACGTATGTTTACATGTACCTATGGGCGACAGATTCATTTTGAATGCCCGCCATTTTTGTAAAAGACAAAATCTGAGATTGCCTCATATCTAAATTTGAATCTTTGTATGTGTAGTATTTGTGGTCCAAATTATGTGCTTCTACCATTAAATGACAATAATTCTTATATTATTATTTGCACGAATCTGCCGCACATAGGTACCTACATTTGAATATAATATGTTATGCATTTATTAAATGGTAATGAATATAACTAAAGAGTTTAAAATATTTCCTAAAAAATATTTTTACGCTCATTTCAACACCGATATTACCTTTTTGAAAAATTAATATATACGGTGTGAAAGAATTGAAAAAATAAACAACATATTTTTACAAAAAAATCAGGAAAAACACAATTTCTGGTAAACGTATTCGTTCGATTTGTTTGAAATCGGACTTTTCGTTTAAAAGTTATCGTGCTATTAGTCACATATGTATAGTCGCCATTTTGAATGCCCGCCATTTTTGTAAAACGTATAATCTGATATTGAAGCTTTGTATATGTAGTATATGTGGTCCAAATTATATGCTTCTGCCATTAAATGCACAATAGTTATTATAATATTTGCACGAATCTGCCCCACATAGGTACATGTGAAGATAAGTTATGCATTTATTACATGGTAATTACCATAACCAAAAAGTTCAAAATATTTCCTAAAATATATTTTTACGCTATTTTCAATGCCCGTAGTAACTTTTGAAAAATTAATATATACAGGATGAAATAATTACAAAAAAAACAACATATTTTTACATAAAAAAATAAGGAAAAACACAACTTCTGGTAAACCGATTCTTCCGGTTCAGGAGCTTGATCTTATACATAAAAAAGAACCTATATACCAAATTTGGTTGAAGTCGGACTTTTCGTTTAAAAGTGATCGTGCTATTAGTCACATATGTATAGTCGCCATTTTGAATGCCCGCCATTTTTGTAAAACGTATAATCTGATATTGAAGCTTTGTATGTGTAGTATATGTGGTCCAAATTATATGCTTCTACCATTAAATGCACAATAGTTATTATAATATTTGCACGAATCTGCCGCACATAGGCACATGTGAAGATAAGTTATGCATTTATTACATGGTAATTAACATAACTAAAAAGTTCAAAATATTTCCCAAAATATATTTTTATGCTCTTTTCAATGCCGGTATTACCTTCTTGAAAAATTATTATATACAGGGTGAAAGAATTAAAAACAACAACATATTTTTACTTAAAAAATCAGGAAAAACACAACTTCTGGTAAACCGATTCTTCCGATTCAGGAGTTCAATCTTATACATCAAAAAAAGAACCCATATACCAAATTTGGTTAAAGTCGGACATTTTGTTTAAAAGTTATCGTGCTATTAGTCACATATGTATCGTCGCCATTTTGAATGCCCGCCATTTTTGTAAAAAGTAAAATCTGAGATGGCCTCGTATCTAATTTTGAACCTTTATAAGTGTAGTATATGTGGTCAAATTATATGATTCTATCACTAATTGCACAATTCTTATAATCTTTGCACGAATATGACGCGCTAATTGTAAGATCTGAATTAATAATATGTATAACTAAATCTTTGTGTGCTATTACATAGTAACAAATTAAAATAACCAGTATATAACAGTTTTGTATTGTTAACTTTCTCTGATAATCTTCTTTTCTCTTGGACATCAAACACACAATTCTAATCAATTATTTTGATAAGACTAAATAAGGTAAGTGTGATTTTTCCTTTTTGAACATCGTAATTTTTGACCCATTTGTTTGATTGATACGTGTTATTTATTTTTTATTTACGTATTTTGGTTTTAAAAATTTTTCTTTGTCTCTCAAAGAAAAGACAAAACGACGCCCTTTCTGGAAAATTATTTTTAACATATTTTGTTCGTTTTATCTTTTCACTTTTCTTGATTTAGCTCTAGTAGCTGTCATCTTATAATTTCCTTTTTTTTCTTCAAGTTTAGTTTTTGTTTATGTAAGATCCAAAGATATACCCACACAGGTCTTTCTATTCTGCTAGTTCGCGTCCAAATGACGGTGGCATGTTGAAGGGGACTACTTCACCTTCATCGTGGTATCTATCTTGCATAATATCTTCGCTGAACAATTAACTGATCGGAAGTGCACATCGGCACGTTTGACAGGTTGCTGCCGACAAGCACACTCCGCTACCAATTGTCGCACCAACACCTATCCCATAAGACACCTTCGATAAAAGTGCAAAAATCGCACACATACGGCTACAATACAGCTACGCCACATGAATAAAATCTACATACATGATGGCGCCCTGTGTCCGTTTATTGTGCATAATAGGTATAATATTACAGTCATACACAATTAGTGCAGTCACTGAAGGTTTTCACCTCCGATTTCGTTGAACCTCCATAGATTTTCATGAAAATTGGTGAGTAGTTAGAGGATACCTCAAGAAATAAAGGTGACATGATGAAACAAACTTGTGCTTTTATCCTAGGGGTGGATACCACCCTTTTTAGGGGGTGAAAATTATTTTATTAAAAATAATACTGTAAGTCGATAGTGGGACAAATTCCAAGCAAAATTTGTTATATAACGTTATTAATATAAATGAATACTTTTTGAGTTATTAAAATATTTAATAACTTTATTAAATAAATTAACAAATTTTTATTATTAAAGATAAAAAGTTTTATTTTTTCGTAAAAAAATGCATGTTTTAAAACAGTTTTTCAAGTATAACTCAATAACTATAAGCTTTTGCAAAAAAGTTTTTATTGCCAAAATTGAAGACAATAATAAATTGAATACAGTCCTCACTTAAAAAACTAAACTAATGTTAATTCAAAGTGAGGTATTGGTAATTGAATATATATTTTTTTCGACGAGTACGCAAATCTAAGTATTCAAGCTTAAATAGCGGGGAAACGATGCATTTTATAAAATATACCTGTAAAACAGTTGTCAAAGTACTTCGGAATACCTATCAAATGAGCTCAAGAAGAAGTTAATCGCCTCAAAATTAAGCAAGTTATGATGAAAATAAGAGACCCATTTTGAATTTTTAGGAAAAAGTGAAAAATAAAACATACGCCATTTTCACAAAAATTAAAATTTATAGTAATCCTTACAACAATTTCTTTATATTAGCATAAGTAATGATTTCAACAACTTTAAACGGTTTAAAATGCATCTACTTAAAAAATATGTAAGTATAGGTAATTTAAAAAAATTAGAATTTATAAAATGATGGTAATTTTCATTTTCTTTTGCTAATAACTCCAAAAATACTCAATATACGTAAAAAAATTTATGTAACAAAAATTTAGTTTTTTCTGTATCAAATATTCAACCTGTTTTGTTATTTCTGTACGGAGAAATATATCCGAGATAGAAACGTTTAAAGCTTAAATTTTGCTGCGAAAACCATGTAACCGGGGCAATTTAACCTTTTATTTTTAAAAAAGTAATAGGTTTTCAAGATTAATTTTAATGTCGTTTAGTAGCCCTTGGAATTAGCTTTCAAATAGTTTTCAGGCGAACCTGATATCGGAAAGATTAACGGAGTTATTAAAAAAAACAATAACATTTTTTAGAAAATTTTTTAAAAGATAAATTTTGAAAAAATTTTGGAACCTAAATTTTCTTGCTATCAACTTGGTCGGGAGCTCATTTGATAGATATTTCTAAGTACTTTGACAAATGTTTAATAAGTTTATGTTATAAAATGCATCACTTTCCCGTTATTTAAGCTTGAATACTTAGATTTGTCTACTCGCCGAAAAAAATTTACATTCAATTACCTATATACCCCATTCCACGAATATACGACCCTCTTGAATTATCGCGACAACAAATATTTTAGTGTGCAAAATATGAAGAACGAAAGTAAATTGCAAATTATATTGTTTTTTATTGGAGCAATTATTAGAGCAAAATACTTTCGTACTTCTTATGTTGCACACTAAAATATTCGTCGTCGCAATAATCCAAAACAGTCTTATATTCGTGGAATACACCATAACTCATTTTTAGTTAACATTAAAAGGTTTTTCTAGTAAGGAGTTTATTTTTTTACAAGCTTTAATTTTGATAATAATAAGTTTTTTGTTAAAACTTATAATTTTTGATTTATTTATGAAAAATTGGATAAAAACATGCATTTTTCTCACGAAAAATTAAAATCTTTGATCTTGAATAACTCAAAAAGTTTTAATTTATTTTAATAACTTTATATAAAAAATGTTGCATCTGTTCCTCTATCGACTTAATAAAATAATTTTCATCCCCGAGAAGGGGTGGCATCCACCCCCAGGGTAAAAGTGCAAGCTGGCACCATGTCACCTTTGTTCCTTAAGACATAAGGCCGAAAGTCCCTGACAACTTCTATAATGATTATTTTAATAAGTTAAAGAGGTGAAAATTAAAAGTGAAAATTGAGTGTGATTTTTAATTTCAAATATCTCATTCAAAAGAAACTTTTTATTTATTCTAAGGGACTTTCGGCCCTCAGTAATAATCTGGTGGGAATAAGATAGCCGGTGGTATCAAATATACGCCGTACAGCGTTTATTGGAGACCACAGCCTTAGATCGCGGTATTAGCTTTTAAAAAAATTTCAAACTGTAACTGTACTGATTAAACTTACTAACTGCAGTGACTGCTTCCACATATGAATGCGAAAGTTCTGATACGTACGTGTAAGTTCGGTTGTCCTCATTTTTGTCTCTTTAGAATTTAATTTCAGTTATTTTATAAGCTGAAGAATGAAGGTGCTATAAATACGAACAAAAGGAGCATCGAGCGTCTAATTTATTGTCTTGGAATTATTTTTATAACCCCCTGTATAAAACTTACATTAAATATCTCAATTTCCAAATTTCTGCAACTTTGTAGTTTACAACAACTATTCATGGATCGTGCTGATATAAACACAAGTGTTTGGGTTAGTAGGTACAGGCAGATATTCTTTAAACAAGTGTTGAAACCAGGGCTTCGGCTTAAGCAGGTAAAAAGAGTACAGAACCTTACAAAAGCGTTCCCTATGTTTGTTAATAAATTTTGTTTCAAATTCTTTGATAAATTGGTATTATTCGTTTTTACGTATAATTACCTACACAAAAATAAAAATTTATTAAGCAGTTACATTTCCTAGTGTGTACTTGTGTATTTCAAAATGTCCCCACCAAATTATAAAAAAAAAAAGAAACAAAAAGCGTATTAGAGCGGGCCCCTGTTTGGCCCGGGCCCTGGTTTCTCGGAAACCGCAAAACCATTCTCAGTACGCCACCGGCCAGACATGCATATACATCGTAATTGACGTCTTGCATTTCTGGAATAAGACTTGTACTGAGGACAAAGCCTCTCTCGTTGCAACAGCATTTTTGAACTCGAACTGGTTGGGGGAAATTTGACTATCGCACAGCTTTTAAATCTTCTCATAGATTACCTTTAGGAACAATTTTTGGAGATGACTCATGGGGCTTATCTTAAGATATTCTTTGTATTTTTTGGCTCCCGGCTTTTTAGAAGTGCAACAAACACAGACTTCAGCCATTATGTTGGCGTGTTTTTGTTTTGCGTGAATATTATTCCATTCGACTTTATTAAAAATATTAATTATAATATTAGACTGATTTTTTTGTAATACGTCTTAAGCTCTAATAAATCTTTTCTATAGAAAGAGATAAGACAGATAGGAAATAGAATAGACTTTTCAGCATTTCCAAAGGACATCGCACACATCTTATGGAAAATATAATGCCACTCAAATTCAATAAACTTTATACGATTAGATTCGTTTTAATATAACGATCAATTCTTATCATTGCGCCAACTCTTAATTATGATTAATTACGGCGCAAATTGCAATTAAAGTTTATCGAAATCACATTTTTGGAGTCCATAAAATGTTAGTTTACAATCATTATTGCTCTGAGTGCTATTCATAACAGCCTAAATCCCGCTGGGCCTAAGCGGATTAGTAAAACTAATCCGCTGATTTATGGAGTAGCGAAAATCTGGGTATTTTAAAATTTTTTTTTTCTCTAACATATGTACCTACCCATTTGATTTCAGATTTTTTTATATCAATTTCTGCTCTTATTTTTGAAAATAGAGAGTTGGCGCTATGATAAGATTTGATCGCTAATTTAAAGCGAATCTATTGGTATAAATTTTATTGAATTTGAGTGACATTATATTTTCCATAAGATGTGTGCGATGTCGAATGGGATGGATACGTATTTTCGGCTGCAATTCTATTCACATGGGGATTCATTTTTTTTCGAATCCTGAGAAAAAATTAATATTTTTGAAAAATATAAACGCAGAATGAAAGATTACGTTATTACCAAGGGCCGAAAGTCCCTGAAAACTTCTATAATATTTATTTTAATAAGTTACAGGGGTGAAAAGCTAAGAGAAAATTTTGTGGGATTTTTAATTTCAAATATCTCATTCAAAATAAACTTTTTATTTATTTTAAGGGACTTTCGGCCCTCGGTAATAATTTAGTCTTTCATTCTGCGTTTAAATTTGTCAAAAATATTTATTGGTTGTTTCAGGATTCAAAAAAAATAAACACACTGTCCGTGGTAATATTTTCCAAATATATCTTTGTCTTACAACGCACTCAGTCGAATAGACTATTGTCTCTTGTATCAGACTATTGTCAGCATATTGTCAGTCAGACAGTGACAATCAGTGACAATTTTAAATATTTGACATGGCATCGGGAATATTTTAATAATAATAATAATAATAATATTTATTCATCCTTTAAGACATACAATGTATAGGACATGTCATTAGTTTTACAAACAAACAAACAATAAAATTAATACATTTATAAATTTTATAAACATTTTAAGGTAGATAGAATTGATAACATTTAGGTAATATTTCTGTCCGAAAAAAAACTCTTCCACAGTATAATAACATTTGGTAAGCAATAAGCTTTTAATGGATTTCTTAAATAAATATTTATTCATTGTTCTATATTTTTTTGGTAAAACGTTAAACAATCTAATGCTCATATACTTTACTGACATTTCAAATTTACTCGATCTATGACCAGGTACGCTCAGCAAGTCGCCACCTCGTGTCGAATAATTGTGGAAACTAGAATTTCTGTCATACATGTGAATATTATCAACAGCATATAGTAACATTCTGAAGATATAAATACATGGAAAACTTAAAATATTATTCTTAATAAATATGGGCTTACAGCTCTCAAGAGGTCTAATTCCAAACATTTTTCGTATTATACGTTTTTGTGTTATAAATATTCTGTCACTGTTGACTGCATTCCCCCATAAAACTATGTTGTAACAAAGTCTACTATAAACAAGGCTATAGTATACATTTAAAAGCGCAGAGATGGGCATAATATTTTTAATACGGGATAATGCATAGTACGACTTATTAAGGGACTTACTGAGCATGTCTATGTGAACTGACCATTTTAATTTTGAGTTGAGATGGATACCTAAAAATTTAGTATGATTTGAGGAATCCAGTAGTACATTGTTAAAACTTAGATGTAGTACAGGATTAACAGAATTTAAGTTATTAAAATATATTACTTTTGTTTTGTCTACATTTAAAATTAGGTTATTAGATCGACACCAGTCATTAAACCGAGCTAAAAAACTATTGCAAGTAGATGCCAATTTCTCATAGGTCTGTGCTGAGACCACAAGAGAAGTATCATCTGCAAATAACGTCAGGTCCAAAATATCAAACTGGTTAGATGCATCGTTAATAAACAACAAAAACAATAAAAAATTAAGTTGTTGATTAAGGCTATCGGTACATAATTCGCAAATATTTTACGGGTATCCCTACTTTTTCTGTCTATACACGACAAATTACGTGTAGTAAAAGTAAAATTCACACTGGTATGGATATGTAAACATTACTAGAATGTCATTCTACTTGAAAATGTCATCACTAATTTAAAGAGATGGCTTTTGAATGTTCTTGGATAACTGGTATTTTTATAATTGCAAATTATTAATTCAGTTAATAAATGTGATAATTTTTTCACTAACTATGTATTCAGTGATTGTAATAATAATTTATATGTATTACCAAAACTAATACTCAATCGAGAAAAGAAGAAAAGTGTTTACGTGATTTTTTAATAATATTGTTACTATAGAACACTTACAATTTTGAACATCTTTAACGACAAAATACTTGGATCACAGAATATATTATCCTGATGTATTCTCTGCTTGGATCTTCCACACATAATACACAATAAATAACTTTTTATTAAGTTCACGTCTTAAATCAATTATTTATCAAATACACTATATTATATCAATATTATTTAATCAACAACTTAAAATATTCCCGATGCCATGTCAAATATTATATTCCTGTCACTGATTGTCAATGTCTGACTGACAGTATGCTGACAATATTCTATTCGACTGAGTGCGTTGTATGACAAAGATAGATTTGGAAATATTACCACGCACATTGTGTTTATTTTTTTCGAATCCTGAAAAAACCAATAAATATTTTTGAAAAATTTAAACGCAGAATGAAAGACTATATTATTACCGAGGGCCGAAAGTCCCTTAGAATAAATAAAAAGTTGTTTTTGAATGAGACATTTGAAATTCAAAATCACACTACATTTTCTCTTAGTTTTTCACCCCTGTAACTTATTAAAATAAACATTATAGAAGTTCTCAGGGACTTTCGGCCCTCGCCAATAACGTAATCTTTCATTCTGCGTGTAAATTTTTCAAAAATACTTATTAGTTTTCTCAGGATCCGAAAAAAAAATGAATCCCCATTTGAATAGCATTGCAGCCGAAAATACGTACCCATCCTCTTAAATAATATTGATACCTACATAGTGTATTTGATAAAAATAATTTATTTAAGACGTGAACTTAATAAAAAGTTAAAGAGTCTCAGATGCAGAATCTACCATTAAAATGGTAAATAGTTATTTAAATCTGAGACTTTTCATGTTGAAGGTTCTTTCTGGTACATCCTTAATCTGCGAATTTAACAATTTATAGGACCGCAGACGACGAATATAGAAAACAAAAAGGGTTCCTTGCAATTCAAAAACAAGCAAAACCATCATTTACTTTTCTATCTTCACTCAGATTTGAGTACTAGAAAGTTCCTCTTCTGTCCTTTTCCGAGACGAATTAAAACGGAATGTGATTGCAAGGAATCCTTTTTGTTTTCTATATTCGTCGTCTGCGGTCTTATAAATTGTTAAAGTCGCAGATTAAGGATGTACCAGAAAGAACTTTCAACATGAAAAGTCTCAGATTTAAATAACTATTTACCATTTTAATGGTGGATTCTGCATCTGAGACTGTTCAATTTGTTAAGAGATGTCGCTGGATCGCGTCCCAATGGGAATTTGAGTGATCTTTCAAATTCCCCTTAAATTGATGGTTGAACTGTTTTTCGATTCAGAAGAGTGCACGCTCATGCCCCGGAATCTCATATGGAAAAATTGGGGAATTTCCCCCACCACTTCCACACCGCTCAGCTAAATAAAGAGAAACGACAGCCTTTCTCGCTCACGAAGACTTTAACCAATCATTTATGTTAAAACACCATACCTGAATGTCACAAATAAAATAATCAA
Organism: Diabrotica virgifera virgifera; assembly: GCF_917563875.1. Taxonomy (NCBI): domain Eukaryota; kingdom Metazoa; phylum Arthropoda; class Insecta; order Coleoptera; family Chrysomelidae; genus Diabrotica; species Diabrotica virgifera. The sequence continues at coordinate 59,211,254 of NC_065448.1, read as the reverse complement.
ACGAGGCTTAACTCGACGATGTCAATTCTTCAAAAGTAATGACAGTTAGTGCAAATACAAATAATTTTCTATTAGTTTACAGTTTTTATTGTATTATCTGTAACGATTTATTCTTAGTAATTTCAGTTGGTTCCTTATCCTTCGTTTAAAAAGTGTAGTGTTTAGTTTTGTTTTAGTTGCGAAAGAACTTTGGTGTTGCGTAAAAAAAATAAACATGGTTGTGGTGTACAAATCATAGAAAAGTTAGAAAATGCATAGGTAAATAGTAATTAGTTTATAACTGTTTTATCTGAAACAACGAATAAATACACGTACCTATATTTAGAAAAAAATTGTCTAACTTTTTTATATCCCTTTTCCTTACTAAATTTGACAGCAAAAATAACATATTTTGCAACTTGAGAATTCCTAATAATTTATGAGTATTACTTAGATATTATTTTAATAAAATACTTTAACAAGCTTAGTAAGTTTTGGTATTTTATTTTAATAATATAGGTGAGATTATTTCTTGTAAAATAACAAGATATTTTAATTAGTAACGAAATTGCCCGCAAGAGGCGCTAAACGGATAAAATTAATGCTTGTCCATTTGAATTTCCCGCCAAATGGTGATTAGTTAACACATCGCTCGCAAATGGCGTAAGGAACCAAATTTTTACAGTGAGTTGCCTATCTATCTGGTAATACTATATATTATTTATCTATGGTGCACGCTAGCGCTGTTGAAAAAGCCTGAAACGGTGGAAACAGCTGTCCGGCGATTGTGCATCCCTCTGAATCAAAAACAAGCAAAACCATCATTTACTAATAAAAAGTTATTTATTGTGTATTATTTGTGGAAGCTAATGAATGGCAGAAAAAAGCTAATGAATGGCAGAAAGACATAAATTTAAGTTTTATCGACTTTGAAAAGGCTTTCGACCGAGTCAATAGGGAACAAATGTGGAAAATTTTAAGACAGTATGGTCTACCAACAAAACTTATTAACCTGATCAAACTGTTTTATGATGGGTATAAAGCTAGACTAGAACACGAGGGAGCAATCACAGAAGAAATAGCTATTGAAAGCGGTGTTAAACAAGGTTGTATCTTACCTCCTGCTTTGTTTCTTATCTTGGTAGACTGGATTATGAGGAAAGTAACGGATGATCGGACAGGCATTAGATGGAACCTCTTTAATCAGCTTGAAGATCTTGAATTTGCTGACGACGTCTGCCTGTTAACAGAACACAGAACTCACATGCAAACAAAAGTCGATAAGCTAACACAGTACTCTGATATGATTGGTCTCCGGATAAATACAGAGAAGACAAAAATCTTAAAAAATGATAACCCGCAAATTAACAAAATAAAAATAATAGACAAAGAAATTGTAGAAGTAGAGAAAGTCACTTATTTGGGATCAATCATGGAAAGAAAAGGAGGATGCATGAAAGACATACAAGCTAGAATAACGAAGGCACAATTCGCCTTCAATGCGTTAAATAAAATCTGGCAAACAAGTGAAATAACAGAGTCAACAATAATCAATATATTCAATACATGTGTAAAAAGCATATTACTCTACGGAGCAGAAACTTGGAATCACGACGAAAGCACAACAAAGAGGCTACAGACTTTTGTAAATAGGTCCTTAAGAAAGATATTAAAAATTTACTGGCCTAATATAATAACAAATGAAGAACTATGGAAACGAACGAAACAAACCAGTATAATAGCAACAATCAGACAGAAGAAATGGAAATGGATCGGCCATACGTTAAGAAAAGATCCTAGTAACATCACAAGACAAGCACTCGAATATCAACCTGAGGGTACAAGGAAGAGGGGACGACCAGATAATACTTGGAAGAAAACAGTAACCAGAGAGCACAACAGAATCGGCTTAAGTTGGGGGGAAGTGAAAAACAAAGCAAGAAACAGAGGAGAATGGAAGGAACTGGTACGCAGATTAACCAGAGAATAAACACAAGAAGACGCGCTGAGCTGGCCACCAGCCGTCTTACACTATCGGCCAAGAAACGCAGATGCGCCCAATACTCCACTAGGAGTGATAGTCCAAGATAGAGAGATTTGTGGAAGATCCAAGCAGATAATACATCAGGATAATATATTTTGTGATCCAAGTATTTTGTTGTTAAAGATGTTCAAAATATTAAGCGTTCCATAGTAACAATATATTATTAAAAAATCACTTTAACACTTTTCCTCTTTTCTCGATTGAGTATTAGTTTTTGTTATACATATAAATTATTATAATCACTGAATACATAGTTAGTGAAAAAATTATCACATTTATTAACTGAATTAATAATTTGCAATTATACAAATAACAGTTATCCAAGAACATTCAAAAGCTATCTCTTTAAGTTAATGATGACATTTTCAAGTAAAATGACATTCTAGTAATGTTTACATATTCACACCAGTGTGAATTTTACTACACGTTATTTGCTGTGTAAAGACAGAAAAAGTAGGGATAGCCGTAAAATATTTGCGAATTATGTACCGATGGCCTTAAAACTATTAATAAATTATTTATGTTTGATATGTGGGTGTTCTAGAATATCGAATTTTACGTAACTGAATTCTGTTTTTCCTTTCAATTAAAAAACACTTATTGTTTAGACTTAAACATCTACCTGTCTCTTCAAATTGTTTTTAATTACAGCAAAGGAATGAATGTTCTCGAAGCCAGCAGCCAAAGGGTAATTGATGATTTTCCTCCTATTTATTATTTAATTAATTGTTTTGTATCTTATCGTGTTTCTTTCGGCAGGTAAAATACTGAATGTCAATAGTAATTGCCGCTGGTAATATATTATCATTATGGAAGATACAAATCTTGATAAAGGTACCTGTTTCGACATTCGAACACGTTGGGGTCCAAGATATGACTCGGTACTATAAAAAAAACTGACTTATAAACCCATAAAAAGTATGATTGGTGATGTATCAACAAATAATTGTATAGAAAAACATTTTTATGTGGATATTTTTGTTGATAACAACAACTGCTTACACTGACTGAATTACCAAGAAAATTATTGATGAGGAGCTAAAAGATTTCACTTCACCTTTAAAATTTTAAAATGCAATGTTTTTTACAAAATACTAATATATTTAATTATAATAATAATAGTATCCAAAGAAGGTGAGAATCTAAAGGAGGTGAGTATCAAAAGGAGAAGTTGAATGATATACATAATACCAATCATGATATTTGATAGCCCAAATTACGTTTTTTTAATAAAAATTGTTTCTTAGAAAAGAAGACCTTAATAATAAAATCAATTTTAGTAAAAATAATTACATTACATAATTTGGTATACTTACATGATAATAATTAGATAAAATATAAGAAAAAAAAATTATATAAAAAACAATAACATTAAATGAACAAAGCACACAAGAAGTGATTCAAAAAGATTATCATACACAAAATATCTGCTTTCAGTTATTTTATCTCTCCGAAATCTCTTCTGGAATATTTTCAAAACAAATTATAAAATAATGCTTTATATTGAAGTTTCAAATTTCAATTCGAAAATATTCTGAAAATCTTTTACAATGTTGGGTCGTCAGATATTTGACATCTAAAAGTCTTACCAGCAAGCTGAATTTTGCTAAGAATATTAATTTTAGAACCCCAAAAAAAGATAAAAAAAAGTTTGCTTCTCCTACCCCCAGGTTTTCCCCTATAAACCACATGGTAGAGGGAAAACCGGAAAACATTGATTTACCAAAAATCGGTACGCTGCGCGCCGCGTCGGCGCTAGAAAGAATATTTCAAACAAGAAATATATTTAGCATAAATGATTTTAAACAGTAATGTTTGTCGACACTTTTTGTGTAGGATAAATTATTCTACAGATTCTACATCGTACATTCGTAAGTACATTCTACAGAATCATTCTGCAGAAAAAACGTTTGAAGTGACCGGCGATTTTAAACGTCAGTTACGCACGCGAAATTTTTTTAATAAAATTTGTATTAACCCGACGGTAAACATTCGATGTCTTTGGATCAGAGAGTGATCTATCGACAAAAATCAAATTGCAAAGAGTGTGGCTTTCGTGTGCAATTTCTATAAATCTGTTGAATAAATAAACGTTTCGCGAATTTTGCCATTTTTTACGGTTCTCATGAGATCAATAAAATTTAGTACTTCTATTGACCGATCACGATGGAACATGAAATTTCGATTTTGAGTTCTGGCAATACCTAAATATGAGGCATTTGAAATATGCCCCAAAACATTGAATTTAAACTATCTCATTACAAAGGATCAAAAACGTTTAAAACTGCTTCTTTTCGATCGCCTTTTTTTATTTATTAAACACCAATAAGATGCTTAAGAACATTACAATCTTATCAAATAATGTGATCAATGAGCAACTTATTTCTAACCTAAATTACTACTAAAAACTTAAGACTAAGGACAAACTCAATAGTACCCCTTAGGTTCTGTTAATATATTGCACAAATGTTAACTTGTACAATCACTTGCACCGTGCACTATTTTTCATTTAACTAACTCGAAGGGTTTCTTCCTGTTGAGTCTTCTAGCTAGATCCTTGTTGTCGAGGAGCTGGATGGCCTCAACATTGACGTGTTAACCCGCCAGTGGTCGCTATATGAGATTCTCTCTTAGGCCGCGTTCAGAGTGGACGAGCAAAGAGCAAAGAGCAAAGAGCAAAGAGCAAAGAGCAAAGAGCAAAGAGCAAAGAGCAAAGAGCAAAGAGCAAAGAGCAACGAGCAAAGAGCAAACAGCAAAAAGTGCACGTTCAGAGTGGACGAGCAAAGAGCAAAGAGCAAAGAAGTGCTAATAGCGGGTAGTTACGCTAGACGAGAGTTTAGTTCTTTTCCACTCGGCAGTATGGATAGGAGCGGTAGGATATTTGCTCTTTACTCTCACAGTAGTCCATGTAGTGAGACCGCTCCCGTCTGAAAAAATTTCCGATTCGGTCTCTTTGTGGATTCCTATTTAAAAATATTTTAAAATTTCTTTTAAACAAATCTGAAGGGTGCCGGGCGGAATTTTTGGGCAGAAATTGTTTAAACAATTTTTTTTAAACAAATACAAAAGATCACGTTTTTTGCTCTGGAACATATATTTTTAAGTTTTGTGGGTCATTCTAAACAACAAAGGTATCTTGTAAATGTTCTCAAAAATTGATAGTTTTCGAGTATGGGCAATTTAAAATCTGAAAAATGCGAAAATACGCATTTTCGAGGCCTAAAAACTCATATTTAAATTAGTATTTTTGAGGTTGCCAGGTACTTAAATTGAAGTTTAAACATTGAGCTTCAAGACTCTGAAGAGTGATCGCATCTAACCTTAATTTATACCGTTGTTTTTTAATTGTTAAATATGCGTGTTTATCCGATTTTTTTGCCGGTGCGGCGCGCTCTATTTCAAAAATCTCCTATTTTCCTCCGAAAATTATTTTTTCTAGATTTTTTGGGATTTTCTAAATAAAATAAGTTTCTTGACATTTTTCTTAAAAGTTAAGAGTTTTAAAGTTATAAGCGATTTAAAATCCAAAAATGAGTTTTTTATTAATTTATAACTTTAAAACTATTAACTTTTGAGAAAAATGTCAAGAAACTTATTTTATTTAGAATATCCCAAAAAATCTAGGAAAAATAATTTTCGGAGGAAATAGGAGATTTTTGAAACAGAGCGCGCCGCACCGGCAAAAAAATCTGATAAACACGCATATTTAACAATTAAAAAACAACGGTATAAATTAAGATTAGACGCGATCACTCTTCAGAATCGAAGCTGAATGTTTAGTCATCAATTTAAGTATCCGGTAACCTCAAAAATACTAATTGAAATATGAATTTTTAAGCCACGAAAATGCGTATTTTCGCATTTTTCAGATTTTAAATCGCCTATAAGTCGAACACTATTAATTTTTGGGAAAAATTACAAGATACCTTTTTTGTTTAGAATAACCCAAAAAACCTAAAAATATATGTTCCGGAGCAAAAAACGAGATCTTTTGTATTTGATTAAAAATAGTTCTTGAAGTATGCTTTTTTCGAACGCACGCGATATTTAGAGCACGAGCGACAGCGGAGCGAGTGCTATACATCGTGTAAGTTCGCAAAAAGTACTTCGTGCACAGTTTCATACAATATTTTATCTACTCTACCATAAACAAATAAAAAAACTGTAACTCTTCGTCACTGAAATTCATTTCTATTCTACAATTTTTTAGAACTTTGACATTTAAAAATTCTAACTTCTTTCAAACCACAAAACTGTAAAAACTTTTGTCGTAATTTATTGCTCATTATGTCATCACCATGACAACGCCAAAGTTAAGGATATTTGATTATATGAAAGTGTGTTAAAAACAGTGCGAAAAAGTAAGTCCCATTTAAAATACATTGTTACTTCACGCTCACTTTAAACACTTCACGCACTGCTATCTATAATGACAGTTTTCACAAACTAAAAACTTACACATAACATAACATAGAGTAGATAAAATTGTTTAAACAATTTCTGCCCAAAAATTCCGCCCGGTACTCTTCAGATTTGTTTAAAGGGGACATTTTTGAATAGAAATTGACAAAGAAACCGAATCAAAATTTTTTTCAGACGGGAGCGGTCTCACAACATGGACCAAAGAGTGCGAGCGGAGAAATCAAACTTGTTTGGTTTCGTATAGCACTCTGTGTACCTCCATTTCCCAGTATGAGTTTGATTTCTCCGCTTTGCTCTTTGCTCTTTGCTCTTTGCTCTTTGCTCGTCCACTCTGAACGCGGCCTTAAGGTTTCAGAAAATTGCGCACAACTTTTTTTCTGGGAAATTATACGCGCCTAAGTCTAGTCTCCTAACTATCCTCCCTCGACAATGTAATGGACTCGTCCGCTCAGATAGGGACTCAGTTTACTTAGTATCACCATATTGTTGAGTCAGTGAGCTTCATGTGAGAGATTCTCTCATCAAGCGACCACCGGCGTCACAAACTTAGTATAAAAATTAATTTTATTTTTCCCCTTAAAACCTAAAATAATATCCTTTTATAATGTAATAAAAGGCGCCGTGGATATGGTCGATGATATGAAAATCCTATATTCTGTTTCACGGGTTAGTTGTAGATGGTCACTTACCATATATTTTTCAATGTTAAATATTGACGGCATCAATAGTCACATTTCATATAAAGATAATAATAATAAAACAGAAAAACGTCGTGTCTTTTTAAAGCAAATGGCTTTATGATTGATGAAACCTCATATTTCGCGTAACCACTCGCTTAACAACCTACCACCCATATTAAGCTGCACCCCCCACCACCGCGAATAAAGTTCGGACTAGACAAAAAATTTAGTGCTATTTATGTGCTAATTAGTTGCTCTATTCCGAATTTTGTTGCTCAAACGGTTTACCAGGAAATCGCGTTGAAAGTGGGGGGGTGCAGGTTAATGTAAAGCTACACCCACCCACACCGAAAGAAGCTCAAACTTCTTGATTTTTTTTGGTGATAAATTTAGTGCTATTTATGTGCTAATTAGTTGCTCTATTCCGAAATTTGTTGCTCAAACCGTTTACCAGGAAATCGCGTTGAAAGTGGGGGGGTGCAGGTTAATGGCAAGCTGCACCCACCCACACCGAAAAAAGCTTAAACTTCTTGATTTTTTTCGGTGATAAATTTAGTGCTATTTATGTGCTAATTAGTTGCTCTATTCCGAATTGTGTTGCTCAAACCGTTTACCAGGAAATCGCGTTGAAATTGGGGGGTGCAGGTTAATGTAAAGCTGCACCCACCCACACCGAAAAAAGCTCAAACTTCTTATTTTTTTGGTGATGAATTTAGTGCTATTTATGTGCTAATTAGTTGCTCTATTCCGAAATTTGTTGCTCAAACCGTTTACCAGGAAATCGCGTTGAAAGTGGGGGGTGCAGGTTAATGGCAAGCTGCACCCACCCACACCGAAAAAAGCTCAAACTTCTTGATTTTTTTCGGTGATAAATTTAGTGCTATTTATGTGCTAATTAGTTGCTCTATTCCGAATTTTGTTGCTCAAACCGTTTACCAGGAAATCGCGTTGAAATTGGGGGGGTGCAGGTTAATGTAAAGCTGCACCCACCCACACCGAAAAAAGCTCAAACTTCTTATTTTTTTGGTGATGAATTTAGTGCTATTTATGTGCTAATTAGTTGCTCTATTCCGAAATTTGTTGCTCAAACCGTTTACCAGGAAATCGCGTTGAAAGTGGGGGGTGCAGGTTAATGGCAAGCTGCACCCACCCACACCGAAAAAAGCTTAAACTTCTTGATTTTTTTCGGTGATAAATTTAGTGCTATTTATGTGCTAATTAGTTGCTCTATTCCGAATTTTGTTGCTCAAACCGTTTACCAGGAAATCGCGTTGAAATTGGGGGGGTGCAGGTTAATGTAAAGCTGCACCCACCCACACCGAAAAAAGCTCAAACTTCTTATTTTTTTGGTGATGAATTTAGTGCTATTTATGTGCTAATTAGTTGCTCTATTCCGAAATTTGTTGCTCAAACCGTTTACCAGGAAATCGCGTTGAAAGTGGGGGGGTGCAGGTTAATGGCAAGCTGCACCCACCCACACCGAAAAAAGCTCAAACTTCTTGATTTTTTTCGGTGATAAATTTAGTGCTATTTATGTGCTAATTAGTTGCTCTATTCCGAATTTTGTTGCTCAAACCGTTTACCAGGAAATCGCGTTGAAATTGGGGGGGTGCAGGTTAATGTAAAGCTGCACCCACCCACACCGAAAAAAGCTCAAACTTCTTATTTTTTTGGTGATGAATTTAGTGCTATTTATGTGCTAATTAGTTGCTCTATTCCGAAATTTGTTGCTCAAACCGTTTACCAGGAAATCGCGTTGAAAGTGGGGGGTGCAGGTTAATGGCAAGCTGCACCCACCCACACCGAAAAAAGTTCAAACTTCTTGATTTTTTTGGTGATAAATTTAGTGCTATTTATGTGCTAATTAGTTGCTCTATTCCGAATTTTGTTGCTCAAACCGTTTACCAGGAAATCGCGTTGAAAGTGGGGGGGTGCAGGTTAATGGCAAGCTGCACCCACCCACACCGAAAAAAGCTCAAATTTCTTGATTTTTTTTGTGATAAATTTAGTGCTATTTATGTGCTAATTAGTTGCTCTATTCCGAATTTCGTTGCTCAAGCCGTTTACCAGGAAATCGCGTTGAAAGTGGGGCGGTGCAAGTTAATGGCAAGTTGCACCCACCCACACCGAAAAAAGCTCAAACTTCTTGATTTTTTTGGTGAAAAATTTAGTGCTATTTATGTGCTAATTACCTGCTCTATTCCGAATTTTGTTGCTCAAACCGTTTACCAGGAAATCGCGTTCAAAGTGGGGGTCCAGCTTAATGGCAAGCTGCACCCACCCACACCGAAAAAAGTTCAATATTATTTATTTTTTTGTGGTGATAAATTTAGTGCTATTTATGTGCTAATTAGTTGCTCTAATCCGAATTTTGTTGCTCAAACCGTTGACCAAGAAATCGCGTTGAAAGTGGGGTGGTGCAGGTTAATGGCAAGCTGCACCCACCCACACCGAAAAAAGCTCAAACTTCTTGATTTTTTTATTAAAAAATTTAGTGCTATTTATGTGCTAATTAATTGTTCTATTTCGAATTTTGTTGCTCAAACCGTTGACTAGGAAGTCGCGTCGAAAATGGGGGGTGCAAGTTAATGGCAAGCCTGCATCCACACACACAGAAACAAGCTCAAACTTCTTGATTTTTTTGGTGAAAATGTAGTGCTATTTATGTGCTAATTAGTTGCTCTAATCTAAATTTTGTTACTCAAACCGTTGACCAGGAAATCGCGTTCAAAGTGGGGCGGTGCCAGCTTCTCATTAGACGCACAACGAAACACTTGTATGTTCACTAAAACAATGAGAAATAAAATCAGATAGAAGTATAATTTGATGGTACGTGTTCCCTAAATTATTTTAGTACCAAATAATATGTACGAGTAACTTATTTATTTAACATAGAACAGAGACACATATGTATAGCGCGGAGCCAGGTCGGGTGGGATAAACTAATGCATTTGCAAGTTCTACGGTTAGCAACAAAATCGGATACCGATATATTTCGATAGTACGTATCATTATCATCATCATACAGCCCTTTTCGTTTACCGCTGAACATAGGCCTCCCTAATTTTTGTCCATTGTGCTCTATTTTGAGCACTTTGCATCCAATTTCTTGACATTTTCTTGAGCTCATCAGTCCAACGAGTAGATGGTCTTCCTCTACTTCTTTTGCCTAATCTCGGCCTGCACTCTTCGTCCACCCCCCATCACTGATTCGGGCGACGTGTCCGGCCAAGTTTCATTTCAGGGTGGCAATTCGGGAAATTACATCGGTAACTCCTGTTCTTCGCATTAAGTCTTCATTTCTAACTCGGTCACGAAGCGACATACTCAGCATTGACCTTTCCATTTTCCTCTGGGCTATTTGCAGCATTTTAGAAGCTGTGGCTGTCAATGTCAAAGTTTCGGCACCATAAGTCATCATAGGCAACACAAATTGGTCAAATGTTTTACGTTTTAGAGAAATTGGTATGTCGCTTTTAAATAGGTCTTTGAGTTTTCCATAGGCTACCTATGGTAGGTTTATTCTTCTTCGTAGTTTGCATATTTGTTTGTCTCTTGTGATCTTTATTTCGTGTCCAAGGTATATGTATTTTTCCACTAGCTCTACTTCGTTTTCTCCAATATTGATATTTCCGCTAGGTACTAGGTTTGTCATGAATTTTGTTTTGGAGATGTTTATTTTGAGACACCTACACTGGCGTACACTAACTAAAGTTCATGTAGCATGGTACATATCTTCTTGAGGTTGTCAGAGAACAAAACTATGTCGTCTGCGAATTTCAAATTTGTTAATCTTCTACCGTCAATATTCAGGCCTCGCTCTTCCCAGTTAAGTTATTTACAAGCATATTCTAGTACTGCGGCAAAGAGTTTAGGCGATAAGTTATCGTCCTGTTGGACTCCTCTGCCGATTGGGATATGGTCCGTGTTTTTATGTAGTTTCACCGACATAGTTGCGTTCTTGTATGTATTGTAAATTAAACTTGTGTATCGGTAGTCAATGCGGTATGCTTGTAGTACTTCCAGAATTTTGTCACATTCTACCGTGTCAAAGGCTTTATGGAAATCTACAAAAGCCAAAACGAGTGGTCGATTGTATTCGATAGTCTTTTCTATTACCGTTTTAATGCTCTGTGGGTGATCATTTGTTCCAAATTGGCTGGTAGAAATCAAGTTTTTTCTCAAGACGATTCGTAACTATTCTTGTAAGGAGTTTGTATAAGTGACTAAGAAGACTTATCTGTAATTTTCTCATTCATGGGGATCTCCTTTTTTGTACAATAGAATTACTTGAGCATTACGCCATTTGTCGGGTATATTGCTATCTAAAAGGCACATGTTAAAAAGGTCTTTTATTTTCTTAAGAAGACAAGTGCCTCCGATGTTTATTGCATCAGTAATTACACAATCTTCGCCTGGAGATTTTTTATTCTTATCTTTTCTTAGGGCTAGTTTACAATCTAGAAATATATGTTCCAGGGCAAAAAAGGTGGTCTTTTGTATTTGTTTAAAAAAATTGTTTAAACAATTTCTGCATAAAAGTTCCGCCATATATCCTTTTTCTTCTTAAAGTGCCTATCCGTTTCGGATGTTGGCGATCATCATGGCTATCTTGACTTTGTTTACCGCAACGCGGAACAGTTCAGTGGTAGTGGTGTTATACCACTTTCGTAAATTTTGAAGCCAGGAAATGCGTCTTCTTCCCGGCCCTCTTTTACCATTTACCTTCCCTTGGAGAATCAGTTGGAGAAGATAACGTTCTTGATTTCTCATTACATGTCCTAGATATTCTAATTTTTTTGTTTTGATGGTTATGAGAATTTCACAGTCTTTCCCCATTCTACGCAGCACTTTTACATTATTAATTCGTTCAACCCAGGATATACGTAAGATGCGCTTATAACACCACATTTCGAAAGCTTCGAGCCGATTCATAGATGCAACAGTTAGTGTCCACGCTTCCATTCCGTAGAGCAGAACTGTGAATATGTAGCTTTTCAACAGACGGTATTTTGTTTTTAATGATATGTCTCGACTGTTGAAAATTGGTCTCATTCTAACGTATGCTGCTTTCGCTTTTATTATTCGCTGTTTAATTTCTGTTGAGTGGTCCCATTGGCTATTTAAGTTCGTACCCAGATATGTATATTGCTCAACTCTTTCGATATTCTGTTGGTTGACTGTAAGTTGAGCGTTTAATATTGGTTTTTTACTAATTGTCATAAATTTGGTCTTCTTCTGTTGCTGACTTCTGTTATACGATTTGTTAATATCTGTAAATCATTCAGATTATCGGCGAAAACTATGGTGTCATCTGCATATCTAATGTTATTCAACCATTCACATGACGTTTTATATAAATAACAATAAAATGTATGTCTCGGTGAAGTAAGGTTACAATTTATTTGTTTTTTAGAAATTTTAGATTTTATATTTTATTTTATTTTTTTAGATTGAATACTAATTAAAAAGTCTTGAGATTCGGTAAAACCTTACTTTTTAACGTGTTTACAATCTTTGTTTGCAAGTGATCATCATAACACTGAATATAGCCGCAGTTGGCTGTGACGTCACACTCCGGTCGTCTATTTAACTGTCTAGCAACAATATTATTAAACGATAATGTTCAAAAATATGACTATAACATTTAAAAAAATCACTTAAATCGGAAAACAGGTTTAGGAAATATGAGACATAAAAAATTACCAATTTTTAAGGTGATACGTTAATTTCTTGGAGAAATGTAGATATACATAAATACAATTATAGATAAAGAACAGATTATACGAACATACATAATATACCCGAACAATACATACTGTTTAAAATATTCAAAGATAAAGCGATTACAAAAATTGCAATTCGGCATTCTTCAATATACATTATACAATAACTTACACACAGCCAACGGAATTGACAATGAGAGATACCTTGAAAACAATAAAGCTCTGTTGTTATGGGGCAGAGAATAGATAATAGGTAAATATGATTTATATAGGTATATATAAAGAATCCACTACACCAAAATGTTGATATCCAAACAACATACACTGTTTCAAAGCGTTTTAATAGTGAAATACCTGTAGAATATTTAGTTCAATCTTTGCAAATGGAATTTTGTTTCGACATGCCGCGATGGGGCCCTTGAATGTCGGGGGCCCCTTGAATGTCGGGGGCCCCTTGAATGTCGGGGGCCCCGTATAATTGATACGGCTGATACGGCGGTAGCTACGCCCCTGGTGTTAAGTAACAATGTATTTTAAATGGGATTTACTTTTTCGCACTGTTTGTAACTTTCGAGTTGTCATGGTGACAATCCTTAATTTTCGCGTTGTCATGGTGATGACAATATGAGCAATGAATTATAACAAGAGTTTTGACAGTTTTGTGGTTTGAAAGTAGTTGTAATTTTTAAATTTCAAAGTTTTAAAATTTGTAGAATAGAAGAGTTACAGCTTTTTTTATTTGTTTATCGTAGATAAAATATTGTATGAAACTGTGCGTGAAGTACTTTTTGCGAACTCGCTCCGTTGTCGCTCGTGCTCTAAAAATCGCGTGCGATCGCAAAAAGCATACTTCACGAACTGTTTCATTAATAACTATTTTAGCACTCCATTGGAGCGTTAAAAATGCTACTTTATAGCACTAGTGCTTTAAAAATTTTAAGGCACTGCAGTTAAAAGTGAATTGTCAAATTGTGAAAAGTCAAAATATTTATATTTCATTTACTAACATTAATATTAATAGTAAAACTTGCACAATTTGAAAACGGTGGTTTAAAAGGTTTTTTAAAACTTAATTTAAACTATATTATTGCATTTTTAACACGTTTGTAGAAAAAACAAGTTTATATAACGGTATAATATTTTCGCTAAGAATTTTTAGATATTCCCCTCGAGTGTAGACAACCAGTTTTATCTTTTACGGGTGATAGGTTTCATGGTTTCAGCAATTAACAAAAATATTGTATTTTATATATTTATAATGTTTGTAGAAAAAATATTGTATGATATACGTGTTAAAAAGTACATTTTTAAGGCACTCATGTGAATTTCAGAATTCGCTTCGCCCATTCCGACTAAATATATTCTTTATATGCAAAAAATTTGAACGAATTTTGAATTAATTCGTTTTCAAGTAAGTACATTTACCAGCAATAGTCGTAACGCAATTGTTGTAAACCATAGTTTTATTTAGGTTGTTATTTGTCATTTTTACAGTATGTATTTAACTAGTTATTTAAATTTAATAGTGTTATTTTTAAAAATAACGCCATTAGGGAAATATATCATATTATATCTGACTTTGACATCATGTAATTATTTATCAAATACTATACCAGTCGGACATAATTAAAAGAATTTACTAATAATTATTGTAATAAAAATATGTATATAAAATCAAAGAAATAGATAGTTATTATTTGTGAAATATTCTTTTTTAGTTTTCACACCCTATGTATGTAAGAAAACTAGTAAGCGGCGGCTCTGCTAGCTGCCTTATAATATAAGAACTTTTAGTTTTACTGTATAGTAAAAGTGTGAAAATAGAAAATAATATTTTAATAATAATAAATATAAAATAATAAATAATAATAAATTTTTTGATGCTATTTTATTTATGTAAATAAATTGTAATATTAGTACAACAATAAATTTCTCGTCATTTAATAAGTCAAAATGAATATTAGTTGAATTTAATATGTTGCATCTGGTGCACACAATGAAAAGACGCTTACAAAGATTTGAAAGAAGCGTCTAGCCCATATATTATAATGAAAACGTGGGTTAGACTATTTTAGTATTTTTACAAATTTGTATTTTCATATTATTTGACGAATGTGGTTTAGAAATTAGTTCACAGAAACCGCCATAACCATGGATATGGCTTATACCATTTATGCTTACTGTAGTGTGCATTATAGTAGGGGAGGAAAGTATGCTAAATTTGCAGTTACTCGAGGGTTATGGGGACCTATTGGGTTGTAAAGATTAGGTGCTAAAACAAAAAAAAATTAAGTAAAGTTTATTATAGTCCGTAAAATAATATACAGTATGTCCCATACACAGTCCCATACAGTTGTATCCATATGGAAAACCTTTTTATTATTAATTTTACGAAAAAAAGTTATTCTTCATAAAAAGCTCTGCATGGTCTGAAACCTATAACATTATTTTCGGTAATTTTAATTCTAATAACTCTTTTATTATTAATTTTACGAAAAAAGTGATTAGTAATAAAAAGTTCTGCATGGTCTAAAACACTCTAAAACCTAAAATACAACAATCTTATATCAATTTTATACGAGGTATGTCAAAAAAGATAAATTTCGATCAAATGTAAAGTACCTTTATAGTTCAAAATATTTCAATTAGAAGGATGTAATTACAAACTAAAACATGGTTTTTAATTCTTAATAACTTTTCATAATAACAATTTTCGATATGGTGAAAAATAAAGGTATTTTACTCTTGAGCCAAATTCATATATTTCGACATACCTCGTATAAAATTATAGAGTACTATACTAAACTAGTCGTACTAGAATATGCTTGTAAATAGGGAACACGTACCATCAAATTATACTTCTATCTGATTTTATTTCTCATTGTTTTAGTGAACATACCAGTGTTTCGTTGTGCGTCTAATGAGAAGCTGGCACCGCCCCACTTTGAACGCGATTTCCTGGTCAACGGTTTGAGTAACAAAATTTAGATTAGAGCAACTAATTAGCACATAAATAGCACTAAATTTTTCACCAAAAAAATCAAGAAGTTTGAGCTTGTTTCGGTGTGGGTGGATGCAGGATTGCCATTAACTTGCACCCCCCAATTTCGACGCGATTTCCTAGTCAACGGTTTGAGCAACAAAATTCGAAATAGAACAATTAATTAGCACATAAATAGCTCCAAATTTTTTAATAAAAAAATCAAGAAGTTTGAGCTTTTTTCGGTGTGGGTGGGTGCAGGCTTACCATTTACCTGCACCCCCACTTTCAACGCGATTTCCTGGTCAACGGTTTGAGCAACAAAATTCGGAATAGAGCAACTAATTAGCACATAAATAGCACTAAATTTTTCACCAAAAAAATCAAGAAGTTTGAGCTTGTTTCGGTGTGGGTGGGTGCAGGATTGCAATTAAACTGCACCCCCCACTTTCAACGCGATTTCCTGGTCAACAGTTTGAGCAACAAAATTCTGATTAGAGCAACTAATTAGCACATAAATAGCACTAAATTTATCACCAGAAAAAATCAATAAGTATGAACTTTTTTCGGTGTGGGTGGGTGCAGCTTGCCATTAAGCTGGACCCCCCAATTTGAACGCGATTTCCTGGTCAACGGTTTGAGCAACAAAATTCGGATTAGAGCAACTAATTAGCACATAAATAGCACTAAATTTATCACCACAAAAAAATCAATAAGATTGAAATTTTTTCGGTGTGGGTGGGTGCAGCTTGCCATTAAGCTGGACGCCCCCACTTTGACCGAGATTTCCTGGTCAACGGTTTGAGCAACAAAATTCGGAATATAGCAACTAATTAGCACATACATAGCACTAAATTTATCAACAAAAAAATCAAGAAGTTTGAGCTTTTTTCGGTGTGGGTGGGTGCAACTTGCCATTAACTTGCACCGCTTCACTTTCAACGCGATTTCCTGGTAAACGGTTTGAGCAACAAAATTCAGAATAGAGCAACTAATTAGCACATAAATAGCACTAAATTTATCAACAAAAAAATCAAGAAGTTTGAGCTATTTTCGGTGTGGGTGGGTGCAGCTTGCCATTAACCTGCACCCCCCCCCCCCCCCCATTTTCAACGCGATTTCCTGGTAAACGGTTTGAGCAACAAATTTCGGAATAGAGCAACTAATTAGCACATAAATAGCACTAAATTTATCACCAAAAAAAATCAAGAAATTTGAGCTTTTTTCGGTGTGGGTGGGTGCAGCTTGCCATTAACCTGCACCCCCCCACTTTCAACGCGATTTCCTGGTAAACGGTTTGAGCAACAAATTTCGGAATAGAGCAACTAATTAGCACATAAATAGCACTAAATTTATCAACAAAAAAAATCAAGAAGTTTGAGCTTTTTTCGGTGTGGGTGGGTGCAGCTTGCCATTAACCTGCACCCCCCCCATTTTCAACGCGATTTCCTGGTAAACGGTTTGAGCAACAAATTTCGGAATAGAGCAACTAATTAGCACATAAATAGCACTAAATTTATCACCAAAAAATCAAGAAGTTTGAGCTTTTTTCGGTGTGAGTGGGTGCAGCTTGCCATTAAGCTGGACCCCCATTTTGAACGCGATTTCCTGGTAAACGGTTTGAGCAACAAAATTCGGAATAGAGTAAGTAATTAGCACATAAATAGCACTAAATTTTTCACCAAAAAAATCAAGAAGTTTGAGCTTTTTTCGGTGTGGGTGGGTGCAACTTGCCATTAACTTGCACCGCCCCACTTTCAACACGATTTCTTGGTCAACGGTTTGAGCAACAAAATTCGGATTGTAGCAACTAATTAGCACATAAATAGCACTAAATTTATCACCAAAAAAATCAATAAGTTTGAACTTTTTTCGGTGTGGGTGGGTGCAGCTTGCCATTAACCTGCACCCCCCCACTTTCAACGCGATTTCTTGGTCAACGGTTTGAGCAACAAAATTTGGATTAGAGCAACTAATTAGCACATAAATAGCACTAAATTTATCACCAAAAAAAATCAAGAAGTTTGAGCTTTTTTCGGTGTGGGTGGGTGCAGTTTGCCATTAACCTGCACCCCCCCACTTTCAACGCGATTTCCTGGTAAACGGTTTGAGCAAGAAATTTCGGAATAGAGCAACTAATTAGCACATAAATAGCACTAAATTTATCACCAAAAAAAATCAAGAAGTTTGAGCTTTTTTCGGTGTGGGTGGGTGCAGCTTTACATTAACCTGCACCTCCCCCCAATTTCAACGCGATTTCCGGGTAAACGGTTTGAGCAACAAAATTCGGAATAGAGCAACTAATTAGCACATAAATAGCACTAAATTTATCACCAAAAAAAATCAAGAAGTTTAAGCTTTTTTCGGTGTGGGTGGGTGCAGCTTGCCATTAACCTGCACCCCCCCACTTTCAACGCGGTTTCCTGGTAAACGGTTTGAGCAACAAATTTCGGAATAGAGCAACTAATTAGCACATAAAAGCACTAAATTTATCACCAAAAAAATCAAGAAGTTTGAGCTTTTTTCGGTGTGGGTGGGTGCAGCTTTACATTAACCTGCACCCCCCCACTTTCAACGCGATTTCCTGGTAAACGGTTTGAGCAACAAAATTCGGAATAGAGCAACTAATTAGCACATAAATAGCACTAAATTTTTTGTCTAGTCCGAACTTTATTCGCGATGGTGGGGGTGCAGCTTAATATGGGTCAACCACCCTTGCTACAAATGCCGGGTTAAAGAAGTCGTTGTTCGTGACGCTTAGCAAGTTTTTCTATGGTCTTGTTAACAGTATCCATGTCTAGGTCCCTATGGAGGTCACTGTTCCTATAGTACCATGGAGCGTTGACAGTGTTCCTTAGCACTTTGTTTTGGAATCGTTAAATGATGTTTGAGTTAGTATTACTAGCGCAGCCCCATAGCTGGATGCCATATGTCCATATAGGTTTTATAATCTGTTTATACAAAAGTATTTTATTGTAGATCGAGAGAGGGCATTGTCTTCCCAATAGCCAATACATTTTTTTATACTTCATGTTAAGCTGTTCTCGTTTCTTCTTAACATGAGCCCTCCAGCGTAGCCTAGTGTCTAGTGTAATTGCCAAATATTTTGCGGTATCGGCGTATGGTATCTGAGTATTATTTAGGTTAATAGGAATATATTGTTTTTTCTTGTTTTGTAAAATGTACCGGGTGTCCCAATAAGAATGGCTCTCGGCCATATCTCAGGAACCGTTTATAGTAGAGCTTCGAAATAAAAAATTTTATAACAAAAGTTGCCTCAGGAAAAGCCTGGAAATTATTTTCATAATTATGGGACCACCGCTAGAGGGTGTAATTGTATATCAAAAATTAAAAAATCTAAATTTTACAAAATGTTCCTAATGAAGGGGCACTGGAAATCCGATCGTCGTATTCTTCATAAAATTCTACGCATATTTGATTTGACAAGTTTAGGTCTACCTTTGGAAATAAGAGGTGGGGGTGAGTGGGAACTTGTTATGAAAAACTGGCTGTGAGTCCGGTTCTGCTTAATAAAATTTTGCAAACTTGGTCTTGTTGAAGACAAATCTTTTTCGTCAATGTAAAAGTTATGATTTCGACCCAACTTACTGAGTAATATGCCAGCTAGAAGGCGTTTTTTAATTTTTTTCAGAACTCTAGTGTTCTTGGCAAAATATTAAATACAAACATGCATTTCTAATACCATATTACAAAATTAGACAAAATTAGCAACAGAATAGCGAAAACCGCATGTTAATAACTTTTTTCTATCTCGAGATATCTTACAAAACGTGTAAATTTAAAAACATAACTGTTACTGTCACCGGTAAACGAAATTCATTAAAAGTAGTGTGCTATGGAAACAACAAAGAAACATTTTCCAGCTGTCAACGTATATTAGGTCTTTTCAAAGCTTCTCATTTGTTTCGAGCCTCGTTCATATATCGTATATTAATATTAAACACGGATTATACGGCATATGACAGAGGCTCGAAACAAATGAGAAGCGTTGAAAAGCCCTATTACAAAGAAATAAAAACAACTATTTAGTGATGACATAAACGTTCAAATTTTTGCCCATCATTTTCGTTGCAAACATTTACTCTTTCAAGAGTAGATTGAACAGCAGTCTCAATTTCTGCTCTCGATATGCTTTGAATGGCGTTTAGTATTCTCTGGATAATGTATTCTAGAGTAGTGTATGATGGGAAATAATTTGAATATTTAGGTCGTCACTAAGTAGTTCTTTTTGTTCTGTGTTATATTTAATTTTAATAGTATTGTTTCACTTTATATTGTTGTTTTAATTAATTACATTTTTATACGTTGACATCTGGAAAATGTTATTTTGTTTTTTTTTTCACAGCACACTACTTTTCATTAACTTAGTTTACCGGTGATAGTAATAGTTATGTATAAAATTTACACGTTTCTCGAGATATCTTGAGATAGAAAAAAGGTATCGACATGCGGTTTTCGCTATTCTATTGCTAATTTAATCTAATTTTATAAAGTATGATTAAAAATGCATACTTGTATTTAATATTTTCCAAAGAAAACTAGATTTCTGAAAAAAATTAAATAACGCCTCCCAGCTGGCTTATTACTTATTAGGATGGTTCAAAATTATCACGCTTACATTGAAGAAGAATATCTGTCTTCAACAAGACCCAGTTTTAAAAATTTGATTTAGCAGAACCGGACTTACAGCCATTTTTTCATAACAAGGTTCCCACTCACCCCCACCTCTTATTTGCAAAGGTAGAGTTAAACTTGTTAAATCAAATATGCGCAGAATTTGATGAAGAATACAATAATCGGATTTTCAGTGCCCCTTCATTAGGAAAATTTTGTAAAATTTAGATTGTTTTATTTTTGATATTCAATTACGCCCTCTAGTGGTGGACCCACAATTATGAAAATAATTTCCAGGCTTTTCCTGAGACAACTTTTGTTATAAAATTTTTTATTTCAAAGCTCTACTATACACGGTTCCTGAGATATGGCCGAGAGCCGTTCTTATTGGGACACCCGGTATATGCACTGACTTCATTTCGTTTAATTTAATTCGCCAGCGTTTAGTCCACTTGCTAAGTCTGTTAACAGAGATTTGTAGTTTTCTTGCTGCTTCTTCATGGTCTTCACCTACGGCTATGATGGCAGTGGCATCAGCAAAAGTAGCTAGTGTGTTATGATCTGCTTCAGGGATGTCACTAGTGTATAATAGGTAAAAGACCGGTCCTAATACACTACCTTGTGGTACACCTGCATTGATTTCTTTTAGTTCTGAGTTGGCTTCTTCTTGCTTAACCCTAAACACTCTCTCTGATATATTAAATTCCAATAATAATGTGTATTTTCTTGGCAGAATTCTGCTTAATTTGTATTTAAATCCTTCATGCCATACCTTATCAAATTGATCGCAAAAGGACGTTTTTATTACGTTATGTAAATTATAGGTACAATTTCATTAAATATACAAAAACTTTACCCAATGCCTTCTTTCTCAATCTCATTCTGGTACATGAGATGTCGTTCAGTCATATATTACGTAAAAGAGACAAAATATGTACGTGAAGATTTGTAATTGTATTTTGTAATTTTAATAGTAATTTTATTGTGTAATTTGTAATTTTACAGAAAAATATGTGAAAGTAGTAAAGCTACTCATTCTTTTTCCTCTTTATAAGCACTTCTGCTTGTTGATTGGCGGATTGATACTTCTATGAAAAGTTGTCACTCCATCTTTGCCGCGGTCGGCCGATAATAATTCTTCTTCTACCGATTGGTGATTTATCTCTTGCTGGTTGGCCACACGTGTCTCTCCCATTCTGGTGATGTGGTTGTTACATTATTTTTTATAATCCCCGATTTATAAGTGGTATCCCAAAAATGAGCTTCCTTCTCCACAAAACAGTCGTGGATCGAATTGTTTGCACGTGCAATCCAAATCCCAATGTCAACGTATATTTTTATATTTAATCTGAAATATAATTGATATCCTGGATTATCAAAAACTTATTAAATATTTTAAAATCCGATCTCAAAAACCACTCCGACTTTAAATAAAGCAAACTCGCAATATTCTCCAGATACCTACGACTGCGACTACGCTTTCTTTTCATCTCTTGAATCTCTAATCGTCCAAATCAGAGATAAATTATGTAAAGGAATACATTATCTGGGATCAAACACCACAAATGCATTTAAGACATAAAAGAATTGCATGTAGAAGAAGTCTGAGATCTTCAGACGATGATGTTAGTCGCACTCTCATTAAGTATTCTCTACACGCAGAATAGTTCTCAGGAAACTTTGTTTTATTCTTAATGAATACTTAATTGTAAAAATTGTGTGGATTTGTGGTAGATAAACAGTGTGGAAAAACATATGTTTTCTTAGCGATATAATAAATAAGGATTTGTAAAATTCCTCTCAATAAATCATCATGTTTTTTAATTTAAACAATTTTTAAATTTATTTATACAGGGTGATTGATTAGTGTGAGGAAGCTCAGTAGATCTGTTATAGTAAAAATTACAAAAAAAAGTTATTGACAAAAATTGTAGGCAGCTTTAAACTCCACATTTTAAAATTAGTTACAATCTTACAGGGTGTGCCATAAGATGGTGGCAGACCAAACTTTTTTTTTTTTAAATGGAACATCTTGTATTTTATTTTAAATTTAAAATCTGCTTCACTTCCACATCACAACAATGTAAAGTTTCATTATGTTATACCGGGTATTTAAAAAGTTATAACCAATATTTCCTGAAAATCGTATCAAGTGTAACTCCCTGTATAATTAAAAAGGAGTACAGGAACATTGATATATTGCAACCATAGTTTTCTAATAATTGTTATAAATTATAAACCATATTCGTTTTCAAAATATTCGTTAAATCAAATACAGGGTAAGTCAAAATGCAAGTACATTATTTTCGTGGTAATTTTAAACAGAACACCCTGTATTTTATATTACTATCAAAAAGTACTAATATCGTGCTTAAAATTTTATGAAGTACTCCCTATACCTAAAGTTATCAGTTTTCTAGATATTTTTATTTTTCCATCAAAGTATTAATTTGGTAGATATTTTAACGTTTACCAATAATTATTATTGTGAGTTGGCCATGATTGATTTGTCAGAAACTGACAGTTTGATATTATTGTTTATTAATTCAGTATTGGGGTACACCGTAAATAAGCAACAATTATTATTTAGTAATTCAGTAATTAATTCAATTTAAATTAGCAATAATGAATTTTACTACTGATGAAATGGTAGATATGATCTGGATTTTGGGGGAATGCAATAAAAATTCATTACTATCAGCTAGCATTTATCAAGAACGGTTTTCAGATATGCGGCAACCTAGAGAAGATACATTTGAAAAATTGAAAGGTCGATTTAACCGCACTGGTTCAGTGAATTATGAAAAACATAAACGAACAAAAACTAGTGTGACAGAGGAAAACGAAATGAGTGTGTTGATGGCAGTTACAGAAAACCCACACACAAGTATAAGGAGTATTTCCAATTAACAAGAACTTAGTTACTACTCTGTTCAAAACATTCTATCTAAAAACAAGATGCACCCTTGTTATATTCAAAAGCACCAAGAATTAAATAATGATGATTTTCAGAAACGAATAGTATTTTGTGAATGGGACTTAGAAAAAATTAATGAGCAGAGAGATTTTTTTGACTATGTCCCATTGGGTGATGAAGCTACATTTCATCGAAACGGTTCTGTTAATTGGCATAACTTTCACTACTATTGGGGGAGGGGAGGGTATGTGTGGGGAGGTATCGTCGGTAACCATGTAATAGGACCATATTTTTTTGAAGGTAACTTAAATGGTGAGATTTATTTAGATTTTATCGTAAACCAGTTACCGATTTTATTAGAAGAGGTTCCACGTAATATACGTTATACGTGAACAAATATGGTTTCTACATGACGGTGCTCCTGCGCACCACAACGAATTAGTACGTGGTGAACTTAATGATCAGTTTGGTGAAAGATGGATCGGAAGGGATGGACCGGTAAGGTGGCCCTCAAGGTAACCAGATTTCAATAAAATCATTTTTTTGGGGTTACGTTAAGAACGAAGTATATAAAATACATCCAACAACAAGGGATGATATGAAAAATAGAATCCAAAGTGCATTTCAAAATATTTATTTACAAATGCTTAGTAATGTAAGCAACTCTTTCAATGGCCGCTTTCAAGTATGCATAGATGTTTTGGGAGGTCATTTTGAACACCTTACTTAAGTAAGATAAGTTAAAATTACTAATTAATGTCAAACTGTCAGTTTCCTATAAATAAATCATGGCCAACTCACAATAATTATTGGTAAACGTTAAAATAACTACCAAATTAGTACTTTGATGAAAAAATAAAAATATTTAGAAAAATGATAACTTTAGGTATAGGGAGTACTTCATAAAATTTGAAGTACGATATTAGAACTTTTCGATAGTGATATAAAATACAGGGTGTTCTATTTAAAATTACCAAGAAAATAATATACTTGCATTTTGACTTACCCTGTATTTGATTTAACGAATATTATAAAAACGAATATGTTTTATAATTTTTAACAATTATTAAAAACCTATGGTTGCAATAGGTCAATGTTTCTATACTCCTTTTTAATTATACAGGGAGTTAAACTTGATACAATTTTCAGGTAATATTGGTTATAACTTTTTAAATACCCAGCTTTCAAATTTCAGATTTCAGAAGCAGATTTCATATTCAAAATAAAATACAGGGTGTTCCATTTAAAAAATATAAGTTTGGTCTGCCACCATCTTATGGAACACCCTGTAAGATTGTAACTAATTTTATAATGTGGGGTTTAAAGGTGCCTACAATTTTGGTCAATAACTTTTTTTTGTAATTTTTACTATAACAGATCTACTGAGCTTCCTCACACTAATCAATCACTCTGTATAGTCCAGTGAGGACTAGTTGTTAAATCAATAGTTAACTCATGGATTGTGTAAACCATGATTAAATTTAATTCAAAGAACATTTTTTAAAAAGTTGTTGAATACTGGTTAACTTTCGGATTTATTAAACCCAAGTACTGAAGCGGTGACAATGTTGTCAGTTATTAATAATTAACAACTTGGAATAAAGTTTATCAAGAAAATTGTACATACAAATGTGTTCTGTGGTATAAACGTTGGTTCTTATATTTATAAGTTATGATTTGTGACGTATAATGTTTACATTTTCGTCTAGGATTCATGTGGATTTGTTATGTTAATTTGTATTGGTGATTATTTTCGGGTATTCAATTTCAAAAAAGTTAAGAAAGTAAAAAAAGAAGAAAAACTTTAAGTCCAGAAAAACATTATTTTAATGTTTCCAATTTCATAAAAATTTCTTCCAATTTGTTTTTAATTGAGTTTTACACATAAGGTAAAACAAGGAAAACTAATTGCAATACCTAGGTATTATTTTATAAATTACCATTCATAAATTTATAGAAAACATAAGTATACACTGAAAAATCTCGTTTATTTTTGTGCTACCTATGTGCATAACTGGGTTATAATAATATAAGAAGTAAATTTTTTGAAGTCAAAAAAGAAATTAACAACCGATAATAAATCTTCGTCCTCTGTGAAAACTGTATCATCAAAATCAAATACACCAATATTAGAAATAGCCATTATTATGATAGACACGAAATTATAATACATACACTATACACTATTAATGCAAATCTGCGACTAAAAGTTAATTTTCTACGAGTGAAAATTTGTAGAAAGAACATTATAATATACAGTGCAATAACTATGGTTGTTTTTAATATTTAATCTGGAATTTTCTTGAAAATATTTAATTTTATTTAATATTTAACTAAAAACTAAGGTTAGAAATCTCTTGTTAGCACCGTTAATCCCTTGTTTCAGATCGATTAATATAATCTCTTGTTAACAGATGGGAGAAGATCGAAGTCGGCAACTGGAAAATGCAAGCAAGGGACAGAACAGAATGGCGTAGAAAGCATGAGAAGGTCGAGGCCCTCTAAGGGCTGTAGCACCAAGGTGATGATGAAGGATGACTTCGGAAATTCTAGCATTCATGGAAGAGAGAAGAAAAGCCAAAGGGATAAATGCGCCAAAATGCAAATAACTACAAAGTAGAATTAAAGTAGAGATAAAAAAGGCCAAGAAAAAGTGGTTAAGAGATCAATGCATGGCAATTGAAGCGTATGGGAAATAATACGACAGCTTTTATATGCATAAAAAAATAAAAGAACTAACGAGTACCAATTTTCGAATTAGAACATTCAAATTGAAATGCAAAGACCGCAAAAGATGTATACCCAGATCAGATACCCACTGAGCTAATTAAATGCATTGACGAAGTATCACTGCATATTATACTTGTAGATATATTCAACAAGGTATACACAGAGAGTCTGTAATTTGGAATAAATTCAATATCTCAAATACTAATTGTTTTTTTGCAAAATACTCAGACCCGTCGATTAGTATTTCAAATTATATTTTTTGGCATATAATAATAATGTATACAGGGTGTCATAATTTAGAGATATGACGTCATCGTTGATTTTCTTAAATGACAATACTGTCATTTTGATAGCTATTTTGATAGCGTGTGAAAAGCTATACATAACTGCAAAATTTCAAATTTTTATTCCCGGCCATTTACAAGATAATAAAAAATAACAAAGTTATGAAAAACAAGTAATCAAATAATTGAATTTAATTATTTCAATTAAGTAAATGCTCATAATGTTGTCCATTGACTATTTGACAATATTCTAAACACGATCGAAATTCGTTTTGAATATTTCTAATGATTTGGGGTGAAATTAATCTGCACTCATTTCTTATTCGCGCTTTTAGATCCTCAACATTTGTTGGCTTGGTCTTAAAAATTTTGCTTTTCAAGTACGCCCATAAAAAAAGTCCAACGGATTGAGATCTGGGGATCTTGGTGGCCATTCAATTGGTCCCCTTCTACCTATCCATCTGCCTGGAAATACGGCATCGAGATATTCACGAGCCGGTCTTGCGAAATGGGGAGGCGCACCATCTTGCTGAAACCAGATGTCTCTATTTGGAACATTATCATGTACAGGGTTAGGAAACAAATTAACCAATTGCGGTACTAATTCTTCTTGCAAGAATTGCAAATATCGTGCTCCATTGAGAGTTTAGGAAAAAATATTGGTCCTATAATTTGATTTCCTACGATCCCTAGCAACACATTCACTTTTTCTGGTCGCTGCGTATGGCCTTTCTCATCCAGAGTGGGTTCTTATCCGCCCAATATCGACAATTTTGTCGATTTAAATCACCATTTAACATAAACGTACATTCATCATAAAATAGAATGTTTTCTACTAGAATGTTGTTCGTGTCTAGTTGATTCATAACATGTTCACTAAATAGCAGTCTACTCTCAGGATCATCTTCCAGTAATTCCTGCAGGATTGTAAGTTTGTAAGGATGCAATTTATGTGCTTTAAGAATTCGTGCTACTGACGACTGGCTAATTTTATGATCATTATTTTTCTGCCTAGTAGAGGTATTAGGATTTTCTTGAACAGATAGTAGTACATTCATTTTGATATTTTCACTAAGAGCAGTTTGTCTAGGAGTACTGATTTTTCTTACATGTCTATTTTCCCTAAATTGTCTTTCTATTTTACTTACAGTACTTTGCGATATCGGTGGCAGATCGGGATATTTTTCTCTAAACAGATGCGTAACTTCCATTTGTGTTCTTGCTCTATCTCCATATCCAAGCATTTGTAAAATTTCAGTCTTGTGCTTTTCAGTTAAATAAACCATATTAAACAATTTCTCCCAATTCCACTTGCTAATAATCCATATTTTAAACGTCAAAATATTTGACGACTTATTAAAAACCATACCAACACCATCTTTTTGTTTAATATCTAGATTGATGTTTTTTTTAATGATTATCAATAAAAGTTTTTAATTTAAAATAAATTCAATAGTTCAAATACGTAGGCACAGCGAGTCCCAATTTTAAGTACATTTTATAGACCGGGCACTCCGGGCAGTATAGTCGCCCCCGCTAGCGAAATTATTCCGATAAGATTTTTTTGCACAAACTTACTCAAAAAGAGGTCCTTATAACATATCCACAGGGTGCCGGGCGGTGCCGTGGTCGAAAAATTGTTTAAACAATTTTTTTTAAGCAAATTCACAAAAATAATTTTTTCATTTCGATCAAATTTTTTTTAGATAAATTGGCTTATTCTGAGCAAAAAAGGTATCTTGTCATTTTTTTCTAAAATTGATTGTTGTCGAGTTATATGCGATTAAAAATTTGAAAAGTGCGAAAATGGCCATTTTCAAGGCTTAATAACTCGATTAAACATTACTATTATGGAATTCAAAAAGTCACCAAATCAAGTTTCAAATCCCTTCTTTAAGATCCTGAAGAGATTTTTGTCATTATTTTATCACAAAGCTGTTATTTTTAAATATTAACAATTAGCGCTATAGTCCAGGATTTATAGTCGCCTCCGTTAGTGAAATTATTCCGATTCCATTTTTTTGTAGAAACTTACTCAAAACGAGGTCCTTATAATATATCCACAGGGTGCCGGGCGGTGACGTGGTCGAAAAATTGTTTAAAAAATTTTATTTAAACAAATTTACAAAAATAATTTTTTCACTTCGAACAAATTTTTTTTATATAGTTTGGGACATTCTGAGCAAAAAATGTCTCCTGTGATTTTTTTCTAAAATTGATTGTTGTCGAATTATACGCGATTTATAATTTGAAAAACGCGAAAATGGCCATATAACTCGACAACAATCAATTTTAGAGAAAAATAACAAGAGACCTTTTTTGCTCAGAATAACCCAAATTATCTAAAAAAAAAATCGTTCGCAATAAAAAAATATTCTTGTGAATTTGTTTAAAAAAATTGTTTAAACAATTTTTCGACCACGGCACCGCCCGGCACCCTGTGGATATGTTATAAGGACCTCGTTTTGAGTAAGTTTCTGCAAAAAAATGGAATCGGAATAATTTCACTAACGGGGGTGACGATGCATCCTGGATTATAGCGCTAACTGTTAATAATTAAAAATAACAGTTTTCTAATAAAATAATGACAAATATCTCTTCATGACCTTGAAGACGGGATTTAAAACTTGATTTGGTGACTTTTTGAATTTCATGATAATAATGTTTAATCGAGTTATTAAGCCTTGAAAATGGCCATTTTCGCATTTTTCGAATTTTTAATCGCAGATAACTCGACAACAATCAATTTTAGAAAAAAATGACAAGAGACCTTTTTCGCTCAGAATAAGCCAATTTATCTAAAAACATTTTGTTCTAAATAAAAAAATTATTTTTGTGAATTTGTTTAAAAAAATTGATTAAACAATTTTTCGACCACGGCACTGCCCAGCACCCTGTGGATATGTTATAAGGACCTCTTTTTGAGTAAGTTTGTGCAAAAAAATCGAATCGGAATAATTTCGCTAGTGGGGGCGACGATACTGTCCGGTCTATTAAGATATTGTCAAATAGTCAATGGGCAATATTATGAGCATTTGCTTAAGAGGAAACAGTAGCGATCAACAGGTAGCGAAAACGCGTTCCAAGTTTGCGGCTGTAATTTTGAATATTTTTTCGAGATATTTGGCACACGTATTCGTAATATAATAAAGAATGGCGGCACAGAGCCCAATTTGAAAAATAGATTAATATGTGGAAATTACTCTATAATTAAACACAATATTAAAAAAACGAGCCTGTACCGCCATTAAGAAGAACAAAAAAATACACTTTCTTCAAATACATTTTTTATCCGATGCCTAGATTTTGTGTAATTTTGGAACTACTAAAATTTTTTATTTCATTAATAGTTCCAAAATGACACAAAATCTAGGCATCGGATAAAAAATTTTATTTGAAGAAAGTGTATTTTTTGTTCTTCTTAATGGCGGTACAGGCTCGTTTTTTTAATATTGTATTTAATTACAGAGTAATTTCCACATATTAATATATTTTTCAAATTGGGCTCTGTACCGCCATTCTTTATTATATTACGAATACGTATGCCAAATATCTCAAAAAAATTATTCAAAATTACAGCCGCAATCTTGGAACGCGTTTTGGCTACCTGTTGATCGCTACTGTATCACCTTAATTGAAATGATTAAATTCAATTATTTGATTACTTGTTTTTCATAACTTTGTTATTATTTAATATCTTGTAAATGGTAGGGAATAAAAATTTGAAATTTTGCAGTTATGTATAGCTTTTCACACGCTATCAAAATAGCTATCTAAATGACAGTAGTGCCATTTAAAAATCAACGATGACGTCATATCTCTAAATTGGGACACCCTGTATACATTATTATTGTCTGTCAAAAATAATAATTTGAAATACTAATCGACGGGTCTGAGCATTTTTCAAAAAAAAAACAATTAGTATTTGAGTTATTGAATTTATTCCAAATTACAGACATAACTGTGTTATTTTTATTATTTTATAAATGGTAGAAATTAAAAATTTGATTTTTTGCAGGTATGTATAACTTTACACACCCTATCAAAATAGCTATCAAAATGACAATGTTGCCATTTAAGAAAATCAACGATGACGTCATATCCCTAAATTGGGACACCATGTATACATTATTACTATATGTGAAAAAGGACAATTTAAAATACTAATCCACGGGTCTGAGCATTTTTCAAAAAAACAAGTAGTATTTGAGATATTGAATTTATTCCAAATTACAGACTGTATATGTTACAGTTCAAGTTGATTTTCACTTAGAGTTGACTATTATTCCTAGTTCGAGTCAACTCCAACTAAAACGAGCAGTAAAAGTTGATTTGAAAAATTTAATTCAACTCTTACTAGTTGAAGTAGACTCTTCCTAACCCTTGTTAGTTAAACTAGATCGCGGGAAAAATATAATCAACTCTTACTACTTTGAGTTGACTATTCCTGGATCGATTCAGTAAATATAGATTATACGAGTAAATCTTTTTTTTCTTGATGAGTGTGCGTCTCTTTGTTTTGACCGTTTCAACTACTTATCACGATTTGAACATATTCAGTAACATTTAATTTCTAAGAATAGGTTGTTTGTGTGAATCAACTCTTACTAAATGGCATTTAGCCATTTAGTCTACTTTTACTAGTAAATGTTGAATAGAAATCTTCATTTTATATTCATAATCAACTTTTACTTAAACCAGCTGTTTGAGTTGACTCGAACTAGGAATAGTCAACTCCAACTGGATAATCAACTTGAACTGTAACATATTATACAATATACAACAGGAGTAATGCCCCAGGTTTTTTTGCTGTCCACGATTGTAACACTACCAAAGTCAATACATGCGACAGATTGCTCCCAGTATAGAACAATTTCCTTAATGAGCCTCACACTTAAGATATTTCTCAAAATAATACATGGAAGGCTATACAAAAAAATAGAAGAAGAAGGTATAGATGATATCCAATTTGGATTCAGAGGAGGACTAGGAACGAGAGAGGCTCTGTTTGGTTTTAACGTTCTCGTACAAAGACGACTTGATATGAACCATCATATGTCTGCTTTATCGATTATCAAAAGGCTTGTGATAGAGTTCGAAATCAGAAATTTCTAGAACTTTTAAACTAAAGAATGTGGACAGTCGAGATATACGGGTTATTGTCAATCTGTACTGGAATCAAAAAGCAAAAGTTAAAATCAAAAATCTCGAAACGGAAACCATAGAAACCAAAAGAGGTGTTAGACAGGGTTGCGTGTTCTCTTCAACGTTATTCAATCTGTACAGCGAAGCTATTTTTAAGGAAGCAATATCAGAGAGAGGACAGGGTATATCAATAAACGTAAAAATCTTGAACAACATAAGATTCGCCGACAACACCGCTAGTTTTGCAGATAGTTTAGAAGCACTGCAACGATTAATAAATAGATTACATCCAGTCAGTATAAAATATGGACTACAAATTAAGTAGGTAAAACGTTAAGAAAACCAAGTTCATCATCATTTCTAGGCAACATACAGTAGATAGGCTAGACATCGAGGGAAAACAAGTAGAAAGAAGGAATAACTAAAAATATCTGGGAACCTGGGTGAATAAAAATAATCACCAAGGTAGAGCAATCAGAACAAGCATTGAAATTGCAAGAAAAGCATTTACAACAATGAAAAAAAATGTTTGTTAATCGAGACTTTCCTCTGGAGCCAAGGATAAGAGCCTTAAGATGATGCGTGTTCTCGACTTTGTTGTATGGAATGGAAATCTGAATACTAAAAGTAGACAATATAAAGAAGTCGGAAGCATTTGAGATGTGGTGCTATAAATGGATTTTGATGGATCCAACGAGTTACAAATGCAGAAGTGTTAAAAAGGCTCCAAAAGGATTGCGAGGTGATAAAGAACATCCAAACAAGAAAGCTGGAATATTTGGGCCACATTACCAGAGGTGCGAAATATGAGATATTAAGGCTCATAACGCAGGGTAAAATTAATGGTAAAAGATCCATGTCATAGGTAGAAGAAGAATTTCCCGGCTGAGAAACTTAAGAGAGTGGTATAATAGCAGCTCAGTAGATCTTTTCAGAGCAGCCGCCAATAAGGTACGGATAGCTGTGATGATAGCCAACCTCCGATAGGAGAAGGGACTACAAGAATAAGAAGAAGAATGACGAATGATGGAATGAATGGGTGCTAATCAGGTGCATTAGGTATGCAGAGGGGAAGTAGTGTTACCATTTATAGGGCGTATATTTGATTTAAAACTAAACACTCGTAAATAAAGTATAAGATAAGTATAATTTTATTGTGGAGTATTTTTTGCTTTTGTTTTTTATGTTCAATTTATTTCAAGAAAATATAACACTAAAATTTCAATTATATTACAGAAACGAAACTGTTATTATACCTTTTCTAAATTGTCCCTCACTGTTGTCTAGGTGTATATTAAAAAATTAATTACAATATCAAGTTATACTTTGTGTAATAAAAGATGAAACAAAATATCTAATGTATATAAAATACAATGTAACAAATAAAAAGACATTACAATTTATAAAGATATTTTTACTAATATTACATAATTTCAGAAGGAGTAATAAAATGTATCTCGGATATACCGTACAAATAAAGTCATTTTTCGACAGAAATCGGATCAATAAACAATATAAAAAGCTTGTTTCGACATTACGTCTATTTGTATGTAAACCGTTATACTATCACCGGAAGACCCATTTGATCTACGAAGCTCCTTTTTATTTTACTGTTATACGAAAAAAACAATTCAATAAAATGCCGTCGTTTGCTTTATCTCGACAAAAAGTCAATAGCTTTCAATGAAAAACGTATCACTTGTCATACCACTGTCCCGTCTAACACTAAATCTTATGAATTGGATTTGTTTCATTGGAATATCTACAATTTTTGTCTTCGCTTATAAACGAATAACATTACTGAGTTATCTGAAATAAGATTAATATATGAGAGACTTTAGCACTAAAAACACCCGAGTAAATCGATTTTTAAATACAGTACTCGAGGCTGGCAGTTTTTTGGATTATGTTCAGGATGACGTCAGGAAAAAAGTCTACTATTCAAAAATTGGTGAAAATGCATAATTGCGCTTTAAAGTGCATAACATGCATCCAAACTTGTCATAAATGCATAAACATGTCAAAATCAGTACACTAAGGACCAAATTTTGTTATTAGGGGGGTTCTTGGGGTCACTGAATATGAATACGCCATCAGACCTAACCCCCGGATCACCCGGTGCCCAAGGTCACTACAAGAAGCGTCATCTTCTGGAGTTTGGAGGGTTCTCGGCATTAAATTGATGTAAACGGATTACTCACGGGTTTTTGGGGTCGCTAAACACGAATATGCCATCAGAATTGACCTCCCTGTACCTGGTGCCCGGGGTCGTTTCTAAATCACGTCATCTTCTGGAGTTTCGATGGTTATCGGCATTAAATTGATGCAAATTGAAAACTTGGGTGCTTTTTGAGGTCGTTAAACACAAATATGCCGCCAGAACAGACACCCGGGGTACCTGGTGTCCAGTATCATTCCAAGGGACGTCATCTTCTGGAGTTTCAAGGGTTTTCGGCATTTAATTGATTCAAATGAATTATTGGAGGTTGTTTGAGGTCGCTAAACATGAATACGCAATTAGAATCGACTCTCGTAGCACCTGGTGCCCACGTTTACTGCAAGGGACGTCATCTTCTAGAGTTTGGAGCGTTTTTGGCATTTAATTGATGCAAATGGATTATTGGACGAGTTTTGAGGTCGCTAAACACGAATATGCCTTCAGAACCGACTCTCGGACTGTCTCGGAGCACCTGGTGCATAGGATCATTGCAAGGGGCGTCATCTTCTGGAGTTTCGGGGGTCTTCGGGGTCTGTTTTGATGGCATATTCGTGTTTAGCGGCCTCAAAAACCCACGAGTTTTCCATTTGTATCAATTGAATGCCGAAAATCCTAGAAACTCCAGAAGATGACGTGCCTTAGTAGTGACCCTGGACACCTTGGAGGTAAATTCTGATTACATATATATGTTTAACGACCCCAAAACCCATGAGTAATCCATTTACATCGATTTAATGCCGAAAACCCTTGAAACTCCAGAAGATAACGTCCCTTGCAATAACATTCAGCACCAGGTGATCTGGAGTTAGGTATGATGGCGTATTCGTGTTTAGTGACCCAAAAATACTCGAATATCAAAATTTGGTCCATAGTATACTGATTTTTACACGTTTATGCACTTTTGGATGCATTTTCTGCACTTTAAATTGCAATTTCTATTTCCACCCATTTTTGAATAGTAAGTAGACTTTTTCCTAACGTCATCCTGAACATAACGCAGTAAACTGCAAGACTCTAGGTGCTGTATTTAAATATCGATTTATTTTGTGCTAAATGCCCCCGTCTATAATGGATAAAAAGTTGGTTTATTTATCTGATAGTATGTTGGGCTGATAATATTAAATGGCCTGAAAAATTAGATGACGGTAGTTCTATATATACAAATACAACAATCGCTACTTGCGATTGTATTGCTTGGCCCGAACCTTTAGCTATTTTTTGCGCCTAGAAATTTAGCTTTTTTTTCATAAATACACAATGACACGTTGTCGTTAATAATTTCTCCATCTCTGTGATTACTTTGCAATATTTAAATTCAGCGAATTATTAACAGAGATAAAAATCTAAATTTTAACAACTAAAGCAAAGCGTTAGGTGCTCGAAAACCAAAGTTATAGCAGTTTTAATTCTAACATTAATCTAAACTATCAAATTCGTGCATTCGTTTAACACTTAGTAGATCATCTTATGCAGTGATGCAAACTTTGTTGCTTTATATTACCAACAGTACTAGCGTGCGCGTTTGCAAAGTGCAAACTTTGCATGTGCAAACTGAGTTTCAAGCAATACCCTTCACTCTTGTTGTTTATGGTAGTCTTCAGTTGTGTGTCTTCATATGTCTTGGTTTGTCCCATTTTCATATATTTGTTTTTAACTCATCAGTTCATACTGCTTCGCGTTCGCTTCAGCCTCAGCTGTTCCCTCTCAGTTCTCGCCATGAACACTACATCGTCCGCAAAGGTCAGCACCTAGTTTTAATTTTCACGAATCATATATCTTTCGTTCTTATTCCACTCTCTTCCTATATTTCCCCAATAATAAATTAAAGAGTACTGTGGACAGCGAATCTCCCTGATTTAGTCTGCTTTTAACTTCAGTTTTCTTCGGTTAGGCTTCTGTCTATCCTTACTCTATTATCGGTCGTCATTAAGGTTATTTTTACTAGTCTGATCATCTTTTCCAGAATTCCACGTACTCATATTGCCTGGTGTACGGATGTCTTCTTATCACTTAATTGAATAAAATGCTGTCGTTTGTTTTATCTCGACAAAAAGTCAATAGCTTTCAATGAAAAACCTATCACTTGTCATACCACTGTCCCTCCTAACACCAAATCTTATTAATTCGACTTGTTTCATTGGAATATCTACAATTTTTGTCTTCGCTTATAAACGAATAATATTTACTGAGTTATTTGAAATAAGATTAATCGATAATAAGTTGATTTATTACTAATGACTTAATATAACGTGAAGTAAGGTCTAAGGTATGCTTTATTGTCAAAAAATTTTACCAATTTGTGGACAAAGCTTATACAAAATAAAAAAATACAATAAAAAACAAAAAATTATAAAAAACTACAAACAAAACAAAAACAGAAACAGACACCAAGTAAATGGCGTGAGTTATACTACTTAATATAATGTTATAGTTATTAAGTACACTTTAAAAAATTAAAAATTTTGCAAACAATATGTATACAACGTCAGAGCAAAAAGAAGGCGAACGAGGAAAAGGGAAAGTAAATCAAAAGTTCTATGCCGCTGCAAATATGTATAAAAGTACTCGAAAGTAATAATCCTGCAAGTCAATTTGCTGAATTCAAATCGTTTATAAAAAAGTCATTCACTGTATAAAAAGCTCTCTCCAGCAAATAAGCTTTCAAGGCCTTGCGAAAAGCGGGAAATGCTGCAATAAATTTGATGTTAGATAGCAGGTGATTGTACATTTTTCTCGAATTGTATAGTATAGAGCATTTAACCAGCTCAGACCGTGGGGTTGGCAGATAAAGATTATGCTCCACGTTTCTAAGGGGATAGTTGTGAGTGGGTCTCTTTGGACCTTTTGATGCATGTTTGCGGATTAAACAAACGGATTCAAAAACAAACAAAGAAGGAAGAGTTAATATTTTAAATTTTTTAAAGAATTCTTGGCAATGAACTCTGCTATTGAGTCTCAGGGAGTAACGAAGAGCTCTCTTTTGTAGTTTAAAAATACGCTCAAATTGAGTCGCACAACATGTACCCCAGAATGGAAGGGCGTACCGAAGATCAGACTCAAAAAAGGCATAATAAACGGTCCTAGATGTTGACAAATTCATTTCCGTAGCAACTGATCTTAGCGCAAAACAAGCAGAACTTAATTTTTTGTGTAAGGCATCAATGTGCAAGTTCCATTTTAGAGACTTATCCACAATAAGCCCTAAGAACTTCACCGATTCAACTACCTCTAGACTGTTGTTATTAAGTACTAAAGGTTGCATCATACTGTTGTAAGATAGGACTTTGGTTTAATTTGTCTCATTTCACACCAACACGACATTCATCCGACAGTCGTGTGGTCACAGTTCGTGAAGTGTCATTTGACAAGATAGTGTTGTCGTAGTAAGAAGTAATATGGATCGCAGCTACTTTGCTAGTGCTGTGTAGAAGATTAAAAATAAGACAGAGATGAAAGAAATAGATAGATAGCATTGGGTGCATCCAATAAATTTTATGTACTTTTTGATGATTTCAATCAAAATCAAGAAAAGATTTTTATTTATTTTTAACTAAATAAAAAAGCTTTCTAACCAAAAAAAATTGTTATTCTGACATATCAAGACTAAAAATGTTATTCAATAATTGATAGATTCGACCGTTACTTGATGGAAGTTCATTTTATCTTGAAACATTTTCTTTAACACTGAAAACGTTTGTTTTTTATACTTCCACAAAATTTATTATAACTATGTTACTACAGCTGTTTTGGCAGAGTGACTTTCTCAAGTGATTTAGTTTTCTCAAATGATTTAGACAAACACATAAAATCACTTGAGAAAGGCACTCTGCCGAAACAGCTGTAGTCACATAGTTATAATTATTTTTGTGGAAATATAGAAAACAAACGCTTTCAGTGTTTTATTTATATTAAAATGATATTAACATTGCAATGTCGATATCGCCCATTCAAATACAATTCACTTGTGTACGCTGAACTAATAAAATATAAAAAAACAGTCGTCTACACAAACTGCCAGATTAATTTGAACAGTTCCACTACCTCACCTTGCCTACCATCTATCCGATGTCGTTCAAACGACACGACAGCCGGATGAATGCAGTGGGAAGTGTCGTCTTCCCTACGCGGTCTCACGACTGTCGTGTGTCGTTCAGACGACACACGACATACGTCGTACTAGTGTGAATAGCTCCGTACACTTTTCGCCCCTGATGTCGTTCAACGACATCGTATACACGACTGTCGTGTTGATGTGAAATGAGCCTTAGTGCTGTTTCACATTATAAGATTTTTGAACGTGCGAGCGATTTCTCGTGCCTTAGTTTTGTCGCACTTGTCCTTTTCACACAATAAGAATTGAGTCGCACGAAGATATTTTGCTGTGTTGTTTGGTATATTATTTTATTTACATTTTGTGGCTGAGGTAGGTACATGATACGATGTCGGATATGTATCATTACGATGTATCATTACAAATAGGTATTTTTTGTCCATACTTTTGTCCTAATGTACTGTAATGCGTATTTCATTCATTTGCAATTTCTATTTTGTCAGTTATTGTTTCTTATGCTTTTATTTAAAAGACCTAATTTGTTTTTTAAATCGTTGTTCTACCAAGTTATTTGTGGGATCTTGGATTAACTCATACAATCTATGTAATAAACTATTCTAAATGGGAAATAAGCCACAAATGAACTAAAAAAATGATATTATTAACGTTTCGACATCCGATTTGGGCGTCGAAACGTTAATAGAATTATGTTTTTAGTTAAATTGTGGCTTATTTCGCATTTAGACAAGTTTATTATAAAAATTCCTCAAGGAAACAGCTTCAGAACAACATTACAATCTATGTTTTTCATGTAGAGAATTTAAAAGGCCCTGTGTCATCCATTTATTTTTAAATGTTGTTCCCCTCGTTTTAAATGTTGCTTTCAGATAATTTCACATAAGACGAGACCGCCGCCCTGCTCTAGTTTTCACCGAGTTGTTTACCTTATAAAACTAAATATAATTTCGTAGAATAAAAGGTATATTTTATATGGACCGAAATCAAATTATAGCGTTGTGTTTACTTTATCGTCGAAGAAAAAGAAATAAGAGGAACCGAATTCATTGGGTCCATCCTACTAACACAAAAATAAACGATTTATATATTTTTATATTCACACATATTGATGGAACACCCTCTATACTCAACGTTAATTGCAACTATGTAAAATAAAGTTTATTATAATATACTTAGCAGTTTTAATTATTGTTGTTATCAGTAACATATTATTGTGGATCAATCTATCAATCAAAGATAGAATAAAAATTTTAATTTTTTTTTAATATAACGCGGGCACATAAATTTGATCCACCCTGTTCATTGATTTGTAACTATTTATTATAAGTGGTTTTTAAGAAGTGATTTATCGTTAGTAAGTTTTTTCCCTGAAAAATAAAACATTAGGAAAGAAAGTGATATGAATAGACCATAATTGTTCAGGGTATTTGGAGATTATAACGGTGTTTTCTTATGCATGCCACAGTAATTAGTTCTTAGGAAATTGAGGTAAAGAAAGTTTGGAATTTTAAATATGTTTGTTTAATAATAGGAATATTTAGATAATTATAATTTCCGAAAAGTCATAAGTTGAGTCGGAATATTTTTGAAAGAATGACTGTTTTGTTTTCGAATTTAAAGAGAGGAAGGTGGGGAGATAAATGTTTCTGATTGGCTACCCACTTTGAAATGGGAAAAGTTTTGTTTTGAATGTTGAGATAGTTTTGAAAAGAGGAAATCATTATGTGATTGGCATCGCTGAAGAGCGGTCAACGTTTTCGTGGATAGTTAGATAGCAAGTACCAGTGGGTGTTTTGATAGTGGAGAATAGAGCTGAAAAGTGGAGCGAGAGACAGATCAAATTGAGACGCAATACCTCTTTGATTCTGTATTATTGTGAGAAGAAGATGAGAGAAATTTTGGAGTGTGTGTTTTGTTGGAGAATTGGTGCTGGTATGCTGATAGATTTGAAGCTGGAGAACGGAAAGGGGTTTGATGGGTAGCCTAACATAGTCAACGAGGGAGAGCTGTTTTGGGTCAAGAGAAGACATCAGAGTGAGTGAAGCAAAAGATCAGTCAATTTATGTGAAAGATATTTTTATGTTCGGAAACTAAAATTTTGAGTAAAAGCATATGAATTAAGATTCCAATATTTCAAAAAGTAAATAGGAATTATAGGTAATGTGCGAATACCTAAATTTGTTTGTTTAGCTTGTTTTATCAAAGTCATCGGGAACAAACTGATAAATTGTTTTTTTAACTAGAATAAATTTAAGTGGTAAAAATTTCATTCGGACAGCTGTGTCCACAGGTTTTAAATTTGATCAATTTTTAGAGTATTGATTTTGATAATAAAATTCTGTATGCTTATTTATATTTCTATTTAATTCCTTTTCCTAATATTTTTTCCCGATTAGAACCAACTAAGAGATACTGAAACCACGAGGGAAGATAAGTATAACATAAGATAATTTAGATATTTTTTTTGTAGTATAAAAAGGCACCCTGAGATTTTTTAATTATTAATTTTTTTGTATGATTTGCGACAATTGGATAAGTGATAAATAATTAATTGGAGTAATCAAATAAAGATTAAGTGATATTAAAGTAATAAAAAGTAGATCATAACAACATGGCGAGCCAACGTGTGGTATGAAGGTATATCTGGTTGTGAATTTGAAGGAATAGGACACGGAAAAACAGGTGAAGGAAAATTTATTTGCCCGTCGGAAGAAGTTGATATATTTAAAATTGATGAAATATTTTGTTTGGAGTTAATTTATCTAGGTACAGTTTTACATATATTTATTTTATTTTTGATTGATTTGAATTGTGATCAATTTAAAAATTTGTGTGATAAATTGATTATATTTGGGGAGAGAAAAATTTTCGTCTCTACCGCATACAAGGTATTTTCGAATTTCGTATCAGGCGGGGATAAATTTTAACTACATGTCGATAACAACCAGAAGCAAAAGCAAAGAAAACAAAAAACAAGAAGAACATACAGAACAAGAAGACATTTTCGCAACAACAATCATGGCATCAGAAAAACAGGAATTATCAGGAATAGATAAATTATTACAACTGATGCAACTCCAGTCACAAAAAATGGAAGGAAATCAAAGGGAAAAAACAAGCAATGGAAAAAATGGATAAAAATCAGGAGAAAACAAAACAAGCAATGCATGAAACAAAAAAGAATAATGTAAGAAAATCAGAAGGAAACAAAACAAACCATAGAAGGGAACAACAAGAAAATGGAGGAACGCATAGAAAAGTATGAAATGAAAATTAAAGATCACATGCAAGAACAAGAAATGAGAATGAAGGATCACATGAAAGAACAAGAAATGAAAATTCAAAATAAAATGGAGGAGTTAACAAATTACTAGAAAAAAGAACTACAAAATTTGGAAAATAAGTTGGAAAATGCTATTTGTAGACAGAGAAGAAGTGGAAAAAAGAATCACAGAAATAGAAAACCAAGTCACCGAAAACAAGACGCAACACAATTTCGGAGAAAGAAGGGAAACGATTATCCATAGTACAGAGGATGTGAAAATAAGATTTGGCGGGGATGTAAAAAAATTACACCCAGTAATTTTCATAAATAATTTAAAAAAGAAAGTACAATACATCGGTAACTTCGAAACAGCCAAAGAAACGATAAGGAACCATCTTAAAGATTAGGCGAGTTTATGGTTTGATAGCAAAGAAGAAGAATTGGACAATTGGCATAAATTCGAACAAAAGTTCCTGAGTTATTTCTGGGGGAAAATACAACAGCTAGAAATAAACAAGGAGTTGCAAAATGGGAGATACCATGATAGAATGGGTATTTCAGAAAAAACATACGCATTACAATTATACAACAATGCAAAACACCTACAGTACAATTATTCGTCCGAACAGCTAGTAGAACTGATAGCCAGACATTTTGAAGATACCTTAGAAGATCACATAACGTTACAAAACTACAAAGATATCGACAGTTTGTGCCAATTCTTACAAATACGAGAAGCAAAAATGAGAGAAAGAGAAATAAGAAGATCGCAAGAAAATTATAGACAACTCGAACATCAAGACTATAGAGATAGAAGACAAAACTTTAGGAGAGATTATACAAGAAGAGATAGGAGGGAAAACGAAAATCGAGACAACGGAAGAGGAAACTATAAACAAAGAAATCGGCAACGGAACGAAGACAGATATCGAGAAAACCAAAACAGAAATAACACCCGCACACATCAAGACGACAGAAATGATAATAGAAGAAATGAACAGGAAAATCGTGGAAACCGATACGGGTCTGACAGACCAAGAGAAAATAGAAGAGCGGTAAACAATACGCAAATAGGTGAGTATGAGGATAAGAGACAAAGCGACGGAAGAAGAAGCGAAGAAGAACATCAAGCGTCTTTTCACGAAGGCGCTCACTAAACACAAAAGAAAAAACAGGAATTTTTTGTCACACGAAGGAATTTATTAAATTAGCAGGAAATATCAATAAAAGAAGTGGATTTAATTTAAAATTTGTAGATGGTTTTATCAATGAGAAACCGATTAAAATTATGATTGATACTGGTTCAGAAATTACACTGATTAACAGGAAAATAATAGAAGAGGTTCATTTAACGAATTTAATTTACAAAATTCCCAGGGTAAATTTAGTGGGCGCAAATAAACGGACTTTGGCAACTATAAATGAAGGAATACGAATAAGGATACGATTGGGCAAGAAATTTTATGCGCTACAATATGTTATAATGCCGAACATGATACATGATATGATCGTAGGAGTGGATGAATTGTCAGAAAAACATGTGGTGATAGATTTCAAAAATAATACGATGAAAATCACAGAGGAAAAAGAAGAAGAACAGGACATTCTGGAAATGGACAAGGAACATGAGAAACGGAAAAAAGATAATGTAGACAAAAACAAACGGTGGAACTGAATTTGGCAATGAAGCAAGGACAGAGAAGAAGAAGGAGAAAGCAGCAGAAGATAAGTAAAGACAATGAAACCTGGGATTCCTCGAAAAAAGAGATGAACCCAGAAGAAAAAAGAGTGGCAAAAGAAAATGAAGCTTGGGATTCCTCGAAAGAAGAGATGAGCCCAGAAGAAGATAAGGAAGAAGAAGAAGAAAAAAGATTGACAAAAGAAAATGAAGCTTGGGATTCCTCGAAAAAAGAGATGAGCCCTGAAGAAGAAAAAGAAGAAAAAAGATTGACAAAAGAAAATGAAGCTTGGGATTCCTCAAAAGAAGAGATGAGCCCAGAAGAAGAAAAGGAAGAAGAAGAAGAAAAAAGATTGACAAAAGAAAATGAAACTTGGGATTCCTCGAAAAAAGAGATGAGCCCAGAAGAAGAAGAGAGCAGAATAGAAAAAGAAGGAGAAAAAGATACTATTGAAACTGTGGTATTTGAAGAAGAAGTATGCAAAATGGAGGAGGCAGAATACACAATAAACATGTGTAAAGAATCGGAAGAAAATGAAAGAAAATTGATATGGGGAGAAGAAAAGGAGAAAGAACTGCGTGTAATATTGAGGGGGTATGAAAATTTAATAAATGAAGAAAACAGAGTAGCCAAAACGTATGAGCATTCATTCGAGGTTAAAGACTTAGGAAATTTTCGATCGAGAACGTACCCAATCCCATATAAGTACAGACACTGGGACAAAGGAAGCAATTGTTTTTTAGGCGGGAATAAATATTTTGACAAAAGAAAAAACTGTTGTTGTCGAGAGAAAATCATTTTTTCGTTGTACTTATTAAAAACGATTTTATCTCAAAACAATGAGGGGATGTTATTGTGGATCAATCTATCAATCAAAGATAGAATAAAATTTTTATTTTTTTTTAATATAACGCGGGCACATAAATTTGATTCACCCTGTACATTGATTTGTAACTATTTATTATAAGTGGTTTTTAAGAAGTGATTTATCGTTAGTAAGTTTTTTCCCTGAAAAATAAAACATTAGGAAAGAAAGTGATATGAATAGACCATAATTGTTCAGGGTATTTGGAGATTATAACGGTGTTTTCTTATGCATGCCACAATAATTAGTTCTTAGGAAATTGAGGTAAAGAAAGTTTGGAATTTTAAATATGTTTGTTTAATAATAGGAATATTTAGATAATTATAATTTCCGAAAAGTCATAAGTTGAGTCGGAATATTTTTGAAAGAATGACTGTTTTGTTTTCGAATTTAAAGAGAGGAAGGTGGGGAGATAAATGTTTCTGATTGGCTACCCACTTTGAAATGGGAAAAGTTTTGTTTTGAATGTTGAGATAGTTTTGAAAAGAGGAAATCATTATGTGATTGGCATCGCTGAAGAGCGGTCAACGTTTTCGTGGATAGTTAGATAGCAAGTACCAGTGGGTGTTTTGATAGTGGAGAATAGAGCTGAAAAGTGGAGCGAGAGACAGATCAAATTGAGACGCAATACCTCTTTGATTCTTTATTATTGTGAGAAGAAGATGAGAGAAATTTTGGAGTTTGTGTTTTGTTGGAGAATTGGTGCTGGTATGCTGATAGATTTGAAGCTGGAGAACGGAAAGGGGTTTGATGGGTAGCCTAACATAGTCAACGAGGGAGAGCTGTTTTGGGTCAAGAGAAGACATCAGAG
The DNA here is from genome assembly GCF_917563875.1 of Diabrotica virgifera virgifera. Lineage (NCBI taxonomy): Eukaryota > Metazoa > Arthropoda > Insecta > Coleoptera > Chrysomelidae > Diabrotica > Diabrotica virgifera. The sequence continues at coordinate 59,166,805 of NC_065448.1, read as the reverse complement.
TGAGTGAAGCAAAAGATCAGTCAATTTATGTGAAAGATATTTTTATGTTCGGAAACTAAAATTTTGAGTAAAAGCATATGAATTAAGATTCCAATATTTCAAAAAGTAAATAGGAATTATAGGTAATGTGCGAATACCTAAATTTGTTTGTTTAGCTTGTTTTATCAAAGTCATCGGGAACAAACTGATAAATTGTTTTTTAACTAGAATAAATTTAAGTGGTAAAAATTTCATTCGGACAGCTGTGTCCACATGTTTTAAATTTGATCAATTTTTAGAGTATTGATTTTGATAATAAAATTCTGTATGCTTATTTATATTTCTATTTAATTCCTTTTCCTAATATTTGTTCCCGATTAGAACCAACTAAGAGATACTGAAACCACGAGAGAAGATAAATATAGCATAAGATAATTTAGATATTTTTTTTTGTATTATAAAAAGGAACCTTGAGATTTTTTATTAATTTTTTGTATGATTTGCGACAATTGGATAAGTGATTAAAAAATTAATTGGAGTAATCAAATAAAGATTAAGTGATATTAAAGTAATAAAAATTAGATCATAACAATATATAATTATAGTCCTGGGCGCATCTGTTTTAAGATGAACGTTGAGAGGTGAATCATATTTTTTTGCAGAAATTTTTTGGAATTTACTCCTATAATAATAATTGGGTTATCCTCCAACTCAAAAATGTCCAGAACATTGTTTAAATAATCAAAATGTCAAAAAATTAAGGACAAATTCGATTATTTTCTTTGTTTCTTTTTTATTATAACTTTCAAAGTATTTACTTTCGAGAAAAGTTGTACTAATATAAAAGTTGTGTAATTACGTATCCCACAATATACGATAGGTTATAAATTTTAAAAATTGTCACCCTTGTTGCAAAATAGCAATAATTGCGAAAAACCATAACAAAACAAGTATTTGCGTATTACGTTTTTCAACAACTTATGCTAGACTTAGGGCCCAATATATTAAAACAATACTGTAAATTTCATTAATATCGGTGTAACAGATTTTGCAAAATAAATTTTGCAATCCAGCTTTCGCAAAAAAAATTCATTTTTCAAAATGTTACAGGACTGAAAACAAAGCAGATAGCAAGTTGAAATTTTTTTTACGTATAGAAGAATACCGTATATTTCATTTTCAATTTTTTAAATAAACAATAATTTTTGGTGCTACGCACAGGACACGGTGTTCCATTCACACAAGTTGATTTCCACCAAAATTTCTTCCAATTTTATCTGATACATTATTTTCTTACACTATATTTTGTTGTATTTTAATATTTTAATTCCACAAAAATCAAACTAATTTGATTATTGTTTGTGAAATACTGTTTAAACAGTTGCATATTTTTAAAAATAATAAACTTTTATTATCTAACTTAAAATATATGAACAAAGAAATTTTTGCCAAAAAAGTGTTATTTCAAGGGACAGAGCATGTGTTTTTATTTTGCAATAAGCAAATTTATTTATTTATACCGAAATGTACTAAAAATTGAAATTTGTCGATCATTATCAAAGGTCATTGGAATGCCCAATCAGAGCAAACTATCCGCTGTCCTGCGCGTAGCACCAAAAAAATGTGTATTTAAAAAAATTCCTGTCGCCGTAGTGGTTAACCGATTTTAATTTTGCAAATTTCAAATGAAAGGTACGGTATTCTTCTATAAGTATAAAAAAATTAAACTTGCTGTCTGCTTTATATTTAGCCCTGTAAGATTTTGAAAAAATAATTTTTTTTTTTCAGAAAGCTGGATTGCAACAGCCAATCAGTGTGGATGAGATAAGACGATCCTTAACGGACATGAAAAACGAGAAAGCCGCAGGACCTGGAAACATCCCCATTGAGTTAATAAAATGTGGACCGTCAATACTAATAGAATTTTTAGCAGAGATCTTTAATAAATGTCTAATCAAACAAGATAATATTCCATAGATTGGAGTTTGGCGTGCATAAGTTCTATCCACAAAAAAGGTGACAAAAAGAAATGTAAAAATTACAGAGGTATAAGCGTTATTAGCTCATTGGGAAGGTTGTACGGTCGTTTGATAAAAGAACGAATCGAAAACCAATATGAGGAAATAGAAGATCAAAGTGGATTCCGTGCTGGCAGATCTTGTGTTGATAATATATTTGTACTTCAACAAATTATAGAGAAACGAACAGCCAGAAATTTACCGACTCATTTAGTGTTCGTTGACTTAGAGAAGTCTTATGATACAGTACCCTTAAAAAGATTATTTGAAGTATTGACGAAGGCAGGCCTAAGTAAGGCATACATGAACGCCATAGCGAACATGTACATAAATGCAAAAAGTGCCGTTAAAATGGAAAATAAAATTTCAGACCCGTTTCCTGTAACAAAAGGCTTAAGACAAGGATGTTCTTTGTCCCCAACCCTATTTAAAATCTATATTCAGGAAGCATTAAACAACTGGAGAAGAAAATGCACAGGAATGGGAATAGAACTTGGAAACAAGTACCTAACAAATCTTTTCTTCGCAGACGATCAAGTGATTATGGCAAATGATGAGGAAGACATGGATTATATGATTCGAAAGTTAACCGAAGAATACGAAAATTGGGGACTCACAAGCAATACAAACAAAACAGAATACCTTAGACTTAAAGACGAAGAAAGAGACCCAGAACTCTCGATTAGAGATATAAAACAATGCGAAGAATTTAAATACTTAGGGACAGTCATAGCGAAGGAAGGAACATCGAAACGGGACATCCAGCAGAAAATACAACAGGGTCGAAATGTGGTACAAACACTAAACTCGTTACTTTGGTCTTCTAAAATTAGTTTACAAACCAAAATGACAATCTACAAGTCGGTTGTAGAACCAATTTTGACGTACGGATCTGAATGTTGGCAAATGACAATGAATGAAAAGAAAAAAACTGGAAGTAGTAGAAATGGACTATCTGAGAAGAGCGTGCCGGATATCTAGACTTGATCACATCCCAAATGAAGAAATAAGAAGAAGGACAAGAAGAATCTACAATACCGTAGATACAATAAAATCCAAACAACTTTTATGGTACGGGCATGTAATGCGAATGGATGATGAACGATGGCCAAAACAGGCTTTAAACTATGTCCCATGGAATAGAAGAAGAAGAGGAAGACCAGCACTGGAATGGAGAGAAGGAATCAGAGAAATATTGAGAGATAGAGCCATAAATGAGGAAGAATGGACCGACCGAAAAAGGTGGAGATCGAAATGCGGGATGCGGCAGAGGCTGTAGGACCCCCGTAGGTACATATATATTTTGCAAAATCTATTTAACCGATATTAATTAAATTCACAGTATTGATTTCTTATATCATAAATTTATTTTTGGTAAAATATGAAGGTCTTAAGTGTAGCATAAATGGTCAAAAAACGTAAAATGCGAATACTTGTATTTATCGTTTTTTTTTTGCAGTTATTGCTATTTTGCAACAAGGGTGACAATTCTTAAAATGTTTATCTAACTCTATATTGTTGGAAATTAAATTGCGCAACTTTTATGTCAGTACAGCTTTTCTCAAAAATGAATACTTTTAAAGTTATAATTAAAAAACGAAGAAAAAAATCGAATTTCTCCTTCATTTTTTGATATTTTGATTATTTAAACAATGTTCCGGACCTTTCTGAGTGGAAGGATAACTTAAATATTATTATAGGAGTTATTTTCAAGCAATTTCTTTAAAAAAATATGAATCACCTCTCAACGTCCAAATGTACTAATATCTTTACAGATGCGCCCTGGTCTTTTAATTTTGCTGTTGTACTTATAAAATGTGTTTTTTATTTTATTACCTAATTCGTTAAATTAATTCGTGCACTGTTAAGTGCACGGCATACACCATTCCAAGCATTTATCGTCAAGTTTCTATCTTTATATATTTCTATTGTTTTGCCCCAATGAACAGGTCTCGCTTCAATTAATGCTATTACTATTTCACTATCAATCTGGGACATCATAATATAAAATATATGCACCTACTTTAAACAGCCACAAAGTGTAAATGAAAATAATGTACCAAACAACCAAAGAAACTACAAAGGAACGACAGTATCATATGAAAGGTTGCAAAGTTCCCTATGCTACTGGATGCGTAAAGACGGCACGGCTGCCGTCTGTTGTTGTAAGCGAGGGACGATATAAACACGACGGCTTTACCGAACGTTCCAACCACCATCTAGTGAAAAAGGCTGCATCGATTACATGAGCCACCACTGGAATGTCGTCGTGCGTTCTAACCCTCGCACGTTTAAATTCTTATAATGTGAAACAGCACTTATAGTATGGTATAGTTAGACCCAAACCCAGACATCCAAAGTGAAAGTTATCCTCCAACACCAAATTGTTCTATATGGTCCACATAATGTTCAGAAAAAAGTCACTCCATTTTGAGCGTCGGGTTTGGAGGGGAGAGGGGGGAGAAATGTGCAAATACGTAGTTTTTTAAGTTTTTCGTCAATATTTCTAAAACTAAGCGGTTTAGCATGAACAACCTTCTACACAAAATTGTTCTACATTAAATTTGAAATAAAAAAGGCTCTATGCATAACCCTTCTAAAATGAACGGTTCCAAAGTTACGGAGGTAGTATAGTATAATTGGTCCAAAAAAAGGCCTAACCCAGACATCCAAAGTAAAAGTTTTCCTTCAACACCAAATTCTTCTATATGGTCCACATATTGTTCATAAAAAGTTACACCATTTTGAGCGTCCGGTTTGGGGGGGAGATGGGAGAGGAGTCGGTAAATTAGTAGTTTTTTTAAGTTGTTCGTCAATATTTCTAAAACTATGCTTTAGCGTAAGGAATGTTCTATATAAAAATGTTCTACATAAAATTCAAAACAAAAAAGGTTCTACACATAATTGTTATTAAATCAACGGTTCCAGAGTTACGGAGGGTGAAAAGTGGAGGTTTTCGATACTTTTTATATTAACCGATTTCTCCCCCCTCTCCCCCCAAACCCGACGCCCAAAATGGCGTGACTTTTTTCTGAACATTATGTGGACCATATAGAACAATTTGGTGTTGGAGGATAACTTTCACTTTGGATGTCTGGGTTTTTGGTATAGTTATATCATAAATATTGCCCAAAAAATATAAAAAGTATCGAAAATCTCGACTTTTCACCCTCGGTAACTCTGGAACCGTTGATTTTATAAAAATTATGTATAGATAATTTTTTGTTTTAAATTTCATGCAGAACATTTTTGTATATAACATTGTTTACGCTAAAGCATAGTTATAGAAATATTGACGAAAAACTTAAAAAAACTACTAATTTACCGGCTTCTCTCCCATCTCCCTCCCAAACTAGACGCTCAAAATGGTGTAACTTTTTACTGAACAATATGTGGACCATATAGAACATTTTGGTGTTGGAGGAAAACTTTTACTTTGGATGTTTGGGTTAGGCCTTTTTTTGGACCAGTTATACTATACTACCTCCGTAACTTTGGAACCATTCATTTTAGAAAGATTATGCATAGAGCCTTTTTTATTTCAAATTTAATGTAGAACAATTTTGTATAGAGGGTTGTTCATGCTAAACGGCATAGTTTTAGAAATATTGGCGAAAAACTTAAAAAACTACGAATTTACCGATTTCTCCTCCCTTTCCCCCCGAAATCGGATGCTCAAAATGGTGTGACTTTTTTTTGGACATTGTGTGGACCATATAGAACAATTTGGTGTTAAAGGATAACTTTCACTTTGAATGTCTGGCTTATACCATTTTTTGGATCAACTATACTATACTATTACTGTCTATTAACCTATTTACTGTCGGCAACTCGCCTCTCGCGTTTTGACAAACTTTGTTTATGTGCCGGCAACGCAGCTCTCGCGTTCTTCATATGATTCATGTTATAGGTCTAATATTTCGCTGACATATGGAGAATAACCTCTTATTGTGGATGGCAGTCAAAAGAGTCTGTTTTCGCCTAGATGATCAATTATTGCAGTAGACGGTACTTACTTTGTCTCAATATGTGTCCTAGATATTCAAGTTTTCTTTGTTTAATTGTGCTCACGATTTTTTTCTCTCGTACAAACATCATAGACTTAGCAAAAGAAACTCTGGACGAAATAAAAATAAATAAAGTAAGTCTCTCCTAAAGTGAAAACCTCCATGGTTCTCTACAAACAAAGGTAAAGGATATGATAGGAATGAGGTAATGATACACAGGTAACGATACACTGTTTTATTATTATATTTCGGTATTATTTTATTTTAGCATATTTCTTTTATTTTTTTATACCGGTCCTGTATTAAAATACACAGGGCTGAAAAGCACTTGTGTGTATTTGAGAGCATCAACTTGAAAATAACTGTTGAATTCCTGGAAAATGCATTAGAGAAATTCGCAATAATTGGATACATTATACTGAGTCAAGTTTACGATGTAATGTGACTACTAAGGATTCTTTACAGTATGAATAGAATAATCAGAAAGGTACTTACTAAAATTACATATATGATGATGATGAAGCGATATATATAGATATTCTCATAATGATCAATAGCTGCACAAAATTTGCTGGAAATAATTCCACTGAAAAGTTAATAGAATAATTATTAATGCATAGAATATATGTATCTTTTTTAGGTTGTTTATAGTGCTACATTGGTTGATAGTTCCAATATGAAGCAGAATATCCTAAAACGTTATTCAAAAAAAATAGAGACAATGGTAGTCACCAGGCTTGGATAATACATATAACGAATTCCACTGGATACACAAAACCAAACTTATATGGAATCATCTGATATTTTTTTAGTATTTTAATAGAAGTAAGACTCAACTGATTTTCTTCCATTGCACCTCTCCGGAGCTTAACTACAGGTTATAAAACAGTCATCATCATCATCATCCAACCAATTCACGTCCACTGCTGGACATAGGTCTCCCCCAATTGTTTCCACACTTCATGGTTTTGTGCTAATTGTTGCCAGTTTTTACTAATCCGCCTGATATCATCTGTCCACCGTGTAGGCGGCCTTCCTCCAGTGGCGGCTGGTCAGGGTCGGCAGGGTCGGCAGTGCCGACCCACACATTTATGGACACAATATAGATTTTTTTAAATGTTTAATTTAATCAGAGTTGATGATATTCGTTTCTGTGAAATAAAAAAAATATCTGTGAGATAATGCAGACTAAATTTTATTCATTGTTTTTAAAAGAATTCGATCGATCCGATACGTTAAGTGATCCCTGTGCGCTGTGCGTAAGAGACTTTTCAAATTAATGATCCTATAGCCATGCACCCAATTGCGATAGGCCCGCTTCGGCAAGCCGTCCCCAGATTGACGATTTGCTTGTAAAAAGAACCTATGGAATATTAGCCGATAGGCAACCAATTATACATTTCCCGTATCTATTTGAATGGCAAGTACGGCAGAAACCCATCTGTCGAGCGGTGATCTGCAAACGATAGCAAGGCACGTACCTAGCCTTTTATCGCGCCCGGGATAAAATTATGAAATAGGTAAGTAGGTAGTTTTACATCGTTTAATGATAGATATTGTAATTTTTTAAGTTGTTAGGAATTACCATTTAGGTGACAGGATGAATCGGAGGATTCGTTACATCAAGTTAATTATAGAGAACAAATAAAATTGTTTAACAAATTTTGTAATTTACTTTCTGACTATAAGACATTTAGCGGCGTACCTAAAACAGCACAGAATAAAAGAATCAATTAGTAGTTACATTTTGATGCTTTTCGGTAGAAGTAGACGAAACTACTGATAGAGGTAACATGTCATTCACAAGTATCAATTATTGTTCTTCGATACGCGTTACGTCTAATATTTATGAGAGGTTTTTAGGTTTTCAGACGTGAGTAGAAACCATAAGACAGAATATACATATTTTGGTGTTTTAAAAAACATATTAAAATTTTTTGATATCAAGAATAAATTGGTAAGTCAAATTTATGACGGCGATGCCTTGATGTCCGGTGAATTGTATGGTCTCCAGGCAAAAGTTAAAACTATTGCACCAGGCAAAACTATTATTTACTCACTGTTGACGTCATTGACCTCTTTGACGATTCAAAATTTAAAAGTTACGCCAAAGAATTTTCAAAATATCTATTAGACAAGTTCATTAAAAATTATCCATTATTCTTAAATCAAATAAAATAGGAAAATGGATAAACAGGTTTATTAGAATAGTATAGTTGATCCAAAAGATGGCATAACCCAGACATCCAAAGTGAAAGTTATGCTTCAACACCAAATTGTTCCATATGGTCCACACAATGTCCAGAAAAAAGTCACACCATTTTGAGCGTCGGGTTTGGGGGGGAGAGGGGGGAGAAATCGGTAAATTCGTAGTTTTTTAAGTTTTTCGCCAATATGTCTAAAACTATGCGGTTTAGCATGAACAACCTTCTATACAAAATTGTTCTACATTAAATTTGAAATAAAAAAGGCCCTATGCATAATCTTTCTAAAATGAATGGTTCCAAAGTTACGGAGGAAATATAGTATAACTGGTCCAAAAATAGGCGTAACCCAAACATCCAAAGTAAAAGTTTTCCTCCAACACCAAAATGTTCTATATGGTCCACATATTGTTCAGTAAAAAGTTACACCATTTTGAGCGTCCGGTTTGGGAGGGAGATGGGAGAGAAGCCGGTAAATTAGTAGTTTTATTACGTTTTTCGTCAATATTTCTAAAACTATGCTTTAGCGTACACAATGTTATATACAAAAATATTCTACATGAAATTTAAAACAAAAAATGTTCGATACATAATTGTTATAAAATCAACGGTTCCAGAGTTACGGAGAGTGAAAAGTCGAGGTTTTCGATACTTTTTATATTTTTTGGGCAATATTTATGATATAACTATACCAAAAACCCAGACATCCAAAGTGAAAGTTATCCTCCAACACCAAATTATTCTACATGGTCCACATAATCTTCAGAAAAAAGTCACACCATTTTGAGCGTCGGGTTTGGGGGGGAGAGGGGGGAAAATCGGTAAATATAAAAAGTATCGAAAACCTCCACATTTCACCCTCCGTAACTCTGAAACCGTTGATTTTATAACAATTATGTATACAACCTTTTTTGTTTTAAATTTTATGTAAAGCATTTTTCTATAGAACATTCCTTACGATAAAGCATAGTTTTAGAAATATTGACGAAAAACTTAAAAAAACTACTAATTTACCAACTTCTCACCCATCTCCCCCCCAAACCGGACGCTCAAAATGGTGTAACTTTTTACTGAACAATATGTGGACCATATAGAACAATTTGGTGTTGAAGGAAAATTTTACTTTGGATGTCTGGGTTAGGCCTTTTTTTGAATCAATTATACTATAGTACCTCCGTAACTTTGGAACCGTTCATTTTAGAAGGGTTATGCATAGAGCCTTTTTTATTTCAAATTTAATGTAGAACAATTTTGTGTAGAGGGTTGTTCATGCTAAACCGCTTAGTTTTAGAAATAGTGAAGAAAAACGTAAAAAACTACGAATTTGCAGATTTTTCCCCCCTCTCCCCCCAAACACGACGCTCAAAATGGTGTGACTTTTTTCTGAACATTATGTGGACCATATAGAACAAATTGGTATTGGAGGATAACTTTCACTTTGGATGTCTGGGTTTGGGTCTAACTATACCATACTATATATGCTGATCCAAATAATAAGATAACTTATAAAATATGTATAATTTTATATACTGCAATTCGTTAGGTATAACAAACTGTTCCCGAAATTAATAAATTATTGTGCTCTAATGTGGCAAATTCTGCCTCAAATGAACGGGATTTCTCTTGTCTCAAAAGAGTCAAAACGTATTGTCGAAACACCATGAAACAAGAGTAAATGTCAAACTTGTCTCAAATTTCAAATGTCAATAGAAAAACACTTTTAAAATATCTCCAAAGCAATAATAAATTTTACAATGACGTTATAACCCATTTTGCTAGTTCGAAAGAACATAGTCTAAATAGACTTAATTTATAAACAGGTTTAGGTTCTAAATTTATAGGAAAAACAAAAAAAAACAAAAAAAATAAAAAAAAATAAAAAAAACAAAGACCAAAAATCTCCTATGAGATTGAAGCCTTTTAATTAAATGGCATATCTATCTGAGGAGACAAAACCTTGCCGACCCTAAAGCCACGAGCCGCCACTGCCTTCCTCTACTGCGTTTATCTTCTTTTGGTCTCCATTCCATCAGCTTTCGTGTCCATATTGAATCTTTCAGCCTGGCGACGTGTCCTGCCCAGTTCCATTTGAGCCTGGTGATACGTTCTATAACATCTGCGATACCGGCTCTGTGTCTGAAATCTTTATTTCCTATTTTATCCCGTAGGGTTACCCCCAGCATGGATCTTTTCATACGCCTTTGAGCCACCCGCATTTTCGACGCTGTTGCCTTAGTTAGAGTCAATGTCTCTGCTCCCAATGCTCTGCTGAAACCCATCGGTATACTGCTCCTAAATATGTCTCTCAGAGCTCCTTAGGCTGCCCAAGCAAGAGTTAATCTTCTTTTTATTTCGCATGTTTGGTTATCGCTGCCAATTCTAATTTCATGGCCCAAGTAAATGTACTTATCCACTAGTTCTACTTCTTGTTCACGTATAATCAGCTGTCCAATAGGAATCAGATTAGTCATATATTTAGTTTTAGAAAAGCTCATTTTCAGGCCTATTTTCCAGCAGATAGCATCTAACTCAATTAGCATTTCCTTTACTTCTCCTAGGCCATCAGTTATAAGGACTATGTCATCTGCAAAATGAAGATGATTTAACTTTTATCCGTCTATTGTGATCCCTTTATTGTCCCAGTTGAGCATCTTAAAGGCATATTCCAGAACAGTTATGAATATTTTTGGCGAGAGTGTGTCGCCTTGTCTTACGCCGCGTTCTATGCTTATTTGTTTTGTTTTATCATGCAACTTAACACTCATTGTTGCCTCTTCATATAATAAAGATGAGTGTACTGTAACGATAGTCAATGCGGCATTCATTTTGAGCTTCTAAAATGCTATCCAGCTCTATCGTGTCAACGGCTTTATGAAAATCCACGAATGCTAGGACAAGGGGCTTAATATATTCTATTGACTTTTCAATTAGTAACTTTACTACCTGCAGATGGTCGTTTGGTCTTTTGGCTGGTAACTACTCTTCTTTTCTACTCTTGATGTCACTACTTTTGTAAAGAGTTTGTATAAGTGGCATATAAGACCCATTAGCAGGCTAATGGGTCTGTAATGTTCTAAGTCTGTCTTATCTCCCTTCTTATGCAAAAGTATTGTTACTGCGTTTTTCCATTTTTCAGGTACCGGCTTTTAATGAAGGCATAAGTTGAAGAGATTTTTTATTTTACCTATAAGAATGTGAATACGACTCCATCTTCACTTGGTGCTTTTCCGTTTTTCATTTTTCTCAGTGCTTGATAGATTTCACTAGTGGTTATCTCTGGTAGTATTTCGGAGCCTTGATTTATTATTTTCTTTGAAACCGCTTCCCTCAGATTATTTTGATTTAGCCTTTGGCTCCTATATAGTTCCGAATAAAATTCTTCTACGATATTTGGTAAATCTTCTCTGTTTGATGTTATTTCGCCCTTTTTATTTTTTAATTCATGTATTTCGCATTTTCCATTGTTCAATTTCCTTCGTAAAACTTTCAAACTCTTGTTTTCTTCTATGGTTTTCTGGATGCCTTGAGTTTTAAACTTCCTTAGATCTTTTATAATTTCGAGGCAGACCTCGTTGGCCCAAGATGGTTGTCATGGTTCTCGTTTAGAGTCTCACCATGTTCCCGGAAGTATTCTTATAATATCGGCGTTTAGCCTATCCAATTTCGCAATACTATAATGTAGATCCAATTTTAAGTACAACCATTGTTTGGTTCTGGGGCTAGTTAGCAAGTATTCACGAATTCACTGATGATGGACTGATAGGTCCGAAAACGTTCGGAATGAACCTATTTTATTTAATCCATTGGGATTTTTAAAATTTTATATTTCAATTCAATTATAATTCAATTTTATATTTAATTTTATATTTTATATTTTAATTTTACCTTTTACATAGAAGCGGTTTTACTTCATGTTACGAGTTTTTTAACTATATGGTATACAGCCAACCCAGGGAACTACCCCTTTTAGTTTTCTCATTTCCTTTGACACTTTCTTGTTGATGTCTGTTAACGCACCTTTTTCAGTGTTTTCCCTTCCTCTAATTTTACTTCGAGTTTTGATTAGTTCTCTAGTTTCTGGGCTTATTTTTTCATCTCTCTTCTTTTTTGGGCAGTTTTTTCGTTGAATTTCTTCAAAGGCTCTAACTATGTTTTCATTTAAGTTAGTTATACTTTCATCTGAAATTGTATCTTTCCAAAGCAGTGTTTATATGGTGTTGGTATTTATCAATATTTAATGGGGGCGTCCAGGCTTGCAAAGTTTTGGTCTATTTTTATTGTGGCTCATACCATTCGATGGTGTTCCTGTAGTAAATTTATTAATGACGCTCACGTCTGTGATAATCTGTTTTTTGTCGCTGATAATGTAATGTATTTCATTTCTTGTTTTACCATCAGGACTTTCCCACGTCCAACTTCTATGTAGTTTTTTAACGAAAAAACTGTTCATTTGGAACAGGTTATTTTATAGCAAGGAACCTAAGAGTGTTTCTCCCCGCTCATTTCTACCTAGAGTTCCAAAATGTCCTAGTGATGTCTCTGCTTCGTCTTCTTTAAGGCCTAATTTTGCATTAAAATCCCCACACAGGATTGTAAAGTGGGTGAGTGTGCCTTTTAGAGCTACAGATATATCATCATAAAAAGTCTTCAACTTCTTCGTCTGGATGTTGTGTTGTTGGAGCGTATACCTGGATAATTTTCAGTTTATACCTGTTGTTGAGCTTTAGAGCTTTAAGGTTACATAGGCAACTCTTGTAGACACACTTTTTATATCAACTACGTTCTTCTTATGTTTTTTATGGATGAAGAAACCGACTCATCCAACTGCTTCGGTTTCGGAGCCAATGCTATAGAAGAGGTGTCGTCCTGATTTCAGCGTCTTTAAGTTTTTACCACGGTGTCTTATTTCGCAGACTCCTATTACGTATATTTAATTTCTTTGATTGCATCTTCCATTTCGAAGGATTTTTCTTCTGACAATAGAGTTCTGGCATTATAGGTGGCAACGTAAGAAGAAAAGGTTTTCGTATTTCTCGTTTCGTCAGTTTTTTGTCCCCCCAAAATATTGGGACAGACTGATAAATCAGTGTGAGACTTTGGATTTATCCTACTCACCTGGGGTCTTTCCTTACTTGGATTAAAATCTGACATTTCGAACAACAGAACCAAATTAATATGTGTAGCAGTGAGCTATTAAAATTGGTTGGATGAAAATTAAAAAATTTTTTATCGGGCATATGCCTTTCCAAAACATGACACTTGTTCTTTTGAATAGTCGAGGAAATGAAGCTGAAAAAATGGCAAAACCTCGCAATTTTTTCGTCCAGCATCGATTTGTACAAAAAGGGATTAGGCTCATTACACCCTCTAGTTCATTTTCTATATTGAGCCGTTGTACGCTTTTGGTTTTTTAAGGGTGAAAACTACCCCTAATTGTAAAAAATTATAAAATAACATTTTAAACTTTAATATACTATCATAATATTTCAACCCTTAAAACCAACCTTGTTAGAGCTATATATAAAAAATTTACTTATCATAAAAGAATAATTTCGGCTTGCATCGATTTACATAAAAATTTGGGATTAGCATCATCTCACCCTGTACTTCATATTCTATATCATACTTAAAGGCGTTGATTATTTTTAGGGGTGTAAACTGCCCCTTATTGTCAAAAATATATAAAAAAATTTTAAACTTTAATATGGGTAAAATTTGGTTTTGATTGGTTAAATAATGATTGTTTTATACTTTAGGATATAATATCATAATATTTAAACCCTTAAAAACCACCCTTAATAACATTACAGTTTTTATAAGTAGATATTTTAATAGATCTATACAGAAAAAAAAGTAGAATTAAAGAATTACAAAAACATTTATTTACACAAAATAACGAATTTACAAATATGTACAAATACAAATACAAATAGTTTTTTAGTCATCTTCCAGTATACGAACCGGTTCTGTGGTATTATACATACATTGAAAATTATCCATTAGCGGACTATCCGAACTTCTCGAAAAAAAAATTCGTTTTATAAACATAGCTCCTTCATTTTTGGCGATAAAAAGTTTTTTCAAAAATATACTTAAGGATTTTTGGGATATATTTGGGATTTTTTATAATAAAAACCGCAGCTAACTTAAGGGCATAGGCGCAAAATGTCGTCTGTTAAGATGTTCAATGTATTTTAAATGTTTTCATTTTTTGCGAATCCTTAGAAAACTAAAAAGTATTTTTGAAAAATTTAAACGCACAAAGAAAGATTACGTTATTACCGAGGACCGAAAGTCCCTGAAAACTTCTATAATGTTTATTTTAATACGTTACAGGGGTGAAAAAAAAATTTAGTGTGACTTTTAATTCCAAATATCTCGTTCAAAAGAAACGTTTTGGTTTTTCTAAATAATGCAGTGTTTTATTCTGCGTTTAGACTTTTCAAAAATATGGATTCGAAATGATCATGATTCGAAAAAAGTGGATCACATTCTGTTGAAATATACCTACCAAAAATCTACTAAAAAATATTGCCTACTAGAATTTTTTAAAAAATATCAAAAATCTACCAAAAAAGTAGAAATCTACTAAATGTGACAACGCTGTTAATGAGAATGATACACTTTTGACACTGGTCACATGACCTCTGTCACCCAATAAGAGGGTGCGTTCTAAAATGGTTTTGATAGTCGGCGCGGCCGGGTTTGGTTGGCGATTGGACTTCTAAGTTGTCTTATCCGTCTAAGGTTGGTAATAAGGTATTTTTTTAGTAATATTGGTAATATTGTTTAATGCGCCATTTTGGTTTTACTTGAGATTTTTGGGATGTAAAGAAAATGAAAACACAGAATATAAAAAATGCAGGCATTTTCTAATACCTTTAAAAGCACCATCAATACATTAAATTTATACAGAACATCTTTAACATAAATTTTGACTTTTATATTAAAATTTGTTTTTTTAAATTAGCATATTTTTTGTCAAAAATGTCATAAAAAAAGGAGCGCGTGTGTTTTTTAAAGGTGAAATATCCATATTTGACGGTAATCTGAGATGCGTTTATAAATTTCACATCAGGTAATAAGTCCTTTATGTATTTATATCATATAAATTTAAATACCCAATACGATGTCAAAACAGTTTGCTTTTTGGTTTTCGCATTCACCATACAGGTGTTAAAAATATAGGTAAAAAAACATAACTAGTCTGACTCCTTGAGCAACCATTGCACGCGCAGGTGCTTTTTATAGTCGCTTCAGTTGTCTTATGCAACGGTTACGAAACGATGTTGCTTAAACAGGAGGTTGCCTAGGCAACGTCAAGACAACTCAAAAATCGTCCACCAAATCAGTGCAGAATAGGGTCGTCTTTTAGGCAATAACAACGTTGTAAGAAAACGTTGCTACGCGGTAGAAAACGTTGTCGCGTCGACAAATTGCTACTTGGGAGTTTTGGTGTTGAAGACACCAATTTGCGTGATCAATCTTGCCTGGATAACTATAGGGATCCCGTAACTGTCTCTCGCTATATAGCCTTTGGACACGAACTCTTCTTCTTATCTTTTCAAATGGAATACTTACACCTGTACCTTACAAAAGCTTCAGCTTTGAAATAAATGGTGTTTTACCGTGCTGGGCAGGCGGGAAGTGAGATGCAACTCGATAGATCTCCCTCGGGCTTCTTAGCTCCGTCAACTCGTTGGCTTGCAAATTTTAGATGCCACGAGTAGTGTAATCCAAAGATTAGTTCTAATAAAGTTTTATTTTTCATATTGTTAATATTAAAAGTAAAACTTTCATTCGAAATATTTTTCAGTTTTTCAATATATTTATTTCGCAAAAAATTCGCTTTTTTTGTAAAACTTTGTGACTCACCCATTTCCTAACGCCCAGCTCAAATCGTCAGATTTTTGAAATATACACTGTTTTTCATGTACTTAATTTACCTTGTCTTAATCTGACGTTTATAAGTTTTTTTAATGATAGGTTAGGTTTTTTAAGAGTCCAACGAACGCCCCTGTATTAAGAGTCCATATATGGTAGGGGTACAGTTACAGGGTACTAGGTTGCTCCCCATATGATTTTATCACTCGCTCGAATAACGCGCAAAGTCTCCTTTTGGGCTCCCCTACCATTATAAAATATCAAAGTATTACTTACTGCTAATTTATCGTTCTTATTATCCAAAAACTAAATTAACAGCTTATGCTCGAATATTTTACAGCTGTTCCTACTTTTCCTTCTTTATACGGCAAATTACGTACAGTAAAATTCTCACTGATGTGGAAGCTGCAGCAAATATAAAGATTAGTTGGCAATGACATTGTCATCATTAACGTAGAGATGACTATTTCGTTCAGTTTTTGAATGTTTTTGGATAACCGTTACTTGTATAATCGCTTAAATTGTAATTTAATTTAATTAATATAATATTTTGTCCCGAACTATGTATTCAGTGATTACCATAATTTATATATTACAATAATTTAGTTAAGTACTATACAATAAAAATTGATAATCGAGAAAAGAGAAAAAATTATAGTGATTTTATTAATATACTGATATTGGAATGCTTAGATAAATTTTGAACATCTTAAACAACAAAACACTTGAATTACATAATATACCCTGGTGTATGCTGCGCTTGGATCTTCCATAAATTTAATTTTTAAAAATAATATAAATAAATAATAAACAATAACTTTTAGTAATTGCACATCTTAAATCAAAAAATCCACAAGGAAAAAGTTTTCCTGTAGTTGGCTGTATACCATATAATGCAAAAAAAACAATAAAATCCTGTATAAAAGGTATATTTAAAATGCCTCAAAAGGGCCACATCAAAATCACAACATAACTAGTTATCGACTGGTTTACCAGTCATCATCAGTGCTTACCTAAAATGAATATAACCTGATAAAATAATGCAAAGATATTAAAATTTTGACTAAGGTTAAAAAAAAAATTGGTTATACTCACGTGCAATGTACATGCTAACCACCAAGATATTGTTTAACAAAAATATGTGAGTCAAAGCCCAGTAAAAGTTGTCCGTCAAGGAAACATTGGTTTAAAATGCTACATTAAGCTAGGATGTTTAAAATATTTAGCTAATCTGCCTTCACAGATCAGATGTTACCTGGGGCAGATTAGATAAATATTTTAAACATCCTAGCCTAATGTAGCATTTTAAACCAATGTTTCCTTGACGGACAACTTTTACTGGGCTTTGACCCACATATTTTTGTTAAACAATATCTTGGTGGTTAGCATGTACATTGCACGTGAGTATAACCTATAATTTTCTTAATCGTAGTCAAAATTTCAATATCTTTGCATTATTTTTATTTTTTTATTATTTTGAGGGATTTTAAATATACCTTTTATACAGGATTTTACTGTTTTTGGTCTTAAATCAATTATTATTTATTAAACACAATATAAATATTATTTAATAAACATCTCAAAATATTGCTTAACTCCTGTCAAATATTTTGTAGCCTTGTCAACACATTATGTTCGACTGAGTGCGTTGTGTGACAAAGATGGTGAATGGTCGATTTGGAAAATATCACCACAGACATGGTGCTAATTTTTTTCGAGTCCTGAAAAAAGTAACAAAATATTTTTGAAAAATTCAAACGCAGAATGGAAGACTTCATCGTTACCGAGGCTAGAAAGTCCCTTAGAATAAACAAAAAGTTTTTTGAATAAGATATTTGAAATTAAAAATCACATGTAATTTGCACTTCTTTTTCACCCATGTAGAGCTTATTAAAATAAATATAGAAGTTTTCAGGGATTTCCTATACTCGGTAATGATGTAATCTTTCATTCTGCGTTTATACGTTTCAAAAATACTTTCAAAAACTCAGTTTTCTGATGATTCGAAAAAAATAAATGCAAATAGCATGAAAACATTGCGCCTACGCTATTACCTGAAAATTACAATAACACAAATATATTATACCTACTAGTAGTCGAGGAAATGAAACTGAAAAAATGGCAAAACCTCGCAATTTTTTCGTCCAGCATCGATTTGTACAAAAATTTGGGATTAGGCTCACTACGCCCTGTAGTTAATTTTCTATATTGAGCCGTTGTACGTTTTTGGTTTTTAAAGGGTGAAAACTACCCGTAATTGAAAAAAATTATAAAATAACATTTGAAACGAAATAGCGATGGACTACCCAGCTAATTGAAACAATATTCGAAAATATTACCTCAACTAACCAAGATAGCCATCGTTATACCCTTAGCTTAGCTCAGTCACTCAGGTGTGTGTTCGTCTTGTCCTAACCTCAGATATGAACTATGAAAATTGGAATGGAAGCAAACAAAACATAGTTTTTAACTAATCATGTTTATTGTTCATAAAGATATAATAAATAAAATGACTTGATAAATTGCATTAACAAATGTATTCAAATTCTTGCCAAAAACTAACAATTCTGGATTATACTTATGGCTTTTGGTAGCTGATGGTATCTTCTTGATGTCGTATGGTACTGCTGCTGGTTCTGCAACGGGCTCTGGGGTTGTAGGTGTTGTATTCCACCAGGCCTACGGATGATGGTCGTTGCAGTCTTGGTTATGTGGTTGCAGCCCTGATGACATGGTCCTCGTTGTTGTATCGCCGGCGATTTGAGGGTTGTTGAAACTCCCGGAGGGAGAAAAGTGGTTTCTTTCCAAAAAACTATAAAATAGAGACACATATCAATCATCAAGAAGAAAGACCAACGTGTGCCATCTGCCGTTCTAATCGTCAGAAAGAGTAGCAGATGACAAGAATAAATCAAATGAAATTTAGATGAGAACAGTTAAAATTCTGATTACTACACATGCATACATGTAAATTAAGAGATAATTATATTTGAAACTAAAATATCAGAACACATGGTCTGACATTGGAAGTTACGTTAGATAAAAAACAATATAAAAACTGTTAGATGGAGAAATATAATTACTGTAAGAAATTATTAAAAAAAAACTATTTGTAGCTCACCCCAAGAGGAAGATGATTTGTTGAAATAGAAATGATTTATTTTTCGAATTACATGCCTTTTTAAGGATTAATTTTTCCCTTCCAGTCTGTCAGGGAGTAGGGGGTCAAGTCGATGAAGTGACACTGTCATTGAAAACGACATTTAAAATGACAACCAAGTACTATGAAGTAGCGGCATGTTCCGTATTGAAAATACAGATATTTGGAGAGTATGAATATACGAGGTATGTTCAGTATGATGATTTAAATGAAAGAGATATATTAAATAGAAGATAATAAAAGAAGGTAATAAAAGAGAGCGCCAACCGATTTTTAAAGGGGAAAATGCGTAAACCAATTATATTAATGGGAAATATTAAAGGAAATATGGTAAAATAATTATTTAAAAATAAAATATCAAAGATGTGACGTTTGTAACGTTACACATTTTAAACTTTAATATTGTCCAACATTTGGTTCTTATTAGGTACTGATGTGATCTTGATTATTGATATGAGATAATATTCTTATTTGTCATTTAATTTAATCAATGCATTAATAATAATTTAATTAATTAACCAGATAACATATCAATATGTTTTCAATCTCAGGGCTTTCATAAAATTAATTACTTACTTACGTGGCTTCTCAGTATTTCTCAATGGTTCCTAATCGGGATAGGAAAGAAAAGAGTAAAATAATACACACATATGGGTTACAATTATAATCAAAATATTGTTTATTTTATTTAAATGACAATCACTGCTTAATATGTGCTAGATCTTATTATTCTTAAACATAACATTTACAAATGGGAATCTTATTTCCTTTTGGTTTCCAATTGAAAGTTTTTATTAACATTTAACTATTAGGATTTATTAGCAACAATTCTATTTAAGTTTGATGAAGCTTTTCTGATATTATTTATTATGTTCTTCAATTTATAATGTGGTATTTAATACGAATAACCCATACATTCATGTCCAAACAAATGAGACTGACCTTTTTCTGGTGAACTGAGAATGTCTTCACACAAGACCCGTTTCCTGCTATCCTTGGCTGCGATCAAAACCTCGTCCTGGCTTTCAGTAATGTTCTCCTTTGAAAACTAGCTCGTATAGCTCTCGTTCCTGCTTCTGTCGTGATGCTGTATTCTACCTTTTTCGAAACTGCAATCAGCTACCGGGACACTCTTGGCTCAAGGAGGTTCTTTTACTCTCAACCTGGCCTACCTCTCGTTCCACGATAGATACTCCACACTCACGGAACTACACCGGCTTTCTCACTCTCCGTACACTACCGTCTACTACTGGACTTCACTTCTCCACAGCTCAAAATATTCTGATCTCTATTTGTCATTCATTGCCCTACTTTCTAAATATCCCTTCCAGATTCACAAATCACCCTTCCACCACCAACTATCATTCGCAGTATTCCTCAAAACCAATTTTTAATCTTTCTAAATATGCTTAATGGATTTCAAAAAAAAAATAGTTAATTCCCATTCTAAAATTACTTTCTACTATTTACAAAATTTAATGACCTATTATCTACTTCAAATGAGACTTATTTAGCATAGGCTAATGATCGAACCTTCCGCGAACAACGATAATGACCTATTATCTCTTTCAACTGAGTCTTATTTAGCATAGGCTAATGATCGAACCTTCCGCGAACAACGACAATGGTACGCGCCATTCACTTTGTTTATTCTCGGCGCATTGTCCCGAGTTCCGTAAGCTTTTTCTAATCACTTCTTAAAATTAAATATAACAATTTGTTGTATACAGGTTGTTCTAAATTTATATGCCCGTGGTTGAGAAAATTGAAAATATTTTATATTAAATTGAATTCTGTTTATAATTATCAAAATTTAATTTTCATATCAAATAGAAATATAACAGTACATAATGATTGTTTTATGCTTTAAGATATACTATCATAAAATTTCAACCCTTAAAGCCACCCTTGTTGGAACTATATATAAAAAATTTACTTATCCTAAAAGAATAATTTCGGCTTGCAACGATTTGCATAAAAATTTGGGATTAGGATCATCTCATCCTGTACTTCATACTCTATATCATGCTTAAGGGCAGGCGCGGATCTAGAAATTCATAATAGGGGGGGGGGCAGACTTACCTCAAATTATATTTTTCAGATTTAGCCATACGACCCACACATACTCTAAGAATAAAATACACTATATAATCCCAGATACCTACGGTATCAAAAGGATTGATAGACAATTCACGACTATTAATCTCACTGGTCGTTCTTTACCATAAAGATTAACCTCTCTACCATCAATGGGTAGGTACGGATGAATTATCTAGTAAAATACAAATTTTTATACCTTTATTGATCGCAAATTTGAAACGTGACTTTTCATGAGATTAGGATTATACCCAGTGTAATGTATTTGCATTTTAAAATATCATTTTTGTTATTCTTTGAATTGAGAAAAATATTTCCGTTGTTTATGGTCCACCGGTACCCAAACAAATGCGCCTGCAGATTATTTTTTAGAGAAGGGTGTTTTATTAGATTTTATGGCTTCTTTCAATTCTTTGGAAGCGGTTGTCGTGTAATTTAGTGTTGTACCGATGGCTTAAAGTTTAGAGTTAACTGAAAAAAATAATAAATAATAAAAAAATACTTATAAACTAAATACAATAGGGGGTCCATGGACCCGTTGACACCCCCCCTGTATCCGCGCCTGCTTAAGGGCGTTGATTATTTTTAGGGGTGTAACCTACCCCTTATTTTCAAAAATTATATAAGAACATTTTAAACTTTAATATAGGTAAAATTTAGTTTCGATTGATTAAATATTGATTGTTTTATACTTTAGGATATAATATCATAATGTTTCAACCACCAGCCACCAACATCATTTCATTTAAACCACCCCTAATAGCCCTACAATTTTTATAAGTAGATAATTTAATAGATCTACCTATACAGAAAAAAAAGTAGAATTAAAGAATTACAAAAACATTTATTTACACAAAAATACGAATTTACAAATATGTACAAATACAAATACAATTAGTTTTTTAGTTATCTTTCAGTATACGAACCGGTTCTGTGGTATTATACATACTTACATTGAAAATGATCCATAAGCGGACTATTCGAATTATTCGAAAAAAAAAATCGTTTTATAAACATAGCTTCTTTATTTTTGGCGATAAAAAGTTTTTTCAAAAATGATTTTGTAGGATTTTTGAGAAGTTATAAGACTGTTAAACTAAATTCCGTAAGATTCCTTAGTTTTTAATTGGGCTGGGTTTAAATGGCTCGAATAAGGGGGTGTTTGCTCGTAAATAGAGGTTTTAAACAGCTATATCTCACTAAGGCCTATTTCATACTTTACGACTTTGGTCGTCACGACAAACTACGACCGTTTGTCGTGTTCATCGGACTTTCACACTTTACGACAGTATTCATCTTACTGTCGTAGAGAGCACAGGGCGTAGAATGAATCGGGCAAAAATTTATTATTTATACATAATATATTATTTATACGTAGAAAAAGTTCTTTGAACATCTGCAGATGTGATTGGTGCGTATTTAAAATTAGACAAATATGCCGGTACTATTTTACAACAATATAATAAATTTGTCCTTTCTGCAGATAATAGTTTATTACATTAAAGTTTATTACATAACATGGGTTTTCCCGCTTATCTGCTATTTTCATTTCCCGCTTTTCTGCTTTATTCATAAAATTTTTATGATTTATTGAATTATTAGAGTTTTATTATAGCTCTGTATACTTCATAGAATTTTGCTTAAGACAGGAAGTAACATGAAATTTCACTATAGTTTATCATAAGAAGTAAAACAAACAAAGATAAGCAACATATCTTTAAAATAAGCATTTTTACCAAATATCCTAATTATAATCTTTTGTAATTAAATAACATAAACAATAATAATTGTTCTGAAGCTATTTCCTTGTGGTCTCCTATGCAATATACTATTTTAGTTGGGAATAAGCCACAATTTTATTTTATTATTAAGTTTATTTGACGTTTCGATTTCCACTTTGCAAATCGTTATCAAAATACTTCTTCTTCTTCTTCTTCTTGTGTCTTTATGCGTATTACATTACATGCCATAATTATTTCAAAATATTTTATTAGATTTGTACTTTATGTTCTGTTTAAAATAAAATGTAGCAATAAAAATGTTATTCAAGTAGTGATACATTCAAAATAATAAAATTAAAAATGTTGCGTTTACATAACGTTGGAAATTAATCGGCTAAAAAATGGATTAAGGTTTGTAATCTACGAGTATACTTTAAATGTAAAATAAAGTAAGTACAACTTACCAAACTTAGTTCTGGTCCTCTATGTTTTCAAAATCAGGGTTAACCTCGACTAAAACTACACGCCAAGCATTACTTGTCGCATTTCTGTCTTTATACACATCCAAAGTTTTGTCCCACAACACTGGTCTACTTTGTACCAGCGCAATTATAAATTCCCCATCTAGATTGTCTGCCATTATGTACGTGCCACTGGATTCACTGGTATTACACGACTAACTATCGTTAAGTACGGAAGCACTAATTTATGTCCCTGGTTCACTGATAGCACGGCACGACACGACCATTGTCCATTGCAGTGACATTGGACGACAGGCGAGGAGCAACGGCACGACAGTTATTCGTGGTCGTCTTGTGTGATAGGCTCCGTACATTGCTGTATTGGACCAATGGAATGTACGGCTAACTGTCGTTACGACCGTTTGTCGTGACGACCGAAGTCGTAAAGTATGAAATAGGTCTAACTGTTCACTCTAATTTTAAGGTAATTTTACTTATTAAAGAAGCTACAATTTAGTGGTCTATAATTTTTTTCGTACCTCCAGTATTTTCGGAGATATTTTGAAGTAAAAGGTGAAAAATAGGAAATTGCAAATATTCAATTTTGATAGATCAAACTTCTTGGGTGTATTGATAATACTAATATAAAAGGAATTACAGAAAGGTTAAGACCAATTTTTAATAAGGGGCGTATTAGGGGTCTAGGACATTTCGCCGTCGCCGTTTCGCCGTCGCCATTTCGCCGTAGCCGTTTCGCCATCGAGTCATTTCGCCGTCGCCGTTTCGCCGTCGAGCCATTTCGCCGTCGCCATTACTTGTATATAAGTTTTGAATGGTTTTCGAACGATTATATTTCGAACACTTTTGCATAATGAAGTTTTTTATTTTTGATACAGTAAAAACAATTGAAATTGAAATCCCTTTTCTCAATATTGTTTATTTCCGGGAATCTGATAATAGTCATATTTTTAATACTGTAAATATTTTATTTTTCAGACGAAAACAATGTACAGTTGAATACGAAAATATAACTTGGTTTAACTACCAACATCAGCATTTTATTTACACTGACATTTAGTATAAAAAAAAGTTAGTATGTTATCACGTTCTTGTAAACTTAACCAATGCCGGTATGGCGACGGCGAAACGGCCGACGGCGAAGTGGCTCGACGGCGAAACGGCGACGGCGAAATGGCGACGGCGAAACGGCGACGGCGAAACGTCCCAGTCCGGCGTATTAGGGGGTTGTTTTCACTGATTTTTTCATAGAGAAAAGCAGGTACCGACCTTTTTTTGATAATAAGTGCTTAATTTTCATGCTAGAAGCTTTATGTTATTATTTTTTGAAAGGCCTAACTGTATACTTGAAAAAATATTTTTTAAGTTTTCCTTGAAAAATGTAAAGTTTTATCTTTATTTGGCTTTGAATATTCCAAATTATGCATTTAACGAAATAAGCTAACTTTAACATGCCGTATTCGGTTTGTATTGGTTTTAAAGATATTACAGAAAAAGAATTTAGTTTGTGTTACTAAAAGATACAATTTTGGTATCTACAGTTTTTTTGATTAAATGCATATTTTTCGAGGTATTCTCAAAAAACCCTCCAAAAAGTTGATTTATTGTTGAAAAACTGTTACTTTCAAGCGCGAATAACTCGAAAAATATTAGTTTTACGAAGAAAACATAAAAAACATTTTTTGCTTAGAATTAGTTTATACATCGATTTACATGGTTAAAATGTAATAAAAATTTCCCGCCCCCGAGATGGGGTGGCAATCACCCCCAAGGTTTTAGCGTACAGCGGCATGATATAGAAAATGATCTTTGGACTATTCCCTACCTTCTGCGAAAATTTCAAGTAAATCCATGCTGGACGAAAAAATTGCGAACCAAAATGCTTCATTTACTCGACTATAGTAGTGGTGCGAGTGTGATATATCGTATCGTATAGTATAATACGAGTAGGTATTTTTCGTGTCATTGTTTTATTTAACATTTCTACCTGCACGGCCATACCTATCCAAAAATACCAGTTTATTCATTGTGATTGTTTGATTCAGCACCTGTTTTACGAAATGATTTATTAATAGAGCAGGGTCGTTATGCGGGGAGAATAGTTATGTTAATTTAAAATAATAGTTCTGAAAATGTTAGGGATCAAACATTAACTTAGGCCAGCTTAGGCCAGCTTATGTTCCCAAAACCAAGTGGGAAGTCGTTGGAACCTATAAGGCTACTACTATTTGAAGTGTCTTCTTCTCCTCTAAAATATAATAGGTGTCCTGATTTAAAAGTAATGGCTTACTCTCGTTGTCTTATTTCTCTGAGTCCGATGATGTCCCATTTTATTTTATTCATCCCTTCCTACAATTGCATCATCATCTCGTCTGATATACGAGTTCTATCATCATTTTGAAGTATTATGCATTTATCACTCTTTGTGGTAGCCTGATTTATTCTGAAGATTCTTAGCACCCTCTACTCTAACCAGTGGATCTTAAAAAGCATATTTAAAAAAACGTTTGTTTACTTTATTGGCAAAAATGTTATTAACAAAATCGTATAAAGAGGGTTTTGTCATTAATCCATTTAAAAAGGGATGCTCAATGGAAATTAAAGATAATGACGACATTCGATCTTGCAACTGGGTATTTATTTGGCATCATTCAGTCCACTTCATTGTTGAAAAACTTTTTTCAACGGATGCACTTGTAACCGGGATTGTTAAAAATAGGTTTGCCAATTTAAAAGCTTCCTGAAATGGATTATTAAGTCCTGAAGACTTTGATATTGATACAATTCTTGTACATTTTATGATATAATCTGGAATATTATAGAGAACTGTCAATCCTGGTTTTAACTTTATTGTGTCAAATTTTTGTCCATATAGCTTTACAAATAATTGATGAAAGGCTCTATCTGGGAACCTTTTGTATAATTTTTAAAATTTTCAAAATCATAAATAGTGGCAAACACTCTAGATGCTTTAATTTAAAAATCTTATTTTAAAGTTGAATAATCATAGTGGTCCAAGAGCTGTGAGACATTTTTGAGTAGGTATTTTAGGCAACCTGAAAATTTTTCAGGTGACTCTTCCATGATAGCCTAATACAAAAATGCCGGTCTGGCTGGAGGGCAGCGGTTATTTTCCCCAAAAATATCCCCCAAAATTAAACAAAAGGGTAAAAATTGTTATTACAAAAAATATCATTGACGTGACTTTAAAGTAAATTTAAATATTCAAATATAAAGAAAATAAACAGGCCAGGCGATTTGAGGGCGATTTTAACTCTGCAAGATACTTGCATGGGCGCCCCAGGATTATCTTCAGGGGTTGCATCTGAACTTCAGAAGATTTCATCTGAATCTGTACATGTACATACTAATAACGAGTATAAAATACACAACTATACATGCATAACTATGTACATTCCTTCCGGACAGGGAGGTGCAATTGTTATTATGACGGGGTATTTTTTAATATTAAAAATAAAACATTCTAAAAAAGACAGTTTATTTTGGTGAAATTTTCCAAATGCCAGGTGATCAAACAAATTACGCGTGCATATAAATGAAAAGCGCTATAGGTAAGCAGCAGTGTGAGAAAGAGCGTATACCGATAGCTGTTTGGGTCCTCTGTTGTAGCTGAGCGAGTCCGTTCGCTCGAGAAAAATCACGTGACCTGGCGATATCCATGTTGTTGTTCCTCAAAACGTTAGAGTATTTATTATAATATATTATAGTTTTTTAAGTAACTTTTTCTTAATTATAGAAAAATAATACGTACTATACAATAGATTTTGCAAATATGATAGAAAAAGACAAATTTATTATTATAAATATACAGGTAGAAAAGTATAAAACTATAAACTAAATTAATTCTGTGTCCGAATCTTGTACTTCTTCTTCAAACTCCTCAGCTGAGCTTAAATATTCATTCTCTTCTTCCTCATCAGACTCCCCTCGAGACTCACATTCTTCTTCTACATGATCTGTAAATAGTTGTAATATGTACCTATTTAGAATTAATTAAAAATTAACTAGTAGAGTTGCTACATATTCTCCGTCCTTTTATACGGAGTCAAAGCCTGGACAATCACGGGCGCATCTGAAGAAAGACTTGCCGTTGTTGAGATGTGGAGTTATCGAATAATGTAGCGATATTGAGAAATACTCAACACTATGGAGGAAAGAAACATGAGCTACTTTGGTCATACCTACACTAAGAAATAAAAAACGTGATGTGATTGGTTATATAAGGAAAAGTATTAAGCATTGGTAATTTTTCATTGATTCTAAATACATATTACAACTATTTACAGACCAGGTAGAAGAATCTAAGTCTCGAGGGGAGTCTGACGAAGGAGAAGAGAATGAATATTTATTTTAGCTTATTTTTCTTTCCTTCATAGTGTTGAGTATTTCTTTTGCCTTTTTCATCTTTCTTAATGTTTTCTTGTTTTTTAAGTGTTGTGTCCATGATATTTTTTACATTATTCGATAACACCACATCTCAACAATGGTAAGTCTTTCTTCAGATGCGCCCGTGATTGTCCAGGCTTCGACTCCGTATAAAAGAACAGAGAATACGTAGCAACTCAATTAATTAATCACTGATTAATTTTTAATTAATTCTAAATACATATTACAACTATTTACAGATCATGTAGAAGAGGAATCTGAGTCTCGAGGGGAGTCTGATGAAGAAGAACAGAATGAACATTTAAGCTAAGATGAGGAGTTTAAAGAAGAAGTACAAGATTCGGACACCGAATTAATTTAGTTTATAGTTTTAGATTTTCTACCTATATATTTATAATAACAAATTTGTCTTTTTCTATCATATTTGCAAAATCTATTGTATAGGACGTATTATTTTCCTTTAATTAAGAAAAATTACTTAAAAAACTATAATATATATAATAATTACACTAACGTTTCGAGGCACAACAACATGGATATCGCCAGGTCACGTGATTTTCTCGAGCGAACGGTCTCACTCAACTACAACAGAGGACGCAAATAGCTATCGGTATACGCTCTTTCTCACACTGCTGCTTACTTATAGCGGTTTTCATTTATATGCACGCGTAACTTGTTTGATCACATGGCAATTCGAAAATTTCACCAAAAAACCTGTCTTTTGTAGAATATTTATTTTTAAAATTAAAAAATACCCTGTCAAAATAACAATTGCACCTCCCTGTCCGGAACGAATGTACATAGCTATGCATGTATAGTGTATAGTTGTATATTTTATACTCGTTAATAGTATGTACAGATTCAGATGAAATCTTCTGAAGTTCAGATGCACCCCCTGAAAATAATCCTGGGGCGCCCATGCATGTATCTTACAGAGTTAAAATCGTCCTCAAATCACCTGGCCTGTTTATTTTCTTTATATTCGAATATTTAAATTTACTTTCAAGTCATATCAATGATATTTTTTGTAATAACAATTTTTACCCTTTTTTAACTTTAGGGGGGATTTTTGGGGAAAATAACCGCTACCCTCCAGCCAGACCGCCATTTTTGTATTAGGCTAACATAGAAGAGTCACCTGAAAAATTTTCAGGTTGCCTAAAATACCTACTCAAAAATGTCTCACAGCGCTTATACCATAGTGTCAAAAATTCCAAAAAAATACGACACTCATCAATGTTTAATTACACGCACACTGTTAGGTATAATGGTATTACTCGACCAATACAAAAAGTGGCAACAAGACACTAATCCACAGCACCTCATTTCGCCCACGTCTTTGCCTTTCTTTCAGACACGAGCCGTCTCAGAGCGATAGCCGATAGACCATCATGCGTATGTATCCACATTTGAAAGTGGTAACAACGTAGTAACCTCGACCTGCAGTCGAGTCGCATAAACTCGCCAATATTTTCGTGCGTGTAGTTGGCTTTTTACTGAATTACTTTTAAGACTCATATTATTATATATATTTAAACAAAAAGAAAATGGAATTATTTCACAGTAGTCATGATAATATATTTATTTGCAAGTTTTTTAACTGTTACCAATGATAACAGTGGTTACATGGACGCTTCGCCAGTGGCTCTAACACTGTTCCAACCGCTACCTTGGTAGGAGATGTTGGAGCCGCCGAAGACAGGCCTCCTGTAGTTTCACATGGAAAATAACTTTTGAGGTTTTAAGCGAATAAAACGCCACACTTGGCTAGTGCATGTTAGCGAGTTGGTTTGGATGCGTAGGTAGGAAAAGGTGGAAATGGTGTCCTCGGGCGATATCCAAGATCTCGTGTGAACAGGTGTGCTATTCCTGAAGAAGATCTAACCATTTATGGAGCTAATTGCTTATGTAGTGTTATCTTTAGTCTTTTCTGGTTTGATACTCATCACTATACGCATTTGGTGGACACTTTTTACCCACCCTTAGGCGTTTAAAGGTAAAAAAAAAAATTATCAGTTCCACCCGTTATTGTAAGTTACCCACAATCATAGTGATTTGAGAAAACATACTGAATAAATGACAGCTAATTTAGCAGATGTATCCTTAATAATATGGCCGTAAGTCAAAGTTTAAAGTCCATAAAGAATCGATATTGAGAGACTCTATGTTTGTATATGTATGTATAGTCCGTCCGCTATAACTTTTCCCATACGGTACGATTCATTTTCAATCAAATTAAGTCAAAACAGAAAGTGAAACGTACGCCGATGTGTGTAGTATATTGTATAAAGTATACAAAATGTATATATACTTCGACGTTCGTTTCAATTTATGTTTTGACTTAATTTGATTGAAATGAATCGTACCGCATGGGAAAAGTTATAGCGAACGGACTATATATACAGTGACGAGCGCACTAATAACCGGCAGAATAACGCAAAAGATGGAAAACACATTCAGTTGTGAAATAAAAAGAAATAAAACCAGTGAAGGTGGGAGTTTTAGCGATAACCACCTATAAATTTGTGACAGTGACAGTTTTAGTTGACACTGACATACTCCTCTGACACGTCTAAAGGTGATAAAATTTTATAAGAAGTTGTTTTTCAATATATCCTTCATACAATTTAGGAAAAAACAATCTATCTGTACATAGTTTTTTTGGACTGAAAATACTTCTACCTGCTTTTATTTTCAGTCTTTTTTATTTTTAGAATACACGACCTTTTGTCATTGCGTACAGTGTCTCTGTGGTCTACTGTATCCTGTCTTGTAGCTTAACCTCTACTTTTTGTTTCATATACATTTGTTTGGCTATTCTGGCTCATTTCTTAGCTCTTATCCATGCTTATTTAGGTACTCTTTTTATATTTCTTGTCTTATATATAATATATTTGTTGATCTGAGCAATTTAGTATTTTAGTTCAGTTAGTTCAATTTTAGTTTCCCTTTTTCTTTTATTTTTGATGTATTATCAAAAGATATCAACACTGTGTAATTTTGTCTTTACATCCAAGATCGTATTTTTAAAGTTTTTTTAAATTGAATAGAAATTAATGTTTATATGCATATATATTTTGATTGATTTTATTTTATTTTAAGATCTGCAATTCGTTTGTAGAAATTGCCAGTAAAGGGTAACAATATGTATAAAGTGAAGTGGGGTAAGATCGTAAACGGGGCAAGTTCGTAATTGCTCTAAAAATATCATAAGATACATTCAATTGTACAAGTTAAGGAGTAGAAATCTTTTCTGCATTAATATCAACTGATTGATATAGATGTCTCTTACTCAGAAGTAATTCTTCCATTGTTTTGCCATTTATAAAATGTGAGTACGTTGTGCAGTAATACATACCTTACCAAGAGCTGTCTAACAAATTGCCGGTATCTTTGCCGGTATCGGCAAATTTGGCGTCTTGTGCATTTATTTTTGGTAGATATTAAGCACATTGCTTAAAGTTTACGTTAAATAAATAGATCCTTTAGATTATTTGAAATTTACTGGAAAAAGCGCAACTCTGGTCTTGCCCCGCAAATATTAGTGCACGGGGCAAGTTCGTAGCATGTGGCGGGGTAAGACCGGAGTTGTGCTTTTTTCAGTTAATTTAAAACATTTTTTTGTACATTTTATGTTTTTTTGCTCAAATTATTTATTTACAACTTTTTTTAAATCCAAAATGTTAGAAATTATGTTAGAAAAACGAACCGAAGAGCGTAATCAGCAGAAACATTTGAAGAAGCATTGATAGAAATGAGGGCAGTCGCGTAAATGCCATGCGAAAAACCATTCTCTATATCTAAATGTATAAATTTAAACTACACAACTTATTTTAATCTGTCAAAAAGCAATTATAAATGACGGATTAGTAATTCCGATTTATCCCATAACATATGAAGGTAGCTTTCAATGAGTTTTAAATAGTATGGGGCAAGTTCGGAATAGTTACTGTCTTTTCTAATTATTTATAAAAGTTGTAATTTCCAATGTAAATTGGTGTTTTCTGCAATTCAAATTATAGAGTATTAATGTTACTCCACGTTGATACTAAGAAAATGTTAAATATTTGAAATATAATTAAAAAAAAAATTAAAGTCAAACTTAACAAAAACGAGTCCGAACTTGCCCCACTCCACCTTATGTATATGTAACAGTTAATACTAATATAACTATATGTATGATTTATAATATAAATTTATTTATATAGAAAAATCATAAATAATAAAAGAATAGACACATCGTAATAGTTTAATGCTATTGAACTCACAAATACTATTAGGGATGATGACTAGAACAATTTCCCTTATAAATTATCTAACGTTTTGAGAATTTTCCCAGTGCCAAAAGACATTGAAGTAGCTTTTCCGGAAATAGCTAACGGCTGGTACAGCTCGCCTGTAACTTCAAGTGTGAGCAACTTTTCTTTTATTCGAATTCTTTTCCTTCCAAAACATTGACCAATTCGCAAACAGCGTCAAACTAACCATTATGATCAATAAACATAATTTTTACACAAGACGATCTCGACTGAAGGACAATTTCGATAACGACTTGCTTTCGCTTTGGATTTGAGACTGTTTTTTCGTTCCATTTGGTTTTTCTCTACTTTCGAAGGCGTTTGGAAAGAAAAATGGGGTCAACTCGCAGATCGCTTTGGTAGATTCCGTCAAGAATTTGGTCCAATAAATAATTGAAAATTGGTCGATAAATTTATTATCTACTGGATAAATTATGGGGCAAAAAGTTTATCTAACAAGTGTCTGCAACTTTAATATATAATAGTGAAAAAGTTTAAGTAAAGAAAGAGGTTAATGCGAGTTTTGAATTTATTATTACTAAAAATATTTAAAAACATTTATAAATCACAGCACGAAATATAAATTTTGATATCCATAAAATATTGTTACTATTAGAACTATTAAAATATAATAATTAATTATATTGTGATAATAAATTTAAAATAAACATACCAACATTTTACATAATGAGCATTTTTTTATGTAACTTCTAGAGAGATCTAAAATCTGCTTAAGAGCACACAGTAGCGATCAACAGGTAGTAACAAACGCGGTCCAAGATTGCGAAATTTCTGCGAACTCTCAAAAGTGAGGCAACAGTGCGTCGGTAATTCGACACTGACAGTGACGTTTATACTATAAAAAACCACGATTATTAGACTTTATTACGGTTGTCTTGACCGACGGTGGTGGGGAGACTTATATCTTTGACTTTACGTCACAAGAATACACAATCCCATATTTTTAAATGATTTTCGATCATTGAATGTGTGTTATTGTATATATATATGTGTATTATTTGTGTTAATATTAAATAATAAGACAAATCATACACATTTTATCTTATACCGGGCAATGAATCATAAAACGGGCAATAGGAAACTCAATGTAAAATTCTAAATTGTTGAATTCCTGCTTGCCTAATTATTTTACGTCAAAAGTCATGAGAGAGTACTTGTAGAGAATTAAAATCTGCATTAAAGTCAAAAGTTTCTATACCGGGTGGTGAATCGTAAAACAGGCCATAGGAAACTCAATGTAAAATTCTAAACTGATTAATTCCTGCTTCCCTAATTATTTTACATCAAAAGTCATGAGATAATATTTGTAGAGGATTAAAATCTGTATTAAAATCAAAAGTTAAAATTGTTCTACGATTTAAATACATTCCAAAATTTTCAAAAATATGATACATTTGCCGCAATAGGTATGCGTGTAAAAGTTAGGCAACACGTTACTATTTAACTGACAGTGCTCACACCATTGACTGAATAAAAAATCTTTATTATTAATACTTCCTCTCCAACTTAGGGTATTTTATGAACTGTATTGTTTTTAAACAATAAATGATAAAATAAAAATATTGACAGTTCAAAAATGTGAACATTATTGCATTGTGTGTGGCTTAATTTTGGACTGAAAAACTGAAATGTATTACATTTTTGCAAAATTTTGGAATATGTTTAATTCGTAGACCAATTTTAACAGTTGTTTTCAATACAAATTTCAATCCTCTACAAATAGTTTCTAATGTTTTTTGATGTAAAACAATTAGGGAAGCTGGAATTCAACAGTTTAGAATTTTACATTGAGTTAATGCAAAATTTTGACGCATGTCGAAATTCTCAATGTGTTTTAATTGTATTAATTTTTTTCGAATCCTGAGAAAACTAATAAATATTTTTGAAAAATTTAATCTCATAATGAAACACTACATTATTACCGAGGGTCGAAAATCCCTGAAAACTTCTATAATATTTATTTTAATAAGTTACAGGGCTGAAAATAAAAGAGAAGTGTGATATTTAATTTCAAATATTTCATTCAACAGAAACTGCTTGTTTATTCTAAGGGGCTTTCCGCCCTCGGTAATAATGTAATCTTTCATCCTGTGTTTAAATTTTTCTAAAATACTTAGTTTTCTCAGGATTCAAAAAAAAATCATATTACGATTCAAATGACAGTACACTCGTGACGTAATCGCACCCTTAATGTTCATTGGTTAGTCGATCTGGGCAACCGTAGTAATGTCTAAGAACCGTGATCAAAAACAGTAATTTTTATACACATACGCGCGAAATGTTGCCGAGTCAGTGCCGTTCAATTTCTTGTTATAAAAAAATCGATTTTAGTAGTTCCAATGGGACACAAAATCTAGGCACGGGATAAAAAAGTTTATTTGAAGAAAGTGTATTTTTTGTCTTTTTTAATGGCGGTACAGGCTCCTTTTTTCAAAATTTATTTAGTTATAGAGTAATTTCCACATACTAACATATTTCTGAAATTGGGCTCTGTACCGCCATTCTTTATTATATTACGAATATGTGTGCCAAACATCTCGACAAAATATTCAAAATTAGAGCCACAATCTTGGAACGCGTTTGTTGCTACCTGTTGATCGCTACTATTTGCTCTTAAGACCAATAAAATTGTTTTATGAAGAGGATTGTTAGCATGCAAAGTGTCATTCTAATGTAGGCATGGGCAAACTATTAAGGCAGAGGCCCATGTAAAACAAGCCCAGACCCAGAGGCCCAAACATTATCTAGGCGGGCAGAAAAGAAAATAATAAAACAAATTTTTATTAGTGATAAACTCATAGTACCTACATCTTAACATAACATAAACTTAGAGTATAGTTATAGTTAAATTTTACATCAAACGTATCGATGATTTTAACATTAGAGAGATTTTAGACCCTCTACTTTTTGACGTACGTTAAACGTAAAACGTTATACTTGTCATGCGCACTGAGTGATAAATAATAGGCGAGCGGGAGATACCCCTAAAATGACCAGGTACTGACCACGGAGGGCTGAAGGGCTAATTTTATTCATACTTTATATTTTCGGGGGTGCTGAAAACGAAAATGAGGTTTATTTTGAATTTTATGTGGGGCAACATTGTCAAAATCGCAATTTTACCCTAAAAATCACCTTTTTTGCGTTCACCTCGCTACAACTCGCTACAATTTTTTTCTATTTTTACAGTATATAGCACTAACATTTCTGAAGACAACGGTACTTGTTTAAAGCTTTAATTCTTATTCTGATAAAGGTTATGAATTTTTCAAAGCGAAAGGTACGGATTTGTGAATTGCAAAGTTTAATGGCAATAGTTGAGTGACGAAATTTATAATTTAGCCTTTTAATCACGTTTATGTTAAAGTAGAGAGTACAAAGAAGTTTTCTGGAAAACTTTTGATCAAAATGTTTTATAGAAAAAAAAATAGTGCAACTTTTATTATCGACATTAGAAATCCCCGATATAACGGTTATTTTTCGAGATACTGACCATGTGTGGTGAATGGCTAATTTTGGTCTTAGATTATGTTTTTGATGGTGCTGAAAACGAAAATGAAATTTATTTTAAATTGTAGGTGGGGGAATATTGTCAAAATCGCAATTTTACCATAGAAATAAAAAAAAGTGAAAAAACGTTTTTTTGCGTTTAACGCGCTACAACTCTGGTCGGTTTTAATATTTTTATCTAAGGTTTGTACACTCTATGTTGCTCACTTTTTTAAAGACTTTTTTGAAGTATCTGCTTTAAGATTTTAGTCTTATTCTAGTAAAAGTTATGAATTTTTTAAAGTACAAGGTACAGATTCTTGAATTGCAAAGTTTAATCGCAAAAGTTATGAGGCAAAATTTAAAATTTATCTTATTAATTACGTTTATGTTAAAACATGGAATACAAAGAAGTTTTCTGGAAAGTTTTAGTTATAAATGTTTAATATAACAAAAATTGCGCCACTTTTAATATAGACGTTATACGTCCCCAAAATAGCGCTTATTTTTCGACATACTGACCACGGGAGGTGAATGGCTAATTTTGGTCTTATTTTATGTTTTCGATGGTGCTGACAATGAAAAAGAGGTTTATTTTGAATTTTATGTGAGAGAACATTGTCAAAATCGCAATTTTAACCTAAAAATGAAAAAAGTGAAGTCACGAATTCTTACGTTTAACTCGCTAGAACTCTGTTCCATTTTAATATTTTTTTTAATTTCTACGGCATATATTTCTTACCTTTGTGCAGACTATGAAAGTAACTGTAGTCTTTCAGTCTTTTTTTTGTAAAAGTTATGAATTTTAAAACATTAAAGGTGCAGATTCGTGAATGGCAGAGTTAAATCGCAAAAATTAAGTGACAAAATTTAAAATTTATCTATTTGATTACGTTTATGTTAAACCATAGAGTTCAAAGAAGTTTTATGGGGAGTTTTAGGTCTAGATGTGTTATAGAAAAAATATGGTGCAACTTTTAATTTTAAGAAAAACGTGGTTTAACTTTTTTTATTTTTAGGGCAAAATAGCGATTTTGACAATTTTCTCCCACCTAAAATTCAAAATAAAGCCATTTATTAGCCATTCACCACCAATGATCAGTATTTCGAAAAAGTAGCGTTATTTTGGTGATTTATAACGTAGATGTTAAACGTTGCACCATTTGTTTTCTATAAAATATTTTGATCCAAAACTTTCCAGAAAACTTCGTTGTACTTATGTTTTATTATTGATTTTAATTTAAAATCTATATTTCAAATTTTGTCGGTCAAAATTTTGCGATTAAACTTTGCAATTCACGAATCTGCACCTTGTACTTTAAAAGATTCATAACTTTTACTAGAATAAGACTAAAAGCTTAAAGCAGAAACAATTGTCTTCAAAAAAGTGAGGGATATTATAAAAAATATTAAAACGGACCAGAGTTTTAGCGAGCTAAACGCAAAAAAACGTTATTTAATTTTCTTTTATTTTTAGGGTACAATTACAATTTTGACAATGAAATGTTAATCAACATTTCATTGCATTACTGAGACAATCAAAGACAATCACGTCATATTCTCCATAAAGACAGACCGTTTTTCTCAGTATAGTAAATAATTCGAGGTACTTATCTACGCCGAATTCCTGAGAACATAAAATCAATCCAACATTGTGAGAAAACGAATCACGTAATACTCTGAAACACAACACATGATTAACGGACTGAGTATACAGGGTGGAGCAAAAATAATAATGAATTTCGTACCGTTACAAGCGTAGACCACAAACTGTAAGTAACTCAGAGCTATGAAACGGAGAATTCTCAACATTAAGCTTAATGATCTGGATCAATCCTGTATTTACTAACTGACAGTCCATATTAAGCGGCATACTAAAAATATCCCGGTCCTGGTCTATAATTTCGACCAGGTCCATAATCGGCCAATATTCGGTGATTTCTTGTTCTCCTTCAGCTGATAGCTGAGAAAAAGGTGTTTACAGAAGACTTTAGCCTTTTTTAGGTGGTATTATCATTTTTGATTGGTGGATTAGAACTATAAAGCCTTTTGAGCATTCATCTGTAATTTTCGTTGGTGTGAGGATTTCAAGATAACATTTAGTTCCCTAATTTTGTTCTTGTGTTCTCTTTTATTTCGTTAGTTTTTAGTTTTTTTACTTTTTTTATTTTCTTTGGCTTGCTGTGATTGATTCCCTACATGTTTTTTACTGCAAGTTTATCATTCACTAGAAGAGATGTTTCAGTTCCCCTTGACTACTTTCATATTTCAATGCATTTCTCTTTTTGGTTTTTAGTCGCCATTTCTATTTTTAGTTAATTTTTTAATAAAAGATCTGGAGTGATTAGATTGTCTAATTTCTCTCCAAATACTCTCCTTAAGAAACGCTCCAGTTATGAAGAATCAGCTGCAGTGACAAAAAGAATGTATCAGTACTTTAAAAATTACCTAAAAAGCCCAACAAATGTTTTCCTATAATGTACCTTTCACAGCCTGACACTTTATATTCTTAAGCTTAACATAAAACCTCTTACTTCAAAGTAAAACATCACATGATTACCAAAGAGGCTATTATTAAGCAGCATCAGTTCAATCTAGATATCACAGAAATAAATGCATTTTTTAATACGCTTTCTTTAAGTATTGATATACAATAGATTATTTTTAAAAATAGGATTGTAGGTCTAATATCGAAAGCGTACGGAATTTAAAATTATAGGTGTTATTACTGGGGGCAACTCACACTCACAACACGGAAAGGCTTCAAGAGTGCGGGTAAATTCATTGTGGTATCACGCTGACTAAATCGCCGAAAAACATCTTGTGTTGTTGCCGATGGGTGCCAGTTAGTGGGCCTGCATTCCTCTGCCTCGTTATCGCCGCTTTGTGTTTCACAATGGCCAGAGCCTCCACCTGAAGGACTTTTTATTCATTAATTCAACTGTCGGTTGCACCAAGTTATAGTGCGAAGGCCTGCTTTTTAAAATGCACGACACAAGAAAAGAACAACTGATTAGCATAATTTTAGGAGCTGATTATTGCTGCAGAATTGTCACTAAGTAAGGTTGTGGTGTATTTTTCTTCATTTACTTGAGGACTTGAGAAACATGACATTAAGTGGGTACTGGGTGTTGCTTAAAGCGATGAGAATATGATTACGGTATGTGAATGTTTTTAAATATACAGATTAAAGGATTTTGTTTATCTTTTGATGCAAATAAAGTATGAAAGTAATTCCCTATAATTATATGTCTGCAGTGTTTTAAGACACTTTATACTTTTATTATTTAACAGGTTTCAAAACTTTAGGTGCCAAATAAATTATGTGGAAGATTAAATAGGTATACGTTTAACATATACACAGATTAAGTATACTTACAGTACCTATGCGGGAAAATAAACAGTACTGAAATGAATATTGAAATAAGCGAAAGTGTTTGCTTTTAATAAAATTATTATTCCCAATCATGTCTGTGAACTAAGGCTTTTGAATGGCACGAAACAATCTTAAACTTTGTTCCACAATTCGGGAATGTCAGATGGTCGATCGGTACGAAAAACCGTCTTTTCTGGCGTTCCCCAAAATTATCTCAAAAATGATTTTAACGCATTCGAAGAGATTCTCTGGTGGTGTGACAGGTTGCTCCGTTCTGCAGAAACCATTGCTGATGAAGTGGTAGGTTCCTGGCACTACAAAATCGCTGAAGATAATTTAGAAATGGCGTGATAATCTGTTCTCTGCATATTTTGATTCAATGAAATACTGGCCCAATATGCCATGTGCGGATGCAATGAAAGAGGTTCTGGACGATTACGTTGGAGCGTTGGAATCCAAGAAACTGTGTTGTCCGCTTGTTAAGCCTAAATGCATCGGCAACTGATTTAAGGCTTGGATCGCTTGTATATTTTTATAGAAGACGATACATTCAAGAAACCTATTATGGTTGATACATAAGTATACACATTTTTAAAAAGGTACTTACATGTATAAAGTTCTACCATTTCTGGAAGGCCCCGCAGTTGGTTAATAGCTCCTCTCTTAATATTGTTCTGAAGCCATATAATATATAATAGGCTGATAAGCTATATAAGAAACATAATAGTATAATATGCTTTTTAGGTACAATGATGGACAACTCTGAAAGAAAGGAGTTTATTATTCTAACTGGGAAATAAACCACAATTTAAAGCTGGGATATAATGATATAATAATATTATTATATCATTATAATAATGGGGATATAATGATATAATGATATTATTATATCATTATATCCCAGCTTTAAATTGTGGCTTATTTCCCAGTTAGAATAATAAACTCTTTCTTTCAGAGTTGTCCATCATTGCAACTAAAAAGCATATTATACTAATATGTTTCTTTTATAACCATTCGGATACGCCACAATATTATTATTACATCTTAAATTACTTAATTTACTTTTATTTAATACCTATATATGTACGTACCTTCAAAATATCCGTTAATTTTTAAAGAACTCCAACAAATCCAAAATCCAGCTATATGAACATGAACTAATATCACGCCATCTTGACAAACACTGAACACTGACGACTAAATTATAAATAGTTAACCTGCGCAATTCTTTTGTGAAAGGAAATCTCTTTGCAAGTAACATTTCGGCTTAATGATACAGTTTTTATTTTATAACCACAGTTACTACAGAGGGTATTTCTGAAGAATTATTTCTTGTGGTTTAAAATATTTATTTGATTGCAAGAAAGTTTCTTGTTCACAAATATAAATATGGATTAACTTAACATCATATTTCTTATACTGCAAAAATTTTTAGTTTTCACTTTAAGAAACAAAAACTTTAGGATAAGAAAATTAAATGTAACCATTAATGCATTTCTTAGTATTGAAGAAATTATCTGTAAGAAATTATTGAGTTGTGTTTAAAAAACTCGTTTCTTTATATGTGAACCGGTATGTTTAAGTTATTATGATGTTAACTTTTAAGAAAGATGGCTCAAAGAAATCAGTGTTTTAGGAGAAAACAAATAATTTCTTAAATTTCTTTAAATGTTCTCTCGGTGTAGTTCCTTCTAGTCTCCTAACTATCCTCCCTCGATAATCTAAGGCCGTCCGCACATAGAGCTACAAAAAATAAACTAAACTAGTTGGTAGCTAGAATTACCATCTGGTTACTAACTATGACTCGCACACTACGCTACTGAAAATTAATAAAAACGAGTCACTTCTTTTACTGTACGAGTAGCTTTGTTATAGGATGTTTAAATTTTATACCTTTATATTGTATTATTGAGTATTATTATTGTGTAAAAAATGTCTAGTGATGAAGACATTCTTTATTATTATAACAGCAGACGTAAAAAGCAGAAAAAAGGAGGTATTGTGTTTATCCCTACATTGCAAACAATATAAATTACAGAGCCTTGCATTTTATTTCTTGCATTTTAAAGAATGTCAAAAGAATCTTATTAATACTAATACTATTGCTTGCTCCTGCAATTCACAAGAAAAATACTCCAATGCGAGAATATGTTTGGACGGAAAAAAGGATTTTAATAAAATAACCCTCAGGTAAGGAAGTAACAGTTATTTAATTTCTTTAAAAGAAAACATTCTGAACTACTAATAACACTACTTAAACTACTAAACTAATAATACTTAAGATATCGGTAGCTAAATTAAACATTAGTATTATTTGTATTTATTATATTTCCCACAAGTTCATAATAGACCAATTTCGCCATTTCCGACAAGTTCATAATAACCTTTTCTACTAATTTCGCCTGTTAAACTTTAATAAAATATCAAAACAAACTACAAACTTGTCTGACTCATTACAGACCGGCTACTAAGTAGTAGCGCTGTGTGCGGATACACATTAAAACACATGTGCAGTGACTAATAAGTAACTGATTGGCAACTAAAGTTACCAACTGGTTTCTTCTTAGTAGTTCTGTGTGCGGATGGCCTTATTATCACCATATCACAGTATAAAGAGGGACAGTAGAACCACTTTCCGAAAAATTGGAAGTAAAATCTGTAGTCGCGCACGGCGACCGCGCAATGTTCTTAGTCGCTTTTGCCCCACTCTCGCATTGCTAGCCGCATAGAAATGTACGGGTTTTAACAGGAAAAACCCGCATCCACCACTGGTGAATTATCAATTACGTACTGCCGGTATTACTTCTGGAGATCAAAGTGCCGACAGAGGAGTGGTTTTATTGTCCATCTTTATACTGTGACCATATTGTTGAGTCAGTGCGCTTCATGTGAGAGATTCTATCTTCGCGCGACCACCGGCGCAATCAACTGTGCATAAAAATTAATTTTATTTTTTCACCTGAAATAATATCATTTTATAATGCAATAAAAGGCGCCGTGGATGTGGTCGATGATATGAAGTCCCTATATTCTGTTTCACGGGTTAGTTGTAGATGGTCACTTACCATATATTTTTCAATGTTAAATATTGGCCTGTTAAATAAAGGCCTGTTGTATAAAGTGTCTAACAAACTGCAAAACTATTTAAATTCACTTCAAACATGGTTAACAAAATGGAAGATTAAAGTAAACGGTGAAAAGTCTTCACAAATTACGTTCACAACAAGAAGGATCGACTGTCCACAGGTTCATATTAACAACATTCCTATCCCCTTAAAATCAGATGTCAAGTACATGGGACTCCATTTGGACCGAAAGCTGACATGGAAGAACCATATCAAAACCAAGAAAGCTCAACTAAATTTAAAAGTCAGACAAATGTATTGGCTGCTAGGTAAAAGATCCTAGTTATCGTTAGAAAACAAAGTATTATTATACAAAATTATACTAAAGCCGATATGGAGTTATGATATAGAGTTATGGGGCTGCAGCAAACCGAGCAACGCTAAAATACTGCAAACTTTTCAATCAAAGACGCTGCGCATGATAGCGAATGCACCATGGTACGTTTCCAATATAACTATCCATAATGACTTTGGCATACCATTCATCGAAGATGTTATTAAACTACAGGCAAACAAAGCCCAAGAAAGAAATTTCGCCCATGAAAGTCAAACTATTCAACAACTGTACCAGCCGCCACTTGGGGGAAGAAGACTGAAAAGGACATGGCTAGAGGACCTAAC
Source organism: Diabrotica virgifera virgifera (assembly GCF_917563875.1). NCBI lineage: Eukaryota > Metazoa > Arthropoda > Insecta > Coleoptera > Chrysomelidae > Diabrotica > Diabrotica virgifera. The sequence continues at coordinate 59,123,919 of NC_065448.1, read as the reverse complement.
TAATTAGGTGTATTGGAGAACCATCAATGGATGGTGCCCAAAGCATGCCAGGATTCAAGACTTTGCTACTCTTTGCTAAATACTCTGTGTTGTAATTGGAGTAGATTTTAAAGTTGCACTTAATAAATTGAAAAAAAAATATTGGCGGCATTAACAGTAACATTTTATATAAACATAAACAGAAAAACGTCGTGTCTTTTCAAACCAATGGCTTTATCGTTGATGAAACCTTTATTTTTTGCAAAATTTTGTAAAGAAAGGCAAAAGTTGGATATGTGAGAGAAATAATTGATTATATAAATGCACCAAGATAATAAGTAATTGATAAGTAATTAAATAAATAATAAGTAATTGATTATAAAAATGCCACAAGAAAATAGCTTCAGAACAACATGTGAGAGAAAATCTCACTCGCGACTACCCGCGTACAAACCTACCTAGGTTTTTTGTGATTTTATTGTGATTTTATTCATTTTTGTTTGTTTGTTCCTTGGTAAATGACAGGTACACTCTACATACAAAAATGAAATAAAAGTGATTTTGAAAAAATTTGATAAACATTGTTTCTACTTGAGGCAGCTGGTATTTGCCTGACTCTGCTTATTATAATACAATAAATCCACAAAGTTGCTTACTAATCCACATTAGCTCAAATTCGTAACTAATATGATATTTAATTACCAATGCATTTGCAAATTTGTAACCCACAGCTAGCAGCTTAACTTGCGTTTACCTATCGACTATTATGCTAGGGATTTAATTGATCTTGTCAGTTAAGTCCCCTTCTAGCAGCAGCCGCCGGACTACGCTTAAAATTATCATACGCCAATTATCGAGGATTATAGACTGAGATTGAATTGTTACACGTACATAATAATGTTCGGTTTTGGGTATTTTTAACCTTTATTTCGGGGCCGTATATCAAAGTGGATTAGAAGCGGGCGTATTTATGCTCAAAGCTGTTCCAAATGCAGCGATCAAATAGATGGCAATTTTTTTATTTTCATTATGATTATCAATTAAGATTTACTGGTGGGACTATAAATTTTACCTTATTTATTAGTAGTTCTCAATATAGTCTGGGCTGATTATCGGAGAATAAGCCATTTTTGGGAAAAGTTATTTACCAGCAATTTTATTGCTGGAATCGAATTATAAGATCCTATATATTAATATTATAGGTATGCAAAGTCCTCAAATAGTGTGCTACTTTTTTTATAAACAAAATGGCGCACGAAAATCGTGTTTTTTTCAATTATTGCTCTATAACTCCGAAGATTTAACTTTACAACAAAAACAGCCAAATAAAAATTCACCGTGATTAAATTCTGCATAGAGACGCGTTTTTTCCGATCTGCTTCCACGAAAATTTTCCTCGGAAAATGCGGGTTTTCCAAACAAAATCTTTAATTTTCAAATAAAGTTTTAGATAAGTAATTATCTACCAATAATTAAATAATTTGGTGACTTAAAAGCCTTTTTGGTTTAGATTAGAGTTCCAGAAGCTGATGAAAATTAAACGAATATTTTAGCAACAATTCAATTGTAAATTAATAATTTACGGTCGCAATAATAACCAAAATAATTATAATACACTGATCAAGCTTTGAAATCTTATAAAGATGAGATGCCTATTTAATATTTTGTCGACAAAATATGAAGTTTTTATTTTTTTGCATAATCTTTAAATGTTTAAAAAAAATAGTTATAAACAAATTAACGTTTCTCAGAAAGTTTTTATTATATTATAATTTAAAAAAATAGCTAAAATGGGCATTTTAAATATCTTTAAAATGAATTCTTTAAAACTTTTTTGAAACCATTTTTAAAAAAGTTATGAAATAGCAAAGTTATCATATGATTACTACTGTGTTTATACTTTTTTTAATTCTTTCAAAGCGTAGAAGTGAGTTTAAAGTACAAGCTAATTATTTACAAAAAATATCGATTATCAGTTTAATAGTTATATTTTAATTAAAGATTATAAATATATTTTTTTGTAATTTACACGCGCGAAAGTAGAGTAACACAGTACTGTAGCTAACATTTTCACTCGGAGCGACGACCGGCCGCGTGATGTCCACTTTTAATAAATAATGCATGCTGCGTGTCAGTCGTTTCGAGTTAACAATTCGAGTGAAAAATTACAAAAAAAAGTGTTTTTAATCTTTGATTAAAATATAACTATTGCAGTAATTTTTGACATTCTTTGTGAGTAATTAGGTTGTACCATAGACTCACTTTTAAGCTTTGAAACAATTAAAACTAATTATAAACAACGGAGATTTCGTATATTTACTTTGTTGTTTCATAACTTTTTTGCAAATGGTTGGAAAAATTTTTAAAGCATTCATTTTCAAGACCTATGAAATACGCATTTTAAGTATTTTTTAAATTAGAATATAATGAACAATTTCTGAGAAATGTGAATTTGTTTATAACAATTTTTTTTTAAACATTTAAAGATTATGCAAAAAAATGAAAAATTTATAAGCTAAAAGGGAAGTTCCCTAGGTTGGCTGTATACCATATAGTTAAAAAACTCTAACAAGAAGTAAAACCACTTCTATGTAAATTGGTATATTTATTAAAACTTAAAAATCCCAATGGATTGAATAAAATATGTCCAATTCAGAACGTTTTCAGACCTATCGGTCCATCATCAGTGAATCTACAATAAAATAAGTAATCCCACTATTAGAATTGAAAGATGGTTGAAATTTTTAAAAAGCTAAAAATGTGGTTAGATTACTTACGTGCATACTTGCTAAATAGCTTCAGAACCAAACAATGGTTGAATTTAAAATTCAATTTACATTATTTAAAAAAATAATATTCAACAGGCTAAACGCCGATGTTACAGGATATTGCCTATGGGAACATGGTGAAACCCTACCAAAACCTCAATCAACCATCTTAGGCCAACTTTGACTATAAAGTGACACTAATGTGTATGGAACTGTTTGAAGTGACATTGACAGTAGAGAAAAAGGTAGTCGATTTTAAAGTTAATTAACCAAAAGGTCATGACCCACAACAAATGATAAAAATTTTAATATCTGAAAATGTCTAACATTTAAAATCTATTGGTTATTGAAAAGAACTTGTGATATACAAAATTAATTTAGAATATAAGATTATTTATATTGACTGTATACCATAACATTAGATTGATCAAATTGATAGAAAGAAAGTTGAGCTGCTGTCAATAATGATAAAAAGATTTTTATCATTATTGACAGCAGCTCAACTTTCTTTCTTTCTATCAATTTGATCAATCTAATGTTATGGTATACAGTCAATATAAATAATCTTATATTCTAAATTAATTTTGTATATCACAAGTTTTTTTCAATAACCAATAGATTTAAAATGTTAGACATTTTCAGATATTAAAATTTTTATCATTTGTTGTGGGTCATGACCTTTTGGTTAATTAACTTTAAAATCGACTACCTTTTTCTCTACTGTCAATGTCACTTCAAACAGTTCCATACACACTAGTGTCACTTTATAGTCAAAGTTGGCCTAAGATGGTTGATTGAGGTTTTGGTAGGGTTTCACCATGTTCCCATAGGCAATATCCTGTAACATCGGCGTTTAGCCTGTTGAATATTATTTTTTTAAATAATGTAAATTGAATTTTAAATTCAACCATTGTTTGGTTCTGGGGCTATTTAGCAAGTATGCACGTAAGTAATCTAACCACATTTTTAGCTTTTTAAAAATTTCAACCATCTTTCAATTCTAATAGTGGGATTACTTATTTTATTGTAGATTCACTGATGATGGACCGATAGGTCTGAAAACGTTCTGAATTTTGACATATTTTATTCAATCCATTGGGATTTTTAAGTTTTAATAAATATACCAATTTACATAGAAGTGGTTTTACTTCTTGTTAGAGTTTTTTTTTTTGAAAAATTTATATTTTGTCGACGAAATATTAAATAGGCATCACACCTTTATAATTTTTCTAAGTTTGATCAATGTCTCATGACTATTTTGGTTGTTTTTGCGACTGTAAATTGTTAATTAACAATTGAATTGTTGCTAAAATATTCGTTTTATTTTCACCGGCTTCTGAATTTATAATCTATAACAAGAAAGCTTTTATTTCACCAAGCTATATAATTATTGATAAATAATTACTGGCCCAAAAAATTTATTTGAAAATTCGAGATTTTGTTGGGAAAACCCACATTTTCCGAGGAAAATTTTCGTCGGAGCAAATCGGGAAGAACATGTCTCTATGCAGAATTAAATTGGGGTGAATTTTTATTTGAGTATTTTTGATGTAAAGTTAAAATCTTCGGAGTTATAGAGCAATAATTGAAAAAAATAAGAATTGTCGGCGCCATTTTGTTTATAAAAAAAGTAGCACACTATATGCGGACTTTGCATACCTATATTAATAATATATAGGATCTTATAATTCGATTCCAGCAATAAAACTGCTGGTAAATAACCTTTCTTTGTACTTTACTAATTAGACCAGCGTATTATAACTATTTTTTTTTTCAAAATTTAAAGACTATACAAAAAAAAAGAAAAATTTATATTTTGTCGATAAAATATTAAATAATTATCTCATCTTTATAATTTTTATAAGTTTGATCAATGTATCATAATTATTTTGTTTATTATTGCGATCGTAATTTGTTAATTAACAATTGAATTGTTGCTAAAATATTCGTTTAATTTTCACCGGCTTCTGGAATTACAATCTATACCAAGAAAGCTTTGATGTCACTAAGTTATTTAATTATTGATTAATAATTACTTACCTAAAACTTTATTTGAAAATTAGAGTTTTTGTTAGGAAAACCCGCATTTTCCGAGGAAAATTTTCGTCGGAGCAAATCGTGAAAAACATATCTCTATGCAGAATTTAATTGCGGTGAATTTTTATTAAGCTATTTTGGTTGTAAAGTTAAAATCTTCGGAGTTATAGAGCAATTATTGAAAAAAATACGATTTGTCGGCGCCATTTTGTTTATAAAAAAAGTAGCACACTATCTGCGGACTTTGCATACCTATATTATTAATATATAGGATCTTATAATTCGATTCCAGCAATAAAATTGCTGGTAAATAACTTTTCCATGAATTTTGCTAATTAGCCCAGAGTAATAGTGGAGGTTCCGAGAACTGTATTAGCTGAGCTGCATATCCACATAATTATGAAATTTGATTACCTTACAATAATAGTGATTTGAATTTATCATAAAAATAAGATCTGCTTCAAAAACAGTAATTTTAATACCATTTTGATATAATTTATCTTTTTATTTTTTTATCGATTTTATTTGGTATCAAAAGTCAGGATACAGTTTGTGTATGTACAGGTAATAATATAGAATTGGTTTACGTGATTAAAAAAAGAATAAAGATTGCTTGTATCCAAAAGACTAAGTAAAAAGGGCAAACCAAGAAATAACTTCTCTTCTTCTTCTCTCTTTGAATAAGACATTTTGTTTGTTCATTAGCGGGTTGTTGCTTCTATGGAAGTTTGTCATTCCATCTCTTGCGCGGTCGGTCGATATTTCTTCTGCCACTTGGTGTACGATTCTCTGTATTCTGGCTACGTCGGGTTTTGTTTCTTAAGAGTACATAATTATGAGTCTCAGAGTTGTGTCGGTTACGCCATAGTATTCTTATGCTGATCTACTTGTGTATTCTATTTCCTATTTATTTTTCAATGTCTCCTTTCTATTGCTGGATATCTCCATCGACTTTAAGTTTGCGTCTCGTTGGTTCTTTACTGATTACTGTTGTTTTATTTTTCTGAGTTGAATTCCAAACACAGTTGTCTTCCACATGGGCAATCTTCTACACAACCTATACACCAACACCCATAAAGCAACAAAAAAACAGTAATTTATTTACGCTAATAATAAAGCTGTGGCAGTTTAGGGAACAACTTTCAACGAAGTCCGAAAAAACTGACACATATTCTAGAAAACTTCTTATTATTTTTCATGTAAAAAATAAGAATAATTGTGCTACGTTGGCAATCAATATTACAAAGGCTTCTCGATCTTCTGCTACATGGAATAATTGTCCTGTATTTCGTATTTGAGTTCATTCACAAATGATTTCTAGCAACGAACCCTGTTTGCTTTGTACGATTTTTCATCTTCATCAAGAATTACCAGAGAACGGCAGTTCTCGCCAGTGGCGCACACCAACACCCCCCTACACGCGACAATGTACACGAAATTTTCGATTTTCTAAATCTGACTGATTTGAAAGATGGGCAAAGTTCCATTTTAAAGTTTATAAAAAGACTCACCCATTTATATGTCAACCATCCATTTTGGTCCAAGGCTGTGGAATTTACGGCCCTTTCTATTTAGGGTCTGTTTTTCGTTCTCATTCCCAAAACTCCCAAAAACTTCAAAAATTTAAGTTCGACCTTTACGGCTTCTAATAGGATCATTACCTTTCCAACGCATGTCTAATTTTGAAAATCGGTTATACCATTCAAAAGTTACCGAGCTCAGAAGTATGACTCAATTTTTATTTAAAAATGGGAAAATGTTTGTGGATATGTATGTACATAATAATATGTGTGTTTAAAAGTTAAACCAATTTGAATTTTTTTTCCTTGTTTAAAGAGGGGGCCGATTCAAAACCGGTGTAGTTTTTGACTTTTGACCACCCATAAGCCAGCTAGAGGACTTGGTAGGTACAAAACGGCATATTTTTTGGGGGTATATCTCTTCGGATCAAGAAGAGACAGGAGAACCGCAAATACACCAAATCAATAGTGATGAGTTAAGCTTTAAAATGGTGTTTAAGCCGTCAGGATCAGACATACACACGGCTCAGTATAGCCGAAAACTCAAAAACTATACTTTGAAAATTTTGGTTTTTCGACAATTACTCAAAAGTTCAACCTACAAATTGCGCCAATAACAGAGCGTTTGTAGAAGGACTCTAGACGAATCTAACGGTGTATACGTCATATCCTGAAAAATTCGAATTTTTAAGTTATAGGCTTCATAAGTATGATCAAATCTATTTCCTACGGGAAAAACGGTTTCTCGGGCTCAATAATTCCTGTAATAGCTTCAGTTATCTAACTTGACCTTAGATCCATCAGATCAGATACTACTGGTAAATACGTTTCAAACTCATGTTTACATATCAAAATCGGTTAAGCCTTTTATAAGTTATTAAGCTACAAAATTATAATCCAATTAACGATTATTCCCGAACTGGTTTATGTAGTTGTAGTGATTACGACGCTAAATTTAATCTGGCAACGGGCAATCCGACTTCATTTACCGGTCATCTCAATATTTTTTTTTCAATCTATTTCGAATAGAACAAAAACTAGTGTACATTCGATGGACACTAGATCATTAGGGAGATAATGCAACAAAGGTGACCATTTATAAAGCTTAACGAGTAATAGAGGAACATTGCATTCAACTTCATACATTTAATTTATAAGTACCTTTAAGAAACTCCTGATACAAGAATAAAAACCCGCTAAACGCCTTAAAAATGAGTGGCGCATACAATATTCCAGCTACAAAAGATCTGATATGAATATTACGTGGCGCGAAAATGTATTTTCATTTTGATGTAAAACAAAATTCTAGTTTTATTTTAAAATATTTTTCCATAATATTTGCTAAGTTTGAGGTAAACGCGCCACAAAAGAATTTCAAAATTCAAACTGTTTCAAAGTTACTCTTTTGTGGCGCGTTTACTTCAAATTTAGCAAATATTATGGAAAAATCTTTTAAAATAGAACTAGAATTTTGTTTTACATCAAAATGAAAATACATTTTTGAGACACGTAATATTCATATCAGATCTTTTGTAGCTGGAATATTGTATGCGCCACTCATTTTTAAGGCGTTTAGCGGTTTTTTATTCTTGTTTGTTGAATACGGCAGACAATGAGAGTAACAACAGGGTATTACCTCCGAATTCTATCCTACTGCATGGATTTTTATGAAATTTTGGAAAATCCTCTCTACTTATTTCTTACTTCAAAGTAGTATATACTATGGCGCTTTTATCATGGGGGCTGTTCCCACCCCTTGCCAGGGGTGAAAATTTTTTTAGTTAAAATAACTACGGAAGTGGCTAGAGAACCTAATTCTAACGAAAAATTCTGTTTTATATATTTTTTTGGAAACTCAATACTTTTTGAGTTATTCGTGGTTGAAAATTTGCCATTTTTGTCGAGCGGTTTTTTGCGAGTACCTTAAAAACTATGCATCTAACTAAGAAAACTATATCAAACGTTTCTGTAGCTATATAAAAATATATATACGTTTCTGTAGCTTATAAAAAAAACAAAGAAAACGTTCATTCATAAATCTTTTATTTATAATAAAAAAAAGAGATATGGTAGGTGACGAGAGTTGTTTTTTTTTGGTGCATGCTCAACTCGGTGTCTTCAACTTGAAATAACAGAGAAACGGTCGATTTTAGGTGTATAATGCTACCAGTACCTTTTGTAGTGCTTGGAAATACCTTTAAAATGAGAAATGTTGAATGTCGATTACATTCAAACTGAGCGAGATATGTTGCAAAAAAATTGATGATTAATGCACTTTAAGAAAAAATGAAAAATATATTTAACTCCTCATCCATCGGAATTTAAATGCATCGATTTTCTTCTACAATGCCTTTTATTCTAGTGTTATTTCTATGTTCAAAAAGTTGGATGATTTTAAAATGAATGGTTTTTGAAAAAAAAAATAGATCAAATCATTGAGCGCATTTTTAATTAATGTTCTTAAATTTTTCCATTTTTCTCCATATAACTTGAAAACGATAAGAGATACAGTAATAAGAAACAAAAAAAATGTTTGTCTAAAGAAACCCTACATTTTTGTATGCTATCTTTTCTTCGTGTATCTTTTATCATTTTGGAATTACATACATGGAGAAAAGCATGATTTAAATTTGGTCTATAATTTGGTCTTTTTTTTTTCAAAAACCATTCGTTTTAAACCCGCCTAACTTTTTGAACATAGAAATAACACTATAATAAAAGGTATTATAGAATAAAAACGATGCATTTAAATTCTGGTGGATGAGGCGTTAAAAATATGCTTCTCATTTTTCCTTAACATACATTAATCATCAATTTTCTTTGCAGTATATCTCGCTTAGTTTGAATGTAATCAACATTTAACGGTGCTCGTTTTAAAGGCCTTTTCAAGCACTATAAAAGGTATTGGTAGCATTATACACCTAAAATCTTCCGTTCCTCTGTTATTTCAAATTTAATACACCGATTTGAGCATGCACCAACAAACAAACTCTTTTCACCTATCATATCTCTTTTTGTATTATAAATAGAAGATTTACAAAGGAACGAATCTCTCTGTTTTTTTTTATAAGCTAAAAGATGTTTTATACATAACGATATTTTTTAGGTAGATGCATAGCTTTTAAGGTATTCGCAAAAAACCGTCCGAAAAGGTGACATTTTTCAATGAAAATGGCCAATCTTCAAGTACGCATAACTTAAAAAAACATTGAGTTCTTAAAAACAATTATATAACAGTTTTTGCTTAGAAATAGGTTCTCTAGCCACTTCCGTGGTTATTTTTACCAAAAAATTTTCCACCTTCTTGAAGGGATGGGAACCGCCCCCAAGATTGAAGTGCCATAGGGTACACTTTGTGTCTGAGCTATTCCCTACTTACTGTGAAAATATCAAGTAAATCGATGTAATAGCGTGTAATAGTATGATGGAATTCGAAGCATATACCCTCATTAACTGCCCTAGGAGTATTTTTGATCAATTTGCCTTCAATATATATGTCCCAGATACGATATTATTTGACGGTGTTTACCAGTCTTTAATAATTTTTCTATATTTGTACTTTTTCGTTAGTGTCTTTGCACTCAAGGTAACCAAGCAGATTTAGTATTAGTACCATATTATTACGATGAAAACCATCCTAATCCCAATCGCAGAAAAACGGAAGTATGTGCTTTTTACCTTAGTAACAAGCATGCTCGAAGGACCCTGGAGGTGGAACAGGATGACTAGATTCTGGAACAAAAAAAAACGCCAAAATACGCGTTTAACTATCGACTATTATGCTAGAGATTTACATAGTTGATCTTGTCAGTTAAGTCCCCTTCTAAGTTAAGCAGCAGCCGCCGGACTACACTTAAAATTATCATACACCAATTATCGAGGATTATAGAATGAGATTGAATTGTTACACATATGATAATGTTCGCTTTTGGGTATTTTTAACCTTTATTTCGGGGCCGTATATCACAGTGGATTAGAAGCGGACGTATTCATGCTCAAAGCTGTTCCAAATGCAGCGATCAAATAAATGGCAATTTTTTTATTTCCATTATAGAGCATTCAATTTGTGATTGAAGATTTACGGGTGGGACTATAAATTTTACCTTATTCATCCGTAGTTATGTAGAAACCTTTATTATCTTACAATACAGCGATATTGATTTGAATTAATAATTAAAATCATAGCTGCTCTAAAAATTAGATAATTTGAAATTTTTCTTTTTATTTTTTTATCGATTATTTATTATCAAACATCAGGATAGAGTCTTAGAATCTACATGTAAGAATATTCAGTTCAAATATATACTTAAAAAAGAGAGTAAACTTTGTTTGCATCCATAATACTAAGTAGAAAACTCAAACCATGAACAAACTAATTCTTCTTCTTCTCCTGTTTTATAAGACATTTTGCTTATTCATTGGCGGGTTGTTGCCTCTATATAAGATTGTCATTCTATCTCTTGAGCGGTCAGCCGATATTTCTTCTACCACTCAGTGGCCAATTCTCTATACTTGGCTATGTCAGGTCTTGTTTCTCAAGCGTATATCATTATGAGACTTATTCTGGCCTGATGGATTCTTGATTTTTTTTCTCACAGTTGTTGATATGTTGGTTACGCCTATAGTGTTATTAAGGCAACCTGATTGCAATCTACTTGCAATTTTTACGTGATCTCATATTTCATGTTCTACATCTCAATAGCTGGACTGCGTAATCCCTATGTACTTTATTTTTATTACCTGTTCAATGAAAACTCCATCGACTTCAAACTTGCTTCTCATTTGTTCTTTACTGATTATTAACAATTCTTTTGCTCTTTCATTAAATCTGTGAATTAGTCATTTAGTACATTATTTGACGGTTTTGCGGCAAGATCAGCCCCCACGGAGGTGGGGTGGGAGGTTACTTTAAAATCCTAAATAGGAGCCCCCATTTTTTATTGCAGATTTGGATTCCTTACGAAAAAATAAGTAACTTTTATTCGAAACATTTTTTCGAATTATGGATAGATGGCGTTATAATCGGAAAAAACGATTGTTGGAAATGGAAAATTAAATTAAAAAATGGCAAGCGCCCACTAAAATGGAAAATGTTACTTAACTTTTTTTGGTTTTAGGACCTACTCTTCACAACCCAATATGTCTCCAAAGCGCTCGAGTGACTGTACATTTAGCATACTTTGCTCCCCTACCAATATATTTACGTAAAAATTTTATGGGGGTTTTGTTCCTTTAAACATTCCAATTGTTTGTGTACGTTCCAATTAAACTATTATTATGGTACTATTAGTTAAACACAGTGTTTTTAAGACTTTTGCCTCTTAGTCTTTTTTTTATAAGTCACCTTTTACCGAGATGTAGCTTATTTTTCAAAATATACCTAAAAATGTAAATTTTACATAAATTTTCAGATTATTAACAGGTCACTATAACCGTACTTAACCATATACAAATATGTGGTGGATTCGACAAATATTCAAAATATCTCGATAAACACTGACTTATCGAAAAAGTACTAAGAGGCAAAAAAATTTTAGAAACATTGTGTTTAACCACTGGTGCCACAATAATAATTCAATTGGAACGTACAAAAAAGTTTGGGGGGGTTTAATGGAACAAAACCCCATAAAATTTTTATGGGGTGCACAAATTTCACTTTAATTTTTTTTAAATGTTGCTGCCATAAAAATGCCACATGTCCATTTTCAATAAAAAATCTCTGAGAGTTCTCGATATATGAAAAAAAATCGATTTTCATTTTGTAACTTCAAAGGGCTGTAACTTTTTTTGTGTGCACTATTGTATATAGGTAAGTTAGGTTCAATCAATCTATTTTTGACACCAGAATCTGTGGTATCATTTATGACCAATCTTTTCGGGACACCCTGTATAATATAATAAACCATAACTTTTGGTTAATAGAATAGAAATAGAATATTTACTTATTTGTATATCATTTACTCTTATTTTCTTATATTTATATTTACTGAGTTAATATATTTATCAGCAGTGTAAGATACCTGGGAAAATGATCGAAGATCATTTCCTGGCGCCCTTGATTTGTTTGGTTTTTATTCAATTGTTATAGAATAGAATAGAATAGAATAGAAATATGCTTTATTGTCACTGAAATTTTTTACAATTTTATGGACAAAGCTTACATACAGTCAAAAGAAAAACATAATATAAATAACAAATAACAACTACAATTTACTAAAATTAGATAAATCGTAAATAATGTACAGTATAAGATATAAAAGCCAAGACAAAAACAATTTATTGCAAAATATATATAAATTGCAAATTGAACATATTATAACAAATAAAATAAAATAGGTACAACATAAGGAACTGACAAGTTTATGCTACTGCGCATGGAACCCAATTTTCTTAGTTGTTCATTAAGAAATTCTTCTATTGAATAATATGGTCTTTTGGATAGATAGGCTTTTGTCAGTTTTCGGAACTTAGGGAAAGATGTTGCAGATTTAAGTTGTAACTGAAGATGATTGTACAGTTTCTTTGCGGAATATAATATAGATTTCTTTACTAACTCAGTGGATGGAATCGGTAAATAAATATCAAAGATTGAATTTCTGGTGGAGTAAAGATGATTGGGCCTTGATGGAAACACATGAAGGTGTTTATGAATTAAACAAACCGTTTCTAGAATATATAAAGATGGAAGTGTTAAAATTTCGTGATCTCTGAAGTAACTTCTGCAATGTGTAGATCTTCTGAGGCCAAACAAATATCTTATTGCTCTTTTTTGCAATCTAAAAATGACTTCAAATTGAGCAGCTGTACTAGAACCCCAAAAAGGAAGACCATATCGAAGATGAGACTCGAACAACGAAAAATATGTTATCTTAGAAGATGCTAAATTGAGTTCCCTTGAGACAGATCGTATTGCATAGCAAGCTGAGGCGAGTTTCTTACTTAACGAATCGATATGAAGTGACCATTTGAGGTTGCTGTCTAAAAAATACCAAGAAATTTTACAGAATCAACGGTACTGATCTGGCTGTTATGAAGTGGCAAAGGTTGAAGAGTTCCTTTATAGGATAATGCTACTGTTTTATTTACGTTAAAAGAGAGTAAATTAGAGTCAGACCAGGTCTTTATCGTCAGTAGATCCGAAGTTATAGTTTCATGAAGAGATGCAATAGTTGAGTTGCTCCAAGTGATACTGGTATCATCAGCAAAAAGAAAAATTTTCCCATTGATTTTTAAATTAGTGATGTCATTTATAAAGATAAGGAACAGTATAGGACCCAATACTGAACCTTTTGGTACTCCACATACGATGTTTTTGAGACTAGAGTCAGTATCATTTGCTCTAACTAGTTGTTTCCGATTATTCAAGTAGGATTGGAACCAATTCAAAGAAATACCTCGAATTCCATAGAAATTTAGTTTTGTAATCAAGAGGTCGTGATTTACACAATCAAAAGCTTTGGCATAGTCGCAGAAAACAGTGGCAGTATAAAGATTATTGTTTAGTGCTTGGTAAACCTCATGTAGTACAGAAAACATGGCATCAGTGGTACATTTATTTGTTAAAAAGCCGAACTGATTTTGTGATAAAATGTTGTTATCAACGATAAAGGACATAAGTCGAGTTTTAATGAGTCTCTCAATAATTTTGGAGAGTACCGGTAGTAAGGCAATAGGTCTATTTATAGTTGCAGGCATCAAATTTTTCGCCACCCTTATGAAGAGGAATAATAATGGCTGTCTTTAGGCACTCTGGAAATTTATCTTTTTCGAAGGAATCATTAATTAGTAAGAGGAGGATTTCCAACACATTTTCTGTGAGATTAGAGAAAATTTTTATAGATAGTCCATCAGTACTACAGGATGATTTGCTTTTGATACAATTGATTGTTTGGATAAGTTCAGAGTTATCGACTGGTCGTAAAAAGAATGAATTCGAGACCTGTCTTGAATTAGGAAGATAGGAACTGGGATCTTGTTGCGGCAAAATTGTTGATGTTATATTTTTACTCACATTACCGAAGTAGTCGTTTAGACTTTCAGGATTTGGAAGGGAAAATGATTGAGCTGTGTGAGTTTTATTTCGAAGATCGTTTATTATAGACCAAGTCTCTTTTGCAACACTTTTAGAGCTTCCCAGACGATTTTGATAATAGGCTTTTTTAGCTGACCTGACAAGTTTTAGGTATGTTGTCCTGTATTTCATGATATATTCAGTGACAGCAACATTGGTAGTAAATTTCTTGATGTATAGTAGTGAACGCATATTCTTAGCTGATATGCGAATACCTTTCGTAACCCAAGGTTTCCGATGTTTTGGCCTAATAGGAATTAAAGGAAATGCCTTATTGAAGATGTGGAGAGGCCTATCTAGAAAAACACTGAAATTATAGTCCACGTCTATAGAAGGAAATTGCCACTCAGAAGTTAAGCATAAATTTTGGAATTTACGAAAATTCTGGGCGGAAAAAATCCTACCTAAACGTCGGGTTTTTGAGGAGGGTTTGCTGAAGATGTTAAACTTCCTATACACTGCTTCATGATCAGATAGTCCCGCATTAATAACTGTAGAGCAGACATTAAGAGGTGAGAAATCTGAGACAATATAATCGATTATGGTAGATGTAGTTTTTGTAATCCTTGTAGGAGAATCAACGTGCATTGAGAGACCATACGATTCAAATATGTTTGCCAGGGACACTTGGGTAGCACTAGCAGCAGCATAATTAATGTTAAAATCACCGCATGGAATTTTTCTGCTTTTATGAGGCAGGTCATCTAACAAATTTAGCAGGTTCTGAAAAAATAGTTCTACGGTAGAATCAGGTGATCTATAAATGCAAATAATGTAAAGATTAAGATTTTTATTATAAACTAAGGAAAACTCAAAGAAGGATTCACTTAACAAAAAGTCATATTTTGTTACCAGAGAAAAATCATTATTTCTAGAGAGAATCAGGGTGCCTCCATGAGCCGAACTTGGACGATCATACCTGGCAATTTTGGTATATTTTTCTACAAAAAAAAGGCTCGTTAACTTCAAGCCAGTGCTCTGTAACCGCAACTATCGAAGGAAATCCTAATTCCTCCAGAAACAAAAATAATTCATCAGTTTTATTTCTTATAGAACGAATATTAATCAGAACCATGCCAAAGTTGTCATCACTAAAATAATTTGAGGTTTCTATTCCCTCAGAACACGTCGTGTTGTTTAAAAATTTCGCTTTGGAGAGCCAGTGGAATAATAACTTCGGTGACATTCCCTTGACTTTTGTAGGTGTATAATTCTTTCCGAAGTGAGATAGGACCTATAAGCGGCAAGATCAGCTTCCACTTCAGCTGGACCAATTCCATAGGCATGGTTAAATTCTAGAAGAACTTTTCGTAGTTCTTCAGTCTTAGTAGGTAGTCCCTTGGAAGCCAAAAAAGTTTCACGCTGGTGTTGGTATATCCGTCGTAAAATACAGAAGCAGGCTGACCGTGAAGAAAAGCAAGATGTAGTTTAATTGCCTTTAAGATGTCCGGTTCCCTTAATCTTGCAAGAAGATATCGACTGTTCGAGTTATTAGTTAGTCTAACTCTTGGTGGTGTTAAAGGATCCAAATTTATGGATGGTTCCAAAGTATCTTTCTTAACAAAATTGATATGGGAACGGAAAGGCTCTTGAGATTTGCAAATTTGATGGCCTGCTTGTCTGTAAATATATTGGTGTCTTCAACTTCATTTTTGTTGTTGCTTGGAATGGTAATTGGGTTTTCCAAGCTAACCTGGCTTCTGATGTACTTCGGATTCATATTTTCTTCAGATGAAGTCTTTGGTTCAGAGTGTGGTGATTCTATAGACCATTTAATGTTGACACCAGGTGGCCAAATTTCCTTATTAAATAATAAGTCGATAGATGGTTTGGATTTTATGCCTATTTTGAATGAGGAACCAGTTGCTGTGTTGGCGTCTTTAGGGAGAGCGTAACATCTAATATAATCCTTGATACCTAGCCTCTCTTTAATGTAGTGTACTATTTGTATAGGGGTGTATGCTGCGGTTAAGTTACTGATAACAACAAAATGACACTTATCTTCTGAAACTTTTGATTTTCTTTCTGGACAGATTTGGAATTGTTGAGGGCCTTCAGTTTGGGTGCTTGAAGTGACATACACTATCTTTTTTTTAGATAACTCTTTTTCAGTTTGTATAGCAGGTAGTTTGCTGGAAAGATTACTTATCTGATTAGATATTTCGCTGATGTTTTCAGATAGCATTTGTAATCCCAATTTTATCTCGGATGAATTTGAGTCTTTAACTTGAACCTTAATAGTATCATCGGAACAGCCGAAAAAAACTGACGATATATTGAAGATATCTTGTTGCATTTGCCGTACCGATTTTAAAAGATGTTCAGGATTCATCAGGCTATTTAATTTATGGATCTCGTCAATTTTTTTTGTAAGGTAATCCAATTTGCCATCTTTTTTTGTTAATAAATCGTATGTCTCTATGAAAACGGGCAAATTATCAGTCAATTTTTTTGTTAGTTGAATTAAGGCATTAAAGTTCTCATGAGGTATCTGATTTTTTGATAGATTTGATATTTTTTCATTTAAATATCTGAGGCTAGGCGAATCACATAGTTTACAGAAAAATCTTAGATTTGAATTTTTTGGGTCCAGGAGAGTTTTGGTGATGGTCTTGTTGTATCCAGAACAGTGCATCAAGAAATTTCGCTGACATTCCCCAAAACAACGAAGCTTATTATATTTGTCATTTTCGGGGAATTCATGTAAACAATTCTCACATTGGTAGTTTGCCATAGTTATGGTCAAGGTCAATTTGCAATATTTAACTGGGTCGTTGATAAACAAAACATAAAATAAATTAAACAAAGCTGGTGCAAAACTTACAGTTTCGTTCACTCCAATAACAATAACAAAATAACAATAACACACTCGTGTATGTCGACCGCTAAACAGAACAAGTACAAAACGTGTTAACACACCGACGATTCAAATACGAATGTTCTTTTTTAGCAATCATTAATCTTTATTCATTTTCAGTACATTATTCTTATCTTAATATATCCCTTCTTAGTCACCATCACTATCTACTTTGAGCTACCGTCTTTGACAGGCATGCAAATTTTCCGTGTCCATCCTTGAGTGTCCAGTTGTCGTTCTCTTGCATATCTAGCTAGCCATTCAGTTTGCATATTTTCATACTTCTGTTATTAGTTCATCTATCTCTTCATCTTTGCATGTTCCTCTACTAATACTACTGCAAATATAGTACTTTGTTACTCCGGCTTCGACAACGTAGAAGCCACCTATATTTTTGACACATTTTTGTTACTTTTTCTTACATTAGTTAACTTTTTTTTTTCTACTTCTGTTGGAGTTTATCATTCTCTTTACTTTCACTCCAACAGAAGTTCTTTTTTTGTTACAAATGCGGCACAGTAAAGCCCTCTGATCGTTTTGCACTTTTTCAGGAAGCTGATATAGTAGATCACACTTTATCAATCCCAGTAAACGGTGGCCATCACCTTTTCGACAGACACGGCAGTCTTGGCTTTCTTCGAAGTACGTTCGCGAGATGACGTCCACTGTATCGGCTGTAGCTTGGATTCTGGTTAGTACCTTTTATCCAAGTTTTGTCGACGGTTACGAAGCAACGTAGAAGCTCCTTCAGATTACGCGTAAACAGCCTCAGAATTTGCTCTGGAGTGATCTCATGATGGCGATTGTTACGCTCTGAAGTTCGAAACCACGGCACACATCGCATCGACAGCTTCCTCATGCCAAAACTTCATGCAGAAGATAACTTACGCGATTTTTTGAGATACCTATTTTCTCAGCTATCTCGCGAACCTTCAGTCGACATTCTGCCATTAGGCGACCTTACCACGTAAATGAAAACGTTAGAAGAATCTTTCATTTGTTATTTATGGATGTTATATGTTTCAGAAATTAATAAATTATTATATGGAGACTTCAACTTGCAGACATCTTAATCAACAAATGACAAACTAATTTCTAATAACTTTTTGTTTTTTTTTTTCTATAAATAGAATCGGTTAGGTTGCAAATCCGTGAAAACGAACCATCTATAAACTGGTTATAGATAATTATTATACTTTAGCCAAGTACCTGTAGAGAAACTAAACGTATCATTTTCCTAAAGCTGTTATTAAAGGCATATAATTAGTATTTATGGTTGATCGTCAAAGTTGTTGGTAACAAATAAACAACCAACAACGAGGTATACATCTTCATGTTATTAACAGCCTATAACCGTAAATATTTACTCCTTAAGTGTTTTATTATTAGTCCATAAATCTACTTTTAAACTCGCATGAAACTTATGTCTCCATTTTTAAGAATTGATAGAGGAGCCTGTTTCTCGTAAGCTTAAAAATATATAGGTAGGATAAGCTTCTTGCTGATTTTTAAGAAGGAACAGCAATTTGGACGAATCAGTGTGAACGCTTAACAAATAGAAACAGTAAAAACATACACCTACCTTGTAGGTCTGGATCCCGCGTATGAAAAAAAAGTTGATTAATAGCAAGCTGAAAATCTGTTAATAGCTTAAGGGTGTCTAGTCGGATAAACTTTGATATATGGGAACACTGGAACAGGGGCAGTTTTAATATTGTGGAACAGGTTAAAAATTTGGAACGGTCAGACCACGAAAACGGCACATTTATTTTGTCCGACAGAATAGACTTAAACTCTCCGAACAGAGATTAAACTCTCATGAAAAAATCAGACTGCTATTTATCACCTGTCATAATTCCTGTCATGTGACATATTCTACATGTTCCACTCATTAAAACGCCCATTTGGTGATAAATAGCAGTCTGATTTTTGCATGCGAGTTTAATCTCTGTTCGGAGAGTTTAAGTCTGTTCTGTCGGACAAAATACATGTGCCGTTTTCGTGGTCTGACCGTTCCAAATTTTTAACCTGTTCCACAATTAAAACTGCCCCTGTTCCAGTGTTCCCATATATCAAAGTTTATCTGACTAGACACCCTTAAGCTATTAACAAATTGTCAGCTTGCTATTAATCAACTTTTTTTTCATACTCGGGATCCAGACCTATTGGTACGAACGTCAATGAAAATTGGAATCATTCTCTAGAAATCAAATGTACGATAGACAAAGCAATATTTGCATTTCAAAAAAAGTCTAAGCTATTCAAATATCATGATTTATCAATCCTCACAATAATCAGGTCACTACAATGTTATATCTTTCCTATACTGTTATACGAAATTGAGTCGTGAGCTCTCACGGATGCCACCTACAAGAATATTGAGCCTTTTGAAATGTGCCTTTATCATCGAATCCTGAAGACACCTTAAGATGTACTGGAGCGACTGGCTCGTTTATCGCTAAAAGATAGTCGCTGAATCTGAGCGGTGATTGCGGTGTACTGCTTGTGGTTTGTAGCCGTTTTTACTGAAGCGTCTACAGCCGTTGTAGTCCTGTCGCCAGGGGGGGTACAACGGCCTCCTGTATTCAGATGGACTTACCCAAGTTTTTTTATGTATTTTGACCTGTAGAACCCGAATTTTTTGGGTAACAGTTGATCCGCATGTCGATAAGATTGTTATAAACCAAGAAGTTGAGGAATCACGTAACAGCGATTTCTCGCAAAACAAAACATTTTTTTTGTATTTTTTGAGCCATTCTAACCAAAAAATGTTCCTACAATTTTTTTCGTAGGATGCATAGTTTTCGAGATAAACGCGGTTGAACTTTCAAAAAATCGAAAAATTGCAATTTTTGAACCCGAATAACTTTTGATTAAAAAATAAAATAGCAATTCTGTTTACCGCATTTGAAAGTTCAAGTCAAATTATATCGGTTTTAATTATTTGTATTGCTAAAAATTTATTATTTTATTGTTAAAAAAAGCTATAAACACCTAGTGCTTGAGTGATGTTTTCAATGATTTCTCATTTAAAATCGAACGAGTAGGTAGAAGGGGTACAAGTGCAAGCGGGGCTATTTCTACGTAGCATGCATTAAAACGCATGTATTAGGCACGGGAAACACTATGTGTTTAAAGCTTTTTTTAACAATCAAAAAATAAATTTTTAACAATGCAAATATTTAAAACATATAATTTGACTCAAATTTTTAAAGGCGGTAAGCAGAATTGCTATTTTATTTTTTATTCAAAGGTTATTCGGGTTCAAAAATTGAAATTTTTCGATTTTTTGAAAGTTCAACCGCGTTTATCTCGAAAACTATGCATCCTACGAAAAAACTTGTAAGAACGTTTTTTGTTTAGAATGACGCAAAAAATACATAAAAATGTTCTGTTTTTTGCGAAAAATCACTGTTATGTAATTCCTCAACTTCTTTGTTTATAACAATCTTATCGACATCCGGATCAACTGTTACCCAAAAAATTCGTGTTCTACGGGCCAAAATACATAAAAAAACTTGGGTAAGTCCATCTGAATTAAGAAGGCCGTTGTAACCCCCCTGGCGACAGGACTATTGCATCGAGCCGAGGGGCAGCTAGCGTCGATTTTTAACGACTGCTCTGAGAGCAGACACAGTCGTACACGCTGGGCGGTTATACTGGATGCTGGTGTGTTTCGTTGTTTCGAAGTTTTTTATTTGAGAGATTTTTAGCAGTATGTAAAGCTCATATTTAATCATTTCCTAATAAATAGACCTGGATTCCGTGTATCAAAAAAAAGTTTATTTATAGCAAGCAGAAAATGTGTTAATAGCTTAACGGTGTCTAGTCGGACAAACTTTAATGTACGGGAACACTGGAACAGGGGAACTTTTAATTGTGGAACAGGTTACAGATTTAGAACGTCAGACTACGAAAACGTCCAATGTATTTTGTCGGACAGAACTTCCAATTGATTTGTTACCCATTCATTAAGCTCTCATGCAAAAATCAGACTGCTATTTATCACCAACATAATTCCTGTCATTTGCCTGGTTCTACGTATCGTACTTATTAAACTGTCCAACATATTTGTCGGACAAACATTTTTTCATATATTATATAAAGTTTGCTTTTGAATAAACTCAAAAACAACCTGCTAGTTTTCACAATCATAAATCGTCAGGATGATAAGTTCAACAATTAAAAAAATAACGTTACACAATTAAAACTTTCCCTGTTCCAGTGTTCGCATACATCAAAGTTTGTCCGAATAGACACCGTTAAGCTATTGACAAATTTTCAGCTTGCTATTAATAAACTTGTTGTGCTACATGAGATCCAGGCCTAAAATGGTTGCTTATCACAATTTTGGAAATATTCTTCTTCTTGTCTTCTTTTAAAAATTGCATAGGAATTTTTCTAATGTTGGAGCACTTTCTAACTTTTTTTCGATATTTCCTCCATTTCCTTTGCTAGCAGTTATTTTAACAATAATTGTTTTCTTTGAATAATAATAATATTAATATTGCTCATCTGTCAGGCCGTCCCTCCGTAAACACAACTCCTCCGTCATTATACCAGTTCAAATGACAAATGGGTGTCGAATGAAAGCTTATGATCCAAGGATAGTACAAAAGGTGAGAAATTTGACATAAGATTTACGGTTTTAGATATGCAATCGGAAGTACTGTTTTAAAGTCGCCGGAATAGTAAAACGGATATATTATTCGACGCGCCTTAGCAATACGAGAGCAAATGAATACTTCCCGTTTTATAACTATCTGTCCGTCTATTCGTCGTCCGTAAAAATAGCTCTTCGTCATTACGTTAGGTATAATCCTTGGATCATAAGCTTCCATTCCACACCTCATTTGTCATTCTACCTAGTATAATGACGAATAGTATAATGACGAAGGAGTTGTGTTGACGAGCGGACGAACGGAGAGACAGACAATATTAATCATCATCATCATCATCATCCAGCCCTTTGCGTCCACTGCTGGACATAGGCCTCCCTCATTTTTGTCCATTGTGCTCTATTTTGAGCACTTTGCATCCAATTTCTAGACATTTTCTTGAGATCGTCAGTCCAACGAGGAGGTGGTTTTCTTCTACTTTTTTGTCTAATCTCGGCCTCCACTCAAGTAATCTCTTCGTCTATCTCCCATCACTGATTCGGGCGACGTGTCCGGCCCAGTTCCATTTCAGGGTGGCAATTCGGGAAATTACATCGGTAACTCCTGTTCTTCGTCTTAAGTCTTCATTTCTAACTCGGTCACGAAGCGATATACTCAGCATTGACCTTTCCATTTTCCTCTGGGCTATTTGCAGCATTTTAGAAGCTGTAGCTGTCAATGTCAAAGTTTCGGCACCATAAGTCATCACAGGCAACACACATTGGTCAAATGGTTTACGTTTTAAAAAAATTGGTATATCGCTTTTAAATATGTCTTTGAGTTTTCCATAGGCTGCCCATGCTAGGGTTTATTCTTCTTCGTAGTTCACATGTTTGGTTGTCTCTTGTAATCTTTATTTCGTGCCCAAGGTATTTTTCCACTAGCTCTACGTAGTTGTCTCCAATATTGATATTTCCGCTAGGTACTAGGTTTGTCATGAATTTTGTTTTGGAGATGTTTATTTTAAGACCTACACTGGCACACACTAACTGAAGTTCATGTAGCATTGTACATGTACATATCCCTATTCCACGAACATACGCCTGTTTTGGATAACTTCGACAACGAATATTTTACTGTGCAAAATAAGAAGAACGAAAGTAAATTGCAAATTACATTGTTGTTTATTGGAATAATTATTAGCGCCATTTATTTTTTGTACTTCTTATGTTGCACAGTAAAATATTCGTTGTCGAAGTAATCCCAAACAGGCGTATGTTCGTGGAATGGCCCATATCTTCTTAAGGTTGTCAGAGAATAAAACTATGTCGTCTGGGAATTTCAAATTTGTTAATCTTCTACCTTCAATATTCAGGCCTCCCTCTTCCCAGTTAAGTTTTTTACAAGCATATTCTAGTACTGCGGTAAACAGTTTAGGCGATAAGGTATCGCCCTGTCGGACTCCTCTGCTGATTGGGATATGGTCCGTGTTTTTATGTAATTTCACCGACATAGTTGCGTTCTTGTATGTATTGTAAATTAACCTTGTGTATTGGTAGTCAATGCGGCATGCTTGTAGTGATTCCAGAATTTTGTCAAATTCTACCGTGTCAAAGGCTTTATGGAAGTCTACAAAAGCCAAAACGAGTGGTCGCTTGTATTCGATAGTCTTTTCTATTACCGTTTAATGCTCTGTAGGTGATCATTTGTTCCAAATCCGGTACGAAAACCCACTTGCTCCATTGGCTGGTAGAAGTCAAGTTTTTTCTCAAGGCGATTCGTTACTATTCTTGTAAGGAGTTTGTATACCTGACTAAAAAGGCTTATAGGTCTGTAATTTTCTAATTCATGGGGATCTCCTTTTTTGTACAATAGAATTACTTCAGCATTGTGCCATTTGTCGGGTATATTACTATCTAAAAGGCACATGTTAAAAAGTTTTTTTATTTTCTTAAGAAGATAAGTGCCTCCGATTTTGATTGCATCAGTAACTACAAAATCCTCGCCTGCAGATTTGTTATTCTTAGCTTTTCTTAGGGCTAGTTTTATTTCGTCTATTGTGATTTCCGGTAGCAGTTCTGATCCTTGGTTGACAATGACCTTTTTCCTTGTTAATATTTCTGGTACCTGATCTTCTTTGCGATTTACTTTGTGTTGACTTGTGTACAGCAATTTGTAGAAGTCTTCAACTATTTTAAGGGTTTCCTCTCTGTTGGTTGTAAGATGACCATTTCTATCTTTAATCTTTATTATCTGCCTTGTCCCCGTTCTTAGTCTTCTTCTCAATATTTTCATACTTCTATTGTTCTCAATGGTATGTTCGATTTGTTCTTGGTTGTATTTATTAATATTATTATTAAACAACAACAATTAATTATTGTTAAAATACCTGCTAGGAGAGGAAATGGAGGACGAAGAAATTTAAGCAACGTCGAGTGCTCCAAGATTAAAAAAAATGTGCAATGTTTAAAATAAGACAAGAAGAAGTTCACTTCAAAATTGTGATAAACAACTATTTGTTAGAAAATGATTAAATGATTCTCACTTTTATGGGGGGAATTTTTGGGCGTGGGTGTACTGGCACCAACGGATAACTCCAGTGCCAGTCCCGAGGCACTCTCTGAGGATTTTGCGCTCAAAACCAAGGATAATGTTATTGTGACTGTGGTAGAGTGA
The DNA here is from genome assembly GCF_917563875.1 of Diabrotica virgifera virgifera. Lineage (NCBI taxonomy): Eukaryota > Metazoa > Arthropoda > Insecta > Coleoptera > Chrysomelidae > Diabrotica > Diabrotica virgifera. The sequence goes on along the minus strand of NC_065448.1, from coordinate 59,099,413 downwards.
TGCATAGAGATAAGCTCTATAGTCGATAATGGGTCTTATGTATGTTTTGTAGGTGTGTAGGAGAGTCTTGCTTGATGTGCCTCCAAACATTCCAGGTAGCGCTCCAAGGAGTTTAGCTCTATCCCTTATCTTATTTAAGTTTTTTTGGATAGCAATGTTCCAGTTGAGTGTCCTGTTAAAGTGGACTCCCAAATAGACCACCGATGAACGGAATTCAAGATCTTCACCCTAGAGGGTTATTCTAGCCAGTTCGTTACGGTTACGTGTACTATTATTAGGATGTCTGTAGGCAATCATTTGAGTTTTGGTTGGATTGAAGGATTATCAAAATTGTCTGGGAAGCTCTAAAAGTGTTGCAAGAGAAACTTGGTCTATAATAAACGATTTTCGAAATAAAACTCACACAGCTTAATCATTTGCCCTTCAAAATCCTGAAAGTCTAAACGACTACTTCGTTAATGTGAGTAAAAATATAACATCAACAATTTTGCCGCAACAAGATCCCATTTCCTATCGTCCTAATTCAAGAAAGGTCTCGAATTCATTCTTTTTACGACCAGTCGATAACTCTGAACTGATCCAAACAATCAATAGTATCAAAAGCAAATCATCCTGTAGTACTGATGGACTATTTATAAAAATTTTCTCTAATCTCACAGAAAATGTGTTTGAAATCCTCCTCTCACTTATTAATGATTCCTTCGAAAAAGGTAAATTTCCAGATTATTTTTCCTCTTCATAAGGGTTGGCGAAAAATCTGATGCCTGCAACTATAGACCTATTGCCTTACTACCGGTGCTCTCTAAAATTATTGAGAGACTCATTAAAACTCGACTTATGTCATTTATCGTTGATAACAACATTTTATCACAAAATCAGTTCGGCTTTTTAACAAATAAATGTACCACTGATGCCATGTTTTCTGTACTACATGAGGTTTACCAAGCACTAAACAATAATCTTTATACTGCCACTGTTTTCTGCGACTATGCCAAAGCTTTGATTGTGTAAATCACGACATCTTGATTACAAAACTAAATTTCTATGGAATTTGTGGTATTTCTTTGAATTGGTTCCAATCCTACTTGAATAATAGGAAACAACTAGTTAGAGCAAATGATACTGACTCTAGTCTCAAAAACATTGTATGTGGAGTACCACAAAGTTCAGTATTGGGTCCTCTACTGTTCCTTATCTTTATAAATGACATCACTAATTTAAAAATCAATGGGAAAATTTTTCTTTTTGGTGATGATACCAGTATCACTTGGAGCAACTCAACTATTGCATCTCTTCATGAAACTATAACTTCGGATCTACTGACGATAAAGACCTGGTCTGACTCTAATTTACTCTCTTTTAACGTAAATAAAACAGTAGCGTTATCCTATAAAGGAGCTCTTCAACCTTTGCCTCTTAATAACAGCCAGATCAGTACCGTTGATTCTGTAAAATTTCTTGGTATTTTTTTAGACAGCAACCTCAAATGGTCCCTTCATATCCATTCGTTAAGTAAGATACTCACCTCAGCTTGCTATGCAATAAGATCTGTCTCAAGGGAACTCAATTTAGCATCTTCTAAAATAACATATTTTTCGTTGTTCGAGTCTCATCTTCGATATGGTCTTCCTTTTTGGGGTTCTAGTACAGCTGCTCAATTTGATGTCATTTTTAGATTGCAAAAAAGGGCAATAAGATATCTGTTTGGCCTCAGAAGATCTACACATTGTAGAAGTTACTTCAGAGATCACGAAATTTTAACACTTCCATCTTTATATATTCTAGAAACGGTTTGTTTAATTTGTAAACACCTTCATGTCTTTCCATGAAGGCCCAATCATCTTTACTCCACCAGAAATTCAATTTTGATATTTATTTACCGATACCATCCACTGAGTTAGTAAAGAAATCTATATTATATTCCGCAAAGAAACTGTACAATCATCTTCCGTTACAACTTAAATCTGCAACATCTTTCCCTAAATTCCGTAAAATGACAAAAGCCTATTTATCCAAAAGACCATATTATTCAATAGAAGAATTTCTCAATGAATAACTAAGAAAATTGGGTTTCATACGCAGTAGCCTAAATTTGTCAGTTCCTTATGTTGTACCTATTTTATTTTATTTGTTGTATGTTCAATTGGCAATTTATATAAATTTTGTAATAAATTGTTTTTGTCTTGGCTTTTATATTTTATACTGTACATTATTGACGATTTATCTAATTTTAGTAAATTGTAGTTGTTATTTGTTATTTATATTATGTTTTTCTTTTGACTGTATGTAAGCTTTGTCCATAAAATTGTAAAAATTTTCAGTGGCAATAAAGCATATTTCTATTCTTCTTCTATTTAGGGTGACTCTCTATTTATTGCATTATCTAACAAGTTTATATAATTGTGTTTGGGCTCTATCGAACAAAGATGGATGTCTCAGAGTACCGTATGCAGTACCTGCAGTGAGCAGAGCAGTATCGTCGGCGTATAGTAGGATGGGCTCGGGTTGATTAATGGGGTGTGGGATGTCACTATTGGATACTGTGTATATAGTATTGGAGCTATCATTAAACCGTGTGGCACTCCAGCTTGTGGAGCGAACGGTGTGGAGAATTGGTTTGCGACTTTTACGCGTATTGTCAGATTTGAGAAGTAGGAATGAATGAGTTTGATGAAAGTTATAGCCAGTCCAAATCGGCGAAGTTTTTCGATCAGGCCTGTGTGCCAGACTTCATCGAAAGCCTTTTGGTCGGCTAGAAATATGCCTATTGCATTAATAGTTTGGGAGATGAAAGTGGCTGCTTCAATCAATGCGCTATTTGTGGACTGTTCAGCTCTGAATCCAAATTAAAAAATTGGGGAGAATGTGGTTTGCGTCTAGGAATTATACGAGTCTCTCCTTGAGGATCCTCTCGTAGATTTTACCTAGCGTGCTCAGAAGAGATATTGGTCTATAGGATTCTGTGCTGGTGGGGGGTTTCCTAAGCCTAGGAATCATGTCTGTGTTGGCTACCTTTCATAAAGTTGGAAAGTAGCTCAACTTAAGACAAACATTTAGTTTTTTGGTAAGCAGCGGGAGCTCTCTAGAAGTTTTCTGAAGCATCTTCTGTGGATGACATCTGGGCCAGGAGATGTGTTTTTTACCACATTACATATCTGCCCGACGGTTTACTCCTCCACAGGAGCTAATATCGGGTGAGTATATAAAGTGGCCATGTGTCGGAGGGGACTACGAAGTATTTCTTTCACTCTTTTCGGTATTACGTCTGTGTCGCTCATTGAAGTTACGATTAGTTGGTGAGGTAAAGGCTGCTTGGAGAGAGCTTTTGAAAGCTTCAGCCTTATCTAGTGGATTGTTAAGAATGATGTTATTGACTACGAGATGTGAATGAGGATTAGATTTTTGTTTTGTTAGAATTTTAAAATTGTTCCACAATTTACTTCCGTCCCGGTAGTCCAGTCTAAAGGTAACACGCATCCACTGAGCTTGTTTTACCCTGTTAATCTCTAACCGAATGGACTAAAAATAATAAATCACCAATAGGCAGAAGAAGTATCGGACAACCACACAAAATTTGATCTGACAACTTTACATAGGGGTATCCATCCGTCAATGAACAAACATAATTTCTTAGAAAGAGGAAGAAAAAGAATAACAATTAATTGAGAAAAGAGTGCTATAAATAATTAGGTTAACGTTTATGTTACTGAGTATAGAGATGAATAACCTTTCAAATAAGCTAGCACACGACCCCTATTCTCATTTAAAAAATCATCGATTACGTCCAGGTGGATAAAAATAATAATCGACATGTCTCGGGATTTTTCTTCAAAGTGACCTATTCTCTAACAAATTAATTTATTTTGAACCTCTCTATATACATACATATATAATAATAATAATAATAATAATAATATCGTCTTTATTATTTCTTCAATATAGAAATGTACATTTTTATATAAAACATAATATATTATTTTCAGAAATAAAGGGCGAAGTTCATTTTCTGAAATGTCGCCATTTACAGAAAATGTTCTTCCACTTAACCCGAAAAAGAAAAAAAAACTTATCTATATAGTGCCATTATAAAAACAACAATAATTTCGTTTCATTTACCAATTTATTCGAGCTCGAGCATTATGTTCGTCCCGAACCAAAATTATGATTGAGAAATAAACAAATAGTCTCTAGATTTGGATTTAAACTGCCCAATGTTTAATACTTTTATTGTTGATGGTAATGAATTATACAAATGACATACCTGATACCTAAAAGACCTTCTAAATATCTCTGTTTTAAATTTCGGTATTGCCAGCAAACCTTTATATCTAATATTTAAGTTGTGTATGTCCGTTCGATACGTGATTTTACGATGAAGATAAGACGGTTTTTTTGTTAGAATTATTTTATGATAAAGACAGACTGTATGACGTACCCTTCTATTTTCCATATTCAGCCACTCAATTTCCTTAATTTTATGTGAAACTCTTTGTCTTCTGCGAATGCCAAATATGAGTCTTAGACAGGAATTTTGAACTTTGTGAATTTTATTCTTGTAGTGAGTGGCTAAATTAGGACCGTAAAGAGCGTCAGCATAATTAAAATTTGAAAGTACAAGAGATTCACACAAAACTTTCTTAACATTAAATGGTAGAAAATGTCGATTACCGTATATAATCTTAATTGAAGCGTAGGCACGCTGTATCAATTTATTTATATGTTTTTCGAATCTTAACTCTGAATCCATTAATACACCCAAATTCTTTGCCACATCAACAACATCAAGAATTGAATCCTGAATTTGGATTTGGATTGATGGTAAAACTAATTCCCTTTGATTTTTTGGCCCAAATATTAATATGTTTGATTTACTGGAATTGATGCATAGGCAATGGTTTAAAGCAGCTTCTACAAATCTTTTTAAATCGGCATTAATCAGATCATTAGCGTTTTTTAAATTTTCGATTGGGAAACTGTAGTAGAGCTGAGTGTCATCAGCATATAAATGAGCTTGGCATGACTGAAGCTTAGAGAGAAGATTAGAAGTATATAGAGAAAATAATAAAGGACCCAATATTGAGCCTTGTGGAACTCCTGAATTAATATTCAAAGAGTTTGAATTTTGACCTTCTATATTAACATGCTGTTGTCGCCCTTCCAAATAGCTTATTATAAGTAACAACGCATCCTAGGAAAATCCTAAATACTTTAAAATGCTTATCAATAATTCATGGTTAATAGTGTCAAAAGCTCTGCTAAAATCTAATAAAATCAATATAGTACATTTTCTGTCATCTATAGCCGTAAGTATGTCATCGACAATATGCAAAAGTGCAGTTGTGCAACTAAAGCCTTTGCGAAATCCAGATTGAACATCAAGTAAAAGAGAAAATTTTTGTATATATTCCTTTATTTGAATTTCCATAGCTCTTTCCAATACTTTGGATAAAGTAGGTAAAATACTGATACCTCGCAAGTCTTTCATTTCTTTTGGATTTTGTTTCTTCGGCAATACCCTCACAACTGCCCTCTTCCACATCGCCGGACAGACATTCTCTGTTAAACAATAATTTATAATATGTGTAATGTAAGGTACGATATGAGGACAACAAAGTTTAATTAATTTAATATTTATACCATCACACCCTCTCGCATTCGTTTTTATATCTGATACGGTCTTAAAAACAAACAAGTCATTAATTTCCTTAAATTTAAAGTTTTCATTGAGTAATCTATTATTATTATAAAAATTTAAAAGATGTTGGGGTGGTTTTTTATTAGGAACAGATTTTATAAAAAAATTATTTAGATCGTTAGGCTTTTTTAAATCCTCTGGAATATTTTTATTTTTATCGGGAAAAAATTTATTCAACTTTAGTGTCTTCCACATTTCTTTTGATGAATTATTATTGAATTGATGTATAAAGTATGCTTTTTTTTCTCTCTCAATAGCCCGATTAGTAAAGTTACGCATTTGTCTATAAAAATCTAAATGTCTCTGTAATCTAGTCCTTTTAAATTTGCTTAAAGCTTTGTCCCTCTCGTTCATCATAATTTTGATGACATATGTCATCCATGGTGCTCTGGCTTTAGTGACTCTAGAGGTAACTATGGGAATATGTCTATCAAATAAATTATTTAAGCAATTAACTAAGTACGATATTTTTGCATCAATATTTTCCTGGTCATATATTCTGAAAAATGAAGTATTAAACAAATCAGCCTGAAAGGATTCTTGATTAAAATTTTTAAAGCTTCTATATGTACACATTTTAGATTGTTGCGATGTACCACCTACATTTACCTTACAATAAACAATAGAGTGATCTGAGATGTTATGATGTATGACACCCCCCTCCACTGCAGCTCCTTTTTGTACTATTACATAATCTAGAAGTGTTGCAGATGTAGCAGTGACTCTAGTAGGAACGTCTATCAATTGACAATAATTAAGTGATTCTAAAATTGAATAAAAATTCTTAACACTACTATTGTCATAGTCAAACAAGTCTAAATTAAAATCACCCATACAAATTATTTCATCTACAGTTGATCCAATATCAATTAGACTATTTTCAAACTCATCCAGAAAAGAATTTAAATTTTTTTCATGAGGTCTATATATTACACCTATTCCAAATGTTTTTTTATGAACCGTAATTTTAATCCATAACTGTTCCCAGATATAATCCTGCCTACTTATAAGTGGTTCACAACGCAATCCATCTCCAACATATATACATATTCCTTTACCTCTGCAATTTCTATCCGCCCGGTATAATTTATAATTATTAAAATTTAATTGGTCATCAACAATACTATATTTCAACCATGTTTCACATATTAAAAGAATATCTAAAGAATTATCCGAAACTATTTGTTTAATATTTTGCAATGAAGGTACTAATGATCTTGCATTACAGCAACCTACTTTAAACATTTTGTTTTGTTTTAAACAATTTAAATGCTCGAGTTCGAAATTAAAACAAAACCAAAACAAACGATATCTAACTTAAACAAAAAATTGTAGTTCTTGTAGTTTTTGTTCCACCTAGATAAAAATCTAGTAACGGGAACAACTCAATTGGTCAAATGCTGCAAATATAATCCTTAACATTGTTATGCTCGTAAAAGATAAAAATAACAAACATCATGATTCTATCTGTTAATTTCAAAAGCCATTAAATAGAGAATAATAATAATACATTATATACTAAGTAAGTAGTTTAGCGACATCCTCCAGTGAGCTGATTCTTCTACCATTTTGTTGACCATTCAGTTTGACGTAAACTTGACCATAATTTGTCCAAACCACACCTGAACCATTAATTTTTTTCACTGCCTCCGTTACAATATTTAGCTGCTCTCTCGTTAAATCCTCTCGAATTATTATATTTGTAGACTTCAGTGACCTTTTATTTTTGTAAACAACATTTTTATAATAATTTGAGGAAAATTTCACCAAAACTGGTCTACTTTTGTGGGTTTCTTTCTTGTTCAGTCGATAGCAGAACTCTATACTTCTTTCATCTAATTCCAGATGCATTGTAGTTGTAAATATAGCAAGCATAGTTTTAGACAAATTTTCAGGACCCGATGGTTCAGGAACTCCATAAATTCTAAGGTTGGTGCTTCTCCCCATTTGTTCCTGTTTCTTTTGGTGATTAACAAGAGATTTGATTGTCTCTTCCTGCTGCTGAAGTTTTCTAACAATACTTTGATTTTCTTCTTCAAGTTTGGCAATTTTTTCGTTATATTTCTCTTCGATAATCCCAGTTATAGTTTCGGTAATCTTGAGGATAAACTCATCTGCTGTGCACAATTTAACAACAAGGTCTTTAACTACTGAGTGCAATTCATCCTCTCCCTTATCACTTTGACTTCTATTACCATCTCTACCCATTTTAACAAAACAAACTTTATAAAAACTTACTGCAAATCAGCTAAAAATCAGCTAAAAATATTTCTATGTATCTATGTATTTACGTCCGTGGTCATAACTTCCACTTACTGACAAATTTTCAAAATTATACGTGCACGTTTACCACATATTCCAATACTTAATCGCAGCACCGCAAAACCACGTCTACTCTGTAAGGCACATTCTTTTCGACTAAAGTTTACGATGTTGCAACCATGAACTAAACTACAATCAGCATAATTAATACAATACAGATTGTAATAAGTTAGCTAAACCATTGCATAAATAAGTTTATCTTAGGAAATCATAAAGAAAAAACTGTTGACAGAAATTATTATTCCAAGAACGTAAATACATTAGGTGACGTGCAAAGAAGTTTCACGTACTTTGGAAGTTTGAATTTAGTCTGCACAATGAAGAGAGCAAACAGCATGCACCCTCAAACCGGTTAAACCATAGGCGTAGCAAAACGGTGGCTTAGATACATGTAAATGGTTTAGTTACTATAAACATAGCATGCAATAATTTCATGTCAGTTTTAAGAGATTAGTTTAATTTTATTTTGTAGTTTTTTCTTATGTTTAAGTCAAAAAACGACTGCGAATTTTACTAAATACAAAATCGTTTAATACTTAGTATACTTAGTTTAGTGGAAGTGTAATACTTAGTATACTCTTATTCATACATTGATATACGTATAGTACACTAGACTTATGAGAACAGTATACCTACAGAATAAGAAACCCGACTTCCTGATCGGGGATGTTGACAGATGGAAGCCAGAAACAAAGAGAAAAAGAAAAATTAAGATGGAAGGATCGCGTTATTGTGGACATTAAAATATTGAAAGTGAAAAACTGAAGAGAACATATAATAAAATTTGTTACTATTTAATAGTGAAATCCATCCATCCAGAAGAAATCATTAAAACCAGAAAGCTGCTATACCTGTGGCATGAGTACCTAGTACTTATACACATCTATCGAAATTTCCAGGACAGCAGCATCTAAGATCAGAATAGTCACGATCTGTCAACCTCCGTAGCTGAGATGACAAGTAGAGAATAAGAAGTAGAAGAGTATATCTATACCTACCTTTATTATTTTGACTAGAGTCAACCATTAGACATAATACCTACAATCGCTAAGAAGATAACCACAAAAATACCTTTAGAAAGATAAAGCAGAGGCTGACTGCGGATAAAGCTGGATGGAGTTGAGATCGACTTAGGGGTATTAAAAATCAGAAGATGGCAAGAGGTCGCGAAAAACCGAACAGAATAGTGACAAATTTTGGAGCAGCTCGGGATCCACAGAGGATTTTCAAGTCAAAGATAATGATAATGCCTAGATTTTACTAACTAACTCAACATCTATAGTCTATTGTGTTGTGTTAATATGTAGTTTAAATTTTTATATACTTCTGCTTTAACTTTTGGTGCTCTTAATTACGCTTTTTTTAGCTTTTTTTCATTTTAAAACTTTTTTTTCTTCTTCTTCTTTAGGTGCCGTGTCTGTATTCAGACGTCAGACGTTGGCTGTCATCATGTTTCATCAATTTACTGAATCCTCTCTCTATCGGCTGCTGCGCGAAATATTTCTTCTACTGTGCAGCCACACCATTGTCTAATATTACGCAGCCATGAAAGTTTCTTTCGACCAATCCACCTCTTTCCCTTCACTTTTCCTTGTATTATAAGGTAAATCAGATGGTATTTATGTCCTCGAATTATATGGCCGAAGCATTCTGTTTTTCTCCTCTTTACGATGCTTATGAGCAGACGTTCTGAATTCATCATTTGAAGAACATCTTTATTGGAAGTGTGCGAAACCCACGATATCTTTAGGATTCGTCGATATCACCACAATTCGAATGCTTCTAATTTGTTTAGCATTGTGTGTTTTTAACGTCTATGTCTCACAACCATATAATAGGATAGACCGCACATAACATTTCTGGACATTCTTTCTAATATTCATCGACAGGTTTCTGTTACATAATACTGGTTTCCAGATCATAAAAGGCTTCGGTGATATTTCGATCCTAGTTATTATTTCTTCATCAGAGTCATAATTTACATTTAGCCAGCTGCCAAGGTACTTGAAATTATTTACCCGTTCTATCTCCTCTCCATCAAGAGAAAGCAGACCTTGATCTGTATTAATTTTTCCAACTGCCATCGACTTTGTCTTTGAAATGTTGATTTTGAGGCCTCTCCGATAACTTGCTTCACTAGATTTAGTAGTGCCTGAAGATTTAATCAACCCAGAAGGCAAACTGATTTCTGAAGAACTGAAGACTATATAAAAGAACTCTTCTATGACATCACAGAACCTCCTACAATAAATAAAGAAAACGACGAAGGTCCCCCAATACTGAAGTCCGAACTGGAATATGCTCTATGTCAACTAAAAAACAACAAATCTGTAGGAAAAGATGAAATATCAGCTGAGCTGTTATTGAAGTTAATCAACGAGGAAAACTTGAATCTTCTTCTTTGACTATTTAATAGTGTTTACAATACAGGGGCGATCCCTAAAATATGGCTTGAATCCGTCTTCATCCCACTGCCTAAAAAGAAGAACGGCAAATTATGCCAGGACTTCCGCCTTATAAGTCTACTAAATAACATTCTGAAACTTTTCTTGCGAATCACACAGAACAGAATATATAAAAGATGTGACGAGGTCATCGGTCAAGAACAATTTGGCTTCAGGAAAGATATGTCGACACGAGAAGCAATATTCTGTCTTGAAACTCTGGCACAAAGATGCAAAGATCAGCAAGCAGACCTTTTTGTCTGTTTTATAGATTTTGAAAAAGCATTCGACAGGGTGCAGCACAATACCTTGATAGAAAGATTGAACGACATCGGAATCGACAAAAGAGGTTCTAAAATTCTAGAGGCTATTTATTGGAATCAGACAGCAAACATAAAGACCAACCGTAACACGTCACGGCCAATTTAAATACAACGAGGTGCTACACAGGGTTGTGTGCTATCACCCAGACTGTTTAACGTCTACTCTGAGGTAATATTTGCAAACGCTTTATTGCACTCTTCAGAAGGAATCAGAATAAACGGTCAAAGAGTAAATAACATCCGCTATGCAGATGACACGGTATTAATGACTGTTGCGGACCATAGTCTGCAGATACTGTTAGATAGGGTTACTGAGAGTTTTGAAAAAATGGGTATGAAGATCAATAATGCGAAAACCAAAGTTATGAAAATATCAAGGAACAAAAACTTACCCTTTCCAATATATGTGAAACCAACAGCTTGAATACGTAAACCAATACAAATATCTTGGTTGCAGGTTCAACAATCAACTTGATTATAAACAAGAAGTAAGAGCGAGAATAGAGACAAGGCCCGACAACGGTTTATCAAAATGGAAAGCTTATTTTGTATTAATATCAGCCTTAGATGTCGTTTTCTGCATTGCTGTGTGGTCAATACTTTTGTATGGAACGGAGGCCTGGACACCCAACACAACACTGATGAACAAGTTAGAAGCCTTTGAACTGTGACTTTATAGAAGAATCTTGAAAATACTTTGGACAACCCACACCACCAACGAAAATGTTCTGAGGAGAATAGTTACAAATAGGAAACTGCTAAAAATCATTGAGGTCAGAAAAGTTAGCTACCTGGGAAACATAATGAGAAACGAAAAGTACCGCCTCGCGCAACTGATCATCCAGGGTAATGTTGAAGGGAAACGGGGTCCCGGTAGGCGCCAGATTTCATGGCTTAGGAATATCAGAGACTGGACCGGCCTTGATTCAACATCTTTATTTAGAACCGCATTGGACAGAGACAGATTCGCCAGTGTAGTCGCTAACCTTCACTAAAGGAGAAAGCACGATAAGAAGAAGAAGAAGATTTTGTAAATTTTCGGCAAGAATGGCTGTATTGTCATCGTATCTAATATTGTTTGACTTCTCCGCCTAGCCTTACTCCCTCTTGTCTGTCATCCAAAACCTCCCTAAAGAATTATTTAGATTACAGATTAAAAAGGGTGGGTGATAAAACACAACCTTGTCGTACTCCACGTTTTATGGGTTGTTTTCCAGTACGTGGATGGAGGCTACTTTATTGTAATATAAGTATTTCAGCAGTCTTATATTGTAGTGGTCAAGTCCTGCTGTCTGCAGGCAATCGAAAAGTGTATCATGTTGTACTTCGTCGAATGCCTTCTCAAAGTCGATGAAACAAACTTAAAGGTTCTATCGAAACACAACTTTTTGTAAGAGAACGCGCCTCTCTAGTTCTCTAGTTCATTTTTAACTTGAACCTGTGGACCATTTTTAGTCATATTTTGTTTACATGCCATGTTTTATACATGTCTCCCATGGCCTCAAAAGATTTTCTGGAATTTGATGCCTGAATTATTTGTCAATCAGCACCACGTCGGGAACTTTTTTGTCACCTCAACGCCAATTCAACCAAAAACAAAGTTGAGTTAATTTGGCTTGCAATAAAGGCACATAAACCATATCATAAAATATCAAGTTTCTAACAACTATAGACATGAGTTAAACTCTAGTTCTAGTTCATAGCATAAGTTAATTACGTTAGTCTTCTGTTTATGTTAGAATGTAGTTATATATTGTAACCGTTTTATATGTTTTTGCTTCATTTCTGTCGTCTACGCTATGCTAGTTCATAGCATAAGTTAATTACGTTCAGTGGCGTAGCTAGCCCCATAGGGGCCCCATATCAATGTTTGTCTCGGGGCCCTTTTCCAAAACTGATATGGCATAGTGCTAAAAAATTTTCAGCAAAAGAAGCTAAAACGCTTATATAGAATAGAATAGAAATATGCTTTCTTGTCACTGAAAGTTTTACAATTTTTTGGACAAAGCTTACAAAGATTAGGTAAAAAAAATAGCAAATACAGTTTACTAAAATTACAAAAATCGTCAATATTATTACAGAATAAAAGATAATGAAATAAAACAAACCAATACAGGGTGTTTCATTAATAATTGGAAATATTTTAACTGTAGATTCCTGGGCTCAAAATATTAAGGAATAACCGAAATCACCTACTCCGAAAATGCTTCCTAAGAGAGCTAAAATTCTTTGAAGATGGTGACTTTTAATCAGTTTTTTAAAATACCTCTAGAACACTTATATTTAGAAAAACGAAAACTAGTACGTCTATTTATCTTCTAGAGATAAATCGATTTCATAAATTGTGAATTTATAGTACCGGCCATATGCGTCCTCTTTGGGTAGGGCAACGGTTATTTTATTGCATAACTTTTTTGTTTTTGACTTTTAAGCATTTTGACACTGGATTATTAAATCGTGAGGTATTCTAATTAGTACTAAAAGTTACTCTTACTTTAAGTCGGTAGGATACACCGTCTTCTAGAAAAATCGATTTGAAAATGTTTCGCTTTTTGAATTTGAACAAAATTTGAAAAAAATTTCAAAAAAAAACGGTGTATTTTACCGATCTAAAGCAAGAGTAACTTTTAGTACTAGAATACCTCATAATTTAATAATCTAGTGTCAAAAATGCTTCAAAATTAAACACACAAAAAATAATACGATAAAATATCCGTTGACCTACCCAAAACGGACGCATATGATCGGTACTAGAAATTTGCAATTGATGAAATCGATTCATCTCTGGAATAAACGTACCAGTTTTCGTTTTTTGTTTTTGTTTAAATCTTAATATTTTGAGCCCAGGAATCTACAGTTAAATTATTTCCAATTATTAATGAAACACCCTGTATATTGCAAAATTTAAATAAATTACAAATTGCATAATACAACCTTAGAAGCTAATAAGTTGTTTTAAAACAGATTCAGTTTTTTCAAGCCAAGGGTAAATGGACATAGAAAATGAACGTAAACAAAGAAGCTCTATACTTTAACGGCGAGCGACCGGCAAATACTTCTTAGATACACCTAAATAAAATTTATAGATAAAGAACAGATTTCACGAAAATATACGCAAACAATACACAATGTCACAATGTTTCAATGTTTCAAATATTCAAAGGTAAAGCGATTACAAATATTGCAATTTGGCATTATACATTATACAATGTGTCACATACAATCAACGGTGAATAGACCATAAAAAGTAGCTTGAAAACAAAAAAGCTCTGTAGTTATAGAAAGGCGAGAGGCAGAAAATAGATAGGTACCTGTACATAAATATAGTTTATATAGATAAAGTATCCATTTCAAATAATATATACTATACACTGTTCAAAGCGTTGTAATAGTGAAATAATTGTAGAATATTTTGTTCAATTTTTTGAATGAAATTTTGTTTCGACATGCCGCGCTGGGGCCCCTGAATGTCGGGGGCCCCGTATAATTGATACGGCTGATACGGCGGTAGCTACGCCTCTGATTACGTTAGTCTTCTGTTTATGTTAGAATGTAGTTAATATTGTAACCGTTTTATATGTTTTTGCTTCATTTCTGTCGTCTACTCCAGCGGTTCCATATTATTATCTATTAATATGGATGTTATTTTTAGCATTATTATTCTTGTTAATAATAGAAATATCGTATGGCATTGTTGCCAGGGAGACCTTTTCAGACAGTTCACGGGGCCTTTCTCACACTAGCCCAGGGAGACTGACGGTGTAACGTAGCCTCCGAAGCACGGTGAATGGCTTGCATCAAGCCAGTATCTTGCCGCTAAGCTACGGCCGTCCACAATTATTCTAGTTAACAATGAGTAAGTATGTAACTCTGCTATCTGGCGATAAAATTAGGATCATATTTTGATGTGAAAATATAGGTGAAATGCTAGTTGAAACCTGGTAATAGTCTAATACAGCTAATAGAACATACTGGTGACTGATAACAGTGTTGTCTTTGCAGTCTTTGTATTTTTGTTACTAAATACGCCCCATAAAGTTAAATAATTTTATGAAGTATATCATCCCGAAGCACCATTATGTCCGCAATCATCCACTCCTTTTCGCACCAATTTTCTAAGTTACTCTCATCACATCTAATAGAAGTAGGCTGTGAAAACAAACTCTTGCTATAAAAAATACTCCCGTCCCATCCATAAAGATTGATATAGGGCTCGCTGCCGAACAAACACAAATCGACCGTAAAAAATGTGAAAGTCGATTGAGAACAATCCACTTAAAAATCCTGTCGGATTTTTTCAACTTCAACTACACTGTGGAAAGCATGAATGCGATACAATGTAAAATATAAAATAGGCACTCCTAGAAAAACTAGCGCACACATTTATTAAAATTATATTAAAGGCTATAACGGGATAAGATGGCAAAATCTGCATTCGGCTGGATTCTTACTTTGTATTTGGCAATTGAAAGTACATATTTCTGTGCTCAGTGCGTAAAGTGAGTTAAGTCCTAAAACACTGTTTTGAGATAAACGCGTTTAAAGTTTGAAATAATATGTTCAAGTTATACTTTCGGAGTTTTCACAAGAATGTATCTCTCAAAATTCTTTTAAATACTTTAGATCAATTAAATATTTATTTCTCTTAATAACATAATCAATAAATAATATAAACAAACCATATAAGTATTATAAAAAAATCATAAACTTTTTCTTACATGGACTTAACACAATTTGCACAAATATCATGAACTTAACACGCTTAACGCATAACACAAACTATAACAAAAAGCATAAAAAATAATATTTATGGGAAGTTTTAAGACCAAAGTAGCAGGTTTTATTGAATAATAATAGAAGAACGCTTAGCAAGACAGAAACTTGTGTTTATTTATCATAAACCAAGTAAGTAATAATACAAATTAAGTAAAATAATACAAAAAATAAACAAAAACTGATATGAAAAACAAATCAATATTTTTTTTTAAGTTTTAGATATTATTTAATATTTACATTTTTCCATTCTTCCTGACAGTTTGTTTCGTTGATTTATTTTCGTCATTTTAAATATATATTTTCATATTTATTTATACTTTAACTGTCATTTTTTTCATGGTTTTTACATTTACTTTCTTTTTTTGTCAAGTATGTAGTTGCACTATCTCTTCATTTACTTAATCAGGAATGTCATCAGTGTAGGTATTCTTTGCTTCATTTGAGGATATTATTTATAGATTTGGTAAAATACTGGTGAAATGTATGGAAACAAGTTGAAGAGGATATTTTTTTCTTCTTGGGTATGGAATTTTGTCCTGGGTAACATAAACCAGGGTCCATTTTGCTAATGGTTTCTTTGCCTCTTCTTTTGAAACTAATGCACTGAAACGGTTGATTAAGGTCTAAGTTATTCTTATAGCAAATTATTCCAGACTCATTTTTAACAAAATTCAGCCACTGTACATCTCTGCAGCTAAAATTGTTTGCAATAACATCATCTTTTCGCTGTTGAAGGTCGGTTTTTAGCAACTTAGCAAAGTCAAATAAGCTATCTTGATTCATCTCCTTCACCACGAAAGGGCGTTCCTTACCAGTGCTTTGTATAAGTTCGGCATAATCATGAGGATGGTGGAACGTCCAGCAAAAGCTGTTTTATTGTTTTCAATAAGGACGTGTGATGTATCACACTCAATGTGCGTGTGGCTAGGTACTAAAAATTTATGATTAATCTCTTTTAAGTTAGGAGAATATTGCAGGGCTCGCATACACACAGCTGCTACATGAGTATTCTTGTTTTGACCATCACATGTATCTGAGTACCTATGTGATCAAACTTTTCATAACAGACTTTAAAGCTTTAGAAATAAATTTGTATACACATGAGCTAACTTCATTAGCACCTCTCCCAGCTACACCTTCATGCTCAAGGTAACAGTAAGTTGTGCCATCACTGCAGTCCTAGACTGTTAGATTAAAAGTCCAAAATTGGCGTGTTGGCTCAGAACATATTTTAAGTTGCATGGCTAGCTTATAACATTTTGAACAGGTATCTAATTTAGGCTTTTTAAATTTTAAAATTTAAGTTGTGGAACTCCTCACATAACTTAATATAGCTTAGAGGTTTTAAATTGTTTTCAGATAGATTACGCTTGTATTCTTCATATTGTAGTGTCATTATCGTCAAAGGTGGAGAAACAAATTTTTCCCACAATCTTGTCTTGAGTAGTGGCTTTCATAAGCTGGGATTCCAATTAAAAATTGATTTACTACATTCTCTTCTACTTCAGTTATAATTTTTTTTCTAAAATTTCCTCTTTTATCCGGTTGGATTATGTCCGAAGAAGATGATCTTTTCTTTTGAATAATATCTTATAGGTATCTACGACTTTCTTCAAATACTTTTAGCAAAAAAAGACAAATCAGCTTTAAACAAATACAGAGAGTCAACGAACTAACTTATTAGTGTATAGTAGTGTGTAAGTCGCAAAATTGTGGGACTTAACACACTTAGTCTTCCTCTTTCTTAAATAATTTTTAGTGTAAAGAGTGATATGTCTATGTTCGGGACTTAACACGCTTGACACAGTTAGTATTGATTGTTTTTCATTTGTGTAAAATGAATATCTCAGTTTAGGAATGGAATTAGACTAGACAAACTATATACATATGTAGATATCAAATTCTAACATACGGATAGTGCATTTACTAATTTCGACCGTTTTTGGACTTAACTCACTTTACGCACAGAGCACAGATTTAAAAACGCCCCTAACCAAATTTTTAGCTCCCTATGTGACCCCAGGTGTCCGCAATCGTAAAAAAGGTGTTTTTTGAAAAAAAAAAAATTTGAGCGATCTGTTGCTTTAAAAAATGTGAAAAAATGTGTGAATGTACATATTGTTATGCCATAAAACATACTGATTTTTTCAGACTTTTTGGATCAAACTTGAGCTCAGAAATTTTTTTTTTATTTTTCAGAAATTTTTTATGTTTTGTAGGTAATTTTTGGCTAGCTGAGAAATAATTATTTTTAGTGTATTTTTTCCATTCTTTTAACCTTCGGATGACCAAGCGGGGGAAAGTGTGACCCCAGCGTATGTTTTTCTTTAATAAATCCAAAAGCATTTTCAATTTTTAACTTATTATTTTTTTATTTGACTTTAATATCATTCTAGATATCCTCTAGATATCATTCTAGATATTTTGAAATAAAAAAAATTCCCTATTAGGTCTGGATCCCGCATATGAAAAAAAAAGTTGATTAATAGCAAGCTGAAAATTTGTTAATAGCTTAAGGGTGTCTAGTCGGATAAACTTTGATATATGGAAACACTGGAACAGGGGCAGTTTTAATTGCGGAACAGGTTAAAAATTTGGAACAGTCAGACCACGAAAACGGCACATTTATTTTGTCCGACAGAACAGACTTAAACTCTCCTAACAGACATTAAACTCTCATGCAAAAATCAGACTGCTATTTATCACCTGTCATAATTCCTGTCATTTGACATATTCTAAATGTTCCACTCATTAAAACGCCCATTTGGTGATAAATAGCAGTCTGATTTTTGCATGAGAGTTTAATCTCTGTTCGGAGAGTTTAAGTCTGTTCTGTCTGACAAAATACATGTGCCGTTTTCGTGGTCTGACCGTTTCAAATTTTTAACCTGTTCCACAATTAAAACTGCCCCTGTTCCAGTGTTTCCATATATCAAAGTTTACCCTTAAGCTATTAACAAATTTTCAGCTTGCTATTAATCAACTTTTTTTTCATACGCGGGATCCAGACCTATATATTTTACGAATAAAAAATATATTCTGAAGTTGATGTTTAGTAAAATACCGTCTATTATGTGTAATTCCAAGTTAATTTTACGCTAATGACGCCGACTTTGCAAAGTAACAAGACACTTACTCAACATACACACTGCACATGACACTAGTACTCATGTTGTGACTGGCTGAATGACATAAAGTCCATACCATAAAAAAAATTAAAAAAAATAAATAAAAAAAAAACTTCATTTTTTTGTTAATTGTCATTTTTGACATTTTTGACATTTTTGACCTGGTCATTTTTCCCCCCTTGGTCATTCGTGTAACAAAAAAATGGTTGGTCATCGGAAGGTTAAATGGCGAAGGCAGATTTGCCAATTTCTTTCCGAAAATTCCTCAAAATTCGAAAAAACCCATTTTTTTTGGTGTTCCCCCTCATATTTTTAGGGTTTACTGAGCGATCCTCTGCTTTAAAAAATCTGAAAAAATTATGAACATACAATGTTATGACAAAAACATACTGATTTTTTCAGATATTTTAAATTAAAATTGAGGCCAGGAAAATGTTCTGAATTTTTCAAAAAAAAATTTCTTAGTTATGTAAGTCATTTTTGGCAAAATTCAAAATAATTATATTTTCCTATTTCTCGTTCTTTTGAATGGCTGGGTTAGATTTGCCATTTTCTCTACTGAACTTCCTCACAATTCGAAAAAAAAAACACTTTTTTGAGGTTTCCACCTCCCCCAAAAAATGGGTTGTTTCGAAATTTGAGGAATTTCCGGCAATAAAATGGCAAATCTGTCCCAGCCTTTCAAAATAATGTAAAAATATACACTAAAAATTGTTATTTCGCAACTAACCAAAAAATACTTACATAACCTAAAAATTTTTTGAAAAATTCAAAAATTTTTCCTCGTTTTAATTTTGATCCAAAAAATCTGAAAAAAATGTCTTTGGGCATAACAGTATACATTCACAATTTTTTTTATATTCTGTAAGCGACAGTTTGCCCAAAAAAAATTGTTTTCGAAAAAACACTTTTTTGCGATAGGGGAAACTTGGGTCCACATAGGGAGCTAAAAATTTGTGTAGGTGGGTTTTTAAATATGTACTTTCGATTGCCAAATCCCAAGTAAGAATCCAGCCGAGTATAGATTTTACCATCTTATCCCGCTATAGCCTTTCTTCCGCCCATAACTGCGATGGCCGAAAATAGTAACATTTATACAGTGGCAGGGTCAGATTTGGCCTAATAGCATTTATACAAAACATCTTAATTTTTGGACAGCACAGAATGGTTAGGTACTTCAAAAATCTAAAAATAAAGGAGGTTGTAAGAAAAGATTAACAAAGAATAAAAGTGAATAAGCTCAAATTAGAACAGGTCCGAGAACATTACAAAAAAGAAACAAATAGACGATTAAGATAACAAGAAAACCAATACGAGACATGGACACTGGAGGGAAGATGGAACCCCTTGAAAGTAGTTCTAAAGTCTACAGCAATATAAATATTATGTGGAGTCAGGAAACATAAGACACACGATAAAAGGACGAGGTGGTGGAACAATAAAATTAAGACAGCAGTGAAGAAGAAGAAAATGTCATGGAGAAGATACATTGAAGCCAAGCAAGGGGTAGATAAAGAAGAATATATAGACTGAGACGATTAGTGAAAAACACCATAGGACAATAAAAAGCAAAGACGTGGGAGTGAGAAGAGTTTGTAGGAAAATTAAAGAAAAACTATGTGACAAATAATAGAAACTTTAGGAGTCATCTATAAATTAATTGTAAATAATCGACGAATCAGAGAAATAGTCCAAGTAATGAAGCTTAAAATAGGACAAAGCCTCGCAATTTTTACAGAATAGATCGATTTGCTTGAAAATTTAAGAATAAGTAGTGGATAGTGTAAGTATCAAAATCTATATCAGGCCGAAAGGCGCCTTTACCATGGGAGTGGTTGTCACCCCATCTCGGGGGTGGAAATTTTTTATTATTTTGACCACAAAAGTTGGTAAACACAGTCATTTCAAGCAAAAAACGTTCCATACATTTTTTTGGTAAAAGTAATAGTTTTCGATTTATTCGCTATCGAAATTGTTTGTTTAAATCGAAAAAAATCATTGTTTTTAATCAGTTTTCTGCTAATAACTCAAAAAGTTTTCGTCCTATCAAGACAAGTTTGCTTAATAAAAATGTAGCTTTTGAAAAAATAAACAAAACTGTTTTTTATAATTTGTTTAGGACCAATAGTATTCGAGCTATACTTTATTATATGTTAGCTCTGCTGCGTAAAATACTAAATATTGTAGTTTCATCTCACAATAAAACACTGAAAAACGTTTGTTTTTCTATACTTCCACAAAATTTATTACAACTATATTATTACTACAGCTGTTTCGGCAAAGTGCCTTTCTCAAGTGATATATTTTACAATGTGTTTGCCTTTTTAAGTCTTTAACTGAAGAGGTTGAGGAGTGGGGAGCTGTTTGTCTCGAGTTGGTCATTCAGAATTATATCTGTATTTTTCAATTTATTAATTTCCATTGATTCTAAAAGTGATAGCTTAAGGCCTTTATTTTGAATATGTAGAATTTGAAACTCTTCATTGAAAGAATGATTATGATCTAGAAGGTGAAGTGATCTAGATCATAATCATTCTTTCAATGAAGAGTTTCAAATTCTACATATTCAAAATAAAGGCCTTAAGCTATCACTTTTAGAATCAATGGAAATTAATGAATTGAAAAATACAGATATAATTCTGAATGACCAACTCGAGACAAACAGCTCCCCACTCCTCAACCTCTTCAGTTGAAGACTTAAAAAGTCAAACACATTGTAACATATATCACTTGAGAAAGGCACTTTGCCGAAACAGCTGTAGTAATAACATAGTTGTAATAAATTTTGTGGAAGTATAGAAAAACAAACGTTTTTCAGTGTTTTATTGTGAGATAAAATGAACTTCCATCAAGTAACGGTCGAATCCATCAATTATTGTAGTTTCAAAGTCAAAAGACGGAAAAACTATGAATTTTTCGAGGATAACTTGTTTAAGCTAATAAAATAAAGGTATTTAAAAATATCTATCTCTAGAAACAAAAAAACAGTCCCTAGCTCAAAAATTAAATGACTTGTAGTAAAAAGAATTCCAGTCCCTGTTTTTTTCAGCGAAAAGGTGATCGGAAACTTCCTCCTACTCTCCATCCTAATTAAAATTGTTCATTAACCTTATTTGGTCTTCTTAATTTATGTATTATGATTAGGTTCTAGAGGTGTGACCGGCTTAGAATGATTAGTTTACAAAAAATGAGTTAAAAGCTAATAACGAATTTGTGTAGTTTGGTAAAAAATACCTTTTTCTTCAGAATAGAAAGATTAGCCTCAGAAATACGAAAAAATATTTAAATATAAAGTTATAGCTTACTTAATTTCCAAGAATTTGGTTTGCAATTTTTTCCTATGGCAAAAATTGAGTGAGCCATTGAAAATTAAATCTTTTAATAACATGCAAAAACCACCTTTACCAACCCTTTCAAAGTCACCTCTTTTTCCGAATGAGGCTCTTAAAAGGATTTAATATTAATAGACTTATAGGTCCTGTAAAAACCTACATAATTTTTTTTAACGAACCTTCTAAGATAAAAAATAAAAAAGTTACGGTTAAAAAAGTCAATACATTTTTTTTAAAAAAAAAAAAAGGAGATATCAAATTGGAAGCATAAGAATGTAAGTTAGCGGTGTTTTTAGTCATTGGCCTTATTCATTCTTCTTTATGTATGTATTATTAATAGATTCCAGAAATTTGACTGGCTTAGGATGATCAGTTTAAAAAAAATGTAATTAAAATCGAATAACAAATTTTTGTAGTTTGGTAAAAAATGCCCTTTTCTTTAGAATAGAAAGATTAGCATCGGAAATACGAAAAAATATTTAAATATAAAATTGTAGCTTATTTAATTCCCAAGAACTTGGATTGCAAAACTTTTTTCTACGGAAAAAATTGAGTGAATAGTAAATGAGTATAATACCGAAAAACATGGATTTTTTGGATATAAAACTAACACTTTCGATAGCGAATAAATCGAAAACTATTAATTTCATCAAAAAAATGTACAGAACATTTTTTGCTTAAAATGAATGTTTTTATCAACTTTTGCAGCAAAATATAATAAAAAATTTCCACCCCCGAGATGGGATGGCAACCATCCCCATGGTAAAAGCGCCTTTCGGCATTATATAAATTTTGATCCTTGGACCATCCACTACTTAATCTCAAATTTTCAAGTAAATCGACACATTCTGTAAAAATTGCGAGGTGAAAAGCTCCGGTTCCTGGACAAAAAATGTTTAAAGAATTAAGAAAAAAAATTCACAAAGCAGGAGCAAAAAGTACAAGACTCAAGCCTTTTGTGTTGATACATTGAAACCAAGCAAGGAGTAGATAAAGAAGAATATAGACTGAGACGATTAGCGAAAAACACCATACGACAATCAAAAGCAAAGACGTGGGAAGAGTTTGTAGGAAAATTAAAGAAAAACTATGTAACAAATAATAGAAACTTTGGAAGTCATCTATATTTTGGTAACGAAAGTTAATAAATTAATTATAATCGACGAATCAGAGAAAATGTTTAAAGAATTAAGAAACAAAATTCACAAAATAGGAGCAAAAGGAACAAGACCCAAACACAAAAGTTCTTGACTAAATATTAACTTAAGTACACCCAAGACCCAAACTAAAAGTATCACAGCCATTAAATGTGACGAAAACGCTATCCCTCAGAGTTAACTTCATTAGTTGTCCAGAAAAAATAAAGTAGAAGAGTGTCCTGATTGTCCTATTAAGGACTTTGACCAGGCCGTGTATCATACAATTTTTTTGTTTTTTTGTATAATTTGTTTTACAAATTCATAGCTCTTGTCGAGGAACTGTATCTTACATATTCTCAAGATGTATAAATACAAAATCTTTTTTTTATTTCTCTATTAACTATCTTAAAGCCAACAACCATATTTTCTCCTCCATCGTGGCATAAACTCAAACTGTTTTTCTCCTATCTATGTCTCTCTCCTTAACCTTAGCTCTACAGTTCTATCCCAAATTTTAATTTCGTGCGACAGAAACTTTATCCCTCTATAATTCATACAGTCCTGAATCTCTCCTTTATTATTATACTAGGGATGGGAAAAACCTATCGGTTTTAACCTAAAACCGGTTTTTTTACTTTGCAATAACCGGTTTTACCAGTTGTTTTTTTGTTACGGTTATAACCGATTTTTTCTTTTTAAAGTAAAAACCGGTTATTAGTTCTTTACGGTGATTAGGATTAGGTTAGATATTATTTTGGATCCCACTCATAACTATTATTCCCTACTAATTATTCCAAACAAAACCTTAATTCAAATTTTATTTTATAAATACAGAAGTAAACTGAAAACACATCCTCTCTCACAGCCAGAAACAATTAAGTTTTATTATAATATTTCGTTGAAAAGGTATTTGTATTCATAATATTTACATAAGAAGTGATCTGGTTGAGGTAGACGTAAACATCATCTATTTTTCACACTTGACTCTTGACATTGAAAGTGGGTGAACGACTTTTTTCGATTACCAAAAATAATGTTCTGACTATTAATATCGAATTACCGATTACGAATACGAATCTCCAAGGATTTCCCTACGTTTTCAAAACGATTCACCCATACAGGAAGTATTAAATTAATTAAAATGTACCTATCATACAAATATACAAACGTGGTAAAAGTAATACATGATATTTTTTTTGATGGTAGTAAAAATAAAAGATAAATTGCATTACCCAATTTATTTTTAAGTAAAATATTTATGTTGATATTATTTTTTTTTTAAATCCCATTTGAAAGAATCTGGGAAATTTTTTATAAGTTGAAATGGTTGGGGAATTTTTTGGGTTTGGGAGGAGAGCAAAATTGGTGGGTATTTTGTAGGATTATATTTTTAAATGGTAAATTAAATTTGTTTAATAAATATAATAATTAATAACATAAAATGGTTTTATTAAAAATTGTGTTTTATTTATATTGATATTGATGTTCTTTCGATAGTACTAATTTTGATCATATTGATATCGAGTTGAGTGAATTATCGCAAACTAAAGTGCATTGTAAATGTAGCATTGTAACCTATTGGATTAAAAAAAAACGAAAATCGGTTTTTTTGGCCGGTTATAACCGCCAGGTTAAACTGTAAGCAAAAAAAAACCAGTATAACCGAAAACCGGTGTTTTGTCAAAAACCGCCATCCCTACTTTATACAGTGAGACTACCACACACTCTCTCCATGCATTGGGCGTCCTTTCTTCCTATCCTACATATTAGATGTCGCAGAATATCAACCCATTCGTCTCCTAAAGCCTTCTATACCTCCAAAGGTATTCCAACATGTCATACTTCATCGCCATTGTTGATACTATTTGACGCCTCAACAACCTCGTCTCTCGCTATCTCTTGTATTAAATTTTCATCCCGCATTCTCTCTTCTGGTGTTCTTTGTTTAGTAACTTTCTAAAGTACTCATACCATATTTGCTTTATTTCAACATCGGTCCTTAACACTCGATCATTCTCACGATTTTTTGCTCTACACGAGTCAAGTCCTTTGATTTTGATGACTTTTCCCTTGCTTTAGCAATGATGTATATAAATAACCTTTTCATACCTTCAGTAGCAATGAACAGAGACGACTGTTCGGAATATTCTAGAATCATGGGTTTTCGTATAAATAGACGCACTGTTATTATTTTAGTTGTCGTTGTTACAAAACCGCTCATTTTATTTAAAATCCTTATAATATCACATAATAATATGCCTTAAATTTCGGTAGAATATTTGACAATTTAGTAGATAAAGAAAAACTCAGATAAAAACTCTTGATAGAATTTTTTATAGACTAGGCCATTTAGGAAAAAATAAATCGATTGTTAAATAGCGCTCTTTCGACTTACAACGTTTTACGTTGGGTTCGAGATGACGTCAGTAAAAAAGTCTATATCAGAAAAATGGCTGGAAATTCATAATTGCATTTAAAGCGCATGATATGCATCTAAATTCATAAACATGTCAAAATCAGTATCTTAAACGACAGAACCGACCCCGAGTACTTGGTGCCCAGGGTCACTGCTAAGGCAGGGAGGCACGTCATCTGGAATTTCGGGGGTTTTTGGCACTAAATTGATTTTAACAAATTTTTTGTTTTTGGGGTCGTTAAACAAGAATACGTCATCAGAACCGACCTCTGTGTACCTAGTGCACAACAACTTTCGACACTCCAGAAGGTAAAGTGCTATAGCTATAACGATCGGATGGACAAGGGGTCATGAAGTCTGAACCAGAAGGATCAGGACGATATTATCCTTAGATGGAATAAGGAATGACTGAAGATGGAAAGTTCCAATCGCTTACATTGACGATACGAAGACCACGTTGCTCAGTCGGAAGAGGTGTGGGCGTGGTTCTTTGGGTTGGGCTTCTGTTGCAATGAAAGAGGTTAAATTAATAGATAATGATACGTGAATAAGGCTACTCAAAAAGACAATAGACAAAAGATAGGTAGATAACAATTAACTGATGGTTTGACACTTTCACACTTGGGCTCAAGTAAAACGAGAATACTAAATACGTAAAACAAAAAGAAAGGGCGCCATTAAATTTTTACCGATTTAAATTTACAAAGGAACAATTAACGATACATAACTCTACAACAAAGAAATTAGTAACTCTACTACGACAAAACACAAATGTTCCAGTCTTGAGCTAATAATAATCATAAATGCGACATCGTACATTTTAATAAAACATTTATTAAAATTCTCAATTAAATCTCAATATTTACACAATACGTACTTACGCAGTGTAAGACCGCCAACAACAAAATTAAGAATCCAAAAAAAAATAAACAGTTAATCTGTAAAATAAATGTTGGCGAAACAAACAATCATCGAATATAGTTATTATTCTGCATATAAAAGGGTGTATTCACCAACACAGTAAAACTGAAAAAATTCGAAATGTAAGTGAACGTATATCACTCTAATTAACTCAAAAAGAAATAAACTGAATAGTTTATAAAAAAATAAAAAGTTGATACTCTAAATAAAATCTTAAAATCTTGACGTTCACTAACAAATAATAAAAAAGAAAGAACTATTTGCTTAGATCATAAATTTAATACTCAAAAAAAATATTTACATAATGTAAATGTCTATATGTACCGAACTACATAGCAATCTATAAAAAATAAAGTATATATTCTCTTTTAAAGGTCTAAAAAGGCAATGCCCTATATCTGGGATCACCAATAATTAGCGGACCGCGGTCCGCATCCGGACCGTGTGCTAGTTTTGTGCGGGCCTTCAATAAATTCAGAATATACCTAGTGATTGGCAATTTTGAAAATGTTTGGCCATGAAACTGTGTACTATGTTTTGCTCATCTTATGTGTCTGAAGCTGCTTTATCAAGAATGAAGTTTATTAAAAATCGGTAGAGATCTCACTTAACAGATGAATATCTCAACTCCCTAATGAGACTCAGTTGCACTAAACTCACTCCAAACTTCAGACAGGTTGTACATAAAATAATGTAATTTTTCTCTCTGATAATTTAATTTTATAAAGAATTGTCCCCCTTATTGTTATACTTACTAATCATTAATTTTAAAATTAAGTAAGCTGTAATATAAAATTGTCATGTGCATTTTTTTATATATATTTCCTCTCTACTATATTATGTTATGGTAGGGGAGCGCGTCAGATTATCATATGGGAGAAACCTGGTACCCTGCAGATGTACCTCTAGCATATATATTGGCTCTTAACACAGGGAGGTTCTTTAAGGGGGGCGCGAAAAAAAAATATCTATGGTTAAAATACTCGAAGTTGTCAGATTAAGATAAGGTAAGTTAAATACATACAAGAGAGTGTATATTTCAAAAATCTGACGATTTGAGCGGGGCGTAAGGAACTGGGTGAGTCAAAAAGTTTCACAAAAGAAAAGCGAATATTTCGCGAAATGAACGTCAGATTGAAAAACTAAAAGGTATTACTTTAATATTTTTCAAAAATCTATCGAATGGTACTTAACATGGCCCCTTACGGAGAGGGGTGGGGGTAAATTTAAAATTTTAAATACAAACCCCGCGATATTTCGCAAAATGAACATCAGATCGAAAAACTGCAAAATACATTTTTAAAATGTTTTTGAAAAATCTATCGAATGGTACCAAACTCGACCCCAACGGAGGTGGGGTGGGGGTTACTTTAAAATCTTAAATGGGACCCCCAAATTTTTATTGCAGATTTGGATTCTTTACGTAAAAATAAGCAACTTTTATTCGAGGCATTTTTTCGAATTATGGATAGATGGCGCTATACTCGGAAAAAACGATTGTTGGAAATGGAAAATTAAATTAAAAAATGACATGCGCCCGCTAAAATGGCAAATTTTACTTAACTTCTTTTGATTTTAGGACCTAATAATCACAACTCAATTGGTCCCCATTACGCTCGAGTGACTGCAAATTTAGCATACTTTACTTCCCTACCATTAAGTAGGAGTACTTTTCAGATGTGCATTTAATTATAATAATTTTCAGTGTTGTTCTGAAGCTATTTTCTTGTGGCATTTTTAAAATTTTAACTATTTATAATGGGAAATAAGCCACAATATTATTAAAAAATGATTTTTATTAACGTTTCGACGCCCAAATCGGTTGCCGTTGTCAAAATACAAAATACTACTAACATAAACAAAACTGTTGTTGCTTAGTAAAAAAATTCTTCTAATAATTTATTTAATTTGACTCATTTATATCGGCAATTCAGATACATATGATACATTTTAAAGTAGAAGACTTTAAAATGATATTGCCAATATTTATGAGTTGCGTTCCTGGGACGACTTTACTGAAAGAGAGTTCATTCGATTACATGAAATCAACCCCAACTCAAGAATATCCGTCACAAACAAATCATAGCATGTGATCTGTCTTTAAAAAGACAACCATATGCAACGGTGACATTAAATTTAAATGAGTCAAATTAAATAAATTATTAGAAGAATTTTTTTTACTAAGCAACAACATTTTTGTTTATGTTAGTAGTATTTTGTATTTTGACAACGGCACCCGATTTGGGCGTCGAAACTTTAATAAAAATCATTTTTTAATAACATTGTGGCTTATTTCCCATTATAAATAGTTAAATAATTTTCAGATTTAATTAGTTTGCAATAAACACCTTGCATTGAAACTAATGTAGAAAAGATAACATGTTAATTAGCATTTTGTACCATGATTATTTATTTTAAATTGCTCAGTTTCCATTCTACAAAATTGAAGATGTCTAAAAACTTCATGAGCTTTCAAAATATAAATTCTTAATTTTTAAAATATTCTCAGTAACAATTTACAATACGGCTGTTTTCAAAATATATTGATAATAACATAAAAACAATACACAATCAATTTAAATTTTATTTATTGTACCAGGAAAACTTACAGAAAAGTGTACAGTAACCAAAAAACAATCAGATATTATTAGTTTTTCTTTCCATATTAGTCCATGTGTGAGGCCACTTTCGTATGAAAAATGTTTCTGACTCGATTTCTTTGCGGATTCCTGTTCAAAAATGTCCCCTTTAAACAAATCAGAAAGATGCCGGTTGAAACAATTTTTCAAGCAAATTCAAAATTAATTTTTTCCTCGAAAAATGTATTTTTAGGTTTCTTGGGTAATTATAAACAATAAAGGTCTCTTGTCATATTTCTGAAAAGTTGATAGTTTTCAAGTTATTAGCGATTTAAAATCTGAAAAATGCGAAAATATGCATTTGGGATGCTTGAAAACTCTTAAGTTTTAATAAAATGACAGATCTGTTTTATTTAAGATGACCCAAAAATGCTATAAACATATTTTCGCTGGCAAAAAAGGTGATGTTTTGAAATTGTTAAAAAAAATATTAAACAATTTCTGTCCAAAAATTTCGCCCGCCACCCTCTGATTTGTTTATAGGGAATATTTTTTAACAAGAATCCACAAAGAAACCGAAAGAAAACAGTCAGACACAGGCAGCATAAATCCGGACCCCGGAAGTGTCATAGGTTCTCGAAACGGACCCTCAGGGAAACTAATTGGTAATCCCTTCCCTATGTCATGTCGAAATGAAAATAACGAAACAGTTCAACACTCACTTGCGTAAACAGAGGTAGTGAAGGCCCATTCTTTCAGGTCCAGGTGGTTGACTGGCCGCAGGACAGGGCTAAAGTTCAATTGCGGAAGCAAATGCATATCGAATATGCATTACGATATAAAGTGAGCTATTAGGTTTGTTCGTAGTACGATCCAAACGATCAGCAACCGTTGCCAACCATCAGACGCATGCGCAGTTAACAGTTTGAGTTCGTAAACTACGAACGCGCATGCGTCTGATGGTTGGCAACGGTTGCTGATCGTTCTACGAACAAACCTATTTACAAGCCCAGAAGAACAGCATTAATAGATAAAGAGATCAAGAATTAGATGGACAGCATAAGGCGAACTTAGGCGGACTCAGAGATTAGTAGTAGACGGTTATCTGGGACCAGCCCTGTGAACAAAATTAATTATTCACATCGAGTGTTCTATGAAGAAAAGGGTCTTTTAAAGACTTACCAGACGAATCCAGGCTGGTCCATCACAAAATAACTACGTTCATCACATGACTGCACTCTATCAAAACTCAACTCACAAGATGACCAAATCGCACGGATTTCTGCTTAAATAGGGACGCTAGCTCGGGTACGCCACTTTATCAACGGTCATGAGAGATATGCAAAAAAGGGCTTTATTAGTACCGCGGCATAGTCGTCCAATGTCTCAGAAGCCCAATTCTCAAATGAGTTATGGCTATTAGTGGATTAAGTATTAATGATTTTTCAGTTCTAGATACCAATTACCACATTGAGTGTGAGAATAGACGGTTTTAATGGGGAATATTGCGTTCGAATGCACATGTCGATACAGCACCTGCCTAAACAAGATATTTAGACGAGAATGGCCTGGAACCTACACGCGTGGAACGTACCAATCCATTTGCATGCATTTAGTGCCGAAAGCCCTCGAAATTCCAGAAGCTAACGTGCTCTTGCAGTGACCGTGTGCACAAGTGCTTCGGGTATTGATTTTGATGGTGAATTCGTGTCCCCAAGCAATTTGTTTTGATAAGTTAGTGCCAAAAAGCCTCGAAACTCCAGAAGATGACGTGCCTTAGGAGTAACAGTAGGCACCAGTTGCTTTGGGGGTCGGTTCTGATGGTGTATTCGTATTCAGCATCTCCAAAAACCTCTGAGTAATCTGTTTGCATCAATTTAGTGCCGAAAACCCTCGAAACTCCAGACGACGTGCCTAAGCAATGACCTTTGGCACCAGGTACTCATACATTTTATGCACTGGAAATGCAATTATATGAATAAAAAAATCTGACACTATACTGTGTTTTGACATATCTATATGCACTTTTAATGGATTTTATATAATTTAAAATGCAATTATGCGTTTTCACCCAGGTCGATAGGTGCTGTATTTAAAAATCGATTTATTCCGGTAATTTTTATTCTAAATGTCCTGACCTATTTAGACTTAGGCGCATCTGTAAAAATATTAGTACATTTGGATGTTGAGAGGTGACTCATATTTTTTTCCAGAAAATGCTTGAAAATAACTCATATAATAATATTTGAGTTATCCTCCCACTCAAAAAGATCCGGAACATTGTTTAAATAATCAAAATGTCAAATGCTTTTTGATTATAACTTTAAAAGTATTCGTTTCCGAGAAAAGCTGAACTGACATAAAAGTTGTATAATAAAATTTTCTACAATACAGGATTAGCTAAAATTTTTAAAAATTGTCACATTTGTTGCAAATTAGCATAATTGCGAAAAAAAAAACATAATAAAACAAGTATTAGCATTTTACGTTTTTCAACCATTTATGCTAAACTTAAAACCTTCATGTTTCATCCAGAAAAACTAAATTATATAATAAAATAATACCTGTAAATTTCATTAAGACCGGTTTAACAGATTTTGCAAAATATATTTTGAAATCCAGCTTTCGCAAAAAAAATTATTTTTCCATAATGTTGCAGGACTGAAAATAAAGCAGATAGCAAGTTAATTCTTTTTCACATATAGAATAATAGTGTAACTTTCATTTGCAATTTTCAAAATTAAAATCTGTTAACTACCACAGTGTCAGGAATTTTTTTAAATAAACATTAATTTTTGGTGCTACGCGCAGGACGTTTGCTCTGATTGGGCATTCCAATGACCTTTGATAATGATTGATAAATTTTAATTTTTAGTACATTTCAATATAGATAAATAAATTTGTTTATTGCAAAATAACAACCCATACTCTGTCCTTTGAAACAACACTTTTTTCAGAAAAAACTGTCTTTGTTCATATATTTTAACTTAGAGAATAATAGTTTCTTATTTTTAAACATATGCAATTTTTTAAACAATAAATCACAAACAATAATCAAATTTGTTTGATTTTTGTGGAATTACAATATTAAAATACAACAAAATATAGACTAAGAAAATAACATATTATATACAGATTGGAAGAAATTTTGGTGTAAATCAACTTGTGTGAATCGAACACCGCTGTCCTGCGCGTAGCAACAAAAATTAATGATTATTTAAAAAAATTCCTGACGCCGTGTTAGTTAACGGATTTTAATTTTACAACTTGCAAATAAAAGGTACAGTATTCTTCTATACGTAAAAAAACTCAACTTGCTGTCTGCTTTATTTTCAGTCCTGCAACATTTTGAAAAAATTTTTTTTTGCTAAAGCTGGATTGCAAAATTTATTTTGCAAAATCTATCGAACCGATCTTAATGAAGTTTACTTGTATTCTTTTAATATGTTACATAGTTTTTCTCGGTCCTACGGAAATTTGGCCTTGTTATGTAAACAGCAACCAACCCATATTTTTAAGGAAAACAAGATAATGTCACATATCGATTTGAAAATGTGTATTCTGCATTGTGTAAAAAGCCACCAAACCATCCTAAATTTTAAATCGTGAAAAATAATACTCCAAATTATTTCTGTTTAATAATAGTTGAATTAATATTCCGCATAAGACAACCAACCCCCTTGGATTGTTTGTGTGACTGAATATATTATTACATTGCACTGTATCAACCACTGTTGATTATCAACCACTGTTGATTATCAACCACTGTTGATTATCAACCACTGTTGATACTGAAAAGTATCAACCAAGTGGGTTGATATTGTTATGCCGATTACGGTTCCTGGAATGTTGCATCTTTTTGTTTTTTACGTGTAGGTACTGACCAATATTAGTTTGTGCTTAAATATTAAAATATTTGTTGTGTTATATCTATTATATGAAGAAATCTCTGAATCTTGAATGCGAAAAATACGTTTAAATCAAGAACTGTCAAAATAATTAAATCGGCTGGCGAAATTGCCGAAAATGGTAAGTTTCAGGATTAATGATATGTTTATCTTACTTTTTAAATATTATGGTTTGTTGTTTGGACTGATTATCGCATATTTTGTTACTTGTATTAATATTATGTTTTATAGTAGAATTTCTACTGTATGGTTTTAACGAGTTGACTGAAATTATTCGGTCTTATTCATTGATTTTGTGGGTTGGTTGGATTTTGCAGATTGCATTCTTTTATATTTCAGATCAAGAATTCACGAATTCTGATTTAATGGAAATGGAATTAAAAATTCACAAGGAAAAAGTAGATGGCTGTATACCATATATCACAAAAAATTAATTAAAATCCGTTATAAAAGGTATATAATATATATTTTATTCAAATTCTCTTAAAGCGCTACGTCACAAATGCAAAACGTTTTCGATCTAAATACAGATCATCAACAGTGCCGAACAGGATATTCACATACTGAGCCACATGCAAATTTACAAATAGTTTCCAAAAAGTTAATATTAAAAAGAATATTCGGGGAAGGCCTTATGCTAATGGAACTGTTTATGAAGCTTTGGTACCACTATGGCCACAAGGTAGACCCATAGCCCACCCAAAGTTAAAGCACCTTAATGAGATGATCCACCTAATTTCATCTGATTCTTTGGAGTTCTATACTAATCATAAAGGCAGCAACAAAAGAATCGAGGATGCAGATAGCTTTAACACCGACGAGCTTCATTTTGAGATTGAAAAATTGGTAACGTGGATCTAATAAATAAAATGAAAACTTTATAATTATCGGGTATAATATCACAAGAGAGTGAGAATAAATTGAAAATAATGCGACAGTTTTTCGAAAATTTGTTGTCTGGCAATAGACACGAGAGCCCGCAGGGCTCGAGTGGCTATTGCCCAATGACAACAAATTTGAGTAAAAATGAAGCATTATTTTCTTATTTATTCTTACTGTAGTGTGATATTCGTAAGATTATTTTATAATACGTATATTATGGATATTTTCTTAAATGTGACAGTTGTCAAAACTAGGAAACTGTTTGCCATTAAACAAAAACAATCTACTTAAAAAACTTCTATCGGTAATTTTCTACAGTAGATAATTCTCAGTATAATTTTAATCTGATTGGACAGAATTAAACACGTGATCAAATATCTTACTATACGATTGGAAGTTAAAATCATCAAAAAATAATCTGTAAAATTTTTAATTTTATAAATAAAACATTAAAAACAAAAGTTTTTTCGATAATTCTTTGAACAGCAAAAAAAAACCAACCCTCAATACGGCTATTTTTTTTGTAAAAATTTATTAGGATAATTTTGATACTACTATGATAAAATTGCTTTAAAATTTAACTATTGATTAGTGAAGTTATCTTTTAAAAAAATATGACGAAAAATTAAATATTTAGAAAAATATAAAAAGTTAATATTCTCTTAATTTACAAATTGAGGGTTGGTTGCTTTTTGTTTAACGTGGCCCAATTATAACTGGTTCCTTTTTCTGGAAATATGAAGGTTCTACGTGTAGCAGAAATGGTTGAAAAACGTAAAATGCAAATACTTGTTTTTTATGGTTTGTTTCGCAATTATTGCTATTTTGTAGCAAGGCTGACAATTCTTAAAATTTTTAACCATGCCTACATTGTAAGAGATTTAATTGCGCAACTTTTATATTAGTGCAACTTTTCTCGGAAGTGAATACTTTTAAAGTGTTACTATTAATGTAAACATTAATGTAACATGTATAATTTGTGTTTAAGTTTAATTTCAAACTTCTCAAAATATTTGTCACATTTTCAAATTTTATTTACCCGTTGTCGGCATAGTAGGCACGGCCGATTTTCGTCGATTAACTGGTTCCGTAAATAGATCGAAATAAATTATTTTAAACAATTTTATTTTGAGCTTTAGTTGTTCAGTATGTGTTAGCTGCTCAAAGGCGATTGTAAGTACTTACTTCCAGCTTCGTTTTTCCTTCATTAAGGTAATTTTTTCTCTTTCGTTTTCTTTTAGAGAAATCGCCAATCAGGTTAGGGCGTGTGGCCTGTCTTTTGAGGCTGAATTAAAGCTTAAATTGCCTAATCCTCTGGATGTTACTGATCAAAGTAGTCTAAGATAAACCCTTATTATTAAGGATTTCTGGAGCTTTTCATAGGATGTCAGATTTTTGGTTTGGTTTATTCCCGGTGTCCCGATATAGAGGAGCACGTTCCGTAGGATTTGGGTTATTAGGATGAATATGGACTTCATGGTCTAGTTCCGCAGTGAGCACGTATTTTATGGTTGGACGAGTTCACATTTTTTGTTTGGAGTATGGCAATGTCAAAGTTAAGTACATAGTGTTTTAATCTTAAGAACTATTTGGGAATTTAACTTGAATTCGACTACAAATTATTTTAAATATTTATAGCTGTTCTGGGCCCTAGATGCGTTAAGCATAGTGGTACATTTTTCTTATTAAGTTAATTTTTTGTATCGGGTGACCAGGCGAGAAATTATCCGATAATTTTTTTCCTGGTCATTAACAAGCGGTTCAAAGGTCCAAGATACATTTATAACGAACAACCTTGTAATTAAGTTCGTTAGTATAGAAAGATTTGTAAATTTTTGAATTAAATTATTTGATATGTTTTCTTTGTAACTTTTGATTGATCCTTCAGGAATTTATATAAAATAAAATAGAGTTTATTTTCTTTCAATAAATATATTCTTAGATTTGGTTATGAAGGTACGTTGTTTTATTTTATGTTTTATTTTATGTTTTATTTAATACACCCCAGGACGTATCTTGTTCGATGGTGATCCATACACCGTAAATACTCTTTCTTTTTTGTTTGGGTTTTGTTTTATTTAGTTTTTTTAGTAGGTACCTTGATGGTATTCCCAGGGTACAGTTATTGTAATAAGTAAGTGAATACCTGGCGCCCTATAGAGTATTTATTGGTGGATGATTCATTTTCGAACCTCCTAAGAAAGAAGCAATTTCCTTAGGAGAATACTCCCCTTGAAGATTGAAGAGGTCTCAGTGAAATTTTAGTTTCAAAGCCGGAGCTTTAATTTTTTTTGCACTTTTGAGTAGTAAATTTTCTTGTACCTTCACAGTAATTTTTTATACTGTAACAATAGTACATTGTTTACCGGGTAGGAAAAGCTTAACATTCCTGGACGACTGTGAAGATTGCTAAGTCGAGGCGCAAGCCGAGATTAGCAACACAGAGTCCAGGAATGTGGCTTTTCCTACGAGGTAAACATACCATTTTTCCGCAAATCGTTTAAAATTCGACAGATATTGATTGATTTAAAAAAAACGCGATAATTTTATTCCCAAATAAATGGTGCTTTGAAATTCCTAATAAAATTACTTGGGTTACTATGGAAACGTATTGAGGTTGAATTATCATTTATGTAGAACACTAACAACTGTACGGAAATATCATTTCCTTACAGTAAGGAAGTCCTGACTTTTTCTTCAAGAAATTTTGACAGGAATGTCAAAATTTCCTGGCGATTTGCGGAAAAAGTTATTTATAATCAAAGAACGAAGAAAAAAATCGAATTTTTCCTTCATTTGTTGACATTTTGATTATTTAAACAATGTTCCGGACCTTTTTGAGTGGGAGAAAAACTCAATTTTTATTATATGAGTTAATTCCAAGCAATTTCTGCAAAAAAATATGAGTCACCTCTCAACGTCCATCTCAAAACAGATGCGCCCTGGACTAATTATATTGTTTCACTGTCTGTTATATATTGTTACCTGCTTGTATGTGTGTTATACAATTTATCTAACCCATTTAAACCTAAATAATATCTATAATGTCTAATTTTATATGCTAAATACATGTTAAGGATAATAGATATACCGACAAAGGGATGTAACTAGAAATCAAGTAGCTACAACTTCAAACTAGGAGCGTACATAACAACCTAATTTGTGAAGTCATGTACTGCTAATACGATAGACAAAATTCTCTGCAACACACTTTGAGTTTCAATAATGAACATAGTATGTCAGTACTATACCGTTCGGCAATATGTATTATCTCTGAATGACCTACATCTAGCTTTTAGTTTTAGACTAAAGCCTGAAATTTAATCAACTAAGTTTTACTGCTATAAAATATATCATAATCATTATTTTATTGTACAGAGCGCGGCCAAATTATGGAACATATTCATTATTTTGCAAAGGGTATATTCTAGACTCAGGAAATATGTTAAGATCTGACACAGGTTGCTTTTTAATTTTAAATGCCGATTTGTTTATAGGTGAACCGAAATAGGAATAGCCTATTAAACGGGAGCTTTCAGCTGATCGAGAACTGCTTAGCTGTAGACGTGGACACTTTTATTATAGGGACGATTTGCGACGTTAACAAGTTTTGAGCAAAATCTTAATTTTTAATAGTTTTAATAATAGTGATTTCGAATTCTCACTGTTTTAATTTTTGTTTTAGTAATAATTATAACAGGGAAAAATTAAAAAAAAAATTAGGCGATGTTGAATCGTGAGTTTTAGTCAATATAATAGAATTGTTAGGTATAAAATTTCACAGAATGTGCACTAGGTAATAGTTATTTTCCTAACAAGTGCAGAAAGTCATACTTTTCCGCACGCGACTGCAGTTTGCCGAACGACGCGGAGCGGGAGTTCGGCAAGCAGTCGAATGCGGAAAAGAGACTTTCTGCAAGAGTTAGGAGCAATATTTTTTCTATGAGTCTTTAAAAAAATGACCAAATCTTAATCAATTAATTTAATTAATATGAAAATACATACACAAATTAATTCTTTGACAAAGTTGTCAAAACCAAACTTTCAATATAGGTAATTAGTTAGCATGACGACGATCTTGGTTTTCATGACGATGATTCAAAACGACTGTTATTCTCTACCGATTTCACTTTCGAATATTATGTCAAAATAATTTTATTTCATCAAATTGTCAGTAGCAGTTGCACAAGAGCTCTAAAATTATTGAATATTTCCCGAGTGACACTTTGACAGTGTATTGGGATACACTGCATCTTAGTAAACATCTTATTAAGACAAATTCTTTAATAATTAAATGCCCTTGGTAAAAACAAATACGTTTGTTTTTAATAAATACGATTGACCTACATTACCACATCAGTGCATGCGGTTTTGATACAAGGTCAGTTTGAAATAATAATTAGTATATGTTATTTATAATCTAGTCTATTCAGTAGTTTTACTATCACTCTCACTTTTGTTTATATAAAAACAATAAACACGGCAATCCACTTTTAGATATACCTTCACGGAGAAAAATTAGTGAATTGGTAGTTGAGATCCCAGCGGGTAACATCGCATCAATTAAATATTTTACCACCAGCTACTTACCGTTAATACTCCAACGTACAAATAAATGTATGCACTGTGAGTATTATTTACTTCATCAACCCTTATGGTCGGGGGGTAACCACCCCTTAATTATCTGAGGTGGCTCAGAAGCTAGGAGCCATCATAACAGTTTTAATTTCTCCAGCCGAAGGCGAGTGAAATTATGTAAAAGTGTCACGAGGGCAAAAATTCTATATTAATTTTAGAGATCGAGTGCAATTTGTTGCGATTATTTCATAAACAAAACTGTTCAAAACCAAAATTTTATTGTAATTTATTTATGTAAGTACAAATTAGTGCAATTAAACACACAGTAGTTATAAATATTTGAAGGTTGAGAGTCATCACTTTTATAATTTTTAAAACAATAATTGTCATGAATGTATTTTTTCGTAGCAACGAAGGGCATCTGACGTAATATACTTGATGACGGGAAATTATCAAAAATTATCGGGTATAATATCACAAGAGAGTGAGAATAAATTGAAAATAATGCGACAGTTTTTCGAAAATTTGTTGCCCAATGACAACAAATTTGAGTAAAAATAAAGCATTATTTTCTTATTTATTCTTACTGTGGTCTGATATTCGTGAGATTATTTTTTAATACGTATATTATGGATATTTTCTTAAATGTGACAGTTGTCAAAACTAGGAAACTGGTTGCCATTAAACATAAACAATCTACTTAAAAAAATTATATCGGTAATTTTTTACAGTAGATAATTCTCAGTATAATTTTAATCTGATTGGACAGAATTAAACACGTTATCAAATATCTTAATATACGATTGGAAGTTAAAATCATTAAAAAATAATCGGGTATAATATCACAAGAGAGTGAGAATAAATTGAAAATAATGCGACAGTTTTTCGAAAATTTGTTGTCTGGCAATAGACAAGAGAGCCCGCAGGGCTCTACTGGTTATTGCCCAACGACAACAAATTTGAGTAAAAATGAAGCATTATTTTCTTAATTACTCTTACTGTCGTGTGATATTCGTAAGATTATTTTTTAATACGTATATTATGGACATTTTCTTAAATGTGACAGTTGTCAAAACTAGGAAGCTGGTTGCCATTAAACAGAAACAATCTACTTAAAAAAATTCTATCGGTAATTTTCTACAGTACATAATTCTCAGTATAATTTTAATCTGATTGGACAGAATTAAACACGTGATCAAATATCTTACTATACGATTGCAGGTTAAAATCATCAAAAAATAATCAGTTTAATTTAGATTTCTGTAGCAATTTTCTATTGATCAGAATCTCCTATGAAGAAATAATCGCGTTAATTTCATTAAAACAGGAAAACAATAAGGTACATTTGAAATAAAATAGTAAATAATATCTAAATATTAGTTTATTGCATGTATTATAATTATTTTAAGACCATATTAAAATATCTAAATGCGTGCGGAAAAGTAAAACGCGTGCGAAAAAGTAAAACGCGTGCGGAAAAGTAAAACGTGTGCGGAAAAGTAAAACGCGTGCGGAAAAGTAAAACTTTCTAAATTAAAACGCGTGCGCGAAGTAGACATTTTGCACGCTCATTTTTCACGTAAAAAACAAAATTTAAATTGAAATCATTTTGGGCCTAGGTATTGCATTAATTAGCAAATAGTAAAGACAAAGACAGGTCGAGACAGTTTAACTCTCTATTATTGTTATAAGATTTATGTTAATTACATGAAACTTTGGAAAGCATTTAAGTACCTATATTACATATACAGTGATGAGCGCACTAATAACCGGCAGAATAACGCAAAAGATGGAAATCACATTAAGTTGTGAGATAAAAAGGAATGAAACTAGTGGAGGTGGGAGATTTAGCGGTAAAAACCTATACATTTACATTCTACTTATTATTTACCACCTTTAGACGTACAGTCAAACCCGATTATTGGAATAGCCCTCGTGCTAAGCAAAAGTATTCCTATAACCAGGTTATTCTAATAACCGATCATTTGTGGCTAGTAGAAACATGTTGGGACCTCAAATTTCTATTCCTTAAAGCGGGATATTCCTATAACTGGTATTCTAATAAGCGGGTTCCACTGAACCAGATGAGTTTGTTATTCCTAGTAACTCAAATAATGCTGTTGTCTACTGCTGACAGAAAAAAAATGTTTATTTGATAAATAAACATTGTTTGTTGCTTACATTCAATATTCAACCTACCAAAAGGCAGATGGGTGGCAGCTTGAACATTGAAATTAAGCGAAAAGCAACGTTTATTTATTCAAAAACTTTTTTTCTGTTTTGTGACAGCAGTAGAATGTATTTTGAATTAAATAAATTACATACATTGTAACAAGTAAGATGAACTTCTGTTGGAGTAAAAGTTGGTTGAAATATATAAACTCCAACAGAAGTAGGAAAAGAAGGGAAATCAAGTGTATTAGAATGAAGGGCTTCTACGTTGGGAAGCAGATGTAACAAAATACTACCTGTGCAGTAGTACTTGTATGGGAATGTGAATTAAAAGAGTCAGGTGATGAACTATTGACAGAAACAGAAGTAGACGGATGAAACTGAATGTAGTTAGGCTAGCAGGGTATAGAAGAGAATGAGCACTTGATACTCAAGGATGGTTTCGGCCAATTTGCATGCCGTCAAAGACAGTAAATCTACAGAATATAGATGATGGCTATAAGGAGAATATCAAGATGAACAAAGGCTAGAAAATATAGAAGAATAACAAACAATAAATCGTGGGCGCCAGTAGAGCGGAGACGATGGCTCTACCAGGTATCCTATACTGCTGCACTCGTACTAATTATTTGCTATTAGAATAAAATTAGTAAATATAGGAAAATATGAGAACAACCAGGTAACAAAAGAAATATTATACAACCCAATCAATAGTATATTTAAGTTTTATCTATATGTACAATAAATTAGTATACCAATAATTTATACCTAAAATTAATCCAAAAAAAATATTTTACTAATATAGTATGTACAGTCTACAGCTAGAGTAAAGTTTAAACACAAGAGGAACAAAGTCCAGCCCTAAAAATTGGTTTGAAATGGCAAATCCACTTTATAATATGAAAATGAACCGACACGCTACTTGAGATAGAACTCTTTACCTTCGCGTGCGGTTACAATAATAAATGCAAGTTAAATGGTCAATCTACCCTAAGGGGGACGAAAGCCAAGGTTAATTAATTATAATATAAAAAAAATACCAAATTTTCTCCGGATATTTGAGCTCAATTATCTTTAAACGTGAGAAAAGAAACAAAAGAAATAAATTAATTAGAAAAATGCAAAATTGAAGCCTTGAAGAGGAGGTATTAATTATTTAAACGAATTGAAAATATTAAATGGTTTCTTCTCTTTTTGGTTTGTAAAAATATGTTAAATATAAATGTAAGTGGAGTGCAATGTAAACTTATTTAATATGATATTTTTAATAAATATATGTCCCAACTATGATAAAAAATTAATGTTCTTGATAATAATAAAAAAAATACTTAAATCACTGTCCAATACCAAATGAACTTCAATCCTGAATACGAAAGAACGTCAAGTCCTTTCCAAGTGTCCAAAAAAAATTTTATAACCGAAGAACCAACTCAAAAGATGATTCCATTACATATCCTATGCTACCCTATGACTGCTGCTAAAGATCTTGATTCATCCCTGGTGTTATGTTATGAAAATATGTAAGTGCTTCCAAGTGGCTAAAATATACAAACCCATTGTTAATTTGGGCATTAAATCTTATGGAAACAGGAAATAAGTTGGGAGTTAAACCTCCAATAAAAACTGGTCAGGATCGATTAAAAGAAGTATTGTTTTTTCCGTGCAAAAAATTGATAAAACTTGACCTTGAATAAATTTATGTAATGTTATGTAGAAACATGTCTATTTAAAGCTGGGAATAATATTAGAAAATGTACCTGCCTATAAAAAATTGGTCGAAATATAAAATAATGAAAAGAAGGAATTAAAAGAATTTATGAAAATTAGAAATTTACCGCTTGTCAATATGGCTTCTTATATGAATGAACTCAGATAAAAACTCACCCGATAGCGATCCTCCCAATTTTTACCAAATTAATACACTTTTCTTCGTAAAAATAAACAAAAACAATACTTTCTCCTCCTTCAACTTAATTTAGATAGATTCCGCATTCAAATAATAACTTAAATATGATTCCTTTTTGTTCAAAAAGCCATCGGCCACCTGGAGAAGTTAGGTACTTCTTTACTTGAAGATTCAGCTAACAGTAAAACTTTTAAAAATTTGCCAGTCCTTGGTGTTGCGACAGTGGCTACTAGTGGAACTAATGTGCAGTGTTGGCGGTGTTGCCGGATAGAAAAGTAGCATTTTATAAAGGTTAAATTATTTATAATTTTAATTAAAATATTTTCATTAAGTAACGTTCCGTTACACCATTCTTCTTTTTGCGTCAATTAATTTAATTCAAAATAATTTTTCTTGGACACCCCGTATAAATAATTATGTCACTGGTAATATTACTGAATAGATAATTGAATAACCTTTTAAATG
Source organism: Diabrotica virgifera virgifera (assembly GCF_917563875.1). Lineage (NCBI taxonomy): Eukaryota > Metazoa > Arthropoda > Insecta > Coleoptera > Chrysomelidae > Diabrotica > Diabrotica virgifera. The sequence continues at coordinate 59,056,427 of NC_065448.1, read as the reverse complement.
ACCTAGCACACAACCCCTATTCCCTATATGAAAATAAGAGGTGGGGGAAGTAGAAGAGAGGGGGTTGACAAATGACAGATATATGTACCGTAAAGTGTGTCCTCCTTAGATCAAAAATCGACCTGTTTCTTCATTTCCTTAAAATATAATAAATACTGCCAAAAATTGAGGTAGACTCTCTTCTTTGGCCCACACTGTATAATATATTCTGCCGTGAACAGAGTTCAAAATGATAATCTCATACTTACATTGAAATACATACACGATCTCAAGGATATAATTTAATCAAGAATCTGTACTACAATCAAACATCAGTCACCGGGGTGGAAGATAATGAGACAAACCAAGTGGATATTCAAAGAGGAGTTAATGTGTACTACCAACCAACATTTCAGGAGGCACTATGGGAAAGAATTGGAGATTTAAGGATTGGAGGAATCAAAATTGAAAACATAAGTGGATAAAGGTCATATGTCACAAAATAATGTTTTTGAGTAATGAGCATTTTAGTGTCTTTTGTTCCAAGTTAGTTATTTATTTTATAAATTTGAATTGCTACACTTTTTTTAAACATGTATTTGAAGGTACTTTTTTCACACTTTAAATTGAATTAGCCAAAAAAAAAACTTTAAGCCTAGTATTTTAAATTTTGTGGACATATTACCTTTATCCACATAGTAAAAATAATTAGAAAATGTTAGGGTTAAGTGGATAAAAGAGTTAAAGAGAAGTAGATTAAAGTTTCAAAAATGGACATTTATTGTCAAAAAAATTGCAATATAAACTGTAAAATTAATAAAAACATATTTTTTAGTAGGTTCTTCTTTTTTTTGTGATTTTTTTTTTTCGTCTATCGCGTTTTACTAATACCATCTATACTCTTCGGGAACAAATATTATTCGGTCTCTTAAATTTCCCAGTTTTTCCAAACTCAAACTACCAGTTTTATTTTCCAGTCTTCTTGGTCTATATTTAGTTGTGGTCAGATGTGCTGTTCTTTTTTTTCTTAAATCTACTTGCTGAAATGACGTGTAGTCATTAAAGTATTTATGTCTTATAGAGATAGAAGCCAAATTCGTCCACTCTTACCATTTTACGTAACACGAAAATTAACCTTTGATTTGAAGTGTTTGTTTGCTTTTTACATAAATAGAGGTTCGTCAGCAGATCTTCAAAGTAGTAGAAAAAATTCTCCATATTTACACATTTCACATGGATAAAGGTATTATGTCCAAATGAGATCTTGGACCTAATACCTTTATCCACTAGAATTCGAAAATCTAGTGGAACATATTGCTTTAAGAGTAAACAGTAGCGATCAACAGGTAGCAACAAAATATAACTTCAGGAGATAGTATCTTAAACTTTGGCAACAGTGGTATTCTTTGACATTATCTAAGATTAATATTTTGACAATATCATAGTCGCGCTAAATGAAAGTAATAGAAAAGGATTTTATTATTAATAAATAGATATTTATAAAAATAAACCAAAATGGGTGACCATTTTATGTTAACCCGGCACCTGCCACGTGGGGTGCTACCAGCACCCCATAACACATTTTTATCAAATATTTGGTATTTCAAGTTTGGTAACGGAGCTGTGCGTCATAGTAGCTTTCTACAATATTATATAGCATATAATATGTGTTAATGTTTGAAGTGGTTATTTAGTGTCATTCTGAACTTATAGCTCTAAAATCGAATTGGGGTGTCATCATTTGGCACTTTAACCCGGCATTGGTCGCTAGGTAGGTTGTTACGCGCGTGGTCGCGCATGAGATTTTCTCTCACGTATCCAACTTTTGCCTTTCTTTACAAAATTTTACAAAAAAGATGAGGTTTCATCAACGATAAAGCCATTTGCTTTAAAAAGACACGACGTTTTTCTGTTTTATTATTATTATCTTTATATAAAATGTGATTATTGATGCCGCCAATATTTAACATTGAAAAATATATTGTAAGTGACCATCTACAACTAACCCGTGAAACAGAATATAGGATTTTTATATCATCGACCACATCCACGGCGCCTTTTAGTAAATCATAAAAGGATATTATTTTAGGTTTTAAGGGGGAAAATAAAATTAATTTTTATACACAGTTGGTGACGCCGGTGGTCGCTTGATGAGAGAATCTCTCACATGAAGCGCACTGTCTCAACAATATGGTGATAATAAGTAAACTGAGTCACTATCTGAGCGGACGAGTATATTAGATTGTCGAGGGAGGATAGTTAGGAGACTAGAAGGAACTACAGCGTGTAAAATTTCACAGAAAAAAAGTTGAGCCCAATTTTCTGAAACCGTGAGAGAAAATCTCATATAGCGACCACTGGCGGGTTAAGTTTTAATTTTTTTTTGTATTTTTGATAAACAGGTCAAATTTACATTTTTTATTGAAATAACTGATTTAAATTATTAATATAGTCTCTATACTCACTAAATCTTAATTTTTTTAGATATTTTACTTGACTTAATTTATTATGGCTTGTAGTCCAGAAAGCCACTGCGCATCCGCTAGGAAAAATATTCTAATTCGGATTTTTTGCACAATCTTACTCAAAAAGGACTCCTTTTAACAAATTTGCATGTTGCCAGGACCAAAAGGTGGTCAAAAATTTTTTAAACGTTTTTTTTTGTTTTTTTTTTTTCTAAAATTATTTTTTTTTGCATGGAAAAAAGTTTTTTAGGTTTTTTGGATCATTCCAAACAAAAAAGGTCTTTAGTGACTTTTCTCTAAAAATGATAGTTTTTGACATATAAGTGATTAAAAATAATTGAAAAATTGCGAAATCGGCCATTTTTAACCCTCAAAAACTATGTGAAAAACTGAAAATTTGAATGTTGTCAAGGTAGGTAGATATTCTTTAAACATCGATTGATGAAATCCCGAAGAGTTTTTTGCAACACAATATTCAAAACTCCTTTGTTTTTTAATTGCTAATCAAGCGTGCGCGGCACTATTTTCCACCGACAGTATGGTGCAAATGAAAGGAATAAATTCGTTATTTCGTAAACCGGCGACTTTAAGGAAAAATAACGAAACAGGTCCAAAAAACCTAAAAGAACTTTTTTCCATGCAAAAAAAAATAATTTTAGGAAAAAAACAAAAAAAAAAACGTTTAAAAAATGTTTGACCACCTTTTGGTCCTGGCAACATGCAAATTTGTTAAAAGGAGTCCTTTTTGAGTAAGATTGTGCAAAAAATCCGAATTAGAATATTTTTCCTAGCGGATGCGCAGTGGCTTTCTGGACTATGGGTACTTGCTAATTTGCTTATAACACCTTTTTAATTTATTTTTCAACTTTTATAACATATTAGTGGCTAATAAGTTAATAAAACATGTTTTTTTATATTCTTGTGTTACTCAACACATTATTTTGTTTTTTAAACAAGTAAATCACAGAAAATTTTTAAGGGGTGCTGTGAGCACCCCACGTGGCAGTTGGCGCCTTGCAAAGCCACGTGGCAGGTACCGGGTTAAGATAGGTATTTAGAAAGGTATTTGCATGAAATATCTAATAATAAAACAATAATAAATAATCATTTTTTTTTGTGAAGCAAAAAAAATTTCGATTTTCGCATAATTTTGGCACGGTTTTTAATGGACTTTTTCTTGGAAGGTTTCACTTTATTTTTCGTTTGATTTACTTTTTCCATTTTGTTAAACTATTGATAATATTTTTAAAATAAAAAAATCCTCTTAAAACGTTATATACTCGCATTAGAATTCGAAATATTTTTACGTAAAATATACTTACCTACCTACATATAACTAAAACTCACAATCAACAAAAATCTATTCTTTCAAAGAGGCCAACAACTTATACAACAACAACAAATATATAATAAATTAACTATCAATAAACAATACTTTCCTATGAAACAACAAAAACGAATTCTTAAATTAACACACTACTGCACTGAACAGATATCCATAAAGAACAGATATCCACAGAACAGATTAGAGAACATCTGACGCAGGTTTTTCAAAATGACAGTGATTATTTCATTCATAGGAGATTCTGACCAATAGAAAGCTACAGAAATCTGAATTAAATCGATAATTTTTGATACTCTCCCGTCGTTAAGTATATTACGTCAGATGCCCTTCGTTTCTACGAAAAAATACATTCAGTGACATTAATGACAATTAGTGTTTTAAAAATTATAAAAGTGATGACTTTCAATCGTCAAATATTTATAAAAACTGTGTGTTTAATGGTACCTACATAAATAAATTACAATAAAATTTTGGTTTTGAACAGTTTTATTCATGAAATAATCGCAAGAAATTGCACTCGACCTCTGAAATTAATATAGAATTTCAGAGCTCTTGTGAAATTACTACTGATAATTTCTCTATGTTGCCTAATTAGTTATTTAGTTATAATATGGTCGATTTCTTGTTAGAAATAAAAAATTTTAGTAATTCCAAGGTTACACAAAATCTAGGCATGGGATAAAAAAGTTTATTTGAAGAAAGTTTATTTTTTTTTTCTTCTTAATGGCGGTACAGGCTCCTTTTTTCAATATTTTACTTAGTTATAGAGTAATTTCCACGTACTAGCATATTTCTGAAATTGGGCTCTGTACCGCCATTCTTTGTTATATTACGAATATGTGTGCCAAATATCTCGACAAAATATTCAAAATTAGAGCCGCAATCTTGGAACGCGTTTGTTGCTACCTGTTTATCGCTACTGTAGCCTCTTAATACCTTCCTGTTATTTTTATTTAGCTAGAAGTAGGTTATTTTAAAATTTTAAAAGGTAAAACAACATATTAGAAGAACAAAAACCTAATAAAACAAATTTCTCAAAAAATGTGACATATGAACTTTATCCACTTATGTCTTCAATTATTAAGAACGTAATATTTGCAGACGATGCCGCAATCATGGCAGAGAATATAGACGATTTACAAATTCTTCTAGAAATCATTAACAAAGAAAGCAAAAAGATGGGAATAACAATGAAGATAGATAAAACCAAATACCTGTTGGTACAGGCGAAAACCCCTGTTGACAAAACATACATCTGACATTGGAGGGTAAACTGTTAGAGACGGTCGACAAGTATAAATAAACTCACAGTCAGATCAAGGTGAAGAGATAAAGGTCAGAATGAAAATAGCTAGAAAAGGATTTATAAAATACAAGTTAATGTTTACAAATAAGAAACTGAGTATGGTAATCAGATTGAGGTTCGTCGAATGATATGTTTGGTCGCAATCTGTCAAAAAATTGAAGGCATTTAAAATGCAGCTATTTAAGAGTACTCTCAAAATTCCTTGGAGTGTAAAATTCTCAAACGAAGTGTTAAGACGAATTGTACATGACTAGTATGACCAACTCCAATTCAGTCGAATCCGGGGCAATGCTGAAAAATAAATACCTAAAATCCGGGACTTTTGAATGAAAATCGGGCCATTTGTTATTTTTTTAAATATAGGACTCTAATATCATCATTTTATTGGTTATTTAACATTTTTATGTTGACAATGATATTTTTGATGGTCTTAATCAAATGATACGCTCAAACACCTTCCCGAGCTGCTGTCTCTAAATCAATGCTCGATGAAGCTGTTGGCTTGAAAAATTGAGTCAATTTTTTGCTGCTGGACGCGGAGCAGATACCTCTTCGGTGTTTTTCACTTTTGATGTGACTTAGTACTTATATCCGCTCTACCACTGTGGGCGATCGAAAATTCCGATCCACAAGTATCACACTTCATGTCACTGTTAGAGTTACTTTTTTTTTCAAAAATAGAAATTCTTCTTCCAATATTTTATTGAAAGTGCAATATCGTTTTCTGTTTTTACTTTCGTGTGTTGGTTCCATATTCATATTAACAATAATAATATATTGGAATGAAAAAGTCGGGTCAAAAACAATAATTCCGAGATGGTCACTAATCGATTTTCGGATTCAAACTGATTACTGTACTGACAATAAAATAAATGTTTAGATAAAAAAATCATATTGCCACGCAGCAGATTTGAATTTGGCTCAAAGCATGCAACGGTTTGGAAATTAATCATATTTCGCGAACGAACTCAAGAGGTTTATCTACTTAAAGTAGTTGACAAAACCGAAAAAAAAAGATGCATCAGCAATCATTACATTACATCGTTCGATGCGGCATGCGTGCCTAGGCATGATTCATTGTGACATGAATTATTATTGTTTTTGAATGGTCTTTTCGGAAGACGATAATTAAAACACAAATAAAAAAAATTCCACAGTTTTCGTTTTCTTTCATAGAACTATTAAAATTTATACCACGATAAAAATTTTTTTTTCGTCTCAACAATTTAATTTGTAAATTCTTAGAATAAAAACGAAAATATAGATTTTTACCAAAAAGTTGAAAATTCGGATGGCCCGGAAGCCTTGTCCTAGACGCCGGGACACAACTTCGTAATTCGGGTCATGTCCCGGATTTTTCGGGCTAGTTGGTCACACTATACATGACAGACGAATTGGATATGGCAGACGAATTGGACACGGCAGACGAATTTTCATTCATAACTAGAAGGGTTATTGGGTTGAATTTTTTTTTGTCTGCGGTTGAAGTTTCATGTCAGCTAATATATTTTTTGTTTCAACAATTTTTTTCTTTAATTGTAAACCATGGCGGGGGGGGGGAGATTTACCTTACGCCCCTCCGTAGATTCATCATTGTTCAGTACTTTTCTGAAGATAAGGCGTAACTGCAAAAAATAAAGCTATTGGATAAGTATGAATGAAGCATTGAACAAAACATGATCTCTACCAGCATATTTTCTGTCGCTCTTCTTTAGTTTCCTAAAGACATTTTGGAGGTTTTCTGATAACTAAAATACGAAGCATGTATGTTTTACCACGGATTTATAATGCAGGATGCAAATATACATGGAAGAAATGAATCTCTCTTCTTTTAATAATATATATTTTTGTTCGCTTGATTGCGAATTAGTGTACTTAACGTACACTGAACACCTGAATCCAAAACTTCAGAAGGCTGTAAGACTTTTTAATTTACATAGTGTAAATGTGTTGAGGGGTCCTTTGGGGTATCTGGCAAAACGTCAACTGATATCTAATTGACATTTATCTGTGTCTTCTTTGACTAAAATTATTTATAAATAACCACGGGTGTGCTACCTACAGTATAAAAAATTTGTAACAGTAGTAGCAAATTCTCAAACTAGAAATAAATATATTTTTTCACTCTGTAGTAATTCTAATTGAACAACTATGCCACTACTGCATATAGTATTAAAAGACCTTTCGAATGAGGCATTGCAAAATCCACATTTCAATTAAAAAAAATCAACGATATCGTAACCGTGTCAAAACTGCGCTGCCATCATTTTCGCACATTATTAAGGCCATCGGTACATAATTCGCAAATATTTTACGGGTATCCCTACTTTTTCTGTCTTTACACGGCAAATTACGTGTAGTAAAATTCACACTGGTATGGATATGTAAACATTACTAGAATGACATTTTACTTGAAAATGTCATCATTAATTTAAAGAGATCGCTTCTGAATGTTCTTGGATAACTGTTATTTTTATAATTGCAAATTATTAATTCAGTTAATAAATGTGATAATTTTTTCACTAACTATGTATTCAGTGATTGTAATAATTTATATGTACAACAAAAACTAATACTCAATCGAGAAAAGAGGAAAAGTGTTTAAGTGATTTTTTAATAATATATTGTTAATATGGAACGCTTACAATTTTGAACATTTTTAACATTTTTAAAATTGTCACTGATTGTCACTGTCTGTCTGACAGTATGCTGACAATATTCTATTCGACTGAGTGCGTTGTATGACAAAGATAGATTTGGAAATATTACCACGGACATTGTGTTCATTTTTTTCGAATCCTGAAAAAACCAATAAATATTTTTGAAAAATTTAAACGCAGAATGAAAGACTATATTATTAACAAGGGCCGAAAGTCCCTTAGAATAAATAAAAGTTTATTTTGAATGAGATATTTTAAATTAAATATCACACTAAATTTTCTCTTAGTTTTCACCCCTGTAACTTATTAAAATAAACATTATAAAAGTTATTAGGGACTTTCTGCCCTCGCTAGTAATGTAATATTTTATTCTGCTTTTAAATTTTTCAAAAATATTTATTAGTTTTCTCAGGATTCGAAAAAAATGAATCCCCATTTGAATAGCATTGCAGCCGAAAATACGTACCCATCCTCTTAAAAAAATCGGCACACAAAAATAAAAATCAACCTCTTGCAGGGTTTTTGTCTAAAATAAACTGCAAAGTAATGTATTTGTTCCATAATTTAGCCGCAGGCTGAACATGTTTACCAACAGTTTTTTAAAAAATTACCTGATTAAAAAAACATTTAATTTTTACTGTAATAGTTTAAATTCAAAAATAAATATATAGTTTTTGAAATTAATCAATTAATAAAATTAATTTTAATTTTTTTAGGAAACTCCAGTTTAAAAGTTTTCCTATTTGTTAACAAACAAAATGTTTAAAATATGTAAGTATCAATTATAAATTTTTTCTACGAGCGTGCAAAAATGTCTACTTTCGCGCACGCACTTTAGTTCAGAAAGTTTTACTTTTCCGCACGCGTGTTAATTTCGGCACGCGTTTTACTTTTCCGCACGCATTTTACTTTTCCGCACGCGTGTTAATTTAGATATATTAATATGGCCTTAACTATTTAGATATTATTTACTAATTTATTTCAAATATATCCTATTGTGTTCATGTTTTAATGAAAATAACGCGAGAATTCGATGAAATAAAATTTTGACATAATATTCGAAAGTCAAATCAGTAGACAATAACAGTGGTTTTGAATCGTCCTCATGGAAACCAAGATCGTCGTCACGCTAACCAATTATGCTGAAACTTTGGTTTTGACAACCTTGTCAAAGAATTAATTTGTGTATGTATTTTTATATTAATTAAATTAATTGATTAAGATTTGGTCATTTTTTAAAGACTCGTAGAAAAAATATTGTTCCTAACGCTTGCAAAAAGTCTCTTTTCCGCACTCGACTGCTTGCCGAACTCCCGCTTCGCGTCGTTCGGAAACTGCAGTCGCGTGCGGAAAAGTATGACTTTCTGCACTTGTTAGGAAATAGTTATTTTCCTAACTAGTGCGGAAGGTGATACTTTCACGCACGAGACTGCCGTTGACCCGAACGACGCTATAGCGGAGTTCGGCCAAACAGTCGAGTGCGGGGAAGACACTTTCCGCATGAGTTAGGAACAATATTTTTTCTAAGGCCGTACGTTTGAAAAAAAAACCCACAAAAAATAGAGTTATATCAATTTTTATTTAGAAGTGAAAATACACCAATTAATTCTTTGACAAGTTTGTCAAAACCAAACTTTCAATATAATGAGTTACCACAACGACGATATTGGTTTCCATGATGACGATTCAAAACCATTGTAATTGTCTACTGATCTGACTTTTAAATATTATGTCAAAATAATTTTATTTCATCGAATTATCGAGCTAATTTCATTTAAACATGAACACAATAAGATAAATTTGAAATAAATTAGTAAATAATATCCAAATATTAGTTTATTGCAGGTATTATAATATATTATAATGCCATATTACAAGGTATTTTAGTTTCCCGCACGCCGTGCGGGAAAGTGCAACTTTCGGAAACGAAATGCGTGCGTGAAAGTGGCTCTTTTAGCACGGCCGTAGAAAAATAACTATTTCGCATTACATTGTTAATAATTGAAAACCCACGGCTAAATGTCTGCAGAAAACATTATATGTTTGCTAACTGAAGCTATACGTTATCGAAAAAACTGGACTTATTTCTTTGCAGTATGGAGCCAAATCTAATTAGGTAAGTCGACACGACCAGCATAACTATAAAGACAAAGAGAATACAGATTATTTAAATACTTCCTGAATGCTAGTTTCTTGCTTTCATTTCTTATATTTATTTCTTTAATCGAAAAGAAAAAATAGTTCTTTTGTTCTCACTCATTAGTGGATTTGTGGTGTTTTATTTTATGCTGAAAAAGGTATAAAATTACATACATTAATCTTCTTCTTCTTCTTCTTGTAATAGGACTATGTCCTGTTTCTTCTGTTACAGTCTTTGCTGCGATCCGGAGCTCCAACTCTCGTACCATCGTTTTTTGGGTCTTCCTATGGGTCGCTTGGTGTTGGGCTTCTGTGTTTTCGCCCAATGCGCCATACGTTCAGGGTCATACATGCGCCATACATACATTAATAAATTATTTTATTTTGATGATTTTTATAACACCCTTTTTGAAGTTATACTTCTTTAGGCGCGATTGAGATTGAGGGAGAATTTATATTGATCTGCGCGCATGCGCACACCGACAGTTTGGTATTAGTCTTTATACGAGCTCTGATTGGGTGTTGAAATGATCTGTCAATAATTGTTCAATATGGAGGTTATCGGTAAACAAAAATGTTGTATAATATATTAGTTTTTATTGTTGTGAGAACAGAAATAAAATCAAATTTATAATTATGGTGACTTTTTAAATAGTTTTGAAAAGCCGCAGGTACGTAATTCTAAATGTTTCAGTTGTATTCCAATAAAAAATTATCTTCATACATATTTGGAAAATGTAAAAAAAAGAATGTACTTACCTAGTACTTGCTATGCTATACCCCTAGTAGGCAATGCTTTAATTTACATAATCTGATTACGAACAAACTTTCTACAAATTTTCATCTAATGTATCGTTTTCTTACTCTATATATTGTTGTATTTTAATTCGACAAAAATCAAACTAATAAAAATTCATATAAACAAAATGTCAAAAAGTTGTTCAGTTTGTGTATATTCCCACATGACGTATACGCGAAGGTGGTGCAGTTTGAAATCGCTTCGACTCTCGTACGGCGGGATACACGGGAAGTAAGTTTAAGGCCAATGCAAGTTGTATCATTTTTTTATTTTTTTTATAGATTTTATGATTGTAAGTATATTGTTACATAATTTTTTCAGAAAATACGTATTTAATTAAAATTTTTGGCAACAATTATTGTTCAGAAATGATTTGTGGCATTTTTCAATGTGTTTGTGTGTGTTTTATTCCTTTATTTTTTTAATTTTTGGTATTGTTTTAATAAAAATTTTTGGAAAGTAGTAGAGAAACTGTTTAAAGTATATTGATTTCGTTGAAATCATATAATAGAAGTATAACTTCTTACGTGCGTACAAAGTACACACATTTTTTTTTTTATTTTATACCAACTAGCTGAGGGTACCTTGAACTAAAATCTGATCAAGATAGTCCAGACAAATAAGAAGAAAAATTAAACTGTTTCTGACATTGATATGGTCAGGAAAACCAGAGTTGATTTGAGTAACAAATAACTATGGGCCTCTATAACAATAACCTATATTTCTTTTTCTAAGATCGATTTTCGGACTTTGGTGTTTCTTATGCTCAAAGTTTTAAAGTTGTCGGTCAAATAGTTTAAAGGATATTTTATTTGTTTATACCAATTTACATATTTTTGCAACAATATAAGTCAGAAAGTAATACAGCTACAGAAAGAAGCTACAGAAATTCAACGGATAAACTATGAAAAAAGAATTCAATATTATCAAAAATTTTCACCATTAAAAAAAAAGGAAAAGAATTAGGTATCTTAAATATTTCAAAAAATAAATATAGTTTTGAAATATTTAAGATAATTCTTCTCCATTTTTTTTATTAATGGCGAATATTTTTGATAATATTGAATTCTTTTTTCATAGTTTAGCCGTTGAATTTCTGTAGCTGTATAAGATCTGCTTTGCTGCCATATTTGTTCAATTTTTCTTTTTTTTTTTGAGAAACTACTTTAGTGGTTATTAATCTTGATCCGCATTTCTTATGTTTTGCATTATATTTTCCACCTAGCATAAATCAAATACTTAGGATGGAGCTCAACAATTACTTGTACAAGTCTACTTTTATTTTACGTTTTAGTGGATAGTATACTATCGCCACTATAATATTAGAGTTCTTAGTAATTTTTCGTCTAACGCACTAATGACAATAATTTAGTCTAACATACGTCTAATTAATGTTTATTATATTTGTTGTAATTGTTTTTTTTTTTGTTTTCGGTCACTTGCTGTGCAGCATTCTCAGTCAAATTCAGATACGTCCATTTACATCATCATCATTAATGGTGTTACCTCTTCGTGAGTCTTTGCCGCGTTTACTATTGCCTTCAATGTTTGTCAGTTCTGTGCCACTATTTCCAATTGTCTCACTTCCATTTTCTCTAGGTCCTCTATGACTTCATCTTTGCTCCTTTTTCTAGGCTGTCCTACAAACTTTCTTCAATCTTATATTTTCCGAAACACATTGTTTATAAGGTGACTGTCGTTACTGGGTATTACATAGCCTTTCCATCTTAGCCTATGTTCCTTTAACTATATGTCTTACCACATCAGCAATTTATTTACTTATTTTTATTTTGTTAGCGTCCATATTTCGCTTTCATATGCGGCTGCTGGTCTTTTATATCTGGATTTTTGCACCTCGTGCGCTATCATTTAAAAGTTTGTATATTTCAGTTAGAATTTTATCAGGATCTGTCGCTCTACCATCTTTTGATGACTGTATGGTTTTTATAACCTCAGAACGTGTTATAGGGGTCCGTCGCAGTTAGTAATATCCAGAGGTGAACTACTCCTATCGTCTTCGAATAGGTTTGTAACGTAATTTTGTCATTGCTTGTCCTCTACTTCAAATATTACTTTACCATAGCAATGCAGTTTGTTTCTTATTAAAGATACCAGCTGCTTCTTTCACTTTGTTATACATGTTAAACGTATCGTATCTGTTTTCAAGTTCTTCAATCTCGTGACACTGTTTGGATGTTGATTGTTTACTTCACGTATTTTACTCCGAATTTCTTTTTGTATGATGTTACAAAGTGTTTCGTTGTTTTTCGCAAGTCGCCGTTGTTCCATCTAATCCAGTATATTTTCTGTCATCCAAGCCTGCTTTTTTAGCTTTGAGTTGCCCTGTAAATTTCTCATAGATTTCTTTTACCGTTGTTACGATTTTATTTAAGTCTTTATCGACATTCTCACCGATATTTTCCCAAATTAAATTTTCGTTCAGTTGTCTTTGAACTGTTTCCTTAACTTCTTCGTCTTGCAATTGGGCTGTATCAATATTTTTGCGCGACTTCTTTTTGATCCCCTTTTTTAATTTAAATGGGTCACAGCTACTATGGGATTATGATCAGACCCTATGTCAGCACCTGCATAAGTTGTAACTGATTTGATACAGTTTATAAATCGATTTTTGATTAGAATGAAGTCTATTTGGTTCCTAATTATTTGTCCTGTGATTCTGCATTTGACTTCCAGGTGTAGAGTCTTCTAGGTAGTAATTTAAAGTGGGTATTCGATTTAAAGAAATCGTGTTCTTGGCAGAACTGGACAAGTCGATCTCCACGTTCGTTTATGTTTCCCAAGCCATAATCCCCCATGATGTTCAAACAGCTTGCTTTGCCGACTTTAGCGTTAAAATCTCCGAGGACTATGCTATTTTCTGCCGCTTTAACAAGATCTAGAGCATCAGTAAGATCTTTGTAAAATGCTTCTAATTTCTCTTCATCACTGGATGATGTTGGGGCATAGACCTGAATTACGTTGGTAATGAACGGTTTTAAACTAAATTTCACTAGCATTACTATGTCAGATATAGGCATATGAGTTATTACTGATTGAGCTAAGTGTTTTGCTACTACGACTGCAACTCCATTACAGTGATTAGTATCATTATTTCGGACACGGTACACTTGATATCCATCCATGTCACATACTCCTGATCTCAGCCAACGCATTTCACTTATTCCGATAATGCAGATTTGCATTCTTTTTATTTCTTTTATAGTATTGTGTATTTTACCTGACTCAAACATGCTTCTGACCCTCCATGTGGCCATTTTGAAAGGATTTTGCATATTAACGACCTGAGAGGCCCTGCAGTCTTGAGATTGTCCTCTCGTGTCGGATCTTGGGTTTCGAGATCCATGATCATTAATGTTTTGAATTAAATTATTAACAGCCATGATAGTTCAAACAAGGAGTGCCAAAAGGCCTTATTCAGTAGTTCTCTTTTGCTTTCTGCATCCTTATGCCGTTGACTAATTTATAGTTTTATACTTCTTCCGCCTTCGGAATCAATTTCTCAATTCCAGGTCAAAAGAGACCAAAGAGACACTTACTAACTCATCCGCCCGAAACAGTTGGTCAGAAGTGGGGGATTGCTTATACCGGCAATCACTCGGACGCCAGAGCCTCGTTTGTTAGCTAGCAGGATGCACCGGATGATTAGAATCAAGATCATCACACGGGCAGGTCAGGTCGACATTTTGATAGCAGAAGCTACGGCTTGCGCATCAATATCCCTTACATCCCTTAAAATTAATATATCGGGAATATTTAACATTGTGTAACTGAATCCACTGAAATACATGTCATATGATCCTGGTTCAAATTACACATTATTAAACTACACATAATTATTTTTTGTCAATTTAAGGATGACGACAAAAGCTGATAAAAGAAGTAAAGGGGTTCATGGTAAATGAAAACCGAAACAATTCGAAACAATTGGAGATTACAAATTGAAGCTCTAAATTCTAAATTGTAGCTCTAGCTACAAACTTATCTGTACAAAACTGTTTGCGTAGTTTAACTGGTGGTTCCTTAGCTTTAATTGAAATAATAGTAATAGGAGCAGATTTTGAGTAACCAAGACATATCCTCAAACATTTATTATTTTGGATTTCAATTTTATTAAGACATATTTTTGATGAGGACCCATACAAATTACAACTAAAATTAAAAATTGGTCAAATGATTCAGCGAGAGGATACCAGTGCTATATTCCCATCAGCCCCCAACTGGTCCTACAAAATGCTCTAAGGATATCCAGGGAGTTTTGGAGTTTGGAATTTTCCTATATTACTTCACCAACTTCATTCTTTGTAGTTGATGACGATAAGCCTAGAGAATGGTGATACTTTTTTTACACAATCTATTGTATTATTCTAATATTCTATTATTGTATTATAAGTACTTCTATAAGTAATTCTATTGTATTATTCTATTATTGTATTATAAGTACCTAGGATCGGTATTACGGAGTAATGGAGAAATAGATGGAGATGCATGCAGTAGAATTAGTTGTGGATGGATGAAGTGGAAAGAAGCGAGTAGTGTGTTGTGTGACAGAAAAATTCCAAAGAATCTGAAGGGAAAATTCTATAAAACAGCCATAAGACCGGCTATGATGCACGGAACTGAATGTTGGGCAGTGAAAAAGAAAGAGGAACAACGAATGCATGTGGCGGAAATGAGAATGCTTAGATGGATGAGTGGAGTGACAAAGAAGGATAAAATTAGGAATGAGTATATTAGAGGATGAATGTAATGAAAGATTCGAAAATATTTTACCAACTATCGTCACTCATGATTCCGAAAAGATTTGGTTATCTTTTAAAAATACCTTGATACAGACCTTGACTGACTGCGAGGCACAGTCTAATGCCGTCTCAACTGGACCAAAAAAGTGTGGATGTCTGCAGATACTTTTGACCTCGTTGAAGAACGTAGAAAACTTAAAATTGCTGGAATCGAGAACGCTCTCAGGAATTCCCAGTACCGACAGCTATCTAGAGCTATTCAGGCTGCTTGTAGACGAAACAAAAACAAACATATAGAGAAAATCTGCAGAGAAATTCAACTACATGCCGACACAAATAACACCAAAGAACTCTTTGATAAAGTCAGACTACTCACACGTAAATTCAAGCAGAAATCTTGGTCTATCAAAGATGATGAAGGTAATGTACAGACGGATTTGGACAAGGTTATTGATGTTTGGAGGGCGTATTGTAGGTCTTTATACTCCAATACGGACCAGATGCCAGCGGACACCCCGTTTGTATCTGACTGCCAGACCTGCACTTTCCATTCTCCTTCAACAGAGACACACCACACTAGTTTTGAATCTGAACCTGACATACTTTTTTCCGAGGTGGAATTCGCTTTAAAAAGACTTAAGTTAAACAAAGCAGCAGGATATGATCTCATTACTGCAGACGTCTTGAAGCATCTTCCGGAATGTGGAGTGAAAATATTACATCGATTGTGTAATGAAATATGGCACACAGGCGTCTGGCCTGAGGATTGGAGAAAGGCCATAATCATACCTCCTCATAAGAAAGGTTCAACAAATAATTGTAACAACTACAGGCTATTAGCTCTAATATCACATGCCAGTAAGGTGATCCTCTACATACTGCAACGGCGTCTAGAAAACTTCATAAGTTGGCAAATAGCACCTGAGAAGGCTGGATTTGTAAAGGGCAGGGGTACTAGAGAACAAATCCTTAATGTAAGAAACATCATAGAAAAAGCCAGAGAATACCAGATCCCGATATTTATATCTTTCGTCGATTATACAAAGGCCTTTGATAATGTTAGATGGGACAAACTATAGAACATATTGACGACAATGGGTGTACCTAAACACCTGACTCACCTTAGTAGCAAACTGTACCAAGATAACCTGGCATATATTCGAATGGACGGATACCTGTCTGACAAATGCACTTTGGAGAAGGGAGTACGCCAAGGATGCGTTTTATCTCCCTTATTATTTAACATATATTCAGAGTTCATAATGCGCAGAGTCTTGGATGGTTGGGAGGGAGGAGTAAACCTAGGTGGTGTTAAGATATCTAACTTGCGTTTCGCAGACGACACTACACTTCTAGCCTCTACTCCAGAAGAAATTACTGAATTATTAAAAAAACTCAAGGTAGAAAGTGCTAAATTTGGACTCATGGTTAACTACAACAAAACCAAAATCATGGTTATTGCACATATTCATGGCCAACAACAGTTTCCTGAAACCCAAACTATTGCGGGATGCGAGGTAGTCTCATCTATGATATATCTTGGAGCTCTAGTTAACAACACAGGCAGTTGTGAACCCGAAATTAGAAGACGCATTCAACTAGCAAGAGCAGCAATGAGTGAACTAAACGGGGTCTGGCGTGATCGAGACGTTAATCACCCAATACGAAGAATAGCTGAAGTGCAGATTCCTGGAAGGAGTAAGAGAGGAAGGCCAAAGAAGACCTGGGGGAGACGATAAGGCAGGATATGTTGGTAAAGGGGATTAACATTGATATGACCCAAGATAGAATTGTGTGGAGAAATGCAATTAGGGAAGCCGACCCCGCATAGGGATAAGGCAAAGGTAATGGTGATTGTATAATTCTATTAGTCATTATAAAAAGTCGCCACTAACACTAAATAGCATAGATTTTATTTGCCGTCCTACGTTCCAAATTTAATTCAATAAAAAGTTTCGTCTAAAATTTTTGCAGTGTACCTCGACCAGCGAGTATTCCAACTCTCCAGATCCTTAATATGATAAAAAGAGAAGAAACTTTGTGATAAGATAAGATCGGGATTCACCCCAGAAAGTATTTCCCTCTCTTTTGATTAGATTAAGATAGAGTAAGATGTATTTTGACACAGTAGGAATGGATTTATGAGCGGAAACCAACACCACATGAGGCCAGTGAAATTAAGGGATGAACTAGTTGGAGAATATTGTTTAAGTATTAGGATAATTTTATTTTAATTTTACATTTATTTTGATGTATATCACAATAATTTATGTGTAATTTGTAAGCAAAATAAAACAAAATAAAAAAGAAAAGATTCCTCTCATTGGCTGTATACCATAATAAAAAACTTACTAAGGAAGTAAAACTTCGCTTGTAGGTAAATGGTATATAAATTTTTATTAAAATTTTATCTAAAATGATCCAAATTGGATAAAAGTGGGTACATCTATAGTACAAAATCACACAAACGTTTTCGGACCAATCAGTCCATCATCAGGTGGTAGAAACCTAAAATAAGCAAACCACTGCAATAAAAAAAGCCAAGATGAAATTTTGACTGTTTGAAAGTTAGGAAAATTAGAACATGTGGTTACTTACTTTAGATCCAAAGTAGTTGGAACTGGCTACATAGATAGGTCAAAAGACCTTCATTTTACAATAATTATGCCATTTCGGCTACAACAATGTCGAAAATAAGTCGATGTTAAAAGGATTTAAAAATGCAGCGTTATTATAATGTGGTCTTCATCTTGGCTTCAAACTGACAGACTGAAATATGACATTAAACGAAAATTGACAAGACCTTCTAGATAGGGAATTTCATGTGTATGCAGTTATTTTGTATTTTAGAAATGCAAAAATATTATTACTTAAATAAATGAATTTAATTAGCTATTAAATAAATAAGTGAGAATAAACAATTTGAATTAATAGTAACATAAAATTATTTATGATAATTTAATGACGATTGAAAGCGAACATTTTGCCAACAAGGTAATCCCATATAGCACACAACGTCCGATGGACGTCCATATAACGTACATTTAAAGTCCAAACGTCCATGGACCAAAACTGGACGTACTATGTACGTCCATTACGCGACGTCCATTGGATGTTTGATTTCAACGTACATTGGACATCCATTTGTGGTCCATGGAGATTTTACACAAAATGCGACTATTATTATGAGTAATTATACAGGGTGTCCCGAAAATATTGGTCATAAATTATACCAGAGATTCTGGGGTCAAAAATAGGTTGATTGAACTTCACTTACCTATATAGTGCACACAAAAAAAGTTACAGCCCTTTGAAGTTACAAAATGAAAATCGATTTTTTTTTCATATATCGAAAACTCTCAGAGATTTTTTATTGAAAATGGACATGTGGCATTTTTATGGCAGCAGCATCGTAAAAAAAAATTAAAGTGAAATTTGTGCAACCCATAAAAATTTTATGGGGGTTTTGTTCCCTTAAACCTCCCAAAATTTTGTCTACCTTCCAATTAAATTATTATTGTGGCACCATTAGTTAAACACAATGTTTTTAAAACTTTTTTGTCTCCTAGTACTTTTTCGATAATCCAGTGTTTATCGAAATATTTTGAATATTTGTCTAATCCACCACATATTTGTATATGGTTAAGTACAATTGTAGAGACCTGTTAATAATCTGAAAATTTATTTATAGTTTACATTTTTGGGTATATTTTGAAAAAGAATGTACATCTCGATAAAAGGTGACCTATGAAAAAAAGACTAAGAGGCAAAAGTTTTAAAAACACTGTGTTTAACTAATGGTACCACAATAATAGTTTAATTAGAACGTACACAAACATTGGGGGGGTTTAAAGGAACAAAACCCCCATACAATTTTTACGTAAATATATTGAAAAAGAAGCCGCATCTCGATAAAAACTGGCTTATCGAAAAAATACTAGGAGGCAAAAAAGTTTTAAAAATATTGTGTTTAACTAATGGTACCACAATAATGATTTAATTGGAACGTACACAAAAGTTTGGGCGGGTTTAAAGGAACAAAATCCCCATAAATTTTTTATGGGGTGGACAAATTTCACTATAATTTTGTTTTAAAATGTTAGTGCCATAAGAATGATACATTTCCATTTTCAATAAAAAATCTCTAACAATTTTCGATATATTGAAAAAAATCGATTTTCATTTTTTAACTTCAAAGGGCTATAACTTTTTTTATGAGCACATTTGTACTAAGGTGAATTAGGTTCAATCGAACTATTTTTGACCCCAGAATGTGTGATATAATTTATGACCAATCTTTTCGGGACACCCTGGATATAGGTTCTTGTTTTAATCAAAGCAATATTATTAGTAGAATACAAGAAGCTTCTAATAAATGTAGTCACATATTTTTTCATCATCGAATTAAAACACTGAATCACTAAAATTATTTTAATTAAACCTATATAATATTAGATGATGATAAAACGATGGTAAACTTTTTCAGAATAACGGAGCTACATCGCGCATCGGTAATTATAGAACTTACAATAATTAGACACTACCAATTTAAATCTTAAATGTGCATTTTGTAACTCTTAAATTTCCCGCCAAACTAAATAAGAATCTTCTTGACAACGTTGTCGCTCTTCGCGCTATCGGTCGTAAAAGGTAGTACTAGGCAGGTACTTTTAGGGGATTATCGCTGTTAATTATTGTTGTGGAATACCGAAGGAGGATTTATTTATGATAATTCACAGAATGGCAAACCCGCTTGCAATATACAACCGTACTGACTCTAAGTTCTAAGAAATAATGTTTGGAAGGAACAGAACAGAAATAAACCTCTTTTAATGTGCATGCATCATAGGGCGCCATTATCTGAATTTTGTCTTTATTAAGTTATTACATACAATATAATTCATCCTGTGATATCTTTGTGTTTGCTGTTTATCGTGCAAGTGCAGTCGTGCATTAATGAAGTTCCTATAATAAAGTATACATAATAAAGTATATGACAAGGAAATTAATAGAGGAGTACAAAAAAGGTGGTTTGGAAATAAACATAAAGAAGACCGAATATATGTGTATCGGTGGGACACAGCAGGACCTTACACTGGGGAATGGCGAAATTATTAAACATTGCGACGCATATAAATACCTTGGTATGACCATCACACAAGAAGGAAGCGTAGACCGGACGATAGAAGAAAGAAACAACCAGGGAAGAAAAGCAATTACCCTTCTCAATAGCATCCTCTGGGACCAGTCAATATCAAACAACAACAAACATAGAATATACAATACAGTTGTTAAGAGTATAATCACTTACAGCAGTGAAGTATGGCAAATAAAAGAAAGATACAAGAGAAAACTTGAAGCAACAGAAATGGATTTCTGGAGGCGCTCAGCAGGAAAATCAAGATTAGAAAGGGTAACCAACAACAGAATTAGGGAAATAATGAATGTGAAACACACAATAGTAGATGACATTAGTACCAAACAGCTTAGATGGTATGGACACGTACAAAGAATGTCCGAAGAACGACTCCCGAAACAAATCCTAACGTGGACCCCTCATGGTAGACGAAAAAGAGGAAGACCCCGCCTGAGTTGGAGAGAAGGCATAAATCGAGAAATGAGAGAAAGAGAATTGGATGAAGACCTTTGGATGGACCGAAGTGAATGGCGACTAGGCATCGGAAGACGTAGGAGAACGTTTTAAAACCGATATATATATATATATATATATATATATATATATATATATATATATATATATATATATACATAATAAAGTTATAATAAAGAGAAATAAAAAAGGTATTTTGTGTAATATTTTAAAGTATAAGTTTAGTATTATATATAACTATTTCCTATACCTAAAGGCTTTTTGCTATGTATGTATTCAAAAAATTGTGGACACTAGATTGCTTTCTGAAAAGTGCCCTACAAAAATGTCCATAAGACGTATTTGAATGTACATCAGATGTACATTGAATGTACATAAAATGTACACTGAAAGCTTCAACAACGTACACTGTACGTTTGTAGCGGACGTTCTATATACGGCCAATTTTGTGAACTCTGGACGTTCGTTGGACGTCCATCGGATGTCCATTGTACCTTAGCGGGACGTCCATTGGACGTTCCAATATACACAGATGTACGTCCATTGGATGTCCACAAAACGTACTTGTGCTATCTGGGATGACGTCACTTGTTCGAAAAGAAGAGCAGAATAAAGAAAAATAAAAATAAAATAAACAAAATAAAAGGAAATTTATTATATGATAAATATAAGGTAAAAGAATTGGTAAATAAATCATGAATTTGGCTGTTATGAAATGTAGTTTAAGTTAATAATTAACCCGGCATTGGTCGCTAGGTAGGTTTTTACGCGAGTGGTCGCGCGTGAGATTTTCTCTCACATATCCAACTTTTGCCTTTCTTTACAAAATTTTACAAAAAAAGATGAGGTTTTATCAACGATAAAGCCATTTGCTTTAAAAAGACACGACGTTTTTCTATTTTATTATTAATATCTTTATATAAAATGTGACTATTGATGCCGCCAATTAGAGTTGCACAAGTTTGACTTGAATGTTTGAATTTGACTTGAGTTTGACTTAATTTCAAGTCAAACTCAAGTCAATCCTTCTGACAAATAATTCAAGTCAAGTCAAACTGGTCAATCGTACAGGTTTGAAAATTCAAACTGTTTGTCAAACTAGTTTGAAAGAGTTTGAAAAATAATTTATTTCGTAGATATAATTTTTTAACAATTCACGAGGAAAATAAAATTCCTGTAGCTGGCTGTTAACCATAAATCACAAAAATACAGGATCCTTCGTAAAAGGTATATTTAAAAGACCCTAATAAGGGTTGCATCACAAAACAAAACGTTTTCGGATTAACAAGTAATCCATCATCAGTGTTAAGCCAATAACATGCATGCGTGAGCCACCAAAAAGTTATGGGTAAAACCCTTTAAAAGGTATAAGATCTTATATTATACTACATATTATGTTTAAAATAGTTAGATGTTGCAAATATTCCTGGATATTACCCAGGGCAACACAGGACTCTAACCCACGTGGATGTGATATGAAAGGGATGAACCTCACATATTGAAAATTGAGTGTCAACTATATCTTTTAAAGGGTTTTTACCCATAACTTTTTGGTGGCTCACGCATGCATGTTATTGGCTTAACACTGATGATAGATTACTTGTTAATCCGAAAACGTTATGTTTTGTGATGTAACCATTGTTAGGGTCTTTTAAATATACCTTTTACAAAGGATCCTGTATTTTATTTTTTTAAATTTTTTTATATACTTTTTTGTTGAGATAGACATGTCAGTTGCCAATTAAGATAAGAAATTTAATAATACATTGAGTGCCATATAAATCATCCTTTAGTTCCAATAATTTTAGTATTTGTTTCCCTCTACTCATTTTTAAAAATCATGTACAATAGAACACCAACACTTTCACAGGAAACTATTTTTTAGCACGCACAACTTTTCTGCTTTTATAACCGATAACAATAAACATCGGCACCGTCTTCAACGACAGAACGAAAGTCATAAAAAAAGGTTTAGGAAAGTTAAAAAGGAAGAAAACAAAGAACCTCAAAAATCTGTTTCCGTACCAACCCCTTTTTAAGGATGTTAATTCCTTGAAATTTTATGGTCAAATTTGGAATATCTACATTTTTTCAATACAAGCGCCCTAGAATCTCGTAACATGTGGTGTGTACTAAAAGTATAAGTCAAGCGTAAGTGAAAGCAGAAGGTACTAACAGTAGAAGTTGACCTGTACCTTACAAAGCAGACTCTTGAAATTAAAAGTTGTACTGTTGGAATAAAATCGATATTTATACATGAAAAACAGGCTATTGATTTATACTCTTAGTACAGAAATGATTAATAGACATTCAAAATTCAAAATATAGAAGAATCCCGAAAGGTCCATTTTATGACTTATACTATATTCTTAGTACATAGCACGTTAGACATAATAAAAAGATTTTATAAAGATTATTTGTATTTTTCAATTTAATTACATATTTATATAAAAACACAACATTTTCACTTTAAAAAAATTCCATCATTTTTTGACGGAAACTTCAAAATTAATGTGTACATTAATGAGGACAAAACTGTTATTCTGGCCAAACGCTTAGTTTAGCATAAACAGACCAAAGTCGGCGCTTAGTCTACAATTGCGAAACTGTTATGAATGGCAGTTATGGATATATGGCACATGGCAGTTATGAATGGTAGTTATGAATGGCAGTTAAGAATGGCAGTTATGAATATAGTCTTGTTATGCAAAACTAAAAACCCTTAATAGACAGAATGTCGCTTGGTTTATTTTTGTTTTTCTTAGTAACCGTTAACGTGACAATAACAGGGATTTTCCAAGATAGTTTTAGCTATGTGTCACCAGAATCCTCTGTTATCTCGATTTTAAAGAAATGGCGCTTGGTCGAGTTATGCATAACGCTCTCCTTTTAAAGAATTAGTTCACTGTTTGTGATTTTATAACGCTGTTCTTTATTTTTACATAATAGAAGTATGTATGCACTTTGCACTTTTCATTGTTTTAATAAATATCAGTGCAAATAAATCAGTATATTTATTTTTCTTAAATAATACTGCTTCGACTACAGATTGTTTCTCTTAATTTTTGCAGTGGGAATACCTTCAATATCAGACTCAATTTGTTCTGGTACTTTTTCTGAACCGAAAAATATCCACATTCAGATATTATCTCCCAAAGCCACACACTTCAAAACGAACGTAATAAACAAGCCAAACATGGACGTCTAAATATGAACTACAAACTAATTTGCGGAGTAGTAGAATACCGATTCAGACCTATCCAAATAAGTCACAACAAAATCCGTACGCTCTCGATTAGAATTGGAAATAAACACGTTGCCAATATGACATTCAAACTTCAAACTGTTTGAAGAAGTTTGATTTCAAGTCAAACCTAAAGATATCGAAATCAAGTCAAGTCAAACTTTTTTACAAAAAAAGTTTGATTTTCAAGTCAAGTCAAGTTTGTTGAATAAAATCAAACTAGTTTGACTTGATGCATCTCTACCGCCAATATTTAACATTGAAAAATATATGGTAAATGACCATCTACAACTAACCCGTGAAACAGAATATAGTATTTTCATATCATAGACCACATCCGCGGCGCCTTTTATTACATCATAAAAGGATATTATTTTAGGTTTTAAGGGGGAAAATAAAATTAATTTTTATACACAGTTGGTGATGCCGGTGGTCGCTTGATGAGAGAATCTCTCACATGAAGCGCACTGACTCAACAATATGGTGATACTAAGTAAACTGAGTCACTATCTGAGTGGACGAGTCTATTAAATTGTCGAGGGAGGATAGTTAGGAGACTAGAAGGAACCACAGCGCGTATAATTTCCCAGAAAAAAAGGTGTGCGCAATTTTCTGAAACTGTGAGAGAAAATCTCATATAGCGACCACTGGCGGGTTAAAGTGTAAAGTTAAGAGTATAACTGGTTGTCTGAATTCATGTAGATAAGACAGGGTGAATAAAACAAAACTGATAGTAGATTACTATGGTTTAACGGAATTGAAATTTATAAATTGAAATTAGAGTAATGATGTATAACTGGTTGACTGAATTTATAGAATTGAAGTGTAAATAACAGTGTTTACAGTTTAAACAGTCCTTTAGTTCACCTAGGCCCAAAATATTAAATTGTCGTTAATAAGGTTTGTGATCGTTGGACTGGCAGATATGTGTGTGCCTTTACTTGCCTCCTATCCTTTGTGGAGGTAAGTTCAGGCATACTTGTCTCGGTTAGTCTGATGACCACAAACATACTCATTCTGCTCTTTATTAGCTTTGTTATACTTAACAACCTAACCTATTCTTTCAATTATATTTTGAATCTTCGCAAGACCTTCCTTTACTTTTTTACTATATATTTATCACACCAATACCTATAATCTAAATCTGAGAACAATTTTGCTAATTCGTCATGATTATTATGTGATCATTGAGCTGGCAGATATGTGTGTGAATTTGCGTGCCTCCTATCCTTTGTGGAGGTAGGCTTAGGTTTTTCATGTCTCTGTTGGTCCAGTGACCACATAAAATATTCATTCTCTTTATAACTTTACTTTATTTTTTTTTCCTAATTATTATTTCCAATCTCTCTTCAAGTAAGACAACCATTAATTCAAGGCTTACATATTTTGCTTTATTTTTAATGCAATATTTCTACCACTCTGTTCTCCCTCGTTTTATTTCATCTATATTTTTATTTTTATTTTCAATTTTATTTTCGTATAAATTCATGCAATCATTTGGTACCTTTTTATTATTTATTTCACACCATATAAACTTTCTCTTATTGTTGTTTTTATTTACACTTCAATTCTATAAATTCAGTCAACCAGTTATACATCATCACTCTAATTTCAATTTATAAATTTCAATTCCGTTAAACCATAGTAATCTACTATCAGTTTTGTTTTATTCACCCTGTCTTATCTACATGAATTCAGACAACCCGTTATACTCTTAACTTTACACCTTAATTATTAACTTAAACTACATTTCATAACAGCCAAATTCATGATTTATTTACCAATTTTTTACCCTATATTTACCGTATAATAAATTTCCTTTTATTTTGTTTATTTTATTTTTATTTTTCTTTATTCTGCTCTTCTTTTCGAACAAGTGACGTCATTACCTTGTTGGCAAAATTTTCGCTTTCAATCGTCATTAAATTATCATAAATAATTTTATGTTACTATTAATTCAAATTGTTTATTCTCACTTATTTATTTAATAGCTAATTAAATTCATTTATTTAAGTAATAATATTTTTGCATTTCTAAAATACAAAATAACTGCATACACATAAAATTCCCAACCTAGAAGGTCTTGTCCATTTTCGTTTAATGTCATATTTCAGTCTGTCAGTTTGAAGCCAAGATGAAGACCACATTATAATAACGCTGCATTTTTAAATCCTTTTAACATCGATTTATTGTCGACATTGTTGTAGCCGAAATGGCATAATTATTGTAAAATGAAGGTCTGTTGACGTATCTATGTAGCTAGTTCCAACTACTTTGGATCTAAAGTAAGTAACCACATGTTCTAATTTTCCTAACTTTCAAACAATCAAAATTTCATCTTGGCCTTTTTTATTGCAGTGGTTTGCTTATTTTAGGTTTCTACCACCTGATGATGGACTGATTGGTCCGAAAACGTTTGTGTGATTTTGTACTATAGATGTACCCACTTTTATCCAATTTGGATCATTTTAGATAAAATTTTAATAAAAATTTATATACCATTTACCTACAAGCGAAGTTTTACTTCCTTAGTAAGCAAAATAAAACAGGTAAGTGATACAAAAATAAACTAAATGGGGTAGCTCCCTGGGTTGGCTGTATACCATATAGTTAAAAAACTCTAACATGAAGTAAAACCACTTCTATGTAAAAGGTATATCTAATAAAATTTTAAAAATCATAATGGATTAAATAAAATAGGTTGATTCAGAACGTTTTCGGACCTATCAGTCCATCATCAGTGAATTCATATATACTCACTAACTAGCACCAGAATTAAACAATGGTTGTACTTATAATTCAGTCTACATTATATTATTGTGAAATTGGAAAGGCTAAACGCCGATGTTAACAGAATACCTCCGGGAACATGTTGAGACTCAAAGGCCGATGCCACATTATGCGTTTTAACCGGATGCGTTGAAAACGCATCCGTTTCCAACGCAACCGGACCGACCTGTCACACTATGCGTTTAGTCTGGTGCAGTTTGTAAGCGCGTACCGATGACTCAAAACGCATCCGTTTCCAACGCAACCGGAACGATCTGTCACACTATGCGTTTTCACCGGATGCGGCGGAAACGCATCCGGTTAAAACGCATAATATGGCATCGGCCTAAACGAGAACCCCAACAACCATCCTGGGCCAACGAGGTCTGCAGATGATGAAAACTGTATCGGAGTAATAATAAGACGTAGCGTTAATAGCGTTTGTTTCTAATAAATTTCTCTGGGTGTTACAAAATAGGAGGAAAAAACACAAATTTACTTTTATACCTCGTATATGTGTAAATTAGGACATTTCCCGAAAAATAGTACTAGGTACAGTAATTCCTTAGAGATAGATCTACAATATTACATATGAGGAAAAATATCTAACAATCAACAATTCAGGAGACAATTAGCATAAAAATTAGGTATGATACATTTAAGTTGGTGTGTTAATTTTGCTTTACGTATTTAAGAACTATTACGATAAGTAGGTAATTATGGGAGTGCATTTAGATTTTCACTTCGGAAAAAATCAAACAAGATAAAACTTTTTGTAATGTCATTAAGAAATGTTTAATAAACAACATATCAAAAAGTTCTACTCGAGAAGTGGGTGCTTCATTTTTTATTAAACAAATGAACAGCGAAGTTAGATGTTTTTTTAAATAACTCCCAAAATATAATTTAAAAAAAAACTGACTAGACCATTGAAAAACTCAGAAAATTTTACAAAAAAAACCTTATATAAAGATTTTTCTAAAATTAAATCTCTAGCTTCTGTAATTTTTTATTTATAACGCTAAAGTCACCCTTCTCACACACATTGGCGCACTGTAAACTAGCGTTGGCAGAAGTACATGGTTGAGTTTTTTTAACGTTATTCTTTAACTAATGGATCAAAAGAATTTTTACAAATTGGACATGAAAGAAGATGAAATAAGCTATCTTGTGGTTGTAATAAAAAGAAATAAAATGTATTGACATAAGTACGGTGTGGGCGGAAAATGAGCCTTACATGAATTTTGTTTAAAAATGATTTAGAAATGTGTAACTAATACAATTTTACTTATAAAACTCTCAAATTTGCACAACTTACATCTCAATCATCTTACTAAACGATGCTTCATTAAAAAAAAATCTCAAAAATTTAATTCAAATAATACGATGTCTCAAAAAATGTAATTTTTGAATACTTCGTAGTTTTACAGAATTCCCACCATTTTAAGACGGTATTACTCAAGTTTGAATAAATATAATATAATTTTTTGCTATTTTTTTAAAGCTTGGGATGTAATCTTTAAAAAACACTGAATTATTTTATTTTAAAAATGAAATAAACAATTTATTTTTGAGAAAACTAAGAAAGATAACAAAAATGTAATACAAAAACCGAAAATTACCAGCTGAAAAAATGTATATACAGAGTGATCAAAACTTTTTTCTGTAAAACTTACCTAAAATACATTTAATAATAAGCTATAACAATAATAAATGTTCAACAAAAAATTTTTTTTTTAGCTCTTATACAGTATGTCTGCGTAACTTGGAACCTATTGATAACTTTTTAAATATTAGTTTTACGAAAAAAAAGTTATTCTTTTTAAAATACTCTGCATCATATATAACATAAGATGCAACCATCAAATATCAATTTTTTTTAATTTTGTACGAGGTATGTTTGGATCCGCCATTTTGAAATTTAAATTTTTAATATTTAATTCAGATTCAACAACCTGTTAAAAATAAAGACAATAAATGTTTTAGAAAAATGTTCTTTTTTATGTTCTTTTTAGAAAATACGCATTTTGGATCCGCCATTTTATAGTTTATAATGTTAACATTTAAGTTAGGTTTATCAAAGCTTTCAAAAATAAATATATGTAGAAATAAATACATTCTGTAAAGAAATTATGATTTTACAACTATTTTTTAAGTTATCCGCCATTTTGGATCGGCCATTTTATAATTTAAATTATCATAATTTGATTCAGGTTCAGCAACCTCTCAAAATATCCACATATATGTAAACAAATACGTTTTATAAAAAAATTCGGATTTTACAACTACTTTTTAAGGATTTTTAGGAAAAAATCCGCCATTTTGAATTTGCAAATTGTAATGTCAGATTCGGGTTCAGCATAGTCAAAACTAAAATAAAAACATTTTTTATCAAAACAAAATGTTGAATTCACCCATATTCTTAACATTTTTTATACAAAATAATTGTTATTGTTTAAACAATTAATAAACAATTAGCGGCAAAATTTGTGAGTAGAACTTTTTACTTTAACATATTTATAAACTAACAAAAACAGTTTTAGAAAAATATAACCTTGTTTGATTTTTTCCGAAACATTGTATCTTTTCGTTCTAATTGCACTCCCCTAAATAGAAAATTGGGTTTTTTTGCTCTGAACGATATTATTTAATTTTGAGAATACGTGTGGAACCATTAACATTTAAAAGAAATGGTTGAGTAAAAAAAACAAAAAACCAATTTGTTATATCGTATTGCCCTTCCCCTAACTTTGAACATGACTTCCATACTTCCAGTCCACTCTCCCAGACATCTACTAATTAGTGTTTGAATATACCCTTAGAGCACGTTATTGTACTCTTCTATAAAAGCAACACGAAGTTCATAATCAACCCTTATCGATTTAGGAGTATTGTTAGTTGCATACGAAAGATGCTGTGATATTTCAGCACTTTAAGTATTCACAAGTGTGTGCATGGCAAGGAAGGTTTTATAAAGTAATAATAACTCTGAAAAATTGATAATAAACCGAATTTCATAGAAAGAAGATCAAAGAAGGAAAATTATTACTCTTAATCTATTGTCTTGTGGCATCTTCGCATGCAATTTACTATTTAATTTTAGTTGGGAATAAGCCACAATTTTACATTGAAATTAAGCTTATTTGACGTTTCTATTAATTTCCACTTCATAAAATACAAAGCATTAAGGGCATAAGCACAAAATGTCGCATGCCAAAATGTTCAATGTGTTTTAAATGTAGATATTTATTTTTTTCGAATCCTGTTAGTACCGAGGGCCGAAAGTCCCTAAAAGGGGTGAAAAAAAATTAGTGTGACTTTTAATTTCAAATATTTCATTCAAAAGAAACTTTTTTTGGTTATTTTAAGGGACTTTCGGCCCTCGGTAATAATGCAATCTTTCATTCTGCGTTTAAATTTTTCAAAAATACTTATTTTTTTTCAGGATTCGAAAAAAAAAATTAATACATTTACATGAATGAATACATTACATACCAACTAAACATTTTGACAGGCGATATTTTGCGCCTATACCCTTAATAAATTTTGTTTGTGTTGCTTGGTAAAAAATCCTTCTACGAATTTAATTTAATCTGACTCATTCGTACATCACCTACCTGAAATCAACTTGATAACTTAAGAATATCCATCAGAAAAATCATAGCATCAGAAAAATCATAGCATCAGAAAAATCATAGCATCAGAAAAATCATACTTATCCATGTCCATGTAACATGTCCTTAAAAAGATAACCACATGCAATGATGACAGTAAAATTCTCGTGTTAGTGATCTCATAGTAAATCACGAGGAAAAAATCAGAACAGAAACCTCATGATACTATCCCGACATACTTGGTATATGAGTAGGATGGTGCTACTCTCAATATTAACACCAAACTCTGAGTTTATACGTATGTTATTTCAAAATAAAAATGATGTATCCTCGATATAATATGATGGACTTACTAATCGTGGTGCATATTTTCTTTCTATTGATTTCCTTTTGAAGCTATACTTCTTTAGGCGCAATTGAGAGTGAATTTTTATTATCCCACGCGCCTGCGCACACCGACAGTTTGGCGTTAGTTGCTAAATCTTTCAAGTTATGTATAAATATATCAGTGCAAAAAAAGGTGTGAAAAGAATATATTAGTCAACTACAGGAAGTTCTTCCTTGTGGATAATGTGGATTAATATATTAGTGTTTCTAGTAAATATACTTATTAGAATTTTTGTGTCTTTGGATTTGTCTTCCTCGGGAGTAAGATAAGTATTATTAAACCATTTATATGTACAATACTTCACTTCGTCTTTTTGTTACCGTGAATTGTCATTATGTCAGACACTATCAAAACAGCGACGTCGTAGGGTTATTGGTATAGCATTCGGCTAGAGATTGAAAGGTCTTAGGTTCAAATCCGGACAATTCCTATTCTTTTTTTTTTATTTTTGGAAAGTGGTAAGCATTAAAATTAGTTTAATATTTAAATAAAATAAAAATAAACTGTTTAAAGTATATTTATCTACTCTATTTCATATTATTATTATGTAGGTATAAGTTTTTAGTTTTTGAAAACTGTCATTATAGATAGCAGTGCGTGAAGGATTTAAAGTGTGCATGAAGTAACAATATATTTTAAATGGGATTTACTTTTTCGCACACTTTCATATAATCAAATATCCTTAACTTTAGCGTTGTCATGGTGATGACACGTGAGCAATAAATTACAACAAAAGTTATGACAATTTTGTGGTTTGAAAGAAGTTAGAATTTTTAAATGTCAAACTTCTAAAACTTGTAGAATAGTATCTAGAATAGAAATGAATTCCATTGACGAAGAGTTACGGTTCTTTTTGATCGAGTTACGGTTTATCGTAGATAAAATATTGTATTAAACTGTGCGTGAAGTACTTTTTGCGAACTTACGTGATGTATAGCACTCGCCCCGCTGTCGCTCGTGCTCTAAACATCGCGTGCGTTCGCAAAAAGCATACTTCACGAACTGTTTCATAAATAACTATTATTTTGTTGAAATCATATACTAGAAGTATAACTTCTTACGTGCGTACAAACTACACACACATTATTATTATTTTTTTAATATGGGTAAACAGATTCTAATACTGAATTCTGCCGAAGAATTTACGATACAATTGGATTCATCTAACATAATTAGAGGCGTTTCTTTGATTTTTCTCTTTTTACCATCTGTTTCGTTTAGGGCTGTACTAGAATTTTTCCACAGAACTCAATATTCATTGTTCCATGCGTGTTTACATATTGGAAATCTATCAAATTCTCTATTTTTAATATTATGTACTTATAAAATTGATGTTTACTTATTTTAACGTCTTAATGTTTTACCTACATAAAAATTTTGGCATTCAGAAGATATTTTATAAATATAATTCCTTGTTCTTGTTCATTGTTGGGTTTAGTTTTAGATAAAATAGATCTCAATATGTTTGTTGTTTTGAATGTTGTTGAAATGTTAAATGTATTTCCTTTCTTTTTTTTTTCAAAAAAGAAAGACAGGATATTTAAGGTTTTTTCGGAACATACTTTTATGTATATGTAGTAGGTATTGTTATTTTCCTCGGATTATATCTTGTGAATGTTTATAATATCTAAAATATTACTTCTTGAGAAAAAAGATATTAGAGAAAATGACTGACAGATTCAGAAAGTTATTTGAATCAAATGTTAGAGAGTAATGATAATAATATATACCCTATACGTTGGATAAACCATAACCGGAATTTTTCTTTGGAGATTTGTATATTATTTAAATTATTTAATTATTTGCTGTGTTCAGTTCAGTGTCATAAAGGTTACTTAATTTATAGCTACCTTCCCACTGACGGGGTGGGTTCTTTGAATTGTGCCTTATGTGCAAATATTGACAAATGCTGTTGAATTTTTATTGGAGTGGGAGGATCTTAGTTAATCTGTTAAAGGCAGGTATAATCCCTCAACACCCACAGTAGCAGCAACAGAAGAAACAGATGGGCGTAAATATTAACATCTGCGAATGTAAAAAGGTCCAACATAGAGAGTGTGCTTATAAAAAAAATGGTTCCTCAGTAAGCAAATACTTATTTTATCGGTCACTTTTACAATATTTTGACATGTTTAAACAACGAAAATAATTTTCTTTTCCTTCAAAGTCCTTTGCTTGCATTCTGATTTTATTTTAAAACCAAATATCATCAATATTATTGTACGTATTATTATTATTTTAAAAATGTAAATGAATGATTCACATTCGTACGATTTTTTTTGTATTACATTGCTCCACTTACATACAGAAGAGATATACCTCTACGAATAATTAAAACGAGAACATCACAGTAAAAGTAGAAGAGGAACTAACTACTTAATACAATTAAAGCTGGCAATGGTATAATGTACCTATAATAAGTACAGGAAGGTTCCCTGAGTCCTCTATTGTTAGACCTGATCATGGATGAAATAATAAAAAAGAGTGCGAACTAAGAGACGATACCAAATGGCAGAAAAAGAACTTAAAATAATCTGCTATGCAGATGACCCAATACTAATTTCTCAAAGTGAAGATGGGTTATTACATACTTCATAAATTTATTATTGTTTTTCTTTTTTTGGCATCATAACTCTGAATGGGTCTTTGGCTGTCTGGCTATGTTTTTCCATTTAGATATCTCTTGTGCCCTTCTCCAATGTCTTTATGTTCATGGTTTTTAGGTTGTCTTCCGTCATCCAACCATCTCATTCTGGTCCTTCCTTCTCTTTGCCTTCCTATTGGCTTCCATTGTAATTTATTTTCTTTGTTGTTTTTTCATCTTCTTGTCTCTGGACATGTTCCAGTCATGACAGTCTTTGACTTTTCATAAATCTTACAATATCATAGCATTCAATTCGTTAACCTCGTCGTTTCTCCTGATTCTCCATGTTTGGCCTTCATCTTGCACCATGCCATATACTTTTGTCAGTATCTTTCCTTTGAATGTCCTGAGTTGGGCTTCATCTTTTTTCGTCATTACTCAGGTTTCACCACCATATGTTACTACGGGTCTAATCAATGTTCTGTAGATAGTCATTTTGTTCTTTTGAATAATAATTTCGATGTCATCAATATTTTCTTAGCATATTATTTAAGACGCCAGTTTAATATAACCCACAGAAAATTTAACATGTTAGTTTCCTCAAAAACGACAAAATACATGGATATAACATCAAGTCTATAACAAGATGTAAATTAGAGATAAGGTCAGATAAGACCAAGTTACGGACTTTACACCATCCACCATCTAGCTAGGAAAGCTCAAAACAGAAGTGAAAAATTAAGTGTAGAGTTTGTAAAGAAAAAATAAAGAGAGACGCAGGATGCCTGAATGAAACAATATGGAAAAATAAAAATATGGACACGCGCCAACTCGCAACTTTTAATGACAAACATTTTCAGATTAAAATGTACGCTGGTCAATTGGTAAATTTTCTACTACCTGAACCTGCCAACTCGAAACTTTCTACAGATGAATTCGAAACCATGGATTAAATCTAATACCTCAGGTAGTTAGGTTAAAACGTAAGAAATAAATTTGAACAGTAACGGATTAAGCCAACACGGGGCCTATCGCAAATGTATACCTTTCGTTAATGTTTATTGATAAACAAAGCTCCAATTCTATTTTACTTCAACTCATTTTAAAGCTATTTCAACAAAACTAATCGGTTCTTTTTTCAGGGTAAAATGTTATAACTTATAGACGACAATTCTTAAAATCAGCTATTTTTTATTTAAATTTTCAATAAATAAATAAATTGAGAAAAACTGGGTCAGATATACGTAAACTTTGTTATTCTCTCCATATTTATAGAAATTAAAACAATTGTTACATATTATATTAGTTACACTGAGTATCATAAAACCGTGTATTTTTATTCATTTCTTTGGGCTATTTCACGTAATATCGAGATATAAGTTTTATTTTTACACACATTAAGGTAATTTAATTAGTCCAGAGAAATAAGGTTTTTGTCGGGACACTTGAGCAGCCAGGTTGCAAATGGGTTGTTTGGGTACTATATACCTAATACATTATACATACAAAAATGCCCGTCACAGTTCGGACGAGAATTTTAGTTATTAACAAATAAGGGTCAAAAATGGCAGTTTTTCGTTTAAATCGCTACAGGTAAAAATAGGACAATTAAATATCCTATTGATAGTATTCTTCTTTTAGTAGATAATCAAAGATTCAAAATGGCAGTTTTTTAATTTTGTTCCGATCATTTGTTGCTTCGAAAATTGCAAAATAAAACTAAAATTTCGAAAATAATAAATTTGCTATAACTTTCGTGAAAGTTGCCTTACGACTTTTATATTTCACAAAAAGTTGAGTCAAAGAGTCCGTATACTGTACAAAAAATTTTAAGACGATTCGTTAATTAGTTTAAATTTTATTCAATTTGTTTTTCCCAAAGAGCTTTTTTTGTAATGTTATTGTTCAGAAAGTAATAATTATATAGACATTCTGTGAAAATCACATGAAAGAACAATAGTTTTGTTTTCAAATTATTGAAGAAAATCATTAATAATTACACTTTTATAAAAAAAAAAAACTTTTTATAATAAAACCTTTTTATTATTTATAGGAAAGAATATAAAATAATTTAACGATAAACGATTTAACGATAAAATGCTTAAAATTCCAAAAATTACACTCTAATAAAAATAGTTATTTATGAAACAGTTCGTGAAGTATTCGATATTTAGAGCACGAGCGACAACGGAGCGAGTGCTATAAATCGCGTAAGTTCGCAAAAAGTACTTTACGCACAGTTTCATACAATATTTTATCAACGATAAACAAATAAAAAAAGCTGTAACTCTTCGTCACTGCAATTCATTTCTATTCTACAATTTTTAGAACTTTGACATTTAAAAATCCTAACTACTTTCAAACCACAAAACTGTCAAATATTTTGTTGTAGGTCATTGCTGATATTGTCATCACCATGACAACGCGAAAGTTAAGGATTTTGATTATATGAAAGTGTGCCAAAAACCCATTGAAAGTGTGCGAAAAAGTAAATCCCATTTAAAATACATTGTTACTTTACGCACACTTTAAACTCTTCACGCACTGCTATCTATAATGACAGTTTTCACAAACTAAAAACTTATTAAAAACTTATACATAATATGACATAGAGTAAATATAAAGTACTTTATAAAGTAACTCTCTATGTCGTATTATGTATAAGTTTTTAGTTTGTGAAAACTGTCATTATAGATAGCAGTGAGTGAAGGATTTAAAGTGTGCGTGAAGTAACAATGTGTTTTAAATGGGAATTACAACAAAAGTTTTAACAGTTCTGTGGTTTGACAGTAGTTAGAATTTTTAAATGTCAAAGTTCTAAAAATTGTAGAATAGAAACGAATTCCGTTGACGAAGAGTTACAGTTTTTATTTGTTTATCGTAGATAAAATATTGTAAGAAACTGTGCGTGAAGTACTTTTTGCGAACTTACGCAATTTATAGCACTCGCTCCGTTGTCGCTCGTGCTCTAAAAATTGCGTGCATTCGCAAAAAGCTTACTTCACGAACTGTTTCATAAATAAATATTTTATAATATCAAGGTTTTGTTATTGTACATGTACATATGTAGGACACAACATGACAAAATATGAATTTTTATTGGATGTATTAACTGTTATTTATAATTATGATTCTAAAAATTACACTAGTATAAAATAGTATTTTTTATCATACCACGGTTGTTTAAAATGGTATATATAATTTTAAGTATATAAACTTTTAATTATTTATTAAAACAATTTAAAAAAAGATACGCAACAGCCGGGTTCCAACTGGGGACCTCTCGATGTGCAGTCTAATGCCACTGAGGCACCATCAATTTGTAGATATCGATTTATTAACGTACTTTAAAATATCATTGCATTCGTCACATTTTTAAAATAGTTTGAATTTAAAAAAAAATCGATTTATCCATACAGTGTGATTGGTCAGTGGGGTAAAGCTTTGTAGATCCGTTATAAGTAATAGATAGTAATAAAAGTTAATAACAAAAATTGTAGCCAACTTTGATTACAGATTGATAATCAGTAATCGTAAATTGTAAGTTTTAGAAAATTATTCAGCCATGGCTTACTTAAAATTTGGAAAGATTTAGACCCGTAATTATGAATAATTTTGCTCTGAAAAATGAAAATATCTCGAAAAGTAATAAATTTACACATAGGGAATGTTATACAAAAATTATAGTATAGTAATAGTACTTTTCGATAATGATATAAAATACAGGGTAATCTATTTAAAATTACTGAGAAAATAATGTACTTGCGTTTTGACTGACCCTGTATTCAATATAAAGAAAATTAGCAAAACAAACATTTACGAAAATTTTGACAATAAATAAAAAATATGACGTCAATAAACCATTGAAATTGTGCTTGCTTTTATTTATACATGTAGTTAAACTTGTTACGATTTTCATAGAAAATTGGTTATAACTTTGTAAATACCCCGTATAATATACCAAACCTTTATATTTTTGTAATCGAAAAGTTACAAAGGTTTCGAATATAAAATAAAATACAGGGTGTTCTGTTTAAAAAAACATAAGTTTGGTCTGCCACTATGTTATCGAACATCCTGTAACATTCTAACTAATTTTGTAATATAAAGCTCAAAGTTCGCTACAATTTTTGTTATTAAGTTTTATCGCTATACATTAAAATACCGGATCTACGGACCTTCACCCCACTATATAATTAATCACCCTGTATAATAGCAGTGAAATATTGCATTGTTAGCTAGTTCTAAGCTATCCTGATAATTTCAGGTGTCTAGGTAGCCTAGAACTATTTTTAAAATGGATTACAAAATTGGCGGAGTCCGTGACACCAACCAAGCCAAGTATATAAAAAGATTTTAAAAATAGCCCAGTAAATGAACGGGAAATTCGGCGATACCGTGTAATTTTCAGGGGCAACTCCGAATTGCATGAAAATTTGGATTTAGGTTCTACTTACCCTCCACTTCAAAGTTGAAATTGTGCCGTTGGTTGCTTTTACTTGGGGGGTGACAGTTACCCCTTCTCGGGGGTGAAAAAACATACGTTCAAGATAAGACCGTAAATGAATAAATTGACTGATTTTAAGCAACTTTTGTTCTATAGAGTTTTTTACGTAAGTCAATACTTTTCGAGTTATTTGCCATTGAAAATGTTGATTTTTCGACAAAAAAAACTATGTTTTCAGACGGTTTTTCGCAAATAACTCAAAAAGTAAATATTTTATTGAAAAAAATATCCTTAGCAAAAGTGTAGCTTATAAAAAAACCCAAAAAATGGTGTATCAGTTAGGGTGGGTCGAAAATATTGTTTTGCGAATTTCGATTTGTAATAGTGCGGAAAACATGACCTGGGTAGAGACTTAAAAACGTGCATATTTATTTTTTAGTTATATTAACGTTAATTACCCGCGCATGACGTTTGAAAATTCGGAAAAATTGTTAAAATTACATTTATTTTATCAGAGTTTATTGTATAAATTACATGGCATAAAATGATATTACATTCTTATGTTCAGAGATACACGTAATACAAATAATAATCAATCCAAAATATGAGAATAATCGTGCGCATACTGCGGAGGAAGGAGTGGGGAAAGAGGGCGTAAACTGTCGATCACGCGTCTTTGCCTCAGTGCACCTAATGAGTTCCGGGCGAAAGGTCGCGCGCATTTATCTAATGTTTTCGCGATTTTAAGTAGTTTTTGTTAGCTTTGTGACTTTGTGCATCATGGAGATTTCAAATAATACCCGAAAATCCACAAGTTGTCCCATATTTGGTGCTCCGGAAGAAATTAACGAAAATCAACTACCCACTTACAAACAAGTTATAAAATATTACAATTTAGTAGGACATCAGCTTAAACTTGAGAACAATTCAAAAAAAGAGCCATCCATTAATGAAGTATCTGAAATAGTGTCATCTAAAGTTGAATATTTATGGAGAAAAGCGTCTATTCCTACTGTGTCTCATAATCGTGTGATGCAATTGATAAAAAGTTACCACGCGAAGTGTAAAAATTTAATAAAATCTTTGAAGCGTTTATCAGAAGAAAAAATTCAAGATTTTCATAGAAATTCGGAAAAACTGTTTGATTTGAGTTCATGTAAGTGTAAAGATTTAGAGTTATGCACATGTTCCAAAGACCAAAAGATTCCTAAGGAAGAACGAGCTTTTTTAATAGATCAGAGAACAGAGAGAAAAATGATTATGGGAACTGTTGATTTATTGACAAGTAAGAGGAAAAGAAAACTGAGTGATAGAAAAATTAAGCTTAAATCCTATTACGATTCTAGCGTTTGTGAACCAGGCCCTTCTCACGAAAATCCTAATACCTCAATAACGTCTGGAAGTAGCGATGAAGAACAAACTTTGCCCTCAAGTTCTCACGAAAATCCTAATACTACAATAACGTCTGAAAGTAGCGATGAAGAACAAACTTTGCCCTCAAGTTCATCAAAACCAGCATCAAAAAAACGTGAAATAACATCTCTCAAGAATTTATCAACTATCTGTGACCGATACGGGATATCCGATAGAGCAGCTGCTGCTGTCGCTTCTGCTGTTTTGCAAGATGTGAAAATCAACAACGAAGTAATCGATAAGTCGAAATTGCGACGAGCGAAACAAAAATTGCGAAAAGAAACCTTATCTCAAAGCCAACTAGATACTATTCCTGCCTTATTTTTTGATGGACGAAAAGATAAGACCCTGAAAATTGTTATGAAAGGGAGAAAAATACCGCTCAACATCTGTGGAAGAACATATTTCAATAATTAAAGAACCAGGATCAGTTTTTGTCGGATATGCCGTTCCAAGCCATGGAACTGCAAAAGGATTGGAGTCTGCTATCTTTCAAACAGTAACAGGTCAACTGAATATGTCTCTAGAGGATACTCTTGCCATAGGTTGTGATGGGACGGTAACTAATATGGGCAAATACGGCGGAGTCATACGGCTCTTAGAAAAGCGTTTACACCGACCACTTCAATGGATCATATGCCTTTTACACTTAAATGAACTGCCCTTAAGACATTTATTTGCAAAACTTGATGGCACCACAACAGGACCTAATACTTATTCAGGTGCTATCGGAAAGTTATTAGATGATTGCGAGAAGCGCTCTGTTGTCGTGTTTGAAAATATAGAAGGTATGTTACCAAACATTTCAAATATAAATGATCTCAGTTCTGATCAACGTTACCTTTATCATATCACATCTGCCGTCATAAGTGGTAAGTGCCCTTCTGATTTGTCTAATCGCTCTTCGGGAAAAATGTCGCATGCCAGGTGGCTAACAAAGGCCAACAGGATTTTGCGCTTATATGTTTCCACTGAGATACCTACAAACGAACTCAAACAACTCGCTACTTTTGTAGTTAAAGTATATGCTCCTATTTGGTTCGAAATCAAATTAAATCCGACATGTAAAGATGGAGCAAGGCACTTTTGGAAGTTGGTATTTTATTCTCGATATCTTCCGCAAGAATTGAAGAGTGTCGTTGATCCTGTAATAAAGCGAAATGCTTACTTTGCGCACCCAGATAACTTGCTCTTATCTATGTTATCTGACGAACAAAAACATGTGAGAAAACTTGCCGCTAGACGCATTATAAAAGCAAGGAAACCATCTGAATCCCTTCAGCTTCGAGTCTTTGAAGTGCCTAAGATAGATTTAAACGCTTCGTCTTACATCGATTTGATAGACTGGCAGCAATCTTACTCGCAACCACCTATATTGATCAATGTTCTGGATGAGACTCTTCATTCCCTAGTTGAGTCAGGTGGTGATGATGAAGTCCTTTTTCTGAGGCTACCATGTCATACTCAAGCTGTGGAGCGGGCTGTAAAAACAGTAACAGAGGCATCTATGCAGCTTTGCCATAAAACAGCAAGAGAAGCTTTAATTAAGAATAAAATTATTTCACGAAAGCTTATGCCTAAGTTCGAAAGTAAGAAAGATTTTAACGTGATTTGAAGATATTTTATTTTTATTTTGTCATATTATTTGTTTATTTTTCTTTCTTTATAATAAAATTTAGTCCAAAAGCACTTTATTTTATTAGTTTACGTTGTTGTTATTCCTATGAGCCACGATAAATCGATTTTCAAACAATTCACAAAAAAAACAAAAATTTCAGTTTTTCAAACTCAATGCGCGGGTAGAAGGGGTTAAACTAGAAAAATTCTTTTTTCATTGTTTTTCATGAATGAATGTGGGTCACGTTTTTTTTACTATTACAAAACTTATTGGACAATTTTATTTTTTTCCATACAAAAGTGACCCACCCTAGTATCAGTAAAGTCTTTCAATTAAATAAAAACAAAGTTGTAGCTCATGAAAAATACGTTCTTATTCGTCTCATTCCAAATCGAATATTTTAAGGTGAAATTACCGAAAAATTAAGCACTTTTCGGGAAAAACACATTTAAACTTTTTTAAAGTGTTTATAAAAAGCTTTGTTTGAATTGTTAACAAAAGTTTTAGCATTAAAAATAAGCGAGTTACGCTTAAAATAAAGTTGGCCCTCTTTTTTTTTGTAAAAAATCATGAAAATCTCGCCGTGTTTAACTCCCCCAATGAAATTAATCGCTACCGCTTTACAAGCAATTTACTTACCTATCTATTTTTTATATGATCTGTCAGTCTCACCGGTTTAAAGTGTTTATTTTTGAAAGGGTTATAATTGAGAAAGCTTGAATGGGTCACTAATCACGAGTGTATGCAAATTTTGAACAGCCATATCTTAACCAATTTTTGTCTTACAGAGAAACAAAATGAAACTAGCATATTTATAATAGCAAAACCTACATTTTTTATTGTTTAAGATTTTTCTTATCACTAATACTTTTTAAGTTATTTTGAAAAAATGAAATTTTTCAAAAATTTTTAGAAAATTTTTTTTAGTATAAAACCAAATGTTTTAAAAAATAAGGACTTCAAACCAATCAAACTTACATATCATATAAACAATACACATACAGTTAAAATATATGGTAAAGCCAAACGATTAATTTTATTTAGGGTGCTAAATAGAGGGAGGTTTTCACGATTTTTTTTACCAAAAAAAAGTGGCCAACTTTTTTTTTTCAGTGTAACTTGCTTATTTTTGATGCTGTAAACTTTTGTAAAAAACAAATAATAAGCTTTTTTAGATACTTTAAAAATGTTAAAAAGATTTTCCCGAAAAACGCTTCTTTCTTCGGTGATTTCGCGTTGAATTATTCGATTTGGAATTAGACGAATAAGAACGTATCTTTCATGAGCTACAACTTTGCTTCTACTTAATTTGTAGACATTACTGGTACACCATTTTTTTGGTTTTTTATAGGCTACACTTTTGCTAAAAATATTTATTTCGATAAAATATCTACTTTTTGAGTTATTTGGGAAAAACGGTCTGAAAACGTAGTTTTTTTGTCGAAAAATCAACATTTTAAATCGCGAATAACTCGAAAAGTATTGACTTAACGTAAAAAACTTTATAGAACCAAAGGTGCTCAAAATAAGTCAGTTTATCCATTTCCGGCCTTATTTTAAACACGCGTTTTTCACCCCCTGAGAAGGGGTAAATGTCACCCCCCAAGTAAAAGCAACCAACGGCGCAAATTCAACTTTGAAGTGGAAGGTAAGTAGAACCTAAATCCAAATTTTCATGCAATTCGGAGTTGCCCTTGGAAATTACACTCCAAAACGGTCATTTATTGGGCTAAAAGTAGTTTTTGTCACTACGAAAATATTTTACTAAAGTAGAGTCATTTTTGGCTTGTAAACAATTTGAATAGCTTTGTTAATATTGACTGTAGAGTAAATTTACCTCGGAATTTAAAAAGCTGGTATTTTTACACAAATTTTCAAACAAAAAGTTTTCGTCTAAGTTAATTACGGTTAAAGTTAGCCACTTTTATTATTTAGTTCACAGTTACTTCAATATACATAAAATTCTCCTGTAACAGTGTTAGTTACCATACAACTCCGAAACGGCTTGGCCGATTTTTATGAAATTTTACAAGTATATCCTATAGAACTAAAAATAGGTTTTAATCTATTTTTCATACCCATAAGTTATAAGGGGGGTTGCCCCCTGA
Organism: Diabrotica virgifera virgifera; assembly: GCF_917563875.1. Taxonomy (NCBI): domain Eukaryota; kingdom Metazoa; phylum Arthropoda; class Insecta; order Coleoptera; family Chrysomelidae; genus Diabrotica; species Diabrotica virgifera. Next base: position 59,013,178 of record NC_065448.1, on the reverse strand, counting down.
CATTTTTTTTAATTTTTTTGGAAAAAATTGTCTATCTTAATTTCATATGATCTAGGATTAAGAAATACATACCACCCTTAATTTACACTTTTCCATCACCAACCCCTATTTGTTAATACCCATCTATATATTTACATCTATAAAATTCTCCTGTCACAGTGTTAGTTTTCATACTCCTCCGAGACCGCTTGACCGATTTTTATGAAATTATATATGTATATTCGGTAGGTCTTAGAATCGGTCGTAATCGTTTTTCATATCCCTGAGTGATAAGGGGAACTCCCCCTAACATTTTGAAATGTTAGGTGGGGATTTACGTACATAACGTACTCTACAAAACTACAAGTACATACAATTTAAAAACATTATGATCAAAATCCATCAACAAGCTCTGGAGCATATGCAATCGCAGCATATGTTTGAAGAATCAGTTTCATTTTTTGAGTGCACGGATTTTAATAATTCATTTCCACCGAACACAAATTGATTTCGTTACAACGATATTTTAAAGCTCTATTAACAACTCTGTTGAAGTTTACTCAAACTTTTACACATAAACCATATATGTACCTTCAACTTCGAAATGGCTCTAGTTGGGTTGCTTAATTGTTATAAACAAAGTAGCTGTCAAATAAATAAAAAAGTGGCTAACTTTGACTGTAATTAACCGAGGCAAAAAGTGTTTTTTTTTTGAAAATTCGTATAAAAATACCTGCTTTTCAAATCCCAAAGTAGTTTTAATTTACATTCAATATTAACAAAGTTATTCAAATTGTTTATGAACTAAAAACGACCCTACTTTAGTAAAATGTTTTCGGAATAATAAAAATGACTTTTGAACGATTTTTTTAAAATACTTTGAAAATATGACTTTTCTTCTTTCATGTGGTTTTCACAGAATTGCTATATCATTACTATTTTCTGAACAATAATATTGCGAAAAAAATCTCATTGGAATAAACAAATTGAATAAAATTTAAACTAATTGACGAATCGTCTTAAAATTTTTTGTACATTATACGGACTGTTTGTCTCAACTTTTCAGGCCTTAAGGTCATTTTCACAAAAGTTATAGCCATTTTGTATTTTCGAAATTTTAGTTTTATTTTGCAATTTCTGAAGCAAAAAATGATCGCCCCGAAATTCAAAAACTGCCATTTTAAACCTTGGCTTATCTACTAAAAGAATAACAGTATAAATAAGATATTTAATTACCCTTTTTTTACCCGTAGCGATTTAAACGAAAAAACTGCCATTTTTGACACTTATTTGTTAATAACTAAATTTCTCGTCCGAACTGTGACGGGCATTTTTTTATGTATAATGTATTAGGTATATAGTACCCAAAAAACCCATTTGCAACCTGGCTGCTCAAATGTCCCGAACATGGTATATTTTTGCCTTATTTCCCTGGAGTAAATAGTTTTATAAGCATTTAAGTATAGCAAGATTTATAAAACCTTGTTTAAATTATTTTACATGCACCATAATTCGGTTATTTAAATTTTGTTTTAAATGTTTTATTCTTACTGGTAGACAAAAAATAGCAAAAATGTGCATTTTTGACATCAAATTGTTGATAACCAATATAAGTGTTTGTTACTACTCAGAATATTAAAAAAAACTTACCGTCGGTATAACAGGTTGCCATGCAACCAGATGCAGAACAGTACCATAAATGATTTCCACTTTTTAGCACTTTCTTTAAGTGAAATTTAAAATTATTTACCACCAATAACTTACACCCACGTTCACTCATTACAAAATCTGTTACAATTACAAGAACTTCAGCCATTTTCACGAAATTTATTTGGATTTTCTCTAGTAACTCTTCCAAGACACAATACATAAACGATGAATACCTTTTACACCACCTTCAAAGAGGGTAATTTATACAGGTACATAACTGAAATACCGGTATTAGATTATCAACATTACTTAAAAAATGAAAGTTACAAATTCACCGGTAGTTAGTGGGTTATCGAAAAATTAGCTGCGCGCCAGAGTTGCCAGTTGGTCTGTAATTAGGATGGGGGATTAAAAGAGCTACGAATTCACCGGGACCCGACTATCAATGACGTAAGCGGTAGAAACATGACCTGACCAGAACAATGCTAGAAACAGCAGAGATGAAAACTCTTATAAAAATTTATGGCGAGACCTACACGGGACAGACCTAGCAGTAGTACAGATTCTGATATACGACGAAGATGCAAAGTGAAGAACGTCAAGCACTGAATAAAAAAGAGAAGTGTAGAATAGAACGATAAGCCGAATGACAACAAATAGAGTAGCAAAGACAACAAAATATACATAGTTCCCAATAGCAAAACGATCAATGAAAAGGACAAGAAAACTATGGAACGACAACTACTTACAGAAGGCAAAATAAAAACAGACAGTCATGTCCACACAAAAACAATAAAAAGAAACAAAAAAATTTATACTATTTTTTTTAAATGCATTTGATTTTTTATAGATTGTTCTTTGATCTTTTTTACATGTAAACCAAATAGTATATTGTTTTCTATGTCATCAATATATTGAAAACTTGAACCGCGTTTGCATTTATACCCCAAACGAAAAAGGGAAACGTAAAAGTAGCTGAATCCTAAATCTGTACATACATATATTCATGATATTAACCATGTATAGGATTTTCTTCAATCGACCTGTGTTTGTATCGGAGCACATGTGTGGTCCTCCTTAAAGAGATTACAGACACTTTCATGGACGTATCTCAAGGGATCCGTGATTAATTACAAACCATTATATTATTGAAATCAATAGACAATCTGTTTGTAAAAATGCAATTAAAAAGAGGATTTTATAAATAGTTAGATAATCAGTTTCCATCCAAATATTATACACCATAGGTACCGGTTATTCTATGATTTTAGAAGCTCATGGCACGTGCTTTGAAAGTTAGAACACTTGAAATCCGATATTTATTTAAAAACACATTATAGTTTCCAACAAATTATTGCAGAAAACCTTATCTTTAGTTTATTACAAAGTTATTTTTTTTAAACGCTTTTCTTTACTTCAATAGTTTGCATCAAAACTTTAGACGTTAATTTGACTGACTTTTCTTCAATGCAAATAAATGAAAATTTGCAGATATATGCATTCGCGGGAACAATACACAAATAGTCAATAACAATTTTTTTATGTCTATTAATTGTTTAAATAAAAAAATGATTTTAATGAAAAATGCTTAAATTCTCTTGTTTTTTACAATGTAGTAACTTGAAATTTTACGGATCGTAGTTAATGATATGAACTATACATAATTTGACTTTTTACGTTAATGGTTTACGTTATGCTTCATAAATAAACAATAAAGTTTCAAATTTTCAACGCTCATATATTTGTTTATATTTAAATCATATATTTAAATATATATTTAAATCGGCGTTTATTCATGTCAAATTTCAATACGATACGAAACAAAACTTCAACCAAAACTTGATTTAAAAAAATTCGTGTAGTCTCTAATTAAAAGCTTTTCTTTAATTCGATCGTTTGGGTCAAATCTTTGGACGTTAATTTGACTCTCTTTTCTTCAATGCAAATGACTAAAAATTTGCGCAGACATATGCATTTGCGGGAACAATACACGAATAGTCAATAAAACATTTTTTGTTCAATAATTGTTTAAATAAAAACGATTTTAATGGAAAATTCTTAAATTCTCTTGTTTTTTACAATGAAGAAACTTAAAACTTTTACAGATTGTAGAATTGTAGCTAATTATATGAACAATACATAATTTCACTTTTTACGTTACTTGTTTACGTTATGCTTCATAAATAAACAAGTTTCAAATTGTTTGCCGATTCCGACTACTTTTCATGTTTGTACATCATATTATGTTTTATACATATGTATGTTAATAAACATGACGATATATTTTAATGTTTGGAAAGTGTAAGACTAAAAAGTAAAAAATAAAAAAATATGAAAAAAATATTTTTCTCTACAACCGCGTTAAAAATGCAATTTTTAGCACTCCATACGAGCGTTAAAAATGCTACTTTAAGGCACTAGTGCTTTAAAATTTTTAAGGTACTGCAGTTCGTATTGACCGTATAGGCAATTTTGATGTAACGTCAAAAAAATAGAAAAATGGAATGTCAGTCAAGTTCAAGTAAAAGTTTTTGTAGATATTGTCCTGTAATTACGTTTGTAGAAAAAACATTGTATGATGTGCGTGTTAAAAAGTATATTTTTAAGGCAATCATGTGAATTGCAGAACTCGCTATCGCTCATTCTGCAAACTTTCACATGCGTGCCTTAAACGTGTACTTTTAACACTTATATCATAAATAACTATTAAGAAACGCTTTTCTTTAGTTACGAGTGACTAAAATTAAACATATTATAAAAAAATCAACGAAAAAGCAAAAAATAAAAAAAAAACTGAAAAAATCTAACGCATTCGTTAAAGAAAAGCGTGGTGCGAAAACCGTTTATTCGATTAAGACGGGCCACGCTTTTCTTTGACGAATATATTAGATTCTTTCAATTTTTTTTTTATTTTTTGCTTTTTATTTGATTTTTTTATAATATGTTTTATTTTAGTCACTCGTAACTAAAGAAAAGCGTTTCTTAATAGTTATTTATGAAACCGTTCGTGAAGTATGTTTTTTGCGAACGTACGCGATTTTTAGAGCATGAGCGACAACGGAGCGAGTGCTATACATCGCGTAAGTTCGCAAAAAGTACTTCATGCACAGTTTCATACAATAGTTTATCTACGATAAACAAATAAAAAACTGTAACTCTTCGTCACTGGAATTCATTTATATTCTACAATTTTTAGAACTTTGACATTTAAAAATCCTAACTACTTTCAAACCACAAAACTGTCAAAAATTTTGTTGTAGGTCATTGCTCATATTGTCATCACCATGACAACGCGAAAGTTAAGAATATTTGATTATATGAAAGTGTGCCAAAAAACCCATTGAAAGTGTGCGAAAAAGTAAATCCCATTTAAAATACATTATTACTTCACGCACACTTTAAACCCTTCACGCACTGCTATCTATAATGACAGTTTTCACAAACTGAAAACTTATACATAATATGACATAGAGTAGATAAAAATATTTTTTTCATATTTTTTATATTTGAGTGGTTCCTTTAATTTTCGCCACGGGTAGAAAGTAATAAGTTTTAATATAGTGTACGTTTACCGTTTAATTATTATACATCGATGGCCTAGAAGCAATACCTCGTAAGTACCAAAAATTCAAAAATCACGCTTTTGGCGCCGCAGTACTGATTTAAACCTTTTCTACCAATCACCAAAAGTATAAAGGTGCAAAGCAATGAATATCGTACATTTCATCATGTGCCAATACCTCGCCTAACTATTTTTGCGTGCAATACCTCGTATATGTTTATTTTGCTATGGTATTTAATGCCGATTATAACGTAAAAGTTTATTTTGCAAGTTTATATTATAAAGTTTACCAGTCTGGCGATTGGTAGAAAAGGTGTATGTCAGTATTGCGGCGCCAAAAGCGTGATTTTTGGTACTTACGAGGTATTGCTTCTAGGCCATCGATAAAAAGTTTTTTGCTAAAAACCACAGTTTTTGTCAGATGCATTTACAAGGTACTGCTCCTAGGCTATCGACGTGCTATTTAGTATGTTTACCTCTCGAAACTTAACGACACCACTCAAATGCAAATAACTTTGTAATAAGCTTTAGATAAAGTTTTTCTCCAATAATTTGTTAGCAACTATACAAAAATATTACAATAATTCCTCACTTGGTATTTTAAATATACTTTGGTCAATATAACGATCGCATTATTTCGAACAACTGTAGTCAAAATTGTCATGAATACCGTTAAAAATACCTATTCGCACGGCAAGAAGAAGAAACATACTACATTTCAAATTGATTTTTTATTAAAGATAGATATTCATCATCATCATTGGCTCTACAACCCATGGTGGGTCTTGGCCTGTTCCAGAATCAGCTTCCATTCCTCTTTATTCTTCTCCTTGGTTTCCCAATTTCGCACTGTTAACAATCTCACGTCGTCTTCCACCTGGTCCTTAAATCGCGCTCTGGGCTTGCTTCTTTTCCTCACTCCCTCCGGCCCTGGGTTATGCGTTTCAACGGCTCCATTTCATTCATTCTCTATAAGTGACCTAGCCGCCTCAGCCTGTATATTTTGATAGACCTACCAACACTAGGCTCACTATAAAAGCGGTCAAGCTCAAAATTATAGGGTCTACATCATAATTCGTTTTCCTGCTCGCCTTGATAAATACAAATATGTCTCAGGATTTTACGTTTAAAACAGCCTAACCATTTTTCATCACAGTGGCGTACTGAGCATGGTTCCGCTGATTCCGCTCTACCGCGCTATTTTGCTTCTTTTGTTTCTATTTTGATGGGGACATTTTGAACTGCACAAGTACACACAAGGAAATGCAATTGCTTAATAAATTTTAATTTTTGTGTAAATACTTACAAATAAAAACGAAAAATACCTATTCATCAAAAAATTTAAAAACAAAATTTATTAAAAAAATCCATGGAACGCTTTTGTGAGGTTCCTTGATCGTTTTACCGACATACCGAAGACCTTGTTACAACACTTTTTTAAAACCACTGGTGCCTGCCTACACGTGCTAACTCAAACACTTGTATTTTTTATATTAGCACGTTCCATGAATAAGTAGTTGTAGGTAAACTACAAAGTTGTAGAAATTTGGCAACTGATCAATGCAAGTTTTATACGGTGGGTCATAAAAATAATTCCAATACAATAGACGCGATACTCGTGTTTATAGCACCCTCATCCTTCAAACTGTACTTCTAGGTAATTCATAACTGCAATTAAATTATAAATGTAGACAATATGTAGAGGTACGGATTTAGTGGATTTTTTTACCAAAAAAAGGGACCAACTTTATTTTGAGCGTTACATACTTAAGATTTATGCTAGAAACTAAAAAAAAACAAAAATAAAGCTTTTTTATAAACTTAAAAAGTTATGATGAGCTTTGCGCGAAAAGTGCTTTATTTTTTGTACTTCACGTTGAAATATTCGAATTGGAATTTGACGAATAAGAACCTACTTTTCATTACCTAAAACTCTGCTCCTCCTGGGTGTACAGACTTCGTATATACACCATTTTTTTACTTTTTTATAAGCTATATTTTTATTAAGAAATTTTTTTTTTTTTGATAAAATATTTATACTTTTTGAGTTATTTGCGAAAAACCGTCTAAAGACCTGTCTTTTTTTTATTATTTTTATTTATCCGCATCAACCACTCGGGTTATTAGCGGTACATTTATAATACAAAATAGATAGAGCAAAAGATACATTTTTAGAATATAAGAATGACAAAAATATGGAAATTATTTAGAGTTTACAAAGAAAAAAGAAATGAATCATAATTTGTTATACAGTTTACAATGATTTACAAAAGATAAAACTTCATTGAATTTTGTGACCAGTGCTTCTTTCAAGCTGTTGGGTATCTTGAATATTGTTTTCGCTGAAGTGTATTCTGGACATTCTATTATTATATGGTTAACTGTGAGAGGTATTTGGCATCTTTGGCACATTGGTGGCGGTTCCTTGGAGATTACGTAGCTGTGGGTAAGTCGTGTGTGTCCGAGCCGGAGTCTGCTGATAATTACTTGGTCTTTTCTTTTTGGTGGCATAGGAAGATTTTTTGCTGTTGTAGTCGGAATGTTCACATTGTTTATCGCTTCGAACGCTGTTTTGTCTGCTAACTCATTACCAGTTATTCCTACATGGGATGGGACCCACATAAATGAGATGGTTTTCCCAGAAAATTGGAGCTGATGCAACGCGTCTTTAATTAGAAATAGATTGACGTGGGTAGGGTAAACATGTTTGATGGCCTGTAAAGAACTTAGTGAATCTGATAATATTAGTATTTGGTTTTCATTTGTATTTTTACAATGATTTAGTGCGTCAAGTATTCCTTGAAGTTCTGCGGTATAAATACTGCTGCCATCAGATAATCTAGTGGCGGAAATTACGTTTTCTGATACAGTAGCAGCAGCTATTCCGTTGCAACTTTTGGAGGCATCGGTAAAGAAAAGTTTGTAAGAAGAGTATTTGAGTAAATTTGTATGATATTGAAGCCTGATCTCAGCAGAGGTGTGTGAATGTTTGTTAGAATTATGTAAGGAGAGGTCTACTATTGGTAAAGAAACTGTCCAGGGGGGTGTCTGATATTTTTTTATGGATGCTAAGGTGTTTTGATTGATGCTATACGGTAATCGTTTAATGCGTTCGTAAAATGGTATTGCCTTGGTGGTGTAATTTCTGTATTGTTCCGGTGGTTCTTCCGATACTAAACTTGCGAGAAAGGTATTTTCCTTTGCGTTTAGAATTTTTGAATTGTAGCATAGTGATAGGTATTGTCTTCTGAGGTATAAGACCTGTTTTTGTTTTGTTGAAAAATGAACATATTCACTTGCACATAACTCGAAAAGTATTGACTTATTGAAAAAACTCTTTAGAACTAAAGTTACTTAGAATTAGTCAGTTTATGCAATTCCGGACTTATGTTTTTCACCCCCGAGTTGGAGTTAAACTGACCCCCAGAGCAAAAGCACACATCGGTACAATCACTTTTTTTGTTTGACATGTTAGGTATGTGTAATATGTGTATGCCAATTTTCATCTTAATCTGAGCGGTTCTTTAAAATTTACAGCAAAAACCGTGAGTAAATGGACTATAAAGTAGCTCGTGTTTTTAAAAATATATTTTTAGTCTAATAAAATAAAAAAAAGTCAAAATGTAAATTCGTACAGGTTAAAACAAATTTTATATCAAAGTTTAGGTGGGTAAAAAAGATATTTTCAAGAAAGTATCCAAATCGTACAAGGGGATCATTGTTTAAATAATTAAAAAGGGATCATTTTTGCAAAAAAAATACTGCTGAGGTCATTCACTTATTAATGAAGGCCTATGGGATATTTTTCTACAAAGTTGAAGGGTAAATCTTTCACATAAGACTTACTAAATTAAATTTGACCCCCTATTTATTTAAATATTTGTATATAAAACATTAAAAACAAATTTGCAAAAAATTATTTTAAACGTTTTAAATAAGCACTATAAAATATCTTATTTTACAGACTAAGTTGCGCTATGTTTCCAGTATTAAGCAAAAAAAATTGGTCGAAAAATATTTAATATTTTTTTAGATATTGAATTTGTTTATTAAATGTTACTATATTTTCAATTGCAAAAACGCGGTTGTTTTCAACGAAATATTCACTTGCTTAAGATCTCATTATTTTTATTTTTGTGTATATTTTCGATAAATGTATTGATAAATTCAAATTTCAATTAAACTCCCCCCTAAAATGGCATTTGAAAATTATTCAAATTTGTTTATAATTTGTTTTTTTAATAACGTCGCGGGGATTAAGTATTTTGAAATGCCGTTTCAATAATTGGGTTCCTGGGAATTTTTTACTAATTAACAAAATTTTTTGTCGTTTTTTCTTCTTCTTTTTTTTCTTGGAGTTATATTACTACGGGCCCTTTTAGGGTTAAATTTTATTAAGAATGTCGAATCTCTGAGTTGTAGATTCTAGACCTCAAAATATTAAGATTGGTCAAAAATCACTTAAATAAAATGTGGCTACTTACTGAGTTACAGGGTGTTTTATTTAAAAATTTAAAAATTATTTTTACCAAGTACTTTAAAACTATTTGACGTATCCTAGTGCCAGAGGCGTACGACAGGGGATGGTGAATGATTGACCTTTCCCAAATTCTACGCCACTGAGTGAATTACTATTTTAGCGAAATTTTTCGATTCTCCAATACTTTGTATGTAGATAACTTTATTGGTATCGATAAAGTCATCAGTTTGAAAGATATTGGAAGTTTAAAATGAATGAATGAATGACTCAAAATAACTATGCCGTTTCATTTTTAACGTCCAATATCTCGAAAACTGTTAACTTAATCGTTACCAGTAAAGAGTATATTATTTACATAGAAAGTATTGGAGAATCGAAAAATTTCGCTAAAATAGTAATTCCCTCAGTGGCGTAGAATTTGGGAAGGGTCAACCATTAGCTATCCCCCGTCGTACGCCTCTGGCACTAGCTAGAAACGTTTACTAATCACAATTTAGTAGGGTGTATAATAGCCACACTATCTACCAAGTATGATAAGGATACGTCAAATAGTTTTAAAGTACTTGGTAAAAATAATTTTTAAATTTTTAAATAAAACACCCTGTAACTCAGTAAGTAGACACATTTTATTTAAGAGATTTTAGTTAAATCTTAATATTTTTAGGTCTAGAATCTACAACTTAGAGATTCGACATTCTTAATGAAACTTAACCCTAAAAGGGCCAGCAGTAATATAACTCCAAGAAAAAAAAAGAAGAGGAAAAAAAGACAAAAAAATTTTTTAATTAGTGAAAAATTCCCAGAAATCCAATTATCGAAACGGCATTTCAAAATATTTAATCCCCGCGACGTTATTAAAAAAACAACTTATAAACAAGTTTTAATAATTGCAAATGCCATTTTAGGGGGAAGTTTAATTGAAATTTGAATTTATCAATACACTTATCGAAAACATAAATAAAAATAAAAATAATAAGATTTATTACAGGTGAATATTTCTTTGGCAACAACCGCGTTTTTGCAATTGAAAATATAGTAATATTTATTAATCAAATTCAATATCTCAAAAAATATTAAATGTTTTTGAACCAATTTTTTTGGTTAATACTGATAACATAGAGCAACTTCTCCTGTAAAATAAGATATTTTATAGTGCTAATTGAAAACCCTAAAAATAATTTTTTGCAAATTTGTTTTTAAAGTTTTATATATAATTATTTAAATAAATAGGGGGTCAAATTTCATTTAGTAAGTCTTATGTGAAAGATTTAGCCTTCAACTTTGCAGAAGACAATCCTATATACGTTCATTAGTAATTGGATGACCTCAGCAGTTAAAAAAGTAGTTTTTTTGCAAAAATGACCCCTTTTTAATTATTTAAACAATGATCCCCTTGTATGATTTGGATACTTTCTTGAAAATATCTTTTGTACCCACCTAAACTTTAATATAAAATTTGTTTCAACCTGTACGAATTTACATTTTGATTTACATGTAGTGTAATTTTATTTTACTAGACTATTTATGACATCTGATAATATGCATTTAATGTTTATTAAAAATCTTTGATATACAATGTGTGTTTTTATGCGTCGGGCGGGCCCGCATCCCAACTGAAACCATGGCCCGCTGATCTATCAATACGCCACTGCTTCATCACTTTTTGTTCTCGTCCACGTTTCTGAAGGGTAGAACGGGTTTTGTATATCAATATTTTTGTCCTTTTTGTGGCTATGTTTGATACTGAACGTTTCTTTAATCCATGGTACGCTCAATTTACTAGATATATACGTCTGTTAATTTTTGCAGTTACTGTATTACTTTGCTTGATTTGTGAGCCTAAATACCTATTTGATCTCTCCTATTTCTTCGAATCTAGATGTTCCAACCGTTAGATCCTCGGATATTGCTACTTGGTTATTATTTGTGACCTTCATATACTTATTTTTATTAGTTTTAAAGTGTAGTCCCATTCTTTTTGCTGCTGCTTCCAATGCCGTGAACGATTGAACTCATTGAACTAGGTCTGGCTTTCTTCTTGCTTTGATATCAATGTCGTCTGCATACGCTTATATTTGTACAATCCTATTAGTAATGCTCCCTCCTGTTAATATTCCAAATTCTCTAATAGCTTTTTCTAGGGAAATGTTGAATACAAGGCACGTTAGAGATGCATCAAGTTGTACAAGTTTGATTTTATTCAACAAACTTGACTTGACTTAAAAACCAAACTTTTTTTGTAAAAAAGTTTGACTTGACTTGAGTTTGAAATCTTTAGGTTTGACTTGAGATCAAACTTCTTCAAACAGTTTGAAGTTTGAATATCATATCGCGCAACGTGTTTATTTCCAATTCTAATTGAGAGCGTACGGACATTTGTTTTGACTTATTTGGATATATCTAAATATGAACTCTGCTATTCCGCAAATTAGTTTGTAGTTCATATTAAGCAGTATATGCTTGATTTGTTTATTACGTTCGTTTTGAAGTGTGTGCTTTGTGAAATACATGTATGTAGTATCTAAACCTGAATATTTTTCGGCTCAGGATAACTACCAGAAAAAATTGAGTCTGATTTTGAAGGTGTTCCCGCTGCAAAAATTCTGTAGTCGAAGCAGAATTACTAATTAAGAAAAATAAATATACTGAGTTATTTGATGTTGCGGTAGGTGATTTCAAAACAATAAAAAATTGCAAAGTGTATACTTCTTGTATTATGTAAAAATAAAGAACAGCGTTATAAAACGACAAATAGTGAACTAATTATCCTTTAAAATGACATTGCAAAGTCGCAAAAAATTCATTAAACCTACTCTATCAAAAATATAATATAATATGTTGTTGTTTCTTCATAAATATTTGTTAAAGTAGATTAAATTACACTTTGTATGATAAAAAAGCACCCAACGAATTCTGTGTTTTTATCTAGTTACACTCAAATAAAAATATAAATATATATGTATCGATTAAACGAAACTTGCCAGCAAGCAATTCTAAGCTCATTTTCAACAAATCTACGACAAGCTACTTTTATATGGCACTCATTGTATTATTAATTTTCTTATCTTAATTGGCAACTAACATGTCTATCTCGACCAAAAAGTATATCTACTAAGTAAACTATTTTTCAAACTCTTTCAGACTAGTTTGACAAACAGTTTGAATTTTCAAACCTGTATGATTGAGCAGTTTGACTTGACTTGAATTATTTTTTGTCAGAAGGATTGACTTGAGTTGGACTTGAAATTAAGTCAAACTCAAGTCAATTCAAACATTCAAGTCAAACTTGTGCAACTCTAGGCACGATAGGCTATCTCCCAGTCGATGTCCTGTTTGTGTCTAGAAAATTCTTGATACTCCATTCTGCACTCTAACCTTACACTCGACTGTTGAGAGAGTTGCTCTTCGTGGGTTTGAAGATAGAGATTAACATATTTAAATAATAGTTAGTATGAGTAAGACACTTAAAAATAAATCATCAGATGCAAGAATTTTGTTTTTTGTTTGTTTTATACATATTTTCGCTTCTTTCTTTGGGCGGCAGTGTTTTTTGAGCTGCTGTATGAAGTATATTAGTTTCTTTTGTTTCCAGTGGTATTTTTGTTTCCAGTGGGGGGCACAGGCCACTAAAGTAGAATACCCCAGCAATTTCCTCCTGCTTGTAAAAATCGATTAAGCGAAGGGGCAGTCGTTCTCTTGTACGGTCGAGGCCGCTATCTCTTGTTAAGCGAGCGCGGCGGGACAGGAAAGTGACCGCTTACCGAGGGTGGTTGGCGAGATTGGTACTCGGAGTTGGCTACCAGATGCCACCGCCGCACACCAACTCCGTGATGGACCAACAAGTCCCAGGTTATATCCTCACCTTTTTATTCGTATCCTGAATTCAATTATCTTACCTATCCTCAGGAGACAACCTGCCACGCAAAAAAACCCGAAAGAGTAAACCTGCAATAAAGAATCCAGAAGTTACGGTGCAAGAAGCCGTGCAGATGACTGAATGGCCACACGACACAAGCGCACTGCTACTTGTGGGATATAGATGAGGAAAACTAGAAATGAAAAAGAAACGATTAGAAAGGCAGAGCCTTGCTCTCCCGGAGGGATTGATAGATGAAGTTGAGGTCAGTGGCGGCTCGTGACCTCAGTATCCGGGTAGGCAACACATAATGGTGTATAATAATATGTACATACCTATATAGGCACAGGGTGTTTGGTAAAGAATGGGCCATAGCTTAACCTTACATTCCTGAGCTTAAAATTGGTCGATTTAAGCTAACTTACCTTAGTACCAAAGTTGATAATAACCGAAATACAGGGTGTCAAACTTAAACTTTTATCTTCTCTTAATATTTTACTTTAAAAAGGTATACAACATTCATCTCGCTAAGCTCAACTGTTTTCGAGATAAACGCATTTTAAGTCTGCGATACAACATAATTTTCGCATATCTTTGTAGTTAGACCCGAAAAATAAACTTGAAACCATAATAATTGTGCCAGTTCTCATATTTATGTCGCAAACTCCATTTGAAGAAATTTGAGATACATTTTTGTAAATTTCTATGATTTTAAGTTATTTTTCGGGTGTAGCTGTAACTACAATGATATGCTGCAAAAAATTATGTTGCCTCGCAGATTTAAAATGCGTTTATCTCGAAAACGGTTGAGTTTAGCGAGATGAATGTAGTATACCTTTTTTAAGTAAAAATATTAATAGAATAAAATTTTTTATTTAGAAAGTATGTAGAGTGGGTAATAAAAAAATTGAACCTATTAAATTAGCGCTGAAAGGCGTATGTGGCGCCCCCTGGATCATTTTTGGTGACGAATTTAGATTTCTCGTCTCAAAAAATCCCCGCTTACCAAATTTTGTGTTATTATCCCATGTCTGTTAGGAAATATTCAAGAATAAATAAAATAAAAGTTTTAACTTTGACACCCTGTATTTCGGTTATTATCAACTTTCGTACTAAGGTAAGTTAGCTCAAATCGACTTATTTTAACCTCAGGAATCTAGTGTTAAGCTGTAGCCCATTCTTTACCAAACACCCTGTATACGGTGTGACGCATTTAAGATGAAGACACCCTTATATTTCGGCTATTAAAATAAATACAGATTTGTAATTTTGCAGTCATTGATTTTGATGGTTTACACTTTTTAAGATAGTCAACTGAAATTTAAATTTTAAACGCGGCCTACTGCGAATTCACAAACAGAACGAATTTTCAATATTTTGTTTCGCGTTAGAGATATCGCAAAAAGTTATTTGGAAAAATTGTTAGAAATATTATTCTGACCCCACATACCAAATTTCATGACAAAATTCGAACTTTTCGTTTTTTTTTTCAGAATTGGTAGTCAAGATCCTAAAATATGCAATTGGCAGTTCCGAGATGCAGCTCGACACAACCAATGTCAAAGGCTCAAAAAAATCTAGCCTACCTATAGCCCGAAAATACACGGCCAGGCAAGCGACAATACAGCCGCTGTGCTTAGCGTAAAGAGTGAGACAAATGCGAATTCTGTTCGGCTACTTTTTAGAGAGCCTGCCCTAGGGTAAAGCCGTCGTAGTAATGCTACGCTACGGGGAGCGTACAATAATTATTACAACTTCAGAGATGAATTAAAAAGTAGCTTTGCCTTATTTTAGATTTTTAGATACTTCGGTATTGTCTCAAAATTTATAAATTACAGTTTTGAAATAAGTAATTTATATTAATAAATAATTTATCATTGTACATTTGAAGAGGTTAGGCGGCGCCTAGCTTGTCTACCCTGACGGGCCGCCCCTGGTTGAGGTAGGAGCGACAAAAGAGCTCCGTTACTCGGCCATAAAAACCGCCAAGGTATACAAGACGACTATCCGGACCGATGTCACAGTGGTCAGGATAGAGAAGAAAAACATGTGTGTGCAGGTGTCATCTTTAGAGGATCCTACGGAAATTGGACGTCGGGTCCATTACATTAAGACCCGAATGATTCAAATATTAAAACCCATGAGGAGATCACGGATTGACCGGAGCCCTTGTTTATCAAGTTTTCTGTTATATCAGAAGCAGTCCGCTTGATTTCAATGATGAGGCGGCTGTGTATATTTCCGCCTACCAGGATAACGAAACGGTCCTGGGAGGCTTTAAAGAGAGGTATTTAGACCTGCTGGATCCTGTTTTCGGGTTGAGATTTACGGAAACCTACATCGGATTATGGCAGTTGAGGTCTGCAACAATATTTCTAGTTGAAGGAAGTTGTTTTAAAATAGATTGTAAATATTCTTATATTGACCTTGACACATAGGTACTTACTCAAAAAAATCTTAAGAGTCTTTAAAATACAAAAACTCCAATTATCAGAATTCAGAGAATTTAACAATATAATTTTATAATCCTTATCCTGCCACATTGCAAAAAATTTCCCTCTCCGCCCATGTACATATTCACTAAAGCTTCCCCGAATCAGCTTTACATGTAAATGATTCTATTGACGGGGAACTAATACCCTTTAAGGCGAAGGATGATGGATTGAGCAATATTGAAATACTTAATATTATTTGGGCACACACTGGTTTATATATATTTATAGCTACCAAAAACACCGTTTGCTAAGCTGTTAAAAGCTTATCACGCATTTTAATGCAAGTTTCGTGCGGTCATACAATCAAAAATTATACTCATGATAAACTTTTAAGAGGATATGCAGGAGCAATAAAATAAATGTTTGTTTATTAGTTTAAAAAGTTGATATGTATATGGTTTCTGGCAGAATAATGATGTCTTTTTTCTGTTTTTACCTAAAACGATGATAATTAAGAGATCTCTTTAGCGCACAAGAGATTCGAGAACGAGTCTCAGGGGGTGGTAATATATATTTTTAAATAATATATTGTTATGATCTGCTTTTTATTAATTTTATATTAATTATTATTTATTTGATTAATTATTTAATTGTCGCAAATCATAGATACATAAAAAATGAATAAAAATCTCAGGGTGCCTTTTTATATATACTATTAAAAAAAATCCAAATTATCTCACGTTATACTTATCTTCTCTCGTGGGTTCAGTATCTCTTAGTTGATCCTAATCGGGATAAAATAGGGAAAAGAAATAAAGCAAAATATTAAAATAAACATACAGAATTGTCTTTTATTTATCAAAATCAATACTCTAAAATCTATCAAATCTAAAACCTGTGGACACAGATGTCCGAATGAAATTTTTATTATTTAAATTTATTATAGTTAAAAAATTAATTTATCGGTATGTTCCCGATGACTTTGGTAAAACAAACTAAACAAAACAAATTTATGTATTCGCAAGATTAGCTATACTTCCTATTTACTTTTAGAAATATTGGAATTTTAATTCATAAGCTTTTTACTCAAAATTTAGTTTCCGAACATAAAAATATCTGTCACATAAGTTGACTGACCATTTTCTTCACTCACTCTGATGTCTTCTCGTGACCCAAAAACAGCTCTCCCTCGTTGACTATGTTCAAGGCTACTCCTCAAAGCCCTCTCCGTTCTCCAGCTTCAAAACTATCAGCATACCAGCACCAATTCTCCAACAAGCCGGGCCTCTTTTGACACGTACTCGATTCAAACAAAACTCCAAAAATTCTCTGCTCTCCTTCTCACAATAATACAGAATCAAAGAGGTATTTCGTCTCAATTTGATCTGTCTCTCGTTCCACTTTTCAACACTATTCTCCACTATCAAACAGCCACTGGTCTTGCTAACTATCTATCCACGAAAACGTCGAACTGCTCTTCAGCGATGCCAAAAACAAAATGACTTCTTTTTCAAACTCTCTCAATCATTTAAACTACTTTTCCCCTTCCAAGTTGCCAAGAATCAGAAACATAGACTTTTCCATTCGACAAACAAACAGTCATTTTCAAAATTATTCCAACCATCCTTAATTACTTTCGGGGAGACTCTACAACATTCACTCGGGTTGAAACAAATATTAAAATTCCAAACTTTCTTTTAAATCACCTTTTCTAGAAAGTGATAATTACATCTACCTGTGGGTTCTATAGTTCTCGTAATAAACAATCTATTTCCATTTTAAATCTAAATACATCGTCCTTTTCACTTTAATTATTCACAAAAGTCTTTAATGGTTCATCGGAAAGCTCATTAAAAGAGAAATCCACTTACATCCAAACTAAATTCTAATAAATATTTACAGCTCAATATACAGGGTGCATCAAATTTATGTGCCCGCGTTATTAAATAAAAAAAATTTAATTTAATTTTCATTTTGCCTTTGATTGATAAATTGAAAACACAATAATATTTAGAATTTAAATAATTACTATGACGGAAAATGATGTCAATTTTACAAAAAAAAAACTTTCGAAGGTTGGCGATCCAAATAAAATGGCAATTGCAGCTTTGGGAACTGCTTCACAAAATATTTCTGTTACTGACCGGTCACATCACCCCCTCAGGTCTTTCAGCCACGAGTTTTGGCGTCTTCCTACTGATCCTTTGCCGTGTACTTTACCTTCCAATATGATTTGGAGTAATTCATATCTTTCATCACTCAATAGATGACCAAGTAGACCGGGCAGTATCGTCGCCCCCGCTAGCGAACTTATTCCGATTTGATTTTTTTGCACAAACTTACTCAAAAAGAGGTCCTTATAACATATCCACAGGGTGCCAGGCGGTGCCGTGGTCGAAAAATTGTTTAAACAATTTTTTTAAACCAATTCACAAAAGCAATTTTTTCATTTTGAACAATTTTTTTAGATAATCTGTGACATTCTGAGCAAAAAAGGTCTCTTGTCATTTTTTTCTAAAATTGATTGTTGTCGAGTTATATACGATTAAAAATTTGAAAAATGCGAAAATGGCGCTGTTCAAGGGTTAATAACTCGATTAAAAATTATTATTATAAAATTCAAAAAGTGACCAAATCAAGTTTAAAATCCCTTCTTCAAGGTGCTAAAGAGATTTTTGTAATTATTTTATTACACAGCTGTTATTTTTAATTATTAACAATTAGCGCTATAGTCCAGGAGGTATCGTCGCCTCCGTTAGTGAAATTATTCCGATTTCAATTTTTTTGCACACTTACTCAAAAAGAGGTCCTTATAACATATCCACAGGATGCCGGGCGGTGCCGTGGTCGAAAAATTGTTGAAACAATTTGTTTAGACAAATTCACAATAATAATTTTTTCACTTTAAACAAATTTTTTTTTTAAGATAATTTGGGACATTCTGAGCAAAAAAGGTCATTTGTTGTCGAGTTATAGGCGATTTAAAATTTGAAAAATGCGAAAATGGCCAGATGGCTCGACAACAATCAATTTTAGAGAAAAATCACAATATACCTTTTTTGCTCAGAATAACCCAAATTATCTAAAAAAAAATCATTCGCAATGAAAAAATTATTTTTGTGAATTTGTTTAAAGAAAATTGTTTAAACAATTTTTCGACCACGGCACCGCCATGCATCCTGCGGATGTGTTATAAGGACCTCTTTTTGAGTAAGTTTGTGCAAAAAAATCGAATCGAAATAGTTTTGCTAACGGGGGCGACTATACAGTTGAACTATAGCGCTAATTGTTAATAATTAAAAATGACAGCTTTGTAATAAAATAATGACAAAAATCTCTTCAGGACCTTGAAGAACGGGTTTAAAACGTGATTTGGCCTCTTTTTGAATTTCATAATAATACTTTTTAATCGAGTTATTAAGCCTTGAAAAGGGCCATTTTTGCATTTTTCAAATTTTTAATGGCATATAACTCGACAACAATCAATTTTACAGAAAAATGACATTTAAAATTTTGCTAACGAAGTTAACTTTCATCAGAACTTCATACCATAATATGTGCACTGAGATGTAAATAAATGTTGATATATTTCACCTAATAAACATTTTTTGGCTGCATGTCTTTACAATATTTTTCTTGTTTATGCAGATTGTAAATAAATACGTAATATATGTCTACAGGGTGACAAGGTCGGTAAATTCGGTGTTGTTTTTACCCGCGTAAACTTTTTGTAACAACTCTAGTGGCGCCCCTTAATTGCTGGTGCCTGTGTGCGCCGCACACATTGCACACGTGGACGGCGCGGCCCTGGGTGAAGTACCTCATTGTTAGTAACTTTTTGTACTCATGGAATTATCAATATTCTTCTGTATATATACATCTCAATGGCATCTAATTTTTTCTGTTTCAGAGTCCATTGTCCACTTTTCACAGCAACACAGCAATACTAAAAAACGTAACATCTGATCATTCGGATTCTGAGCTCAAGACTAAGGTGTGATCTTGTAAAAAATGCTATCTATGTTCGAGAATGTTTTTCTCTCTTGTGCGATTCCTGATAGGATTTTTTTTGGGTTACACTGTCTATAGATATTTGCTCGCAAACATTGTATTGAAGTTGCCTGCTCCATTATTTGGTCCCTTGCTCCCTTGGCATACGTACCTTTATTGTTGTCTTTAAAAATACTAAAGCTGCATATGTAAACCGAACATTTCGCTATGACCTACTACCGTATTTACTATTAATTGCAGTATACTTGGGCGTTGCCTGCTATTAGGACGGTATCATCAGCATACCGACTCCGAATACAGCACTCCTCGTGGGACTCGTACGAGCCCCTCTTTGATGCCGTTTTAGAGGATCTAAACTAAATTTCCAAAGATAATGGTGCGCTGGTCATCTGCATACGGCAACAGACGGCAACTCCAGCATGAGAATAAAAATTTAAACGAGTCAATTGAAGGGCTATACTTTGATGAAAGAAAAGATTAAACCATGGTCTTCGGAAACGCGAGATGAATTATGAAAACTGAAAACCATATAGCTTTAATTGAAGGAACCGATAGTTTATATTTTGGGTACTTAGCTCTTAGCCAGTCTCGTGTCATAGATATTCTCGAAGGAATATTAGACTACTTACAAAGCCATAATATAGATCTAAGCAAATTAAGTGTTATGGAATGTGATGGTACAAACGTCAATACGGGCTGAAAGGTGGAATGATTCGAATTATAGAATGGAGAGTAAATAAACCATTACACAGTGGAGTGTAACCCCGTTGCACGCTAATGAACTTCCCTTGCGATATTTTCTGCAAAAACTAGTTGATCACACAAAAGGTCCCTATTCATATTCTGAGCCGATTGGATCCCTTCTTCCCAATTGCGAAAAAGTGCCTGTTATTAAATTTAAACCCATAGGAGCTGTCCTGGTCTTGCAAATGAATATGATCCAAGATTGGAATATGGTGCCAGGCATCTACGGAAATTAATGCAGGCTTCGAGATATTTTCTGAATACTGTCTCATCAATTATTATCGATAAAGTTATTCAAGACAATGCTTAATTTGAGCACCCGGAAATCGTTCAAATTTGTATATTAACAGATTCACGTCAACGTATTAGAGAGGTTACTGTCAGAAGAATTTTAAAATGTAGGAAGGCTGGTATAAAAATTGAGTTTTCATAGTATCCCAAATCCCTAAATCAATTTCGATGCAGAAGATTACATAGACCTCATAGACTGGATGAATAGTACTGTTAACAGGTCCTCCTCTAATAGAGAATTTGACCGACGAGGAATTGTCGGACACGGAGAAACAAGTTCCAAAGTTTGACAATTTTCCTTGCCATACTCAAGCGGTGGAGAGCTGTGTGAAGATAATTACTGATGCGTGAATAAAAGTGTGGTGAAGAATCTAGAGATGGTTACATCCGAGCTAAGCTTGATGCCAGAAATAATTAGCCGATATTTGAAAGTAAATAAATATATTTCACAGTGCAAAAATAGTAAATAAATATGCATTGCTTACCCCTCTTTTATATTTTTAGTCCTGGGGCCGGTTAAATTTTTTTAGATCATGATGAAAATATTTTAACGAGATAGTAGCATCGATATTAATATTTTAGACACTAGCTCACCCAAAAAATAAAGCAAAAAAAAATAATATTTTTTAGGACCCCGGGGGCCCGGTCACAACTAATTTAATTCGGCCTATGTTTGGTACACAGTATAAGGACTACCATACACAACTTTTTTTTACTAGCCCGTTTAATACCTATTTCCCAAAAAAATTTTTTTGTCCTTTTTCGGCCCGGCCTACTGTACAGGTATGGAAAAACGATTTGATACTAAGAACAGCTCAAGATACATAATAATTTACTGTAGTTATAGCTAACTTTCAGTAATGGGGAAGGCACCTCAAGATGAGAAGAATATGGTATTTTTCCTAGGTATATCATATATCTTATTTAATAGTGATGTTTTCTACCCTCCTTTAATATAGCCTTCCGAATACACAATTACCGTATAAAAATATTTAATACAGGTTTCTTAAACACCCAAACATTCCCAAACGTACTCCTGTAAGTACCATTTTTAAAGTAAAAGTTGGTACCAGAACTAGTAACAAGTGTCACCATAGTCATAAGTCACACTGTCAATCGAAATCAAATCAATAATTATTGACCTCTCGATTGCCGGACTGAAGACGGTGGTTAAAGTAGTTGTTATTTCTAATTCTTTTTCGTTTATTATTTACCAAAAAATTTAAATATTTTTTATGTTAATCCTCATTTCATTTAATTTTTTAAGAAATCATAATATACAGGGTGTCCATAAACTCTACCGACAAGCGAAGACAGGAGATTCCTCAGATAATTTTAAGACATTTTAACCCAATTCACCTAGTCCTAAAATGCTTCCTAAGAGAGTTAGAGCTCTTTGAAGATGGCGTCTTGTAATTAGTTTTTCTTAAGTAACTCTAGAATGCTTCTATTGAGAAAAACAAAAATTGGTACACATATTTATCTTCCAGAGGTGAATCGATTCCTTGCATTGCGAATTTCTAGTACCGGTCATAGGCGCCCGTTTTGTGTAGGGCAACAGTTATTTTTTCGCATAACTTTTTTATCTTTAATTTTTAAGCATTTTGGACTCTGGATTATTAAATTGGGAGGTATTTTACCACTGAAAGGTACTCCTAACTTGATAGGATACACCGTTTTTTAGAAAAATCAATTTAAAATTTTTTTTAATTTCCAAAAAAAAAATTAAAAAAAAAAACTATTTAGAAATCCGAAAACTGGTACGTTTATTTATATTTCAGAGTTGACTCGAATTCATTAATTGCGACTTTCTAGTACGGGTCATATGCGTCCATTGTGGGTAGGTCAACGGTATCGTAGGTATCGTATAATATTTTTGTCTTTAACTTTTAAGCATTTTTGACTCTAGAATATTAAGTTATGAGGTATTCTAGTACTAAAAGTTACTCTGGCTTTAAGTTGGTAAAATACATCGTTTTTTTTTAATTTTTCAATTTTTTTTTTCAAATTCAAAAAATGATACATTTTTAAATCGATTTTTCTAGAAAACCGTGTGTCCTACCGACTTAAAGCAAGAGTACCTTTTAGTATTAGATTACCTTACAATTTAATAATCCAGTGTCAAAATTTGAAGACAAAAAAGTTATATGATAAAATAACCGTTGCCCTACCCAAAATGAACGCCTATGATCGATACTAGAAATTCGCAATGGATGGAATCGATTTATCTCTGGAAGATAAATATACACACGTATTTTTGATTTTCTAAATTGAAGCGTTCTGGAGATATTTAAGAAAAACTAATTAAAAGACGCTATCTTCAACGAGCTCTAGCTCCCTTAGGAAGCATTTTCGGACTAGACGAATTGAGCTAAATTGTCTTAAAATTATCTGAAGGATCCTCTGTCTTAGTTTATCGGTAGAGTTTCTGGACACCCTGTATATCACGTATCACATTCAAAATAACACATTTTAATTATTTCGTAATATATCCGAAAATAACGTAGACATCTTCATCAAATTTGATTAAGAAAAAAAAACTATTCCGTTCCAAAATTGATATGAATTTTATTAAATATCTTCCTTTGTATACATCTTCATACAACCCAGCCGTCAGTTAGGATATTTTTACGACCTCCGCAAGTAAATCTTGTTAAAATTACCACTATAATTCCAGAATTTTATTAAGACAGCTCTTCGGCCCTCATTTAAATATTTAGTTTGTCTGAAAAGAGTTCCCCGGCCTTAAATTAGGTTGTAGAAGTCAGAAATCGTTGAATACTCCACATTGGCGTCACTATACACGAAGCCACCTGTGTTCATAAAAGAAATGTCTACGAAACCGAAACTTGCTCGTAATTGTAGTAGTATTTATGAGGTTGATTTATAAATATATTAAAAATTTTATATGCTTTTTTGTCTTCAATTAGTTACTTTGAAAATTTCATTAATAAATAAACTCAGTGACATTAAAAGTCTTACACCCTGAAGAAGTAATTTCTTGATCTTACATTTTTTGGCAACATAATTACTATATTTAAAACATGCTATGATAACAATATCGATGTTTTACATTTAAGTGGATCAGTACAAAGTTTCGGCTCCATCGCTATTTAAATGGGATTAATTTTTTTTTCGAATCCTGAGAAAAGTAATAAGTATTTTTGAAAAATTCGTTGTTACCGAGGGCCGAAAGTCACTGAAGTCTTCTATAATATTTATTTTAATAAGTTACAGGGGTGAAAAACTAAGAGAAAATGTAGTTTGATTTTTAACTTCAAATAACTCACTCAAAAGAAACATTTTATTTATTCTAAGGGACTTTCGCTCCTCGATAATAATTTAGTCTTTCATTCTGCGTTTAAATTTTTTAAAAATATTTATTAGTTTTTTCAGGTTTCGAAAAAAATGGACACCATGTGCGTTGTGATATTTTCCAAATCAAAAATTCGCTATCTTTGTCATACAACGCACTGAGTCGAATAGAATATGGTGACAAGACAGTAACGATTTTAAATATTTGACATGGCATCGGGAATAGCTTGAGTTGTTGATTAAATAATGTTGAAAGTGCATTTGATAAATAATTGATTTAAGAGGTGAACTTAATAAAAAGTTATTTATTCTTTATTATTTATGGAAGATCCAAGCAGAAAATACACCAGGATATATTCTGCGATACAAGTATGTTATTGTTAAAAATTTTCAAAATTGTAAGCGTTCCATAGTAACAATATATTATTAAAAAATCACTTTATCACTTTTCCTCTTTTCTCGATTGAGTATTAGATTTTGTTGTACAGTATATAAATTATTACAATCACTGAATATAATATATAGTTAGTGAAAAAATTATCATATTAATTAACTGAATTAATAATTTAAGCAATTATACAAGTAACAATTATACAAGAACATTCAAAAGCCATCTCTTTAAAGTTAATGATGACATTGTCAAGTAATGTTTACATATCTATACCAGTGAGAATTTTACTACACGTAATTTGGCGTGTAAAGACAGAAAAATGTAAAGACAGAAAAAGTAGGGATAACCGTAAAATATTTGCGCCTACTTGTTACCAGTGTAAGAAAATGCCTCGAGTTCGAAGACACCAAAGTTACCACCATGTTAGAGATTTTGGCAGAGGTAGAATTTTTGCCTATAGAGATATGGGTTTGTCTTATTAGTATAGTATAGTTGATCCAAAAGATGGCATAACCCAGACATCCAAAGTGAAAGTTATCCTTCAACACCAAATTGTTCTATATGGTCCGCACAATGTCCAGAAAAAAGTCATACCATTTTGAGCGTCGGAGAAATCGGTAAATTCGTAGTTTTTTAAGTTTTTCGCCAATATTTCTAAAACTATGCGGTTTAGCATGAACAACCTTCTTTACAAAATTGTTCTACATTACATTTTAAATAAAAAAGGTCCTATGCATAATCTTTCTAAAATGAATGGTTCCATAGTTACGGAGGTAGTATAGTATGGTGTCGCGAAAAAAGGTCGCCAACAATTGGTCGAGCGAAAAAATGTCGCGCACATTTGAGCGCGTATCAAAAGGTCGCCGGCGAAAAAACAGCGCCGACGAAATAAGGTCGCGTGCAATTGATCGCGCGAAAAAAGATCGCGTCATGTTTTACATTATTAAAACCATTCAATTGGTTTTCAAAAAGGTTCTAAAGATATTCTATTTGCAAACTTTAACTTTATGCATTATGAGCCGATTAGTCTTGGAATTCCATCTAATTACTTTTTAATATATTTTGGATGTATAAGAAGATGGGAAAAATAACGTATATCTAAATACTTTTTAATGTATTTTGGATGTGTAGGAAGATGGGAAATATAGGAGAATGGGAAATTATTTCATATGGTATTTTCAGGTTATTCAAGTGAATATACTTGAAAATTGAACAATTTTTAACATGAAGAAAGTATTTTTTTTGTTCTACGTGAATAATTTTAATATATGGATCTAAATTCAGAAAGGTACTTTCCTTCACACTTTTTACAGGCTTAGGACTGTCAGCAAAAAACTGGCGTGTTTAAAAGTGTTTGCTCTTCCTAATCGGATATCGTTAAAAATGTACAGTAATAATAGTTCTATTTACAGTATATATTACATACAAACGAATACCAGGTACCAGTTTACCTATTTTTGGTATTTTCAGAGACCGGTAATTAGCATAATTGGTTCTTAGTAGAAAGTCGTTATGCAGATTAGTGAAGAATAAGTAGTTTAGATAAGGGCACCTTATTGTGTAGGTATTTATTAGGAATTCCATGAAGTCATT
This sequence comes from Diabrotica virgifera virgifera, assembly GCF_917563875.1. NCBI lineage: Eukaryota > Metazoa > Arthropoda > Insecta > Coleoptera > Chrysomelidae > Diabrotica > Diabrotica virgifera. The sequence goes on along the minus strand of NC_065448.1, from coordinate 58,986,871 downwards.
ACGATAAGACATTATTGGAAATGCTAAAATAAATATTGTACAAAAGTTCTTTGTCTAATTGTGCGTTATTCACTAATGTGGTAATTATTATTCCATATTCGTGAAACGTACTTTTATTACTTTTTAATGTATTTTGGATGTATAAGAAGATGGGAAAAATATCGTATATCTCATTATTCATTAGCTTGTCGATTTGTCAAGATGGTCTTAACTTACGTAAAGAGTCAAAAAGGTGCCAATATGTTGGTGTATAATGGATATATCCATAGAAAGGAAAAAACGATTGATCAAAAGACAATTTGGAAGTGCGCTCAGTACAATAAGCATAAATGTACCGGGAGAGTTCACACAGTGGGAGATGAAGTAGTGAAAAGTACAAGTCACAACCACGTTGCCGATGCGTCAATATTAGAAGCAAAAAAGGCTTGTAACAGAATGAAAGAACTGGCTCATCAAGTTGAACTAACAACACAAGGAATCATAGCTACCGTTTCACAAGAAGTGTCTGTGGGTGCAACTGGGCAGCTACCTTCTATTTCATCCCTAAAGCGAACTATTCAGAACACACGCCAAAGAGTGGAAGCTATTCCGGCAAATCCAAGAAGCTTAACAGAGCTTATTATTCCGGAAGAATACACCAGAAACAATAACGGCGAACCGTTTCTTTTATTTGACAGTGGTCCAAACGAACAGAGAATTTTAATATTTTCCACTGAAAGAAATTTAACTTTGATGGCGAGCTGTGAACACTGGTATGCCGATGGAATATTCACATGTACTCCTCTATTGTTTGGTCAGCTGTATACAATACATGGCGTACAGTATAGCAACGTTATTCCAACTGTTTTTGCTCTACTTCCTAATAAAACTCAGGCAACATACACTCGACTCTTCCATGAATTAAAAACGTTACGACCAGGTTTACGTCCTACAACAATAATGGTGGATTATGAAAAAGCAGCAATTAATGCTTTACAACAAGAGTTTCCTGAAGTCAGAATCCGTGGATGTTTCTTTCATTTCACACAATGTTTGTGGAGAAACATGCAAGGTACAGGACTGCAACAAGTTTATACAGAAGACGCGAATTTTGCTCTAAATCTGCGACAATTGGCAGCCCTAGCCTTTGTACCTGAAGTAGATGTTGTTGCAACATTCGGAGAGCTACTGGACAGCGAGTTTTACACTCAAAATGAAAATTTACTAACACCTTTAATAAACTACTTTGAGGATGTATGGATAGGCAGATTGGATCGACGACAACAAAGAAGACCGCCAATGTTTCCAAGGAATCTTTGGAATTGCTTCGAATTTATAGAGAAAGATCTACCGCGTACTAATAATGCTGTCGAAGGTTGGCACAACAGCTTCTCCTCGATATTAAATGCAGCACACCCAAATCTATGGAAGTTTATTACGGGGCTAAAGAAAGAAGAGAGTTTAAATCGATTAAAAGTGGAGCAATACATAGCTGGAAACCAACAACCTCAAAAAAAAATTTATAAAGATACAGCGCGGCGAATAAAAACGATTTGTTTGCAATACGGGAACCGGCCAAATCTAGAATATTTAAGAGGAATTGCCCAAAATTTTCAACTGCAAGTATAAAAAACTAAAAAACAATTTAAAAAAAATTAAAAAAAAAACAAAAAAAATTAAAAAAACACAAAAAAATAAAAATAAAAAAAAAAATAAAAATTAGAAAAAAATAAAAAAATTAAAATTAAAAAAACTTTTAAACACGCCAGTTACTAACTGCCAGTCCTAAGCCTGGATAAAGTGTGAAGGAAAGTTAAAGTATGCAAATCTGTTATTAATATAAATGTATTCTTTAACTATGATATCTTCAATAAGTACTCACCAGTGACAATGTATTAATGAAATTGTGCCTGTTATATAATTTTTAACCACAATATCATTATTTTATTTGGGAAATTTTATTTTAATAAAGATGGTAGCCCTTAACCTACCCTATCTATATGTAGTATATACCCTGTAAAATATATTAAGCTTATATTAAAACTTACTCTTAAATAACCAAGGGTAAATTTTGCGACACTGCCAAGTCGTGAAATAATACCTCTAGGTACTTTCCCTACAACATTTACAGTTAAAATTACCTTAATTCGACCATTAAATTGGTCGAACATTTTACATGATCAATTTCAAATAGGATTATTTACTTCCAATTATTTTCCTATTATTTAAAGTGGAAAATAAAACTAAAGTCATTTAGAAGTCAATATTGGGTTGACGAAATATTTTTTACCAATAGGTTAAAATGACTAATAAGAAAATATTTAACTGTTTGGGTCATTATTTAACAGCAATCCTTTAGTTCTATTGCATCATCTAAATCTGACCTAAGCCTGGATTAAGTGTGAAGGAAAGTTAAAGTATGCAAATGAAAACATATTTTCTGACGCGATCTTTTTTCGCGCGATCAATTGCACGCGACCTTATTTCGTCGGCGCTGTTTTTTCGCCGGCGACCTTTTGATACGCGCTCAAATGTGCGCGACATTTTTTCGCTCGACCAATTGTTGGCGACCTTTTTTCGTAGATCCGTATAGTATAACTGCTCCAAAAAAAGGCCTAACCCAGACATCCAAAGTAAAAGTTTTTCTTCAACACCAAATTGTTCTATATGGTCCACATATTGTTCAGTAAAAAGTTACACCATTTTGAGCGTCCGGTTTGGGGGGGAGATGGGGGAGAATTCGGTAAATTAGTAGTTTTTTTAGGTTTTTCGTCAATATTTCTAAAACTATGTTTTAGGGTAAACAATGTTATACACAAAAATGTTCTACATGAAATTTAAAACAAAAAATGTTCTATACATAATTGTTACAAAATCAACGGTTCCAGAGTTACGGAGGGTGAAAAGTCGAGGTTTTCGATACTTTTTATATTTTTTGGGCAATATTTATGATATAACTATACCAAAAACCCAGACATCCAAAGTGAAAGTTATCCTTCAACACCAAATTGTTCTATATGGTCCACATAACGTTCAGAAAAAGTCACACCATTTTGAGTGTCGGGTTTGGGGGGGAGAAATCGGTAAATATAAAAAGTATCGAAAACTTCCACTTTTCACCCTCCGTAACACTGGAACCGTTGATTTTATAACAATTATGTATAGAACCTTTTTTGTTTTAAATTTTATGTAGAACATTTTTCTATAGAACATTTCTTACGCTAAAGTATAGTTTTAGAAATATTGACGAAAAACTTAAAAAAAACTACTAATTTACCGACCTCTCCCCCATCTCCCCCCCAAACCGGACGCTCAAAATGGTGTAACTTTTTACTGCACAATATGTGGACCATATAGAACAATTTGGTGTTGAAGAAAAACTTTTACTTTGGATGTCTGGGTTAGGCCTTTCTTTGGACCAATTATACTATACTACCTCCGCAACTTTGGAACCGTTCATTTTATAAGGGTTAAGCATAGGACCTTTTTTATTTCAAATTTAATGTAGAACAATTTTGTGTAGAAGTTTGTTCATGCTAAACAGCTTAGTTTTAGAAATATTGACGAAAAACGTAAAAAACTACGAATTTGCAGATTTCTCCGCCCCCCCCCCCAAACCCGACGCTCAAAATGGTGTGACTTTTTTCTGAACATTATGTGGACCATATAGAACATTTTGGTGTTGGAGGATAACTTTCACTTTGGATGTCTGGGTTTGGGTTTAACTATACCATACTATATCGAGAAATTGTCTGTCGTGTTAATTGTACGGCAATGACAATTATGCGTGTGTATTGTGTGTGGACGGGAGAGGAACACGAATAAGACTAACTGGTCAAAAGAGGGCTACCATAGAGTGTCAAGATAGGCGCTTTAGGCTACTGGCTCTGTGAGACCGTCTTGCTACTACGCGTTAAATCGCTGACCAATGGTTTGGAGTAGAAGATAGATCTATTACGATGCGTACACTATACCGTCGCATTCGAGCCTTTGGACTAGTTTCATTCCACCCATAGTGCTTCCTTTGACTTCGGACCACCGTAATCAGGCCCGACCAATGGGGCAGGGGGGGCAAAATCCCCGGGGCCCGGGGCCCAAGGGGGCCCGGGCCCGGCCGTTAGCAAATTTAAAAAAATTCCTTTTATTAAAATATTTTACAACATATTGAATTTGCTTGCGGTTTTAATTATGAGATTATTATTTTTTTTTTTTGGATGTTGAGAGTAGTAATATAGAGAGCCTAATTGATGATTTAAGTGCCTTAAGAAATAACTGGGACAAGATATTTTCTGAATGCAAACATGTTGCAAATGCTTATGGTATCGAACCGGAACTCTCCACTTCCCGTGCGAGAAAGAGGAAGACTTTTCACGATCAAACAGCTACAGAAGATGTAATGTTAAATTTATTCCCGGAAGAACGCTTCAAAACAGAAGTTTTTTACACAATAATTGATGTTTTGGTGGCCAACCTGAAAACGAGGTTCACAGCACTGAGAGAAATCGTAATCGTAGGCCGACGTTCACAGCACTAGAAAAGTTATGTTGTAACTAACAGTTCTATTGTAAATAATTAAAAACAAAGTTTAATTGTTAAAACCGTTTTAATTTTCTTCCTTCCTGTGTCAATAGCATGAGTGTTCACTATTACATATCCCAGTTTATGAGTTATCAGTTTTTTGGGAATTTTCGTTCAACTGGGTTTGGGGGGGGGGGCCGGCCGGGTCTCATCCCCGGGGCCCGGCCTGGCTCTGGGCGGCCCTGACCGTAATCATTATTTGAAGTGGAGCAGAGAACAGCAGCATTGGGTGGCAGAACGACATGATGTAGCTTTTAACGATAAATCGCGATTTTGTTAAGGAATGCATGAAGGTCGTAGGATGGCAAGACGCCGCCGTGGAGAGTGACGATATATCGAGTTTGCTGTTCAGGGACATGTACAGAGTTTGCTTTTGAGAGGTTTGGGGGCCTATTGTCTGTGGTAACCGATCACAACTTGTATTTATTTGAGGCAGTATGACAGCTGCACGTTATGTTGATGACTATTTACAATCAACTTTATTGCCTTATCTTGACGGCCGTCGACACGTCCTTTTTCAGCAAAATAACCCGCTCCTCAGCTACTCGTATTCCTCGTTGAACTATGAACTTTCTCCAAGAAACTGGCGTTAATGCTTTGCCGTAGCCATCTCGTTCACTAGATTGAAATCCTATCGAATGTGTGTGGAATATGATGTGAAGAAGACCGTCCACTTTGCACTACCCTTTACAGAATCTGGCACAGTTAATTCATGAAGTTGAAAATGCTTGAAACGGGGCCCACAGTCGACAAGCAGACATCGATCATCTCATTTTGTCAATGCTCAGACGTTTACAGTACTGTATTTAGCTACGGGTTCGCCAAATATATAATTAATTTTTGATTTTATTAACAAAAGGTCTTGCCAACGTTATCGTTCCATGCTTGATGTAAACCTACCATATTGCCAAAAAATTAACTTCAAGAAATTATTCCTTCTCGGTATAACACTTCTAATGTCACTGAGTATATTTATCGTATGACTTTATAATTTAAATTTATATTTAAAAAGTCCTCGCGATGTCGTACCGTATATTTTGCAGCACCACAGTCGCACATGGGAGATGGTAGCTTTCCGCATTTATTTAGCAATGGTGTGTACGGACCTCATTTAAACGTATTAATGTTTGCCTTGAATATTCTCAGATATATCTTGGACATATATGATGAGTGAGTGATATGAATGTACATTAAATGAACTATTCAGAGCAGTCTATTCAATCTCCAACGTCCGAATGGCTATGTTGATCGTCTACCTCCATCGCTGATATGGCACTTGAACAAGAAGAAAAAGAAGATGTGTTTCTTGATACCTAAAGGCAGGTGATTTTTTATGATACATGGTAGGTTCTGTACTTATGGAGATTGTTTTGAAACCATTTAGTCTGACTGGAAGTAACAATATTGGCCTTTTTATCGGATGGACAATAATTGACAGCAGTTAAATGTTGGTAAGGAGTCTCAGAGGGACTGCTGATATCTATATAGCAATAAAATTCTGAGAAATACTCACTGGTACCTAAAATGAGTCAGGGGCTTGAGAAATCAAACTCAGCTCTGCCAACGGATCCTACTCGAAAGTGCCAATAAATCGAAAATGCAGTGAATGATGGAAATTTCTGAACAAGATCAAGAATAACGAAACACGGAACGACAAGCTACAATTAATACCAACAGATAAATGGGTCCAACATTATAAGGAATTATTAACTGAACAAAGGCCCGAATACTCACAACCAACAGAGACGGAAATACAAATTGTAGGGGAAGAAATAAATATAAACAGCGTAGCAGTTAAAAATGTAATTAAACAACTAAAAAATGGAAGATCTCCGGGTCCAGGTGGGATCAATGCCGAGCTACTGAAAAATAGAACTGAAAAACTTTTCGAATCTCTGGCACATGTAATTTATAAAGTACATCAATGGCGAAAATAATAATAATAATAATAATAATAATTTATTCAACCACTTAGTTATTATACAATATACATATAACAGACCTAATTAATATACTTATACTGACTGATTCATCCGGAGGCAGACCTAGACACAAGGCATCACAAGAATCTACAGGTCGAGCAATTCTCGTAAATTTCACGATTGCGAGCCACGCTTCACGCAACCGTGTTTGCGTACTTGTGTTTCGAGTTGCGTGGTCGTGCGGAGTTATATTTACCAAATTTAAATATAATCGTTTCTACTGATTCATAATAATATGAAGGTATACTATTCTCAATATGGCTACTGGGTGTAAAAGATAAATCTTATTCTATCTGTTCTTCATGAGTTTTAGATAATTTTAGTTGTATTTCTTTGTAATTTTGTGTTGTACAAAGATTAATTTAACATCTTCTCTGGAAGTATTAATTTAGAAAGATAATATGCTTCATTGGTGTTGTGTTTTGAAGTGTGAAATGCAAAGTAATTGTAAAGTCAAGATAAAGTTCACTTTTAAACTGAACTAAATAAGGTATCTGAGAGACAACAATGGTTAAATGCAATACAATGTACAGGTTTTACTAGCGAAATGAAAATTTTCCTGTCCTGTCTGCTGTAATCATTTTATATCTGGTAAGTTACAATTACAACAGTAACGATTTTTGAAGATGTTAACATTTTAATCTTATAGGAAAATAGGAAAACCAGCCGACTTAATCGATAATAACAATCTCCAGATTCCTTCAATAAATATGGGCTATAAACACAATGAAATAAGTTCCCCAAAATCTAAAATGGAGTGGTATCAAAGGAGAATTAAAGGAAAAAATATTCATATTGAAATTATTTATAAGGCACTGGACTGTCTTAAATTCTACAATAATACTAGGTGGGTAAATGATTTTAGACATTTTTCATTAAGAGTAGATTAAGATTAAGTAGATTTTCATTCAGTAGATTTAAGACTTGTTTACACGGGTAGAGTAATGATGCAAGTACTTGATAGAGTAGAGTAACTCTACCTGTAAAAATGCTCAGCACAGTAGAATAGCTGGTAGAGTGTATAGTTGGAGTTAAAGTAGAGTGACTAGCAACCTATGGCAAAGTAACTACTCTATGACCACCACTACTGCCAAAATGTCTACTCGCCTGCACACTCTACCCATGGAACACGCTCAATTATGGCAGAATAGAGTAGGTAGGAGAGTACATGGGGGCGCTGTCATTCTGGCTGGAATTGTGTTTTGTGTAAATAGTGAAAATGAAGTTCACCGAAGATGAAACTTAAAAACTTGTAGAGCTATAATACGGCGAATACCAGTGTTTATGGAATTTAGGTAGTGTATACTACAGAAATAAAAGTTTGCAGCAAGCTGCGGAGGATGAAATCGTCGAAAGAATGGCAAAGGGGGCTTTGGAGTAAACGAGCTTAAGCAAAAAATTAAGAATTTAAGGTGCACTTATAATCAAGAGTGTTTAAAAATACAAAAATCGGTTTCACTATACTAGCATCAGTACTATACTTGTACTCTCCTCATGTGAATGGTATCAAGCCATTTTTGGTTGAGTACTACCGCTACTCTACTCTCCTCAAAACTCTACCCATGTAAACAAGTCTTTAGAAACTGGAAAATGAGGTAGCTAGTAGAGTAGTACTAGAGTAAAATATACTGGTTTAGCAAATTACAATGTTTTAAGTTAATACAGTAGTGATCAACAGGTAGCCAAAACGTGTTCCAAGATTGCCACTGTAATTTTGAATATTTTTTCGAGGTATTTGGCACACGTATTCGTAAAATAATAAAGAATGGCGGTACAGAGCCCAATTTGAAAAATATATTAATATGTGGAAATTACTCTGTAATTATACAATATTTAAAAAACGAGCCTGTACCGCCATTAAGAAGAACAAAAAAATACACTTTCTTCAAATAAACTTTTTTATCCGATGCCTAGATTTTGTGTAATTTTGGAACTACTAATGAAATAAAACATTTTAGTAGTTCCAAAATAACACAAAATCGGATAAAAAAGTTGTATTTGAAGAAAGTGTATTTTTTTGTTCTTCTTAATGGCGGTACAAGCTCGTTTTTTTTATATTGTATTTAATTACAGAGTAATTTCCACATATTAATATATTTTTCAAATTGGGCTCTGTACCGCCATTCTTTATTATATTAAGAATATGTGTGCCAAATATCTCGAAAAAATATTCAAAATTACAGCCACAATCTTGGAACACATTTTCGCTACCTGTTGATCGATACTGTTTCCTCTTAAGATAGTTTTAATAGTTATTTATGATATAAGTATTAAAAGCACAATTTTAAGACGCGCATGTGAAAGTTAACTTGAAAAAATAATTTTATTAATGTTTTGACTTCCACATCAGATGTCATTGTCAAAATACAAAATATTCATTATTATTAGGTTTATTCTAGCAAACAGTTAAACTAGTCAAAAACCGTCAGCAAACAGTTGGTCAGTAAAAGAACATAATACAGTCACCAGTGCGATCCCCTCTACTCGCGCTGGTCCACTATTCGCTGATGGTTTCAAACTGTTTGAAACTGATGCTAGAACAAACCTATTATTATTATGCATATCATTATCTGTAAATAATATTTCTTCTGATTGTTAATTGTAAAGGATAGAAAAATTACCATTTATTTTATTTTTTTTTAGAATCAGCTGAGAGAAGTGGTCTACAAAAAACCAGGAAGGAAACGGAATATGGCTACGAAAGGCAAAAGAAAGGTTTACAAAGCAAATGTGACACATTTTTCTGAAATATTTAGGAATATCAGTAAATTGCATTAAAAAAATGTATGAAAAGATTTTGTTCAATAAAAATGTTTATATTTATCAAGGATGTATTATTTGGTATGGCCACATATCGTCAGTGATGTAATAATACATCCTATCTGTTTTTTTTTCATGAGTTTTGTGAGAGAGACTAAAAACTTGTCTTAGGGTCACCTCCTGTTTTCATATGATATTTTTTGACTTGTTTTGTAGTAAATTAAACTATCTATGAACTACAAAACAAGTCAAAACTTACATATGAACACAGGAGGTGACCTTAAAACATGTTTTTCCATCTCTCATACAAAACTCATGAAAAAACAGATAAGAGGTATTGTCACATCAGCAAGGATGTACAGTGATGAGTGCCCTAATAACCGGCAAAATATGGGCAACATATTTAGTTGTGAGATAAAAAGAAATGAAACTAGTCGAGCTGGGAAATTTAGCGAAATTAACCTTTAAATTTACGTTATATTGATCCCACCTTTACACATATCGGAGGAGTATGTCAACTAAAATTGTCACTGTGACAGTGGTAGTTTCCAAACTCATCTGATACGTCTGAAGGTGGTACACAATCAATACAATCTAAATATATAAGTTAATATCGCTAAATTTCCCAGCTCGACTAGTTTCATGTCTTTTTATCTCACTACTTAATACATCTTTTGTGCTATTTTGCCGGTTATTAGAGCGCTCATCACTGTATTTCTGGTATATCCAGGGAATGTCTACAAAATATATTTTGAATGTCCAGAGAACATTCGTGGACATTCATGGAATGTTCCAATAAGACATTCAGGTAATGTTTAAAATGCTGACACAGGATTTTCCTGGGATGTTCAGGGAACATGTTTTCGGGGATATTCCAGGAATTTTTCAATGTCTGTGTACCTTCTATGGACCTATATGGAATATTTTGGTGTTATTACCGCCGCACTCCACTTGCGATTTGTAATCAGGAAGATTGAACACATTGTTTCAAATACAAGTCAATCCATTTGTGACTAAATAATCATGGACTGACTTCTATTTGAAAGAATGTGTTCAATCTTCACAACTACAAATCGCAAGTGGAGTCCGGCGCTTAGGGCTACTTCCTCTTTGGTATTATGTATTATACTACAGAAATCAGGAACTTTCCTTCTAAATATATGTATGCATCTTGGCCATCAAACATATTCTTCGAAACATTTTTTTAAGGGGTTACATAGGTCTTGTGGGTAAAAAAAGTGACTTTTTAAAAAAATTATATCTCGAAAACTAAAATTTATGTTTATTTATAATTGGAACATGTAAAAGTATAGTACTTAAGGTAGTCTCAAAAAAAGTTTCAGCCAAAAATATTCATTTTTGTAGAGTTTAAGTTTTTTTTTGCGTTGGCAGCATAACTAAGTCCAGTCTCATCTGAAATCAAAAAGTTTCTTGTAGTTTATACCTCTGGCTAGAATATGAACGAAGGAATTAAAAAAAATGAAATTTGAATATTTTACATAAGTTTAAACACATTTTTGACCCCAATTTTTCTCATTTTTAAAGTAGTTTTTTTTTATAAAACAAAAATGACCTCATCTAATTAAAAATCCTTTGTTCATTCACTAGCCAGAGGTATAAACTACAAGAAACTTTGATTTCAGATGAGACTGGACTTTTAGGCTGCTCACCGCAAAAAAGGGCTGTTGTCGAAAAATTGCAGTCAACTCTACAAAAATGAATATTTTTGGCTGAAATTTTTTTGAGAGTACTATACTTTTACATGTTTCAATTATAAATAAAAATAATTTTTAGTTTCCAAGATATAATTTTTTTTAAAAGTCACTTTTTTTACCTGCAAGACAACAACTTGTTGATTTCAAATTGTAACAGTTGTTTTGCAAAGTATGCTGCCCTCTTGTATTTTCTGTGTTATCTTCATCATACAATTACTTCATCTAAAAATTTTCTGCGAAAAAAAAATAAACCAAAAGTTTAACCACCTTCACACCACAGAATCAAGAATCAAGTTACACAAATTTTCAAACACCTCACCTGACACAGCGTCTCAAGTACGATTGCGCGAATTGGTAAATATAACTCCGTACGACCACGCAACTCGAAACACAAGTACGCAAACACGGTTGCGTGAAGCGTGGCTCGCAATCGTGAAATTTACGAGACTTGCTCGACCTGTAGATTCTTGTCAAGGCATCTGTTTGTCGGATACCTCCCACTGATGTCAGTCAATATAATATACAATGTACATATAATTTATTAAATACACTGTCTATAATATGTATAAATTAAAGTAAAATATAAATCAAAACATTCAATAACAATAGCAAATCGATACATTTCTTTTTAGATTTTAACTGTTTATGTGATTTAGTTTTTTTTTTTTTTTTTTTATTAGATGATTATTAGATGATTAGATGAAAGAGTAAAAAAGGAGAAAATACGAATTGGTTGTGCAAATCAAATTCAAACATTTTCAAATATTTTAAACATTTCCGGGTTACTGATAATTAAACTCTTTACTTCTTTACTAAATTTATGTCTTATATTAATTTCTTTTAAATGCGTTGGTAACATATTAAATAGTTTAGGACCATAATAGGAAAATGATCTCTGCGTCACAGTTTTTTTAAATAAATTAGTATTTAGATGTAGATTAGTAGCTGCTCTAGTAATTGAAGTTTTTTTATTGTTTTTTACTTTTGAAAATTGGGTCCTTAGGAGACATTGGTGTATATAAATTTGACGTATTTTGAATAATTTTGTTTCTTGGTAGAGTAGAGATGTTGAGTGTAATCTAGGTTTTTTAAATATTAATTATTTATATGGGAAATAAGCCACAATTAAAATGAAAAAAAAATAATTTTATTAACGTTTCGACGCCCAAATCGGGTGCCGTTGTCAAAATACAAAATATTACTAAAATAAACTAAAGTGTTGTTGCTAAGCAAAAAAAAATTCTTCTAATAATTTATTTAATCTCACTCATTTATATTGGCAATTCAGACATATATTATACATTTTAAAGTAGAAGACTTTAAAATGATATTGCCAATATTTTATGAGTTGCGTTCCTGGGACGACTTACTGAAAGATAGTTCATTCGATTACATGAAATTAACCCCAACTCAAGAATATCCGTCATAAAAAATTATAGCATGTGATATGTCTTTAAAAAGACAACCAAATGCAACGACAGTAAAATTCTCGCGTTAGAGACTTCATAGTAAATCACAAGGAAAAACCAGGAAAAACCCTGTGATACTATCCCGACATCGTAAGTATTTGGTCTTACATTAATTTACTCTCAAAAAATAATACCAAATTCTGACTTGTAACATGTTTAAATTATAAATATTATTAATAATACTAGATAATATATAAGTAATACTAAAATATAAAATATGTACTAGCTCGATATTATTGACTTACTAATCTTGGTATTTTCTTTCTATTGACTTCCTCTTTCAGTATGGGTAACCACATCCTACTGCATTCTACCGAGGAATTTGCGACACAATTGGTTTCATTTAGCATAATTAAAGCCGCTTCTTTGATTTTTCTCTTTTTACTATCTGATTCTTTCAGGACTATACTTGAATCTCTCCACTGAACTCTATGTTCATTATCCCATGCGTGTTGACATATTTGAGATCTCTCAAATTCTCTATTTTTAATATAAGATTGATGTTCACTTATTCTAACGTCTAATGGTCTTGATGTCTCACCTAAATAAAATTGTTCGCATTCACAAGGTATTTTATAAATGCAATTTTTTGTTCTTTCTTGATCATTGTTAGGTTTAGTTTTAGATAGAATAGATCTCAATGTGTTTGTTGTTTTGAATGTTGTTGAAATGTTGAATTTATTTCCTATTGTTTTAAGTTTCTCGGATAGTCCTTTTATATATGGTATTGATATTTTCCTCGTATTATTTCTGGTGAATGTTGTAGGATCCCGTTCTAAGTTGTTCTGTTCCATTCGATCCAATCTTGACAATTCCTTATTTATAAACGATAAAGGATAATCATTTTTTAATAAAACAGATGTTAACAATTGTTTTTCTGCTAAAAAGGAATTTTCGTTAGAACAAGTAATTTTGGCTCTATCATATAAGGATTTAATGATTCCCTTTTTAACGTTGATGTTGTGATTTGACTTGTAATTGAGATATCTGTTGGTGTGTGTTGGTTTTCTATACACTTGAGTCTCATATCCAATATCCTTCTTTGAGATCAAAACATCGAGGAAAGGTAGGCTGTTATTGTATTCCTTTTCCATTGTAAATTTTATTGTCTCTTCTTGATCGTTTATAATATTCAGGAATGTATCCAACAATTCTGATCCATGAGGCCATATTGAAAACACATCATCTACATATCTCCACCATACTGTGGGTTTTAAATTTTGTTTAGAAATAATATTAGTTTCGAAATCCTCCATAAATATATTAGCCAATAATGGAGATAAAGAAGAGCCCATTGCTAGACCAAAATTTTGTTTATAGAATTCATTGTTTAGTTGAAAATAGGTATTATGGGTACATAATGTCAATAACTCCATTATAGCTGATACATTTAGTCTTGTCCTAGTTGCCAATGTATTATCATTCTCTAATTTCGTTTTGATTATGTTTAAAAATTTGCAATTTCACAGGTCAAATTTATTTTTTATCGAACAAGACATCGTAAGTATTGAAGATTTACTTTTCGGAATGATATCAAATTCTGATTTTGATCGAATTATTTTTAGTTTACATATAATTTATGAAAATTCATATCAGAAACAAAGAAATATACATTTAAATAAATTTAATAATCTTTTAGAACAAAATAGTTTACATACTTTTGATAACCTAAATAGAAATAATGACATATTAACGACAGTTGTCAATCTATCAAATAGACATTTAAATGCAACGGAAAATTTGGTATTGTCAAAAGGTTTAAACTATGCTGTTACTCATCCATCTATTCCAAAATTAGACATAATCAGCTCAGTGGAGAAAATATCCCAGTGTCTACCAACTCATGAAAAAGAACAATATAGGGTACTATGTAAACTTGAATTGGAAAAGTCTAATCAAATTGAACAGAACATCAGCAAAGAGGAAATGAAGGCTTTAAAAACTTTAAGAAATGATGACTCCATAACAATCCTACCAGCGGATAAAGGCAATGCAACTGTAATAATGAATAAAATACAATATGAGGACAAAATTACAGATCTAATTACAAATGGACCTTATAGCAAATTAACGAAGGATCCAACGAAGACACTGGAAAACAAAATATATAGAGCTTTATTCAAATTTAAAAATGATCTAACATACTATCAAAGAAAATTAATGACACCTCACTACAGTAAGACACCACATTTTTATGGAGTGCCGAAAATTCATAAAGCGAACATACCACTTAGACCCATTTGTAGTACCATCAATTCTCCTTGTAGTGAACTATCAAAATTCTTATTAAACATTCTAAAACCATTTGCTAATAATGATGACACTTTTATAAAAAATACAAAACATTTTTTAAACAAATTATCAACTATTGAATTTAATCCAAATAATATTTTAGTAAGTTTTGACATAAACAGTTTATTTACAAATGTACCATTAGATAAAACTTTAAACATAATCAAAACGAAATTAGAGAATGATAATACATTGGCAACTAGGACAAGACTAAATGTATCAGCTATAATGGAGTTATTGACATTATGTACCCATAATACCTATTTTCAACTAAACAATGAATTCTATAAACAAAATTTTGGTCTAGCAATGGGCTCTTCTTTATCTCCATTATTGGCTAATATATTTATGGAGGATTTCGAAACTAATATTATTTCTAAACAAAATTTAAAACCCACAGTATGGTGGAGATATGTAGATGATGTGTTTTCAATATGGCCTCATGGATCAGAATTGTTGGATACATTCCTGAATATTATAAACGATCAAGAAGAGACAATAAAATTTACAATGGAAAAGGAATACAATAACAGCCTACCTTTCCTCGATGTTTTGATCTCAAAGAAGGATATTGGATATGAGACTCAAGTGTATAGAAAACCAACACACACCAACAGATATCTCAATTACAAGTCAAATCACAACATCAACGTTAAAAAGGGAATCATTAAATCCTTATATGATAGAGCCAAAATTACTTGTTCTAACGAAAATTCCTTTTTAGCAGAAAAACAATTGTTAACATCTGTTTTATTAAAAAATGATTATCCTTTATCGTTTATAAATAAGGAATTGTCAAGATTGGATCGAATGGAACAGAACAACTTAGAACGGGATCCTACAACATTCACCAGAAATAATACGAGGAAAATATCAATACCATATATAAAAGGACTATCCGAGAAACTTAAAACAATAGGAAATAAATTCAACATTTCAACAACATTCAAAACAACAAACACATTGAGATCTATTCTATCTAAAACTAAACCTAACAATGATCAAGAAAGAACAAAAAATTGCATTTATAAAATACCTTGTGAATGCGAACAATTTTATTTAGGTGAGACATCAAGACCATTAGACGTTAGAATAAGTGAACATCAATCTTATATTAAAAATAGAGAATTTGAGAGATCTCAAATATGTCAACACGCATGGGATAATGAACATAGAGTTCAGTGGAGAGATTCAAGTATAGTCCTGAAAGAATCAGATAGTAAAAAGAGAAAAATCAAAGAAGCGGCTTTAATTATGCTAAATGAAACCAATTGTGTCGCAAATTCCTCGGTAGAATGCAGTAGGATGTGGTTACCCATACTGAAAGAGGAAGTCAATAGAAAGAAAATACCAAGATTAGTAAGTCAATAATATCGAGCTAGTACATATTTTATATTTTAGTATTACTTATATATTATCTAGTATTATTAATAATATTTATAATTTAAACATGTTACAAGTCAGAATTTGGTATTATTTTTTGAGAGTAAATTAATGTAAGACCAAATACTTACGATGTCGGGATAGTATCACAGGGTTTTTCCTGGTTTTTCCTTGTGATTTACTATGAAGTCTCTAACGCGAGAATTTTACTGTCGTTGCATTTGGTTGTCTTTTTAAAGACATATCACATGCTATAATTTTTTATGACGGATATTCTTGAGTTGGGGTTAATTTCATGTAATCGAATGAACTATCTTTCAGTAAGTCGTCCCAGGAACGCAACTCATAAAATATTGGCAATATCATTTTAAAGTCTTCTACTTTAAAATGTATAATATATGTCTGAATTGCCAATATAAATGAGTGAGATTAAATAAATTATTAGAAGAATTTTTTTTGCTTAGCAACAACACTTTAGTTTATTTTAGTAATATTTTGTATTTTGACAACGGCACCCGATTTGGGCGTCGAAACGTTAATAAAATTATTTTTTTCATTTTAATTGTGGCTTATTTCCCATATAAATTTTTAAATATTATTCTAAGTAAAATATTTTGTGTAGTTTGCAAATTTTTTAAATTAGTAGAGAATGCACCACCCAAATAGTTATACAATATCTTAGAACTGATTCAACTAATGAATTATACATCATAATAAAATTGGACTTAGATAGGATGAACCTTACTTTATAAAATTTATGTATTAAAGCTCTTATACGTTTAGAGACATAGGTAATATGATGTGACCACCTTGTGTGATGATCAATCATAACACCCAAATATTTTATTACAGGGGTTTGTTCTAGTATGGGGCAATCACATATATTATCTTTACATCTGGGATTATGCAGTCTAATCTTTAAAGATGGTTGGTCCGTAACTGTTGGGGAAAATGTTACATATTTTGTTTTCTCGACATTTAAAGTTAAAAGATTATGATTTAGCCAAATTCTAATATTTTTAAGACAAACCTCTGTCGCAAAATGCACTTCTTCCCAAGTATTTCCTGTAATTATGAGTGCAGTATCATCTGCGTAACATACCAACTGCCCCTCAAAATTCTGGATTGTTGCAATACTATTTATGTATACGAGAAATAAAATAGGTCCTAACACCGTTCCTTGTGGTATCCCCATCTGAACATTAATATTAGTGCTTATTTTGTCACCGATTTTAGTTTGCTGCGTTCTGTTTGTTAAATAATTTTTAAAAAGATCTAATGCAATACCCCGAATACCATAATTATTCAATTTACCTAACAGTTTGGCATGAGATACCGTGTCAAAGGCTTTAGCCAAATCCAGAAAGACTGCTAGGCATTTTTTAGAATTATCGAGAGCTTTAATTATTGTTTCAACTAGATTCAATGCGGCATCTTCTGTACAGGATTTTTTTCTGAAACCGTATTGAATTTTAGAAAGAACATTATGCTGATCCAGAAAGCTAACCAATCTATTTTTTAATACTTTTTCAAATAATTTAGCAAAGTTATTTATTACAGATATCGGTCGATAATTAGTTAGTTTTTTTCTAGAACCGCTTTTGAAAATGGGAGAAACTATAGATTGCTTCCATTGCGTAGGTATTTGTCCTGTTGAGAGACTGAGATTTATTATATGGGTTAATGGGCCCAATATATTAAGATGAATATATTTTATTAATTTGCTACTAATCTTATCGGGACCAGGAGAACAATTATTCTTTAAATTAGATATCAAAATAGTTATTTCGGCCTGCGTTACCGGTTTTAAGAAAATAGACGATTCTATATAAACATCTCTCAACAAATTATCAGGTAAATTTGAATTTTCTATTTTATTTGCCATTTTCATTCCTAAGTTTATAAAAAAATTATTAAACACATTTGCCTTATCTGTATTATTTTTAACGCAGTCCCCATTTTCATTAACAATATCAATATTAGAAATATCTAGTGTATTTTTACTTCCTGCAACCTCATTAATAATATTCCATAATTTTTTAGTATTCCCATGAGTACCGTATAATTTTTGTTTATAGTAATCATTTTTCTGTTTTTTTATTAACACATTAAGTTTATTTCTATATTCCTTATACTGTGCTTCTAGAATGGGTGTAGGCGTTTTATTTAGTTGTTTTTTGAGGATATGACGTTTATGAATGGATGTTATTATTGCCGTAGATATCCATGGTTGTAATTTTTTGTATTTGTTATTTTTGTTGACAACAATTTTAGTGAAAGAGTTTGTAATTGTGTTTATTTTATTAATGAAATTGTTGTAAGAAATTTGAACATTATTATTATTAATTACTTCAGACCATGATTCATTTTTTAAATAATTATTTATTTTTTTAAAGTCAATTTTTTTGTTGTAATTTTTTTCTTTATGTTCTGTATTTATACTGTCACAGCTTTTAAAGGATATCAAAACAAATGGCGAAAAATGATCTGTCATATCGGTTTGAAAAACTATCGAATCTATATCAATTTTACTTTCTATATTATTAGTTTTCCTAACAAATATATGATCTATTGTTGTCTTAGAATCAGAAGTAACTCTTGTAGGTTTATTTATATAAGAGATGAAACCATATGTATTTAATATGTTTAGATACCTAGTTGTATCGGGTGTATAGGATTTTAAAAAGTCGATATTTATATCACCTACATAAACTTCAATATGTTGCATATCCAACTGCTGCAGATATTGTTCCAGATCGTTTAAGAATATTTGAGTATTTGTTGCAGGTGGTCGATAATAGGCAGTTATCCCAACTGAATAATAAGTATTTAAATGTTTCGTTAAAAATTTCACGCGGAGAAATTTACTATCATTTATCTCTATAGTACTAATTGTAGATGATATACTATCTTTCATATAAATCACCGTACCATCGCATTTATTTATACACGATTCATTATAATATATTCCGTAATTCGGAATATGAAAATCATTTATATTTACCTCCCTAGTTTCGGATAAAATAATTATGTCCAAAAGATCCTTACCTGATTCTAAATATATGAGCAGTTCATCAAAATGCTTTTGTAAACTTCGAATATTAAAGTGAATCACACCAATTCCATTCTCCCATTTTACCCTCTCCAGTTCAAGTAAGTAATCTTGAAAATTATTATATTCTTTTGTATCGATTTCCTGACTATTATCTAAAATTTCTAGATATTCAAGCATTTAGTCATAAATTGTACCTGATATCCCAAAATTTAATCAATCGTTTATTAATGCGAAATAGAAAAATGGTATCGAAAACAAAAATTTAAAGCCTTAAAACCTAGAGAGCATTAGCAATAATACAATTGATAAAACACATATTATTTACAAATTATAATGAGTTCTGTATTCATCAAAGTCTTTAGAATTTTTTATTATTTTTACGTTACCGTTTCGACAGACGTAGATTTTACCATTGTCAGTCCACACATTTTTTAAACCCACAAGACTGGTTAGCTGATTTACCAATTCCAATTTTAAGTTAGTGAGATCTTCCTTAATAACTACCCCAGTACCCTTTAGTAGCTTCTTCTTAGCGTAGACTGTTTGCTTATTCTCGATTGTATTTAATTTAAGATACACAGCCCTAGCTTTATCCTTGTTTTGTTTACCAATTCGATAACATAAGTTAATATCTTCATATTTTAAATTTAAACCCATTTTAGAATTTATTAGGTTAATTATTTCGTTTCTGGTGTCTTCTTTCTCCTTTTCCTTTAGATTAAAAATTCGTAGACACATGCGCCGGTTCCCTTGATCTAGTCGATCAAATTTCTCGTTCAATTCTTCTATTTTGCGCTCCAAGTTTGTTTTAGTGGAGTTAATATCCACTTTAAGTGACGCCACTGTTTCTTCTAAATTACCTAGACGGGTTTCAATGGTATTTATAATGGCTACGGCGACATTATCAGTAAGACTTTTTATAATATCTTTATTTTGGAGACTTTTTATAATGGCTTGATTTACAGCATTTTCAATAGCTTCTTTTACTTCTCTTGTAATAACCATAGTGTTCCAATTTTTTTTTCAACTCACAGCACCAAAACTATTTTATATTCACACTACTGAAAAATTAGGAAATTTTTCGCTGAATTTCCTTATTAAAATGTTACTTTTTCGGGAGCTCAGATTACAACCGACTACTCACTACAATCCATAGGCGGCGAATGAAAATGTACCCAGTGACTGGAAAATAACTTATATATAATCGATTCATAAAAAGGGAAATAAACTAAAATGTAGTAATTATCGCGGATTATCAGTAACAAATACAATAAGCAGAATATATAAAAAAAATTTTAGAGAACTGATTGAACAAGAATACTCAGGATACGAAGAAGAAGAACAATGCGGGTTTAGAGCTGAAAGGTCCTGTATGGATAATGTATTTTTGTTAAAACAAATCATCGAAAAAAAGATTAGAACGGAATAGGTCAATACACCTAGTTTTTATAGATTTGCAAAAAGCATATGACAATATACCGATACCGAAACTATGGGAAGTACTGCAAAACTCCAACATTAACTTTACTCTCATAAAAGCTGTCCAAAATTTATACAGTGACATGAAATCTGCAGTAAAATTAGGAAACAAAATAACAGATTTGTTTACAGTCAACAAAGGTCTTCGACAAGGATGTTGCATATCACCGAGTCTGTTTAAGATTTATGTCGCCAAAGCCCTTACAATATGGAAAAAAATGCAGTGGAATGGGCATCCAAATCGACGACAACACCTGCCTGTACACCCTTCAGTTTGCAGACGATCAGATAATATGTGCAAACGATAAAGAAGATTTTGAATATATGACTCGCAAATTGAAGGAAGAATACGAAAAATGGGGACTGCAGATAAATGTAGAAAAAACACAATATTTTTATGCCTAGGTGAGGATTCAACTGATATGATATTGGACGATGATCAGAAAATAACTGTGATAAATATAAGTATTTGGGAATTAATTTCAACAAGGAAGGTACTGACAATGCAGAAATTAAGAGCAGAATAAATAAAGAAAGAACGATAATTAAATCATTAAACGGGTTTTTGTGGAGTACTGAGATAGGAAAAAAAGAAAAATGAGAATATACAACATCATGATTAAGAGCACATTGGTATACGGATACGAAACATGGAGAATAAAGGAACACCAAAAAAGAAAAATAAAAGCTACTGAGATGAACTCCCTAAGAAGAGCAAGTAGAACATCGAGATTGGACCGGGTTAGAAATGAGGAAGTAAAGCGAAGAATGAATTTACAGGAAACGGTTGTAGAATGCATTGAGAAGAAACAATTAACGTGGTACGGACATGTTCAGAGAATGGGGGAGGAAAGGCTGTCAAAGAAAATTATGAAATGGATACCTACAGAAAACAGGAAAAGAGGAAGGCCAATAACGACATGGATACAAGGAGTAAGACGATTCTTTTTAGATTTTTTCTACTATTCTTCTCCTGAATAGACCTTCTTTCTGAAAGATGAGAAAGAAGGTCTATTCAGGAGAAGAATAGTAGAAAAAATATGTTGGAACATGAAAGGAAGCCCTAATACAATTTGGAGAAAAATGGCCAGTAGTATTAGAGAGACTGCTATTGAAATACTTGGGAAAACGTCAGGAAAAAAGTTCGAGGATAAAGAGACTTGGTGGTGGTCAAACGAAGTACAAGGAAAAATAAAAGAGAAGATAAAATTATATAAAAAGTGGCAAGAAACCAGATCCGACACAGATCTTCAAAACTATATGGTGGCGAAAAAGGAAGCGAAAGTAGCAGTAGCAAAAGCCAAAGCAGAAGCGTATTCAAACCTATACGATCAACTTGATACCAGGGAAGGCGAAACGAAGATATATAAAATAGCCAAACAGAGAGCAAAGAAAGCAAAAGATTTTAATCAGATTAGATGTATCCGAGATGAAAATAATAAAATACTAGTTCACGAAAGGGAAGTCAAAAAGAGATGGAGAAAGTACTTTGACAGCTTATTAAATGAAGAATTTGACAGACAGCCTGTAGAGTCAACGGAGACAGTAGCAGCAATGGTCACCAAAATAACCAACGAGGAAGTGGCTCAAGCGCTTCAAAAAATAAAGAAAGGAAAAGCGGTAGGACCAGATGATATTCCTGGGGAAGTATGGAGAGCATTGGGAGAGACAGGAACAAGATGGCTAGCAGGTCTATTTAATAGAATTATGGAAGTCGGACAAATGCCAGACGAATGGAGAAGCAGTATACTGGTACCTGTTTACAAAAACAAGGGAGATATACAACAATGTACAAACTACAGGGCTATAAAACTGCTTAGCCACACCATGAAAATATGGGAAAGAGTAATTGACAGACGGATACGTGAAGAGACCGAAATATCCGAGAATCAATTTGGCTTTATGCAGGGTAGATCAACAACAGATGCAATTTTCATTATAAGGCAGTTGATGGAAAAATACAGGAGTAAAGAAACAAGCGCTCATATGGTATTCATTGATCTTGAGAAAGCATATGATAGAGTTCCTCTAGAGATTCTGTGGTGGGCACTCAATACGAAAGGAGTCCCTGGTGAATATGTAAAGATTGTGAGGGATATGTATGAGGGAGTTACGACTAGTGTTAGGACAGGTGTGGGAGAGACTGATAAATTTCATGTGAAAGTAGGATTGCACCAAGGCTCGGTGCTTAGTCCGTATTTATTCTCATTAGTTTTGGACCAGATAACAGCGAAACTACAGGGTAACATTCCATGGTGCTTAATGTATGCTGATGATGTCGTGTTAGTAGGAAATAGTGAAAGAGACTTGGAACAAAAACTGGAACAGTGGAGACATGCTCTGGAGGAAAAAGGTTTAAAAGTTAGTAGGACAAAAACAGAGTATTTGGAATGTTCATTTAAAGATGGAGCTACTACAAATAAAATGGTACCTTTGGATGGTGAAATGATTGTGAAAAGCAATAGTTTTAAGTACCTAGGATCGGTATTACAGAGTAATGGAGAAATAGATGGAGATGCATGCAGTAGAATTAGGGCTGGATGGATGAAGTGGAAAGAAGCGAGTGGTGTGTTGTGTGACAGAAAAATTCCAATGAAGCTGAAGGGAAAATTCTATAAAACAGCCATAAGACCGGCTATGATGTACGGAACTGAATGTTGGGCAGTGAAAAAGAAAGAGGAACAACGAATGCATGTGGCGGAAATGAGAATGCTTAGATGGATGAGTGGAGTGACAAAGAAGGATAAAATTAGAAATGAGTATATTAGAGGAAGTCTAGGTGTGGCACCAATTGATGCCAAAATGAGAGAGCATAGGTTAAGATGGTTTGGTCATGTTCAACGTCGAGACGTTAATCACCCAATACGAAGAATAGCTGAAGTGCAGATTCCTGGAAGGAGTAGGAGAGGAAGACCAAAGAAGACCTGGGGGGCGATAAGGCAGGACATGTTGGTAAAGGGGATTAACATTGATATGACCCAAGACAGAAGTGGGTGGAGAAATGCAATTAGGGAAGCCGACCCCGCATAGGGATAAGGCAAAGAGAATGATGAATACAAGGAGTAAGACGATCAATGGTTGTACGATGATTACAAGATGAAAACTGTAATGATAGAAGATATTGGCAACAAGGCTGGTCATGACTATGCTGATAGATAACATCCGGAACGGATAGATACCCAAAAAGAAGAAAGGCGAATGTTTCGACTTCAGTTTTTGCCGCTCTCGTGATTTTTTCATATTCCCTCCTGAAAGAATGTTTTTTCCTAATGGAGGGATAAGACTTAGGATAGGGGTAGTAAGCTTAAGTAGTAGTATGATTAAGTAGTACTTAGATAGTGGTAATAGTAATAGTGGATAGAAGTGAGGGTAGACCTGAAGATGGCGCTGATAATACGCGTGGCGTTGTTTAATTGTACCTTAATATTTTTGGTGTGAAAAGACCAAATCCAAGTAGAGCCATATAGCTTATATAATTTGTAGTTTCTAGACCACTTTTAGTCAAGGTTTTTAGATGTTCATTAAACCTTTTGTCTAATGTGAGTATCACGTACTGAGAAAATTTGTTGTGAGCATTGTAACGATTTACGTTACGAAATTAGCTCTTTAATTATTTTTATAATTATTTTCTCTTGTTGTCTTAATTAATTTCTCTAATTTTCGCGTAATTAACTATTTGTAATTATTATCTTTTATATTTAAAATTCATTGCAACGATGCCACACCTAATTATAAATTTGTATCACTGATGGAACGTACTATATACGCCACCTAGTGAGAAATATTCTTTCGGGGTTCTGAAAATTTGACAAGGCGGTCGTGGGGTCGTGCTTTACTTGACTGTGAAAGTGCCCTGGAAGTAGGTCGACGAACTTTTGGTTCCATAATGGCGGAAGGTTTCATTTAAGTAATTTATTGGGAAATACATTTTAATTGTAAGTGTAAATGGTGTCCCCTGGGGTTTGCTAAATCCATCCAGCGTGTTCGTGAGGAAAACAAAAACCAATAAAGGAGATTCCGGTAAATATTTTAACATATATAGGTTAGGTTGGATCTTAGATTTCATTTTTCATTTAAAATATTCTTTCCAGTTCAATTTTCCCAGTAAATTTGTTAATTATTGAATTTAGTTTCTTTTATTCATTCCACCGTGTACAATATTTGTTTGGAGAAAGTTCTAATAGTCTTAATTTTTGGTTATTAAAGTTTAAAGTCTGTCCACACCCAATATCTGATAAATTGTGAATAAAATATCTAGTGCTATGCTCATATCACTTTGGCAATATAATTATCCTATAATATTTTATTCTAAATATCATATTCTGTATCCAAATTCTAGCTCAAGGTCAAACTCATTCTTTTTTTACATTTGATAAGCCTTGCTAATGTTTCTTATTTGCTGTTCATCCTAAAAACCTCTTCCTCATTACTTCTTCTCTTGTTTTTTTCTCACACATGTTCGATTGGAAATTGAAACTAAGACTGGGAAATGTTTGTTTTTATCCATTTGGGAGAAATATTAAAACCTACCATGTAGATCCTTTAACCACCTGGAAGGCGTCGATTCCAGCCACGGCCACAGTCAAGTCACCATTGGGTTTATTCACTTGGGAGCAAGCTTATGGGAGGTTCCAGCTCCTGATTTCCTGTACACCTGGACCTACAGGAGGTACAGTTTTGCACCACCATGGTGCTCATTTTCCGGTATGCGGCAGCAACCTTTTCAGAAGTCAGTTGGGTTTGTTTGGGAACAATTAGTGTGATTTGAGTAACTATTGTAGTTTATATTACAGACATTTGGTTGATGTATTATGTTAAGAGGAAACAGTAGCGTCAACAGGTAGCTAAAACGCGTTCCAGGATTGCGGCTGTAATTTTGAATATTTTTTCGAGATATTTTGCACACGTATCCGTAATATAATAAAGAATGGCGGTACAGAGCCCAATTTGAAAAATATATTAATATGTGGAAATTACTCTGTAATTAAATACCATATTAAAAAAATGAGCCTGTACCGCCATTAAGAAGAACAAAAAAATACACTTTCTTCAAATAAACTTTTTTATCCGATGCCTAGATTTTGTGTCATTTTGGAACTACTAATGAAATAAAAAATTTTAGTAGTTCCAAAATGACACAAAATCTAGGCATCGGATAAAAAAGTTTATTTGAAGAAAGTGTATTTTTTTGTTCTTCTTAATGGCGGTACAGGCTCGTTTTTTTAATATTGTATTTAATTACAGAGTAATTTCCACATATTAATATATTTTTCAAATTGGGCTCTGTACCGCCATTCCTTATTATATTACGAATACGTGTGCCAAATATCTCGAAAAACTATTCAAAATTACAGCCGCAATCTTGGAACGCGTTTTAGCTACCTGTTGATCGCTACTGTTTCACCTTAATCATTATTTTCTTTTCAGATTTAGTTTGCACTTATTTGTTTTTTATATACCTACACAAAAGAAGTACGTTTCCAAACTAATGTATAAACCTGCGGTATCGTATGTTGAGCTCGGCATATTTGCCAAAAAGGTATTAGGTTTTTATATTTTATTGGTAATTTAGTCGATTTCATGTCATTTTGTAAATTTAGGTTGTATTATTTGCTTGTTTCCCAAGAATTTCGTAGTTACTTGATTTCATTGCATTTGATCGAATAATTTAAGTCGTTGTATATTTATTTAACTTCATTCCTTTAGCGTTCATTCATTAACTTTGTTTAATTCATTATAGTATTTCCACGTAGTTAGGCTTATGCCTATTTATTTATATTATTTTCATCCTTGTCGGTTTCAATTTAGTGGTACGTAGCAAGCGTACTATAACCATTTGGTAGTGTATAAACATTTGGTAGTACTATAAGCAATTTGGACTGTTGTTATATGATATATCATGTTTAACGATAACTTTTGTCATGTTATAGTCACATTATATGCATTGTTTAACTCAGAGATTGTCAAAAATCTAGTAGTTATCTTTAATAAATGTTTATTTATTTTGCATATCATTTCGTCTTATTCCTTTAAATTTACATTTATTTAAATATTTAATATATTTAATATTTGACAGCAGTGTATGATACCTGGGAGAATGATCGAAGATCATTTTCTTGGCGCCCATGATTTGTTAGTTTTATTTAAGTGGTTCTTGTTTAACACTTATTCATCTTTATACATTTTCAGAACATTATTCTTATCTTAGTATATACCTTTGCTAGTCATCATTATCTATTTTGAGCTACTGTTCTTCGACAGGCATGCAAACGAGCCGTATCCATCCTTGAGTGTCAAGTTGTTCTCTTGCATCTCTTGCTAGCCAACTCTATTCAATTGGCCTATGTCTCTTCATACTTCTACTTCTACCCCTTTTGATTTCCCTTTCCTCAACTTCATCATCAATATCATTATCCCCCCATACAAGTACTTCAGTTTTCCTTAGTATCTTTATTACCTCACTCTCTGTTCATTTTTGTTCCAATAGCCACATATAGTTACATCTTCATTTTCCTTACTTCTGTTGGAGTTTATCCTCCTCTTTACTTTCACTCCAACAGAAGTTATTCAATTTGTTACAGCATTAAGTCAGTTTTATAAGCTGACATTAATTTCGCATCTTGAAGCATTTAGAAAAGTAACTCTCAAGTGTTAAGGTCAGCTGTTAGAGTTTGTTCCAGTTTGTTTTGGGCAAATCCGCAACGAATAAACTTAATAAAATAGGTGCCAATAGTTGTATTCGAGAGTATATTATCTATAGGTACGAGAGATGGACTCTAAGCAAGAGACTTTGCGCCGAAGCTTATATTGTAAATAAGATTGTGTCTCCAGGTAGTATCGTAGGTCTCCGATAAATCAATAAAGACTGTTTTTTACTTTATTTAAAATGCAGTTTGGTCCCGAAGACTTGGTCGGTACAGCTGAGGTTGAGACGGAACGAAGCCTTATCCATTGGTATTGTTTAGAGTGATTCTGGTGTATAGCATTTTCTTTAAGTGGATTCCATGACAATTTGCCATATTACAAATTTCTTACGAGGTTTAGTATAATATATATTTAGTAAGGAAACTGGACGATAGCTTTTTGACTCATTCACTTATTTTTCAGGTTTTAGAAATACTATAATTTTCACTAGCTTTATTCTATCAGAGATTCTACGTTTGTTTATGATATCAGAGCAAATTTGTAACTATTTTTTACAGTGTATGATGAACTCTGGAGGAATAACTTCAATACCAGGTGCATTTTTAATTTTTAACTTGTTGATCTCAATGGAGATTTTTTGTTTATAGATATTCTTCTACTTACTATATTTCTCTTGTACTAGATCTTCCCTTTTTTCTTTGCTCGATTTTCTGATTGCAACTCGAAATGTCAGAACAAAATATAAAATGTAGTTCTCATAACAATAAATTATGGTTTAATCCCATCCCATATAAATATAATATTTTAAACCTTCTTTCAACAATAACTAGGTTTATTGCTTATAGAAGCATTTAATTCTCAATCACTCACCGGGGGGACCGCAGACGTTCGGATACAATTAGCGTCTCTTTGCAAAGATAATGACGTCGACTTTGCAAAGTAACAAGACACTTACTCAACACACACACTACACATGGCACTGGGCTGGGTACCTAACCGTAAAAATTTACCGTACCTACCATGCCAATGGCCATTTAGTTGTCTAGGCATTAGCTAAATAAAAAAAATTATTAAATTATTAAAAAAAATCAATTATATATGAAATATCTTTTTAAAGTAAATATTTAATTATATTTAAAATTGTTTAATCTAGTTTGTTTCTATTGTTGTTTTATATTTATGTCATGTAAGAATCCGGCAAGTGGAGTAGCAGTCATTTTCTTCGTTTAACAGGTTCTAAATGGTTAGAGATATCTTAATCTAAGGCTTTTAATATTCTATTCTCAGTGAGATTTTTGATTTGATCTAATCTCATCAGGAATTGATTTTATCTGACTATAACGTCGTTATCCCTTTCACTTTTATTTTATATTGTAAGGAATGTATATAATTTATGTCATAGTAAAGAATTTAAGTTTAATAGAGGTGACGGAAATAAAAAATGTGAGCCACAGGAAGGTGTAAGTTACCATGTTTTTATATGATAAAATTTAGGTTTACAGTGACTCTTTTTACAGGAAAATGAAATTGAATTTATTGTTTGTATAAGATGTGAACGCGTTTGAATATATTAATATTTTGCATGTTATTACAAGAAACTTACAACTAAAATTTTAGCAGAATTAAGGAATGATAGGATAAGTGAAGAAGACGAACAACTGGAATTTGTTACTGGAAGATTGTTTACAGACGCAATATGCGTCATAAAGCAAATTGCTGAGAAACCACTAGAGTATAATAGACCAGCATTTTTAATGTAATCCATCTTCTATTATATAATAGAGAAGTTTCCCTAGAACTGTTAAAAATATTTACTGTAACATTTACCATATTCAAAATATTTACTGTAACATTTACCATATTCAAAATATTTAAAAAACAACAAAATGGAAGTTACAATTAGTGCTGTAAAATTTCCGGGAAGATTCAAACGCCGGAAAGTTTCCAGAAACTTTCGCTGGACACCGAAAGAGGAGTGGAGGCAAATGACACTAAATAGATAAAAAGGATGAAATAATCATATCAGCAGAACAAGGAAGACACGTGTGATCAAAATAGCAATAGATAACAACCTTCCATAGTGGTACAAATCCGCCAATCAACAAGCAGAATTGTTTCTAAGGAGGAAGAAGAAGAAGTTATGGTACATTATAATATAGTATATACTTCTTACGATGTCAGTTGGACCAGAAGCGTTTTTGGGGTCCGGTCAATAATTCTACGAAGAGCATAGAAATAAAGATAAACCATATAAACATTTGCTTGCTTCAAAATTGATCACTCCTTGTATTAGTCCACATGGACGCGGATGTGGCTTACTACTTTCTAACGTATCTTATTGGGCAATACTGAAGAGTAATTGGTCAAATTGTTCGGAAGTGCTTAGGCTCAAATCATATCGTTATCTGGTCAAAATACCTTCTCATGTTTCAAAGGCGGCAAGCAATATAAACACTAAATAAACAGTGTCGTCGTCATAACTTACAATTATTTTATTTTTATAATACATTTTTTGTCTCATTTCTTTAGTACTTAAAAAATGAATAAGCACATTAAATTGCATTTGTAAGTATTATATACTTTTAATGATCAATTTTAAATTTTATTGTATTGTATTATACTGAAACTGTATTGTTTATACAGGATGTCCCATATATTATGCGAGATTTAATGACGTCAATTTGCTCAGTCCGCTGATTGGATAATGTAATTAATGGAATTTTTCATGTTTCATATTTTTATTTTTTCCATATTTTCCTTTGTATGTGTCCATGTCTAAGAGCCATATATGAGGAGAGGGAGTGTACATTGATTGAAGACTCTTGATTTTAGGTATTGGGGGTATTTTTTTTTTCTTTAGAATAAAAGACAGTTTTCCGAGTGATGCCCAGGCCAATCTTATTATTTTTTTTTATTTCTTCGGTCTGATTTTTTTTATTTAATTTAGTGATTTGTCCTAGAATATCTCTTTTACTTGCTTTATTATTGTTTGTGCCACTGTAATTATTGGTTCTCCTTGTTGATTGGTCATGACTTTTGTTTTACTGTAAGCGATGTTCAGTCCCATCTTTGTCGATTCACTATCTAGTGCTTCCATCATTCTTGGTAATTCTTCACTATTTTCTGTTTTAATACAATATATATACTTACAAGTCAAAAGTGACATTTGGAAAAATTGTGTAGCTCAAGTTCAAGTAAAATAAAAATATTATCTTGCTTTGTCACCAATATTAATGTCTCCTTCTTCTTTTCCTTCTTCTTCTTCTTCTTGTGTAGACATGACTGTCTGTTTTTCAATGTGGCTCCAGTAAGTTGTCATTCCATCATTTTCGTGGTCTTCCCACTTAGTTTTGGATCCCGCGTATGAAAAAAAAGTTGATTAATAGCAAGCTGAAAATTTTTTAATAGCTTAAGGGTGTGTAGTTGGAGAAACTTTGATATATGGGAACACTGGAATAGGGGAAGTTTTAATTGTGGAACAGGTTAAAAATTTGGAACGGCCAGACCACGAAAACGGCACATGTATTTTGTCCCACAGAACAGACTTAAACTCTCCGAACAGAGATTAAACTCTCATGCAAAATCAGCCTACTATTTATCACCAAATGGGCGTTTTAATGAGTGGAACATGTAGAATATGTCAAATGACAGGAATTATGACAGCTGATAAATAGCAGTCTGATTTTTGCATGAGAGTTTAATCTCTGTTCGGAGAGTTTAAGTCTGACCGTTCCAAATTTTTAACCACAATTAAAACTGCCCCTGTTACAGTGTTCTCATATATCACAGTTTATCCGACTAGACACCGTTTAAGCTATTAACAAATTTTCAGCTTACTATTAATCAACTTTTTTTTTTCATACGCGGGATACAGACCTAACTGATCGTCTTCCTATTGGGGAACCGTCTCTCGCCGTCCTTACTACTTTGTTTTTTGTCATTTGGCTCATGTAGTTGTTCCATTATACTCTTCTGCTTTTTACCCAGTTATTGATGTTGTCCACCTTGCATATCTGTCGTATATCTGCACTTCTACCTCTTCCCATATCCCATCGATTTTTCAAAGTATTTTCATCTCTGCTGTTTCTAGCATTCTTTCTGTCCTTTCTGTATCAAGTCGTTTTTCT
Source organism: Diabrotica virgifera virgifera (assembly GCF_917563875.1). Lineage (NCBI taxonomy): Eukaryota > Metazoa > Arthropoda > Insecta > Coleoptera > Chrysomelidae > Diabrotica > Diabrotica virgifera. The sequence goes on along the minus strand of NC_065448.1, from coordinate 58,955,407 downwards.
GCCGCGTATTTATGTCATTATTGGTCTGATAACTGTTGTGTAAATTGCGCCTTTCACTTCTTTTCCAATATTGGTGTGGTAGTTATAAACACGACAAGTGTCGAATCAAGTTCTGAACACACGGATAGTGATATATTTCAACTTGTCAAAAATATGTCCTATGTATAGTATTTTTACTACAAAAGCGATATTACGTAGGTCAAAATTTTTGACGTAAGAGAACTGTCAAAACATTAGAATGTGAATTTTCATTATTGCCATGTTTATTATAAACATGGATATAATGAAGAGTCACATTCTAATGTTTTGACAGTTCTCTTACGTCAAAAATTTTGACCTACGTAATATCGCTTTTGTAGTAAAAATACTATACAGTAGTAAAAGTGATCTCTTCATTAGTCATGAATTAGACAATTCGACTGGAAGAGGAATTGTTCGTTTTCATGTATTTTATGTGTATATTCAAAGTGTAGTCTTATTTCTTTAGTTCTCAAATTAATAAGCACGTTAAATTTCATTTGTATTATGTATTTTTAATTATCTCTGGTGTCAATTTCATAAAGAAATGTGAACAGTTAACAACATTATTACTGTTTAACAAATATTGAACCATAATTTAAAAATAAAAGTTTACTCATTAATTTCTATTGCGCCGCCTATGTTTTACAAACGGTGCCGACAATCGGTGTCGAATTTTGTTTTTATACTGGTCCAACTTACATCGTAAGAACAGTTTAATATACCTAGTTAAACTAAGTAAAGCAGCGTGGAAGAACAAAATCACCCCAGAAATGATAAGATATACAGGGTGTCCCATAATTAATAGGACATTAGCTAATGGATGATAGAAGACATTAAAATATTAAGATTTAACCAAAATCGCTTAAATAAAATATGGCTCCTTACTGAGTTACAGGGTGTTTTATTTAAAAATTTAAAAACTATTTTTTCTCAGTATTTTAAAACTATTCGACGTATCCTCTTCATACTTGGCAAAAAGTGTAGACATTATCAATTATACACCCTATGAAATTATGATAAATAAACGTTTCTGGCTACTACCAGTGGCGTACGACAGGGGACAGCGAATGGTTGAGCCTTCCCAAATTCTACGCCACTGCCGGAATTACCATTTTAGCACAATTTTTCGATTCTCCGATACTCTTTATGTAAATAACGTACTCTTTACTCGTAACGATAAAGTCATTAGTTTTCGAGATAATTTAAGTTAAACATGTAACGGCACAGATATTTTGATTAATGTATTGTGTCGCTTAATTTTAAACTTCAAATATCTCGAAAACTAATGATTTTATCAATAAGACTGAAGAGTATATTATTCATTCTTAACGAAAAATTCATTAGTTTTCGAAATATTACATTACTGTAACTCAGTAAGAAGCCATATTTTATTTAAGCGATTTTGGTTAAATCTTAAAATTTTGATGTCTTCTATCACCCATTAGCTAATGTCCAATTAATTATAGGACACCCTGTATAGAAAGAACAAATTTTTTACAGGAATTAATGAACAACATAATGAACAAAGCAAAAATACCACAGTACTGGAAAACAGACATTATATTACCGACCCAAAAGAAGGGAGATAAGAGAAACTATGCCAACTATCGAGGCATAACCATATCGAAACCATAACCATAACACCGTTACAAAGAGAACAGAAAATATTTATGCTATTTGAGCTGTAATACACTCAACGAAAAAGGTACGTAATATCAATAACAATGTTAGTTCAGACAACAAACGCAATACTTAAAATTTGTCCAATTCTTGGTTTTATTGGAATAACAAAGCGATTTTCATCAATTCATTATTTTCGTTAGTTGAGCCAATGTATTACGTTTATTGAATGGATGAGCATTTATTATGTATACCATAATATCACTTTATTCATATTACGAACTCTGTTCATTGAGTCAACGAACACTATTCATTGAAACAACAACGTCGTTAATTGACCGACGAACACTATTCGTTGTGTCAATAACAGTGTTATTTCTCCTAACGTATTTCGTTTATTTCTACAATTATTTCCGTTTATTCTTACAATTAATTCCGTTCATCCCACAATAGTCGGTCTTGACGGTCCAGTTAGCTGGGGCTCAGTCGATCGACAAGTTTAGTGGATTTGCGATTTGCGGTCGCTGGTTCGAGCCTCAGCTAGGTCATGAAATTTATAAAAGGCCAACGCCGTAGTATAAAACTCAATAGAGTCTACGGCTTGGTCTGGAATAAACTGGCGTCTGATCGGCCTATGGAGGAGCGGTACGGGAAGGGATAAGGGCTTCCGGCTTGGTGATACTCCTCCATAGATCCCTACCGAAGGGCGTTGACGCCTAAGAACGGTGTATACATACATCCCACAATAAATACGGTTATTCTTACAAGCAATTATATTCATTTTTACAATCAGTTTCGTTCATTCCTACTACGAACGTATTTTATATTACTAATTACTGAATGCATTAGCCTAATGTATATGATATTGATTAATATGAATTTTTTAAATCCCCTTTTTTCTCCTAAACCTAATGAACTTTACACTGCGTGATTTCTCATAATATGAGAAATCATGTCATAATTTCACTTATACAATGCGCTGGAATAAGTGTTACACTCCCCCCCCCCCCCTTATTAACTTATTTATTTTTAGCACATAAACAAAACGCTCGGACAGGTCGATTTTTAAAATAATCAAAGTACATATATTATAACATCAATATTTCGAACTTTACACGATCCCTCTTCAGGTGACAGGCATAACTTTGATTTTTATAAATGGGAAAGTACATCATGTGACATGTGACAGCTCATTTAAAAGCGTTTGAAATAGTGATTCCAAAAATGTATATCACTTTATCCTTTTTGAGAGCGCAGGTGCAAAATTTTTATCGAGTTCATTTTAAACGCATTCATGTTTTTTGGAATCCTTGGAAAACTAATAAGTATTTTTAAAAAATTTAAATGCAGAATAAAAGATTACATTATTACCAAGGGCTGAAAGTCTCTTAGAATAAACAAAAAGATTCTTTTGAATGGTATATTTGAAACTAAAATTCATACTAAATTTTCTCTTTTTCACCCCTGTGACTTATTAAAATATTCATTATAGAAGTTCTCAGGGACTTCAGACCCTCGATAATACTGTGATATTTTATTCTGCGTTTAAATTTTCAAAAATGCTAATTAGTTTTCTCAGGAGTCGAAAAAAATTTAAAAAGAATTTGACAAAATTTCACGATAATAGACACACGAAAACTTCCTTCTACTACGGACACACTTGGAAACGAAATGAAATTATTATTCGGCACTTTGGCAGAGGTAACAGCATTGTTTAACAGATAATTCTTTTTTAAACAATGGTAACAGAGAAGCTAGGGGTATCACGATAAGGAAAAGCCGTTACATTTCAAATGGTCAACAAAACATTTATTGTCTCAACAACTACGTTTATTGTCACCATGAACGCATTGATTGTGGTTATTAAACGCAGTATAGATTAATTAATGCATTCGTTGTCACAACAATCAGTTTACATCTATACAATAATCATATATTACTCTATATTAACAACATTTGTACATTGTTTTAATGAAATCTGTACGTTGTCACGATAAACCAAGGTAATTGCTTGTCATCTACGAAATAAAGAAAGTCAATTGCTGTCAGAATTAATATTGTTTATTAAATATACGAAACTAAGTTATTGGCTGAATAAATTGAGTGTTGTTAATTAAGGTACTCTAGTTATTTTCACAATTATTATTCAATCATTTTGACAATAACCAAATACATTCGTTAATGTCTAAAAGTTCGTTGAAACAAAAAATTAAATTGTTGTTACAACGAAATACTATTCAATAATCACTGTTAATCAATATTACGAACTAAATTTTTTTGTGTGTATTAAGGATATATTTGGGTTATAATTTAACACGTCCATTTTAAACGTTCGATAACTGAAGAGATAAAGATAAATAAAGAAGAATACGCATTAAACGTCCAGAACCGCCGCCCATCTATAAATTAAAGGTTATTCTTATTATTAGAGATATTACTTCTTCTTTTTCTCATAGCAAACAGGGGTGGTTCTTGGCTGACTGCACAATTCGCTTCTATTCCAAACGGTCGTCCATGATAGTTGGGAGAGTGGGACCCCATCGTTCTTAAATCTGACCATATAATTTAATATTATCTCTTCATGGCGTTCGTGGGCATCCTATGGGCCTTCTTTTTGTGGGGGTTTCCCCCCAGATTAAATGGTAAGGCGGTTCTTAAGGAGATATAGAAATATTACGTTAAACCTTAAAATCAGATTAATGCGCTGCTATACATTTTTTACATTGCTTTATGGCATGGAGAGCTGGACCCTTACAGAGACACTATCTATGGACAAATATTGCGGATAGGTTAGGTTGATCGAATAAGAAATGATGAAATATTTTTACATCGAATGAAAAAGAGCACAGAAATAACAAAAACGGTAAAAATTCGAAAGTTACAATATTTCGGTCACGGTATGATATATTCAGAGAGGTATAACCTTCCACGCATCATAATATAGGGCAAGATCACCGGAAGAAGAGGCCCAGGCTGAAGAAGAACATCCTGACTCCGAAATCTCCAAGAGTGATAACAAGAGACCACCGCTGACCGCTGATCTGTTTAGAGCTGCCATAAACAAAGTTGTTATTGCCAATATGATGGCCACCGTTTGACAATCGGACAGGGTACTGAAAGAAGAAGAATTTTAAACGCGCATAGTATCCGTATATTTTTTATTACTTTTTTATCTCAACAGTATTCAGTTTAACCGGAGTCATTTGATTGATTTATTTGTTCATCAACCGAATCTGGTAAATAAAGATATTTCTAAAGACAAAGTTTTCAGTAGTAATTGCACAAGAGCTCTAAAATTATCGAATTTTCCCGAGTGACACTTTTGACAGTTTTAATTTCACGACTCGAAGGGGAGTGAAATGATGTCAAAGTGTCATGAGGGCAAAAATTCGATAATAATTTTAGGGATCGAGTGCAATTTGTTGCGATTATTTCATGACTAAAACTGTTCAAAACCAAAATTTTATTGTAATTTATTTACGTAAGTACAAATTAGTACAATTAAACACACAGTTGTTATAAATATTTGACGGTTGAAAGTCATCAATTTTATAATTTTTAAAACATTAATTGTCATTAATGTCACTGAATGTATTTTTTCGCAGCAACGAAGGGCGCCTGACGTAATATACTTGACGACGGGATATTATTAAAAATTTTTGGGTATAATATCACAAGAGAGTGAGAATAAATTGAAAATAATGCGACAGTTTTTCGAAAATTTGTTGTCTGGCAATAGACACGAGAGCCCGCAGGGCTCGAGTGGCTATTGCCCAATGACAACAAATTTGAGTAAAAATAAAGCATTATTTTCTTATTCATTCTTAGTGTCGTGTGATATTCGTAAGATTATTTTTTAATACGTATATACGTATACTATGGATATTTTCTTAAATGTGAAAGTTGTCAAAACTGGGAAACTGGTTGCCATTAAACAGAAACAATCTACTTAAAAAAATTCTATCGGTAATTTTCTACAGTAGATAATTCCCAGTATAATTTTAATCTGATTGGACAGAATTAAACACCTGATCAAATATCTTACTATACGATTGGAATTTAAAATCATCAAAAAATAATCAATTTCATTTTTCTTTCTGTAGCTTTCTATTGGTCAGAATCTCCTATGAATGAAATAATCAATTTAATAGCACATAAAACAATATCAAAAATGTTACTCTACATCCCACCAGATTGAAAACAATGGGACACACACACACACACACATGCTCGTATCAACCCCAGCCCCGGGGAACATGTATGTTCCAATGGAAAAGTGGAACCCACATGTCCGAAGATCAAACCGGTCACACCCCGTAATGGAGTGGTACCTATCTGACCCCCAAGCTATACCTCCACCCCTCCCCATCGAAGGACATACCGCATGGGGAGGCGTTGATCTTAATGTTACTTTGGATGCCCTGGGTAATGGGACATCCTTTGTATTACTTCATGTGGTTAAGCCACCTGGTTTTAGGGGTAGCTAGAAGAGCTTTTCTCCCTATTAATGACTAAGTTAATTTTTTACTTTACTTTGGACTTGTGTCCTAAAAAAAAATGTGTTCCGGACATCAAGGCACCAATCTAAATCGGTGTCTTGCTGTCCAGACCGTGTGTGCTCGGTCACTAAGCCGGCGAATTGGCAAAATAAATTTTGTTCTCCTCGACGGCTGAGCGCCCGAAAGGTGTGGCCATCAAGCCCACGTCTGTCGGTACCTGACCTTGATGCTCATATTCCGCGGCTATGGTCCATTTGACCTACCTGAAGGGTACTTAGTGCCTGAAGGGCGACATTTGTGTTTCGATATTCTGTGGTTATCTCAATTTTTCATTCTTAAGGGTTTCAATGGGAACCTTCTCTGGTTTGAAATTGAAAATGGTTATTCATTTTTAAAAATAAGCTGCTCGTCAAAAGTTAGGGATATAGAAAATTATGCTGATTTTCATAGTTGATTTTTTCGCGAGCAGACAGATCCCAGTATTTTTTTTATTTTAGATTTTTCTTTAGTATTTACACAATGGTGAAAAGGTTTACTCAAACTTATTTTTTGTACTTATACCGGGTGGAAGAAAAGAAATGTTTTTCTAAGTTTAAAATACCCTGTAGGGAAAACGAGGTAAAAATGTGAGTATACATCAGAATCGTATTGTAGTCTTATGTTTTGTCAACATGTTATTGTTTGAATGTCCATGATATCTTTAGAAACAAAAAAAAATAGACGGTTTTGTAATTTAACATGTGTTTTAACCGAAACAAAAATTTGAGACACCTTGTAGGGAGAAAAAGGCACAAAGGTGAGTATACCCCGATATTATGTTGTAGTCTCGTATTTTGTGAATATTTTATTTTTTAAATTTCTCTAATATCTTTAATGACAAAGAAACTAGACGGTATTACTGTTTAATATGTGTTCTCTTTGTTTCACATGTGTGATGTGATGCATGTCGTCAGTTAAAACACATATTAAAGAGTAATACCGTCTAGTTTCTTTTTTATTAATGATATTAGAGAAATTAAAAAAAATTAAATATTCACAAAATATGAGAGTACAACATAATATCGAGGTATACTCCCCTTTGTGCCCTTTTCTCCCTATAAGGTGTCTCAAATTTTTGTTTCGGTTAAAACACAGGTTAAATTACCAAACCGTCTATTTTTTGTTTCTAAAGATATCAGGGACATTCAAAAAACGAAATGTTCACAAACAATAAGACTACAATACGATTTCGATGTATGTCTACTCACATTTGTACCTCGTCCTCCCTACAGGGCGTCTCAAACTTAACATAAGAAAACATTTCTTTTCTTCCACCCGGTATAAGTACAAAAAAAAAGTTTGAGTAAACCTTTGCATAACTGTGTAAATACTAAAGACAAATCTAAAATAATAAAAAAAATTTGCGGAATCAATTAATTTGTTCACGAAAAAATCTACTATGAAAATTCAGCAGAATTTTCTATATCCCTAACTTTTGACGAGCAGTTTATTATTTGTATTCTATGCTGTTTTTATATTTTAGTAAACACATTTTTATTGAAAATTTTGCAAAACCTGTAATCATTTTTGTTAATTTTTATTTAATGTCGTCCGAACGACTGGGTTTAAAAACTACAATGCGAAATAAATATTAAAAACAAAGAGAGGTTACAACATTAACTACATACTAAAATAAAAAAGAGACCTGAATAACTTGTGATAATTACCAACTATATTTTAATTTAATATCTTTTATGCCTATAACTTGTAATCATATTTTTACTAATAAAATAAATTAACTGGTAAACTACCAATTCTCTTAAATATAATTTGTACGAGTATTTAATAGTAATTTCTTAGAATATTGTCCTTAATTCCTAATATTTAAAATACATACACTTATGCAGTTCTTTTATTGCTGTTCCAAACTAGTTTTTACTCGCCAAAAACCTGCCTAGTAGGTATGTTGTTCTCTGATAGATATGTTAAACAAAAAGCAATCACAAGTCGGCTGTGCACTGTTCTGTTTACGGAATTTTATTGACAGATCGGCTAGTTTTTGTGCATTAGGTGACGCTAATTAGAGAGGAAACATTTTTAAAGATGTGCATAATATTTATAAAGATTATTAATTTAGTGCGTGATTTCGGGTGATTTCTTGTTTATTATTATTAGTAGTAATAGTAGAGATCGTATTTTATTTCTGGTTTCGATTTCGATAATAATATTATAATATGTGTTAGTGATGTATGGAAACGGTGGAAATCTGCAAAAATGCCGGTAGGTCATTATTAAATATTATTACATAATCCTATTAGATTTTTTTTATACTTTATACTTGTCTGTTTGTGTATTTGTCTGATCGGAGAATCTATTGCAACTGGCTGAATGACTAATGTCTATGCCATTAAAAAAATACTTGTCTGTTAACTAAACAGAGTTTGCCAACTTTTGTTGTTGACTATATTCTATGTATTATTTTTTAATATGGTAATGTCTGTCTTTGGATTGCATGTTTCATCATTGTTTTTTCCTTTATGTTCTTTTTGAGCTAGGCTAAATAAAGGCCCATTTTGTTTCTTCCATAGTAATTTATAGTATTAAAGCCGTTCTTGTATATATATTCTACAACATAATATAAAAACCATGATATGTTGATTTTTTTGTAACAGGATACTCTGTTTTCTAATTAGAAAAAATTATAGAGTTTAGGAAACCAGCATTTAGTACAGGAACCGAAGCTTTTCACCCCTCAATTTTTATAGAATGGATCGATTTGCTTGAAAGTTTGAGAATAAGTAGTGGATGTTCCAAGGATCAAAATCTATATGATGCCGAAAGGCGCTTTTATTATGGGGGTGTTTGCCACCCCATCTCGAGGGTGGAAATTTTTTATTGTATTTTGACAGCAAAAGTTGATAAAAACATAAATTTCAAGCAAAAAATGTTTTATACATTTTTTTGATAAAACTAATAGTTTTCGATTTATTCGCTATCGAAAGTGTTAGTTTTATATGGAAAAACTCAATGTTCTTCTATAGTATACTCATTTACTATTCACTCAATTTTTGTCGTAGAAAAAAATGTTTCACACCTAGTTCTTAAGAATTAAATAACCTACAATTTCATATTTAAACATTTTTTCTTATCTTTGATGCTAATCTTTCTATTCTGAAGAAAATGGCATTTTTTACAAAACTACAAAAATTCTTTATTCGCTTTTAACTTCAGTTTTTTTAAAACTAATCATTTTAAGCAAGTCAAACTTGTAGAATCTATTAATAATACACAAATAAAGAAGAATGAATAAGGCCAATGACTAAAAACACCGCTAACTTACATTATTATGCTTACAATTGGATTTCTTCTTTTTTTCTCTCAAAAAAATATGTTGATTTTTTAACCGTAACTTTTTTATTTTTTATGTTAGAAAGTTTGGTATAAAAGAATTTTGTAGGTTTTTACAAGATCTACAAGCCTATTAATATTAAATCTTATTAAAATTCTTAGTCACAAAAAGAGGTGACTTTGAAAGGGTTGGTAAAGGTGGTTTGTGCATGCTATTACAAGTTTTAATTGTCAATAGCTCACTTAATTTTTGTCAAAGAAAAATTTTTTCATGCCAAATTCTTGGGAATTAAGTTAGCTAAAATTTAATATTTACACATTTTTTCACATCTCTGATGCTAATCTTTCTATTCAGAAGAAAAGTCCATTTTTTCCAAACTACAAAAGTTCGTTAATCGCTGTTAACTTCATTTTTTTAAAAACAATAATTCTAAGTCAGTCAAACTTCTCGAATCTATTAATAATACATAAATAAATGAGACCAAATAAGGTCAATGACTAGTTTTAATTAGGGTGGTGATTACGGGGTTGCTTCCGACCACTTTTGCGCTGAAAAAAAATAGGGACTGACACTCTTTTCATTATAAGTTACTTAATTTTTGAGCTAGAGACTTCCTTTTTATTTCTAGAGATAGATATTTTTAAATTCTTTAAATTAGTTTTAACAAGTTATTCTCGAAAAATGCATATTTTTCCAGTCTTTTGACTTTGAAACTACAATATTTAACATTTGACAAAGGAGAGCTAACATATAATAAAGTATAAATATCTTGATTACTCTTGGTCTTAAAGAAAATTAAAAAACACGGCTTTGTTTACTTTTTCAAATAGTACATTTTTGTTAAGTAAGGTTGTTTTGATAAAACGAAAACTTTTGGAGTTATTAGCAGAAAACTGATTAAAAACATTGATTTTTCGATATAATAATAACACTTTCGATAGCGAATAAATTGAAAACTATTAATTTTATCAAAAAAATGTATAGAACATTTTTTGCTTAAAATGAACGTTTTTACCAACTTTTGCGGTCAAAATATAATAAAAAATTTCCACCCCCAACAGGGGGTGCCAACCACCCCCATGGTAAAAGCGCCTTTCGGCATCATATAGATTTTGATCCTTGGACTATTCACTACTTATTTTCAAATTTTCAAGCAAATCGATCCATTCTGTAAAAATTGCGAGGTTTTGTCCTATTTCAAGCTTCATTACTTGGACTAATTGGTAATGTAGGTATCTACATTTATTTTAGCATTGAACGATGGTGCGTAGTTTTGGGAATGGCGTCTCGGCGTTGAATTTTGTATTTTAATTTTTGAAGTTTATAGTATGTATTTCAAGTTATAAAGTGTTGTAATATTGGAGTTAAATAAATCGATTTTAAGGGTAGGTAAGTAACAGCATCAAATCGTTAGTATCTAATAACTTTTTTTTCATTTTGTCCCATTTATTCATCACTTAACTGGTTATTCTGTTATACCGTGCTATTTGTCCGTTGTATTTCTGCAATAGCTTTTTGTTGCTAATTTATGGTTTATGGTTATAGAATGTATGTACATTACCATCTTATATTCTTTAGTTCAGCAGGTTATTTTGTTCTTGATAGCAGTGGGTTTATAGCATCTCTTGGAAATATTCTCTCCATTGTTCCAACATTTTAAAGCAACTATAAATGGGCTTCTTCTTCTTCTTTTTGTGTAGACATTTACTCTGTCTGTGTTTTAATGTGCCTCCACTAAGTTGTCATTCCATCCGTTTCGTGGTCTTCCCACTGATCATCTTCCTATTGGGGAACCGTTCCTCGCCGTGCTTACTACTCTATTTGTTGTCATTCGGCTTATGTGGTCGTTCCATTTTACTCTTCTATTTATCTTTTTATTACTGTTGTCCACCTTGAATCTTCGTCGTACATCTGCACTTCTAGCTCTATCGTTTTTCCCATAGTGTCTTAAATACCATCGTTTTTTTGAAGTGTTTTCATCTCTGCTCTTTCTAGCATTCTTTTTGTCCTTTCTGTATCAGGTCGTCTTTCTGTTGCGTATGTCATTATTGGTCTGATGACTGATTTGTAAATTCTGCCTTTCACTTCTTTTCAGATATTTTTATTTTTCCATATTGTTTCATTCAGGCAACCTGCGGCTCTGATTGCTTCATTCACCTGATCTTCCACTTGAGTTTTCCGTAGCTAGATAGTTTGATGCCTAGAAAAATATTTAAATTATTCAACTTCTTGTATTATCTGACCCTAGAGCTCTAATTTACACCTTATTAGATTTGCTGTTATAACCATGCATTTAATCTTTTTTGGGGAAATTAACATTTAAAACTTTCTAGCGGTTATATTAAATTGGTGCAGCATACAATAAAAATCATCGTCGCTTTTAGAGATTAGTATTGCGTCGTCTGCATAGCAGATTATTTTAAGTTATTTTCTCCCATTTCGTATCCCTTTTTGTTCTTATTTTTTTATTATTTCATCCATGATCAGGTTGAACAATAGAGAACTCAGGGAGTCTCCCTGTCTTATCCCATTGCCAGCTTCAATTAGGTCAGTTAGTTCTTCATCTACTTTTACTTTTATTGTGTTGTTCTGGTAGATATTTTCGACCGTTTTAATTATTCCTAGAGGTACCTCTCTTGCGTACAGTAAATGAATAACATCCTTTAATTTGACCCTGTCAAATGCCTTCTTAAGGTCCACGAATCAATAAGTAGGGAAGAGGATTGTACCTTGGGCCAGCTTGTACCATGGGCCACCCCATTTTTCTTTTATTTTGCCCGCGAACTGTCTGTGTTTCTCATCTCAAGTTCTTTTACAATCGTCGTCATTCTATAGTTGGTTGTTGAACGTGATTAGAAAACATTTGCCGCTAGTGTAAAAATATAATGTTTTATTTCGTCAAAAGTAACTATTTTTAGGATAGATAATTTTTCTTTTTTAATTTTTGTGTTAACAGATATCGTAAATTAAATCACAGGGTGTGTATGCCTATACTAACAGGTAGCTAAACAACATAGTGAGAAATATAACAAAACCGTTTTATTAGGTTAAATTCACATTTGTTTTCGTTTCGGCCCAGTCTTGTACCTTGGACCGCTATCACGTCTTGTACGTTGGGCCGTACAAAATTAATGGGACAAAAGAAGACATATTTTTATCTTGCACAAATAACTGCTAAGTCCCTATTTAATGGTCCAGTATCTGAAGAGAATTCTGAACAGCAATAAATTTACTGGTCCAAGTGATCAACAATTTGACACTGACATTGAAGATGTCTTGCTCTTGCTCAAACTTAAACTACCAAGTCAGGCTGGGTTGTTTGAAAGGCAAACATGAGTACATGTGTTTGACTTAGATTTTGACAGGTTCAATGTTGAATAACATAATTTTTTGTATATATTTTTAAACGTCTTCGGGTGGTCCAACTTACAAGACTACGTGGTTCAAGGTACAGGACTGGTTTGTATCTTGGACCAAATTAACTCTAATCAATAAAATTTTAAATAATGTGTTTGGTTTTGTTTTATTAAAATAACTTTTTAATATAATACACTATGGTGTGTAAACTATATAGACAAGTCGAAAACGGCGGGTTCGTTGGGAAAAATATTCCCATGAAATTTTTTTGTATAATCACAATCGTGAGAAACCCCAGAATAAGGTTCAAGAAGTCACCCACGCGAAAAGTGGTCAAAATTTTTTTAACAATTATTTTTAATCAAATTGCAAAAATCAATATTTTTGGACCGGACAACTTTTTATAGGTTTTTTGGACCATTCTGGATAAAAAAGGTCTGTTATATTTTTTCTCTAAAGTTGATCGTTTTCGAGTTACAAGCAGTTTAAAATTTGAAAAAAGCGAAAATGACCATTTTCAAGGATTAATAACTAAGTTAAAAGTTATTATTATTAACCCTTAAACGCCCAACCTTTTTTAGGTTCCATGTACGCCCAAGGGTGGGTAAAAAATGTCCACCTCGAAAATAGCTAATATATCTATTGAGAGTTGTTGGAAATGGATTAAACTTAAGAATCTTATGCTTAATAAACACAGCATCTTGTAAAATATTAATATAAACAACTTACGAACCTTACAACAAAATTACAATGTACATCAAAATTAACATACCAGTAAAATCCATTAATTCAGATTTGTCGATTTTCTCCACATTCTTCCTTTCAGCCTCCTCTTTGGCGGATAATTATGTTGATAATGTAATTATACTTCGATAATTATGTGGATTATGTTCCTACCAACAAGAAATTATAGAGAAATCTTTAGTAACAAGTTTAACCAAGGGTGTACTTTTTATGCCCACCCATATTTAACTCAAGATATTACTTTTATTTTCAAAAATATCGGTAAAACCAAATTAACATTCGATAAAGGGCTGTATTTTTAACAAAAAATAATTTTTGAAAAATTTTAAAACACGTAATAAATATGTTACAAGGGAATACGGATTAGGTGGACATTTTTTACCCACCCTTGGGCGTTTAAGGGTTAAAGGTAGAAAGTGACTAAATCAAAGTTTAAAGCCCCCGTTACATGATCCTGAAGAAGTCTGTGTCATTAATTTATTACTTAGCTGTTATTTTTAATTAATAACAACGAGCGGTTAGATCCTATTGGCGCGGCTGTAAATGTGAGTGCGAGTAAGATGCACAAGTGGACTGCCGGAATGGCATCTCTCTCGCACTCAGCATTTACGGCCGCCTAACACGTGCATGGCGCTCATTATTATATTACTCAAAAATAATAGCTTAGTAATAAAATATTGACAAAAATTTCTTCAGAACCTTGTAGGTGGGGGGGAGGGGCTTTAAACTTTGATTTAGTCACTTTCTGACTTTCATAATAATAACTTTTAACCGAGTTATTAAGCCTTGAAAATAGCCATTTCGCGTTTTTCAAAATTTAAATTGCTTATAACTCGAAAACGATCAACTTTGGAGAAAAAATATAACAAACCTTTTTTGTCCAAAATGGTCCAAAAAACCTAAAAAAATTGTCCGGTCCAAAAATATTGATTTTAGCAATTTGATTAAAAAAATTTGTTAAAAAAAATTTGGACTACTTTTCGCGTGGGCGACTTGTTGAACATTATTCTGGGGTGTCCCACGAATGTGATTAAGCAAAAAAAATCTCTTGGGAATATTTTTCCCAACGAACCCGCCGTTTTCGCCATGTCTAACAAGTTAGTCCAAAAAGTTTTCCTCGAATTTTTTTTTTTTTTTTTTTTTTTTTTTTTTTTTTTTTTTTTAATTTGGCTTAGACTTACCGTCATACTGCCAGACACATAAGGAATACAAGTTATCAAGTTATACAAAACAGGTTTAAAACAAAGATAACAACTAAAAGGTATTAAGTAACACTAAGCTTAACAGCTAAAACTACTAACTACCAAAGGTATTAATTAAAAATGTTTAAGGGAATTATAATGATAATTTGCTGTCTTTTAAAAAGTTAATTAAAGAGTTGTATACATCTACAGAACCAAGTGATAATAAATATAGTATATTCCAAGGAGTTGCTACTTTACATTTTAATAAATCATTTATTAATTTAGATGAGTAAATTGTATTTTTAGAACAACCAAAAAATATATGATCTAAATCACTTTCCTCTTCACAATGCTCACATTTATCATTATCCAAAACCTGTATTTTAAATAAATGCTTTGGATAACATGCGTGCCCGAATCGTACTCTAATAATAGAAGTTATGTACTTTCTAGAAGCTCTACAAGACTTGTACCAAGGAAATTTGGGAATATCGGGCTGAATTAACGAGTATCTATTTTGATTCACAAAAGAGTATTCCTTCCACTGGTAGCTCCACTCCCGATGCAGTGTTGACTTGAAAGAGATTATACTATCAGTCAGTGTTATTTTATGTAGAATACTGGTATCGGATGAAACGCTTTCTTTGGCTAATAAGTCGACATACTCATTATGTTCAAATCCTGCGTGTGCTTTAATCCAGATAAAATGTACATTGATTCCTTTGGTTAAAAGATTTTGTTTAATATGTTTAATTTTATAAATGTATGGGCAGTCTTGGATGTTTGGGGGTCCATATTTACCAAGAGATTTCAATACTGCTAAGGAGTCAGACAAAATTATAATATGGGCGAAATCAAATTCAGCTACATATAGTAAAGCTTCATATATTGCAATAGCCTCTGCTGTATAAATCGAAGTCTCCGGTTTCAGTTTGAATTTCTTTTCTATATGTCCCGATGGTATAAAAAAGGCGCATCCAGTTCCATCTGCAGATTTAGACGCATCTGTATATAGAGCTATTGACTCATTGTAACCATTCGTTATGGATAAAAGAATATTTTTATTTAAATATATGTTTTCACTATAATTTGGTACAATAATATCTGTAGGAGAAAAGAAAGAAGAGTACGCGTAGTTTTTGAATAAGTCGTTCGTTTTATCTATATTTGTTAAGAGTACTATATTTTGATTATAAGCTTCACACAGTAAGGGAGATTTCTTTTTTTGCCAATATTTATTGGTTAGATCATGGCAACTTAAAGTCACTATTTTTTGGTATAGAAGAGGGTTAATTAAGTATACTTTCATTAAATATTTTTTGGACAAAAAACGTCGTCTTAGATTTAAAGGAGGTTCCAAGGCTTCCAAATATAAAGCTTGTACTGGAGTGGATCTCATAGCTCCTAGACATATTCGTAAGGCTGAATTCTGTAAAACGTTGATTTTGTTTAGTAGTGCATTACTTGCTGATCCATACAAAACACTGCCGTAATCGAAAATAGATCGTATGTAAGCTTTATAAAATAATAAACTTACTTCAACATCCGATCCCCACCAAGTTCTATTAATTGATTTAAGAAAGTTTATTCCCTTATTACACCTGTTCAACATGTCGTCAATATGTAACTTCCAGGTCAATTTTTGGTCGAGTATCATTCCAAGATATTTAATTTTATTTTTAAAAGAAAATTTATGCCCACCTAAGGTGATTGTGCTAATATTAGGAAAGTTATGTCTGGTAAATAAACAAACTTGTGATTTACTGCATGATAATTCAAAGCCATTTTCAATAAACCATTTTTTATGGAGACCATAGACACTATTCAAGTTTTCAATGGATTGCTGATATTTCTTGTGTTCTGTGTACAAACAGAAATCGTCAGCATATTGTACAACATTAAATGCAATATTGTTAATAGTGATGTTGTGTAGATCTGCTGTGTAAATGTTAAATAAAATAGGGCTCAAAACGGAGCCCTGAGGTAATCCTTTATTATTAAGTCTAGGGCCTATAAGAGTATGATTATTTTTTAAATAAATTATTCTATTTTTATACAGGTTTACAATGTTAGAAGCAAAATGTGATGGAATATTAAAAAATGTAATCATTTTTTCTTGGAGAATTGAAAGAGAGACAGAGTCATAAGCACCTTCGATGTCTAAAAATAAAACGGGCACATAACTGTTCCTGGAAAAACTGTTCTGAATGTCTACAACAAGAGTTGTTAAGGAATCTAAAGTTCCATAACCTTTTTTAAAACCATGTTGGTTAGCGGGTAAAGGATTTTGATCCCTTAGCCACCAATCCAACCTAATCTTAACCATCCGTTCGAGAGTCTTCAATATACATGATAATAATGATATCGGTCGGTAAGCTTCAGCTAATTTAGGGTCTTTCCCCGGTTTGGGAATAGGAACGACTATAATACGCTTAAAATCTATTATGCTGTTGCCTTCAATAATTATCTGGTCAAATATATTTAAAAGTAATTGTTTTGCGTTATCTGGTAAATGTTGTATCATAGGATATTTGATTGCATCGTATCCTGGTGAGGTACTAACGCGATTATCAAGGGCAAATTCTAATTCAGTTCTCGAAAAAGGTGTAAGGAGAAAATGATTCTGATCAGATGGAAGCGTTTTAGAATTAATAACATCTAACTGGTTATTTACGTAAGGTGGAGCTATTTTATCGAAAAAATCGTCTACCCATGAATTACTTAGAGGTAATGAAAAATTAACTTTTTTCCTATTCATTTTTCTTGCTTGATTCCAAATAAGACTAGATGGAGTTTGTTTATTTAATTTTGAACACCATGCAACCCAACTTTGTTTGGCCTTTAATTTCAGGAATTTTTTGACACGAGCATTTACTTCTTTGCATTTACAAAAATTTTCAGGAGAAGAATTGTTTTTATAGTTTATTAATGCCTTCTTTCTTTCTGCAACGGATTGATCACATTCCGAATCCCACCACGGAGGGGGAGTCCGTTTGCATTTAAATGGTTTATATTCAGAAATAGATTGTTTAGAAGCTTCATTAATACAGTCAATAAGGAAATTATATTTTTCTTGGGTATTTAAGGATGTGTGAGGTTTTTCGTTTAATAAGGTATCAACAAGCTGAGAGTATAATGACCAATTTGCTTTTTTAATGTTCCACTTAGTACTGGGATAAATGGTATTAGCATTAGTTCCCAAGACATCGATCACAACCTTTATAACGAAATGATTTGATCCCAAGGTATCAAGATCTACAGACCACGAAGTTTTATCAAAAAGGGATGGTGAGCAAAACGTGACATCAATCATGGAATCTGAGTTTCCTGGACTCGTTTGGCAAGTTGGTTGTCCATTATTCATTACTACATAATCTAAATTCTGAATTGTCTCCACAATTTGATGGCCTATATTATCATTTTTATATGAGCCCCACAAAGAATTATGTGCATTCATATCTCCTCCAATGATACAAGGGTGTTTTAATTGAGAAAATAACTTATCCCAATCTTCGGTTTTGGTTTTAGTTTTTGGGCACCTATATACAGAGAGTAAACTTAAATAACTTTGTTTATAGTTGATTTTAATACCACAAGCAAGCAAGTCTTGAATATAATTTTTTTTAATTGTTATGCGCTCAAAAGGAATACCAGTTTTAATTAAAATAGCAACTCCAGAATAGCCGTCATCGCGATCTTCGCGTATCACATTATAACCTCTATAAATATATACAACATCCCGTTTAAACCAAGTTTCACTTATTAAAGCTATGTCAATATCTTCGGTTATTAAAAAGTTAATAAGGCTGTTTTTGTTAGCAACAGCTGATCGAGCATTCCATTGTATTATTTTGAGTTTAGATTTGTTCGTCATTAGATGAGTTATTTTTTAAAATATTATCTAGAACATTATTAATACCTTTGGCTAACAAATTCATGTCAAGTGATTTTGCCTCTTCTAAACAATTAATATTTTGAATAAAACTTGAGAAAAGAAGTACTAAGGAATCTACTGACTTATTTTTATCATTGTCTGTATTAGGAAAACTTTCCTTATTTAAGGGAGGTAAAGGTTGAGACGGTCCAAATCTGAAAGGGATGAGATATGGTGTAGGATCTTCGGAAGTTGGAGATGATACTTTTCTTTTTTTATTTGCACTATACTCAGTGCTTGATGTACTACAGCTTGGTTGGCTAAAACTTTTGGGTTTCTGTAGGTGAGGCCTCAATGGCTTGAAATAAGGAGATGTACTTACTTCAGAGGAGTTAGTTAATTTTGGAAATTCTTTGTCTGAATTTGACAATATTTCAAATCTGTTATTAGAAATAAGACCAGAAAATGATGAGTCACTCAAATTTTTTGCCTCCAAATATGAGATTTTATGTTCAATCATGATATTTTTTATTTTTTTTTGATGTTCGAAAAAAGGACAGTTTTTAGAGATCGATATATGCTTATCAGTTTTACAGTGTATGCAATACTTTTTTGTTTCATCACATGTATGTATGTCATTTTTAATTTGTCCACATTGTATACAGTATTCCTGTGTACCTTTACACTGTCTAGAAATATGTCCATATTTGAGGCATTTATAACATTGCGTCACTTTACCCAACAATTTTTCCACTTGGAAAAATACATAATTTATCACAACATAGTTTGGCAAACAATTGCCTTCAAAAGTAATTATAACATTACGTCTAGGGACGTATTCTGTATTTCCATCCTTTTCTACTTTCCTGTGCATTCTTTTAATATCAATAATTGGTGAACTAGAGCTCATATATTTTTTCAAATAGTCAATATTATATTTGGTATCAACATCGCGTATCAGTCCTTTGATTTCCAAGAGGTGATTTGGAATGTACGCTTTTAAATTATCGTCCTTTAAGTGACTATTATTGACTAAATTGTTTGCATCCAAAATAGATTTGAGGATTACTTTAACACGGTTTCTTCCTATACTTTTAATTTGCTTAATATTATTAATCTTTAATTTTTGATGTAAAATATCTGCAACAACCATTGGATGCAAACGGGAAATATTCTGATCATTGGTCTTCTCAACATAAACACAACAATTTTGAAAGTCGTAACTATTACAATTAATATTAAAAAGTTTTACCTCCCTTGTAGCAGAAGAATTTGTGGTGATAGTTCCTGTATCCATGTCTTGATTACTATCACTAATAACTTCAGCAGTATTTAGTTCGCACACTGGCGTCTTTTTTATATTCTCCCCCATCTGGGGAGAATATTTTCACTTTTGTATCACTATTCTACAATATGTAAATGTTTTTACCCACGATGAAATTTAAATGTTTTAATTGTCACAAAAACTGCGAGCTGAATGTCAATATTTAGGTACGTTTAACCATGGCCAAATTTTAAACTGTTCACACAAAAGTTAAACACCGTGAAAAGAAGCCTAGGCTGTTTAACCCATAGGACTGAAACTTCTTATCAATGATAATTAAAACCACTATAAAATTAATTTAAGTTAAACTACTAAAAAATTAATTTTTTCTGGAGCTATTTTAGATGCAACCGTATTTGACGTTTATTAATGTCAAAGTTTTCCTCGAAATTTAAAACCTTAAAAATAATTGAGTTTTGAAAAAATCCGGTTCAAGGTACAAGCCTCTCCCCTATGCCGGTTTGTTGTATTCTAACGATTTCTCTTGAAGCTGCCTCATTATAAATATAGCGTCGGTACATGATCTTTTCGACCTAAAACCTTGTTGTTCTTCTGATAATGTTATAATTGTATTCAGTTTGTTTGTTATCATTTTGGTAGTTAAAATTTTAGTGTTGGGTTTAATAAATTAATTCCTCTGTAACTCTCCGGGTCCGACCTCTCTCCCTTTTTAAAGAGAACCTTTAAAACCTTTAAAGAGTCACCTTTAGCAAACAGAGATCGAAAATAGTCTGCCCAAGTTGCCTTATGAATGTGTTTCGTTTTTATTAGTTCGTTAATCTCTTTTCTTTGTCCTCTGATCATTTTCCATATTTCCTTTTGTGTTCCGTAGCGTAGAAGTCGTGTTCCATCTGTTTTGAGAAGCTCTCCCAGTGTTCCCACTTTTTTTGTCTGACTAAAGTGTTACTTTCGTTTCTAATTCGTTTATAGTGGTTGTATGCCTGTTGTGTTTGTTTTGTTCCGTATTGTAAAAAGGCTTTGTTCTTTTCTTCACATTTTATCTTCATTTCCTCTCGAAACCATGGGGTTTTCTCATGGACGAATAAACACAGTTGGACCCAGCAATAAGATACCTTGAACATACAGTGTTTTGAAGCTTCGATAGAATGTGATGCTTCCTCAATGAGCATAAGCGTGCTTGAATTTTTACTCGTGGGGATAATTATTCCGACGTTAATAATTGGAAGTAGTAATAATTTATAAAAACACGTTCAAAGAATTTGATTAAAAAAAAACAGAGTATAACTATTAACAATCACGTTTTTGTAGAAAAATTAAAATACAATTTTACAAACTTACTGACAAAATTAATACAATGTCAACATAGAAGCTCAAGTTAATTTTTTAATAGGTATTAAATAATGCTACGATAAAACAAATCAATTAAAAAATATTTTGAAATATTTATGTTTTCTCCTAAATTTTCCATCCAAATAGTTCGATCGTCAATATTATTTGGAAACCTACATAGAAAAATAAATGATTTTTTATCCATTTCACTAATTTATTTGATCCATGAGAAATGTCAAATTAAAAAGCTACTAAACATTTCTTTTTTAATCAGATGATGTCTACTTACAATTTAAAAATGTCTATACTAATTTAATGAACTAATATCTTGTTATCTTGAACCCAATAGTACGCCTACGAAAAACATATTTTAAAATTTAAACAGACTTCCTCATCTTCTATAATGTAACTAAACAGCACTTGCAAATGAAATGAGAGATCAGGATATAAATATTTCGTTTTTTTTGCAAATGCAACACTGTAGCACCATTATTATGATAATATTCACATTTCACAAATCTCACTCAAAATAGAGCCAAAATAGCGAAAAACAAATCTTCCTCATCTACCTTAAAAAGTAAACAAATACGGAAGAGCATTTGAAGCTTGACATGGACGTTTGTAAGACAGAGAAATGTAAACACCGTTGCCATTTATAAATAATTTTCAGTGCTTCTACATAATATACAATAATTGGTTGATACCTATTATTCAATGATATGAACACTTGATATTTTAATAACAATTCAATATGTAAATTAATATAACTGAAATAGTATATTACATACCTAGCGGGAAAGTACTCTATTTCAGCTGAGCGGCAAGGTAGTTTACCGAGGTGCGAAGCACCGAGGTAAACTACAGACGCGAGGCTAGAATGAGTTCCCGCGAGGTTTGTATACTATTTTACTCACAATCGGTTAGTAGATTATGGATTTCTAATACTCACAATCTACCAATAATAATTTCGTTTCAAATATGTGTATCCATTTTCATTATGTGATAAGATGAATTATTTTAAGTAACCTGTGAGATCGTTGCTAGGTAACAAAACAAGTTTGTTGAATCTGACATTTAGGCGATACACGACGCCATTAATTGTACATACCTATAATCAAATTGTGTTTATTTTACAAAAATGTCTGATAGTGAATTTGAATGTACGCCACCAGAAATGCGGGTAGCTGCAGAGAGAGCTACTGAAGGAATAATTCCTGAAAAAAGCAGGGAGAGGTACGAAAACACCTATGAACTATACAGTAAATGGTGCGTGGCTAAAGGTGTGCGCAGCATACCTCTGAGACGGTACTTCTTGCTTATTTTTGTGAAATGAGCAAACAAATAAAGCCTCCACATTATGGTCAAGATATTCGATGTTGCGAGCAGTATTAAACTTTAGGCATAATGTTGATATTAGTAAATACGCAAAATTGCGGGAATTTTTGAAAAGGCAGAATGTGGGATATCCAGCTAAAAAGTCAAGTGTTTTTTCTGAAGCAGACATCGATACATTTTTAAACAATGCCCCGATAGAATATCTTCCTCAAAAGGAAATTTTAATTTATTTAGTGCACATTAAATATATGTTACATTAAATTTTTTTCCATCCATCCAATGGCACTAGAGCCCAAATCGAGCCTGGCCTCCTTCAATAAGCTTCTCCAATCATTTCGATTTACCGCTGTTCTTTTCCATGAACGCGTTCCCAGGAAGTTCCTGGCATCCTCACCGACTTCGTCTTCCCATCTGTTTTTAGGTCTCCCAACAGGTCTTCTTCCCTGCATTCTTGCATTCAGCAATTTTCTGGGGAACTATTCTCATGCATGCGGACCACGTGCCCTGCCCACCGTAGTCTCTGCAGTTTAGTGTGTTGTGCTAGAGTTGGTTCGCTATATTGCTCGTATATTTCTCTATTATACCTAATTCGCCAGTTGTTATTTTCACTTATTGGGCCCAGTATCCTACGTAATACTTTTCTTTCAAACACATCTAATGCATTGGCAGATTTCTGTGTCATCACCCATGTTTCGCAGCCATAACTTACTATGGGCCTGATTATTGTTTTATATACCCCGAGTTTTGTTTTCCGGTGTACCTCTCGCGATTTGAATATGTGGCCCATCGCGAAATAGGCTTTATTTGCCAGCATAAGCCTACTATTTATTTCCGGTTCTTCTTCATTGCTTCTAACCAGATCCATTCCTAGGTACGTGAATCTATTCACATGTTCTATATCGTCAATAAAGTGTTGTTGCGCCGGTCTGTTTGATCTGGTTTGTATGAGTAGTTTTGTTTTATTTGTGTTTATTGCTAGCCCTACTGCTTCTGCACTCTGTTTCAACTCAACGTAGGTTTCTTCCGCTGCATTCATTGTTCTGCTCATTATGTTATCCGCGTATGCTGCTAATTGGGTAGATTTGTTTGTAAGTATGTTATTTCCGCTTACCGTCAACCGTCTAATTACATATTCAAGAACAAGATTAAAAAGCGTTGGAGCCAGTCCGTCGCCTTGTTTCAGTCCTTGAGTTATCGTAAACGCATCAGTGATCTCTCCTTGAATACAAACTTGTGCTTCTGTTTCTGTCATTGTCATTTACACTAGTCGTATTAATTTTGATGGTATGCCAAATTCTTCCAATATATTAGGTAGAATTGTTCTATCTATTGAATCGTAGGCTTATTTAAAATCTACAAAGAGATTGTAAACGTCCATGTCATATTCCCATGCTTTGGCTAGTATTTGTTTAACTGTAAATAGTTGGTCATTAAATTTTTTTAGGTTGCTTTAATTATTGGTATTTCCGGAGCCTGTAGGGGCGATGAACTTTTAAAAATGAAAATAAGTGACCTGGATATTTTAGAAAATCGAATTATAATAGTGATTCCTGTCACAAAAACCTACTCTTCCCGTACATTTGTAATAACAAAATCGGAATGGATAAAAATAATAAAGCAATACTGTGACCTTCGTAATAACATTGACTCTGATAGATTTTTTTTACAAATAAGATTTGGTAAAATTACACGACAGCCTTTTAGTATAAGAGCTGTGAGACATTTTTGAGTAGGTATTTTAGGCAACCTGAAAATTTTTCAGGTGACTCTTCCATGATAGCCTAATACAAAAATGCCGGTCTGGCTGGAGGGTAGCGGTTATTTTCCCCAAAAATCCCCCCCAAAGTTAAAAAAAGGGTAAAAATTGTTATTACAAAAAATATCATTGACGTGACTTTAAAGTAAATTTAAATATTCAAATATAAAGAAAATAAACAGGCCAGGCGATTTGAGGGCGATTTTAACTCTGCAAGATACTTGCATGGGCGCCCCAGGATTATTTTCAGGGGATGCATCTGAACTTCAGAAGATTTCATCTGAATCTGTACATACTATTAACGAGTATAAAATATACAACTATACATGCAAAGCTATGTACATTCCTTCAGGACAGGGAAGTACAATTATTATTTTGACAGGGTATTTTTTAATATTAAAAATAAATATTCTACAAAGACAGGTTTTTTTTGGTGAAATTTTCCAACTGCCATGTGATCGAACAAATTACGCGTGCATATAAATGAAAAGCGCTATAGGTAAACAGGAGTGTGAGAAAGAGCGTATACCGATAGCTGTTTGCGTCCTCTGTTGTACCTGAGCGAGTCCGTTCGCTCGAGAAAAATCACGTGACCTGGCGATCCCATGTTGTTGTGCCTCGAAACGTCAGAGTAATTATTATATATTATAGTTTTTTAAGTAAAGTCGGGTCCATAGATATTTCGCCCGTCGGCAAATTCAAACAGATAACATTTATATTGTTATGAAATTCGAGTAAACCAATGTCCCTTTGATTAAGCACACGCCGGTATTTTTACAACCGGGTTACTCATTGTAAATCAATCAAGTTTAACACTTGAAAATGTATACTTGGGCATTAGTACAGTTAAAATTGTTAGACGATTATATTTAGATGAAATATTAAGCAATAGAATTGAAACTTTTTTCTACTTTTAAGGACAAAAAAGCAAGTTCATTAGCGGAACGTGATTCAAAATTATTCTGCAGATTATATTTGAAGCAATATTTGATTAAAACATCTCATTTTTGGTGGTAAAAATATATTAAATACATATATTAATTTGTCTGGACTAAAGGTGGTCAAAGATGGTCTGGAGTTATATTTTTGTTTGAATTTGCCGACGGGCGATAGATAGATGGTGTTTACTTTAACTTTTTCTTAATTAAAGGAAAATAATACGTACTATACAATAGATTTTGCAAATATAATAGAAAAAGACAGATTTATTATTATAAAGATATAGGTAGAAAAGTATAAAAGTATAAACTAAATTGATTCTGTGTCCGAATCTTGTACTTCTTCTTCAAACTCCTCATCTGAGCTTAAATATTCACTGTCTTCTTCTTCGTCAGACTCCCCTTGAGACTCAGATTCCTCTTCTACATGATCTGCAAATAGTTAATATGTATTTAGAATTAATTAAAAATTAATTAGTGATTAATTAATTGAGTTGCTACGTATTCTCTGTCCTTTTATACGGAGTCGAAGCCTGGAGAATCACGGGCGCATCTGAAGATAGACTTGCCATTGTTGAGATGTGGTGTTATCGAATAATGTAAAAAATATCATGGACGCAACACGTAACAAACACGGAAACATTAATAAAGATAAAAAGTCAAAAAAATACTCAACACTATGAAGGAAGGAAAAATGAGCTACTTTGGTCATATACTAAGAAATAAAAAACATGATGTAATTTATAATATAAGGAAAAGTATTAAGTATTAGTTATACATTAATTTTTAATTAATTCTAAATACATATTTACAACTATTTACAGATCAGGTAGAAGAGGAATCTGAGTCTCGAGGGGAGTCTAACGAAGAAGAAGAGAATGAATATTTATTTTGGCTCATCTTTCTTTCCTTTATAGTGTTGAGTATTTCTTTTGCCTTTTTTATCTTTCTTAATGTTTCCGTGTTTGTTACGTGTTGTGTTCATGATATTTTTTACATTATTCAATAACAGCACATCTCAACAATGGCAAGTCTTTCTTCAGATGCGCCCGTGATTGTCCAGGCTTCGACTCCGTATAAAAGGACAGAGAATACGTAGTAATTCAATTAAATTATCGCTAATTAATTTTTAATTAATTCTAAATACATATTACAACTATTTACAGATCATGTAGAAGAGGAATCTGAGTCTCGAGGGGAGTCTGACGAAGAAAAAGACAGTGAATATTTAAGCACAGATGAGGAATTTGAAGAAGAAGTACAAGATTCGGACACAGAATTAATTTAGCTTATACTTTTATACTTTTCTACCTATATATTTATAATAATAAATCTGTCTTTTTCTATCATATTTGCAAAATCTATTGTATAGTACGTATTATTTTCCTTTAATTAAGAAAAAGTTACTTAAAAAACTATAATATATAATAATTACTCTAACGTTTCGAGACACAACAACATGGGATCGCCAGGTCACGTGATTTTTCTAGAGCGAACGGACTCGCTCAGGTACAACAGAGAACGCAAACAGCTATCGGTATACGCTCTTTCTCACACTGCTGCTTACCTATAGCGCTTTTCATTTATATGTACGCGTAATTTGTTTGATCACATGGCAGTTGAGAAATTTCACCAAAAAAAATTCTGTCTTTTTTAGAATATTTATTTTTGATATTAAAAAAATACCCTGTCAAAATAATAATTGTACTTCCCTGTCCGGAAGGAATGTGCATAGCTTTGCATGTATAGTTGTATATTTTATACTCGTTAATAGTATGTACAGATTCAGATGAAATCTTCTGAAGTTCAGATGCATCCCCTGAAAATAATCCTGGGGCGCCCATGCAAGTATCTTGCAGAGTTAAAATCGCCCTCAAATCGCCTGGCCTGTTTATTTTCTTTATATTCGAATATTTAAATCTACTTTAAAGTCACGTCAATGATATTTTTTGTAATAACAATTTTTACCCTTTTTTTTTAACTTTGGGGGGGATGTTTGGGGAAAATAACCGCTACCCTCCAGCCAGACCGGCATTTTTGTATTAGGCTATCATGGAAGAGTCACCTGAAAAATTTTCAGGTTGCCTAAAATACCTACTCAAAAATGTCTCACAGCTCTTGGACCATATAGGAAGTTTTCCCAAAAATAGCAACTTATTTAAAGATGGAAAATATTAACAGGTTTACAGGACATTATTTTAGACGTACTTCAGCAACATTATTAGCAAATACAGGTGGAGACATCCTACAGTTGAAAAAGTTGGGAGGTTGGAAATCCAACACCCTAGCAGAGGGATATGTGGAGAATTCATTACATGGACAAATAAAAATTGCTAATATGTTGTCTCATGTAGAAAATCCAGAAACGTCGGCGTCATCATCTATTTCTGAAACTCATAATTTTGAGCAACACGGTCTTACTTTAACCGTTAATAGTAATCATAATTCCAATGTAACTATTAATATTTATAATTCCAAATAGTTTTCTTTTTGTTATTGTTGTTGTTGTTCCTTAATTAAATAAATGTTGAGTTAATTCTGTTCTTTCTAAACCATCTTTTAATCAAAAATGACATTGACATTTGCCGGTAGAAAAGTGACAGATGCTAGCCGGGAAAGTAAAGTAAGTAATAAGGCGCTTCCTGATTACTTCAAAGGTTAGAAATCCATAAATTACTAACCGATTGTGAGTAAAATTATTATTTTAGTTTGATAGCATCTGTAGAGTATAAAATAAGGAGTAATATTTCCAGCGATACGCGAATAAGAAATTTTAATAAAAAAAACGTGACAACATGTGAAGGTGCTTAGATTGTTACCTGTTCAAATAATTTTGGCTTCACAATTTTATGTAAACAACTGAGTCCATCTGTGTTTATAGTCCATGGGTTTTCTTTTTTGATATATTAGTATTAGTTACTTTCGTCTCTGCAAGTTATTCTGCATACTAATAATACACTGTATAAAAATGGTGTAATATTTAATTCAAACAAACTGCACAAATGCTGAAACACATTTTTGTTAATTATGTGAAAATTTAATATGGAGCTAATTTTAATATTTTAATAATGAATATTTTATCAATTATCGGTGAAGTCCGGCAACTCTATTCAATGTACCTATGTAACGACATGAATTCAGTATTCCATAAAGATATTAAATAAACTGTTGTATGTTAGCACTTAAAACTTAAAAGAAACAAATATATTAATTTTCCGACTTCGATGCTGCAGATTCTTCGAGTTCATAAGTTTGAAACTTAATTTAAAAACAATATGACAAATATGCAATATATTTCTTCGTAGTTGGTTCTCATTTTTTGCCAATATGATGAAGTCATCGGCGAATGGTCCTTCAAAATTAACTATCATTTTTAAATTTACAAAACCCACATGAATCTTTTGGCTTCACCTCACGTTACATTGCGTCCATATTTATTAGAAATAGCGGTTAACTTAATCCTCCTTGTCTCAGACCCTCGTTTGTAGCAAATGGTTTTCATTTTCTTTTTTTACTGATTACATAATCATTGATATTGCTGTTGCAAATTTTATTAATAATTACTCTTATCATTTTGTTATTAATACCTCTCTTCTCTACTATTTCTCATAATTTTGGCCTTGGTACTGTGACGCCTCACAACCCGGCCTAATTCTTCTCGATACTTCTCGGCGTTACGAGACAATACCATTCCTATCCACGGCGTTCGGAGCGAGCGCTGCCGAAGTATATATAAAGAACAGGAATCCAAGCACAGGCCAGTCAGTCAACGAATGAGCCGCGACGCGTAATATAATTGTACTCGATTCGGATTTAATGAAATGTATATATTAGTTATCGTTATGTTTAGTTAATTAAATCATAAATTTGAGTTGTAAATAAATTAGATGTGTTAGTTGGTGTTATTTGTAATCATTAAAAATAAATAAGTGATGTAAATAAAATAATATAAGTAAGTCTTCCTTTATTTAAATTAAACTTTAGTGTAGGAAACAAAGGTTGAACCTTGCAAAATGGACACAAGTCCGGTTTTATTTTTTTTCTGGTATATCAAGGGGTGCTTATTATAAGACTAACTTTTTCTGAAAAAATTTCGCCCCGGAACCTCCCTTTTCACCCCTTTAAAGGGGGTAATTTGTGGTTTTTGCGGAACGTAGCCCTTCCTGTAACTTTTACAAAAAATTTCTTTTATAGAAATGTGAAGAGGACTATATTTTCTACGATTTATTTCCAACACCATCTCTCTATCATCCACCGTTTAGCGGGGGTGGCGCCCTAAATTTGACAAGTTTTTAAAAAAGATGTTTTTAAAAAAAATATATTTTTCCCTAACTGTAACGGAAATTAAGAAGAAATCCTGCGGCAATTATTCACAAATAATTGACTGATTTTTTGGTATAGGTTTTACTTAAGGATAATTGCCCTTTTTTTAATTACAGGGTTTTAAGTACAGGTTTTAAAAAACCTCTTTTTATACCATCTGAACCGTTTATGCTAGAGTAAAAAGACTTTCAGCGATTACCCATGTACTGGTGCTATTTACAAATTTGTATAATTCACCCCCATTTTTTCCCCGGAACCACCCCAAAAAAAAGAAGAATTAATAAATAAATTGATTTTCTTGGAATCCTTCACACACAATGCCCTTTATTAATATGCTTCATACATCATTTTATGGACGTTATTATTACCCGTGCATGGGCACCAAAAGCAATTTCCTAGTGCAACCCCTTAAGCAAAAAAAAATAAATAAAATGGGGGGTTGAAATTTTTTTTTTGTTTTTTGCTTTTTGATCCATATGGGCATATGCTTCATCAATAGTGCTTTTCAAAAATATATATGGTTATTGCAACATCTCTGCGAAAACCACCCCTATCCTTGAAAATGTACTGCAGAAACTACCCCTATCCCTTGGCGAGCATGTTTTTACGATTTTCTCATTACCTATGTATTATTTTTAAACAAAACTTATACAAGGTTAAAGACCACTATTTACTCTAAAAATTATGTCCTATTCATTTTTTCGTATAAGCAACGGTTACGGCACAGTGGCGCCGTAAACCTCATATATGCTTTGGCGGGCTCCAGTTTTTGTTTTTTTTTTCGTCATCTGTTCGTTTTATTGATAAAGTACTTATGCAAAATAAAACAACACAGTGTAACCTACAAATTATGACTTATGCACATTTTACAATCTTTGCGCCCCAAAGCCACAGTGGTTGCCCAAAATCAATTTTTGCATATTTTCGCCACCTACACGCATTTTATTGCATAAATGCTACCTTAATAGCACAATATTTACCCTTAGGTGGTCGCTACGCAGTGGCGGATCCAGAAAGGGGTGATGGGGGTGAACACCTCCCCCCCCCTCTCAAACCAAGTCATATTATATTCAAAGATTATAAAAATATTCATTTATTTTTATAGAAATTTAACCAATTGGCACCCCCCTCTTAACGATGCTGGATCCGCTACTGTCGCTAAAGCATAAAAAGTCATTTTTATAAAAATAATATTAATATTATATAAGTATTTCTATAAAAAAAAATGAATATTTTTATAATCTTCAAATATAATATCACTTGGTTTGAGAGGGGTGGGGGTGATCGCCCCCATCACCCCTCCCTGGATCCGCCACTGCTTAGCGACCACTTAGGGGTGAATATTGTGCTATTAAGGTAGCATTAACGCAATAAAATGCGTGTAGGTGGCGAAAATATGAAAAAATTTATTTTGGGCCACCACTGTAGCTTTGGGGAGCAAAGAATGTAAAATGTGCATAGGTCATGATTTGTAGGTTACACTGTGTTGTTTTATTTTACATAAGTACTTTATCAATAAAACAAACAGATGACGAAAAAATAAACAAAAACTGGAGCCCGTCAAAGCATATATGAGGTTTACGGCGCCACTGTGCCGTAACGGTTGCTTAAACGAAAAAAATGAATAGGACCTAATTTTTAGAGTAAATAGTGGTCTTTAACCTTGTATAAGTTTTGTTTAAAAAAAATGAATAGGTAATGAGAAAATCGTAAAAACATGCTGGATAAGGTATAGGGGTAGTTTCTGCAGTATATTTTCAAGGATAGGGGTGGTTTGCGCAGGGATGTTGCAATAATCATATATATTTTTGAAAAGCACTATTGATGAAGCATATGCCCATATGGATCAAAAAGCAAAAAACAAAAAAAAAATTTTAAACCCCCATTTTATTTATTGTTTTTGGCTACAAGGGTTGCACTAGGAAATCGCGTTTAGTGTCCATGCATGGGTAATAATAACTTGCACAAAATGATATATGAAGCATATTAATGAAGGGCATTGTGTGTGAAGGATTCCAAGAAAATCACTTTATTTATTAATTCTTCTTCTTTTTTGGGTGGTTCCGGGGAAAAAATGGGGATACATTATACAAATTTGTAAATAACACCAGTACATGGGTAATCGATGAAAGTCTTTTTACTCTAGCATAAACGGTTCAGATGGTATAAAAAGGGGTTTTTTAAAATGTAACACCCTGTAATTAAAAAAAGGGCAATTACCCTTAAGTGAAACCTATACGAAAAAATCAATCATATATTTGTGAATAATCTCCGTAGCATTTCTTTTTAATTTCCGTTACAGTTAGCGAAAAATATATTTTTTCTAAAAACATCTTTTTTAAAAACTTGTCAACTTTGGGGCGCCACCCTTGCTAAACGGTGGATGATAGAGAGATGCTGTTGGAAATAAATCGTAGAAAATATAGTCCTCTTCATATTTCTATAAAAGAAATTTTTTGTAAAAGGTACAGGAAGGGCTACGTTCTGCAAAAACCATAAATTACCCCCTTTAAAGGGGTGAAAAGGGGGGTTCCGGGGCGAAATTTTTTCAGAAAAAGTTAGTCTGATAATAAGCACCCCTTGATATGCCAGAAAAAAAATAAAACCGGACTTGTGTCCATTTTGCAAGGTTCAACCTCTGTTTCCTACACTACTTAGTGACTAAAGATATAAATAAATAAAATAGTAGAGTCAATCGCGTAACAAAATGGTGCAGAAGTGAGGATACTTGAAATACATAAATTTAACGTAAATTTTCGGTTTAAATAGAGTGTGGAACCTTTAAAAATAAATAAAATATACATCGTAATAAATAAAGTGTGTGATCATGTCTACCTTGTGTAAGCTAAAAATTGCAGACCTGAGACTTGAATTGGAAGAAAGGGATCTGAGTTCTACTGGGAAAAAGGCTGAGTTAGTCGAACGTTTAAAGAAAGCTCTTCAGGAGGAGGGTCAAGATCCAGAAACCTATTTGTTTGAAGACAAGCATGCTGCTGTGATCTCGTCGATTTCGAAAGTTTCCTCCGATGTTTCTAAAGTTTCGACAGACATTACATTGTTAGAGAACAAAGTTTCTAGTGAAATCTCCCAAGTTTCCTCGGATGTTTTGAAAGTTTCTACAGACATTACATCGTTAGAGAGCAAAGTTTCTAGTGAAATCTCCCAAGTTTCCTCGGATGTTTTGAAAGTTTCGACAGACATTACATCGTTAGAGAACAAAGTCTCGACAGACATTACATCGTTAGAACATAGAGTTTCTAGTGATATTTTGAAAGTTTCGGGTGATATTTCATCCCTTGAAAGCAAGATGACTGACAAGATCTCTAAAGTCACTTCGGATTTTGACGACAAGATATCGTCCATAAAATCTACTTTTGAAGAAAAGATCAAGGAAATAGAAAAGAAAATGCAGGAAACGGAAAAAGTAGACAAAGGTATGGAACCCATCTTAACAGACATTAAAAATGATGAAACAAAATACAAATTGGAGCCACAGTCGATAGTTGAAGGGAGTGTGAGTCTTGCTCGTGTTAAGGTGCCAAATTTCGACGGAAAGTCTTCCTGGAACAGTTATGTGAAACAGTTCGAAGCAGGTGCAAGAGCGAACGGATGGTCTGAAAAAGACAAAGCTGTAAACCTGGTTATTGCTCTTCGAGGAGAGGCTTTAGATGTACTTGAGACCATAGCAGTAGAGGAAACTAATGATTATGAACAACTAATGAAGAGACTAAACATGCGCTATGGGCAGGAACATTTGGAGTATGTCTATCAGGCGCGGCTTAAAAACCGACGACAAAAGAAAGATGAAGCTCTTCAAGAATATGAACTAGATATTGCCAGGTTGGTACGATATGCATATCCAACAGCTCCCGAAGACATGGTGGAAATATTGGCTGTTCAAACATTTATGGATGGTCTTCGTGATGTTGAAATGCAGAGAACACTGCGATTAGCTCGTCACAAGACGCTGGTCGATGTATTGTCCGTGGCCCTCGAGTTCGAATCAGCTACGCAGGCCTCTGGTGAGTACAGTACAGTTCGAACTGTGAAAGAAGAAGAGGATGAAGACAAACTTGACCAGCTGGTAAATATGGTGAAAGGCTTTACATCGAAGAAAACGAAGACCATGAATTGCTGCAATTGTGGTGAAAAGGGGTACGCACGGAGTTTAAGGAAGAACGCAAATCAAGAAACTCGCCAGCAGGAAATAAGAGAACGCACAGACCCTAGGGGGGCAGCCTCGACTCAGAACTCCTATAAAGACCATCTAATACTAATAGCTTCTTTGAAATGTCGTGAAGATAGTGTATATGTGGATGGAGAAATAAATGGTAAAAAGTATACATTATTGGTGGATACCGGAGCGACCAGGACCATTATACGACCGTCAGTTTTAAACAGCCGTAAGAAACTCTTACCAACGAGGTTGCGACTGCGGACTGCCACAGGTGAAAACGCCAACACCCATGGAGAAATCCAGATACAATTAGGGATTGGAGCAGAAAAGTTCGTCCATACTGTCATGGTTGCAGACATCGAAGAAGATGTTATATTAGGAATGGACGTAATGAATTTGCATGGATTTCAGTTGGATTTTAAGAACCGGGTAATCAAAGTTGGCAACGAGGAGGTATTTCTTCACCCACATGATGACAGCACTATGCTAGCAGCTATTAGAGAAGATACAGTTGTGCCTGCGAGGAGTGAAACGATCATCGTAGCGCGGCTACAGGGAATTGTAGAAGAAGGAACACCTGTTATGATGGAGCCATGGAACCACGACGAGGAGGTTGGCCGAGGGATCATAATTGGAAAGGAATTGGTTACTTCTGCTAAAGAAATTCCCGTGAGATTGATTAATGTCAATGACTACCCGGTGACCATCAAGAAGGGGACAAAAGTAGGAACTTGTGTACCCGTGACGTCCATAATCCGTCAGACGACAACATCAGATAATTCCAACGACAAGTTCGACCAAATGGTTGCAGTTGCAGGCCAATCTCTGAATCAAATGGAAAAAAGGAAATTAAGGGAATTTCTTAGGCAATATCGTGACATATTCGTACCGAAAGAGGAAAGACAGGAAGAACGACAGTTGTCAAACATAAAATTGACACTGGTACCGCTAGGCCAATTCGTCAATCAGCTCGACGATTACCACAGGCGAAGAGAGAGGAAGCTGAAAGGATTGTTCAAGAAATGAAGAAAGACGGGGTGATAGAAACTTCTACGAGCCCATGGGTCTCTCCGGTGGTCCTGGTCAAGAAGAAAGATGGAACTACGAGGTTCTGTGTGGACTACCGTTTGTTGAACAATGTTACCAAGAAAGATAGTTATCCTCTGCCTCGGATCGACGACACGTTGGACACATTAGCTGGAAGTAAATTGTTTTCTACGTTGGACTTGAAGTCTGGATATTGGCAGGTAGAAATGGATCCAGTGGACAAAGAGAAGACGGCCTTTACGACAGGATCTGGATTATGGGAATTCAACGTTATGCCGTTTGGACTCTGTAATGCTCCTGCGACATTTGAGAGGCTGATGGAAAATGTGTTGAGAGGGTTATCTTGGAAAACATGCCTGGTGTATTTAGACGACATAATCGTTTTGGGGGAGACGTTTGAAGACCACCTGAAGAATTTAGAAGACGTTTTTAATCGACTTAAAGCTGCCCAGTTAATGTTAAATCCCAAGAAATGCCAGCTATTTCAAAGTAAAGTCAATTATTTAGGCCATATAGTCAGCAAAGAAGGAGTGGCCGTGGACAAAGGAAAAATCGATTCAATTAAGGAGTGGCCTGAACCAACTGATAAACATCAAGTGAGAAGTTTTCTGGGACTATGTACTTACTACCGGAGATTCATTAAGAAGTTTGCAGATATTGCTAAGCCATTAACGCGACTTACAGAGGAAGCAAGGGATTATTGCTGGGATGGAGACTGCCAAACGGCCTTTGAAACTTTGAAGAGGCATTTAATTACAGCGCCAATATTAGGGTATCCACTGCCAGAAGGAGAGTTCATCTTAGATACGGATGCAAGCAATGTGGGAATTGGAGGAGTGCTGTCGCAGATCCAAGGAGGACAGGAACGAGTCCTTGGATATTTTAGTAAAGTGCTTTCAAAACCTGAACGAAATTATTGCGTCACGAGAAGAGAACTTCTAGCAGTAGTAAAATCAGTGGAACACTTTTATCAATACCTCTACGGAAGGAAGTTTCTAATCCGAACCGACCATGCCGCCCTTAAATGGTTGATGCAGTTTAAGAATCCAGAGGGTCAGATAGCCAGATGGATTGAACGACTTCAAGAATATGATTTTAAGATCGAACATCGAGCCGGAGTTAGCCACAGGAACGCTGATTCTCTATCTAGAAGGCCGTGCCCAGCAGAGTGTTCCCATTGCAACAAAACAGAGTCAAAGGAAGCAGCAGTACTAAGAACAACAGTGGTCAACGACGAGTGGACGCCTACCAAGATCAAGGAAGAACAAGAAAAAGATCCAGTTTTACAGAAGATTCGAAAATGGAAAGAAGAAAATCGTCGACCATTTTGGCAAGAAATATCAAGCCTAGGCTCAGTAGTTAAGACGTATTGGGCCCAGTGGGACTCACTTATCTTGGAAGACAGCTTGCTTAAACGAGTAATAGAAAATGATGATGGTTCAGTGAGGAGAACACAGTTGGTGATTCCAAAGAGCAGAATAGCCGAAGTACTTCGTCAGTTACACGACAGTCCATCAGGAGGGCATTTTGGTGTAAAGAAAACCCTTCAGAGAATTCGGGAACGATTTTATTGGATGAATAGTTCCGACGATGTGAAGGACTGGTGTAAGAAATGTACTACCTGTGCTACGAGTAACGGACCCTACCGGAAAAGAAAGGCTCCTATGAAACAGTACAATGTTGGAAGTCCGTTTGAAAGAATAGCTTTGGATATTGCCGGGCCATTTCCAGAAAGTGACAATGGATGCAAGTACATGTTGGTGGTAATGGATTACTTCACGAAATATGTTGAGATCTACGCAATTCCAGACCAGAAGGCCGCCACTATTGCAGATGTGCTAATCAAAGACTGTATCAGCCGATTCGGAGTACCTCTGGAGATCCATAGTGACCAAGGAAGGAACTTTGAGAGCGATCTCTTTCAAGGAATCTGTGATAAACTAGGCATGAAGAAGACAAGGACCACGGCCTATCACCCGCAGTCGGATGGAATGGTGGAGCGTATGAATAGGACAGTCGGCAAGTATTTGACAAAGATGGTGTCCAATCATCAACGAGACTGGGACCAGTACCTTCCGTTCTTCGCAATGGCCTATAGATCTGCTGTTAATGAATCAACTGGCCAAACACCAGCAAAAGTCCTATTTGGACGTGAGATGCGTCTACCCTGTGATCTAGAGTTTGGATGTCGACCTGGAGAAGATGTTGCTGGTGAGGATTACGTGAATGAATTACGAAGAAGAATGGACGATATACATGAGTTGGTCCGTTCTAATCTTCAGATCGCTAGCGACCGAATGAAGAAACGATACGATACCCAAGCTGAGAAGGGATGTTTCAAGGAGAACGACAAAGTCTGGCTTTATAATCCAAAGAAGCGAACAGGTTGTTCTCCCAAGTTGCAGCAGTTCTGGGAAGGTCCGTACCTCATTGTCAAGAAAATCAATGACGTTATCTACCGAATAAGCAAGATTCCTAGGGGAAAGCCGATGATAGTCCACCATAACCGGTTGGCGCCGTACGAGGGAGACCACGACGTCGATGAAGAAGTGGAAGTCAACCAAGTTCGAGAAATACATGACCTTACCTTTGAAGAGTTCATGGGTGCCTACGGAGGTACCGGTAAAGCGAGACATGGTGTTACCACTGAAGAAAAGCGAGATCTTCTCGCACTTCCCGATGACTATTCGCTGGCCCATACCATCCCGGCCAGTATCAAAGACGCACGAGGGTTGGCATCCGCCTTCCGAAGGAAGTTTGGTCGAGTTGCAGAACTTCAATGCCAACTGCCAGCTCCTGGCAAAGCATTGAAACTCCAAGATGCATCACGTTACCTATTCTATCTGGTAACAAAAGACACTGTCCATGACCAACCTACCTACCAAGATGTATGGGATGCATTAATTCAATTGAGAGAGCACGTGTTGGAGTCCGACGTGCAAAAGTTAGCCATGCCAAAGTTAGAATGCCGCCAATTAGACTGGAGAGTTATCCGAAATATGGTAGAAGAAATTTTTAAAGACACCGAGGTCCAGGTGTTAGTCTGTTGCAATCCGCATAGTTACTGGTGCGGAGAGAAGACCGTCCCCTGTCACTTTTATACAACTGGGAGTTGTAAAGGAGGGTCCAGTTGCAGATACCAGCATCCAGTTCCAGTCTCGACAAGGTTCCAGGAGGAACCATCTTTTAAGGAGGAATCAATGTGACGCCTCACAACCCGGCCTAATTCTTCTCGATACTTCTCGGCGTTACGAGACAATACCATTCCTATCCACGGCGTTCGGAGCGAGCGCTGCCGAAGTATATATAAAGAACAGGAATCCAAGCACAGGCCAGTCAGTCAACGAATGAGCCGCGACGCGTAATATAATTGTACTCGATTCGGATTTAATGAAATGTATATATTAGTTATCGTTATGTTTAGTTAATTAAATCATAAATTTGAGTTGTAAATAAATTAGATGTGTTAGTTGGTGTTATTTGTAATCATTAAAAATAAATAAGTGATGTAAATAAAATAATATAAGTAAGTCTTCCTTTATTTAAATTAAACTTAGTGACTAAAGATATAAATAAATAAAATAGTAGAGTCAATCGCGTAACAGTACCATGTCAAAATTATTTTCATAGTATTTCTGCCAGATACACCTTTTTTTCCTGTTACTGATATTCTTCTATTATTTGTTTGATGGTAAATCTATGTTCATAGGTGCTTCTGACTTTTTTTAATTCGCTTGGTAATTCCTCAAGTGTACTGCCAATTTTTACGGTTATTCTTTTGTTGAATATTTTTTAGTATATTTTCAAGGCAGCACTTATGAGTGTACTTCCTCTGTACTTGTTGCAATCCGTTCTATTGCCTCTTTTATAAATCGGTACCATCTGCGGCTTCTGCCAGTGAGTGGGTATCTGTCCTTCTCTCCATACGGTATTGTTAGGACAGTTCCAAGATTGATCCTACATAGAAAAGTCCCTTGATAAAAAAGAAGAAATCTTAAACTTCGAGAATATTCGAAATGCTATCAAAAAATCGCGAAATGTCAAGTGAATTTTAGAACGTCAGAAGAATTATAAACATTAGAATTTTACATTTTAGGGCACAGTAGTACTTGAATTTTTAAAGTTTATAGTTGTCAATGTGTTTTAAATTATTGTGGTGTAATATTGGAGTTGAATAAATTGATTTTAAAGGTGAGTAAGTAACTGTACATACATATTAAATACCTTTAATAATAACTCTGTTGCATTTTGTCTCATTTTTTGATCACGTAACTTGTTATTATACACTTACGGACAAAAACATTGTATATTTTGAAATTACCTTGTAAATAATTTTTTTTTGTGCGGCCCCCAGTGTCATAGAAACAGGGTTTCTCTTCCGAATACGATGTTTTATTTTATCATATAAATGATATAATCGGATTTAAATTTAATATGGGCTATATGGCGGAGAAATATAATTTTTAAATTGAATCTCATCAAAGTAAGTATTCACTATTCTACCCACATGAACACCTGCGTCATGGTGTATTAACAGGAATTTGTTATAATATGGCTGGCAAATGACAAAACGTGATCTTCTAAACTGTTTTTAATGTACATAGTAGCTCTCATTCACTCAATTACTTCCACAAGTTCGGTCTTTCCAAGAAATACCACTCCATAGCACTATGCTGCCACCACCAAAATTATTACTAAGTATGAGGTTACATCTAGCATACGGTTCACCATATGGATGCAAGATTTACAAAATTCGTTTAGAGTACGTCAGTTGTAACCTCATACAGGGCGTTAGTTTTGGTGGTGGCGGCATATTGCTACAAAGCGGTGTTGCTTTGAAATGACATACCGAACACGTGAAGGTAACTAGACGAATGACAACACTGATATGTTAGCGGAGTGCAATTATAACGACTTACTTATAACTTATAACTTGCATTGTTCCGGAAAAATTCAAACAAGCTTATATTTTTTTAAAACTTTTTTTGTTAGTTTATATACATGTTAAAGTAAAAAAGTTCTACTCGCGGATTTGGCCGCTAATTGTTTATTAATTGTTTAAACAATAACAATTGTTTCGTATTAATAATTTTAAAAAATATCCTTAAATTCATCATTTTACTTTGATCAAATATGTTTGTTTATATTTTGTTTTTGATTATACTGAATCCGAATATTATGGCATTGCAATTTGAAAATTATTATACAGAAGCTCTTATACAGTATGTCTGCGTAGCTAGGAACCACATGGAGAACTTTTTTATTATCAGTTTTACGAAAAACAGTAATTCTTCATAAAATGCTCTAAACAGTCAAAAATCTAAAACTCAGCCATCAGATATCAAATTTTATCAATTTTATACGAGTTATGTCAAAAATATGAATTCGTTAAAGAGTAAAGTACCTTTATAATTCAGAATATCAAAAAATGCTGTAATGAAAAGTTGTTTGAAATTAAAAACTATGTTTAAATATACAATTACATTATTCTAATCGAAAAAATTTTTTCAATTTTTTTTTTTCAAATTACGGATACTCATCATCATTTTGTTTCAATTATGATAACTATTTTATTATCACTTTTACGAAAAAAAGTTATTCTTCATAAAATGCTCTACCTGGTCTAAAATCTAAGATATAACCATCAGATATTAAACTTTTTTAATTTTATACGAGGTATGTAAAAAATATGAATTTTTCCTTAAGAGTTAAGTGCCTTTATTAATCACAATATTTTAAGTAGAAGGATGTAATTGAACACAAAAACAATTTTTTTAATTCCAAACAACTTTTCTTAATAACAATTTTCGATATTGTGAAATTTAACGATACTTTACTCTTGAGTGAAATTCATATTTTTTGACATACCTCGTATAAAATTCATTAAAGTTGATATTTGATGATTGCATCTTAGATTATATACAATGCAGAGTATTTTATAAAGAATAACTTTTTTTCGTAAACTGATAATAAAAAAGTTATCATTAGGTTCCAAGTTACGCAGACATGCTGTATAAGAGCTAAAAAAATTTTTTGTTGAACATTTATTATTGTAGAAGTTTATTATTTAATGTATTTTAGGTAAGTTTTACAGAAAAAAGTTTTGATCACTTTATATAAACATTTTTTTAGCTGGTAATTTTCGGTTTTTGTATTACATTTTTGTTATCTTTCTTAATTTTCTCAAAAAGAAATAGTGTATTTCATTTCTAAGGCAAAATAGTTTAATGAATTTTAAATATTACATCTTAAGCTTTAAAAAAGCACTTACATAACTGTAATAAATCTCTTTAAGCTTGAGTAATACTGTCTTAAATTGGTGGTAACCCTATAAAACTACGAAGATTTCAAAAATTACATTTTTTAAGACGTAATATCATTTGAATTAAATTTTTGAGATTTTTTTTTTGAATAAAACATCATTTGGTACGAGTATTTAAAGGTAAGTTGTGCAAAATTGAGGGTTTTATAAGAAAAATTGTATTAGTTACCCATTTTTAAATCATTTTTAAACAAAATTCATGTAAGGCTCACTTTCCGCCCCCACCGTACTTATGCCCATACATTTTATTTCTTTTTATTATAACCGTAAGATATCTTCATTATTCTTCTTTTAGGTACAATTTGTAAAATTTTATTTGATCCATTAGTTAAAGAATTGCATTAAAATAACTCGTGCACTTCGCTGTACGCTAGTTTACAGTGCGCCAATATTTGTGAGGAGGGTGATTTTAGCGTTATAAA
The DNA here is from genome assembly GCF_917563875.1 of Diabrotica virgifera virgifera. Classification (NCBI taxonomy): domain Eukaryota; kingdom Metazoa; phylum Arthropoda; class Insecta; order Coleoptera; family Chrysomelidae; genus Diabrotica; species Diabrotica virgifera. The sequence continues at coordinate 58,913,846 of NC_065448.1, read as the reverse complement.
TAAAAAATTATAGAAGATACAGATTTAATTTTAGAAAATTCTTTATATGTTTTTTTGTAGAATTTTCTGAATTTTTCAATGGTCAAGTCAGTTTTTTTCTAAAATTTATATTTTCGGAGTTATTTAAAAAAACATCTAATTTCGTAGTTCATTATTTGTTTAATAAAAAATGAACCACCCACTTCTCGAGTAGAACTTTTTGATATGTTGTTTATTAAACATGTCTTAATGAAATTACAAAAAGTTCTATATTGTTTGATTTTTTCCGAAGTGAAAATCTATATGCACTCCCCTATGTACATTGAAAATATTTTAGATCTTATTTTGCCATTTGAAAGCCATATTGGTATGGTGTATTGGTGCTAATACAAGTCTTCATGCCGTTAGCATAGCGAATACTTACGTCGATGAGATTCAATTTAAAAAGTATACTGGCCAGCATATAGCCCAGATAAGATTTAAATCCGATTATAGCATCTATATGATACTTTAATACATCACATTCGGATAATAAATCCTTTTCCTTTGATACGGGGGGCTAAGGATAACAGCGAAAAAAATTTCATTTCACATGCATATGCAGTATTTTTGTCCGTGAGTATATTATACCGTGGTATTTGTCCATTTTTTATTTGTCCAATAGCTTCTTGCAGCTCATTTATGGTTATAGAATCGACATTACCATCTTCTATTCTTTGGTTCAACAGGTTGTTTTCTTCTTGATAGCAGTGAGTTTGTAGCATATGTTGGAAATATTTTCGCCACCTTTTCATTGTTTAATTTTGTCTTGTGTCACTGATTTTTAATCTCCATAGAACAGTTTCTGATTCTCTTTACTCTTTTTTCATCTCTTTTGATTCATTTTTTTTTCTAATTTGTTAACTAATCTTCTGTACTTTTTATATTCTTCATAGTTTTTTGAATGTTATATTCTGTAAGTAGGTATATTTTCCAAGTATTTTTTGTTTTAAATTGTTCTTTTATTTCTTCTTTCTACCATGCAGTTTGCTTTCTTTTATTGCTCTTCTTACTTGTTTCACATAATTCCGTCGCTACATTTAATATAACATCTTTGAAGTAATTCCATAGTTGTTCTGTGTTTCAGCACTCTATTTATTTTCTTTAGTATTTTCTAGCTTTTGATTTACGGTCATGAAGCACTTTTCAATACTTTCTTTATGTCTCAATTTGTATGACTTAATCGTTTCATATTCTTGTTTCTTTCCTTGCAGGCTATTAATGTTGTAATTATCTGATTTATTTTGATTTATTTTCATTACTGCCAAATAGTGGTAATTTCCTATTTTTGGACCCCTTCGAACTTTTATGTATTTTAAGTTCCTTCTGTTATTTTTCTTTACATGTAACATGTAACCAATTATCTATTTTTCTTCTCTACTTTTAACTTCTCTTGTGTACTTCAGCTGGTAATGATATACGCATCTGCCTTCATCAGGGAAATATTAATTGTTATGCATAATACAAAATATTGTCCTATCTGTATATGCCAAATAAAAGCGTTGCAGCTGATATTATTAAAGTTCCGAAAATCAAAAATGAAAACGTTGAAAATACAACGTCTAATAATAATATTTAATTAATTACTTTCAGTAGTAATTACACAAGCGCTGTAAATTATCGATTTGTATCCCGAGTGACACTTTGACAGTTTTAATTTCATGACCCGACGGGGAGTGAAATTATATCAAAGTGTCACGAGGGCAAAACAAATCGGTAATTCGAGCTCGAGAGTAATTCGGTAAGATTATTTCATGAATAAAACTGTCTTTTTACATCATTTTAAATAATATGTTATTGATATCACCGCCTGATAATTTGCTAAACCTGTTTCTTGTTGTTCTCTGTGACAAGTTGTAAAACATTAATTGTCATTAATCTCACTGAATGTATTTTTGCGTAGCAACGAAGGGCATCCGACGTAAAATACTTGACAACGGGACATTATCAAAAATTATCGGGTATAATATCACAAGAGAGTGAGAATAAATTGAAAATAATGCGACAGTTTTTCGAAAATGTGTTGTTAGACACGAGAGCCCGCAGGGCTCGAGTGGCTATTGCCCAATGACAACAAATTTGAGTAAAAATAAAGCATTATTTTCCTATTTATTCTTACTGTCGTGTAATATTCGTAAGATTATTTTTTAATAGGTATATTATGGATATTTGCTTAAATGTGACAGTAGTCAAAATTAGAAAACTGGTTGCCATTAAATAGAAACAATCTAAAAAAAAAAAAGACTAAGTTTTTCAACCTAATAAAAATATTTGTAAATTAAATATTTTTAAAAGATTTATAATTGAAAAACTTTATTGGCCCATTTCCTGGTGACAACCTCCAAGGCTTCTACAATATGCAAGCCAAATGGATGCTGCAGTGAAGACTAAAGGGAACGAATTCTACACTATGCAATTCACAACCCCCGTCTGCAGCGTGGTAAAGTTCCAACGGAAAATGGACCTAGTTACTCTATAGGAGTAATACTAATATAAAAATAAAAATGTATACCATTTTTATTCATTCAGTTGCGGTGCGAAACCAAAACTGTCTTAATTTTTACTCAGATCAGAGAGTGCAGCCAGCACCCTTATCGACGATTTTACCTCTTGTTAGAGGTTCATCAGAGACTGCATAGGCTGCTTTTCTCTGGCCCAGGTAAAAATCTTCGACATATCCATCTCCCACCGCAACTGACGAGATGGTAGTAGGTGCCTAGCGGCATCTGCTAAATAAAAGACTAAGTTTTTCAACCTAATAAAAATATTTGTAAATTAAATATTTTTAAAAGATTTTTAATTGAAAAACTTTATTGGCCCATTTCCTGGTGACAACCTCCAAGGCTTCTACAATATGTAAGCCAAATGGATGCTGCAGTGAAGACTAAAGGGAAGGAATTCTACACTATGCAATTCACAACCCCCGTCTGCAGCGTGGTATACATTTTTATTTTTAGAAACAATCTACTTAAAAAAATTATATCGGTAATTTTCTACAGTAGATAATTCTTAGTATAATTTCAATCTGATTGGACAGAATTAAACACGTGATCAAATATCTTACTATACGATTGGAAGTTAAAATCATCAAAAAATAATCGGATATTATATCACAAGAGAGTGAGAATAAATTGAAAATAAGGCGACAGTTTTTCGAAAATTTGTTGTCTGGCAATAGGCTATTGCCCAATGACAACAAATTTGAGTAAAAGTGAAGCATTATTTTCTTATTTTATTCTTACTCTCGTGTGATATTCGTAAGATTACTTTTTAATACGTATATTATGGATATTTTCTTAAATGTGACAGTTATCAAAACTAGGAAACTGGTTGCCATTAAACAGAAACAATCTACTTAAAAAAATTCTATCAGTAATTTTGAGTAGTAATTGCACAAGAGCTCTAAAATTCTATATTAATTTTAGAGATCGAGTGCAATTTTTTGCGATTATTTCATGAATAAAACTGTTCAAAACCAAAATTTTATTGTAATTTATTTATGTAAGTACAAATTAGTGCAATTAAACACACAGTTGTTATAAATATTTTACGGTTGAAAGTCATCACTTTTATAATTTTTAAAACATTAATTGTCATTAATGTCACTGAATGTATTTTTTCGTAGCAACGAAGGGTATCTGACGTAATATACTTGACGACGGGAGATTATCAAAAATTATCAATTTAATTTAGATTTCTGTAGCTTTCTATTGGTCAGAACCTCCTATGAATGAGATAATCTACAGTAGATAATTCTCAGTATAATTTTAATCTGATTGGACAGAATTAAACACGTGATCAAATATCTTACTATACGATTGGAAGTTAAAATCATCAAAAAATAATCGCTGTAATTTTTATTCTTGTAGGTTTCTATTGTTCAGAATCTCTATGAATGAAATAATCAGGTTAATTCATAAATCCTCTGTACGTAAAAGACTCCATAACTGGTGAAATATTTTAGTCAAAAAACCTGCACAAATATTGAAAAACATTTGATAATTATGTGAAATTTTAATACGGAGCTAATTTCAATATTTCAATAATGAATATTTTATGAGTAAAATTTAATAAAAAATTTTGGTCCTGGTAAAAGGTATATTATTTTAAAAAGCCCTATAGGGCTACAAACATCGAACAGAACGTTTTCGCTCTAAAAAGAGCATCATCAGTGTTGCAAGAACATGGTGAGCCAACCAAAAAATACGAAGGTCAAAGCCTTTCAAAAATGGACTAAAAGTCACATCAAAATGCTAACATAGCAAATTCCAAAGGATGGATATAATCCCTAAGGATATGGCCCTAGGATAACATATGACTCCCACACGTTGTAAGTGGGTCAAAGGTAACAAATTAGGTCATTATGTTACAAGAGCTGACAGGCAACAACTGAATATTTTATAATAATTATCAGTCAAACTCTTCAACTATTCAATGTATAAAACGAAGTATTTACATATTACTGTAAAGGCGGAGATACATATCCGCGCCGTGTGAGCGCCGCGCGTTCGTGGCGCGGTTAATGTTCGTTAAAATTTTTCATTTTGACGAACCTTCCGCGATCCAGAGGAAACTTACGAACATTTAGTAATTGTAGATAATTAGTATTAAATGTGGGTGCCTACATTGGATCCGTTTTTCTCCGATCAGATCAGATCCGATATCGGCCGACGTCGGGAGTAGCTTCTCCTATTCTCATCGAGAAGTGTTTGGTTTCATTCCGATTGGTTGCAAGTTGAGTTGCAAGTTGGTTGCAAGTTGGTTGCAAGTTGGTTGCAAGTTGGGGGTTGCAAGCTAATATGTTTAAATATATTCAATGTCATCATCTCATTTTCATTTTCCACGGTAAACATCAATAAGTTTGATATTTCCTTCCGACCACTCCATTACTAAAAAATATTCAACTCAGGCGCCCCAAAACCAACAAACCACTCGCAAACCCGTCCAAATACGTATTGCGAACCATCAAAGCATTTGTTGAAAAGCCGACAGAAGTTAGATCGTGGCGCGCCGTGTGCGAGCCGTTTGTGTGCCACTTGAAAACACGTACTAATCTAACAAATATGTTGCGCGCGAGCGGCTCGCAAACCGAGCAGAGCGCATATGTATACCCGCCTTTATAATAAGAATTACTGTTGTAGGTATATCGGCACTTAAAAATTAAAAGAAACAAAGGCCATATAAGTTCCCGACTTCAGTTGTAAAGATTCTCTTAGTTCATCGTAATTGAAAAAAGTAAAAATTCTCGCTTTTTTAACAGTAGTCATATTGACAAATTACCCTTAGAATGGCTTTCTAAAGAAAAGGCTTACATGACAACAGCAATTATGATAAAATGGCTGCATAAATTCAACAATTAAATGAAAAAACAAAATAGAAAAATGTTTCCTTTTCTGTATCAAGCCACGTCACATTCTAAAGTTCCATTAGCAAGAGGTGAAATGGCTTTACATTGCCAGCCTTTAGATTTAGGAAGAATTCAGAATCAGAAATATTTATTTACCCACATCTTTTCATTAAAATATTTGTAGCAGTTATTGATAGTGAATATCTTCTTCTTATTTTTTGTATAGACATGACTATGTCGACTTTTCAATGTGCTTCCAGTAAGTTGTTGTTTCATCGTTCTCGTGGTCTTCCGACTGATCCTCTTCCTTTTCTTATTGGAAGCCGTCTCTCGTCGTCCTTATTACCTATTAGTTATTATTCAGCTTATATGGTTATAACTGTAAGTACTTATAGCTCTGTCCCATAGTGTCTCATCATCGATTTTTTGAATGGTTTTCATCTATGCTACTTCTAGAAATTTTTTTGTTATCTCTATGTCAGGTCGTGTTTCTGCCATGTATGTTATTATTAGTCTGATGACTGTTTTGTACAAGCTGCCTTCCATTTCTTTTCCGATACTTTTATTTCTCCATATTGTTTTAGTCGGGCAATCTGTGGCTTTGTTTGCTCTATTCATTTGATCTTCCAATTTTATTTCGAGCTTTCCGTAGCTAGAAAGTGTGCTGCCTAGATATTTAAACTCCATCACTTGTTTTATTATCTGACCTTCCAGCTCTAATTGACATATTATTGGATTTGCTGTTATAACTATGCATTTTGTTTTTTTTTAACAGGTTAAATTTTCTGGCGGTTATATTAAGTTGGTGCAGCATACGCTGTAAATCAACTTTACTTTGCGAGATTAGTATTGCATCATCTGCAAAGAGGATTTTTTTGAATTATTTTTCTCCCATTTGGTATCCTTTTTAGTTCTTACTTCTAATTTCATCCACAATAAGGTTGAACAATAAAGGATTCAGCTAATTCCTCTGTATTATCCCATTAACTTCAGTTGGGTCAGTTAGTTCATATTCTGCTTTTACTTTTATTGTGTTTGTTCTGGTAGATATTTTCGATAAGAATTTATCGAAAAATATATAATATAATAGGTATAATTTTTTTATTAAAATCCCTTTAAGGGATACGTCACATAAAGAATTTGCAACGTGGGCTGCAAATCAAGCAGATGTGTATCTACATGACGACTGTTAGATGGCAACTCTAACATCAAGACCTCTCCTGGGACAGGAGAATTTTATAATATTTATAGAATTCTATAAAATTCTCCTGTCACAGTGACAGTAGTCATACTCCTCCGATACGGCTAAAGGTGGGAAACTACGTACCTAATATATTGAAAATTTATAGGTTCCTATCGATTATTTTACACCTCTACCAGTTTCATCTCGTTTTGTTTCACACCGTATTATGTTTTTCATCTTTTGCGTTATTATGCCGGTTATTGGCGCACTCATCACTGAATTTGCTTTAAAATTAATAAAAAAAAATCCAAATATCTATTATGTATTTCTGCAATGCAAAACCTGACAATAGCGTATAATAAACATGTTAAATAAACTGTTGTACTGTTGTATGTCGGCACTTAAAAATTAAAAGAAACAAAGACGTTAATTTGCCGACTTCGGTTCTAAAGATTCTCCGAGTTCATAAGTTTGAAACTTAATTTCAAAACAATATGTTAAGTAACTATTAACCGAAAGTTTATATCAGCAAATTTAATTAATAAACTGAATGCTTTTGCCTCCTTGCGGTAACTCGCAATGAGCTAATGCGGTTACACTCTTGGATAATATCTTGCTATTTCACAAACGAACGAACACTGGAAGACAAAGCAATAAATATAGCTGGAGTTTAAACTCTGGAACTTGGTATTGTGTACACAGATCTGCTGCTGATGAAAATTAAAATAAATGGGTTTTGTCTTCTTCTTTCATACTTTTTAATAAGCAAGTTGTCAGTTTTGTCTTCACAGAAAAGTTTTGTCTTTATATTACCTGAGTATCATTTTCATTGGCGTTTAAATATTTTTTTCTGGTGTTTTTTCTGCTTTCCTCATCAAAAGGTATTTTGCTTTCCTTATTAAAGCCCTTTTTGTGATTTTCAAATGATCATGAAACCGCTACCTAAAACATCTACAAGATTTATCACGAAAGGGCCTAGCCGGGTAAGATGATGAAAAGTGCCCCCACCTCGATTCCAATGCCATATAAGTCGCCGTTTCGCATATACAGTGAAACTCACTTTCTAAAATTTTTAGCCCCCTAGGTGGTCATGTGACCCACCTAGAGCCTAATTAGGGTTTTTATGTTTTTATTTTTTATCTCAGCGGCATCGAGAACTAGCGAAAAACTTTAAATAAAAAAGTTGTAAGCATTAAAAAGTTTTTTAAATTTTTGGCGGGAAATTTAAATTTTAGAACGATTTTAAAATTTTAAATGACTATAAAAAAATAACTAAGACATTCGTTTTCACTAAAAAAATATATAACGTGTATTTTTGCGTAATATTTCACCCTGAATTTTTTCAAATTTAAAAATTGGTGAAGCGCACCTTTAAAAATAAAAACCGCGTTTTTCCGGATTGATTTTTCGTTTTTTGATACAATTTTATACATGTTTTTTTTTTAAAAAGGTAACACCGTCACTAGAACAGGTAAAACACTGAAAAATAATTGGGGTTTGCTTAATAAAAATTTTTTGTAACTCCGTCCATTTTCAAGATACATGGCGTTGAAATAAACAAAATTTTACACATTTTTTACGATTTTACCGATACTACTGGCAACATTGTAATAAAATTTGGCGAGTTTTAAGAGATAGTTTTTGTGTACTTTTTGACAAAACTAATAATTTTATATTTATCATTGGCTCGCATAGGGGTAATGGTTTGAACTTTTTAAAGAAAAAAGATAGTACGCCACTGACATATTTCAAATTAACAATCGTTTTTGAATTCCTCGTTCAATTTGTAACAAAAAATCTATCCTCCTATTTGTTCATACGACGCGCCATTTTTATTCAAAAAATAAAACATCTTAACCCTTACAAAGTATTCGAATTTTTAGTATTTTCTACATCTACAATCTACATACATAAACTCGTACCTAAATCCATTATACAAACTAATTCGAATACTTTGGAAGCGTTAAGATATTTTATTTCTTGCAGCAAAACGGCGCGTCGTATGAAAAAATGAGAAGATAGTTTTTTTATCGCAAATTGAACGAGAAATTAAAAAATGATTGTTAATTTGAAATATGTCAGTGGCGTACTATCTTTTTTTCTTTGAAAATTTGAGACCATTACTCCTATGCGCGCCAATGATAAATATCAAATCTTTAATTGTATGGCAAAACATGCACAATAACTACCTCTTAAAACCCGCCAAGTTTTATTACAATGTTGCCAGTAGTTTCGGCAAAATCGTAAAAATGTGTAAAATTTTGTTTTCTTCAACGCCCTGTATCTTGAAAATGGATGGCGTTACAAAAAATTTTTATTAAGCAAACTTGGCGGGTTTTAAGAGGTAGTTATTGTGTATTTTTTGGCATACAATTAAGGATTTGATATTCATCATTGACGCGCATAGGGGTAATGGTCTGAACTTTTCAAAGAAAAAAAGATAGTACGCCACTGACATATTTCAAATTAACAATCATTTTTGAATTCCTCGTTCAATTTGCCATAAAAAAACTATCTTCTCATTTTTTCACACGACGCGCCGTATTGCTGCAAAAAATAAAATATCTTAACGCTTCCAAAGTATTCGAATTAGTTTTTATAATAGACCAGGACGCATCTGTAAAAATATTAATACATTTGGACGTTGAGAGGTGACTCAAATGTTTTTACAGAAATTGCTTGAAAATAACTCGAATAATAATATTTGAGTTATCCTCCCTCTCAAAAATGCCCGGAACATTGTTTAAATAATCAAAATGTCAAAAAATGAAAGAAAAATTCGATTTTTTTCTTCGTTTTTGGATTATAACTTTAAAATTATTTATTTCGGAGAAAAGTTATACTGACATAAAAGTTGCGTAATTAAATTTACTACAATATAGAATTGGTTACAAATCCAAATAATAGTCATCCTTATTGCAAAATAGCAATAATTGCGAAAAAAACCATACAAAAACAAGTATCTGCATTTTACGTTTTTCAACCATTTATGCTACACATTGGACCTTGATATTTTACGCAGAAAAACTTTATGATATACTAAAGCAGTACTCTAAATTTCGTTAAGATCGGTGTAATAAATTTTGCAAAATAAATTTTGCAATCCAGCTTTCGCAAAAAGCATTCATTTTTTCAAAATGTTGCAGGACTGAAAATAAAGCAGATAGCAAGTTTAAATTTTTTTTGCTTATAGAAGTGTACTACCGTACCTTTCATCTGCAATTTGCAAAATTAAAATCGATTAACTACCACGGCGTCAGGAATTTTTTTAAATAAACATTAATTATTGGTGCTACGCGTAGGACAGCGGATAGTTTGCTCTGATTTGGCATTCCAATGACCTTTGATAATGATTGTACATTTTAATTTGTACTACATTTCGATATAAATAAATAAATTTGTTTATTGCAAAATAAAAACATATACTCTATCGTTTGAAATAACACAGCATTTTAGCAAAACCTTTCTTTGTTCATATATTTTAACTTAGGAAATAAAAGTTTATTATTTTTAAACCTATCCACTTATTTAAACAATATTTCACAAACAATAATAAAATTAGTTTGATTTTTGTGGAATTAAAATATTAAAATACAACAAAATATAGAGTAAGAAAATAATATATTAGATAAAGAGTGGAAGAAATTTTGGTAGAAATCAACTTGTGTGAATCGAACACCGCTGTCCTGCGCGTAGCACCAAAAAATAATGTTTATTTAAAAAATTTCCTGACGCCGTGGTAATTAATCGATTTTAATTTTGCAAATTGCAAATGAAAGGTACGGTACACTTCTATAAGTAAAAAAAAATTCAACTTGCTATCTGCTTTATTTTCAGTCCTGCAACATTTAAAAAAAATGAATTTTTTTTGCGAAAGCTGGATTGCGAAATTTATTTTGCAAAAATTATTAAGCCGGTCTTAATGAAATTTTCAGTGTTGTTTTAATATATCATAAAGTTTCTCTGGGTAAAATATGAAGGTCCTAAGTGTAGAATAAATGGTTGAAATACGTAAAAGCGAATACTTGTTTTTGTATGTTTTTTTTTTTCGCAATTGTTGCTTTTTTGCAGCAAAAGTGACTATTTTTTAAATTTTTAACCAATTCTATATTATAGGAAATTTAATTATGCAACTTTCATGTCAGTACATCTTTTCTCAGAAATGAACAGTTTTAAAGTTATAATAAAAAAACCAATAAAAAATCGAATTATTCCTTCATATTTTGATATTTTGATTATTTAAACAATGTTCCGGACCATTTTGAGTGGGAGGATAACTCAAATATTATTATTTGAGTTATTTTCAAGCAATTTCTGCAAAAAAATTTGAGTTACCTCTCAACGTCCATATCAAAACAGATGCGCCCTGGACTATAATGGATGTACGAGTTTATGCATGTAGATGTAGAAACTACTAGAAGTTCGAATACTTTGTAAGGGTTAAGATGTTTTATTTTTTGAATAAAAATGCCGCGTCGTATAAAAACATAGGAAGATAGATTTTTTGTCACAAATTGAACGAGGAATTCAAAAACGACTGTTAATTTTAAATATGTCAGTGGCGTACTATCTTTTTTCTTTAAAAAGTTCAAACCATTACCCCTATGCGAGCCAATGATAAATATAAAATTCTTAATTTTATGTCGAAAAATGCACAACAACTACCTCTTAAAACTCGTCAAATTTTATTACAATGTTGCCAGTAGTTTCGGCAAAATCGTAAAAAATGTGTAAAATTTTGTTTTCTTCAACGCCCTGTATCTTAAAAATGGATCGCGTTACAAAAATTTTTTATTAAGCAAACCCCAATTATTTTCCAGTTTTTTACCTATTCTAGTGACGGTGTTTCCTTTTTTGAAAAACATTTATAAAATTGTATCAAACCACCAAAAAAAACCGAAAAAATGCGGTTTTTTATTTTTAAAGGTGCGTTTCACCAAATTTAAAAATTTGAAAAAATTCAGGGTGAAATATTATAGTCCTGTCGCCAGGGGGGTACAACGGCCTCCTTTATTCAGATGGACTTACCCAAGTTTTTTTCATGTATTTTGAACCGTAGAATACGAATATTTTGGGTAACAGTTGATCCGGATGTCGATAAGATTGTTATTGACCAAGAACTTGAGGAATTACATAACCGCGATCTCTCGCAAAACAAAACATTTTTTGGTATTTTTTGGGTCATTCTAAGCAAAACATGTTTCTACAGTTTTTTTCGTAGGATGCCTAGTTTTCGAGATAACCGCAGTTGAACTTTCAAAAAATCGAAAAATTGCAATTTCTGAACCCGAATAACTTTTGATTAAAAAATAAAATAGCAAAATAAAATAGCAAAAGTTTAAGTCAAATTATATCGGGTTTGATTATTTGCATTGCTAAAAATTTATTTTTTTATTGTTTAACAAAGCTATAAACACATAGTGTTTCCCGTGCCTTTACATGCGTTTTAACGCATGCTACGTAGAAATAGCCTGGATTGCACTAGTATCTATTCTACCTACTCGTTAGATTTTAAATGAGAAATCATTGAAAACATCACTCACGCACTAGGTGTTTGTAGCTTTGTTTAACAATAACAAAATAAATTTTTAGCAATGCAAATAATCAAAACCGATATAATTTGACTTGAACTTTCAAAAGCGGTAAGCAAAATTGCTATTTTATTTTTTAATCAAAAGTTATTCGGGTTTAAAAATTGCAGTTTTTTGATTTTTTGAAAGTTCAACCGCGTTTATCTCGAAAACTGTGCATCCTACGAGAAAACTTGTTAGAACATTTTTTTACTTAGAATGACCCAAAAAATACAAAAAAATGTTCTGTTTTGCGAGAAATCTCTGTTATGTAATTCCTCAAGTTCTTGGTCAATAACAATCTTATCGACATCCGGATCAACTGTTACCCAAAAAATTCGTATTGTACGGGTCAAAATACATGAAAAAACTTGGGTAAGTCCATCTGAATAAAGGAGGCCGTTGTACCCCCCTGGCGACAGGACTATTATGCAAAAATACACGTTATTAATTTTTTTCTTGAAAACGAATGTCTTATGCCTGGTTGCACCAACAGATTTTAAGCTCCACCTTAGCTAAGCTCTACTTATAGATAGGGCCTCCTTGAGTATCACTTACGTTGCACCATAATTTTAGATTCTTACCTTATTATTAATTATATCTAATATTATATTATGGTATTCTTATTGTAATATATTATAATTATATTATATTAATTCCTATGATATTCTCGACTTAAGCTTAAGATCTGTTGGTGCAACCGGGCATAAGTTATTTTTTATACTCATGTAAAATTTTAAAATCGTTCTAAAATTTAAATTTCCCGCCAAAAATTAAAAAAAAATTTTCGGACAGAACTTTTTAAAGCATTTTTAACAACTTTTTTATTTAAAGTTTTTCGCTAGTTCTCGCTGAGATAAAAAATAAAAACATAAAAACCCTAATTAGGCTCTAGATGGGTCACATGACCACCTAGGGGGCTAAAAATTTTAGAAAGTGAGTTTCATTATATATGCTAAACGGCGACTTATAGTGGAGTCAATGAAGGTGGATATGAGTTATTACCTCAGATTTCGTTGAACCTCCATCGATTTTCATAAAAATTGGTGAGTGGTTAAAGGATACCTCAAGGAACAAAGGTGATATAGTGCCAACTTGCGCTTTTTGCATTTTAGGGGTGAAATACACCCCTTTTTTAAAAATTATTTTTTTGATTTCTGAAAGTGCAGTCACTGTAAGTTTTCACTTCCTATTTTGTTGAACCTTCATCGATTTTCATGAAAATCGGTAAGTAGTTAAAGGATACCTCAATCAATAAAAGATATATAGCATCAACTTGCGCTTTTGCAGTTTAGGGGTGTAATACACCCCTACTTTTTAAATTGTAAAAAATGCAGATTTCCGCATTATGGCGCAAGTAATCTTTAATTAAGAAAAATAAATATTTTTTTTATATTTATGTGCATGAATTACATTTTTTTTAATTTTTCAAACATTATAGCAACCAAAAATCCGAAAATTAACAAGTCGAAAATCACGAAAACCTTATTCTTCTATATTTCTGAAAGTGTAGTCACTGAATGTTTTCACCCACGATTTCCTTGAACCTTCATCGATTTTCATGAAAATTGTTGATTAGTTAGAGGATACTTCAAAAAATAAAAGTGATATGGCACCAAGTTGCGCTTTCTGCATTTTAAGGGTGAAATCCACCTTTTTTTTTAATGATAAAAATGCAGATTTCGCATTCTGGCTCAAGCAATCTCGTTTAATTAAGTAAAATAAATATTTTTTTACATTTATGTGCATGATTTATAATTTTCATTAATTTTTTAAACCTTATAGCAACCAAAAATCAGAAAATTAGCAAATCGACAATCACGAAAAAAATTAAACTTTTATATTTCCAAAAAGGCAGTCACTGAAGGTTTTCACCCCTGATTTCGTTGAACCTCCATCAATTTTCATGAAAATTGGTAAGTAGTTAGAGGATACCTCAAGAAACAAAAATGATGTGGTACCAACTTGCGCTTTTATCCTGGGGTGGATGTTACCCCTTCTCATGGGTGAACACTATTTTATTAAAAATAACCCCATTATTAGATAGAGGAGTAAATTCTAAGCAAACTTTCTTTTATCAAGTTTATAAATTTTTTATTTAAATAATATTTCATAATTTAATAAAATATTATTGGTACAGTAAAACCTGACAATAACGGCCACTAAAAATAGAAAACAATTGGCCGTTATAGAAATGTGGCCGCTAATGCTAGGTTTCCTTTTCCACAAATACATCAAATATAATTGAAAATTTATTTATTTTAGTAATTAAAGCAAATCTAATTAAATATAATTCTACAAACAAACGGAACATACTAAAACTAAATTCAATTTACTACAATATAAAACAATATCTATACGAAAAAACAACTACAAGAAAAACAGAATTTTTGTTTGTGTTACATTTTTTTAGATAAACGAAACATACTAAAACTAATTTAATATAGGTAATACATAATATAAAACAACATACTATAGCTACTACGAAAAATACGCTTATCACTAAAGTATCGTCGTGCTTCCATGCTATATTCAACAAAACCAACTTGGTAGGGCCTTTAATTAGATATCGCAAATCACTTTGGCTGATTTTGTCTGCATATATATTATGTTGATTCCCATCTCTAGTGTGGGCAGATCAACACGTGAAAAATCAGGCTCTCTAAAAAAGACGATTAGTGTTAAGTGAAGTTATAGAAATACACTTTTGAAACAGACTGTAAGTACAATAATATTAAATACAATACATAAACTTAAAACAACAAATACAATTTAATTCAACATCAAGCCAAAAAAGTAGATCATTAGAACGTTGATTACAAGCTCCAGAAACTGGAATTTTGAAAGTTAAAGGTGGGAACTGTTGAATCGAACTGCTCCAAAATAACGTAAAATAATTTAATTTAATTTAATTCAATTTAGGGGTAACACATTCGAAAGAGAAACATATTGCTTGAGAAAATCATCTTCCTCTGGCGCGATAGGTGGGGAGGGTGATTTTATCGCGAGCAATTTCGGTAAGAAAATGAACCCCGACGATTACACATCCGACGATAATCGGAAAAGATATAGAGAAAATGAAGAGCAGTCTTTTTCGAAAAGCAAAAAAGTATCAAGAACCCCAGATAAAAGGAACACAGAGGAAGACAAACTAGACCAAATATTAAATATGATGGCAAACTTAACGAAAGAGACACAAGATCTGAAAATTCACGTAAAAGAAATTAAAGAGGAGCAAAGGCAATACAGAGGAGAAATGAGGGAACTCCGAATTGAATTAGAAGAATTAAGACAAGAGAATGTTGAAGTGCGAAGAGAAAATGAACACATGAAAAAGGAACTGGAAGATGTAAAAGTGCGCCTTGAAAGACTCGATAGAGCAAGAAAAGAAAATAATGTTATAGTACAGGGAATGACAATAGATACGGGAGATAGAAGATTACTAAAAGAAACAATGGAGAACTTTATGAAAAAAGAACTAGATATTAATATAAAGATAGAAGAAGCTGTGAAATTAGGAAACAAAACATGTTTAGTCAGATTGCCAAACAAAGAGGAAAAAATAAAAGTAATGGAAAATAAAAGAAAACTTAAAGAATTAAAAGAAGAAAGAATATATATAAACAATGATTTAACGAAAGAGGAATTACAAATACAAAAAGAAATAGTCAAAATAGCAAATGATGAAATAAAGAAAGGAAAACGCGTCCAAATTAAGCACAACAAATTGATAATAGATGGACGGGAGAGGAAATGGAATAAGAACAAGAATCAGTTGGATGAGGTTTTTCAAAACGTTTCAAAAAACTAGCAACTTATGAGAGAATACAAGACAATACTTATTTGGCGACGGACGAGGCAAATAAAAAGGAAATGAGTGCAGATAAATTGATGTATCACAAAAAAGAAATAAATAAGAGCAGACAAGGAAACAAAAATACAAGACGAAAACAAAAAAATAAAAAACATAAAGAACTGAAAATAAGCACATGGAATATAAAAACGATGTTGGCACCAGGAAAAATGCTAGAAATAAGCAAAGAACTAGCAAAGTATAAAATAGATATTGCAGCACTGCAAGAGATACGGTGGGAGGGACAAGGACAGATTGATAAACAAGACTTTATACTATTATACTCAGGAGGAAAGAAGCAAGGACAAAAAGGAGTGGGATTCATGATTCTAGGACAGCTAAGAGAAAAAGTCATAAACTTTAAACCGATATGTGAAAGAATTGCGTATGTAAGAATAAATAATAAACCATTCAATATATCACTATTAAACCTATACGCACCTACAGAAACAAGCAACACAGACGATAAAGACAATTTTTATGATAAGATAGAAGAAGAGATGGAAAAAATACCCAAAGAAGATGTTATAATTATACTAGGAGACCTCAATGCCCAGATTGGAAAAGAAGATTTTTTACAGCAAATTGCAGGAAAACACACCGTACACAAAAACACTAATGATAATGGTCTAAGACTATGTAACCTAGCAACAAGAACAAACATGATAATAAGCTCAACAAAATTTGAACACCCTAAAATGCATAAAGTAACATGGAGGTCACCTGATCAGAAAACGTATAGCCAAATTTATCACATACTAATAAACAAAAGAAAACAATCTTCAATGAAGGACGTGAGAACTTTCAGAGGTGCGTGTGCGGATTCAGACCACTATTTTGTCGCAGCCACCATAAGACAAAAAGTTAAAATCCAAACTAAACAGAAAAATCAACAGAAAAAATGGAATGTCAATAAATTGCAGAATGCAGATATTAGAAAAAAATATGAAGAAGAAGTAACAGTGCAAATAAGAGAGAAATATAAAGCAGAGGACATCAAATCAGAATGGGACATGATCAAAAAGTCAATAGAAGAAGCTGCAAAAAAGCAGGTAGGCAAACACCAGAAGAAAACATAAAACGAATGGTATAACAACGAATGTAAAGAACTAACAGCACAAAAGGTGCAAGCAAGAATTAAATGGCTGAGAACGGATAAAGAGGAAGACAGAGAAAGTTATGAAAAATTAAGAAAGGACGCTAAGAAAATTATAAGACAAAATAAAAAAAGATGGGCAGATGAAAAGATGCAAGAAATAGAACAGGAAAGAACAAATAGAAACACGAAACATTTCCATAAAAATATTAAAGAACAAACCAAAAAATACAAAGGTAAAACAAACGGAATAAAAAATAAAGAGGGAATAGTCGTTGTAGAAGACACTGAATATAGGCAGGTATGGGCAGATCACTACAGAGAACTCTTGACGGAGGAATACACTGGAGAAGAAATGCACGAAGAGGAAACGGTGGACGAAGATGCAGACGAAATACACATTGCAGTCTCAAAAGAGCCAACAATAGATGAATTCGAGGAAGTAATACAGAAGAGCAAAAATGGAAAAGCTCCAGGAAAAGACGAAATTAACATGGAACTTATAAAATATGGAGGAAAGGAACTGAAGGAAAAAATACTATCACTATTGAAAAATATATGGAAGGAAGAGAAGATGCCAGAGGACTGGGAGATAGGGCAGGTAATAACAATACATAAAAAGGGAGACCAACAAATTTGTGAAAATTATAGAGGAATAACACTACTAAGCACAACATATAAAATATTGACTTCGATAATAAGAAAAAGATTGTCAAAGATCACGAAGAAGAGAGTGGGACAGTACCAATGTGGATTCACAGAAGAAAGATCAACAATAGATGCTATACACACAATAAAACAAATAATGGAAAAAGCAAATGAATACAAACTGCAATTAGAAATGCTATTCATCGATTTCAAACAGGCATTTGATTCGATTAAGAGAAAACAACTAATGATTGCCCTGGAAAAATTAAAAATCCCACATAAACTCAGAAAATTAATAAATATGACAATGAGAACTACCAAAATTAGCATAAAGACGCAAAGAGGCGAGACAGATGAATTCATTATAAATAAAGGAGTGAAACAAGGGGATGCCTTATCCACGACACTGTTTAATCTAGCTTTAGAATATGTACTACGAAATATAAACAAAGGAAACCTAAGAACAAGAGGTGGACAAATAATCGCATATGCAGACGACATTGTTATTATTGCAAAAAATAGAAACATAATGAAAGAATTGCTAGAAGAAATAAAAGAGAAAGGGGAGACAATGGGACTCACATTAAATGAAGAAAAGACGAAAATATTAAGACTAGGGAAACCAGCAATAAAAGGAAAAACCAAAATAGGAAATTCAGAGTTTAAAGATGTAGAACATTTCAAATACCTAGGAGTGACAATAAGCAAAACGGGTGAAAGAATACCAGAAATAAAAGAAAAAATATTGGCAGCGAATAAAGCTTATTTTGCAAATAAAACACTACTTAAAAGCAAAATACTGTCTATTAAAACCAAGATGAGAATGTATAACACCATAATTAGACCAATATTATTATACGCAGCAGAAACAATGACGATGACTAAAAAAGATGAAGAAAACTTAAGAATAGTGGAGAGAAAGATCATGAGAACCATACTGGGACCAATCAGAACAGAGCAAAATGAATATCGAAGCCGAACAAATGCAGAGATTAAGAAAGTACTAAAAGAAGATATCGTGACCAAAATAAAGCAATGCAGAGTTAGATGGTTAGGTCACATCTGGCGGGCAGGAGATGAAGCAGTGACATATGCTATGATAGAATGGAATCCAGGAGGAAGAAAAAAAAGAGGAAGACCAAGATCAAAGTGGTTGCAAGAAGTTGAAGAAGACTTAAAAAACGCAGGAGTCAGAGAATGGCGGGGAAAAACTAGAGATAGGAAAAAATGGAGAGAAATCGTTAAGAAGATAACATAAGCAAAAGGGACTGATCCTCCTAAGAAATAGGATCTAGAAAGCTTACGCGACTTAGCCCCATATCGGGGTGTACAGTCACTATATATATATATATATATATATATATATATATATATATATATATATATATATATATATATATATATATATATATATATAATATATATATATATATATATATATATATATTGTATTTGCGTCCCTCGTGGCTTCTGTATAGTTTTGACTCTTCGTGACTTCCGATCAATATACAGCGTGTATATTAACAAGAATAATTTCATACAGTTAGCGCTCGCTTTGGCATCCGTTATACTGGCAACAACGTACTTATAATATCAAGTAAAATATTTAACCTTGGTGCAAATTTAGTTGTAGAACCCAGACAAATTCTATTTATAACTTTTGCCAATTAGGTGGTTTTAGTCCTGTCGCCAGGGGGGGTACAACGGCCTCCTTAATTCAGATGGACTTACTCAAGTTTTTTTTATATATTTTGACCCGCAGAATACGAATTTTTTGGGTAACAGTTGATCCGGATGTCGATAAGATTGTTATAGACAAAGAACTTGAGGAATTACATAACAGCGATTTCTCGCAAAACAAAACATCTTTTTGTATTTTTTGGGTCATTTTAAGCAAAAAATATTACTACAAGTTTTTTCGTAGAATGCATAGTTTTCGAGATAACCGCGGTTGAACTTTCAAAAAATCGAAAAATTGTAAATTTTAAACCCGAATAACTTTTGATTAAAAAATAAAGTAGCAATTCTGCTTACCGCATTTGAAAGTTGAAGTCAAATTATATCGGTTTTGATTATTTGCATTGCTAAAAATTTATTATTTTATTGTTAAAGAAAGCTGTAAACTGTAGTAAACACCTAGTATGTGAGTGATGTTTTCTATGATTTCTCATTTAAAATCGAACGAGTAGGTAGAGTAGCTACAAGTGCAAGCGAGGCAATTTCTACGTAGCATGCGTTAAAACGCATGTATTAGGCACGGGAAACGTATGTGTTTATAGATTAGTTTAACAATAAAAAAATTAATTTGTAGCAATGCAAATAATCAAAACCGATATAATTTGACTTAAACTTTCAAATGCGGTAAGCAGAATTGCTACTTTATTTTTTAATCAAAAGTTATTCGGGTTCAAAAATTGCAATTTTTCGATTTTTTGAAAGTTCAACCGCGGTTATCTCGAAAACTATGCATTCTACGAAAAAACTTGTAGGAATATTTTTTGCTTATAATGACCCAAAAAATACAAAAATATGTTTTGTTTTGCGAGAAATCACTGTTATGTAATTCCTCAAGTTCTTTGTCTATAACAATCTTATCGACATCCGGATCAACTGTTACCCAAAAAATTCTTATTCTACGGGTCAAAATATATAAAAAAAACTTGGGTAAGTCCATCTGAATTAAGGAGGCCGTTGTACCCCCCCTGGCGACAGGACTATTTTGCTCGGATATACGATAAGGATTTGCTGTAAATTGTTTGTTTTCGTTTTTTTATACTCTTAAATCAGGTTAGAAAAACTTATTTCTTGGGTGTAGTTATGAATGATGTATTTTCTAAACTTTTAGATTTTCTATTTTATTTCGATGGAAGAAGATTATGGATTTCGGAAGATTTCGATGGAAAAAGTTATATTGTAATATACTTAACAATACCACTATATACCCTTGACAAATTTTTATTTTTTAAAGTTAATAATTGTTTGATGAGCCTTTCGATAAGTTAGGTTAGGTATATTATTAAATTTTATTTTGATAATAATCGGTACTGTTCTCTCTCTCTCTCTCTCTCTCTCTCTCTCTCTCTCTCTCTCTCTCTCTCTCTTCCTGTAATCCCTTCCCAGCGCATCCTTATCTGTTTTATTCTTTCGAAATTTGCTATACAAGTATTTTCCATTGCTCTCTGTTTCTCGCTCTCTGTTTGACTTCTCTCCATCTCAGGCCAATTCTTTCATGATCTCTTATTACAGTTCTTCTCCAGCTATTATCAGGTCTTCCTCTTCTTCTTCTTTCGTCTGGTTGGTATTCGAGTGCTTGTTTGGTTATATTATTTCGATCCTTCCTCAGAGTCCGTGTAATTCATTTCCATTTCCTATTTTTAATCGTGACTGTTATTTTCTCTTGTTTTGTTCTTCTCCGTAGATCTATGTTTTTTATTTTATCTGGCCAGTATATTTTTAGGATTTTCCTCAACGATTTATTTATAAAGGTTTTTAATTTTTTGCTAGTTGTTTCTTCCTGTCTCTTCCTGTAAATATTTTGATTTTGGTTAATTCTGATATTTCGCGTGTGTTCCAGATTTTCCTTAATGCATTATGAATATATAATGAGTGCATATTGTGCCTTTACTATCCTTTTTTCTACATCTGATCTACTAGCGCCTTTTTTTCCATGGTTGATCCCAGATAATATGTAAAGTTATCTACCTCCTGTATTTGTCTTCCTTGTATTTTAATTTTAGTTTCTTGGTTGCTGTTTTTTAAGTTTTGTTTTTTTTTGTCTTTATCTTCAGGCCCATTACCCTGGAGTATTTTGCAAGCTTCTTTTGCTTATGGCTGCTATGTTCGGTTAGGGGAAAAATGTCATCTGGGAACTACAAATCCTCCAACTAGTCATGCAATTTCAATCTAATACCTGTTTTATTATTGCTTACTTTCTGCATGATCCAGTCCGTTATTATTAGAAATAATGTCGGGGATAGCACACATCCTTGCTTAACTCCGCTTTGTATAACTACATCTACTACCATTTTTCCCGCATGTTCTAGTCTGGCTGTATATTTCTTGTCAAATAGTCTGATTAAGTTGATGTATTTTATCGGTAGTCCATATAGTTTTAGAATCTTCCACATTTGTTCTCTGTTTATACTATCGAATGCCTTTTCAAAGTCAAAGTCAAAGTAAACATTATGTTTATATTTTTTTGCCATTCACTAGCTTGTTCCAAGATAATTATAGAGTACAGGAGATACAGCGGTACAGGTACAAGATACAGAGGTGCTGATAGAGTACAAATGTGGTCGATAGTGGAGCGTTTTGCGCGAAAGCCTTCTTGGTTGCTTCTTAGTCTTAGTTTCTTGTCTATTTCTGGCTTCAGTCTATTCAATATGATATTTGACATTATTTTGAATGTGGCACTTAGCAGTGTTATTGCTCGCCAATTGTCGCATTTATTTAAATCGCCCTTTTTTGGTATCTTAATGGTTACACCCTCGTTCCATTTCTGTGGGAGCTCCTGGTCGGCCCATATCTTGAGTTTGTGTAACATTTCTACTAATTTGTTTGCGCCCGCCTTTATTAAATTTATTGGTAGGTTGTCGCTTTCAGCGGCTTTGCCATTTTTTTAGTTGATTCAGTGTGTTTTGTATTTCTTCTTTCGTAATTTCAATTGTTCTAATGTTTATTTCCTGTATTACGTTATCTTCGTCTATATCTGGTGTTTGGAGTATATTTCCTCGCAGTGTTGTTTTCATCTTTGTATTATTTTATGTTCTGATTTAATTATATTTCCTTGTTTATCTTTGATTTGTTTATTACTGTTTAGTGTTTTCCCTGTCAAATTTCGGATGATATTGTACTGTATCTTCAGGTCGTTTTCTTGCGCAGCTTTTTCTGACATTTTTACCATATCATATACATAGTATCTTTTGTCTTTCCTGGCTTGCTTTTTAACCGCTATATTTTTTCTTTGTATTTCCTTTCTACTGCTTTTTCCTTCTTCGGTTGCTTCTTTTTGTAACATTTTTTTTTAAGTTTCTTTCTTTCTTCTCTTAGTTGCAATAGTCCAGAAAAATAAGGTTTTTGTCGGGACACTTGACCAGCCAGGTTGCAAATGGGTTTTTTGGAGTTATACCTATTACATTATAAATACAACAATGCCCGTCACAGTTCGGACGAGAATTTTAGTAATTAACAAATAAGGGTCAAATATGACAGTTTTTCGTTTAAATCGCTACAGGTAAAAATAAGGTAATTAAATATCTTATTTAGATTATTCACCTTTTAGTAGATAAGCAAAGGTTTAAAAATTTTTAAATTTTGATCCGATTATTTGTTACTTCGGAAATTGCAAAATAAAACTAAATTTCGAAAATAAAAAAATCGTTATAACTTATAAAAAAATTGTTATAAAAATGAAATTAAGACTTTGATATTGCATGAAATGTTGAGTCAAACAGTCCATAATGCACAATAAATTTCAAGACGATTTGTCAATTAGTTTAAATTTTATTCGATTTGTTTATCACAAAGAGCTTTTTTTGCAATGTTATTGTTCAGAAAATTATAATAATACAGCAATTCTGTGGAAACCACAGGAAAGAAGAATACTTATATTTTTAACTTATTTAAAAAATCAATAAGAAGTCATTTTTAGCATTCTGAAAACATTTTACGAAAGTAGAATCATTTGGATAGCGCTTATCTAAAAGGTACCAAGCGCCAAATTGCCATTTCTGACTTAATTACATTAACTGGCTGATAATATTAAACTTTGTTTATCTAAAAAGTCCCAAGCACCAACTAAACGTCAGAGACCTCTTTTGGCAAAGGTTACCAAGTTGCGTGTTATGAATTATAGGACTCTGTTTATCTCTAAACGGATCCAAGCGACGAAAGTTTTATCATGTCGCATGTCGCTTGGATTCCTTTTGACATTCTTCATTTCGCAATCATTTGGTTTTCTTTTGATTAACGTGTTTTCGTAAACTCCTTTTGATAATCCTCTTTAAGAGGTGCTAAAATATACAAAATGATGAAATAAGCTGATGAGTCTTATTTGACTCTACAGACCAAGAACAAGATGATGAACAAGAAGACGAACCACAACACCACACTCGTCTAACAGGTCGGCCAAAGAAAGGGAGAGTGGCAAAATATCCCGGACAGTCTTTTAAATCCAGAAAAACATTAAAAGACGGTAACAAAAAACACTACACACTGAAAGGAATATTGAATGAACAAAAACATATATCGACTTTCAGTGTAAATGTACATTAAAATGTGATGAACGTTTAATGAATGTTGACATGTTATTAAAAAAAGGTTATAATTGAATGGTACGAACAACTTATTAATGTTCTGTTATTTAATAAAACGATCCAAGTAAACAGTAGTTTTATATAAAAAGATCCAAATCCTAAAAGTAGCATTTAAACAGATTCACATACATTATTTAGATTTTATCAAAAAAGAACCAAGCGCCATTTCATACTACAAAAAAGAGAAAAACTAATTTATTATATATTTTTATATAAGACAAATATCTAAACTCAATCTTTCCCCTAAAAAATTTGAGAAACTCAAAAAATGATAAAATGCCGATTTTTAAAACTGTTAAGTCTTTAATCTTAATTTACTCAAAACTGCAAAATGGCTGTTGGTACCTTTTTGATAAGCGCTATCCATTTTTGGCTTCTAAACAATTTTAATAACCATATTAACATATTGACTAAATCTGCGTTGGGATTTGAAAAGCTGATATTTTTACACGAATTTTCAAAAAAAAAATTTTCGCCTAGGTTAATTACGAGCAAAGTTAGCCACTTTTATTACTTATTTAATTCACAGTTACTTCTATGTACATAAAATTCTCCTGTAACAGTGTTAGTTATCATATTCCTCCGAAACGGCTTGACCGATTTTTATGAAATTTTACACGTATATTCTGTAGGACTGAAAATAGGTGGTAATCTATTATTTACACCCATACGTTATAAGGGGGGTTGCCCCCTGCCACTTTTTTATTGTTTTGGAGAAAATTGTCTACCTTCATTTTATATTATGTACCATTAAAAATATATACAACCCTTAATTTTCACCTTTCTACCACCAACCCCTATTTTTTAATTCTATTCTTAAATCTATAAAATTCTCCTGTCGTAATGTTAGTTGCCATAATCCTCCGATACCGCTTGAACGATTTTTATGAAATTATATATGTATAAATATACTTGTATATGTATACATAACATACTCTACAAAACTACAGGTATATATAAATTTAAAAAATAATGATAAAAGTCCATCAACAAACTCCGGAGATATTAAGCGCAACATATCTTTGAAAAGTTAATTTCATTTTTTGAGTGCACGGATTTTAATAATTCCGCTCCACAGACCACGAGTCGATTTCGTTAGGACGTCATTTTTAAAGATATATTAACAACTCTGTTCAAGTTTACTCAAACTTTTACACATAAACTATATACATACCTTGAACTTTAAAATAGCGCTAGTTAGGTTTCTTAATTGTTATAAAGAAACTAGCTGTGAATTAAATAAAAAAAGTGCCTAACTTTGACCGTAATTAATCAAGGTAAAAGTTTTTTTTAACATTTATGTAAAAGTACACATCGAAAACAATGTGATAACTACAGGGGTAATTTGTGTTACTAAAAGATAAATTTTTCATATTTACAGTATTTTTTGATAAAATGCATATTTTTCGAGGTATTCTCAAAAAACCCTCTAAAAAAGTCGATTTTTTCGTCGAAAAACTGTTACTTTCAAGCGCGAATAACTCGAGAAATATTAGTTTTACGAAGAAAATGTAAAAAACATTTCTTTCTTAGAATTACGTTTTACATCGATTTACGTGGTTAAAATGCAATAAAAATTTCCCGTCCCCGAGATGGGGTGGCAACCACCCCAAGCTTTTAGCGTACAGCGGCATGATATAGAAAATGATCCTTGGCCTATTCCCTACGCCCTACCTTCTGTGAAAATTTCAAGTAAATCCATGCTGGACGAAAAAATTGCGAGTCAAAATGCTTCATTTCCTCGACTATAGAAGGAGGAGAATATAAATACCTGGGTATGAATATGAAAATCACAAATGATGGAACACTAGACGGAGCCGTTAAAGAACGAAACACTCAGGGCAGGAAAGCAATTAGGCTCCTAAACTCAGTACTCTGGGACAAGCAGGTAAACAACCAAAACAAGAAAAAGATCTATAACGCCGTAGTGAAAAGCATTATAACATACAGCTGCGAAGTATGGCATATGAAGGAAAAATCAAAACGAATGTTAGAGGTCATCGAAATGGATTTCTGGAGAAGGGCTGCAGGAAGATCAAGAAGAGAACATGTCACCAATGAACGGATACGAGAAATAATGAAGGTCACACATACAATAAATGACGAAACCAACGAAATACATACAACTACGATGGTTTGGTCACGTATAAAGAATGCATGAAGACAGAATCCCAAAACAAGGGCAAAAATGGAAACTGCAAGATAGAAGAAGATGAGGTAGACCGAGGAAAAGTTGGCAGGCAGGAATAAACAAAGCCATGGATGAAAGAGGTCTGCAAGTAGATCAATGTACGGACAGAGAGGAATGGCGAACGGGTATCGGAAGACGAAGAACGTTATAAACCGATAATATAGTAATAATGTAAAAGTACCAGCTTTTAAATCCTAAAGTCTAGGGATGGCGCTTGTTGAACAAAAAACCGGTTTTTGGTTATACCGGTTTTTTTAACTTACGGTTTAACCTGGCGGTTATAACCGGTCAAAAAATCGGTTGTTCCAAAAACAGGTTTTCGGTTTTTTTTAATCAAAAGCAAATACTCAATAAGTTATAATGTTACATTT
Organism: Diabrotica virgifera virgifera; assembly: GCF_917563875.1. Taxonomy (NCBI): domain Eukaryota; kingdom Metazoa; phylum Arthropoda; class Insecta; order Coleoptera; family Chrysomelidae; genus Diabrotica; species Diabrotica virgifera. Next base: position 58,887,255 of record NC_065448.1, on the reverse strand, counting down.
ATATTGCACTTTAGTTTGCTCAATTTTCCTCCCGAAAAATTCCCCAACCAATTCAACCTATAAAAATTTTCCCAGGCGCTTTCAAGTTACCCTAAAAATGGGCCAGAGTACCCCAATCTCTGATTCGTCGCTCGTTGTAGACGGCGTCGGCGTATATTGCGTTGTCAATAATTGGGATATTCCCAAAAGTGATGATCCTATCGATCTATCAAAATGTCCCTTGGATCTATCAAGTTTTAAAAAATGTCCAAATGACTTATAGGTATTTTACAAAATAAATTCGATAAACCAATTCAGTATTTACTTCTCTATTGCCATCAAAAAATTTCAGTAGGTAATATTTTTTAATACGTTTGTATAATACCTACCATTTATTTCGTAAGAATTATTTATTGTTTAAAAATTACATAATGGAGATTCCTAATCGTATTTCGGTATTCACATTATACAAGAGTCAAGTCTCAAGTACTCAAGTATAAACAATTTTTTAGCTGATGATGGTTGGAATATCGATTTCAAGCAGATCACATACTTTTATGTAAGTATTATCATCACATGCACCATTTCACCAATCTTTGAAACATTTATTAATCTAAATAACTATTCTCAAAATTGTTTCATAAAAGCTGATGTGACACTTTCGTCCAGTTCTCTATTAGTAAATAAAAGTTGAATTATGGTTGTTTGGGTTAATTACTTCGCATTTATTATTTATAATATTATGTGATTAAGATCGAAAATATATAGAAATTTCTTCATTTTTCTCTAAATTAATTTTTTTCCACAGGCAACTTATTCGGTTCTTCAATGGTTATTACTTTAAAAAGAAAAAAACCGGTTATAACCGGTACAAAAAAACAACCGGTAAAACCGGTTGTTTCGAATTAAAAAAACTGGGTTTAGGTTATAACCGGTAGGTTTTTTCCATCCCTTAGTCGATTAATTTAGTTTGCAGTCAATACTAACAAAGTTATTCAAATTGTTTATAAGCCAAAAATGACTCTATTTTACTAAAATATTTTCGGAATGATAAAAATGAGTTTTTATTATTTTTTTAAAAACTTTGAAAACATAAGTATTCTTCTTTCATGTAGTTTCCACAAAATTTGCTGTATCATTATTATTTTATGAAGAAAAGCATGCTTTATCATTGCAAAGAAAAGGATTTTTTATTAAACAAATTGAATAAAATGTAAACTAATTGACGAATCACCTTGAAATTTTTTGTTATATCTGGACTGAACATGGACTGTTTGACCCAAGTTTTCATGTAATATCAGTCTTAAGTTTATTTTTGCAAAAGTTTATTTTTGCAACTTCCGAAGCAACAAATAATCGTACCAAAATTCAAAAACTGCCATTTTAAACCTTTGTTCATCTACTAAAAATGAATACTCTATCTGATATAAGATATTTAATTACTTATTTTTACCTGTAGCGACTTAAACGAAAAGACTGTAATTTTCAGGGCCGTGCCGTTCTATGATGCGGTGAGGCAGCCGCATCAGGCGGCATCACAAGGGGGCGGCATAATCAGTAAAATCTAATATCTTATTCTTCTTCAAGTGCCGTCTCCTAATCGGAGGTTGGATATCATCATCATCACTATCTTTAATCTATCCACCTCTGCTCTAAAGAGTTCTATAGAACTGCATCTAAACCAGTCCCTTAAATTCTTTAACCGTGACATTCTCCTTCTTCCAATGGACACGCGCGAACTCGTAACTCTTAATGACAAACTTTTTCAAATCAAAATGTACACCGGCCAATTCGTAACTTTTTTACTACCTGACCCTCCCAACTTGCAACTTATACAGGTGAATTCGAAACCATTGTTTAATTCTAATTCTATTTACACATAAACATTACATCTACTGGTAATGCATACGTAACGTAGAGCCACACCCAGAGCTTTAGTGGTACCTGCGTGTGACACTCAATATGACAGGGAAACTTCTTCCTCGCTTTCTTCATCTTCATTAGTCATTAGGGTTGTCTTGAGGTTGAACCAAGTCTACAATATATTCATCCGTAAATTCTTCGCTCCCTTTGTCGTCAGCTTCAATCCATTCTGTAATTACACTTTCTTCTTAGTTTTCTGATCCATCTTGTATAGGGGAACGGGGAAAAATGGAGCTTATTCAAATTAGAAATCAAGCCATGGAGTTAACGACTAAGCACAAATGATGACACTGGCTCTGCATCAGTGACATCAATCTGAGATGGGTGGAAGAGGGAGAGAGACAGGCACAGCGACTCAAAATCAACGACAAAGTAAACTTTCAATTATTAGTTAGGCTAACTTTCGGATAATCCGACCTTTTCGGAATCCGAACAGGCTGTCCCCCCAATTAGTTAGGATTTGCGGGGTTTTACTGTATATAGGTACCTACTATAATATCTGCGTTCCAATCGGCTGGTAGTCTGTTTTGTTCATATTTTTTGTTGTATTAGCTGGTTTATTTCCTTATGTAATTCTCTTCCTCTGTATTTTTTTCCACTGTTATTTCATTTTCTTCTGCTGCTTTTCCGTTTTCTATGTTTTTAATATTTGTTTTTGTACGTTTTCTTTTGTGAAAATTTCTACTTCGTTGTTATCTTGTTCTTCTTCATCTGTTTCCTTCATACCGAATAGCATTTTTTCGTAATATTCTTCTCATATTCTGCTGATCTGTTTGTCTTCAAACAGGGTTTCTCTTTTTTTTTTTTGTTTTTTAGTAGGTACTCTTGTTTTAATGCTGGACGTATTTTTTTATCTGACTTTTTTGTAAAATTGTTATATTTGATGGTTTTCTGTCTTTTTTAATGTCCTCCAGCGAAACCCGTCATTTTTCTTCTTTTTATTTGTTGAGTTTGCTGTGTTTCTCGCTATTTTTTATTCTTCCCTGTTTTGTTTTGACGGATTGGTTGTTTATCCACGTCATTCTAGCGTAGTTTTTTAGTTTTCTGCGTTTCGCAGTCTTGATCGTACGTAAATTACACATTTAAAATTGAAAAGGATTTATAGGTTCCAAATTAGCTAAAAGACGGTGTTTCAATCCCTGTTTGTGTATTATCGCTCCAAACCCTTCTTGGCAGTAGCGCACCCAGGGGGGGGTTTGGGAGTTAAACCCCCTTTCCCTCAGGGCATATGAAAAATATATAAATAATAGCAGGAAAATGTAACTTGTCTTTCACAAAATATAGAAAAAAATTTCGACGCCCAAGCCACCCCCTTCCCCCCAGAGAAAAATTATAGGTGCGCTACTGCTGCTTGGATGTGTCCCGTTTTTTTCAAATTTATGATATGGTCACCCTACAGTAGAAACGCTTCTTAATTCACGAGAGTATTCTACACACTTGTTCTTAATCCAGGATACAGTTTTTGTGTCAAATTAGAATTTCATAATGGTAGATAAGTTTATTTTAATTTTCTAATCTATTTCATCAGTAGGGCCCCCGCATACTGCAGACTTTTTACCTGCCGATAGTTTAGTCGGGTTGGGCAAAATTAAAGATTTTTCTTTTTAAAATATGTAAGAATGTAGTTCGTTTGGTATGGCATGAGTGCTTTAATTTTTTTTAAGTATGTATTCTATTTGTTTTTAATTTTGTAGACTAGCAGACTTAACTACTTTATGTAATGTGAAATTTAAGACTTACTACTATATTTTAAATATTTTTCAAAATATTATTTTATATATCCTTACATAAAAAAATACATTGAGTGTATGAAATAAGTAAGCAATGTTTTAAACATTTTTATTATTTTCCAGACACCTTTGCACATATTAGTTGAACAAATTATATTATTAAAAATTTTGTACTTACTTTACTTAAGCCGTCCTCTTGTACCCTACGCTGTCGAGGTAAAAGTTTTGTAATAAAAAATTAAGAATTCAATTTTAACACTTCTATAATATGTTACAATTGAGCAATTAGACCAGCAGATTCGGCAACTGGTTATGATAAATTCATCAATTTTAATGAACATACTTTTTAATTTTTTATTTTTGCAGTGAAAAAAAATACATTGTTAATTATACAAAAAAATATCATTAATATATCACAACAATATTTTTTTCAACATACTACAATAATCAATTATAAAAATATCCGAAGTCTAAATTCCAACATTTGAGGTGACAACAGCGCAGTGGAAGCCATGAGGACATAAACTCAAATATACGGAGACCACTACAGCCGCAAACTGAATAAATATATATTTGGATGCCATCAAAACCGTTAAAGTGATTTTAGATATACAGCAAGCGAACATGGCGCGCCTGACGGCAATTGCTCCAAGTAATGTGTATATTATTATACAGATAACGTGACTGAGGACGTCCGGCCAATATTTTGTGTAAGCATTGTAGGAAGTGGTACCTTTCATTTGCGACACATTTTAGGGAAAGTCCTCGTGGCAACCGTATATCGGAGTTCACGAAGACCTGGAAGCCACGAGAGACTACGGTTTAACATGGGGGGACGTCATAAGATGCTAAAAATAAATAAATATATATATATATATATATATATATATATATATATATATATATATATATATATAGATATTAACTGTAGCTACAGGCACCCAGTAAACCGACGTCAATGTAGCTCCCGGTGTATATTGTATATAGTAAATATTGATATTTAGGCACCCAGAAACTATTTGATAAATAGGCACCCGAGCTGTATAAAATTTTGATAATATATTACAAACAAGCACCACGCAGCATTGCCACATTTATGGGGGTCACATTGACTGTTTTTCTGATTAAAATGTATATTAGTTATTTAAACTCAACACTGATTTTATATGTTCATAAAATATGCATGTAAAAGTGGGTGCCACTAATTATCGTAATAAAAAAATATGCAATTTTATTCGAATGAAGAAAGACCTCAAACGCATTAAACTTTATTTTATTTTAAATTTGTGCGTATACAATATGTCCACGGATGGGGTGCCCAAGAGGAAAAACTTTTTTATTTTCAATTTTAGCGAAAAATATCATTGTTGATAAAAAGTTTTGCTTGTTCTAAAACCCCATAAAACGAAGTAAAATTCAAGTTTTTCAAAACCTGCTTAATTTTGTAGCCAATTTTATGTAAATCCTATACATTTTTGCACTAAGTTTGAAATCGTAACAATAATCTAGGGTTGCTAAGCTACATTGTAGCTTAGTAGCTGTCAACTCCGATAAATAATTTGCAAATTGCCATTCTTTTTCGATAAGACAATGTTAAGCATCCAACAAAGAATTTATCTTGTAAATATTGAAGATTTGAAACAAGCAATCATTAATGCCGTCAGAGGAATCACCCCAGACATGCTAATACTTAAACGATTATAAAAAATTTAAAAATAGGGTGGAGAGATGTTTTCAAGTTGGTGTAGGCTACGTCGAATAGTTGTTGTTTTATTTACTGTTAGTTTTCCTATTTTCCTTTATTATTGTTTTGATATTGATATTAAAATTTACTGTTTTCTTTTTATAGGGTTTTAGAATAACAAAAAAATATTTATCAAGAATGACAGTTCACCAGACAAACTCAAATTATTATTTAATGAACGCTTAACATTCTAAAAAAAATGACAATTCACAAATTATTATTTATTGTTGACAGCTACTAAGTTACATTGTAGCTTAGCAACACTATTAGATTAGGTATTGTTACGATTTCGAACTTAGTGCAAAAATTTATAGGTAGGTATTTACATCAAATTGACTACAAAATTAAGCAGATTTTGAAAAACTTAAATTTTATTTCATTTTATCGGGTTTTAGAACAAGCAAAACTTTTTATCAAGAATGACATTTTTCTCTAAAATTGAAAATAAAAAAGTTTTTCCTCTTGGGCACCCCAACCGTGGACACACTGTATAATATGTTCATCAAAAATAAACTATCAAAACTGCATAACAGAAAGACATACTTGCTCAACAAACAAAATATACACTAAAAACAAAATAAATAATAATAAACTACGGAATATCTTCTTCTTATACTTGTTGTAGATCTGTCGATTTCTTAATTCCGACGTTGAAGTATTTCTTGAGAGGTAGACTACCAGCTATCACTCCATCTTTTTGGTGCTCTCCCCGGTGGACGCTTGCCTGCTGGCTTTTCTTCTAGTGCAATTCCTTGTAGTCTGTGCTCCTCCATTCTTTATACATGACTGAACCATTCTCTTCATTTTTTGCCTACCCATCTGACTACATCTTGCACACCACATTGTTCCCTGATGAAGTTGTTTCGTATTATATCTCTTCTTGTCTTCCCTGCTATTGCTCTTAGTGTATTCATTTCGGCTGTCCGTAGCATACTTTTGGTTTTATTGATGTCTTCTCTTGATTCAATGTCATAGCTCATAACAGGTCTGATGCAAGTTTTATAAATTCTAACTTTGCTGTCCATTGTCATGTATGGGTTATTCCAGACCACATCTCTCAAACATCCGGACAAGACGGCGGCCTTGTTAATTTGTCCTCTTAGGTCTCTGGTTGGGGCATAACTTAATAAGTCTACACCTAGATATTTAAACTGGTTTAGCTGTTCTATGGGTTTCCTCTTTACCACGAGCTTGCACCTAATTTAACGTTTCGCGAAGGTAATGCATTTTGTTTTCTGCGTGGATATGTTCATGTGAGTCGTCGACATGCTTGGTAGAATCGATTAAGTTGTCTCTGTAGGTCATCCTCATCCTCTGAAATCAGGGCTGCATCATCCGCATAGCACACTACACTGATTCTACTGTGACCAAGTCTGTATCCTAGTTGTAGCAATTCCACATCTTCTATTATTTCATCCATTAGTGTATTGAATAGAAATGGACTGAGGCTGTCTCCCTGTCTGATTCCTCCTGGTGTTGGTATGTTGGTCGTAGTGGTGTCGTCTGTTTTAATTTTTGTCGTGCTGTTATTGTTCATTTGTTTTATGACTTCTCTGCTCTTTGTCTGTAAATCCAATGTATCCTTAAATATGACTGTGAATAACTTTATTGTCGTATTTAAGAGAGTTATTCCTCTGTAGTTGTCCGGATATGATCTTTGTCCTTTCTTAAAAATGGGTATTGTGATACTGGTGTGCCAATCTTGTGGTATCTCTGCTCTGTCTAAAATTTTGTTAAACAATGTTGTGAGACAATAATTAGTGACTTTCTGACCGCTGTATTTCAGCAGTTCGTTCGGTATTCCATCAGTACCTGGCGATCATCTATTCTTTAACATCTTCATTCTCGCTTCTCCTTCAGTTTCTTTAGTTATATATTTGTCTTCTGTTTTGTAATCGTGTTCGTCATTGGCTTCTTCACCTTCGTAGGGTTCTTTGACATATTATCCCATGGGTCAGTTGGTATTTCTATTGTCTGTACAAATTAATTTATTGTTTTTTTCTGTTTTTTAGCATTTTCCAAACTTTCCTCTGTGCGCCGTAGATGTAGTGATCCATGTCACTTGTGAACTTGATTCAATGCTCTCTTTTTATTGTTCTTATTAGCGAATTTATTCTGTTTGTTTTTTCTATATAGATGGCGCGTTGTTCCTGCGTTCCGGTGCTTTTGTAACACATGTTCTCTTTTGTTCTGCGAGTTCTTTGACTTCTTGACAAAACCCTGGTTTGTTGTTTCTTGAATGAAATGAAACTAGTAGAGTTGGGAAATTTAGCGATAAAAACGTATAAATCTAAATTCTATTTATTGTTTCCCACCTTTAGACGAATCAAAGGAGAATGTCAACTAAAACAGTCACTCTCACAGTGCCAGTTGCTAAACTAGTGCGATAGTCTAAAGGTGGGAAACAGTAAATATAATGTAAATTTATAGGTTTTTGTCGCTAAACTTCCCACATCTACTAGTTTCATTTTTTTTATTTAATAACTTAATATGTTTTCCATCTTTTACGTGATTTTGCCGGTTATTAGCGAGCTCATCACTGTATATACACTTGAGTCCACGAGTCTTTACCCGTACCTTATTAATACCTGGCGAGATAAAACACATACTTTTTATCTAGCATCATTCTGTTCACGCATGAAACTAATGACAAACCAGTTACCGCCTCTTATTAAGTAAAAACACATGTTATTTTTATGAACGATCTACGCTGAGTACAATGAAAAGAGATACTCAGGTACAAAATAGGTGATTGGGGATGTTTTCACATATTTAAAAGCTACTTCAAATGTAGCTGTAATTCTGCACCAAAATTTTAAAGCAAAACTTAGGTACATTTGACATTTTATTTATTTGATAACATCAAATTATAACCCGTGATTGGAACAATAGCTACCTACTGTCACTTGCTGTTGCCTTTAGTAAATTTCCGACTTATTTCGTATGCTTTAACTTGAAAAGATGAAGCACGGGTAAAGACTCACCTGTATAGAGATGTTTAAAATAATGGTATAAATTCAATTTATCGAAAATAGTCTACTTTGGAGAAAAATCCCGAGACAGGTCGATTTTTATTTCTAAATTATGGTTTCTTGACATATTACATACTTTAATAATGACTTCATTCATTTGGGCGTTTGATGTAATCGATGATTTTTTTAAAATGGAAACAGGGGTCGTGTGGTAGCTCATTTGAAAGGTTAGGCAACTATCTAATCAGTAATATAAACAATAACATTACTATTGATACAGGGTGGCCAAAATATATTTTTTGAAATAAACTAATTGGCGCAAAAAGAAGAATATAATTAGATATGCCATTTCTTTAACTCAAAATACATTTTACTAATGTAAGAAAATATAAAAAAATAAAAGACTAAGTTTTTCGACCTAATAAAAATGGTACTTATACATTTTTATTTTTATAAAAAAAATATTTATTTCATACATAAACATTACTTTTTGCATAAATTAAATGCCAAACAGCCACTCACCTACTTGTTGGCAGTTTGAAGATTTAATTTAAGCGAAAAGCAATGTTTATTTATCAAATAAACATATTTTTCTCTTTTCTCACAGTAGTAGAATGTATTTTGAGTTAAATAAAAAACACACATTCTTCTTTAATGCAAAATAATTTTTTGGCCACCCTTTATAAATAAGGATTATGTTTATATTACCGAATAGAGAATTAAATAACCTTTTAAATGAGCTACTACACGGCCCCTATTCCCATTTAAAAAAATCATCGATTACGTCACCACGCCCTAATGAATGACGTTACTATTATGGCATATATGTCAAAAAATCATGCTTTAAAATTAAAAATCGACCTGTCTCGGGATTTTTCTCCAAAGTGGCCATAAAATGAATTTATTCCATAATTTAGAATCTCTCTGTATATGGATTTTAAATCTATACATTTATGTTGGCGATTCTATTTGTGGTAGGGGAGCAAAGTATGCTAAATTTGCAGTCACTCGAACGCTTTGGGGACCTATTGGGTTGTGAAGAGTAGGTCCCAAAACCAAAAAAAGTTAAGTAAAGTTTTCAATTTTAGTAGGCGCTTGCCATTTTTTAATTTAATTTTCCATTTCCAACAATCGTTTTTTCCGGTTATTACGCCATCTATCCATAATTCGAAAAAATGTTTCGCATAAAAGTTACTTATTTCTACGTATGGAACGCAAATCTGCAACAAAAAATGGGGGCTCCTACTTAGGATTTTAAAGTAACCCCCCACCCCACCTCCGTGGGAGGTCATGCGTGGTGCCATTCTATATATTTTTCAAAAATGTTGAATAAGTGTATTTTACAGTTTTTCGATTTACTGTTCATTTCGCGAAATATCGCGGGATTCGTATTTAAAATATTAAATTTGCCCCCACCCCTCTCCGTGGGAAATCGTGTATAGTATCATTCGATAGATTTTAAAAAAATAGTTTTTTTTTGTTATATTTATTTATTAACAATCAGAATTTTAGATTTCCTAAGTTAATTTGATAACAAGCACAATAACAAAAACTATAATATTGAGCACAAATTTTTTATTTTTTCTATCTGTCATTTATTTCGCGAAATATTCGCTTTTTTCTTGTGAAACTTTGGGACTCGCCCATTTCCTTACACCCGGCTCAAATCGTCAGATTTTTGAGATATGTATACACTATTTTTCATTTATTTAACTTACCCAATCTTAATCTGACAATTTGGAGTTTTTTTAAGGATAGATTTTTTTTCGGGCCCCCCTTAACGAACTCCCCTGTAAGAGCCAATATATGGTAGACGTACATCTGCAGGGTACCAGGTTTCTCCCCATATGATAATCTGACGCGCTCGAGTAACTGCAAAAATCTCCGCTTGGGCTCGCCTACCATTAGTGTATAGTAAATAAAGTTAATACTTTATTACTATTAATATAATTAGGTTAGGTTAGTTATCTTGTATTTTGTCGTCTAATAATTTGAGTATTCTTTTCGTTCTGTCTTTCATGTTAACATCCAATTTATTGTTTATTGCACTCACTTTGATTTACTGCACACAAAGAGCACCTTTGAAAATACTTTATTACATAGAATCGGATATATATCTCCATTGATCGCAGCGATTTAAGCGGTATAACAAATCGGCGCCAAGCAACATGAGTTAGGTTATATTAGGGAAAGGCGGGGTTGTCAGATTTATGGTGCCACTATGCCACTTTTTTTATTGGTGCCAAATTGACTAAAATTATATAGTTACATACAGTTGTATATAGTAGAGCGCCCTCTATCGAAAAATGCCTGAACAAATCAATATGTCCGTTTAGAAAAAGCCTCAATCTGGCACCATTACGTTTTTTACATATTCTGCATTAGGAACACTTGTACTCTCCTAGGACGAAAATATACACGCTGTCGTACTGGCACCCAAAATCGGGTGCCAAATCGTCAAATTGGGTGCGACATTGACATGTTTTGCTTAAAAATGGTGCCAGATTGACAGAATATATCTGTATATATATATATATATATATATATATATATATATATATATATATATATATTTATTTTTAGCATCTTATGACGTCCCCCCATGTTAAACCGTAGTCTCTCGTGGCTTCCAGGTCTTCGTGAACTCCGATATACGGTTGCCACAAGGACTTTCCCTAAAATGTATCGCAAATGAAAGGTACCACTTCCTACAATGCTTACACAAAATATTGGCCGGACGTCCTCAGTCACGTTATCTGTATAATAATATACACATTACTTGGAGCAATTGCCGTCAGGCGCGCCATGTTCGCTTGCTGTATATCTAAAATCACTTTAACGGTTTTGATGGCATCCAAATATATATTTATTCAGTTTGCGGTTGTAGTGGTCTCCGTATATTTGAGTTTATGTCCTCATGGCTTCCACTGCGCTGTTGTCACCTCAAATGTTGGAATTTAGACTTCCGATATTTTTATAATTGATTATTGTAGTATGTTGAAAAAAATATTGTTGTGATATATTAATGATATTTTTTTGTATAATTAACAATGTATTTTTTTCACTGCAAAAATAAAAAATTTAAAAGTATGTTCATTAAAATTGATGAATTTATCATAACCAGTTGCCGAATCTGCTGGTCTAATTGCTCAATTGTAACATATTATAGAAGTGTTAAAATTGAATTCTTAATTTTTTATTACAAAACTTTTACCTCGACAGCGTAGGGTACAAGAGGACGGCTTAAGTAAAGTAAGTACAAAATTTTTAATAATATAATTTGTTCAACTAATAGGTGCAAAGGTGTCTGGAAAATAATAAAAATGTTTAAAACATTGCTTACTTATTTCATACACTCAATGTATTTTTTTATGTAAGGATATAGAAAATAATATTTTGAAAAATATTTAAAATATAGTAGTAAGTCTTAAATTTCACATTACATAAAGTAGTTAAGTCTGCTAGTCTACAAAATTAAAAACAAATAGAATACATACTTAAAAAAAATTAAAGCACTCATGCCATACCAAACGAACTACATTCTTACATATTTTAAAAAGAAAAATCTTTAATTTTGCCCAACCCGACTAAACTATCTGCAGGTAAAAAGTCTGCAGTATGCGGGGGCCCTACTGTTGAAATAGATTAGAAAATTAAAATAAACTTATCTACCATTATGAAATTCTAATTTGACACAAAAAACTGTATCCTGGATTAAGAACAAGTGTGTAGAATACTCTCGTGAATAAAGAAGCGTTTCTACTGTAGGGTGACCATATCATAAATTTGAAAAAAACGGGACACATCCAAGCAGCAGTAGCGCACCTATAATTTTTCTCTGGGGGGAAGGGGGTTGGCTTGGGCGTCGAAATTTTTTTCTATATTTTGTGAAAGACAAGTTACATTTTCCTGTTATTATTTATATATTTTTCATATGCCCTGGGAGAAAGGGGGTTTAACTCCCAAACCCCCCCTGGGTGCGCTACTGCCAAGAAGGGTTTGGAGCGATAATACACAAACAGGGATTGAAACACCGTCTTTTAGCTAATTTGGAACCTATAAATCCTTTTCAATTTTAAATGTGCAATTTACGTACGATCAAGACTGCGAAACGCAGAAAACTAAAAAACTACGCTAGAATGACGTGGATAAACAACCAATCCGTCAAAACAAAACAGGGAAGAATAAAAAATAGCGAGAAACACAGCAAACTCAACAAATAAAAAGAAGAAAAATGACGGGTTTCGCTGGAGGACATTAAAAAAGACAGAAAACCATCAAATATAACAATTTTACAAAAAAGTCAGATAAAAAAATACGTCCAGCATTAAAACAAGAGTACTAAAAAACAAAAAAAAAGAGAAACCCTGTTTGAAGACAAACAGATCAGCAGAATATGAGAAGAATATTACGAAAAAATGCTATTCGGTATGAAGGAAACAGATGAAGAAGAACAAGATAACAACGAAGTAGAAATTTTCACAGAAGAAAAAGTACAAAAACAAATATTAAAAACATAGAAAACGGAAAAGCAGCAGAAGAAAATGAAATAACAGTGGAAAAAAATACAGAGGAAGAGAATTACATAAGGAAATAAACCAGCTAATACAACAAAAAATATGAACAAAACAGACTACCAGCCGATTGGAACGCAGATATTATAGTAGGTACCTATATACAGTAAAACCCCGCAAATCCTAACTAATTGGGGGGACAGCCTGTTCGGATTCCGAAAAGGTCGGATTATCCGAAAGTTAGCCTAACTAATAATTGAAAGTTTACTTTGTCGTTGATTTTGAGTCGCTGTGCCTGTCTCTCTCCCTCTTCCACCCATCTCAGATTGATGTCACTGATGCAGAGCCAGTGTCATCATTTGTGCTTAGTCGTTAACTCCATGGCTTGATTTCTAATTTGAATAAGCTCCATTTTTCCCCATTTTTCCCCGTTTCCCTATACAAGATGGATCAGAAAACTAAGAAGAAAGTGTAATTACAGAATGGATTGAAGCTGACGACAAAGGGAGCGAAGAATTTACGGATGAATACATTGTAGACTTGGTTCAACCTCAAGGCAACCCTAATGACTAATGAAGATGAAGAAAGCGAGGAAGAAGTTTCCCTGTCATATTGAGTGTCACACGCAGATGCCACTAAAGCTCTGGGTGTGGCTCTACGTTACGTGGAGCATAACTCTGCTGCATTACCAGTAGATGTAATGTTTATGTGTAAATAGAATTAGAATTAAACAATGGTTTCGAATTCACCTGTATAAGTTGCAAGTTGGGAGGGTCAGGTAGTAAAAAAGTTACGAATTGGCCGGTGTACATTTTGATTTGAAAAAGTTTGTCATTAAGAGTTACGAGTTGGCGCGTGTCCATTGGAAGAAGGAGAATGTCACGGTTAAAGAATTTAAGGGACTGGTTTAGATGCAGTTCTATAGAACTCTTTAGAGCAGAGGTGGATAGATTAAAGATAGTGATGATGATATCCAACCTCCGATTAGGAGACGGCACTTGAAGAAGAAGAAGATATTAGATTTTACTGATTATGCCGCCCCCTTGTGATGCCGCCTGATGCGGCTGCCTCACCGCATCATAGAACGGCACGGCCCTGAAAATTACAGTCTTTTCGTTTAAGTCGCTACAGGTAAAAATAAGTAATTAAATATCTTATATCAGATAGAGTATTCATTTTTAGTAGATGAACAAAGGTTTAAAATGGCAGTTTTTGAATTTTGGTACGATTATTTGTTGCTTCGGAAGTTGCAAAAATAAACTTTTGCAAAAATAAACTTAAGACTGATATTACATGAAAAATTGGGTCAAACAGTCCATGTTCAGTCCAGATATAACAAAAAATTTCAAGGTGATTCGTCAATTAGTTTACATTTTATTCAATTTGTTAAACAAAAAATCCTTTTCTTTGCAATGATAAAGCATGCTTTTCTTCATAAAATAATAATGATACAGCAATTTTGTGGAAACTACATGAAAGAAGAATACTTATGTTTTCAAAGTTTTTAAAAAAATAATAAAAACTTATTTTTATCATTCCGAAAATATTTTAGTAAAGTAGAGTCATTTTTGGCTTATAAACAATTTGAATAACTTTGTTAGTATTGACTGCAAACTAAATTAATCGACTAAGGGATGGAAAAAACCTACCGTTTATAACTTAAACCCAGTTTTTTTAATTCGAAACAACCGGTTTTACCGGTTGTTTTTTTGTCCCGGTTATAACCGGTTTTTTTCTTTTTAAAGTAATAACCATTGAAAAACCGAATAAGTTGCCTGTGGAAAAAAATTAATTTAGAGAAAAATGAAGAAATTTCTATATATTTTCGATCTTAATCATATAATATTATAAATAATAAATGCGAAGTAATTAACCCAAACAACCATAATTCAACTTTTATTTACTAATAGAGAACTGGACGAAAGTGTCACATCAGCTTTTATGAAAAAATTTTGAGAATAGTTATTTAGATTAATAAATATTTCAAAGACTGGTGAAATGGTGCATGTGATGATAATATTTACATAAAAGTATGTGATCTGCTTGAAATCGATATTCCAACCATCATCAGCTAAAAAATTGTTTATACTTGAGTACTTGAGACTTGAGACTCTTGTATAATGTGAATACCGAAATACGATTAGGAATCTCCATTATGTAATTTTTAAACAATAAATAATTCTTACGAAATAAATGGTAGGTATTATACAAACGTATTAAAAAATATTACCTAATGAAATTTTTTGATGGCAATAGAGAAGTAAATACTGAATTGGTTTATCGAATTTATTTTGTAAAATACCTATAAGTCATTTGGACATTTTTTAAAACTTGATAGATCCAAGGGACATTTTGATAGATCGATAGGATCATCACTTTTGGGAATATCCCAATTATTGACAACGCAATATACGCCGACGCCGTCTACAACGAGCGACGAATCAGAGATTGGGGTACTCTGGCCCCTTTTTAGGGTAACTTGAAAGCGCCTGGGAAAATTTTTATAGGTTGAATTGGTTGGGGAATTTTTCGGGAGGAAAATTGAGCAAACTAAAGTGCAATATAAATGTAACATTATAACTTATTGAGTATTTGCTTTTGATTAAAAAAAACCGAAAACCTGTTTTTGGAACAACCGATTTTTTGACCGGTTATAACCGCCAGGTTAAACCGTAAGTTAAAAAAACCGGTATAACCAAAAACCGGTTTTTTGTTCAACAAGCGCCATCCCTAGACTTTAGGATTTAAAAAGCTGGTACTTTTATATTATTATTATATTATCGGTTTATAACGTTCTTCGTCTTCCGATACCCGTTCGCCATTCCTCTCTGTCCGTACATTGATCTACTTGCAGACCTCTTTCATCCATGGCTTTGTTTATTCCTGCCTGCCAACTTTTCCTCGGTCTACCTCATCTTCTTCTATCTTGC
Source organism: Diabrotica virgifera virgifera (assembly GCF_917563875.1). Classification (NCBI taxonomy): domain Eukaryota; kingdom Metazoa; phylum Arthropoda; class Insecta; order Coleoptera; family Chrysomelidae; genus Diabrotica; species Diabrotica virgifera. The sequence continues at coordinate 58,871,463 of NC_065448.1, read as the reverse complement.
AGTTTCCATTTTTGCCCTTGTTTTGGGATTCTGTCTTCATGCATTCTTTATACGTGACCAAACCATCGTAGTTGTATTTCGTTGGTTTCGTCATTTATTGTATGTGTGACCTTCATTATTTCTCGTATCCGTTCATTGGTGACATGTTCTCTTCTTGATCTTCCTGCAGCCCTTCTCCAGAAATCCATTTCGGTGACCACTAACATTCGTTTTGATTTGTCCTTCATATGCCATACTTCGCAGCTGTATGTTATAATGCTTTTCACTACGGCGTTATAGATCTTTTTCTTGTTTTGGTTGTTTACCTGCTTGTCCCAGAGTACTGAGTTTAGGAGCCTAATTGCTTTCCTGCCCTGAGTGTTTCGTTCTTTAACGGCTCCGTCTAGTGTTCCATCATTCGTGATTTTCATATTCATACCCAGGTATTTATATTCGTTACATTTACTGATTGTTTCTCCTCCTTCTATAGTCGAGGAAATGAAGCATTTTGACTCGCAATTTTTTCGTCCAGCATGGATTTACTTGAAATTTTCACAGAAGGTAGGGCGTAGGGAATAGGCCAAGGATCATTTTCTATATCATGCCGCTGTATGCTAAAAGCATCTCGGGGACGGGAAATTTTTATTGCATTTTAACCATGTAAATCGATGTAAAAAGTAATTCTAAGAAAGAAATGTTTTTTACATTTTCTTCGTAAAACTAATATTTTTCGAGTTATTCGCGCTTGAAAGTAACAGTTTTTCGACGAAAAAATCGACTTTTTTAGAGGGTTTTTTGAGAATACCTCGAAAAATATGCATTTTATCAAAAAATACTGTAGATATGAAAAATTTATCTTTTAGTAACACAAATAACCCCTGTAGTTATCACATTGTTTTCGATGTGTACTTTTACATAAATGTTAAAAAAAACTTTTACCTTGATTAATTACGGTCAAAGTTGGCACTTTTTTTTATTTAATTCACAGCTAGTTTCTTTATAACAATTAAGAAACCTAACTAGCGCTATTTTAAAGTTCAAGGTATGTATATAGTTTATGTGTAAAAGTTTGAGTAACTTGAACAGAGTTGTTAATATACCTTTAAAAATGACGTCCTAACGAAATCGACTCGTGGTCTGTGGAGCGGAATTATTAAAATCCGTGCACTCAAAAAATGAAATTAACTTTTCAAAGATATGTTGCGCTTAATATCTCCGGAGTTTGTTGATGGACTTTGATCATTATTTTTTTAATTTATATATAGGTACCTGTAGTTTTGTAGAGTATGTTATGTACACATATACCCACCTAACAATACAAAATGTTATGTATACATATACAAGTATATGTATACATATATAATTTCATAAAAATCGTTCAAGCGGTATCGGAGGATTATGGCAACTAACATTACGACAGGAGAATTTTATAGATGTAAATAAATAGATAACTATAAAAAATAGGGGTTGGCGGTAGAAAGGTGAAAATTAAGGGTTGTATATATTTTTAATGGTACATAATATAAAATGAAGGTAGACAATTTTCTCCAAAACAATAAAAAAGTGGCAGGGGGCAACCCCCCTTATAACGTATGGGTGTAAATAATAGATTACCACCTATTTTCAGTCCTACAGAATATACGTGTAAAATTTCATAAAAATCGGTTAAGCCGTTTCGGAGGAATATGATAACTAACACTGTTACAGGAGAATTTTATGTACATAGAAGTAACTGTGAATTAAATAAGTAATAAAAGTGGCTAACTTTGCTCGTAATTAACCTAGGCGAAAAGTTTTTTTTTTGAAAATTCGTGTAAAAATATCAGCTTTTCAAATCCCAACGCAGATTTAGTCAATATGTTAATATGGTTATTAAAATTGTTTAGAAGCCAAAAATGATTCTACTTTCGTAAAATGTTTTCAGAATGCTAAAAATGACTTCTTATTGATTTTTTAAATAAGTTAAAAATATAAGCATTTTTCTTTCCTGTGGTTTCCACAGAATTGCTGTATTATTATAATTTTCTGAACAATAACCTTGCAAAAAAAGCTCTTTGTGATAAACAAATCGAATAAAATTTAAAATAATTGACAAATCGTCTTCAAATTTATTGTGCATTATGGACTGTTTGACTCAACATTTCATGCAATATCAAAGTCTTAATTTCATTTTTATAACAATTTTTTTATAAGTTATAACAATTTTTTTATTTTCGAAATTTAGTTTTATTTTGCAATTTCCGAAGTAACAAATAATCGGATCAAAATTTAAAAAATTTTAAACCTTTGCTTATCTACTAAAAGGTGAATAATCTAAATAAGATATTTACTTACCTTATTTTTACCTGTAGCGATTTAAACGAAAAACTGTCATATTTGACCCTTATTTGTCAATTACTAAAATTCTCGTCCGAACTGTGACGGGCATTGTTGTATTTATAATGTAATAGGTATAACTCCAAAAAACCCATTTGCAACCTGGCTGGTCAAGTGTCCCGACAAAAACCTTATTTTTCTGGACTATTGCAACTAAGAGAAGAAAGAAAGAAACTTAAAAAAAAATGTTACAAAAAGAAGCAACCGAAGAAGGAAAAAGCAGTAGAAAGGAAATACAAAGAAAAAATATAGCGGTTAAAAAGCAAGCCAGGAAAGACAAAAGATACTATGTATATGATATGGTAAAAATGTCAGAAAAAGCTGCGCAAGAAAACGACCTGAAGATACAGTACAATATCATCCGAAATTTGACAGGGAAAACACTAAACAGTAATAAACAAGTCAAAGATAAACAAGGAAATATAATTAAATCAGAACATAAAATAATACAAAGATGAAAACAACACTGCGAGGAAATATACTCCAAACACCAGATATAGACGAAGATAACGTAATACAGGAAATAAACATTAGAACAATTGAAATTACGAAAGAAGAAATACAAAACACACTGAATCAACTAAAAAAATGGCAAAGCCGCTGAAAGTGACAACCTACCGATAAATTTAATAAAGGCGGGCGCAAACAAATTAGTAGAAATGTTACACAAACTCAAGATATGGGCCGACCAGGAGTTCCCACAGAAATGGAACGAGGGTGTAACCATTAAGACACCAAAAAAGGGCGATTTAAATAAATGCGAGAATTGGCGAGCAATAACACTGCTAAGTGCCACATTCAAAATAATGTCAAATATCATATTGAATAGACTGAAGCCAGAAATAGACAAGAAACTAAGACTAAGAAGCAACCAAGAAGGCTTTCGCGCAAAACGCTCCACTATCGACCACATTTGTACTCTATCAGCACCTCTGTATCTTGTACCTGTACCGCTGTATCTCCTGTACTCTATAATTATCTTGGAACAAGCTAGTGAATGGCAAAAAAATATAAACATAATGTTTACTTTGACTTTGACTTTGAAAAGGCATTCGATAGTATAAACAGAGAACAAATGTGGAAGATTCTAAAACTATATGGACTACCGATAAAATACATCAACTTAATCAGACTATTTGACAAGAAATATACAGCCAGACTAGAACATGCGGGAAAAATGGTAGTAGATGTAGTTATACAAAGCGGAGTTAAGCAAGGATGTGTGCTATCCCCGACATTATTTCTAATAATAACGGACTGGATCATGCAGAAAGTAAGCAATAATAAAACAGGTATTAGATTGAAATTGCATGACTAGTTGGAGGATTTGTAGTTCCCAGATGACATTTTTCCCCTAACCGAACATAGCAGCCATAAGCAAAAGAAGCTTGCAAAATACTCCAGGGTAATGGGCCTGAAGATAAAGACAAAAAAAAACAAAACTTAAAAAACAGCAACCAAGAAACTAAAATTAAAATACAAGGAAGACAAATACAGGAGGTAGATAACTTTACATATTATCTGGGATCAACCATGGAAAAAAAGGCGCTAGTAGATCAGATGTAGAAAAAAGGATAGTAAAGGCACAATATGCACTCATTATATTTTCATAATGCATTAAGGAAAATCTTGAACACACGCGATATATCAGAATTAACCAAAATCAAAATATTTACAGGAAGAGACAGGAAGAAACAACTAGCAAAAAATTAAAAACCTTTATAAATAAATCGTTGAGGAAAATCCTAAAAATATACTGGCCAGATAAAATAAAAAACATAGATCTACGGAGAAGAACAAAACAAGAGAAAATAACAGTCACGATTAAAAATAGGAAATGGAAATGAATTACACGGACTCTGAGGAAGGATCGAAATAATATAACCAAACAAGCACTCGAATACCAACCAGACGAAAGAAGAAGAAGAGGAAGACCTGATAATAGCTGGAGAAGAACTGTAATAAGAGATCATGAAAGAATTGGCCTGAGATGGAGAGAAGTCAAACAGAGAGCGAGAAACAGAGAGCAATGGAAAATACTTGTATAGCAAATTTCGAAAGAATAAAACAGATAAGGATGCGCTGGGAAGGGATTACAGGAAGAGAGAGAGAGAGAGAGAGAGAGAGAGAAAAACAGTACCGATTATTATCAAAATAAAATTTAATAATATACCTAACCTAACTTATCGAAAGGCTCATCAAACAATTATTAACTTTAAAAAATAAAAATTTGTCAAGGGTATATAGTGGTATTGTTAAGTATATTACAATATAACTTATTCCATCGAAATCTTCCGAAATCTATAATCTTCTTCCATCGAAATAAAATAGAAAATCTAAAAGTTTAGAAAATACATCATTCATAACTACACCCAAGAAATAAGTTTTTCTAACCTGATTTAAGAGTATAAAAAAACGAAAACAAACAATTTACAGCAAATCCTTATCGTATATCCGAGCAAAACCACCTAATTGGCAAAAGTTATAAATAGAATTTGTCTGGGTTCTACAACTAAATTTGCACTTAAACACGACCAAGGTTAAATATTTTACTTGATATTATAAGTACGTTGTTGCCAGTATAACGGATGCCAAAGCGAGCGCTAACTGTATGAAATTATTCTTGTTAATATACACGCTGTATATTGATCGGAAGTCACGAAGAGTCAAAACTATACAGAAGCCACGAGGGACGCAAATGCAATATATATATATATATATATATATATATATATATATATATATATATATATATATATATATATATATATATATTATGTTTGAGGATTCCCTTTTTTTGTGAGACTGGATATAGGACATTTCTCAAGTATGAATTCACATTCATGGTATACCGTTGCTATACAGGGATAATAATCTGTGCAATGATATGGTACAGGCTACGTTAAATATGAAGTAAATGTGGAAGATATACACTGGTTATTCATTTCAATTTAATTTGATTGTTTTTTAATCGTTTAAAGTATTTAAAATAATTAAAGACATAAAGTTAGGGATTTCAAAAATAAATTCAGTTCTCACTGGCAGGGTGGGAAATAATAAAGTGCCATACAATAGCATTTCATTACAATGCTCATTACAGGCATTACAGGCTGCTCCGTTTGAGAAAACTCATACTCTCAAACTTTGAGAAAACACTCATTCAGTTTCGACCAACCCTGTATTAGCTAAATTAAACGTTTTGCTAGATTAATAATTTTTAACAATAATAGATTATATTAAAAATCACTTGAACATAAATTGATTTTCTGATGTCAAATCACTACAATTATACAGGGGGTGAATAATGCTATGAAATTTGAAAATAAAAACGTAATTATCTTTTAAACTACTCCGTATAACATCACAAAACCTGATATTTTAAGAAATAAAACATAGAGGAGAATCCAAAAATGTAAAAATATACAGGGTGTTCCATTAAACAAAATATAATTTTGTTTCACCCTGTAAATATGGGTGGCCCTGTATATTTGGAAATGTATTTAAATTCTGATATTATCTATGCCCCAATTTCACCTAAATAAACTTTTTTCGTATCTCCTACAACAAACGACTAATTGGACTTCCCACAACCTGTATACATACAAAATCTCCGCTATAAAATTTTTTTAAAGAAAATGTTTTTGGTTTTTTTAAAATACCTTCGTTAAATTTTGAAATATGAGATTTATCCAAAAATCATTACAAAGATAAGTAAAAGTTCTATAACACTGTATTAAACATAATTTTCTAAATCCTTTATTTTTTTTTAAATACAAGGTGAAAGAGCCCCGGTTACATGGTTCTCGCAGTAAAATTTAGGTTTAAAATGTTTCTGTCTCGGTTATTTTTTGTCGTGAAAATATATTAAAAAAAGAAAAAGCTTAAATAACGTTAAAACTAAAATTTTGTTCTTTAGCATTTTTTAAGTATACCGAGTATTTTTGGAGTTATTATCAAAAGAAAATGAAATTCACGAAAATTTGAAAAATTCTAATTTTTTTTAATCGTATTTTTTTTCAAAAATATGCATTCTAAACCGGTCAAAATTGTTGAAGTTATTACTCATGTTAAAATAAATAAAGTTAAATGGGTTACTATAAATTTTAATTTTTGTGGAAATGACGTATGTTTCATTTTTCATTCTTCCCTAAAAAATCTGAAAAGGTCCTCTTTTTTCCATCATAACTTGCTTAATTTTGATGCTATCGACTTCTTATATAGCTTTTTGATAGTTACCTTTAAGTACTTTATTAAAATGTTTAATATCTATATTTAACAAAGTGCATCGTTTTCCTGTTATTTAAGCTTGAATACTAAGATTTGAGTATTCGCGGAAAAAAAATATACATTCAATTGCATATAACTCACTTTGTATATGTAATAAAGGATTTTTCGAATAAGGAGCTTATTTATTTTTATATTATCTTCGATTTTGGTAATAACAACTTTTTTGAAGAAACTTATGTTTTTGAGTTATTTATGAAAAACTGCTTTAAAACATGGATTTTTTTCAGGAAAAATCAAAACTTTTGATCTTTAATAACTCAAAAACTATTGCTTTATTGAAATAACTTTATATAACAAATTTTACTTATAATTTGTTCCTCTATCGATTAGTGGTATTATTTTTAATAAAATAATTTCCACCCCCGAAAAGGGGTGGCATCCCCCCCAGGGTAAAAGCGCAAGTTTGCACCATGTCACCTTTGTTTCTTGGGGTATCCTCTACATACTTAACAAATTTTCATGAAAATCGATGGAGGTTCAACGAAATCGGAGGTGAAAACCTTCATTGACTCCACTATTATATAGAATTCGAATCGAGTTGGGGGCACTTTTCATCATCTTACCCGGCTAGGCCCTTTAAAATAATACCTCCATACCATAAGTGAAATAGTCAAATGGAATAAATTCGATACTAAATAAATGGAGCGCGTCCAACAACATGTGTGCCATGTTATAGTGGCCAATAACAACTGCCTATTTTAAATAGAACACCCTGCATATTATTTAATTTTTTTGATTCCTCAGTGCATTCTAGACATAAATCATTTACAGGGCCGGCGATAACGGGCCTGCAAGGGATGCACTGCAGGCGGGCGCCCCTTTTTGGGGGACGCCAAAATGACCTTTTTCTGTCGGTGCTATACAAAATACTAATTTAAAAGACACCGAAGGGCGCCTATGCTTCTTTTGCAGGCGGGCGCCTTATACCCTAGCGCCGGTACTGCTCATTTACAATGGCCTATTCAAAAGCCATGCAAGATAATATTCATAAAAACTTAATGGGCTTTATTTTGTAGTGCATAAACATTAATTAATACATTTGTTTTTTAAGGAGAAAAACGGTGTTCAGTCTCTCACCCGAGTTCCCAAGATTTCAACATGTTATATTTTTTGTTTTTTGCCACTTGGTCTCTTCGTAAGTTATGGCATTATTGATATAATTTGGAGCGCCTCCTTTTATCTTTAGTTTTCTTTTTGTTAGCCGTTATTTTTCTATTTTTTTTATGATTTTTTTCTTTTACCAAGCTCTACCGTTAGAATTTTTTGGTTTAATGGTTCTTTTCCTTTTCCTCCTTCAATATTTGGTGAAAGGGGTTTATGAATATTTTTGTTTATGGGATCTACCAATTTTTAATATTAGTCCAAGTAATGAAGCTTAAAAGAGGACAAAACCTCGCAATTTTTACAGAATGGATCGATTTGCTTGAAAATTTGAGAATAAGTAGTGGATAGTCCAAGAATCAAAATCTATATTATGCCGAAAGGCGCTTTTACCATGGGGTGGTTGCCGCCCCATCTCGGGGGTGAAAAATTTTTATTATATTTTAATCGCAAAAGTTGATAAAAACGTTAATTCTAAGCAAAGAACGTTTTATACATTTTTTTGATAAAATTGATAGTTTTCGATTTATTCGCTATCGAAAGTGTTAGTTTTATATCGAAAAAATCAATGTTTTTAATAAGTATTCTGCTAATAACTCCAAAATTTTCGTTTTATCAAAACAACTTTACTTGGCAAAAATATACCTTTTTAAAAATTAACAAAAACGTTTTTTAAATTTTTCTTTAAGACCAATAGTAATCGAGCTATACGTTATTATATGTTGGCTCTTCTTCGTCAAATGATAAATATTGTAGTTTCAAAGTCAAAAGACGGGAAAACTATGCATTTTTCGAGGAAAACTTGTTCAAACTAATTTAAAGTACTAAAATATCTATCTTTAGAAATAAAAAAGTCTCTAGCTCACAAATTAAGTGACTTATAATGAAAAGAAAGTCAGTCTTGGACTATCCACTACTTATTCTCAAATCTTCAAGCAAATCGATTCATTCTGTAAAAATTGCGAGTTGAAAAGCTTCGGTTCCTGGACTATATTACTAATTTTAAATTCTTGTATGTATGACGAATGAACATGTAACTTTTTTAAATGTATATAACTACTGCAAAATATCTGTGCCTATGTTCTAACAAATCTTCTTTTTGTTACAGCATCCAGTACGATATCGTTAATGTGGGGTCGTTATTTTCGATAACGGTAATATCTAGTTTTTCGCCGCCGGGATCAGAAGATGTCCGGAGTGATTCACCGATAGGGGTTGAAACGATGCAGTAATACGCCAGTCTACCATTAATGGATACTGATGCAGACCAGAATAATGGGAGATATAGTTCTACGTAGAGTTTGGTCTAAAGGTAAGTTTTAACAGTAAGTTCTAACTTTTTTTTTAATTGCGGTTTTTCTTAGCGTTCGGTGCATGGCGGATCAGGGCCTCGATTTTTGACCCTTCACTTCGTTATCGAACGTATTCGCTTCGTATGCTAAACAGATACGAAACGAATACGTTCGATAACGAAGCGAAAGGTCAAAAATCGAGGCCCTGAAGAGCTATTGGCCGGGCGCACGCTTAGAGTTGCACAAGTTTGACTTGAATGTTTCAACTTGACTTGAGTTTAACTTAATTTCAAGTCAAACTCAAGTCAATCCTTCTGACAAATAATTCAAGTCAAGTCAAACTGGTCAATCGAAGAGGTTTGAAAATTCAAAGAGTTTGTCAAACTAGTTTGAAAGATTTTGAAAAATAATTTATTTAGTAGATATACTTTTTTGTCGAGATTGACATGTTAGTTGCCAATTAAGATAAGAGAATTATTAATACAATGAGTGCCACATAAAAGTATTTTGATACAGAGAGCGATTATAATCAAAATAGGGTAAATTTTTTGAAAATGATTCCTGTATGCTTAGAATTGCTTGCTGGCAGGGTTCGCTTTATCGATATACATTTTCATATCTGAGTATTATTAGAATAAAGCAAAGAATTATTCGTTGGATATTTTTTTTATCATACCATTCATACCAAGTGTAATTTAATCTACTTTGGAAGCTTTCAAGTATTACGTAACGCAAGTTGGGTGGAGGGGGTCATGTCAAACGTTACGGCACGTTATACGGGGGAGGGGGTTCGAACAGCGCGTTACGTAACATTGTTTTTTAACTTAAATAAAAAAAACTTTTTAACTTTCGTTTATATTTTACATAGAACCCCTGGATTGTAATATATTGCCCCCTCACGCTCTGCTCGTGTTACAATAGGACAATAGTATTCAAGTAAAAAAATCTTAAAATTTGTATTAACTAGATCAATCACAGTAACACGTGTTTGCAACAAATAGCTGGACCTTTCTTCACAACAAAAGATGAAAAGATACAGATGGAAAAATGTATGAAGGAACAACAAAATATTATATTTTTGATACAGTAGGTTTAATGAATTTGTTTGCGACTTTGCAATGTAGTCTTAAAAAATTAGTTCACTATTTGTCATTTTATAACGCCGTTCTTTATTTTTACATAATACAAGTATGTACTTCATTGTTTTGAAGTCGCCTGCCGCAATATCAGTATATTTATTTTTCTTAATTAATTTTGCTTCGACTACAGATTTTGTTGTCTTAATTTTTGAGTGGAAGAGAAGGCATGCCTTCAAAATCAGACTCAATTTGATGTGATAATTATTCTGAGCCGAAACATATTCAGGATCAGATATTATTTCACAAAGCACACACTTCAAAACGAACGTAATAAACAAGCCAACCATATGTTTCTTAATATGAACTACAAACTAATTTGCAAAGTAGCTGAGTACAGATTCAGACCTATCCAAATAAGTCAAAACAAAAGTCGGTACTCTCTCAATTAGAATTGGAAATAAACACGTTGCGAAATATAATATTCAAACATCAAACTATTTGAAGAAGTTTGATTTCAAGTAAAACCTAAAGATATCGAAATCAAGTCAAGTAAAACTTTTTTACAAAAAAAGTTTGGTTTTCAAGTCAAGTCAAATTTGTTGAATAAACTAGTTTGACTTGATGCATCTCTACGTACTCTTCAAATCAACACCTTGCCGCCAGTACTACTCAGGCGCGGATCTAGAAATTGATTATAAGGGGCCCGCCAGACTTACCTCAAATTTCAAATATTATATTTTCCAGATTTAGCCATACGACTCACACTTACTCTAAGGATAAAATACACCATATAATCCCAGATATCTACGGTATCAAAAGGATTGATAGACAATTCACGACTATTAATCTCACTGGTCGTTATTTACCATAAAGATTAACCTTTCCACCATCAATGGCTAGGTACGCATGGATTATCTAGTAAAATACAAATTTTTATATCTTTACTGTATCGCAAATTCGAAACATGACTTTTCATGAGATAAGGTTTATACCTAATGTAATGTATTTGCATTTTAAAATATCATTTTTGTTATTCTTTGAATTGAGAAAAATATTTCCGTTGTTTATGGTTCCACCGGTACCCAAACAAATGCGCCTGCAGATTATTTTTCACTGAAGGGTGTTTTATTAAATTTTATGGCTTCTTTCAATTCTTTGGAAGCGTTTGTAATTTAGTGTTGTACCGATGGCTTAAAGTTTAGAGTTAACAGAAAAAAATAATAAATAATAAAAAAATACTTATAGACTAAATACAATAGGGGGTCCATGGACCCGTTGACCCTCCCTGTATCTGCGCCTGAGCACTATTGGCATTTTGACCGCTGAATGCGTAACATTGTATCTTCTAAATATTATGATATGTCTTCTTTTCTTATTTCTTATTCTTCTTCTTATTGCGCCGTCTTCTTTCGAAGGTTGGCGATCCAAATGGTAACTGTAGTTTTGGAAACTGGTGCACCAAAAATTTCTGCGGATGATAGGTCAAACAATCTTCTCAGGTCCTTCAGTCACGAGTTCAGTCGTATTCCTACTGATCTTCTGTCCTGTACTTTCTTATTTCTAATAATCAGGCGTTATCCAGCCTGGCCGTGAAATTTTACCTCGATCAAACAATCAGAATGCGAAAGTGACCCAACCGTCAAATTCTTCCTTTGAAAACTAAACCTTCTCGAATATAAGTAAATCCTCGTCAATAAATAAAACAATTCTTAACGAACAACAATACCATAAGTAGAGACATGTCATTATTTCGGATCCGAAAAAGAAGAATTGTCAATGCTCTTTATTTATCTCGACTCGCAACTGTATCTCAGCCGTAGAGTAAACAAATAACATTGATGAAAATTTACAACTCCAAGCCTTAAAAGAAGATGATTCAATGATAATATTACCAACTGGCAAGGGAAACGCAATTGTACTTATGGACAAAAGTCAAATAAATTCCAATAATTGGTCACAAATCGAACTTATACTATAAAAGATAAGGATCCAACCAAATCAATGAAAAACAGAATATATAAAATACGGCACCAACTTTAGGAATAGCTGAGAGACTATCAAAAAAAAAACATTACCACCACAATACAGCATGATGTCACTCAAATACAGAGACACAAAAATTCAAACAAAAAAATGTGCCACTTGAACCAATTTCGAGCAGTATCGGTTTTCCTCGCAACAAGCATACTGCCTAAGCTCCCCCCAGACACCATACAAAGTTTGGCATACATCAACGTTTATTAAAAAATCACAACATTCCTTCCAAAATCTAGCAGAAATGGATACTAGAATAGAATATGCCATTGAAGAACGCCAAACTGAAAGTATAAGCTACCATGGAACTGAATGTATCATGGAACACTTTGCACAACAATTATTTCTTATTTCAACAAGATAATCGGTCGGTATGTTGACGCAACCCTTCAACGCAGTTCTGAGACTGAAATACTTCCCTGCACAATGGAAGGTAGCAGAAATCATATTAATTCATAAACAGGGAAAACAGCCAAATGAACCTAGCTCCTATCGACCAATCAGTTTACTACCAGTCTTGTCAAAAATAATGAAAAAGTTACTGATGAAGAGACTGATGGAAACTGTAGCAGCAAAAAGCTTAATCCCAGACTATCAATTTGGGTTTCGTCAGAAACACTCGACAGTAGAACAAGTGCATCGTGTTGTTAACAAAATAATCAAAGCATTCGAAGATAAAAGTTATTATGAATCAGCTTTTTTGGATGTCAGCAAAGCCTTTGACAAGGTGTGGCATGAGGGACTTCGTTACAAATTAAAAACGCAGCTACCAACAACAATATATTTGATTCTAAAATCCTACTTAGAAGAACGATACTTTAGAGTCAGATATGAAAATGAAGTAACTAAACTACGCATCATCAAATCAGGAGTCCCACAAGGAAGTGTCTTAGGCCCAGTCTTATACCTACTCTTCACCGCTGATCTGCCATGTACTGATGACACAGTCACCTCTACCTTTGCTGATGACAAAGCTATATTAGCAGTAAACAGAAATCCTGAAGTAGCAGCGACAACACTACAAACCAGTCTCAACAATATAGCAACGTGGGCAAGGAAATGGCTAATTACAATAAATGAAAGTAAATCTGCACACATAACATTCACAAACTGCCATGGTGAAACGCCAAGCATCACATTCAACAATGAACGAATACCTAAAACAGACAGCGTAAAATATTTGGGGATACACCTGGACAAACATCTAACCTGGCGTACCCACATATGGAAAAAAAAGAAAGCAGCTGGATACTACATGGAAAAAGCTGTACTGGCTCCTTGGCAGAAAATCACAATTATCATTGCGGAACAAATTACTAGCTTACAATACCGTTCTCAAACCAGTATGGACCTATGGAATCCAGTTATGGGGAACAGCATCTAAATCGAACATTTCTATCAACGAGAGATTCCAGTCAAAAGCCCTGCGCAGTATAGTAGATGCTCCTTGGTTCGTAACAAACCGAGACATTTATAATGATCTAGAGATGCCAACCGTTACTGCAGTGACTAAACAGCTTAGCACAAACTACCTAAGGCCGATGCCACATTATGCGTTTTGACCGGATGCGTTTCCACCGCATCCGGTGAAAACGCAAAGTGTGACAGATGGGTCCGGTTGCGTTGGAAACGGATGCGTTTTGAGTCATCGGTACGCGCTTACAAACTGCACAAGACTAAACGCATAGTGTGACAGGTCGGTCCGGTTGCGTTGGAAACGGATGCGTTTTCACCGCATCCGTTCAAAACGCATAATGTGGCATCGGCCTAAGACGCCTAGAGCAACATCCAAACACACTGGCAATTAATCTGCTTGACAACAGTGAAGAAACCCGAAGGCTGAAAATAAGAACTCCCTTGGATCTACCATTCTAACAGCAACAATTGTACATATGAAATTAATTTTAAATTGTGATAGTTTTATTTTATTTTTTAATATCGATGTAATAATGTAAAGTTACAAATTTTTATTGTTTTTAACATAAATGTAAGAATGTAAAAGTGCATACAGAGAGTGGATCATTGGACAAACTCTCTCTCACGACACGACATTGTACCAATCAACATGTATGCTTATTGTTATTATATGATGTAACAGATTGCAAAATAAACATTAAAAAAAAACAAGATAATGATACGTATAAACAAAATTTCCGATTAATCATGGGATTATCCGTATCTCTGTCATTAGAAGATATATAATCATCAAGGATTTCGAAGAAAACATTGAAAACACAAACAATACAAAAACACACAGTATGGTGGAGATATAATGCAGATTATGGTTTTTTCTATAGTTTGGCCTCACGAACTAGAAGCATGGAATAAACTCCTGATAGACATAAAGAGTGAAAAAGGATTAATCAAATTCACTATGGAAAACTGAAAATTTCAAATTAATTTTGAGAATTGGTAAATTTAAGATAATTTAATTCGTCTACTTTTATTTTCCCCACGGAATCTGTCAGTTCTGTTTTTGAAAAGATATCAAACATCTTCGCAACAGAAAAACTTCATTATACTAAAATATTATTTGAAAAATAACTACAATCAACAAAAGAAGTTTCTTTTCAGAAGTAAAATCAACATTAACATCAACGTTTCTTCTTCCAAAATTATTCTATATCTCCTTTTATTTTTTCTAAAAATCAGGCGTTACCATAGACATAATACGAATAGACAAGACATCCTCAGCAAAATAGTGTAATGCTGAGCAGCTGATCGGTGGTCGATCTATCTCTCTTTACCGTGCGATTATTTCCGTATGACAGACGAAGATATCATGACCACTCTAGCGATAGACCAATAATCTGACAGACAAAGATAGCGAATAGTGAATATTGGCGTTACATCTCTATTCACGGAGAGGCTCATAACTTACCTAGTCAATTCTTACTATGTCTATGTGCGTTACTCATTGCGGCTGTGATATTTAATCTCGATCAAACAACAAGGATGCGGAAGTGCGGATGCGGATCAACAAGAAAAATTATCAGTGCCCTATATACAGGGTGTAACAAAAATACAGGTCATAAATTTAATCGTATATTCTGGGACCAAAAATAGTTCGATTGAACCTAACTTACCTTATAGTATAGTATAGTTGATCCAAAAGATGGCATAACCCAGACATCCAAAGTGAAAGTTATCCTTCAACACCAAATTGTTCTAGATGGTCCACACAATGTCCAGAAAAAAGTCACACCATTTTGAGCGTCGGGATTGGGGGGGGGAGAGGGGGGAGGAATCGGTAAATTCGTAGTTTTTTAAGTTTTTCGCCAATATTTCTAATACTATGCGGTTTAGCATGAACAACCTTCTATACAAAATTGTTCTACATTAAATTTGAAATAAAAAAGGCCCTATGCATAATCTTTCTAAAATGAATGGTTCCAAAGTTACGGAGGTAGTATAGTATAACTGATCCAAAAAAAGGCCTAACCCAAACATCCAAAGTAAAAGTTTTCCTCCAACACCAAAATGTTCTATATGGTCCACATATTGTTCAGTAAAAAGTTACACCATTTTGAGCGTCCGGTTTGGGAGGGAGATGGGAGAGAAGCCGGTAAATTAGTAGTTTTTTAACGTTTTTCGTCAATATTTCTAAAACTATGCTTTAGCGTAAACAATGTTATATACAAAAATATTCTACATGAAATTTAAAACAAAAAATGTTTTATACATAATTGTTATAAAATCAACGGTTCCAGAGTTACGGAGGGTGAAAGTCGAGGTTTTCGATACTTTTTATATTTTTTGGGTAATATTTATGATATAACTATACCAAAAACCCAGACATCCAAAGTAAAAGTTATCATCCAACACTAAATTGTTCTATATGGTCCACATAATGTTCAGAAAAAGTCACACCATTTTGAGCGTCGGGTTTGGGGGGGGGGGGAGAGGAGGGAGAAATCGGTAAATATAAAAAGTATCGAAAACCTCCACTTTTCACCCTCCGTAACTCTGGAACCGTTGATTTTATAACAATTATGTATAGAACCTTTTTTATTTTAAATTTTATGTAGAATAGTTTTCTATAGAACATTCCTTACGCTAAAGCACAGTTTTAGAAATATTGACGCAAAACTTAAAAAACTACTAATTTACCGACTTCTTTCCCATCTCGCCCCCCCCCACACGGGACGCTTAACTTTGTAATGGTGTAACTTTTTACTGAACAATATGTGGACCATATAGAACAATTTGGTGTTGAAGGAAAATTTTTATTCTGGATGTCTGGGTTAGGCCTTTTTTTGGACCAATTATACTATACTACCTCCGTAACTTTGGAACCGTTCATTTTAGAAGGGTTATGCATAGGACCTTTTTTATTTCAAATTTAATGTAGAACAATTTTGTGTAGAAGGTTGTTCATGCTAAACCGCTTAGTTTTAGAAATATTGACGAAAAACGTAAAAATCTACGAATTTGCTGATTTCTCCCCCCTCTCCCCCCCAAACCCGACGCTCAAAATGGTGTGACTTTTTTCTGAACATTATGTGGACCATATAGAACAATTTGGTATTGGAGGATAACTTTCAGTTTGGATGTCTGGGTTTGGGTCCAACTATACCATACTATTAGTACAAATGTGCACTCAAAAAAAGTTATAGCTCTTTGCAGTTACAAAATGAAAATGTATTTTTTCCAATATATCAAAAACTATTAGAGATTTTTTATTGAAAATGTGCATGTGGCATTCTTATGGCAGTAGCATCTTAAAAAAATTATAGTGAAATTTGGACACCCCATAAAAATTTTATGGGGGTTTTGTTCATTTAAACCCCCCAAACTTTTGTGTACGTTCCAATTAAATTATTATTGTAGTACCATTAGTTAAACACGATGTTTTGAAGACTTTTTTGCCTCTTAGTACTTTTTCGAAAAGTCACTTTTTATCGTGATATTTTGAATATTTGTCAAATCCACCACATATTTTGTATATGGTTAATTACGATTATGGAGACTTGGAAATAATATGAAAATTTATTTACATAATATATGATTTACATTTTTAGGTATATTTTGAACCATATTAAAAAAGAAGCCACATCTCGATAAAAGGTGCCTTCTCGCAAAAATACAAAGAGGCAAAAAAGTTTTAAAAACACTGTGTTTAACTAATGGTACCGCAGTAATATTTTAATTGGAACGTACACAAACATTTGGGGGGTTTAAAAGAACAAAACCCCCATAAATTTTTTATGTAAACATATTAAAGAATAAGCCTCAACTCGATAAAAGATGCCTTATCGAAAAAATACTAAGAGGCAAAAAAGTTTTAAGAATATTGAATTTAACGAATGGTACCACAATAATAATTTAATTGAGACGTACACAAAAGTTTGGGGGGGTTTAAGGGAACAAAATCCACATAAAATTTTTTATGGGGTGCACAAATTTCACTATAATTTTTCTTTAAGATTTTCCTGCCATAAGAATGCCACATGTCCATTTTCAATGAAAAATCTCCAATAGTTTTCGATATATTCGAAAAAATCGATTTTCATTTTGTAACTTCAAAGGGTTGTAACTTTTTTTATGTGCATATTTGTACTAAGATAAGTTAGGTTCATTCGAACTATTTTGGTCCCAGAATATGTGATTTAATTTATGACCTGTATTTTTGTTACACCCTGTACAATTACTTGATTCGTAAATATATTTTAATGGTCAAACTAAATCAAGAATTTACGCTATTCATATTTGGACAAATACCTATAGACATAGATATGGTGCCTATCCTTTTTAATACATGGAACGCCTGTCAAGAAAACCTGTCAAGACGTATCAATTCACAGAAGAAAGAATATAGAGTACCTACTGTTCAAAAAGAAACTGGAGAAAAGCATAAACTCAAAATTAAATGTTAGTAGAGAAAAACTCAAAGCTATCAAAGCTCTAAAACAAGATAGTCTATAGTGATATTACCAGCTGACAAGCACAACGCATACGTATGTATGTACAAAAGTTAATACGCAGAAGAAAATCCATGAATTGGTCACAAATGGACCTTACACAATTATAAAAAAAGGATCCAACCAAATCACTGGAAAATAGAATTTATAAAATACTATACCAATTTACGGTACATCTTACCCACAGACTAACAAACAAGAACATAACCACCACACTACAACACAACATCACTTTACAACATCACTTCCTATACATAGTCTCCTAAATTTACTCAAAATAAAATCTTTTTTAGACCAATTTACAGCAGTATCTGTTCTCCTTGCAGCAAATTGTCAAAGATTCCATTAGACGTACTACAATCTCTAGCATACCTACAACATTTTATAAAAACACAAAATGTCTTGCAAAAATTAACAGCAGAACTAGATAAGTTAGATTCGATACATATCACCAGCCTTTTCACCAATGCGCCATTGAAGAAAACCTTAAAAATAATCTAAGAGAAAAATTAAAACTGAAGGTATCAGCTATCATAGATAATAACTTTTATATAAAAGAACAAATATTCGCATTATCCATGGGCTTGTATCCTTATCTCCATTATTGGCAGATATAGTCATCGAGAATTTGGAAAAAAACACTGTACACAAATAATACAAAAACACACAGTATGGTGGAGATATTATATATAGAGATGCATCAAGTCAAACTAGTTTGATTTTACTCGACAAACTTGACTTGACTTGAAAAGCAAACTTTTTGTATAAAAAAGTTTGACTTGACTTGATTTCGATATCTTTAGGTTTGACTTGACTTCAAACATCTTCAAACAGTTTGAAAAGTTTGAATATTACGCAACGTGTTTATTTGTTCAGTGGCGGATCAACGGGTGGGGGGAGTAATGGGTGGGGGAGGGGGAGGGGAAATCCCCCAATTCCAACAAGGTCCAAAAAATTTTTTTTGACAAATTTCAATAAACAGAAATGTATTGACTGATATGATATTTAAACCGCAGACAGACAAATAAAACCCAATAAGCGCGCCAGTTGGGATAATAATTATTAAGAAAGCTTATAGCGTTTTATAGTATGATACAATTGATCCAAAGAATGGCATAAACCAGACATCCAAAGTGAAAGTTATCATCCAACACCAAATTGTTCTATATGGTCCACACAATGTTCAGAAAAAAGTCACACCATTTTGAGCGTCGGGTTTGAAGGGAAGAGGGGGGAGAAATCGGTAAATTCGTAGTTTTTTACGTTTTTCGTCAATATTTTTAAAACTATGCGATTTAGCAAGAACAACCTTTTAT
This sequence comes from Diabrotica virgifera virgifera, assembly GCF_917563875.1. Classification (NCBI taxonomy): domain Eukaryota; kingdom Metazoa; phylum Arthropoda; class Insecta; order Coleoptera; family Chrysomelidae; genus Diabrotica; species Diabrotica virgifera. The sequence continues at coordinate 58,852,078 of NC_065448.1, read as the reverse complement.
ACAAAGATGTTCTACATTCAATTTGAAATAAAAAAGGCCCATTGCATAATCCTTCTAAAATGAACGGTTCCAAAGTTACGGAGGTAGTATAGTATAACTGGTCAAAAAAAGGCCTAACCCAAACATCCAAAGAAAGAGTCTTCCTCCAATACCAAATTGTTCTATATGGTCCACATATTGTGCAGTAAAAAGTTACACCATTTTGAGCGTCCGGGTTGGAGGGGAGATTGGGGAGAAATCGGTAAATTAGTATTTTTTTACGTTTTTCGTCAATATTTCTAAAACTATACTTTAGCGTAAACAATGTTCTATACAATTCTACATAAAATTTAAAACAAAAAAGGTCCTATATATAATTGTTATATAATCAAAGCTTCCAGAGTTACGGAGAGTGAAAAGTGGAGGTTTTCGATATTTTTTATATTTTTTGGGCAATTGATGATGATTTTGGGTGGTGAGGTTGACGTTTCTTCGAGGGCTTATCACTAACATGCCACTGAAATAGCAAATTTTATTTACAAAACACAATCCTGTTAAAGGAAAATTTCTTTCATCAGTAATAATATTATAAATTTCCCAAAAAATATAAAAAGTATCGAAAACTTCCACTTTTCACCCTCCGTAAGGCTGGAACCGTTGATTTTATAACAAATATGTATAGGACCTTTTTGTTTTAAATTGTATGTAGAATCCTTTAGAAACCGCATAGTTTTAGAAATATTGACGAAAAACGTAAAAATCGCCGAATTTACCGATTTCTTCCCCCTCTCCCCCCAAACCCGACGCTGAAAATGGTGTGTGTGACTTTTTTCTTACCATTATGTGGACCCTATAGAACCATTTGGTGTTGGAGGATAACTTTCACTTTGTATGTCTGGGTTTGGGTCTAGTTATAAGTTATAGTTATACCATACTATTAATGCATATTTATACATTAATTTTTTAAAAATTTAAACCCAACATTTGTAGCCTCTCTCGTAAAAGAAATTTAAATTGTAGATAAATGTAGGTAAAACCATATAGACCAGGATCCCGCGTACCAAAAAAAAGTTGATTAATAGCAAGCTGAAAATTTGTTAATAGATTAACGGTGTCTAGTCAGACAAACTTTCATGTATGGGAACACTGGAACAGGGGAAGTTTTAATTGTGGAACAGGTTAAAAATTTGGAACGTCAGACTACGTAAACGTTCCATGTATTTTGTCGGATAGAACTTCCGATTGATTAACATCCAATTGATTTGTTACCCTTTCGTTAAACTCTCATGCAAAAATCAGACTGGTGTTTATCACCAACTGGGCATTTTAATGAGTGGAACATGAAGAACATGTCAAATGACAGGAATCATGTTAGTTAGTAATAGCAGTCTGATTTTTGCATGAGAGTTTAATGAAAGGGTAACAAATCAATTGGATGTTATGTCCGACAAAACACATGGGACGTTTTCGTAATCTGACGTTCCAAATTATTAAACTGTTCCACAATTAAAACTTCCACCGTTCCAGTGTTCCCGTACATCTAAGTGTCCGACTAGGCACCGTTAAGCTATTAACAAATTTTCGGCTTGCTATTAATGAACTTTTTTTTGTACGCAGGATCCAGGTCTAATAACCCAATGATTAGTTTTGAATTTTAAAGAAATACCAACAAATATACAGCAATACGTTTGTATTGTGTTTTCGAGTGAACTAGCAGATTGGTATGTAACCAGATGTTTTTCTAACTGGCCCTTAAATGCCATTTTTAATAAAAGAAAGTCATAAAAATTCCAAATCATTTTATTTTGAGCTGTCCATTGAGACACATGTTACTGTGCTTGACTGCTAAATACAAATTTTAAGATTTTTTAGCTTGAATACTATTTTGTCCTATTGTAACATGAGCGGAGGTGATTGGGCAATATAATACAATCCAGGGGTTCTATGTAAAATATAAACGAAAGTTGAAAAGGTGGAAGATTGTGATTCGGTAGTTTTTTTTATTTAAGTTAAAAAAACAATGTTACGTAATAGTGATGTAACGAATATTCGTATTCGTATTCGCATTCGGGAATATCCGCATGTTTTTGCATATTCGCATTCGCGTTCGCATTCGCAACATTTGTGCGAATGTTTTGCGAATATGAATATCAGAGAAGAGAAATAATAATTTGAAAATAAAGTTAGATTAATAAAATCAAAATCCATTCTCTTTCTCATCTTTTTTATTAAAAAAGGTAACTTAACCTCGTATAATTAGATTATCAGCCTTCACGTTGTTTTATTATTTGGCATAATGTAATAAAGCTTAAGATTCAGATTGATTTACACTAAATATCAATTAACTTCTCATTACAAATTTAGAAAACATTTCAAAAATAAAAACAAATTAAAAAAAACTGAGCATTCGCATTCGCATCCGCATTCGCGAATGTCGTTATTAGATATTCGCATTCGCATTCGTATTCGCGAATGTTCAAAAAATGACATTTGTTACATCACTATTACGTAATGCGCTGTTCGAACCATCCTACCCCCTCCCCGTGTAACGCGCCGTACCGTTTTACATGACTCCCCCCCCCCCCAACTTGCGTTACGTAATACTTGAACCTGAACGCTCCCAAAGTAGATTAAATTACACTTTGTATGATAAAAAACTATCCAACGAATTCTTTGTTTTAATCTAGTAACACTCAGATATAAAAAAAGTTATATGGATAAAACGAAACTTGCCAGCAAGCAGTTTAAGCATTCAGGAATCATTTTCAAGAAATTTAAATTTAACATCCTATTTTGATTATAATCGCTTCCCGTATTAAGATACTTTTATGTGGCACTCATTGTATTATTAATTTTCTTATCTTAATTGGCAACTAACATGTCAATCTCGACAAAAAAGTATATCTACTAAATAAATTATTTTTCTAACTCTTTCAAACTAGTTTGACAAACAGTTTGAATTTTCAAACCTGTACGATTGACCAGTTTGACTTGACTTGAAATATTTGTCAGAAGGATTAACTTGAGTTTGACTTGAAATTAAGTGAAACTCAAGTCAAGTTCAAACATTCAAGTCAAACTTGTGCAACTCTAATTATATATACAGTGGATTTCCGATAAATCGGCCACCGATAACCCGGAAGTCCGACTAACCCGTACCGACTTTCATCAGACAAAACAAACATTTTTTCACTTTGACTGAGTTTTTTACCAAGAAATGAACAATACGAGCTGTATATTGTATACAACAATAAACTGTATACAACTGAATGTAATTTAGGTATACCTACTTTGCATATGTATTTAATGTTTTTGCAATTATAATGTGTATTTGTTTATTATTTATATGTATTTTATTAATTTTTACCATATTCTCGGGCTAACCCGGATTTTCGATAACCCTGATCGGCCGCGGTCCCGATTAATCCGACTTATCGAGGTTCCACTGTATTATACGTTTTCGATTTGACCTCACGGACAAGAAGGATTGAATAAATTCCTGATGGACATAAACAGTGAAGAAGCAATAATAAAATTCACCATGGAAAAATGAAAATTTAATATTAAGTTTGACAATTTGTAAATTTGAGTTACTTTAATTTGTATACCTACTTTTACTTTCATTTTCCCTACGGGATCTGTCAGTTCTGTTTTTGAAAAGATAACAAAAATCTTCGCAACTGAAAAACTTTATTATACCAAAATAATTTTTGAAAAATAACTACAATCAACAAAAGAAGTTTCTTTCCAAAAGTAAAATCTGGAAGCGCCTGTACAAAAAACACAAAACAAAAACAGTGAAATGCTTCGTGGGCGTTCGGTGCGTATCGGATCTGCAGAGCTATTGGCCGGGCGCACGCTTCAAATCAACATCTTAGCGCCAGCACTAGTGGCATTTTGACCGCTGAATGCGTAAAGTTGCATCTTCGAACCTCGGCGAGCCGGTCTAGCGATATTTCGAAAACGCGTAAGCTTTTCCGATCTGACTTTCCCGATTTTCGTGGACTTACTGTTTTGTGCGAACTAAGGTATGATTGTTTGAGTGTTTTGGTGACGATTGTTTGTGTGGATTTAGGATAACTCAAGTAAAATGGTGTTGAATATCTTTGGTGTTAAACACAACCTTGTGATGCTGTTGCAAGTGATACTTGTTAGTGTACATTTTCTTGGAGTTTTTGGACAATTCGACAGCGAACCAGGTAGACTAGCAATAAAATTATATCATTATTATTTAAGTATTTAACAAGGTTTTTATTGACAACAGTAAATAAAATGTTCCTAACAATAAAATATAGGTACTGAAGAAAAATCTAAACAAATATGGGCCATCACCATCACATTCTCAAACAATCAAAAATTTTTTAAATGATTTCAAGCACAGGATCAACTACTATCAACAAAAATATCAGTCCACCCGCAAAAATTTTTTTTCTTTACCTATCTGAACAAGAAATGTTTATGTGCATTCCTCTTTTATTGTATTTATTTTTTACGAATTTTAACATAATATGAAGAATATACCTTATTTTGATGAAATAATAATAAATTAGAATTTTTTAAATTCATTGTTGTTTACGTTAAGAGCGTAGGCGCAAAATTTTGTGACAATGCTTTTTAAATAAATTAATTTTTTTCAAATTCTGAAAAAACTAACAAATATTTTAAAAAAATTAAATTATTAGATACCGAGGGATGAAAGTCCCTGAAATCTTCTGTAAGGTTTATTTTAATAAGTTACAGGAAAAAAAAGAGAAAATCGAGTGTGACTTTAATTACAATTAATTATCTCATTCAAATGAATTTTTTTGTTTATTCTAAGGAAATTTTGGCCCCGCTAGTAATGTAATCTTTTCATTAGACGTTTAAATTTTTCAAAAACGTTTATTAGTTTTTTCAGAACTTGAAAAAATTGAATGCATTTAAAAAGCACTGGCTCGAAATTTTGCGCCTACGCTCTAAATGCAGAATTTCTGTAAGAATTATATTCAGAAATGCCAAAATTAATATCATAGTATGACTTTCCTTAATTAAAAATTAGCCTTCTTCTTCTTTAAGTACCGTGTCCAAATTTTTAGGCGTAGGTAGCTTCCATAACAATTTGCCGATATCGTTCTCGATCTTGTGCGGCATGTAACAATTGATCTGCTGATAAGCCAGTCATTTGACGAAGGTTTCGGAGCCATGAATATTTCTTTCGTCCAATTCCTCTTTTTCCGTCGATCTTTCCATTGAGTATTAACTGCAGCATCCTGTATCTGCTATGCCTGTTTCAGGTTAATTTTGAAATTTTAAGTCCATCAAATTTTATGGGGGTGCTTAGCTAGACAATAATTGTTTACTTGATATTTATATTAATACACATTAAATGTAAAATAAAAATACCAATATTTATTGAAGACCAATTCCTGTTTCTTTTTTTTTTGTTTCAAATTTTAATTTTATTTTCTTTATACGGAGGTGTTCATGAATTTGTTTTATATCTTTGCATTTTTGAAATTTGACCCGTCCTATAAATAGATCTAATAAAAGCCGTCCTATTGAAAGAGTAAGAGAATTTAAATACCTAGGTATAACCATTAATGAAAAGAATGACAGCTTTCAAGAATGAAGAGGCTCCTCTGCCTCAAGACTTAAACCTTGAGTTAAGAATACGACTGTTAAGGTGCTATGTGCTATCCGAATTATACTACGCGATGGAAGAGTGGACACTGAAAAAAATTGACGTGAGGAGATTGGAGACATTCGAGATGTGGATGTACCGAAGAATACTGAAGATCTCATGGGTAGATAGAATAACCAACGTTGAGGTAATGAGACGTATGCATAATAAGGAAAGATAAGTACTTCTAACAATTAATAGAAGAAAATTGAGATATATGGGACATGTGATGAGAGGAGATAAATACCTAATACTCCAGGTCATTTTGCAAGGGAAAATTCAGGAAAAAAGGTCCATAGGAAGAAGACGTAACTCATGGCTGAAGAACTTTAGGGAATGGTTTTAATGTATTAAAAACGAATTATTTAGAGTCGCGGTCTCAAACGTAAAAATCGCTCTGATGATTGCCACCTTCGCAGCGGAGACGGAACATAGAGAGGAAGAATAAATAGATCATATAGAGATCATAATTCTAAGTATGTATTTATGAATAAGTTAAAAAAAATTATAGGAGTTAACATTTTTATTTGCCTATATTAAAAGTGACATCGTATAAAATAATTTTAACACAATGTAATACATGGTATATTTTCCACAATATGTTAGTGGTTTGCTATACATTTTCTCCTGGACATCGTCTCTACTCCTCACGTTTCTTCATGAAGTGTTCCTTCCCATCAAATCTTATGCCCGTAGATACTTTAGATGTTGACGTTCCCAATTTTCTTGCTATACTTCTTGAAATAAGAGCCAAGTTTCGGGAACTGCTACAGATCAATGCATATTCCATAAGACGAATAATATGCAATCACCTGGCATATTATGCAAGCCTGGAGAATACCATTTCATACCTAATTTCTACTAGGTATACTATTATAATCTACTATACTACTATAATAGAATAATCGACAGATGTCACACTAAAAATTCACCCTTGTTAATCGTTCTCGAGTCGAAATGAAAATAGTACACAAATAATAAAATAAAAATTATACAAAAAAGTGTTTTTTGTCAATTGGCGGTAAATAAATAATTGACAATTTTGACTTCTTTCTGACATCAGCACTATTTGTGGGGATATCATCATCACTATCTTTGCCTTATCCCTATGCGGGGTCGGCTTCTCTAATTGCATTTCTCCACACAATTCTATCTTGGGTCATATCAATGTTAATCCCCTTTACCAACATGTCCTGCCTTATCGTCTCCCCCCAGATCTTCTTTGGTCTTCCTCTTCTACTCCTTCCAGGAATCTGCATTTCAGCTATTCTTTGTATTGGGTGATTAACGTCTCGACGTTGAACATGACCAAACCATCTTAACCTATACTCTTATTTTGCCACACCTAGACTTCCCCTAATATACCTACTCATTCCTAATTTTATGATTTTTTTTCACTCCACTCATCCATGTAAGCATTCTCATTTCCGCCACATGCATTCGTTGTTCCTCTTTTTTTTTCACTGCCCAACATTCAGTTCCGTACATCATAGCCGGTCTTATGGCTGTTTTATAGAATTTTCCCTTCAGCTTCATTGGAATTTTTCTGTCACACAACACACTACTCGCTTCTTTCCACTTCATCCATCCAGCCCTAATTCTACTGCGTGCATCTCCATCTATTTCTCCATTACTCTGTAATACCGATCCCAGGTACTTAAAACTATTGCTTTTTACAATCAGTTCACCATCCAAAGGTACCATTTTATTTGTGGTAACTCCATCTTTAAATGGACATTCCAAATACTCTGTTTTTGTCCTACTAAGTTTTAAACCTTTATCCTCCAGAGCTTGTCTCCACTGTTCCAGTTTTTGTTCTTTTAAATTCCAATATTTATAAGGATATGATTTTTAAAATTTCTTTCCTATTTTTATTGGGAATAAGCCACAATTTTACTTTAATCCCCATGTTAATTTCCACTTCTGAAATCCTAGTCGAGGCATTGAAGGATTGAAGTGTCGATTTTTTTGCAGTAAGACGGATTTTAATGTGGATTGGTGTGTTGGATTCGTGAGAATGTCAGGAAATTTTGTGAACTAATGTAATGAATAAGAAATCTCAAATTGCATTTGTGCATAAACAAATGCATTTCAAAAGTGCATTTTGAAATAGGCAAATATTATAAATTTGCAACTCGGGGGTTTTTGGGGTCGCTGAAAACGAATATGAGGTCGGCGAGAGTGTGCAAACTACCTGGTGTCTGCAGCGGGTGTAATAAACGTCTTCCTCTGGAGTATTATGGTAATTTGTTAAATAATTGGCTATGTGAAGACTGGATGTCGGATATGGAAATTAAATGTCGGATAGAAAGAGCCAGAAGTGCATTCATGAAATTCAGAAACGTCTTTACGAACTCTGACTTTGACCTAAACCTAAGATTAAGATTCACAAAATGCTATATATGGTCGGTGCTCCTATATGGCATGGAAGCATGGACGTTAAAAATAAACACAATGAATAAGCTAGAGGCATTTGAGATGTGGATCTATCGACGAATCCTTAAAGTTCCCTGGACCGCAAGAATAACAAATGAAGAAATCCTGAGAAGAATTGGTACAGAACGACAACTGATGTGCACAATTAAACAGAGAAAAACAGCATACCTGGGACACATAATTAGAAATGAAAGATATCAGTTTCTGCAAACCTTAATTGAAGGAAAGATCGAAGGAATAAGGGGAGTGGGCAGGAAGAAAATGTCATGGCTCCGTAATGTCAAACAATGGACAGGACTAAAAAACATACGAGGCCTGATACATACTGCAAGGGATAGAGAAAAATGGTCAAACGTGATCGCGAACATCCATTAATGGATTGCATAAGAAGAAGAAGAAGTTAAATAATTGGCCCAAACTGATAAATCGGGGGTTTTTGGGGTCGCTGAAGATGAATATGAGGTCGGCGAGAGTGTGAAAAGTACCTGGTGCCTGCAGCGGGTGTAATAAACGTCTTCCTCTGGAATATTATGGTAATTTATCATATAATTAGTTTAAACTCGTTACTTGGGGGCTTTTGGAGTAATCTATTTTCTTCGATGTAATTATAGTGATCGAAAAGGGTGGTATTTTTATTATAAATAAACATAAATTTTTATTATTATAATATATTTATGGTTAAAAGAGTTCATTATACAAAATGTATCGTAATTTATCTTTAAAATTCATTTTCTTCATCATTATCATCTTCTTCTTCATTATTGCCTTCCTCTCTCGAATCCAATGCGATATTTGTGCAATCAGAGCCTGCACAATTTTTGCAGGCTAAATTACAAACTAACCCATGCTTCCTGCACCCGCATGAGTTGCCGCAGTCTGACTTACAACTACAGAATATTAAATTTAAAATGTTTGGAGGACCAGGTGGCTGAGTCATTCTGACTGGAATTAATACATTATTTTGTATTTCTCATCCCCAATCGGTTGGGTTCATGTTACTGTCCTCTCCATGCAGCCAAATATTCGGTTTCCTGAAACTTATCGGGGCATTGTACATAGCCAGAAGAAGTTGGCAGCCGTGGTCAATAATTTCATTAAGGGGTATACATACAGTAAACCAAATGTGCTTGAGAGTCTGGCAAAACAGCCTGGCTGGAATAGAACAAACTCAAAACTCCATAATATTCAACCCAGAATACCTGCCTTAAAAATACCAGCACTTTGTAGAAAGGAGAAGAATCTCCCTTCTTCTATCTGACAAAGTTGTCATGAGAAGACTAAGAATTGGACATTGCCGTCTTACACATGATTACCTGATGAGCCAGGGAAATCCTCCTTGGTGTCATACCTGCAACACTCGTGTCACCGTCAAACACATACTAGTTGAGTGCCAGCTATACACGAACACCCGAAGACAACATAAACTGGATGAAGACCAAACAACCACTCTTAGTGATAATAGTAACTTTAATACTATGATAATGTTTCTCAAAGACTACGCCATATAAATGTTGTTTTTTATCATTTTGCTGATATTGTAATTTCTTAATAATTCTTAATTTTCTTAATTCTTGTAATTTAAACATATTGTAAACCTTACTTTTGTAACCGTGTCAATTGCCTGCGTTGCTGAGATACGTTAATTTAAATAAAAAAAAAGAAATATTTTTTACACTTCTTTATAATAAATTATTTAAATAACAGGAAAACAAAATAAGAAAAAAACGTGTTCTGTTTTGCTTACAGTGTAACCGTTATATTAGTATATACAAACGTGTGACAGTGAAAGGCAATAAATCCTATATGAAATTAGTCAAGAATATATCAATACTGCCAATATAATTTTAAGCGGCAAATTTAAAAAATGGAGATCCTGAACAAAATAATCATGTTTTTTTATAATATCCTATGAAATTAGAATTTAGTCGTTGCGATATTTATTTTCAGTGACCCCAAAGACTCCCGAGTAACAAGTTGGGGCCAATTATTTAACAAATTACCATAATAGTCCAGAGGAAGACGTTTATTATACCTGCTGCAGGCACCAGGTAGTTTGCACACTCTCGCCGACCTCATATTCATTTTCAGCGACCCCAAAAACCCCCTTCTCATTTTGAAATCTCGAGAACGATTTCCGAAGTGGACATCGAAACGTCAAATAAAGTAAATTTTTGGCTTATTCCCAATAAAATTTGCATTAAAATGTCACAAGAAAATAGCTTTAGAACAATATTAAAATATGTTAATGGTGTGATTTGTGTGATTGACATAAAATTTTTATGACTTCAGGCCCACTCTTAATAATGATGTGTTATGCTATGCTTAAATTACACATTAGGTAGGTATCACCAACGTTGCTGCCTCATTAATATTGATATTTTTTATTATACATTATACACTTCTTCTTTCATTCGTTGCCAGAATGCGTAACGTTGCTTCTTCTTCTTCTTCTTTACGTGCCATCTCCGCGAAAGAAGTTGGCAATCATCATGGCTATTCTGATCTTAGATGCTCCTGCTCCGAATAGTTTGGTTGATGTGCATCCGTACCATTCCCTCAAGTTACGTAAACCACGAGATTCTTCTCCTTCCCATACTTCCCTTGCCCTGGATTTTCTCTTGTATAATTATTAATTGAAGTATGTTGTATCTCTCATTACGCATAACATGCCCCAGATATTGCAACTTTCATATAAATATGTTGATGGTTTACAGTATTTCCAATATTTTGTTGACTCTTCTCATGACTACGTTTCAGCGAGCCGGTCTGACGATATGCGAAAACGCGAAAAAGCTTTTCCTATCTGACTTTTCCAGTTTTCAGTGGACTTGGCATTTGTGCCAACTAAGGTATGATTGTTTGAGTGTTTTGGTGACGATTGTTTGTGTGGATTTAGGATAACTCAAGTAAAATGGTGTTGAATATCTTTGGTGTTAAACACAACCTTGTGATGCTGTTTCAAGTGATACTTGTTAGTGTTCATTTTCTTTGAGTTTTCAGGCAATTCGACAGCGAACCAGGTAGCCTATCAATAAATTTCTACCAATAATTTTTAAATGTTTTTACATTATAGTCTAGGCTCCAGAGGGGTCACCGTGTCCTTTTCAATTCTGATGGACAAACTCAACGGTTTCTTGTGGATTTTTGGCTGCTGATTACGAATTTCGAGGGTGGATTTCGATTCGAGTGGTCAAAAAATTGTTATAAACAATTTAATTGTTTATAAGGCTCTGGCTCATAAACTAAAAGAGATAAAAAAATGTTTCAAATAAAATTTGTCCCTTAATAGAAAACGAAGAAAGAAACGTTTACTGAACTTAAATCCAACCTTTAGAACTCAAGATAATATTTTAAAATTAGTGTACAATGCAAATTGCAAATTGCAAAATAAGTATTTTTCGAAGCTTTATCGATCGTAACTCGGCTTCTACGCATGAAAATGAGCCTTAGGAAGTCTCATTTTAAAGCTTAATTAATGAGCTTCCAAACAAAGTTTGTTAGAGTACCTTATCTTCATTTGTTTTAAAATTGTACATTAATTAATTTGTTTATAAGGGTTTCAAGCAAATTTGAGCTATAAACATTTATACTCTCATTAAAAATAATGATAGAAATACTCAAAAGGAACAATTTGAGATTATAAAAATGTTCGTAACTTTATTTTTGGCCAAGATGTCGATATTTTAAATGACGCGCTATAAGGCGCAAGATCGGCTCACAGTCAAGTAAGTATTTTCGACGCTTTATCGATCGTAACTCGGCTTCTACGCATTGAAATGAGCTTTTCATGGTCTCATTTTAAAGCTTAATTAATAGACTTCCAAACAAAATTTGCAAGATATGCCACCAAAATCAAACTCAATCCAATTGCATATAAAGCGAGCATTTTATGTGGTGTACACACAATTAACGTGCCTCGAAGATACTGCAAAAGAAATTGATCCACTTGTATATGCATATCATATAGATAACGAAACTCTGAAGCCCCAAAAAGTTTTAATTTTAAGCTCTAAGTTTTAAAAATTGCTCTAAGAACTTATGCAGATGTAAAAAAGCTGAGACTCCCTGTATATCTCGATGCAGATGTATGACAGATAATGTCTGTAAAAGTAGTAATAATAAATAATATCAACTTAAAATAAAAATGTATACCATTTTTATTCATGTTGTTCTGAAGCTATTTCCTTGTGGCATTTTTATGATTAATTATTTATATGGGAAATAAGCCACAATTAAAATGAAAAAAATAATTTTATTAACGTTTCGACGCCCAAATCGGGTGCCGTTGTCAAAATACAAAATATTACTAAATAAACAAAAATGTTGTTGCTAAGCAAAAAAATTCTTCTAATAATTTATTTAATCTGACTCATTTATATTGGCAATTTAGACATATATTATACATTTTAAAGTAGAAGACTTTAAAATGATATTGCCAATATTTATGAGTTGCGTTCCTGGGATAAATAAATAAATAAACAACAAAATCAAAAATGAAAGCTTTAAAAACTTTAAGAAATGATGACTCCATAACAATCCTACCAGCGGATAAAAGCAATGCAACTGTAATAATGAATAAAATACAATATGAGGACAAAATTACAGATCTAATTACAAATGGACCTTATAGCAAATTAACGAAGGATCCAACGAAGACATTGGAAAACAAAATATATAGAACTTTATTCAAATTTAAAAATGATCTAACATACTATCAAAGAAAATTAATGACACCTCACTACAGTAAGACACCACATTTTTATGGAATGCCGAAAATTCATAAAGCGAACATACCACTTAGACCCATTTGTAGTACCATCAATTCTCCTTGTAGTGAACTATCAAAATTCTTATTAAACATTCTAAAACCATTTGCTAATAATGATGACACTTTTATAAAAAATACAAAACATTTTTTAAACAAATTATCAACTATTGAATTTAATCCAAATAATATTTTAGTAAGTTTTGACATAAACAGTTTATTTACAAATGTACCATTAGATAAAACTTTAAACATAATCAAAACGAAATTAGAGAATGATAATACATTGGCAACTAGGACAAGACTAAATGTATCAGCTATAATGGAGTTATTGACATTATGTACCAATAATACCTATTTTCAACTAAACAATGAATTCTATAAACAAAATTTTGGTCTAGCAATGGGCTCTTCTGTATCTCCATTATTGGCTAATATATTTATGGAGGATTTCGAAACTAATATTATTTCTAAACAAAATTTAAAACCCACAGTATGGTGGAGATACGTAGATGATGTGTTTTCAATATGGCCTCATAAATCAGAATTGTTGGATACGTTCCTGAATATTATAAACGATCAAGAAGAGACAATAAAATTTACAATGGAAAAGGAATACAATAACAGCCTACCTTTCCTCGATGTGTTGATCTCAAAGAAGGATATTGGATATGAGACTCAAGTGTATAGAAAATCAACACACACCAACAGATACCTCAATTACAAGTCAAATCACAACATCAACGTTAAAAAGGGAATCATTAAATCCTTATATGATAGAGCCAAAATTACTTGTTCTAACGAAAATTCCTTTTTAGCAGAAAAACAATTGTTAACATCTGTTTTATTAAAAAATGATTATCCTTTATCGTTTATAAATAAGGAATTGTCAAGATTGGATCGAATGGAACAGAACAACTTAGAACGGGATCCTACAACATTCACAAGAAATAATACGAGGAAAATATCAATACCATATATAAAAGGACTATCCGAGAAACTTAAAACAATAGGAAATAAATTCAACATTTCAACAACATTCAAAACAACAAACACATTGAGATCTATTCTATCTAATACTAAACCTAACAATGATCAAGAAAGAACAAAGAATTGCATTTATAAAATACCTTGTGAATGCGAACAATTTTATTTAGGTGAGACATCAAGACCATTAGACGTTAGAATAAGTGAACATCAATCTTATATTAAAAATAGAGAATTTGATAGATCTCAAATATGTCAACACGCATGGGATAATGAACATAGAGTTCAGTGGAGAGATTCAAGTATAGTCCTGAAAGAATCAGATAGTAAAAAGAGAAAAATCAAAGAAGCGGCTCTAATTCTACTAAATGAAACCAATTGTGTCGCAAATTCCTCGGTAGAATGCAGTAGGATGTGGTTGCCCATACTGAAAGAGGAAGTCAACAGAAAGAAAATACCAAGATTAGTAAGTCAATAACATCGAGCTGGTACATATTTTATATTTTAGTATTACTTATATATCTAGTATTATTAATATTATTTATAATTTAAACATGTTACAAGTCAGAATTTGGTATTATTTTTTGAGAGTAAATTAAATGTAAGACCAAATACTTACGATGTCGGGATAGTATCACAGGGTTTTTTCCTGGTTTTCCCTTGTGATTTACTATGAAGTCTCTAACGCGAGAATTTTACTGTCGTTGCATTTGATTGTCTTTTTAAAGACAGATCACATGCTATAATTTTTTTGTGACGGATATTCTTGAGTTGGGGTTGATTTCATGTAATCGAATGAACTATCTTTCAGTAAGTCGTCCCAGGAACGCAACTCATTAATATTGGCAATATCATTTTAAAGTCTTCTACTTTAAAATGTATAATATATGTCTAAATTGCCAATATAAATGAGTCAGATTAAATAAATTATTAGAAGAATTTTTTTGCTTAGCAACAACATTTTTGTTTATTTAGTAATATTTTGTATTTTGACAACGGCACCCGATTTGGGCGTCGAAACGTTAATAAAATTATTTTTTTCATTTTAATTGTGGCTTATTTCCCATATAAATAATTAATCATTTTTATTCAGTTGCAATGCGAAGGTAAAACAATCTTACTTTTCAATTAGAATACGGAGCGCAGTCCAGTCCTCTGAATCGCGATTTTCTGCTCTTATTGGAGCCTCATCGGATGGCCTCCATACGATGGAGAACAGTGCCTACGTTCTCTCCGATGATGCTCCAATAAGAGCAGAAAATCGCGATTCAGAGGACTGGACTGCGCACCGTACTCTAATTAAAAAGTAAGATTGTTTTGCCTTCGCATTGCAACTGAATAAAAATGGTATACATTTTTATTTTATAGTCGTATTACTCCGTAGAGTAACCAGGTGCATTTTCCGTTGGAACTTTACCAAGCTGCAGACGGGGGATGTGAATTGCATAGTGTAGAATTCCTTCCCTTTGTCTTCACTGCAGCATCCATGTGCTTGCATATTGTAGAAGCCTTGGAGGTGTCACCTGGAAAGTGTACCAATAAGTTTTCAATTTAAAAATCTTTTAGTAATGTTTTTAATATTTTCAATATTATTAATTTTGCTATTAGGATTGAAAACTACTTCATCTTTTAAATATCAACTTACTTTGTAGTTGTATTTCTGAAATATTAGTTTTTAATGGTTTTTTTCTCTCATTTAGTACAAAAAATAGAAGACAAATTAAATAGAATGAAAGGTGATACGAGGTACAGTATGATGATTTAATTATAAAAATTATATGATAAAATTTTATTAGGATCTTCAAAAATGAAAAATGAAGATAACGTACAGTCGAAAAAATGAAAGAATACCCATGAACGATCACATCGGTCACTTATTTTGTATTTGCTGTCATAGAAAAAGATAGCAAATACAAAATAAGTGGTTGCTTCTTTACTGTACCTAAATACTTTTGTTTTTCATATAAGTATAATAAAAAATTATTGAAAGCGGCACTATTGTACGAGTAGCAATAGTATTGATAAAATAATGTTCTAAACAACGAATAATCCAACATCGTAATTTTTTTATCAATAAAGGTATACCCTTTACCCATTCTAACCAAGCGTTCACCAGTTTGACTTCGAAACGTGCTGAAATACGCCATATACAATCCAATTGTTTAAATTCAAAAGCAAATACCAATCCATTAAGCAACACATATTTATTTCCATGTTCTACAATATTAATGTAAGTTCATTATGTTGTATAAATTCGAATATAATATAAATTCGATTGTCCCGTGTCCGAAGTTCTTGATTGACGATATGAAACAATTCTAGAAGTGTTGGAATAAATGATTTATTGGTATACACTCGACCTAAACTTCAACTCACTATACGCAGTTTCGTCTTCTTCTTTTTGTGTAGACATAGCTCTGTCTGTTTTTTAATGTGCCTTCAGTAAGTTGTTGTTCCATCGATTTAGTGGTCTTCCCACTGATCGTCTTCCTATTGGGAAGCCGTCTCTCGCCGTGTCTCCTTACTATTCTATTTGTTGTCATTCGGCTTATCTCTCTCTCTCTCTCTCTCTCTCTCTCTCTCTCTCTCTCTCTCTCTCTCTCTTTCTCTCTCTCTCTCTCTCTCTCTCTCTCTCTCTCTCTCTCTCTCTCTCTCTCTCTCTCTCTCTCTCTCTCGACGTTTCCCCATTACTGAGGATCGTGATTTCTTCCAATATTCCTAACAATGTTTCTCCATTGGTCTTTATCTTCAGCTGCTCTAAGAGCTCCGCAGAATGAGTTTCCAGCTAAATTATTTATTTGGTCGGACCATCTAGTTGGTGATCGTCCACTTCAGTGGTGCTCAGACTTGTACTGCGTGGGATCTACCACAAAAACTACAAGTGTTCAGCGATCGACTGCTAGTAAAATAAAGCAATTTTGAAAATAAAAAATTGATTTCACATTTCTATTTGATAAAAAATTTTTCTTTTTTATTTAGAATTTCCGCATCAACCATTAAAGGTTATTAGCGGGTTTTATAGGTTTTACAGTTGTTATTAAATATACTAATTACAAATTGCGTATTAAATTACAAATAATAAATTACAAATTGCAAAATGATACACATAATATAACTTCAATTTTGTGTAGTAAATGGATGTCCTTAAGGAATTTGACTGTATTTGATACATTAAGAGTTTAAAATATCTTTAAGTTCCTTTGCTTCTTCTGGTACGTTGTTGATGGCTCTTTCGTAGGAATAAAGAGGGCATTCAATTAATTTATCTTGAACAGTTATTGGACATTCACAATACGAACATTCAGGCGGTAGTTCTTTTGTTATGAGATGCTGGTGAGTTAACGCTGTATGTCCAATTCTTAGTCGGTTTATAATCACCTGTTGCCTTCGATTTTCTGGAAGTTGTAGTTTAGTGCCAATCCTAGTTTTAACGTTTTTAAGGTTAGCCTTATTAGAATTCCACATTTATTGCCAATTTTTTACACAGTGCTGTTTATCACTGAATGGAATTGTAGTCATTATTTCAGTTTGCTCGTGAGTAGCAGCTTTCTTTGTCAATTCATCTACTTTTTCATTTCCTGTGATACTTGTGTGTGATGGTACCCAAAGAAATTTAACGTTTACGTGTCTGTTTTGTATGTGATAAAGTGCTAATTGTATTTGTTGTAACATAGCATGACAATGTACTGGATATAATTGCCTTAAGCTCTGAAGAACAGATAAAGAGTCAGTAATGATAAGAAAGTTTGAGCTTGCATGACTCTTACATGTCTAATGCCTTTAAAATGGCGATTGCTTCTCCCGTGAAAATGCTGCAGAATTGAGGGATGCTAACTGATTCTTGATAAAAAGTTGTAACCACAGAGAGTTGTAATTAAAGTCATGTTTTTCATATTAATTTTATTTGAAGACTGATGCATGTCACTGCATATCATCCAATAGTTTTTCATAGTATTATGATATTACGTAATTACCGAGGACCAAACACAAGCATGACGAGAGATGCTCATCAGTTAGCCGATTACGATACTTTGATGTCACTACCTTCATTTGGGAAAATGCAGAGTCACACAAGTATGTCGATCCAAAGAATGGAGTGTACTCCAGAGCTACTTTTCTCAAAGACGGATATTTGTCAGACAATTCGAAAGACCAAAATTTTGTATCGGTCCCTTTGGACTTATGGTGTACCTATATCCCAAATTATTTCAGTACCTCATTTTGGATGGAAATGATCTTCATATTGAAAGTAATGGATATTTCCACGTCTTCAAAAGAAAATGAATTAGACATGAATATTGCAATATCTGTCAGTTTTTTAAAATCAGCGAAGCGTCTTTCAAACTCGCTATGAACTGCTGGCAGCTCAGTCTCGTAATAAACATAATTAAAATGAGGGGTTACCCTTTTTTTTCGACGATGGAAAGTTGTTTAAATTCTTTCTGTTCATTTGATTAATCAATAATTTTCATTTGTTGATAAAATAATATACCTACTGCGGTCACCATATCGATATTTTATTTTTACCCTGTAGTTCCTGTAGACTGACACAGCGCAGTCCCCGTCTTTTCCATTTGTATTTTTTCCGTGAATCGCGATCGACTTTAAAAACATTGGCGATCGACCGGTCGATCGCGATCGACCGTTTGAGCACCGCTGGTCCACTTGATCTTCTCCCCGGAGCGTTTCCAGAAACAATTAATCTCCATTATCCAATTTGGCTTATGTGGTCGTTCAATTCTACTTTTCTATTTCTTACCCAGTTATTAGTGTTCTCCACCTTGCATCTTCATCGTATATCTGTACTTCCAACACTGTCCTATAGTGTCTTACATAGATTGTTCGAAGGGATTTCATCTCTGCTGTTTTTAGCATTTTTTCGTCCTTTTTGTGTAAGATCGTGTTTCTGCCGTGTATGTCATTATTGGTCTGATGACTGTTTTGCAAATTCTGCCTTTCTTTTATTTTCCGATATTTTTATTTCTTCATATTGTTTGATTCAGGCAAACTGCGCTCTGTTTGCTTTATTCACTAGATCTTTCAGTTTTTTTTTTCGAGTTTTCCGTAGCTGGACAGTGAGATGCTTAGATATTTAAACTGTATGACTAGTTCTATTATCTGACTCTCCACCTCTAATTTACATCTTATTGGATTTGCTGTCTAGAGCTCGGGAAATATGCACTTAAAAAACCCTAAAATATGCATGCAAATATGCACAAAAACAGTTGAAATATGCACTAAAATATGATTCTATGCATTTAATGCATATAAATAAAAAAAGCAGCAATATTTGTATTCCTGCGTTTATATCCATGTATTCTTTATATTCATCATCGTCATTCTTTATTATATTGTTATTAAAGTTAAAACTATAATATTATTAAATGTTTTTCTAAATTTTCGAGAGAAAAACTGTGCCGTATATCTAATATTAATGGTTTATACGCGGAAAAACTTCTTTCTATTTAACCCCTGTTGAGCTGGCCCCCCAACTTGTAGAGATTAAAATACAAATTATCAGCTATTTATGAGCTTTCATATACCGTAGATTAAAAATTTCGGGCTCGTTACTCTGGGCAGGAATTGAATATTTTTTTGGGGGGCTGACGCAGCCCCCTCCCACTACTTAAAAATAGAGATATTGAGTTAATCTTTGCGGCGGAATTATGAGTTATTTATGAGCTTTTGAAGTAATATAGTTTAGAGTTTTGAACTTTCCCCAACAGGGACTGGAGCTGGAATACAAGAAACCAGCGTATATGTGCCCGATAGATTTGATGAAAGCGTTTGATAGAGTGAGAATTCGAGACGCGATACATGTATTATATAAAAAGGGAATATCACTGGATATAATAAAAACCATTGAGAATATATAAAGATATCATAGCTATGGTAAGATGTAAGGGAAAACTATCGCAACCTATTAAGTATCACACTGGCATTAGACAAGGAGATTCGCTGAGCCCATTAATATTTAATCTGATAATGGATGAAATCGTAAAGAAAGTTAAAAAAAGAAGAGGATATAGAATGGGAGAAAAGGAAATAAAGATAATCTGCTACGCTGACGATGCCATAATAACAGCCGAAAATGAAGATGACCTATACAAAGAATAATTAAAGAATTCGAAGATACGGCGCTCATATACAACATGGTGATCTCAACAGAGAAAACTAAATCGATAGTAATATCAGCGGCATCGAGACGATGTAAACTGGTCGTAAATAACAAAATAATAGAAAAAGTGATGGAAACGGAATACTTGGGAATAAAACTGTCCAGCTACGGAAAAGTGGAAGAAGAAGTAAAAAAACAAGTGAACATGGCGCTCAGAGCAGCAGTATGTATCAAAAACACAATCTGGAGAAACAAATACCTCACAATGGAAACGAAAACCAGGATATATAAATCAAAAGTAAGACCGATAATGACGTACACAACGGAAACAAGAGCAGATACGACGAAAACACAAAGACTGCTGGAAACAGCAGAAATGAAAGTCTTTCGAAAAATAACAAACCAAACTCTAACAGACAGAGTAAGAAGTGAGGAAATGCGAGCGAGATATGGTATAGAAGAAATAAGCATGTGGACCAAAAGAAGAAAAATATAATGAAATCAGCACATAGAAAGAATGACAGAAAATATAATAGTATGAATAGCAAGAGACAAATCGCGAAACGGAAGAAGATTATTGGGACGACCGAGGAAAAGATGGTCAGAAGTAAAACATGCATTGAGCCTATTTATAAAGCAGGAAGGAGAAGAAGAAGAGCTTATCCCCCTAACCCCTTGAACAACCCTTTAATTGATTCAACTCAAGAGCATAGTGTCGAGAAAATTAAAATATATCGTATCGAGGATATAATTCGTATAGCCTATAAATTCTAAGAATAAACTCTCAAAATACGTGCATTTCGATTATTGAACTACAAGCCCTTCGCAAGAAAACCTCCCCATGTTCCCGGCTTAAGAGGGAATTGTACTTAAAATTAAAAAAATTAATTATTTTGCGACTACATATCGTTTACTAATTTATGAGCTTGCAAAATATGCGCATTTCGATTACTGAATTGCAATTTCTTTTCTATAGTGCACTCACTGAAGAAAAAAATCAACGACTATTACCTTCGAATTCGGTCAACCTCCGAACCTCCATCGATTTTCATGAAAATTGGTGAATGGTTAGACGATACCTCAATAAACAAGATTGACATAGTGCCAACTTGTGCTTTTACCCTCTTTTTGAGGGTGAAAATAACCCCACAAATAGATAGACAAATTCTAAGGGAAATTTGTTATATAAACATATTAAAATAAATCAATACTTTTTAAGTTATCAAAGATCAAAGATTTTGTTTTTTCGTGAAAAAATGCATGTTTTAAAGCGGTTTTTCATAAATAACTCAAAATATGCACCTTTACTAAATGCATATGCACTTATAAAATTTATCCAAAATATGCAAATATGCACTTAATATGCATTTTGCATATTTCCCGAGCTCTAGTTAAAACTATGCATTTTTTCTTTTTTTGGGGAAATTGACATTTCGGGAAACTTTCTGACGGTTATATTAAATTGTCCTTCACATAACATTTCGAACATTTGTACTTATGGTAGTGGTCTTTTCGGGCCGCTGATCACAGTTTAAAGAAGCAGAAGAAGAAAAAGAAGATTATTAAGCTTCTTGACAAGTGACGTCCGCGCATCACTGTTTTTTTTCTGTGCGTGTACTGATCACAAGTGCTTTCCAAATAGTTTTATAAAAATTATTAGACAGTGTTTAAAATACCACAAAAGTCATCAGAGAATAATTGTGTATCCCGAAAGAGGCGGAAATATGAAAATTTGCAACAGAAACTGGTGGAGTTAAGGTATTTATATGATATTTTTGGGTTTTATCCCAAAAGACCAAGTTATTTATAAGATATTTTTGAATCATTTTATGTTAGATAAATTAAATTATGTGTGAATAGATCGAACTATAAAAATATTTAATATTTACGAAATGACAATTTTAACCAAATTCAAATTTGGGGTCCTTTTTTGTTGTTATCAATATATTTTCTCTGTTGTCATAGTTACTATATCTCGCCTTCTTCCCTATTCGAAATACTCAAAACGTCAATAGTATTTGTCAAAACACACAGAGATGTAACAGGCGCTATGTTGCCACACTGCACTGGTTTTCCTATTAATGTTTATTTTGTAGCAAAATGTCCGACAGACATGATATTATGCAAAAATTTATATTGTTTGTGTCAATAAGGATACCTTAAGGCAGCCCAATGTAATACAGACTACATTATTAGGGGTTTAAAAATAAAATTATAGCCCAAAGGTATAAAATAGAACAAAATAAAGGGTTTACCAATAAAATTAGAGCAGGGGAGCTTTTAAGCAGCCCAAAAAATCTTTATGATTATTTGACCTGCCTCTATTTTTCAGAGGTACTCTACAGTAGTCCAGAAGTTTAGAATAGAACAAAATATATTAGTTTAACTGCTTTTGTAAATTTTACTTCGATTTCACGTTACAAGCAAGTTTACTTGCACTAAATTATTTGTTTGGTTTTGTGTTCAAACAATAAGACTAGAGCAGAGGTATTTTTTAGTAGCCTAGACAATCTTTATGATCATTTTATCTGCTTCTATTTCTCAGAGGTATTTTTACAGTAGCCCAGCAGTTTGGAATACAATAGAATATTTATTTCACTACTTTTGTAAATTCTACTTCGATTTAAGATTACAAGCAAGTTTAATTACACCAAGCTTTTTGTTTGATTTGTCTTCAAACAATAAAGTTACAGCAGAGGGTACTTTTTAGCAGCCCAGACAATCTTTATGATTATTTTATCTGCTTCTATTTCTCCGAGGTACTTTAATGTAGCCCAGAAGTTTAGAATACAATAAAACGTATTTATTCAACTACTTTGTGCACATTTTGCCTAGATTTCATATTACGAGGGTAGTAAGTTTACTGCTTACATTAAATGTTTGTTTGGTTTGTCCTCAAACAATAAAACTAGAAGAGGGTACTTTTTTTAGTAGCCCAGAAAATCTTTATTTTGAGCTACTCCTATTTCGCAGAGTTACTTATAGTAGCCCAGAAGTTTAGAATAGAATAAAATATATTTAACTACTTTTTGCACATTCTGCATTGATTTTTATCGTCTACCTTAATATTACAAAGTTAGTAAGTGTACTTACAATAATTTTTTGTTTGGTTTTGTCAAAAATATTAAACAAAGATACAAAATCAGCTTTATTAAGTCATCTCGAAGTCATTACGAAGCCACAAAAGACCACTGTTTATCCAAAGACTATACCACAAAGCCAAGCTGCTGTTTCCACTCAGCATCCATCAAGAGTTCTTTCAGAATCTAGCAACTTTAATCAGCAGCGTTTAAACTTCAATCCAACCTTGAGCAGACCAAGAATTGGACAAAGTCAGTACTCAAATCACCCTCTACTAGCATCGAGATGCAAACAATCGAACAGACAGCAGTACCAAAAGCAAATGAGAACAACCAGGATGTCATACTAAATGTCAATAAAAATTGATAGGGTAATATGGCTAACTGTATTAAAATATGGAAAGGGATTACTTCAGATAAGAAATTTTTAAGTTTGGTCTAAGGTTTTAATATTTTATTTAAAACAACGCCCTCTGAAGAGAGAGCACCAAAAGTTCTCATAGACCCAAACTGGTCGTATGACAAAAAAAAAATTACTTGAAAAGTAATTAAAAATTACTATTTCTCCTTCTTCACATACAAAAGGACAATTTATTTTTCGTAGTTTTTTGTGCCTAAAAAGACGGAAATCAGAGATTTTGTTTTGAATTTAAAACAATTGAATTGCTTTATAGAAGCCATATATTTTAAGCTGGAAGACTATAATAGGTCAGTCCTCAAGCTCATTTTCAAGGGTTATGGCAAAAATAGATTTAAAAGTTGTCTATTTTGCTATTCCTCTTCATTAAAATTCTAAAAAATATTTAAAATTTAAGTACAGAACTTTTTTATATTAATTAAACTGTTTACCGTTTGGTTTGAATAATATCTCGGCTTTTATATTTACAAAAACTTAAAAACCAGCCCTAAATAATCTAATAACAGGAGGCTTTACTTTTGTCAATTTTTTAGAGGACCATTTACCAATTTCAAAATCATATTTAAAATGTAAAGAAAATATTGTTTAAACATTTTCTATGTTTATTCTGCTTGGGATTTACTATAAATAAAAAAAAAGGAAAAGTATACTTTCACCCCCACAAAATATAACTTTTCTTGGTTTTACGTTTGATTCGAACCTGATATATATTTTGCACCTGCTGACAAAAAAAAATCTAATAGTATTCAGAACATCAAAAATAAAAGTACATGTAAAATAAGATCATTTGCAGCCTTAATCGGTCAGTTTGTAACAGTTCGTCCATTTATGGAAGTTAAATATGGAAAATTATACTAAAAAAAACAATACATAAATAAATACAAAAGAAAAGTAGCCTCTTTCTTAAACTAATAGTTATAACACTAAAATGACCATACCTAAATACTTAAAAATGATTAAAATTGGTGGTTAAATAACATACCAATTAGTGAGCAAAATATAAAATAATCCAATTATGTACTTGAAATATTTTGCGATGCATATATCTTTTAGCATGGCGGGTATGCTGCATTGATAACAAAACTCATGGTTTTTGGAGTCATGAACAACAACTACATATAAATGTACTTCAGTTACTAGCAGCATATAGTGGCTTGAAATCCTTTTTCAACGAATATAGGAATTGTAACATTTTGCTAGGAATAAATAACGCAACAGCTGCGTCTTGCATTAACAAGATGGCTAGTGTACAGTACTCAACATTTGCAGATAAGTTTAATAATTCTGTGAAAATAGGAATTTAAAAATTATTTTTGCATCTGTAACAGTAAAAAAAATGCTTTTGCCTGACTCGGAATCAAGATCTTTAAAAATAGAAACAGAGTAGGTATTCTTTAAGTGATAATTGTGTTACTATAATTTTTGAGCAGCTTCTTATTCCAGAAATCGATATGTTTGCCACATATCTTAAAAAAAAAAAAAAAATGTGCAAGGTATGTAATTTTGAACCCTGACCCCGGATCAGGGAATGCCAATGCCTTAACTCTAGATTGGCATGGATTTAAATTTTATGTTTTTCAGCCTTGGTACACAACCTTTGACCACCATACCTTACACAACCAAAAAGATAATTATGGACCTGATAAAAATTTAATCTAGAATTTTTTTTTGGGGTTTTATATCCAGGACATCCTTTGGGTTTCCATATTCTTGTCAGGCAAGCTCTTTAAGAAAAGGCATTCCTGAGGATTCCATCCCATCTATTACAACAAATCACTAAATCTGTATGATACAGTTTTCAAGAGATGGTGACGGTTTAGTATAAAATAATAACCATTTTGCTTATGAATTATCAAATTTTAATTTTATTAAATCTATCGTAGAACCGGATTATAATTATAGCTCGTATATAATTCACAGTGCTGTATTGGCGTTGATAGAAGATATCCTAGAATATTATAAAAACATTTTTAAATTTTTTTACAAATGTATATATAACCTCAAACCTTAATTGCCCAAATATTAATTAACTTGGGACCCTCTACCAGTATTTCTTTATTTAGAAACATTATTTCGTCTCACAAGCCTTTCCCTGAAAGATCTTACTTACAAACTTGTAATGTTGATTGCACTCACTTCAGTTCAGAGGTTGCAAACCCTGTACCTAATAAAAATTCAGAATATTTTCATGGATCAAGATAAAATTGACATTTTGATATAACATAGGATAAAGACTTCCCCAAATAATAATAATAATAATAATAATAAATAAACAAATATCAACCTATTTAAAACAAAAAACACAGTTGAGAGTGTTTAGAGATTTCTAAAACATTCGTCCTCAATCGGAAGACAATTTGTTTATAACTAAAAAAAAAAAAGAAAAAAAAGAGACGTATAAAGCAACATCTACCCAGGCGTTGAGTAGATAGATATAACATTTTTTTAAATTAAAAATATAGACACTAATATTTTTAAAGTGTATAGTGTCAGACATGCATCTACCTCAGCGGGAGTTAGAACTGGATTATAGAAGATAAGAGTCCATGTAATTGTATGTAATTGTAATTATATTACATGTGTAGGTTACTAATATTATTAAGAACATTAATTTTCTTATTATGTTTATTTGTACCTGGTTGAAAGTACACGTCTCATATAATTAAAATATAAACATGAATCTTAATTAATAATTGCTCTAATATATTAGTTAGGTATACATATGTATATATTTTGTGTAAAGTTTCTAAAAAAAAAAAATTGCTAAGTACTATTCATTTTTGGATTGCAATGTACTTTTGTTTATTTATCGCACAATATTGTTTAATCTTTCAACAGCCTACCATAAGTACAAATGTTCGAAATGTTATGTGAAGGACAATTAATTGATTGGTTGACTTACCTGTTAAGGAGGGACAATCATAATTGTCCTATCTTACATTTCGAACATTTGTACGCTCCCCCCCATTGATTCTTTTGAACCCACCCATGTCTTGTGCGATAAAAATAAAATAAAAAAAAAACAGTGATGCGCGGACGTCACTTGTCAAGAAGCTTAATAATCTTCTTTTTCTTCTTCTGCTTCTTTAAACTGTGATCAGCGGCCCGAAAAGACCACTACCATAAGTACAAATGTTCGAAATGTAAGATAGGACAATTATGATTGTCCCTCCTTAACAGGTAAGTCAACCAATCAATTAATTAGTGCAGCATACGTTGTAAATCACCTTTACTTTGAGAGATTAGTATTGCATCGTCTGCATAGGAAATTGTTTCAAGTTGTTTCTGTTCCATTTTGTACCCTTATTTCGGTTCTTACTTTTATTATTATTATTATTTCATCCATGATCAGGGTGAATAATAGAGGACTCAGGGAATCCCCCTGCCTTATCCTATTGCCAGCTTAAATTAGGTCATTTAGTTCATCTTCTACTGAGTATGCAACTTGACTGAGTTAACTAGTCTTTTATTCTCCGTAGTCAGAAGCGTTCAAACCCAATTTTTAATCACACAAGTAAAACGTCAATTCATCAAAAAGTTCATTGCTTTGTACTTTGTAACTTATACTTTTGAAATTAGACGCTTACACAAATATATCGAACTAGAATCGAACTTTTAGAAAGTTATAGCTACAGAATTTAGCAATTGATTCGATTCTAACGAAGCGTAAATAACCTCGTAATTAAAGTATATTATAGATATTAATTACAATTATATAGAGCTAAATTAGGAAGTTAAGATTATTGTGAGATTACAAATTAAGGGTTTAATTTGTGATTGAACATATGTTGACCCTCTATATTATGATTTGACTATAAAAGATTGATTATATCAGTTTTTTTCCACAATAAATATCTGTTTTTTTTTTCAATTAGTTGTTCAGAGCATTATTAATTAACTTTTAGTGTGTCGTGTTGATTAATACTTAATGTTTACATCAGCAACATATTTATAAAGAAAGAATGGAGATATAGATCTGTTTCCTTTCAGTTAATTATTCAGTGTATTATTAATTAACGTTTAGTGTGTACTTTGTTTTAATATTTAATTTTTATATCTGGAATAATTATTAAAGAAAAAAAGGGAGATACAGGAATTTATTAATTTTAGTTAGATCAAACTCATAAACCCCAAATAAATAGATTCAAAAGAACGATGTAGGACTGATTTTACAGAAATTCGATCTACATTAAACCTACCCTACTGTGAAAATACATTAGCAATAAAAACTTCTTCATGATTTTTTTTCTATTTGGATTCTAGTGTAATCTGACATAATAGAAACTATCTTCTATATCTTACTTCAATATATTTGTATACCTACGTTACATTAATGGCAAAAATAAAATTTCGTGGAATTTAAAATTTGATAAATTAATTATGGGAAAAAGAAAACCGCTACTCTTTTAGCAGATGCATTTATTGATACTAATTTATTTCACATCGAAATTGTTCAACTTAAATAACTCTTAAATTTTCAACTAAAATACCATTGTATGCCCATAATTTCGATTCTATAATTGACAAACCTACCACCTTATTCCCATAGTATCCAGATTGTAATATCTTGGATCAAGCCATCATAAAATCCATTCTGAATGGCCTCGGAGCGAACTTAACTCAAATTCCTATAGATAGGTCAAAAATGGAGTGAAATACAGGTTTGGCATCTTTTTTTCAAGCATAAATCAGAATCTCCAATTTTACTGCTGAGTCCTTTACCATTAAAAAGTCATTAAAATGGTGTGCAACTCAAACATGCACTAATTTGGCAATAATCGCCGACTAAATCACGTTCGAAATGCCTTAATTTTAAGCATAGAAACATTAATTATTGATTTAAAGCAAAATAGTCTATATAACTCTTTCATTTATTTGGACGAAAGTACATTGCGGAGTTGAAGGTCGTGAAATTGCGGATTTGGCGGCAAGAATTACTCACATACTACCATCATATTAAGAAATTATTTAATTTAATATATTTGAATAATGCTCCCAGTTGTAAAGGGGGAGCTGATTACAAAAGATTTGCAAATAAATCTACAAATTATGATTTTAGCATTCTCCCGATACTTCCAGAAAACATTCCCATTTCACCTTTAATTAATAATAGAGCATAGATTTTAGTAGTGACTCATTTAAGACCTATGTTATTACAAAATAAAATAAAAAGAATGTGTGTGTACTTTGTACGCACGTAAGAAGATATTCTTCTATTATATAATAGGTAATTTAACGAAGTAAATATACTTAAAAGGTTATTTGTATTTTATTTAAAAATCAAACTAACTTTCTTATCTACCACTTTCAAAAAAAATTTATTAAAACAACCAAAAATAAAAAAAATATGAATCGCTCAGGAATTGAACCCGCAACCTTCCAATCTCAGTGCTAACGCATTTCCCACTACTCCAGCGAGGCCCTAGAAATAGACATGTAAGTTTCGGATATAATTACACAACACGGCAACATATAGTGTAAAAATGTTATGATTACATAATATTTTATTATTTTACTACAGGGAAACACAAATCCAAAAACACAAGAATTATAATAAATAATACATTTCCTAAAACTACTAATATATTCTTTTAATGACTTATTTGCACGGTTACAGATACATACATACCTATCTTGAAAGATTAGCAATGAACTACCTACTGTCAGAACTACATACTGTCAGTGTGCGCAGGCGCGCGGATCATGTACAATTTTACCCTCAATCGATTCGCCGCTAAAGAAGAATATCTTAAAAAAAATCAAATTTAACTATGAATTCAAAATTTGGCAAAGTGAACCATGTATTTAAAACAATATCACATTTTTGAGAAAATTAATTTTTTTTTGAGCATATATTTAAGTTATAAGTGTTATTACTACCACAGCTTGTGCTATAAATTTTTAAATTCCAGAATTTCAAAAGGTATAAGTTGTTTTGAAAAATATGAAATATTTGCCATCCTGTATATTGTTGAATGAATCATTGGTACTGTCGTTTTATTAAAGTCTCAGAATTTCATTTTACCTTTGGTCAAAAGAAAAGGCTACAGTAATAATCAAGTTTATTTTTTCGTTAATCAAAAATAAAATTAACATTTAAAATAACCTTTGTTTTTTTATTTAGCTTAATGTATCGACAACTAAGGCCATTAGCATGGTACAGTTGATTGTGCACTCAAATTTTAGTCTAATGTGTAGTGTGTGTGTGTTAGATAAATGTCTTGTTACTTAATAAAGTCGACTTTATTGTTTTTACAATAAGACGCTAATTGTTCCGAACGTCTGGGGTTCCTCCGTTAAGTAGGAATCCCACTAGGATAGAAATGTATGGATTTTATTTTTAAATTAGTCAAAACCAACAAAAAGAACACTGAATTAAAGAAAATAAACAAGAAATGTTGTTGCCGTACTTTGCATCACTACCTTTGTACCATTTATTAACGCTAAAATTTAATAGACAAGGCGAAAACGGCGGGTCCGTTGGGAAAAATATTCCCATGAGAGTTTTTTGCATAATCACATTCGTCAGACATCCCAAAATAAGGTTCAAGAAGTCGCCCACGTGAAAAGTGGTTCAATTTTTTTTAACAATTTTTTTAATCAAATTGCAAAAATCATTATTTTTGGCTCGGACATTTTTTTGTAGATTTTTTGGACCATTCTGGATAAAAAAGGTCTTTTATAATTTTTCTCTAAAGTTGATCGTTTTCGAGTTATAAGCAATTTAAAATTGAAAAAAACGAAAAATGGCGATTTTCAAGGCTTAATTAACTCGGTTAAAAGATATTATTATGAAAGTCAGAAAGTGACTAAATCAAAGTTTAATGCCCCCCCCCCCCCTACAAGATCCTGAAGAAATGTTTGTCATTATTTTATTACTAAGCTGTTATTTTTAAGTAATAATAATGAGCGCCATGCACGAGGTAGGCGGCCGTAAATGTAAGTGCAAGATGTACAATTAATTGGACTGCCAGAGTGGCATCTCTCTCGCATTCAGCATTTAGGGCAGGCTACCACGTGCATGGCGCTCAATATTATTACTTTAAAATAACAGCTTAGTAATAAAATAATGACAAAAATTTCTTCAGGATCTTGTAGGGGGGGGGGGGGAACTAAACTTTGATTTAGTCACTTTGTAACTTTCATAATAATAACTTTTAACCGAGTTGTTAAGCCTTGAAAATCGCCATTTTTCGTTTTTTTTTTTTTTCAGTTTTAAATTGCTTATAACTCGAAAACGATCAACTCTAGAGAAAAATTATAAGATACCTTTTTTATCCATAGTGGTCCAAAAAACCTACAAAAAATTGACCGGGCCACAAGTATTAATTTTTGCAATTTGATTAAAAAAAAATTGTTAAAAAAAATTTGGCCCACTTTTCACGTGGGCGACTTCTTGAACCTTATTCTGGGATGTCTCACGAATGTAATTTGCAAAAAAATCCCATGGGAATATTTTTCCCAACGAACCCGCCGTTTTCGGCTTGTCTATAAGTGAATATTACGGGGCTATGATAGTTTGATATTAACTTTGTTGGGGTAAATAATTTGGCTTTTTTATCGTCATCGTTATTATTTGTTTGTGGTTCTTATACTATTTTGACAGCTCTTTATTGTTTTTGAAGTAGTGTACGTTATTTAAATTACTTTATATAATTGCAAAATCCCAGAACAATAAAATTGCCAATATGAGAATATGCAGATACTATTTTTGTTTACGAGTTTTTTGACTGATATGATAGAGCTGCCAGCAGAGAAGATCAAAGAAAATTTCCAGAACGTCGAGTTTAATAATTATTTAAAGCTATCGGTACATAATTCGCAAATATTTTACGGCTATCCCTACTTTTTCTGTCTTTACACGGCAAATTACGTGTAGTAAAATTCTCACCGGTATGGATATGTAGGTACACTTTACTTGACAATGTCATCACTAACTTTAAAGATGGCTTTTGAATGTTCTTGGATAACTGTTACTTGTATAATTAATTGCCTTAATTATTAATTTAATTAATTAATATGATAATTTTTTCACTAACTATGTATTCAGTGATTGTAATAATTTATCTACTGCACAACAAAAACTAATAATCAATCGAGAAAAGAGGAAAAGTGATAAAGTAATTTTTTAATAATAGGTATATTGTTACTATGAAACGCTTACAATCTTGAACATCTTTAACAACAAAATACTTGGATCACTGAATATATCCTGGTGTAATCTCTACTTGGATCTTCCATAAATAATAAACAATAAAAAAACAAAATGCTTGGATCACTGAATATATCCTGGTGTAATATCTACTTGGATCTTCCATAAATAATAAACAATAAATAACTTTTTATTAAGTTCACGTCTTAAATCAATTATTCATCAAATACACATCAATATTATTTAATCAACAACTCAAAATTTTTCCGATGCCATGTCAAATACTTAAAATTGTCACTGTCTGACTGACAATAATAATATGCTGACAATATTCTATTCGACTGAGTGCGTTGTATGACAAAGATAGATTTGGAAAATATTACCACCGACATTGTGTTCATTTTTTTTCGAATCCTGAAAAAAACAATAAATATTTTTGAAAATTTTAAACGCAGAATGAAAGACTAAATTATTACCGAGGGCTTAAAGTCCCTTAGAATAAATAAAAAGTTTATTTTGAATGAGATATTTGAAATTAAAAATCACACTAAATTTTCTCTTAGTCACCCCTGTAACTTATTAAAATAAACTTTATAGAATTTCTCAGGGACTTTCGGCCCTCGCTAATAACGTAATCTTTCATTCTGCGTTTAAGTCTTTCAAAAATACATATTAGTTTTCTCAGGATTCGAAAAAAAATGAATCCCATTTGAATAGCATTGGAGCAGAAAATACGTACCCATCCCCTTAAAAGCAGATGGAACCAGTCTTAAGTCAAAATCTGAACGAGCATTAGACCATTTACAAGAAGACCATATTCTTGATTTGATGCAGAACAGGTCCTAAAATATGTACAAGGCAAGTAAGCACACAATTGGGTATTCCTCAATCAAAAGTTGACAGATTATTAAGAAATAATAATTTGCATCCCTACTACATTCAACATATGTAACGATTGCATGTAGAAGATGAAATCCTACGATTTATTTGTTAGGTGGATTATAAATAATAATCGCGTATTGTATAGGACCCTATTTACTGACGAAACCCAATTAACGAGGGATATAATAAATAACTCGCGCAATTCACACATTTCGGCAGATGAAAACTCCCATGCGATTTGCGAATCTCGTTCGCAGTATAGATTTTTAGTGAATGTTTGGATAGGAACAATAGAAAGACAACTAATAGGCTCCCATTTCTTTAACGCACCGTTGAAAGGTGCCGTGTACTTAAATTTCCTACAAAATATTTTACCGAAACTAATATTTTACGCACGAGGGGGCATCCCCATATTTCTGCGTTGCAGTTTGTCAACATCTTCAAGCATCTTAAAGGCTATTGATTATGTATTTTAGAAAGGAACTACAACGTTAACGGGGTTTTATTATTTCATATAGTCAATGGACCTCTAAATATGAAAAAAACGCGGGGTGCTGTCATTTAAAGGGGTGCGTTTTTGAGAAAGGAGTAAATTAGTCCCTAGGCACAGGGCGAATTAGGGTGAGTTTAATGCTCTTTTGGTACAAACATATCTACAAGAAAATTTTTCCAGGTTAAATTTACTATAGAAACATCAGATTTTCAAGTAAAAAATATTTTCTTTTACAAAAATATATTCAAAAGAAAAGAAAGAGAAAAACACGAAAGATAGCAATTTTGTTTTTTGCCCCATAACTTTTTCCACGGGGATATAGGTATAGGCATTGCCTCACAGAAAAAAATCATTCATCCTTGCTCTTTAACACGACGTTTGGTAATAGTCTCTATGATTTACAGTTTCCAAAATATGATTATCTAAATTTCGCCACTCACAGCAATTTTGGCCCATTTTCCTTGTTATTTCTCAAACAAAGTTCTGTAACGTTTTTCTACGTAGATTTAGGACTTAGGTATATGCAATGATATATTTAATAGAAATGAAAGTCAATTATCTTTAAAATGGTCTATTGTAAAAGGCTGTATGACTATTTTTAAGCAAGATATGGTTGTTCAAAGTTTTATAGTTTTAATGATTTTGGATATATTTTACGATTATTTTTAAAATTCTGATTATAACTTTCTTTAATGTATATTTAGGTATATAAATTGTACAATAAAAAGGAAAGCTTATTGAACTGGTTTATTGCAAAAAATTCTAGGACTATTTTTAAACAATATATGCTTTTTCAAAATGTGACATATACACATGCAATAGGTCCGACTAAGTTGGAACCATATGGAAATTTTTTTTATTATTAACTATATGAAAAAAAAATTCTTTATAAGACCGAACCTAAGATCCAATCATCAGGTACCAAATTTTGTCAATAGTTTAAGAGGTATGTTAAAAAATGTGAATTTCGCTCAAGATTAAAGTACCTCTATATTTCACAATATCGAAGAGTGTTATTAAGAAAAGATATTTGGAATTAAAAACTATGTCATAATATGCAATTATATTCTTCTAATTGAAAAAAAAATAAAAGAAATTTAAATTTATTCTCAAATTACGGATACCCTTGGATATTCTACGGATATCTTGTTTATAAATAGTCCTATAATTTCTTTCAATACACCATTTTAAAGTAAAGAAAATAATCTTTTTTTTTTCGACAATGTTTATACCTAAATGTTCAAGAAAAAAGTCATAATGAGAAATTTAAAAAATAAACATTAAAAATATCAAAAATCATTAAAAGTATAAAACCTTGAAAAACATAACTTGCCTAAAAAGAGCCATACAACCTTATACAATAGACCATTTTAAAGGTAATTGACTTCTCTTTCTAATAAATGTACATTGAATATACCTAGAAATGCGTAGAAAAATATTACAGAACAATATTTTGCGAAATAATGGGGAAAATGGCCCAAAAATGCGGTAAGCGGCGAACTTTGAAAAATCCTATTTCGGAAACTATAAATCCTAAATACTTTTACTAAACTTTATTTTAGTTAGGAAGGATAGAAGTTATTTTTCGCTCGTGCAATTCCTATAAGTATATCCCTGTGGAAAAAGTTATGGGACAAAAAACAAAATTGCTTTCTTTCGTATTATTTTCTTGCTTTTCTTTTGAATATATTTTTGCAAAAAAACTGTTTTTGACCTTAAAATATGACACTTTGATAGCAAATTTAACCTGCAACAATTTTCCTGTAGACGTGTTTGTACCAAAAGTGCATAGAACTCACTCTAATTCACCCTGTGCCTAGGGACTAATTCACCACATTCTCAAAAACGCACCCATCTAAATGGTAGCACTCCGCGGTTTTTTTAAACATAGAGATCCATTGACCATATGAGATAATGAAATCCCGCTAACTTTGTAGTTCCTTTTAATTCTCTTATTTTGAATATAATCAATAGGCTATTATAGCCTAATAAAATAAAAAAAAAAAGTCAAAATGTAAATTCGTACAGGTTAAAACAAATTTTATATCAAAGTTTAGGTGGTTACAAAAGATATTTTCAAGAGAGTATCCAAATCATACAAGGGGATCATTGTTTAAATAATTAAAAAGGGGTCATTTTTGCATAAAAATTACTCTTTTAACTGCGGAGGTCATTCAGTTACTAATGAAGGTATATAGGATTGTTTTCTGCAAATTTGAAGGGTAAATCTTTCACATAAGACTTACTAAATTAAATTTGACCCCCTATTTATTTAAATATTTATACATAAAACTTTAAAAACAAATTTGCAAAAAAACATTTTTAGCGTTTTAAATAAGCACTATAAAATATCCTGTTTTACAGGAGAAGTTGCGCTATGTTATCGGTATTAGCCAAAAAAAAATTGGTCCAAAAATATTTAATATTTTTTGAGATATTGCATTTGTTTATTAAATGTTACTCTATTTCAATTGCAAAAACGCGGTTGCTGCCAAAGAAATATTCACCTGTATTAAATTTTATTATTTTTACTTTTATGTATATTTTCGATAAATGTATTGACAAATTCAAATTTCAATTAAACTCCCCCCT
This sequence comes from Diabrotica virgifera virgifera, assembly GCF_917563875.1. Lineage (NCBI taxonomy): Eukaryota > Metazoa > Arthropoda > Insecta > Coleoptera > Chrysomelidae > Diabrotica > Diabrotica virgifera. The sequence continues at coordinate 58,816,517 of NC_065448.1, read as the reverse complement.
AAAATGGCATTTGAAAATTATTCAAATTTGTTTATAATTTGTTTTTTTTTTAATTAAGGGGATTAAGTATTTTAAAATGCCGTTTCGATAATTGGCTTCCTGGGAATTTTTTACTAATTAAAAAAATTTTTTATCGTTTTTTCTTCTTTTTTTTTCTTGGAGTTATATTACTACGGGCCCTTTTAGGGTTAAATTTTATTAAGAATGACTAATCTCTGAGTTGTAGATTCTAGACCTAAAAATATTAAGATTTAACTAAAATCTCTTAAATAAAATATGGCTACTTACTGAGTTACAGGGTGTTTTATTTAAAAATTTAAAAATTATTGTTACCAAGTACTTTAAAACTATTTGACGTATCCTTATCATACTTGGCAGAAAGTGTGGCTATTATACACCCTACTAAATTGTGATTAATAAACGTTTCTAGCTAGTGCAAGAGGCGTACGACAGGGGATAGTGAATGATTGACCCTTCCCAAATTCTACGCCACCACCGAGTGAATTACTAATTTAGCGAAATTTTTCGATTCTCCAATACTTTGTATGTAAATAACTTTATTGGTATCGATAAAGTCATCAGTTTGAGAGATATTGGAAGTTTAAAATGAATGAATCAAAATAACTATGCCGTTTCATTTTTAACGTCCAATATCTCGAAAACTAATCACTTAATCGTTACCAGTAAAGAGTATATTATTTACATAGAAAGTAATGGAGAATCGAAAAATTTCGCTAAAATAATAATTCCCTCAGTGACGTAGAATTTGGGAAGGGTCAACCAGTAACTATCCCCTGTCGTACGCCTCTGGTAGTAGCTAGAAACTTTTATTTATCACAATTTAGTAGACCGTATAGTACTCATACTTTCTGCTACGTATGGTAAGGATACGTCAAATAGTTTGAAAGTTCTTGGTAAAAATAATTTTTAAATTTTTAAATAAAACACTCTGTAACTGTAACTCAGTAAGTAGCCACATTTTATTTAAGAGATTTTAGTTAAATCTTAATATTTTTAGGTCTAGAATCTACAACTTAGAGATTCGACATTCTTAATGAAACTTGACCCTAAAAGGGCCCGTGGTAATATACCCCCAAGAAAAAAAAAAGAAGAGGAAAAAAGACAAAAAAAATTTTTTAATTAGTGAAAAATTCCCAGGAATCCAATTATCGAAACAGCATTTCAAAATATTTAATCCCCTCGACGTTATTAGAAAAACAAATTATAAACAAATTTGAATAATTTTCAAATTCCATTTTAGGGGGAAGTTTAATTGAAATTTGAATTTATCAATACATTTATCAAAAATATACATAAAAATAAAAATAATAAAATTTAATACAGGTGAATATTTCTTTGGTAACAACCGCGTTTTTGCAATTGAAAATAGAGTAACATTTAATAAACAAATGCAATATCTCAAAAAATATTAAATATTTTTGGACCAATTTTTTTTGGCTAATACCCATAACATAGCGCAACTTCTCCTGTAAAATAGGATATTTTATAGTGCTTATTTAAAACGCTAAAAATATTTTTTTGCAAATTTGTTTTTTAAGTTTTATGTATAATTATTTAAATAAATAGGGGGTCAAATTTAGTTTGTTAAGTCTTATGTGAAAGATTTACCCTTCAACTTTGTAGAAAACAATCCTATATACCTTCATTAGTAACTGAATGACCTCCGCAGTTAAAAAAGTAATTTTTTTTGCAAAAATGACCCCTTTTTAATTATTTAAACAATGATCCCCTTGTATGATTTGGATACTTTCTTGAAAATATCTTTTATACCCACCTAAACTTTGATATAAAATTTGTTTCAACCTGTACGAATTTACATTTTGATTTACATGTAGTGTAATTTTATTTTACTAGACTATTACGGAAATAGGTGCAAATATAAATACACGACAAGATCTAATAGACAAAATTATTATTTCTTGTATTGCATTGATTTCATTTGTTGATTGAAGACTATTAAAAAAAATTTCTACAAAAGGGTGAATGCATAATGGTTTTTCGGATCGAAGATTTCCCTCTTCTATTTGGTTTAACTCATTTTTACTTTTAAACTTCTACTGATTATTTTCGTTCTCTTTTTCTTCTACCTTAACTTTTAATCAAATTTACAATATTAATGCTGTGTTTATTTTGAGTCTTCTCTGTTTGTTTGCCAATTAACCTGACCGTTGTAACCGCAGGGTCGGAATTATAAGCTGTGTCAGCAACTTTACGTTATAAAAAATTTGAATATCTTAAAAGTTATTAATCTAGTTTGTGGGATAATAGTCCAGATAAGTAAGGTAAAAAAGTACAAGCATGGGCATTTTGACAGTCTCAGGCATCTGACAATTTTTTTGAGATTTATGTACCTCGATATCACCTTTGTTTCCTGCAGTGGGTTCGGTGAAATTACTCTATTTTAAGAAGTTGTAAAACTTCAACCAGTAAAAGTAAAGTATTTTTTAACGAATTTACAGAAAATTATTTGATAGAACAAGTTTAAAATAAAATTCTAAAATAGCGACTTATAAATGTTGATATACTAATTAAAATTTATATAATTTATTTATACCAAACAACTTTTTTTGCAATAATGTAAGTCAGAAAAAGATAAACTTACAATAATAATTATTCTTCGGGTAGCATAAAGTAAGAAAGAGAGTCATTATCCCAAAAAATAAAAAAAAATATTTCCTACATTTCAATACTTGATTGTAAATACATTGCAATTTTTTGCTTGCAAGTAATTTGAGTTTTTTGCTATTTTCCGGGGAAAATATTTTCATATTCGAAAGAAGGCAAGTTAAGAATATTGTCCTACAAATCTACAAATATTCTGGACAAAGTTAGTTCTTTTTAAAAATTAGTTATATTCAAAAATGAAATATGAAATATGAAAAGTAATATAATATATCTGGTTCTTATTAATGGATTTTGACCTTTGGTTTAATAATTTGTAATGTACTTTAATATTGTATGATGGTAAATTTACCTGATACATGTTTTAAAAATGTTTTTTGGAAATAGACAGATAGAAAATAAAAACTAGGAAAATAGATAGTATATAAACAATAACTTATTTATTTTAAAACGTGAAATAAAGACGAAGAACTTTCTTTTTCTTAAATATGGCAATCATGTATTTTGATAAATATTTATATTATATATGTGTCATAAATACAAGAGTATTGTAAAACGTGTGATATAATATAATAATAATATAATAATAATGTTTATTATTTACCTGTGGGAGTTTTTTGTCAGTTCTTCTATCAGGCGCGGCCCCCTGCGAATGGGGGATGCTTTCTGGGTGTTCGTAGCGCCAATACCCGGAGGGTAGCAGGGATACCTGCCGTGGAGCAAAAACTGACACCTGGCAGTAGGTATAAAATGCAAACCCATTAATATGGCGAATAATGATTTATGTTTAGGATCGCTGCCTGGGGATCGCCAGGGCACGTCTGGAGCCGGCGCTGGACGTGACAGCATGCGGGACGTCGGTGGCAGGGTGTTGAGGAGGCGGGCCCCTGTCACACAAACAGCTACAGCCCAACAGCAACAATTACCAGAAGTGAGCCAAACAACAACAAGAGCTCCACTCGCTGAAGGTGCTGCGCTGGAACATCAGCCGGCGCTCACTCAAGCGGGACGACCGAGACAGCGTATGAAATGGACTGTGTCCATGAACGAAAACATCCTGCGCTTTTACTATAAGGTGACAAACCTCGGTCAAGAAGCAATCGGCTACCGACAACAACTGTATGCCGAATTTTGCACGGAGTACCCAAATATTCAAGTATCTGAACAACGAGTAGCAGACCAATACCGGGTAATCATCAGAAATAACCTTATCCCTGAGACTAGACGCGATGCCATCAAAAGCGAAGTCGAAAGGGAAATTAATAACCAAGAGCTAGCTGTGGATCAAGTCCCTAACGAAACACATGAGCAGATTCCCAAGCCTGCCATACAAGAAGCTCGACCCGAGAACACACATGAGAACAACGAGTTGCACGATAGTCTGTTAAACGAAATGGCACGAGCCGTACAAGAGTTTAGTGGAACAAACCCACTTAGCAGACCACCGCTACCAAGAATAAACTCTTGTAAGAAACTAGGTGCGCTGTTACAAATTATGAACACTGAAGTCCTACCCAATTATGTCGTAGAAGCTCAAACATTGGAGTATTTGCATATGATGATCTACTGTGCAGCAACATCTATTGCTAATGTAATGGGCGTTAAGATCAGAACACGACGGGGTACTAATAACGGAAGGACTGGTGACAGAATTGCACCTTGGGAAAAACGGCTGCAAAGAAAGATTGAATCGTTGTGAAGGGATATTGGTCAAATAACGGAATATATTCGAGGAACAACGAGTAGAAAATTAATTAGAAGAGCTGAAGAAATAATGCGAAATACTCCGAGACACTCACAGCATGATCCAGAAAACAACACAGCTGAACATTGCCTGGACACATTAAAACAAAAACTCTCCGTTTATTCAGGCCGTCTAAGGAGATACAAAGTCAGTAACAACCGAAAATGCGACAACATACTCTTTGAGCATTCAGAGAAGGCGTTTTATAGGAAACTTAACTCCACTGTAGAAAATGAAAATAAAGTATACCCAAGTCAAGAAGAAATTCATGAGTTTTGGGGAAACCAACTTTCAACGCCAGCTACTCGTAACAACAATGCTGGGTGGATTGAAGACACGACGAACAACTGTCAACAATAATATTCCTTACGAACCTTTCACCACTGAAGAAGTCTCGAATACTATCAAAGAGCTTCACAACTGGAAATCTCCTGGCCCGGACGGAGTCCAAAACTTCTGGCTAAAGAAGTTTTGGAGTGTTCATGAGCGATTGTCAATTTTAATTAATTATGTTATTTCTAATCCGCAGGAAATACCATCATTCCTTACTAAGGGGACCACTTATTTAATACCGAAGGATCAAAATAACACCCAAGATCCAGCCAAGTACCGCCCGATTACTTGTCTACCAACATTATACAAATTGGTCACATCCTGTGTAGCTCGGCATATCTACCAACACTGTGCTCTAAACAATATCATAGAGCCTCAACAGAAAGGATGCGCTAAGGGTTCCATGGGCTGCAAAGAACAGCTTATTATCGACTCAGTCATTTCTAATCAGGCATATATCAAAAAACGAAATCTCTTTACTGCTTTCATTGACTACAAGAAAGCGTTTGATTCAGTGCCGCATGCATGGCTGATCGATATATTGAAAATATATAAAGTCGATGATAATATAGTGACCTTTTTAAAGCATATAATGACTGAGTGGAAGACAAAAATTCACCTTCAAATACCTGGTGAAAACAATATCGAAACTGAAGATATCCCAATTAACCGGGGGCTTTTCCAGGGGGACTCTTTGAGTCCACTTTGGTTCTGCCTAGCAATGAACCCACTATCTCAGCTACTGAATTCCACTGACTCAGGCTTTAGCATCAAAAATAACAATGCTGTTGTAGCGAAGCTTAATCATTTGTTGTATATGGATGATTTAAAATTAATGGCTTCAACTCGAAAACATTTAGATCAGATGCTAAAAATTGTAGAAACCTTCTCTAATGATATTAGTATGCACTTCGGTCTAGACAAGTGCCGTATCTTAAATATAGTCAGAGGACACGTTCAGCCCGGTGGTTTCGATATGCAAAATGGCCAGAACATCGAGGCCATGGGTGAAAATGATATGTATAAATATCTCGGTGTAAAGCAAGCGCGGAAAATTGACCATAAACAAATGAAAACCGAACTAACTTCTGAATTTGTACGAAGGGTAAGACAGCTTAATCGGTCATATCTCAATAGTAAAAATTTGTTTAAGGCATTAAATACGTACGCCTTTTCCGCGCTTAGCTACTCATTTGGTATTATCAAATGGTCAAAAACCGATATAGAAAGTCTTCAGCGGAAAGTAAGAACACTTCTCACAAAGGCACACAACCATCATCCTCGCAGTGCAGTAGAGAGAACAACATTACCGCGGTATCTAGGAGGAAGAGGACTCATGGACATAGGTGAGCAATTGGATAAACAAGTGGCTAACTTAAGAACTTATTTTCAGGCACAGGCTGAATCATCTACTTTACATCGTACAATCTGCGCAGTAGATGACTCAACGCCGCTTAAACTGAGGGAACAAGAAATGCGCATAAACCACCTATCTAAGGACGAAAAAATGCGCACCTGGATGGGTAAACCACTGCATGGACGGCATCTCAATGAGGTCAACCAAGAATATGTCGACAGTAGAGCGTCGAACTATTGGTTGGTATCAGGAAAGATGTTTCCCGAGACAGAAGGTTTCCTACTTGCCATTCAGGATCAGGTTATTCCAACAAGAAATTACCTGAAGTATATTGTAAAAGATCCTCAGGTCCAAAACGACAAATGCCGATATGGATGTCAAGCTCAAGAATCCATCCAACATCTTACCGGGGGCTGCCAGGCGTTTGTCGGAACTGATTATAAAGAACGCCACGACTCAGTAGGAAAGATTCTCCACCAAGAACTAGCTAACAAACTTGGACTTCTCCAAACCGACCATCTTCCTTATTATCAATACGTCCCTGATAGAATGCTTGAAAACGACAACTACAAGCTATACTGGGATGGCACTGTGCTCACAGATCAAACAGTGGCACACAGTAGACCGGATCTCATACTAGTTAATAAACTTACTAGGCAAACAACATTAATAGAGGTGGCGATACCTAACAACAATAATCTGCGTGTTAAGCACAACGAAAAGATCGCCAAGTATAGAGATCTCGAAATACAAATAAGGAGACAATGGAGAATGGAAAGTACCCAGACAATACCTATTATTCTTTCTACTACTGGAGTCATTCCAAAGAACCTCATAGAAAACATCAAAAAGCTGGGTCTAAATGAACATCTTTACAAGACTATGCAGAAAGCTGTGCTACTCTCGACCTCCAGATGCGTGAGAAAATTTTTGGGAGATACTCCGGCGTACCAAGTCACCTAGGGCTCGATAACACGGAAAGAGTCCCACCAGAGCTCAATCCTTTTGATACCCTAGGTATCTGGGATGAGTGAATTTTCCCCTTAGAGGGAGTGCGGGCCGTATGGCTAAATCTGGAAATGTTTATTATATATATTCCCATTTTTTCCAATAAAAATTATTTTATTGTTTAAAATCTATTTTTGTGGAAAATTATTTAAACAATTTACATGATAAATGTAATAATAAATTTGTTTATAAAAGGCATATTGGCAATGTACGAAAGCAATATAAACAAAATGAAAACGAAACGTCAAGACCCATAGACAAGAATTGCAAATACAATAAAACCTCCGTAAACCGAAACCTTTTTATCCGAAATATCGTTTAAACAAAACGTCCAGATTTATAATAAATATAGCTGCAAACATCGTTGTCAAAGTAAAACACAAAAGAAAATAGATTAAAAAAACACTTGAAACATGTTCATTGTCCTTAAGTTTTATTGCTTTGCTCTGTATTCACATATTAAAAAAAAACAGGAAATCACCTCATAGTATTTTTTAATACCAGCTTTGTACCAATAATGTTATTTTTAACCGAAATTCTTGTTATCCGAAACGCCCCCCCCCCCCCAATTATTTCGGTTAACAGAAGTTTTACTGTATAGCGCGAACTCCCCTCCACTAGTCCAAGCTGATTGAGTTAAAGTTTCACATTTTCTAGAAGACTCTGTTTAGAAGCTTTCTACAAGACTCTGTTCACGGGCAATTTTTTCCAAATTTTTCACTGCTTGATCTTTCAAATGCCACTAATTAGATTTATTAATTGTTATAAACAAAAAATCCGTGAATTCAAAAAATAATTATGAGCTTCGTCCCAAATTATCGCTGGAAAACTCTTATTTAATTTGTGAAAGAAATAGGAAACTTTTGAAAATTTAAAAAATAATTGAAGACGTGAGTTTATGAAGGTGTTACGCGACATTTTTTTAATTGTTGGTATTTTTGCAATAATGAAGGGGTTATTTTCCAAACTTCATCCTGATCTTCTTAAAACATTGAAAGAATCAATATGTACGGAAAAAGTCAGGCATGAAGGTGTTATGTAACAAAACATTTTGTTATTTAAGTCAATGAAAGAGTCATTGGTACTCGACACCCCATGAAAATCAAATAACTGCCACTAAAGTACTATTCAGGACGATAAGAATGGGTTATGGTAACATACTCCATTAACCTTCCGATGACCAACCTTTTTTTGTTACACGGATGACCAAGGGGGGGGCCGGAATGACCCCAGGTCAAAAATGTCAAAAATGACATTTAACAAAAAAATAAAGTTTGTTTTTTTAAATTTTTTTTAAAATTTTTTTTTATGGCATGAATTTTATGTCATTCAGCCAGTCACAACATGAGTATTAGTGTCATGTGTAGTGTGTATGTTGAGTAAATGTCTTGTTACTTTGCAAAGTCGACGTCATTAGCGTAAAACTACTTGGAATTACACATTATAGACGGTATTTTACTAAACATCAACTTCAGAATATATTTTTTATTCGTAAAATATAGGGAATTTTTTTTATTTGAAAATGAGGATATCTAGAATGATATTAAAGTCAAATAAAAAAATAATGAGTTAAAAATTGAAAATACGTTTGAATTTATCAAAGAAAAACATACGCTGGGGTCACAATTCCCCCGCTTGGTCATCCGAAGGTTCATCATCATTCTCTTTGCCTTATCCCTATGCGGGGTCGGCTTCCCTAATTGCATTTCTCCACACAATTCTATCTTGGGTCATATCAATGTTAATACCCTTTAACAAAAAGTCCTGCCTTATCGCCTCCCCCCAGGTCTTCTTTGGTCTTCCTCTCCTACTCCTTCCAGGAATCTGCACTTCAGCTATTCTTCGTATTGGGTGATTAACGTCTCGACGTTGAACATGACCAAACCATCTTAACCTATGCTCTCTCATTTTGGCATCAATTGGTGCCACACCTAGACTTCCCCTAATATACTCATTTCTAATTTTATCCTTCTTTGTCACTCCACTCATCCATCTAAGCATTCTCATTTCCGCCACATGCATTCGTTGTTCCTCTTTCTTTTTCACTGCCCAACATTCAGTTCCGTACATCATAGCCGGTCTTATGGCTGTTTTATAGAATTTTCCCTTCAGCTTCATTGGAATTTTTCTGTCACACAACACACCACTCGCTTCTTTCCACTTCATCCATCCAGCCCTAATTCTACTGCATGCATCTCCATCTATTTCTCCATTACTCTGTAATACCGATCCTAGGTACTTAAAACTATTGCTTTTCACAATCATTTCACCATCCAAAGATACCATTTTATTTGTAGTAGCTCCATCTTTAAATGAACATTCCAAATACTCTGTTTTTGTCCTACTAAGTTTTAAACCTTTTTCCTCCAGAGCTTGTCTCCACTGTTCCAGTTTTTGTTCTAAGTCTCTTTCACTATTTCCTACTAACACGACATCATCAGCATACATTAAGCACCATGGAATGTTACCCTGTAGTTTCGCTGTTATCTGGTCCATAACTAATGAGAATAAATACGGACTAAGCACAGAGCCTTGGTGCAATCCTACTTTCACATGAAATTTATCAGTCTCTCCCACACCTGTCCTAACACTAGTTGTTGCTTCCTCATACATATCCCTCACAATCTTTACATATTCACCAGGGACTCCTTTCTTATTGAGTGCCCACCACAGAATCTCTCGAGGAACTCTATCATATGCTTTCTCAAGATCAATGAATACCATATGAGCGTTTGTTTCTTTACTCCTGTATTTTTCCATCAACTGCCTTATAATGAAAATTGCATCTGTTGTTGATCTACCCTGCATAAAGCCAAATTGATTCTCGGATATTTCGGTCTCTTCACGTATCCGTCTGTCAATTACTCTTTCCCATATTTTCATGGTGTGGCTAAGCAGTTTTATAGCCCTGTAGTTTGTACATTGTTGTATATCTCCCTTGTTTTTGTAAACAGGTACCAGTATACTGCTTCTCCATTCGTCTGGCATTTGTCCGACTTCCATAATTCTATTAAATAGACCTGCTAGCCACCTTGTTCCTGTCTCTCCCAATGCTCTCCATACTTCTCCAGGAATATCATCTGGTCCTACCGCTTTTCCTTTCTTTATTTTTTGAAGCGCTTGAGCCACTTCCTCGTTGGTTATTTTGGTGACCATTGCTGCTACTGTCTCCGTTGACTCTACAGGCTGTCTGTCAAATTCTTCATTTAATAAGCTGTCGAAGTACTTTCTCCATCTCTTTTTGACATCCCTTTCGTGAACTAGTATTTTATTATTTTCATCTCGGATACATCTAATCTGATTAAAATCTTTTGTTTTCTTTGCTCTCTGTTTGGCGATTTTATATATCTTCGTTTCGCCTTCCCTGGTATGAAGTTGATCGTATAGGTTTGAATACGCTTCTGCTTTGGCTTTTGCTACTGCTACTTTCGCTTCCTTTTTCGCCACCATATAGTTTTGAAGAACTGTGTCGGATCTGGTTTCTTGCCACTTTTTATATAATTTTCTCTTCTCTTTTATTTTTCCTTGTACTTCGTTTGACCACCACCAAGTCTCTTTATCCTCAAACTTTTTTCCAGACGTTTTCCCAAGTATTTCAATAGCAGTCTCTCTAATACTACTGGCCATTTTTCTCCAAATTGTATTAGGGCTTCCTTTCATGTTCCAACATATTTTTTCTACTATTCTTCTCCTGAATAGACCTTCTTTCTCATCTTTCAGCAGCCACCACTTGATTTTTTGTGGTCCTCTCCGATATTTTTGTTTAGTTTCGCTTTTTACTTCGATGTCCAGAACAAGCAGCTTATGTTGTTGGCTTACTGTCTCACTAACTATTACCTTGCAGTCCTTGCATTCACGTATGTCTTCTTTCCTTATCATGAAGTAGTCTATTTGGGATTGATGTTGTCCACTTTTGTAGGTAATAAGTTGAGTTTCTCTCTTTTTAAAGAATGTGTTAACAATCGCCATATCCAATGCTGTTGCTAGTTCTAGCATGTCATCTCCAGCTTCATTTCTAGTTCCAAAGCCTAATCCCCCATGTATTGTTTCATATCCTATCTTGGCTTGGCCCACATGTGCATTGAAATCACCTCCTATTATAACTTTCTCCTCTGCTGGAATATCACTCAGTACGTCTCCTAATTGGTCGTAGAAAACTCTTCTTTCATTCTCACCCAGTCCTGTTTGAGGAGCATACACACACACAACATTCAATACCTCTTTATCAATTACAAATTTCACTGACATCATTCTATCACTCGTTCTTACAACTTCTACTACGTTATCTTTCATTTCACTATCAGCAATTATACCAACTCCATTTCTAGTGTTACTACTCCCTACATACCACAATTTATATCCATCACCTAGTTCTTTCGCCCTTTGTCCATTCCACCTAGTTTCTTGAATACAAGCAATTTGAACTCTTCTTCGTTTGAGCGCATCCACTAACTCCAGACTCTTACCTGTAAGACTCCCAAGATTCCAAGACCCTATCCTGATTTTTCTAACCTGCAATGGTGTTCCCCCTGAGATAGTCCTCACCCGGAGATCCGAATGGAGGCTCATTTTACTTCCGGAACATTTTACCTCAGGAGATGCCATCATTTCAGTATAAGTTTTTATTGCGTTTGGAGAAGGTCTTTTCATTATTATGGCCTGAAAAGATTTTGTTTGGATATTTGATGCCTGAATGCCTTTTCTATCAGCACCATACCCTGCCCTGCACGTTTAGCCAATACACCACCAATGCAACCAAAGTGCAGTATTACCCCACACCCGCCTGCATTTTTCTGTATAGGCCAGGATCCCTACTGTAAGGACTGCCCTATAAGCCAATGTATTGTTGCCCGTATCCCGCCGCTAGGAGGCACGTACTTTGGTTATTTCGGGATATCCGAAGGTTAATATACGATAAAAAAATATATATTTAATCAATCATGTTCGTGCATGAAGGTGATAAGTACGTACATAACACCTTTTATACATTTATTTTTTTATAATAAGTCTAGTAACATATTTTTAAGTTTTCGTAAATTAAGAAGGTGTTATCTTTTTCTTAATAAATAACTGAAATTTTAATATTTTTTTTTTATTTTTGACTTAATGTTAGAAAACCTCTTTAAAGAATACAATTTCAATAAGATACCCGTTCTTATAATCAAAATATTCGAAACATAGACATAAGATCTTTGAGTGCCGTTTCTGAACATTTTTAGTTTTGTTACTTAACACCTTCATAAACTCAATTGTTTTCGAGCAATATGTAGAACAAAAAAGTATTCTAAATGTTTATAAGTAAAAACTTGCAATGTTTTTGCAATAATTTGTACAATGAGGAAACTGATATTTTCTATTTTTTTCAATCCTTTTAATAGAATAACTCTCTCGTTTATGCTATCCATAGAATCATAGTTCATTATTGTCTAACTTATAAGATTATTGCAAAAATAAAACGGTGTTTGGGATACACAAATGGAATAACTTTTAAACTAAGTGATGAATCACTCTAAAATTTTAACCGCATTTCTAACACTACAACACCTAACTCTGCCCAACATATCAAGATTAGAGGTTCGGCATATCAAAATTAAGAGTTCTTAGGTTTTTTCCAGTTGTTAAGTAACAAATTTGTAAATCAATATTTATAAATCGCCATTTTAATGCTTTTAATATGTTTTATCAAGTAATTACCACCGAACTTATTTTAAATATTCTACTGGTAGACGAAAGTTCTTACAATAGTATATCACAGGAATTTTAAATTCTCTCTGGACTATAAATGAACGATGAATCCCATTGGCTAGATTCCTATTAAATAAATGGATAAAGTCATCTGGCTCACACAGATATGACATAATAAATAAAAAACTGTATATACATTCGTAAATAGTAAAAATTTCCGGTTGTATAAAAAATAAACATTTTTTTCCCGAAAAAAGACTAGTTCACTTTGATAAAACAATATTGCAGCAATAATGATTGTTGATCAATGTTTTAGGCTAACTTTCAAAAATAAATAAATAAAATGAAACTCGCAGGCAAAAGAACGCTGCAGCTGTCGCACTTTTATTTATTGACAAACACTAGAAATAATGATTATTTGAGTTTGAAAAAAGCGGAAAAGAGCGTTTTTTACTCGATAATAGAAACATTGTGAAATTATCAACAGCTTTTATTTAGAACCAAAAATATTTGTCACGCAATTTTTATTGAGAAATTTTTTATTACGTTTATATTAAAAATTATTTATTGATTGGCTACGAATACTAAATTAATAAAGAGATACAGTTAATATTATACCAGGGCGGATCTGTGGAAAACGTCTCCATTTGAATGTACGAGAGCATTCTGATTTTTTCAGAAAAATTTTGTTATAAATAAATTAATACATGTTATGTGTTATAAATAAATTAATTTATCATATTAAAACATAAGCATCCTTGGGATTTGGTAATACGTTATTTAGGTGTCTCTATTTGAGTTGCACCGGATAAAATATGAAGAAATTTGCTCTATTTGAGGCCAAGAAAATATTATTTTACGTAGGTATACCGTTTTTGAATTTTGAAATTCTGTTTTCTTCAATCTAATTTTTTTGGTGCTTGTCATGCTCAGTACGGTTTGTTTTTATTATTATAATATAGTGTGTCAATTTTAATGTGCACCCTCTATAATTTGGTCCCTATAGAAAATCTAAAAATGTGCAAAAACATCAAATCCATTTATGATGGAGCTATTTTGTAGACCAATTTTCAACTAAATTACATCAACCCTCTAGCGGCAGCGCACACATCCCCCAAAATCTTTAATGGAAAGGTTGAGTGATACTTTATTTTAAAAGTCGCCTTCATTCTATTTACCTCGGTGCCATAAGGTCGTGGCGCTTTGGTCGATTTCCCGGAGGCGATCCATGTCCAGCTTCTGCTTGGGCTGAAGTTTGAGGTGAACATAGCTGTCCATTCTCCGCTACGGCTTCAGACTGAGGTGAACGTTTTTATCCAGCCTCCGCTTGAGCCAAGCTCTAGGTGAATATTGCTGTCTATCCTTAACCGCGGCTTCTAGCTGAAGTAAACATTTGATCCAGCCTCGGATTTGGTTTTGGTTGTTTTGTTTGTTTGTTTTGTTGCTTGTTACGCGTCTATGATGTTTCCACAAGTAACCAGGAAAAGGTTTGTCACCCGTGGAAGAGTCCCGCATTACCAGAGGAAGGCTAGATTATTATGTAATGTGGTTTTGCCTGGTATCCCAAGATCGTTCACGACTACATATACCCTTTGGACATCCAGCCATCGGCACGATTACCATCCACCTTAGCTTTGGTAGGATTGGGAAGGCTGCTTCTTGGTCGCTGAAGCAGTTCGTCCATTCCTAGTCTCTAGACTACCTAGATACTTCAGAGAACTAGCAAAGTCTTACTGATCTAGCAAGGCCGTTTCACATTCTTTCATACTTCCAATTCATCAGTCCTAGCCCGTATATAGGGGGTACCTTCATTCAGCGGAGAGCTCCTTATTAGAGAGATCCTATTCATTCACACATGTATACTTGTTCCACTTCCTATGCCAGACTACAGCCCTAGCTAAACTGTCAGCTTAAGACCCCGAACTCACGTCAAATTCCTTCAGCCACCATCGGGGGTTTCAAATCGATTATTTCAACGTGAAATTAACTAAAAATTTAAGTACATTTCGGAAAAACCCATTATAATGTTTTTATAGTTTTAAAGTGTAAAGATTCTTTAAAGAATCTTTTGTGCAAAATAAACAGCTGGTCAAAATAGATGAGCCTGGACAAAATAATTTCGTGGGAAAATATTTACTGATCTTAAAATGATCGACGTGGTGATTTAATAGTTATTTATGATATAAGTGTTAAAAATACAATTTTAAGACACGCATGTGAAAGTTTGCAGAATGAGCGAAGCGAATTCTGCGATTGACATGAGTGCCTTAAAAATGTACTTTTTACGTATATCATACAATATTTTTTTACAAACGTCTTATATATCAACAATTATAATTTATTCATTCTTAGTTACGGGACAATAACTACAAAAACTTTTACTTGAACTTGACTGACATTCCATTTTTATACGAGTATTTTTCTTGACATTACATCAAAACTGCCTATACTGTCAATACGTAAATCATAACAACTATAGAATAATGGCTTGATTACACGTAACGAGTACAGTGGCGAGACAGCAAACTGTTACTAGGCCGAGACATTGGTGAGGGCGAGAGATGGTTTATACGTATTTGGCAATTTTTGAATTTGGAGGCGAGTTCAGTTTCGATTCACAAAAACAAGGAGTAGTGTACATATGGATCAAAAAGCTTACATTAAAAATATATCAAACTACTTATACCACTGCTTATACAATAACTGACGGATATATTATGAGAAGGAGATAAGTTTCCTTAGACTATAGACTATAGACAATGGATTTTAAGAAAACCAAATCTCGCTGCTCCCGATTTCTTCGATTCATTGATTTTTTATTTCTTGTCTATATGTTGAATTTAAATTTTTTATTTTATTGGACTTCTTGAGTTTTAAAACCAACAATATCTATTTTTTCTACAGTCGATACATATTATGCTGCATCACGTTTTGGTTTATTTTTATACTCCAAAGATTTGAAATTTCAAAAGCACGGGTGTGACTTATACAACTGAACTAAACTTTATTGTCCTATCTGAGTTCCATTTGTTAGCTATTTTTGAGAATCACAAATCACATTGATTAACAAGTCGTCTCCTCTGATAAAGTGGTAATGTGCACAGTTACACAGCGAGTGTTGTTTACACATACCGAGTGGATTCGCGAGTATACGATTGAAGGGTAGGAGGTCGAAGACTCGTCCTAGTAAATAGAACAAGATCCGAGTGACTGTCTCGCCATATGACTGGGTTGAGTGCTCGGCCAAGTACTCGTTAGTATGTTTATACCAAACGAGCACTCGGCCGAGAACACTGTCTCGCTATAATACTCGTTACGTGTAATCAAGGTTTAACATCTACTTTTATTGTTGTATATTCTAACAAATTTTAAAAGTTTTTTTCTACAAACGTGTTAAAAATGCAATAATACAGTTTAAATTAAATTTTAAAAAATCTTTTAAACCACCTTTTTCAAATTGCGCAAGTTGTACTATTAATATTAATGTTAATAAATGAAATATAAATATTTTGACGTTTCACAATTTGACAATTCACTTTTAACTGCAGTGCCTTAAAATTTTTAAAGCACTAGTGCCTTAAAGTAGCATTTTTAACGCTCCTAGGGAGTGCTAAAAATTGCATTTTTAACATGGTTGTAGAAAAAATTTATTAAAATGATGAAAATGAGACAAAATATAATAATTAATTGTCATTTTGGCAGGTTTTAATAGTACTATAAATATAGTATCAAAAAAGTAAATTTTTAACTCGTTATGCGCACAGAGTAGGTAAGAACCTACCCGTGCACAATTTCATTAATCTTTTCAGTTGTCGTTCTTTCTTCATTCGCTCTCTCTTTTTATGTGTCTCTTTCTCTATGTCTCCCCTTTGCCTCCCCTCTTATGACTTATCTTTCTATCGCATTGGTGATGCAAGGTAAAGAATCGACCGTGAAAATAAAATATGGAGAAAATTTAGATACTACATTCAAAACTAATTTATATGAATATTCCAAAGGCCTTTACAGTTGTAAAATGTATAAAATAGTGTGTACGCGGTTGTAGAATATATCGACAAAACATGCTGTTTAAATCCTTAATGTTTTTGTTCATGGAAGCGAACTAAAGTATTCGCAAAAATACTCGTATAAGACAAACATGTACTTTAAGCAATGATGGGCATCAGTGTGAAACATTTCAGCAGTGGGAACATGTGAGCAATTTGTTAGATGTTCACTATTATACAATTTGTGAAATCGTTAGCAGATTTCGAAAATCCTGCACTCGTCTTAGAAATGAGGATATAAGTTAAATTAACGGCTTTCTTCTAGCGGGTGGTGAATCGTCAAACGGGCCATAGGAAATTCAATGGGAAATTCTAAATTGTTGAATTTCTGCTTCCCTAATTATTTTACATCAAAAGTCATGAGAAGCTATTTGTACGATGGTACGATGAATCAACGATGGCCCGATTACTACCAGATTTACACCGATGGATCAAAACAAATTCGTACAGGTGCCACTTTTTATGATCACAGTGCAAAATATCATGAAGAGTTCAGACTACCAGATGAGGCAACAATATATACAGCGGAAATGTTCGCAATAAGTGAAGCTCTGAAATATATACTGTTATATTTCTATTTGATATGAAAATTAAAATTTGATAATTATAAACAGAATTCAATTTAATATAAAATATTTTCAATTTGCTCAACCACGGGCATATAAATTTAGAACAACCTGTATACAACAAATTGTTATATTTAATTTTAAGAAGTGATTAAATAAGACTCAAGTGAAATCGTTAATAGGTCATTATCGTTTGTTCGCGGAAGGATCGGTCATTAGCCGATGCTAAATAAGACTAAGTGGAAATAGAGAATAGGTCATTAAAATTTGTATATAGTAGAAAGTAATTTTAGAATGGGAATTAACTATTTTCTTTGAAATCCATTAAGCATATTTAGAAAGTTTAAAAATTGGTTTTGAGGAATACTGCGAATGAGAGTTGGTGGTGGAATTTTGATTTGTGAATCTGGAAGGGATATTTAGAAAGTAGGGGAATGAATGACAAATAGAGATCAGAATGTTTTGAGCTGTCAAGAAGTGAAGTCGAGTAGTAGACGGTAGTGTACGGAGAGTGAGAAAGCCGGTGTAGTTCCGTGAGTGTGGAGTATCTATCGTAGAACGAGAGGTAGGCCAGGTTGAGAGTAAAAGAACCTCCTTGAGCCAAGAGTTCCCGGTAGCTGATTGCAGTTTCAAAAAAGGTAGAACACAGCATCACGACAGAAGCAGGAAACGAGAGCTATACGAGCTAGTTTCAGAGGAGAACATTACTGGAAGCCAGGACGAGGTTTTGATTGCAGCCAAGGATAGCAGGAAACGGGTCTTGTGTGAAGACATTCTCAGTGCACCAGAAAAAGGTCAGTCTCATTTGTTTGGACATGAATGTATGGGTTTTTCGTAGTAAATACCACATTTAAAATTGAAAAAACATAATCAATAATATCAGAAAAGCTTCATCAAACTTAAATAGAATTGTTGCTGATAAATCATAATAGTTAAATGTTAATAAAAACTTTCAATTGGAAATCAAAAGGAAATAAGATTCCCATGTATAAATGTTATGTTTAAGAATAATAAGATATAGCAAATATTAAGCAGTGATTGCCATTTAAATAAAATAAACAATATTTTGATTACAATTGTAACCCATATGTGTTATTATTTTACTCTTTTCTTTCCTATCCCGATTAGGAACCATTAAGAAATACTTAGAAGCCACGTATGTAAGTAATTAATTTTATAAAAAGCCTGAGATTGAAAACATATTGATATGTGATCTGGTAAATTAATTAGATTATTATTAATGCATTGATTAAATTAAATGACATATAAAAATATTATCTCATATCAATAATCAAGATCACAACAATACTTAGAACTCATAGACCTAAACTATTATATTTACAGATTGCAAAAATGTAGTCGAAAGACTAGAAAATATAAGTGCATCTAAAAATTTAAATCATCTAGAAGTAGAAATACTACAGACCAATTACCAAATACTTAGCACGCAACGAAAGGTGATAGTTTGGATCCAAGGACATTCGGGTATTCAAGAAAACGAAATTGCCGATAAATTTGCAAAATCTGCCTCAGACTTAGACAGAGATTTTATTAAGCTGTGTATTCCATATACCGATTTGAATGCCACACTTAAAATTCAGCTAAAAAATAAATGACAAGAACTGTATGACAGCAAACAAACAGGATTAAATTATAAATAAAGACCTGATTATATGTTTTTTGCATATCGATAACCATCAAAGATACAATCAAACGCTTCAGGATGTGGACGAATTATGATAATTAAAGGCGTTTGACACTAATTTAATTTTACATATTTAGAATATTTTCGGTTTTTTAACATATTTTGATGGTTTGAACATATTTTCAACCGTTTGACATATTTTGGCATATTTTTAACATATTTTGGCATATTTTGACATATTTTTGGCTGTAAACAGCTTGACACAGTTAACCATGTAACAATGGTTAGGTTTATAAATGATGCTTTCATGAACTTTTTCCTTCCCGACATTGTTCCAACTAACAAAATCTTGCTTATGGTTTCCGATGCTGCGTCATACATGGTCAAAGCTGGCCAACAACTAAAAGTTTTATATCCCAATTTATTTCATGTGACGTGTTTGGCGCAGGGTTTAAAGAGAGTGACGGAAGAAATTCGAAATTCATTTACTAAATTTAATAATTTAATTAGCAACGTGAAGAAAATATTTTTAAAATCGCCTTTAAGGATTCAGATATATAAAGAAAACTTAGCAAATACTCCTTTGCAACCGGAGCCTATAATCACAAGTTGGGGAAAATATTTAAAAGCTGCCTGTTGTTATTCGGAACATTTTCTCTCTATAAAAGAACTAATTTTATGTTTTGAAGAAACAAATATTGGTGCGATTTCAAAATGCAAATCAATTTTAGAAAACAGATCACTGCACAATGAGCTTTGTTTTATTAAATCGAATTATGAATTTGTTTATAAAACCATCCTCAATCTTGAAACTGAATCGTTTCCACTACAAGAGTCTCTTAATTTAATTCAGAAATTTAAGGAAAACGCTGACCAACATTGTTAATGTTATAAAATTTGCACTAATCACATCAGTTGATGTTGAACAAAGATTGTCAACATACAAATTACTACTAACGGATAGGCGACATAATTTTACTATTGAAAATATTGAAAAACATTTGATTGTGAATTGTTTTTATAAGAAGGAATAAAATGTAGAAACGTAAGTAATAGTAGTAGGTACTAGATAGGTATACATTGGTATATTTAGGTTAATTTTGTCACTATGTACTTACCGTTATTTAATAAAACTTTTTATACATTTTTTAATGCATATTTTTTTGTTACTTTAAAATGTTTTTCACATATTTCACATATTTGGAACATATTTTAAACTTTTAGGGAATATTTTCAACATATTTCACTTATATTTCAGACATATATATGCACATATTTCAGTCAAAACAGGAACATATAATCCGGTCTTTAATTATAAATCATGTCAAGTTCAAATCCCAAGGCTAAGATGGTTCCACAACCAAAACAACAGGAATTTTATTAATACTATTAACAGAATAAGAACAAATCATGCTATGTCACCAAGCTATAAATGTAAAATTGGTTTAGTTGATAATTCTTCATGCTTATGTAGTGAACTGGGAGACAACACACATTATACTTGATTGTCCATTAAATAGTGAAAGCACAGATAAATTTTATAGTGAAGTAAATAATAACAAAATTAGCTTGCCGATTAATTTAAACTGTATAATTTTCCATACAAATATTAATATACTGTATTGTTTATTTAATCACACCAAGAGGTGCAAAATGAAACTGTAAATTGCTAACAATGTCTTATCGTTAGCAATTCTGCAAATAATTCCATTTTATAACGCAAAACAAAAAATTGCACACATTACTTTTTACCAAATTAATAATTTATCCAATTACTTTTTACCAAAAATTAATAATTTTACCAAATTGTATTAATATAATATATTAATATAATTTATAAATATAATAAAATTAATTATTAAAATGCATTACTACAAGCAAAATACAATTAATTGAATTAACTTTTATATAATAATTGGATATCATATCCACATTGTGGAGCAACATATAATTTTTCTTCTTCATTGACAGTAGGTATGAAATATACGTCTTGACAGTTTTAATTGACAATGAATTATTTAAGAAAGTTGCAAGATTTCTCCGCTATTCGCTCACGATCGTTTCTCGTATCCCCTCCAAGTATTTGCACACAGCGAATACCGGGTTTCTTAATGTGGCAGTAAGGTAGCTTCATTAAATATTTAAAAGACGAGTTGTCTTTTACGGAATAATCCAAATAACTTTATAAGTAAATACTTAAATTCTAATCCCAAAACCTCTTCATTTGAGCCCTTAATATCATGGGGCATAAAGTTTAAATACTGTGTAAAATACGTTCTAAAGGATTATTGTTGCAACAGTGACGGATTTCATTATTTAGCCTTTGGAACAATTGGAGAATACAGGAAAATGTAAAACTATAAAAATATAAGAAATTATATATAAGAAAAACTATAAGTTACAAGTTTTACATGAAAATGAAAAAATTAAAAATAACACTGAAATAATATTATTACACAGTTTTCTAATCATTTTTAGGGGTCGACAAGACAAGAATTCTTGTCTTGAAAACAACTTCTTTTCTTGTCTTTAGAAAAAATCAAGAAATTTAAAAAAATCTTGTCTTGACGTTTTCTTGACATCTATTATCTTGTCTTGGCTCAAGAAATTTCAAGATCTTGAAATTTCTTAATTACCCGGTAGGATGGTGCGAAAAAAGTCAAGTTGATAATCCAGTATCGCTATAGTCCGGAAAAGTTGCGATTGGTAATTACAAGAAAAACAAAACAAAAATTATTCAAATCGGAATTTATCTTCCGATCCCGCAACGGGCCTAAAGATTATAAAAAAAATGAAATTTTACCTTTTTTTCGGAAATTTTTATTTATTCTCCATGTACATTTTATTTATCGCTATAGTAAAATTTATTTACAGTTTGCATGGTTGAGTAATAAAAACAATAGTTGTATGCATTTAACGAATATCTTCCGATCCCGCAAGGTCAATCAAAATCTTTAAAAATTTGAAATTGTTGATGATTTTGATAAATTAAAAAACATTTAGTTATCTCATTTTTCTGTTAAATTGTGAAGCTCTTCGCTTGTTTAAATATTGTATAATAATATTTAAACGACCCAGAACTCACAACAAGAAGGTGGTTGCATTTTTTACTTCACCCACACCCTTCTCTCCATACAACCAATGAGTGTGTGGTTTTTACATTATTTACATAGTACATTTCTTTTTCATTTGTTTGTATCCAGTTTTTAAACGTCAACTTTAAATTTTGATTTGGTGGTAAAATCTGGCAGCATGGACCTTGATTTAATGTTGCCTTGATGAATTCATCTCTTGATTGAGTCCCACATACATTAGACGATACTTCCGTGACCAACTCTACGTACCGCTAGACAGCTTGCGTATGACAGGGATGGTTTTGTACATTCCAGTCTGGCGTGTTGCCTGATATAATGTAGGAACTTATATCTTCATTTGAAACGCTTTGAAGAACTGGTGGAGAAGATAGTTTTGCAACATTTCAATCTAATATTTCAGTGTAGTCCTGTGCTTCAAAATTTAAAGTAGAAGGGATGAAATTTCTAATACGTTTGCCCTTGGCTTTAGTCTATCCGGCTTTTAACACTCTCCTTAGCCCTAGCTCTGTAATGTGTTTCCTTTCTCCCTACGACTTGAAATTTTGAAGCATGGGACTAAACTGAAATAATAGAATGGAATATAATGTTGCAAAACTATTGCAGACTGTTGCAAAACTATCTTCTCTACCACTTCTTCGAAGTGTCAAATGAAGATATAAGTTCTTGCATTACATCGGGCGACATACCAGACTAGAATGTACAAAACTATCCCTGACATACGCAAGCTGATGAGAGGTGCTTAAAGTTGGTCACGGAAGCATCGTCTAATGCAGGGGAGGCCAACCCGTCGATCGCGACCCCTAGGTCAGCCGATCGATGGCAAGAAAAAATTATCTACCTACCTATCTATTCCCGTCCTAGATATTACAAAAATTCCTAGTCAGTAGATCCCAGAGAATTAGAAAGGCAGACAGTAGATCTCGCGTCCGATTAAGTTGGTCACCCCTGGTCTAATGTATGTGGGCCCCAATCAAGAGATGGATTCATAAGGGCAACACTTAAATCAAGGTCCATGCTGCCAGATTCTACCACAAATCACAATACAAAGTTGACGTTTAAAAGCTGGATATAAGCATGAAAAAAAAATTTACTATGTAAATAATGTAAAAATCACACTCATTGGTTGGTTGGAGAGAAGGGTGTGTGTGGAGCTAGAAGTGCAACCACCTCCTCGTTGTGAGTTCTGGGTTGTTTAAGTATTGTCATACAATATATAAAAAAGCGAAAAACTTCACAATGTAGGAGAAAAATGAGATAACTAAATGTTTTTTAATTTATCAAAATCATCGAAAGTTTCAAATATTTATAGATTTTGATTTACCTTGCGGGATCGGAAGATATTCGTTAGATGCGTAAAACTGTTGTTTTTATTACTTAACCATGCAAACTGTAAATAAATTTTACTATAGCGATAAATAAAACATACATGGAGGATAAATAAAAATTTCCAAAGAAAAGGTAAAATTTAATTTTTTTCATCATTTTTAGGCCCGTTGCGGGATCGGAAGATAAAGTCCGATTTTAATAATTTTCGTTTTGTTTTTCTTGTAATTACCAATTGCAACTTTTTCGCACTATAGCGATACGGGATTATCAACTTGACTTTTTTCGCACCACCCTATTACCCGGTCGGGTGATTTCACGGCGACCTTTTTATTGCGTTGTGTGCTAATACGGCCTCCACTGCCACTGGGGGAAGTCCCTGATCTGCATTTGTTTTCTGACGAACCCAAAATTGATGTGTAGTTGCATGCTTACAATAACCATTTTGTATATTTTGCACATATTCTATGCCTAGCTGTCCAGATTTTCATAAAAATTGCTGAGCCAAATCGAAACAGTTTAGACATCGAAAAGGATTTTGATTATTTGGAGGAGGAGATCGAAGTAGAAAATGCTATTAATGCTACTACTTTAGATTTTAACTCTCCTGTAAGTAAAATTAAATACCTTGTAATAAAAAATCAAAAACTCAGGGCAAATTTCAACTTAAACTTAACAGTGCGTGCGAGGCCATAACTTGTAAGATGACTATGCCAGAACTAGATGTGCCTACAAGATGGCATTCAACTTTCGAGATGCTAACACTGGGCTTAAGTGTAAAAAATTCTTAAAACTATATTTTGTGACAACAACCAAAATCTAAATAATTGGGAAATGTTAGATAAAGAATGGTTCTGATCAGTAAACTTTGTCAATATCTGAGAAGGTTTAAAACACTTTCTTCAATTCTCGAAGGGGAAAAATATTGCACACTCCTATTGGTGGTAATTGGAATAAATTTACTTTTGGACAAACTGGAAATATGGGCTCGTAAACTTAATAATAAAATTGATAGAGACGCTACCGATGATCAATTAATTTACTGCATTCAAGCTGCGAGAGATAAAATATTGAAACACTATAACAAAACTAATTGGATATACTGTATTGTTATTTTGAATCCTCGCCATAAAGTAGAGGCATTTTCCTCTTCATCTTGGGAAAAGCTTCTATAATCAGAGGCAGTACAAAAATTTGAACAAATATTTAAAGCTAACTACTTTAATACATCCCAGAATGATCTATAAAATCCAATACCAGAGCCAGTACTTAGTCTGAAAAAAGAAGATAACGAATTTGATTTAGACGTTACTTACCTATTTAAGAAAGCTGTTAATGATAACTTACAATCTTGGAAGTATGAAATTGAAAAATACTTAAATGAGCCTAGGTCAGAGGATTCTGAGAATATACATACTTGATTGGTGGAGAAAACACGAAAATATCTACCCGTCATTATCGAAAATGGCTAATAATTTTCTCGGAACGCCAGCAACATCTGTACCTACGGAAAGGCTATTTTCAAGAGCAACTTCAACAATAACAAACCCAACAAATCAGCTAGGTGTTGACTCCATAAGAACTGTTATCTACCTTAATTCATGGCTTATCAATTCCGATTTAAAAATGTGCTAAATTTGTTATTTAAAATAAAATCTACTTTTTATTATTAGGTACCTAGTCAAGATATTTCAAGATTTCTTGTTTTCTTGACAAGAAATCTTGGTATTGATATAAAATTTCTTGTCTTGTCTTGAAATCTAAAATTACTGCTTGTCTTAATCTTGTCTTAAAATCTAGACAAGATCAAGACAATATCTTGAAATTTTCAAGAAGTTGGCGACCCCTAATCATTTTTATTGAAACAAAGGATATTATGATAGGTGAAATCTATTCCAATTCTAGAACAATGAAAGAAACTTCAGTTTATAAATAAATAAAAATAAAGATCTAAAAGACTTAGGGCCGGTTGTTCGAACGCTAATCAACAATGATCACTATCAAATATTTAATTACTGTCACCAACTGTCAATGTCAACTTTGGTTGGGTTGCTGAAAACATAATCTATTATAATTATGAGATTAGTTAATCAATTAACATAACAATTATTAACATAATTGATTAACTAATTTCATAATTGTAATCAATAATTATGTTTTCAGCAACAAAATCAAAGCTGACATTGACAGTTGTGACAGTAATCAAAAATGATCAATATCAAATATTTAATTACTGTCACCATCTGTCAATGTCAACTTTGTTTGGGTTGCTGAAAACATAATTATTGATTACAATTATGAAATTAGTTAATCAATTATGTTAATAATTGTTATGTTAATTGATTAAATAATCTCATAATTATAATCAATTATATTTTCAGCAACCCAACCAAAGTTGGCATTGACAGTTGGTGACGGTAATTAAATATTTGATAGTGATCATTGTTGATTAGCGTTCGATCAACCGGCCCTCAGTCTATAAGAAATCTTTTAGAGCCGGTTGTTCGAACGCTAATCAACAATGATCACTATCAAATATTTAATTACTGTCACCAACTGTCAATGCCAACTTTGGTTGGGTTGCTGAAAATATAATTGATTATAATTATGAGATTATTTAATCAATTAACATAACAATTATTAACATAATTGATTAACTAATTTCATAATTGTAATCAATAATTATGTTTTCAGCAACAAAATCAAAGCTGACATTGACAGTTGTGACAGTAATCAAAAATGATCAATAACAAATATTTAATTACTGTCACCATCTGTCAATGTCAACTTTGTTTGGGTTGCTGAAAACATAATTATTGATTACAATTATGAAATTAGTTAATCAATTATGTTAATAATTGTTATGTTAATTGATTAAATAATCTCATAATTATAATCAATTATATTTTCAGCAACCCAACCAAAGTTGGCATTGACAGTTGGTGACAGTAACTAAATATTTGATAGTGATCATTGTTGATTAGCGTTCGAACAACCGGCTCTAAAAGATTTCTTATAGACTGAGGGCCGGTTGATCGAACGCTAATCAACAATGATCACTATCAAATATTTAATTACTGTCACCAACTGTCAATGTCAACTTTGATTGGGTTGCTGAAAACATAATTGATTATAATTATGAGATTAGTTAATCAATTAACATGACAATTATTAACATAATTGATTAACTAATTTCATAATTGTAATCAATAATTCTGTTTTCAGCAACAAAATCAAAGTTGACATTGACAGTTGTGAGAATAATCAAAAATGATCATTATCAATTATTTAATTACTGTCACCATCTGTCAATGCCAACTTTGTTTGGGTTGCTGAAAACATAATTATTGATTACAATTATGAAATTAGTTAATCAATTATGTTAATAATTGTTATGTTAATTGATTAACTAATCTCATAATTATAATCAATTATATTTTCAGCAACCCAACCAAAGTTGACATTGACTGTTGGTGACAGTAATTAAATATTTGATAGTGATCATTGTTGATTAGCGTTCGAACAACGGGCCCTAAAAGATTTCTTATAGACTGAGGGCCGGTTGATCGAACGCTAATCAACAATTATCACTATCAAATATTTAATTACTGTCACCAACTGTCAATGTCAACTTTGATTGGGTTGCTGAAAACATAATTGATTATAATTATGAGATTAGTTGATCAATTAACATGACAATTATTAACATAATTGATTAACTAATCTCATAATTGTAATCAATAATTTTGTTTTCAGCAAGAAAATCAAAGTTGACATTGACAGTTGTGAGAATAATCAAAAATGATCATTATCAATTATTTAATTACTGTCACCATCTGTCAATGCCAACTTTGTTTGGGTTGCTGAAAACATAATTATTGATTACAATTATGAAATTAGTTAATCAATTATGTTAATAATTGTTATGTTAATTGATTAACTAATCTCATAATTATAATCAATTATATTTTCAGCAACCCAACCAAAGTTGACATTGACAGTTGGTGACAGTAATTAAATATTTGATAGTTATCATTGTTGCTTAGCGATCGAACAACCGGCCCTAAAAGATTTCGTATAGACTGAGGGCCGGTTGTTCGAACGCTAATCAACAATAATCATTATCAAATAATTAATTACTGTCAATGTCAACTTTGTTTGGGTTGTCAAAACATAATTAATTACAATTCTGAGACTATAATCAATTAATATAACAATAATTATTAACATAATTAATAATAAATCTCATAATTGTAATTAATTATGTTTTCAACAACCCAAACAAAGTTGACAATGACAGTTTTGGTGACAGTAATTAAATATTTAATAATGATCATTGTTGATTAGCGTTCGAACAACCGGCCCTATGAGCCGGTATAGCTGAAATTTGCTAATCATTTTAGGCACGAAAAGAAAACGTATGAACAAACACTGTGCCGTCATTTTTGAGTGGCACATGCGTCAACAGTAGCGCATCTAACTTTCCACTTAGGGACAGGATAAATAAATTAAAATGTACCTTCTCGCACTCCTAGAATTAAATTTTTTTAATTTTTCTTAATTCTATGTGAATAAAAAATAAGACTCAGTGTAATTTTAACCCACTACTCCTTTCCCTTCTTCCTATATCAAAAATTTCGTTTTTCGTTTTTATTTTTTTAGGTGGGATACAATTGATGGGAATCAAAGGTGGGCATCAATTTTAAAATTTCAAAAAATTTACACATATGGCTGAGGGTTTTATAAAACATGTCTATTTTGTTATAGACCGGTAGGTTGAGTGAGGGAGGATAACAAGAAGTTTTTTAAGAAGAAATGAGTACTTTGTAAAACTATGTTTCATGGTGTATCTACGTAAATCCTAATTATCTTTTAAATCAATTTCCCCGACGTTTACATTATAAAAAAATGGATATACGGATAGGATGCAAATGCACCCCGCACTGCACCATTGTTTATGTAAGAATCTAGGCACCGTCTTACGAAAGAAATTTCAAATTTAAGTTTTTTTTGTATTTTCTGAAAAATTCGCCATAGGAAAGTGGAAAATTTGACAAAAAAAAAAGCGCAACGATAGTAAAAAAAATATTTTGACAAAATATTAAGAGGATGGGTACGTAGTTTCGGCTGCAATGCTATTCAAATGGGGATTCATTTTTTTTCGAATCCTGAGACAACTAATAAGTATTTTTGAAAAATTTAAACGCAGAATGAAAGATTACGTTATTGGCGAGGGCCGGAAGTCCCTGAGAACTTCTATAATGTTTATTTTAATAAGTTACAGGGGTGAAAATCTAAGAGAAAATTTAGTGTGATATTTAATTTAAAATATCTCATTCAAAATAAACTTCTTATTTATTCTAAGGGACTTTCGGTCCTCGGTAATAATATAGTCCTTAATTCTGCGTTCAAATTTTTCAAAAATATTTATTGGTTTCTTCAGGATTCGAAAAAAATGAACACAATGTCCGTGGTAATATTTCAAAATCTATCTTTGTCATACAACGCACTCAGTCGAATAGAATTTTGTCAGCATACTGTCAGTCAGACAGTGAAAATCAGTGACAATTTTAAGTATTTGACATGGCATCGGGAATATTTTGAGTTGTTGATTAAATAATATTGATATATAGTGTATTTGATAAATAATTGACTTAAGACGTAAACTTAATAAAAAGTTATTTATTGTGAATTATTTGTGGAAGATCCAAGCAGAGAAACATCAGGATAATATATTCTGTGATCCAAGTATTTTGATGTTAAAGATGTTCAAAATTGTAAGCGTTCCATAGTAACAATATATTATTAAAAAATCACTTGTAACACTTTTCCTCTTTTCTCGATTGAGTATTATTTTTTGTTGTTCATATAAATTATTACAATCACTGAATACATAGTTAGTGAAAAAATTGTCACATTTATTAACTGAATTAATAATTTGCAATTATTTATAAAAATAACACTTATCCAAGAACATTCAAAAGCCATCTCTTTAACCCTCGTAAGGCGGTGCTTAGATTCTTACGTAAACAATGGTGCGGGGTGCATCCGCACCCCATCTGTATATCCATTTTTTAATGTGAACGACAAGAAAATTAATTTGAAAGATAATTAGGACTTATTTATTATATTACAAAACATAATTTTACAAAAAAATTACTCATTTTTTCTTAAAAAAATTATTATCGTCGCAAGACAAACACATGAAATTTTTCACAGAATGAGCAACACAGTTTTTACACACAATACAGTTATGCCGGGACTTTCGGTCTTTTTTCTCTGACATAAGTAACACCGATCTTGTTCCGTAGCTCTGTTAGCTCCAGGTGGAACATCAGAAACGTCCAATTCAAGATACGAAATTTTAATCATTTGCATCCAAAAGTAATTTTTTTCAAAAAAGCACGTAAACGCAAAGAGTTTTAAATGTTGTAATGGGTGGAATACGTGTAGAATTGAATTTAATACGAATAAAAAAATGGACAAAAATCAGAAGAATTTATTAAAAAAGATAGGTGAGAAAAACGAGGTCTGGGGTGCAGCTGCACCCCGCACCGCCTTACGAGGGTTAAATTAATGATGACATTTTCAAGTAGAATGACATTCTAGTAATGTTTACGCATATCCATACCAGTGTGAATTTTACTACACGTAATTCGCCGTGTAAAGGCAGAAAAAGTAGGGATACCCGTAAAATATTTGCGAATTATGTACCTATGGCCTTAAATCAAAATAATGGAAAAAATATATTAAAGTAAAGAAATTGCAGTATAGTCTAGGCGCCAAATAGAGGTCACCGTGTCCTTTTCAATTCTGATGGACAAACTCAACGGTTTCTTATAGATTTTTGGCTGCTGACTACGAATTTCGAGGGTGGAATTCGATCCGAGTGGTTAAAAAATTGTTATAAACAATTTAATTGTTTATAAATTGTTTATAAGGCTCTGGCTCATAAACTAAAAGAGATAAAAAGAATGTTTTAAATAAAATTTGTTCGTTAATAAAAAATGAAAAAAAAAACGTTTACTTAACTTAAATCCAACAATTAGAACTCAAGATATTGTAAAATTAGTGCACAATGCAAAGTTCAAATTTCAAAATAAGTATATTTCGAAGCTTTATCGATCGTAACTCGGCTTCTGTGCATGCAAATGAGCCTTAGAAGGTCTCATTTTAAAGTTTAATAAATATGCTTTTAAACAAAGTTTGCAAAATTACTTTGCCTTCATTTGTTTTAAAGTTATATCCGATTGAAGTTAAAATTTTCTTAAAAAAATTGTACATTAATTTGTTTATAAGGGTTTCAAGCAAATTTGATCTATAAACATTTATAGTTTAATTAATAATAATGATAGATAAACTCAAAAGGAACATTTTGAGCTTAAGAAAATGTTGGTATGTTTATTTTTGGCCAAGATATCGATATCTTAATAGCGCGCTCTGAGGCGTGAGATTGGCTCACCGCGTAAAGGTTCACGCTCTAACTTCTCGATGCAAATTATAATATCTATGTATATATACGTTATGGTGGTATGACACAATGTTAAAATTTATATAGTTTTTAGGTACAGTTACCGTCACTATTTCAAAACCAATCTTCAACTTAGTGGTATGTACGTGAACTGTAGACTTTCTATTTTAATAGTATCTAGTTAAAATTTAAAAAGAAAGTAGTATATTTTTTATAACTGTACTTAAAGGAGTCCATGTCATAACTTACTTAGTAACTTATTGTAAAAATTCGTTTTGCATAATAATTTTTGAACTTGGGTAGAAAATAACTATCAGAAACGATTAACTATGCCAAAAGCTTTATTTTAAACAAAATTTCATTGTCCGTACTGCCATAATTTTTAAATTAACTGTACCTAAAGGTAAAAATTATTGTTAAAAGCTGCAATCTGGGGATTTTGTTCATATTACAGCAATAAGTTGGCATTTTTCTAGTGATAAATTAGTTCCGCTGTCACTTAATAGATGAGAAGATGAGTTCACGTGTCATTTAGTAGATGGCAGCAGTGATGTATTAAATGGCGACAGATGCGCGTTTGCCGGATTTTAAGAAAATCTGCAAACAATTGAAAACGAGTTTTGTAACCACGTAAATACGATGAATCACGCGGTTTTGTTTAGAAAAGTGGCCCCACCCCCTCCCAGTACACATTTTGGGCCTTGTTTGACTTTCAATCATGATTGTATAACGTCACGGTGTCTTTACAATACAAATATACATATTTTATGCTTGAAACCGTGATGTTATACAAATGGTTGAAAGTTAAACTAGGCTCAAAATGTCTTAAAGTGTTTACTGGGGGATTATACTAGTTTTGACATAATACATAGATAACCTAAGCTCTAGTATGTTACGTGGGGCGTATCTAAAAAGAATTTAAGTTTTATTCACTTTCTGGCAAATTTAATTTTTATAATAACGCAAATAATGCGTTGTTCGGATACAATTAGCTTTTTGTAAAGACGATGACATCGACATTTTTACACACATTACACATGCCAATGGCTATTAGTATTTGTTGAGGCATTATCCTAATAAAAAAATTGTAGACAAAACAATATTGTATAATCATTGATTAATTTATGTCAAATATTTCCGTAAGTGAAAAAAAAAATATTGAAATTTACTGAAGTAATAATTAGCTAAACCGATATGCAGACGATACAGTTGTGGTTGCTAGCAGTATTGATGAACTTCAGCATCTTATGGACAGGGTACCTACAAAGAGCGAGTGAAAAAAGAGAATTTAACCTTCAACATAAATAAAACAAAAATAGACACCGGTGAGCAAAACTCAAAAACCTGCCAGACAATTGAAAATAAAAAACCAATTCAACACGTAGAATTTTATGTATACTTTGGAACAGTCGTCAACTCGAAATGGGATCAAAAAACCGAAATACGATGTAGAATTGAAAAGACCAGAGCTACATTTAACACGAGAAATATATTCAATCATTGCGACATATCTGTCCCACTAAAAATATGGCTGCTAAAATGCTATGTATTTCCAGTCTTGTTGTATGGAGCAGAGACCTGGACAATAACGGAAACATTATCGAAAAGGCTAGAGGGATTCGAAATGTGGGTGTACCAACGTATCCTCAAAATATTCTGGACGACTCACACCACCAACGAATAGGTATTGCGCCGAATGGGAAAACAAAAAGAAATATCTTTCACAATTAAAAAACGAAAACGTGAACACCTCGGTCATATATTATGAGACATGATAAATATCGTATACTGCAGCTGATAATATAGGGTAAAATAGAGAGTAAACATGGACCCGGAAGAAGAAGACACTCATGGCTTCAAAACTTACGCCAATGGTTTGGACTAACATCGATCGAGTTATAGACACGCTCTAAACAAAATTAAAATTGCTATGATGATAGCCAACTTCCACAACGGACAAGGCACATGAAGAACAAGAAAATGTAAAATTTTCCGAGGAAAAAAACTTCCCGTGTTGACATTCCAACATACAAATCAATGGTGTCACCCTTCAGAGTTCCCAAAGCTTCATATACCTGGGCACAGAGCTAAACAGTCAGCTAGACCACTCAAAAAAATTAGAAGACGCATTTAAATAGCAAGATATGGCTTCATGAACATGCTTAAAATGCTCTGTAACCCCAAGCTATCAGTCACAATAAGATTGAGGACACTAAAGTGTTATGTGTGGTGTCTATTACTATATGGCTGTGAGACCTGGACATTAAAACAGTATGATGTCAACAAACTGAATTCATTCGAAATGTGGATGTACCGCCGAATGCTAAGAATAAGCTGGACCACCAAAACTACAAATGAAGAAGTACTGGAAATAATGAACACACGTCCTCATCTGGTCAATACAATCAAAATTAGAAAGACGTCATATCTAGGACACATAATGCGCCATAGGGAATTTGAGCAGCTTCAGGTAATACTAGAAGGCAAAATCGAAAGTAAAAGGGGCATAGGAAGAAAGAAAAAATCTTGGCTCCGAAACATCAGAGATTGGACCCACACAACAGGGAATGACGTTAATACATCAAGCCCAGAACGGAGATAAATTTGCCATATTGATCTCCAACCTCAATAGAGAAGGCACTTAGGAGGAGGAGGACAACGCAAGAGACCCTAACGGCCGGTTTCACAAAGTAAAGTTAACTTGTGGTTAAGAGATAACCAGAGGTTACCCCAAAATATGCGTTTTAGTTTCAGGTCAACGGCGAAGTATGGTTAACTCACAGAATTTTTAACCAGAGGTTGGAGTGTGTTACCCTTATGGGTATACCCAGAAGGGTAACAATTATGAAACTGAAACGCATATTTTGGGGTAATTTTGAGGTTATCTCTTAACCACAACTTAACTTTACTTTGTGAAACCGGCCGTAAGAGGTAGTTTTCTGTCCCGGTTAAACCCCGATTAGCTAACCAGGACATAAAATACCGGTCCTAAGGCTCAAAGATAGATAGAAAGTAGCTTGTGAAGTGGTTACGATTGATTTGATTTAATATGATAATTAGGGGGTGATTTTCCCGAGGTTTTTGACCAAAAAAAGGGACCAACTATATTTTGAGCATTTGCTTAGTTTTGATGCTACAAACTAAAAAAAAAAAAACAAAAATAAATATTTTTTAAACACTTTAAAAAAGTTGTAATGAGTTTTCTCCAAAAAAGTGCATCATTTTTTGGTTATTTCACGTTGAAACGTTCACTTTGAAATTTGGCGGATATGAAACTATTTTTTATTAGCTACAACTTTGTTTCAACTGGGTCCATAGAGTTCATAATATATAGACCTGGATCCCGCGTACCTAAAAAAAGTTGATTAATAGCAAGCTGAAAATTTGTTAATAGCTTAACGGTGTCTAGTCGGACAAACTTTGATGTATGGTAACACTGGAACAGGGGAAGTTTTATTTGTGGAACAGCTTAAAAATTTGGAACGTCAGACTACGAAAACGTTCCATGTATTTTGTTGGACAGAACTTCCAATTGATTTGTTAGCATTTCATTAAACTTTCATGTAAAAATCAGACTGGTGTTTATCACCAACTGTGTATTTTAATGAGTGGAACACGAAGAACATGTCAAATGACAGTAATCAAGTCGGTTAGTAATAGCAGTCTGATGTTTGCATGAGAGTTTAATGAAAGGGTAACAAATCAATTGGATGTTCTGTCCGACAAAATACCTGGGACGTTTTCGTAACCCCCTGTTACGAAGTTCCCCTGTTCCAGTGTTCCCTCCCGTACATCAAAGTTTGTCCGACTAGACACCGTTAAGCTATTAACAAATTTTCAGCTTGCTATTAATCAACTTTTTTTGGAACGCGGGATTCAGGTCTAATACACCATTTTTTTATACTTTTTTAGAAGCTACATATTTTTGTTAAGAATGTTTTTTTCGGATAAAATACTTACTTTTTGAGTTATTTGTAAAAGCCGCCTAAAAACGTGTTTTTTACTCGCAAATAACTCGAATATTAATTTAGTGAAAAAATCCTATAGAACAAAAGTTGCTTGGAATTAGTCAGTTTATCCATTTTCAGACTTATTT
Organism: Diabrotica virgifera virgifera; assembly: GCF_917563875.1. Classification (NCBI taxonomy): domain Eukaryota; kingdom Metazoa; phylum Arthropoda; class Insecta; order Coleoptera; family Chrysomelidae; genus Diabrotica; species Diabrotica virgifera. The sequence continues at coordinate 58,781,505 of NC_065448.1, read as the reverse complement.
TGAACGTATATTTTTTCACCCCCGAGATGGGGTAAAACTCACCCTCAGGGCAAAATCTTACATCGGCACACTATCACTTTTCTTGGTTGACATGTTACCTATGTATACGCCAAATTTCATGTTAATCCAAGCGATTATTTAAAATTTAGAGCAAAAAGTGTGATTCAATGTATATATTTACTACTTGTATTTCAAACAATTGCAAATTTCTTTATCAGTTTAAAATAAATATTTTTGACCAGGTAAAGAATTAATAATTGTCACAAAATTACAAATCACATTATTACAAATACAATCTAAATACAATAAGTGATAAAATATTTCCAAACGAAACGTTTTGTATCTATTAGCATTGTTTAAAAAAAGATAAAAATTTGTCTAGTTATACAATGCTATCTATTAATAGTAAGAATTTACCATTTCCAGGTAAACATTTAAACACCCTCATCTATAAATACAATAAAAGTACGATTGAAGGCGAACGGTACCGATCGATCGGTAACGATCATAAGTTCTATTTAGTACTTGGCAATGGCAACAGCGCCGTCGTTAATAGAATTAAAATTCGTCGTTATTAAAATGTTCGAATATAAATACGTGCTGCCATCTACTGAAAGAATTGTTAAACGTTTAGTTCCTATGATCACCAACGATTTTGACTGTGGCGTTTACATACCCCCTTATGTTCATTTTTCATTTTTGAAGATCCTAATAAAATTTTATAATATAATTCTTATAGTTAAATCATCATACTGTACCTCGTATCACCTTTCATTCTATTTACTTTGTCTTCTATTTTTTGTACTAAATGAGAAAAAAAAACAATAAAAACCAATATTTCAGAAATATAACTAAAACGTAAGTTAATATTATTTATTAATACTATTTTTACAAACATTATCTTTCATGCATCTGCATCGAGATATAGGTACAGAGAATGTCAGCTTTTTTACTTCTGCTTAAGTCCTTAGAGTAATTTTTACAGTTACATGGTGGTACTAAGTCTGTTCTTATAGGCAGTAAAACTAAAACTTTCTGGGGGCTCAGAGTCTAATTATCTATATTATATCCCTATAAAGTGGATCTAGTTCTTTTGCAACATCATCAAGGCACGTCAATTGTGTGTATGCCGCCACAACATAAATGCTCGTCTTATATGCAATGATGATGCTGTAAAAGAACTCGATTCATTTTTATATAGATATTACATATTGGCTCATTTGTATGCGTAGAAGCCGAGTTACGATCGATAAAGCGTCGAAAAATACTTACATACTTGACTGTGGGCTGATTTTGCGCCTCATAGCGCGCCATTAAAATATCGATATCTTGACCAAAAATAAACTTACGAACATTTTAAAAAGCTCAAAATAGTCCTTTTGAGTTTTTCTATCATTATTGTTAATTAAAGTATAAACTTTTACAGCTCAAATTTACTTGAAATCCTTATAAACAAATTAATGTACAATTTTTTTAAGAAAATTATAATTTCAAACTGGTATAACTTTAAAACAAATGAAGACAAAGTAATTTAACAAACTTTGTTTGGAAGCCTATTAACGAAGCTTTAAAATAAGATCTACTAGGGCTCATTTGTATGCGTAGAAACTGAGTTACGATCGATGAAGCTTCGAAAAATTTTGCAATTTGCAATTTGCATTGTGCACTAATTTTACAATATCGTGAGTTCTGACTGTTGGACTTAAGTTTAGTAAACGTTTTTTTCTTCGTTTTTTATTAACGAACAAATTTTATTTCAAACATTCTTTTTTATCTCTTTTAGTTTATGAGCCAGAGCCTTATAAACAATTTATAAACAATTAAATTGTTTATAACAATTTTTTGACCACTCGTATAGAAATCCACCCTCGAAATTCGTAATCAGCAGCCAAAAATCCATAAGAAACCGTTGAGTTTGTCCATCAGAATTGAAAAGAACACGGTGGCCCCTCTGGCGCCTAGACTAGTATATTTGGAATATCAAAAGATAAGTTTTGACCAAATTTCCTGATTTTTTATGGAATTTAAATATACCAAAAAATCGATTGTTTAAATTTTTTGCAAAAATTTTGAGGTTATATAAAAACGTGTAAATGGAAAAATTGTACAACTTTTCTAACTTTTTTCCAACGCACTTTTAGTTTTGTCGAAAATCGTGATAAACCATTTTTACTCTAAGAAAATATTTTTTTTTACTTTCTAGTACATATTTTTTCCTGTTACAATGGGTTCCATCCTCTGAATATTCTTTTTTTTTACTTTTTGTCATTTTCAAAGGCTGCGGCCCTGATCTATTCAGTTTTTTTAAGATAAAAAATTAAATACCAGAAAAGGCTATTATTGATAATATACAGTCATAATTGAATTTTTTATAAAATTAATTATTTAAATTAATAATATTCAATGTTTGGTAAACTCATACGTAATGGAGGTTAATACAATTTCAAATAAATGGCAATGTTCTGTCAATAACAGTTAAAACCGTCTCTTTTTTGCCGCAAATATAGCAAAATTTATATTCGGGATAAATTATGTTAGTTTTGATTTGACTTTTAAAATGTTTACCTTGCATGAGCATATCCAATTGTTAGTTTTTTTTATTCAGTTAGTTTCTATCATTAACGTTCCGCTTTTCGGTGACTACAATACACATTACATGTATATCTAGAACTAGTTAAATTTAAAATAGTCTACACTTAGAATTATTTAGTACTTACACTTAGCATCAAATACCAGAGAAAGGGGTGAACACTGAAGCAAATTAGACATACTCTTGACGACAAAGGTCAAAAATTCTTTCGAAAAAGAAAGCACAAAAATCTAGGGCTTTGACTTGACGATGGAGTTTCTAATACATAATATAAGATTGTAACTTAAAGAGTAAGTTCAGATTAGGCTAAATGTTCTTGTTCCTCTTCTTCTTCATAGCGGCGTTTAGCCATTTTTTGCCTCTTTCATCATTCATCATCAAGTTGCTTTTTTCCATGAAAACTCCTATAGGTCTTCTTCCTTTAGTTTCACTTATTATTTGTTTAGTTACTGTGTTTTCATCAAATTTGTTTACCTATTGTCATATTCTTCTAATTTTGTTCTACAAAATTTTATTTCTTCATTGGTCGATAACGTCTTGATTTATTTGCCTATCAAGTCTTGTTATATGTCTTTCACTCTTCTGACAAATTTTCTTGTGTTTATTTATTCACATGTTTTTGACTGGGCTCCCAGAAATATTTTTTATCCCATTCTAAATAAAATAGGTTTCTTGTCATTTTTCTCAAAAGTTAATAGTTTTAAAGTTATAAGCGATTTAAAATCCAAAATGCGCTTTAAATCGCTCATAACTTTAAAACTATTACCTTTTGAGAAAAATGACAAGAAACCTATTTTATTTAGAATATCCCGAAAAATCTAAAAAATATATTTTTCCACCTACCTCTACCGAAAGTATACTTTTTCTGACCTGATTGTAGGGAGAAAAGTTGTACTTTTCCTCCCTAGGGAGGAAAATATTTTTCCTCCCTAGGGAGGAAAAGTAAAAGTGACGTCACGGTATTTCATTCAGGAAATATAACTTATTGACGCCCTGTACAATATCTATTTTCTATTACGTAAATATCTATACATTTTAACGTTTATTTAAAAACACTCTGTATTTTGCAGAATGGTAAAAAACAGTAAATTGTTATTCTGATTTAACAATGTTTACATTAATAATTTGACTTATATTTGACAGTTGACAGTTATATTGTACCTACTTGCTAGTTTTAGTTCGAATAAATTTTGTTGGTTAGTTACATAAATAAATTAAGTAAAAATGATAAAATGACTTGTTATTTGAGGAAGGTGGAAAAACTATATGTATAACATGGGAGTAAAGTGCCTTTTCCTCCCTTGAATGATTACTGCCCTCCGCTACGCGTCGGGCAGTAAACTTCATTCTCGGGAGGAAAAGAAGCACTTTCCTCCCTTGTTATACAAATAGCTATTTCGGAGGAAAATAGGGGATTTTTGGAAATAGTGCGCGGCAAAAAAAATCGGATGAACACGCATAATTAACAATTAAATAACAACGGTGTAAATTTAAGATACACCCGATCAGTCTGCATAATCTTGAAAACGGATTTTTAAACTACAATTCAAGTACTTGGCAGCCTCAAAAATACTAATTTAAATATGAGTTTTTTTCATTTGAGTTTTTCGCATTTATCAGATTTTAATCGCCTAAAACTATCAATTTTTGTGAAAAATCACAGGATACCGTTCTTGTTTAGATTGACTCAAGAAACCTAAAAAAATATTCTTCGTGTCAAAAAAGGTGATATTATATATCTGTTTAAATGAATTGTTTAAACAATTTTTGCACAAACATTTTGCACGGCACTCTTCAGATTTGTTTAAAGGGGACATTTTTGAATAGGAATCCACAAAGAAACCGAATCAGAAATTTTTTCAGACTGAAGCGGTCTCACCACATGGAGTAAAATTTTATCACTTTATTTTACATTTTAACATTGTCGTTTTGTTTCTTGAATAACAAAAATTAACGTGGGCAATTCAGTGGCAATTGAATAAAATGAGGTAAAAATGTATAACTGCCGTTCCTCTCTGTACAATTAACTGCTTCCTCAATATTAATTAGCAGCAATTTTATGAATAGGAAAGTGTCGGGAGCGCTTTAAATTTTCTCACTTGTATAGTTACACAGTTTCGTTGACCTTATTCAGTAAAACGAAAACGTTTAAATATTGTTAGCGATTAACTAGGTTATTATCCGATGAATTTTTGGATGAATATTAGTGTAGTATTATGCAGGATTGTGTCTTTATATTAAATAACATGTTTATCAACACTGATATGTCTTTTATCTTTTATTTAATAGAGCTGTTTATTTTATTTTATCTCAACGTTCTTAAGTAAACTAATATGTTATTTATTATAGTCTTCTGTTATTTTGATATTTATGTACATTTAGTAGTTTCCTCAAAAGTCTAGTATGTCAAATTTGACCGATGGTTTTCTGAATGGTTCGATGGTATCTCGATCCTTCCGGTATTCGGTACCGAAAAGGTGGATCACCAAAATTCTTATACAGATTCGTCTTTAGTGTCATGAAATTAATCATAAACTTTGAAATCATTTAAAAAAAAAATTATTCAAAATAAGTATATTTTCACACATATATTTCACAAACTATATTTTCAAAAGTGTAGCTATTTCTGCTAATTCTTCAATTTAACTGTACTTATGAAAACGTAATAAGAGAATTTGTCATTACATAACTCCACTATAGCTAGCATATACCACTATCTTTTTTTATCAAGTTCGATTCAGGGGCCCGGGCTGCATGCCCTGCCCACTGCAGGCGGCTTTGCTTAATTACAGTGATCATATCTTTTCCACCAAATGTATGCTTGTAGATATTCTGCAGTTCAAAGTTATATCTACGCCTCCATATTCCGTTCTCACAGATGCTCGGAATATCTTGCGAAACACTTTTCTTGCAAAAATCGATAGAGCTGATTCATCTGTTTTAGTTAGCGTAAATCAGCGATCAGCTAGCGATCAGATCAAATAGAAAATTGCAACATCCCTGCCGAAACTACCCCTATCCTTGAAAATAGACTGCAGAAACTACCTCTATCCATTGGAGAGCATTTTTTGACGATTTTCTCATTACCTATGCATTTTTTTTAAACTTATAAAGAATTAAAGACCAATATTTTCTCTCCAAATAAGTTCCTATGCATTTTTTTCGTATAATCAACAGTTACGGCACAGTGGCGCCCTAAACACCAGAAATGCTTTGGCGGGCTCCAGTTTTTGTTGTTATTTTCGTCACCTATTCATTTTATGGATAACATGCTGATAGAAAATAAAAGAACACACTGTCTGCTACACATTATTACCTATGCATATTTTCTTTTCTTTGCACCCTACAGCCACAGCGGTGGCCGAAAATCAATTTTTGAATATTTTCTTTATTAATTCTTCTATTTTTGGGGTGGTTCCGGGGAAAATATGGGGGTGCATTATACAAATTTGTAAATAACACTAATACATGGATAATCGCTGACAGTTTTTTTACTCTAGCATAGGAGGTTCAGATGATATAAAAAGGGGTTTTTTAAAATGTAACAGCCTGTAATTAAAAAATTTGCAATTGCTCTTAAATGAAACCTATACCAAAAAATCAGCCTCTTATTTGTGATTGATTTCCGCAGGGTTTCTTCTTAAATTTCATTACAATTAGGGAAAAATAATTTTTTTAAAACATCTTTTTTAAAAATTTGTCATTTTTGGGGCGCCACCCTCGCTAAACGGTGGGTGATAGGCATATGCTGTCGGGAAATAAATAGTAGGAAATATAGTCGTCTTCATTTTGCTATTAAATAAACTTTTTGCAAAACGTACAGGAAGGGCTACGTTTCGCAAAAACCACAAATTACCCCCTTTAAAGGGATGAAAAGAGGGTTCCGGGGCGAAATTTTTTAAGAAAAAGTTAGTCTCATAATAAGCACCCCTTGATATACCAGAAAAAAAAATAAAACCTGACTTGTGTCTATTTTTCGAGGTTCAACCTCTGTTTCCTACACTATTTCATATTTTCATATTTTCTCTTTTTTATCATTAGAGGTCAATATCAGAGGCCATTATAGTCAAAAAAGTGTTCAACCGAACTTGTTTTTCGGCCTGTGTTATTTATCAAATTTTTTAACTAGTTTGTCTTTTCCCGTCTTTGAACAGCCATGTTATACGCCACGAAATTATAATTTTCTGTATTGATGAAGTTTATTTTTATTGTGATTGTCAACAATGCAATATACCTTAACAGTTTTATTTAAAGCGCCGACTCGACTGATTTATTTCCTTATCGTATTCTTGAAACATCAATTGAACCTGTTTAACTTCTTAGTACACGGACGTAAGATAACACAAATACAGAAATCTTATCTCGGTTACCCTTACTTTATTGACAGACGAGATGGATAGTTTTGTATACTCAGCCTGTATGCACTTTGATAAGGAATCTTCCTTTCGATGTTTTTTAGCCAGCCAGTACGATTAACATTTTCTTTATGGCTGCCTACCACCCTGAGTGATGACTGGTAAAGGTATTTTTATTATGATACAGGGTGTGTATGAGATCGTCAAAAAAATGTAACGTAATCATTAATGTAATTTTTTTGTACCTAATTATTGATCAAAAATTATCGAGAAAAAAACTTTGACTTAAATTAGGTTAACAGCTGGATAAATAAATAAAAATAAAGGTTACTTAAAATCTACTCCTATTACAATTATTGAAATTGAAGCTAAGGAACCACCACTTACTCTACACAGACAGTTCTGTACAGATAAGTTTGTAGCTAGAGCTATCTCAAAAAACATCAGCTACTTAAGAACTATTCGTAACTTTAATATATTAGATTCAAGCCACAAACATTGGTGTACTAAAAAAACCCCATATATGTTGAAAGCTACAGGAAATTGACAATGTATGAAGACCAAATGTACAAAAATAAAATACCTCCAATTTACACTAAACCTCCTGAAACCATCTTTTCCAAGGTAATACAAACATATGACATGGATTCAAACCTTCCAGGCAATATTATCAACAAAATAATTAAAGACAGGTGGCCTTTGTTTCAATAAATTTTTACTGGCGGCTCCAAAATTCAAAATAAAAACGGATGTGCAATATATCACTGGAATTCTGAATATAAAGAATCATGCCGATTGCCCAATGAAGCTTCAATATATACTGCCGAATTATTAGTAGTAATTGCACAAGAGCTCTAAAATTCTATATTAATTTTAGAGTTCGAGTGCAATTTGTTGCGATTATTTCATGAATAAAACTGTTCAAAACCAAAATTTTATTGTAATTTATTTATGTAAGTACAAATTAGTACAATTAAACACAAAGTTTTTATAAATATTTGACGATTGAAAGTCATCACTTTAATAATTTTTAAAACATTAATTGTCATTAATATCACGAATGTATTTTTTCGTAGCAACGAAGGGCATCTGACGTAATATACTTAACGACGGGCAATTATCAAAAATTATCGATTTAATTCAGATTTCTGTAGCTTTCTATTGGTCAGAATCTCCTATGAATGAAATAATCAGCTTTATTAGTTTCGTTAAAATATATAGGCCTCTATTGGTTATGGACTGTTATATCATTTTCACCGATTGTAGAAGCATTGTGGACAAACTCACTTCTATCCAATCGACAAAAAACCTAAACCACATTGAGATAGAAATTAAGACTATATACATAATTGTTTAACTATAAGGTATACAGCCAACCCAGGGAACTACCCCTTTTTAGAAATTAAGAGCCTATATTATGATATTACTTCGTCGGGCAGTTCAATTATTATTTGTTGGGTTACTGGTTAGAGGACATTCTGGAATATTAGAAAATGAAGAAGTCGACAAATTAGCTAAATCTGCAGTATTAACCAAACGAAACATAAACAACATACTTCTACCCGTAACCGATATAGGTAATATCAGCAAAAACAATTGCAAAAAAAATTGGCAACGTTTGTACAACCAAAGTACAACGGGAATAAATTTTAGAAATTGCCAACCACTAATTCCCAATGAGAGGTGGTTTAAAAATGAGTCCAATAGGTTATTTATAAAAACATTAAATAGAATAAGATCAAATCACGCACTAACCCCAGCATACAAACACAGCATAGGTATCAGTGATAACCCATATTGCGCCTGTGGTGGAATTGGAGATCTACAGCACCTCATATTGGAGTGTGGACAGTACAGACAAAATATTAAAATAATGTATGAAAATTTAGTTGATTTAAATTGCCCTTTACCTATTAATTTAAATGAAATAATTTTTTCAAATAATAAGCAGACGTTAAAAGGTCTTTACAAATATGTAACTTCCTGTAAATTTAAATTTTAAATAGGCTTGAATAAAAAATTAAAATAATTGTAAACATATCACACAAAATTGAAAAATGTATCCATGAATATTATAACACACTGTAAATTTAGATTATAAGTAGTCTTAGATGATTAAATTGATTGTTATTGTAATACCATATAAAAAACAAATATTAGTCTGGCTAATTGGTTAATCCAAAGCCATTATAAAATAAGAAAACATAAATAAAAAAACAGCTGGATACTAATTGATATGACTGCACTGATAATCTTGGCAGAAAACATGGGCAGACCACTTTTGATCCTTATTTGCTAAAAGTGGCGATAAGGAACAGCCAACACCAGAAGTGGCGAAAAACGAAGAAATAAACTTTGAGGAGGGAGAGGTAAAGGAAGTCTTAGGGACATTAATAATAGAAAATCGCCAGAAATGGACAGAATACCGAACGAACTTCTAAAATACCAAGGACCAAATCTGACGAAACAACTATGTATTAAAACTAATCTAAAAAATAATAGAACAAAATATACCACAAGAACGGAGATCAGACATCCTAATACCTCTCTTCAAAGAGGGGCCAACTACAGAAAAATTAATTTATTAAACACAACACTAAAAGTAACAACCAAAGTACAGTGGAACTCCGATAAGTCGGAACCCGATAACCCGGAAGTCCGGCTATCCCGGACCGCTTTTGCTTTTATCAGGCAAACATTTCATCAATAAAAATGTATGTAATATAATATTTGAGAGATAATGGGTATTTCTGTAATTTGAACTACATATTATACGATAGTAAAAATGACTCATGGCACACGACGTTCATTGTCGTATTATCGGAAACAACAGGAACCTGTAGTATCCTTTATTTATTTCAAACTGTCTTAGCATTGTTTATAAAAGACTAAAAGACTATTAAAAAATTATTTTTTAAACAATGGTCTTATTCTTCACTGTTATTAAATAACATAACATCGTTGCGATTGAGACCGTATTGTGTGTAGTACAGTCATATTGTTCGCTTCCGTTCTGTAATCGTTCGTAAATCTATTCAGATTTAGTGTTTGCGTGTTTTTTGTTTACGTAATGGCAACAAAACGTAAAAATGTTGTAGTGAGAATGGAAAATAAAGTAGAAGCATTAGGTAGAACTGATAAGGCGTAATTGATACGTAATTTAGATGTGTACTGTGCATATACATTTCATGTTATTTCAATTAAAACGGAGTTTATCTGTAAGTATACCGTATTTTATTAATTTTTATCATTTTCTCAGGCTAACCCGGATTTTCGATAACCCGGATCGGCCGCGGTCCCGATAACAACTAAACAGAATTTAAATATAATATTAGCAGAAGAACAACAGGGTGTTTCATCAGGAGGATCATGCACCGACGCTATATTTTTATAAAGTGGCAAGTGCAAGAGAGTTCATTAGAATACAAAAAATCGGCATATTTATGTTTCGTGGCCCTTAACCCATTCGCTGCCGATCACGCGCCAGTGCGTGATATGCTTACTTCAGTGAGGTGTGGTTAACAGAATGGCTCCTAGCCAGAGTTGCCAGATTGGGGTATTTCCCCCCATTTTTGGGGTAATTTAAAAGCGTCTGGGGGAATTTTTATAAGCAGAAATGGTTGGGGGATTTTTTGGGGGAAGAATTAATGGTTGGGGAATTTTTGGGGGAAGAATTATGGATAATTTTAACGCTCATGGTAAATTAAATTTGTGAATGTACATAGAAAGAACTGTATTCGCGATTGAAACGGAATATAGAGGGCAGGTCGAATGCAAGAAAATGGCCGATATAAATGGTATAAACAAACATTCAGTTGAGGAATAGAACAATACCGATTTGATTTGAAATATTTTAATGTACTCATAATGCTGAAATTTACTAAAAATTTCTTAATATTGACCAAATTCCATTCAAATCAACAATTTTCTGGTTTGTTTATACCACTTATAGTAGTTTAAATTTATTCCACCAGAGGTCAGCTACTTTGTTTTTCATCGCGAATATTCTACTCTCATAAAATCGAAGTTGATAGAACATATGAATTATTTCAGTGCCCTCTGTTGATAAGTAGTATAATTTTGGTTTACTACTGTTCTCTACATTTGAGTACTACCGTGTATTACTCGTACTACTACTGCTACTAATTCATTAGCTTTGTTTGCGGAGACAGTCCATGACTGGTTTCTGACTGATTCGCATGCGCAGTTCCGTTTTTAGGCTTGAAAACGGAACTGCGCATGCGTATGAGTCAGAAACTAGTCATGGACTGTCTCCGCGAACAAAGCTATTAAAAAGCGGCAAAAATTTAAATTTGGGGGATTTGAGCTTCAATTTGGGGGAATTTTAGTTTAAAAGTGGGGGATTTAAAAAATCGCATCTGGCAACTCTGCTCCTAGCCGAGTTCCATCATTTTCGATGGGCAGCGAATGGGTTAAGAACACATTTGACAGGGTCGAATTAAAGGACGTTATTCACTTATTGTACGCAAGAGTGATAATAGGATAATAAGACTCCCTAAGCCCTCTCTTTGATCATGGATGAAATAAAAAAAAAAGTAATAACGAGAAAGGAATATCAAATGGGGGAAAAACACTAAAAATAATTTTCTACGCACATGGCGCAATACTAACCTCGTAAAGTGAAGATGAATTATAACGTATGCTGCACCAATGTAATGGAACCGCCAAAAAAATGTTTCCCCAAAAGGCTACTAAGATGTAAATTGGAGCTTCAGGGTCAGTTAATAAAACAAGTGATGGAGTTTAAATATTTAGGCATCACACTATCTAGCTATGGAAAACCTAAAACAGAATTGGAAGATCAAGTGAATAGAGCAAATGGAGCAACAGGATGCCTAAACGAAACAATATGGGGAAATAAAAATACGGGAAAAAATATGAAAGGTAGAAGTTACAAAACAGTCACCAGACCAATAATGATATAATGTGGCAGAAACACTACCTGACAGAGAAAGAACACACAGGGAAATAGAAACAGCAGTATGAAAACCTTTAGAAAAATCGAAAGTAAGACACCATGGGACAGAGCTAGAAGAAAATATTTATAATATACGACAGAGATACAAGGTAGACAGCAGCAAGGACTGGGTAAGAAAGAGAAGAGTAGAATAGAACTGTCATAGAAGCCGAACGACAACAAATAGCAACATCAGGAACCATCTCTCGCCGTACAGACGGCGAGAGATAGTTCCTGAATAGGAAGACAATCAGTGGGAAAACCATGAAAATGATGGAGCGACAATTTAGTGGAGGCACATTGAAAAACAGAGTCGTGTCTACACAAGAAGAAGAAGAAAAAGAAAAAGTAGAAGAAAATGAGGAAGAAGAAGAAGAAACAGAAGAAGATAATCTTGGCATCCTGATCTACGCCGTACGCTTTCTATAGTTTCATTGGATTTTGCTAAAAAAAATAAGTCTCGTCGTAAGGTAGGTTTCACTTGTTATCGCAACAGTAGGCATATAATTGTTATAGGATATTAAGTCGGGCTACGTTTGGACGTTTCTCAAGTGAATACAGAATTGAGCTTGCCCTGATAGACCCGGAGTTACCAACTACAATGCGTTTTCGAGATAAACGCATTTTAAATCTGCGATACAACATCATTTTTAGCTTAATGTTTTTCTGAAGTTATTTCCTTGTGGCATTTTTATAATGAACTATTTTAAATGGGAAATAAGCCACAATTTTACCAAAAAAAGAATTTATTAACGTTTCGACGCCCAAGTTGGGTGTCGTTTTCAAAATACAAAATAATACTAAATAAACAAAAAGGTTGCTTAGTAAAAAAATTCTTCTAATAATTTTACATTTTAAAGTAGAAGACTTTAAAATGATATTGCCAATATTGTTGAGTTGCGTTCCTGGGACGACTTTACTAAAAGATAGTTCATTCGATATCATGAAATCAACCCCAACTCAAGAATGTCCGCCACAATCGTGATTTACTATGGAATCTCTAGCGCAAGAATTTTACTGCCATCGTTGCATTTGTTGGCTTTTTAAAGACAGATCACATGCTATGATTTTTTTGTGGCGGATATTCTTGAGTTGGGGTTGATTTCATGTAATCGAATGAACTGTCTTTTAGTAAAGTCGTCCCAGGAACGCAACTCATCAATATTGGCAATATCATTTTAAAGTCTTCTACTTTAAAATGTATAATACATGCCTGAATTGCCCATATAAATGAGTCACATTAAATAAATTATTAGAAGAAATTTTTTACTAAGCAACAACATTTTTGTTTATTTAGTATTATTTTGTATTTTGACAACGACACCCGACTTGGGCGTCGAAACGTTAATAAATTCATTTTTTTGGTAAAATTGTGGCTTATTTTCCATTTAAAATAGTTCATCATTTTTAACATATCATTGTAGTTACACCCGAAAAATAATAAAACCATAAAATTATCCAAAAATGTATCGCAAATTTTTTCAAATGGAATTTGCGATGCAATGACATAAATTTGAGAACTGGCACAATTATTATGGTTTTAAGTTATTTTTCGGGTTAACTTCAATAATATATTATGCTAAAAATGATGATGTATCGCAGATTTAAAATGCGTTTATCTCGAAAACGGTTGAGTTAGGGAGATGAAAGAAGTATACATTTTTTAAATAAAACTAAAAAAAAATTTAACGTAATAAATGAGTGCTGAAAGGCGTATGTGGTGCCCTCTGGGCAATACATAATTTTTGGTAGGGAATTTACTTTTCTCGATTGTTATCTCATACCCAAAAAAAAGTTTACCCTGTATCTTTCTTAATATCAACATTTTATTAAAGTAAGTTGGGATACATCGTAATATTCTAGAGTGTAGAATCTACTGATTATTTTTGTACAATTACTTAAGGACCACCCTGTATACATTAAATAGCATTGGTGACAATGTCGTACTGTCGTACTCCTCTACGTATTTCTATTGCTTTTGATATCTCATTTTCTCTTTTAATGTTAGCTTTCTGATTCCAAGAGAATCTGAGAATTATTCGCAGATTTTTGAGAGTATCGTTGGATACAACAAGAAGAAGAATTTTAGAGTCAGTTTTGAGGAGTAGTCGACCAATTAGAGATTTTCAACTACAACTATCTGTTTTGCACTGCTTCCAGTTTTTTTAATTTTGTCCTTTTTTAGACGAGATCTGAATCTGTGTAAGTAGTAATAGCCGGTGAATTCGTGTTTACAGATAGCCGTCAAGACCTATACAACTAACACATTACTCTCTTTAGCTGGTGGCAGTGTTATGTTCTAGGCAGGTGTTATTTCACGTGGACGCACTGAATTGGTGGTTATTAAGGGAATTTTAACAGACCAAAAGTATATTACACGAATTTTAGAACTTAATGTGAGTTTCTAACGAGGAGCTGTGGGTGAAAATTTTGTATTTATGGATGATTACGCCCACGCACATAGGATTCAACCGATAATTGACTCTCTTGACACAGAAGATATTCGTCGTTTGGACTCGCCTTCCATATTTTCAGACATGAACCCCATTGAACATGCATGGAATGTACTCACCAGAGCTACTCATAACCGAAAGTTTCTTCCTAGAACCCATCATGAACTCACAATTGTCTTTAGAGACGAATGGGAGAATCTGCCCCAGAAAATAATTGATCGACTTGCTAGCTCGAATTCAGGTTTGCATCAATGCTTGTGGTGGAAGTACACGATACTAAAATTGTTAAATATGACAAATAAATTTTTAGACTTTAATTTTATATTTATTAATTTTTTTTCTCTTTTAAGACAAAAAATATTAAAATAAAAATGTATACTATTTTTATTCAGTTGCAATGCGAAGGCAAAACAATCATTTTTCACTTAGAACAGGGAGCGCAGTCCAGCACTCTGAATTGACGATTTTCGACTCTTACTGGAGTCATCATAGGAGAGGCGTAGGCCTGCTCTGCTCTCTGCTTATTGGTCCATTTCCATGGTAAAAACTTATTGGTCCATTTCCATGGTAACACCTTCATGGCTTCTAAAATTTGCAAGCCAGATGGATGCTGCAGTGGAAACAAGAGGGAATTCTAAAAAGTTGCAATTTACAACCCCCGTCTGCAGATTGGTAAAGTTCCAACGGAAAATTCACCTAGTTACTCTATAGGAGTAATACTAATATAAAATAAAAATTTATACCATTTTTATTCAGTTGCAATGCGAAGGCAAAACAATCTTATTTTTCACTTAGAACAGGGAGCGCAGTCCAGCACTCTGAATCGACGATTTTCGACTCTTATTGGAGTCATCATCGGAGAGGCGTAGGCCTGCTGCTCTCTGCTCGAAGTGACCAAACCATGAAAGTTTATCCTCGCATTGCAACTGACGTGTATGGGGTAGGTGACTAGCGTCATCTGGCATCAGAAAGGTACAATTTTCATTCCTAATAGCAAAATTAATAATATTGAAAAATATTAAAAATATTATTTTATTTATATGTTATTAATATTTTTATTAGAATTTTTAAATTGAAATTTTATTGGTCCATTTCCATGGTAACACCTATAAGTTTTCAATTTAAATATCTCTTAGTAATATTTTTAATATTTTTTAATATTATTAATGTTGCTATTACGATTGAAAACTTTACAAAAAATATTCGTCAAATATCAAATGCTATTTTTGAAGTTATACTTCTTTACCGGCGATATGAGGGTGAATTTTTATATGTTAAAACCTATGATCCCGGCGCATGCGCATTATAACTTTGTTCTGATTGGATGTTCAAATGACATGTCAAAAATTATTCAATATGGCGGCTGTGGTACAGCTGTAGTTTGATTATTTATGGTTGTTGCGTTTTAAAATTTGTGTGAAAAGAAACAACAAACAAAGGTTAGTTAATAGTTAAACTGCCTAATAGTTTTCATATACCTATATTTTTGGACTTTTGGACTATTTTGGACAAGGAAAACTCATTCTAATTTGGTAAGTAGTTTTTATTATAATCATATTGTAATTATACATTTGGATTAGGTTGAAATACAGTAGAGCGTCGATTTATCCGAACTAACTGGGGGACATAGGTGTTCGGAAAACCGATTTGTTCGGATAATCGAACTACAATATATTGATACATATTTATAGTCATACATATTTATCCACAAGTGAATAAAAGCCATATTTCTATACCTACATATTTATTTATATCTTGATAATGACAACTAGCAACTAAACAAAAAAGTGCAGTCTTTGCAACAACATAATTATTTTTGGATACAGTATTGAAGAAAATTGAAGATATTTTAAGCATCAATTACTAACGCTTGCTCGGTATTCGAGTGCGGGACGCGGGAGTCGATAGTTCGAATAAGCGGTCGTTCGGTTGATCGACGTTCGGATAATCGACGCTCTACTGTACATTTATTTTCTCAAGAATGGGGATTTTAGAGAGAAATCCCAAATTAGGTCCGATTTTTATTTTTAAATTATGATTTTTTGGCGTAGATTTATTTATCTAGTAGGTATGTAATGCTTTGATTTACATACTTAATTTGATTACCAACAAAAGTTCTACCAATCTTCATCTAATATATTGTTTTTTTACTGTTTTGTTATATTTTAATATTTTCTTCCACAAAATTTAAACTACATACCTAATTTAATTATATTCAAAACAACTGTCAAACAGTAAAACGTTCAGTTACCCTATTTTTCCACATGACAAATAATGTGGAATTGGACGAGTGAGTCTAGGCTTCGATTACGAATCAAAGCGCCCCGAAAGTCACGGGTTCGATTCCCGATGCAAGTTTTTATTTTTTTAATTTTTATGCATTCTATGATTGTAAGTATATTTGTTATATAATTTTTTTTTTCAGAAAATGCGTATTTAAAATTTTTGCCAACAATTATTATCGTTCAGAAATCATTTTTTCTTTGTGGCATTTTTCAATGTGTTTGTGTGCGTTTTATTCTTTTATTTTTTTAAATTTTTGGTATTGCCTTAAAAATCACATAATATGTAGTAGAAGTGTAACTTCTTACGTGCGTACAAAGTACACACACATTCTTTTTTTTATAATAATCTATAATAGTAGTTTCTAAAAATAATTAATAATATCGACAATTTTAGGTAATGCATAACTTTTGCAACATTGTGTATACTATAATAGTGTTTTTATTTCTTCATTATGTGTAGTTTAAATATATCAGCATCATTTCAAGCTTATTTCAGTTTCCAATTGTTTAACAAAGCTAGAGAGATCTTACCTGTAATTAAAAAGGGAAATTCAACGTTGTTACTTGAACTACATCCCTTCGTATATAGATTTGCGGCCCTTATCTGTGTAAAACCCGACGTATTCGCTGATTCGATACAACTGTCATCAGCTACATAAAAGTACCCCGTAGAGTACGATTTGGCGGAACAAAACAAGCGGACCAGAAGTATTTTATGAAGATACAAGACCTAATAATGCTCCCTGGAGTCATTCAGAATAAAAACGGGATGTACTCGAGCTATAGCTAGCCAAAATAAAAGACATCTTTAAAGTTGGTAGCTAGTTATTTCTGCAGTCTGGATTTAAGCCAGGTAGTTGGGGAAAATGACATACAATAAAGATAGGAAAAATATACCAGTGTTTTAGTTCTAATATAACTAGACCAAATAAAGTTTTAGTTTAATTTTTATAATGAGCTCCTACGATTTTCTATTCTAATCGATAGTTCTTAGGAATAGGGAACTTATATAAAATTTTAAATTCGAAAAAAATGTTATAAATCACAACAGAACATAATTTAAAACATGTATCAAAGATAAAAAAGTTGTGTTTGTGTTCCGTTTGGCCCCTAAAGACGATTCTAAATTCAAATTATTGCAGTTAGCCCAAAACGCGTTACTTATAATGTTTTTTTAGTGTTAAAGCCTCCTCCTTGTCCTTATTCCCAATAAGTGCGTTGAACTTTACTGTCATCTATCCATCTTTTACCCATTTCTTCCACGCCTTCCAGCCTCCTGCCATTTCCTTCATCCTTTGCACTTTTTTCCCTCTCTTGGTCCCGATTTCCTGGATTTGTTCCATTTTCCTTTCAACCTGTCTTTTGGCATCTGTCACTTTCTTTCTTTACTAGTCTGTGCTCGTTCATTCTAGTTCTGATGTTTTTGTTCCTTTCCCTGTCCAGCTTCGTCTTCCCAGCTATTTTTGTCAGCTGCTTCATTTCTTCTGCTGCATTTATGGCACTTTTGTGTCTTTTTTTGTAACTTATGTCTCATTTGCATATATGTGGACTTTGTTTGTGTTATACAGGGTGTTTCATTAATAATTGTCCATATAGTAACTGGAGAAACCTTAGCACAAAATACCAAGATTTAACCTAAAACACTTAAATAAAATGTGGTTCTTTACTGAGTTACAGGGTGTTTTATCTAAAAATTTAAAAATTATTTTCGCTCAGCATTTTAAAACTATTCGACGTATCCTTTTCATACTTGGCAGAAAGTATAGGTACTGTACAAACTGCTAAATTATGTTAAACAAACGTTTCTGGCTATTACCAGAGGCGTACAATGGGGGAAAGTGAATGGTTGACCCTTTCCAAATTCTACGCCACTGGCGAGATTGCTATTTTAGTTAAATTTTTAGATTCTCCAATACTTTCTATGAAAATAATATACTCTTCATTCGTAACGATAAAGTCATTAGTTTTCGAGATCTTTGAAGTTAAAATGAAACGACACAGTTATTTTGATTAATGTATTGTGTCGCTTCATTTTTAATTTCAAATATCTCCAAAACTAATCATTTTATCGTTACGAATGAAGAGTATATTATTTACATAAAAAGTATTGCAAAATCAAAAAATTACACTAAAATAGCAATTTCGTCAGTGGCGTAGACTTTGGGAAGGGTCAACCAGCCCCTATCCCCTGTCGTACGGCTCTGGTAGTAGCTAGAAACGTTTATTTATCTTAATTTAGTAGGGTGTATACTGTTTACAGTACCTACACTTACTGCCAAGTATGATAAGGATACGTCACATAGTTTTAAAGTACTTGGTACAAATAATTTTTAAATTTTATACATAAATTAATCAAAATAACTGTGCCGTTTCATATTTAACTTAAAATATCTCGAAAACTAATGACTTTATCGTTACCAATGAAGAGTATATTATTTACGTAGAAAGTATTGGAGAATCTAAAAATGGCAGTAAAATAGTAATTCCTCCAGTGGCGTAGAATTTGAGAAGGGTCAACCATTCACCATCCCCAGTCGTACGCCTCTGGTAGTAGCTCGAAACGTTTGTTTATTATAATTTAGTAGGGTGTCTAGTAGTCGCACTTTTTGCCAAGTATAAAAAGGATACGTCAAATAGTTTTAAAATGCTAAGAAAAAATAATTTTTAAATGTTTAGATAAAACACCCTGTAACTCAGTACGGAACAACATTTTATTTAAGTGTTTTAGGTTAAATCTTCGTATTTTGTGCTAAGGTTTCTCCAGTTACTATATGGACAATTATTAATGAAACACCCTGTATACATATATTTTTGTTTCCTGGCTTATTTTCCTTTTTCTCATTATCGTACTTTTTATTGCAAAATATATTCTCGTTGCTTTATTTGTCCTATTGGCAATTTCTAAGTCTAGATTTCCGTCGTTCGAAATTATCATGCACACGTAGGCCGTCACCATATCCAATTCTTGTCCTTTACAGAACACTCGTGTTTCGGCTTCAATCTCCTGCTCGTGCTGACCTATTTTCATAGTTTTGCATTTGCTGATGTTTATTTTTAATTTCATTTTCTCTATTTCCTCAGTCCATATATATCAGTTATTAGTCATTGCAGCTTTGTCGGATTGTCTGCTATGAGAACCACGTCGTCCGCATACAGTAACCCTTCTATCATAACTGGTGTTAGGTACGTGTAACCTATGACTGTTTTACGTGGTTTCTTCTTCTTTTTGTATTTTTAAATAATTTATCCATAATTATGACGAATAGGAGTGGGCTTAGGCTATCTCTCTGTTTTATCCCCTTCTTATTCTTTATGTATCGTGCCCAAATTTTAGGCGTGTGTAGTTTCCATGACAATTTGTCGATATCGTTCTCGATCTTACGCGGAATGTAATAATTCATCTGCCAATTCATATTTCTTCCTACCAATCTCCATCCCCTTGTCCATCCTAAATTATAGTGATCTGCTACCTCCCATCCGTACTTTTTCCAACACTCTGCTGTACGTACTTTTAATATTATCTGTAATAGTTTCCTCGTTATTCCCAGCTCCTCCATAGCATTTCAATAGGTATATTTATTCATAATCGAAATATAAAAAATATTTCAAGTAATTTTTACAAATCTAGATTAAGCATAGTTTTCCCATAAAATCACCGGTTCCAATTAAAACGAAACTCGAGACGGTATCTAGTGACGTTCTTCTTTTAATTAATAACAAATAATTAAATCAGTTGGTATTATCTGTTTAATTAAAAACTATCGTAGATTCCTCCACGCAATATCCATCTCGTTCTTACTCGTAGGGAGACCTGTACAGTTATTTTTTATTTAACAAGCTTTACATATTTAAGTAGTACTGGGAGGTTAAATATTTTCCTGGTGTAACGTTTTCTTTCCTACTGAAATTAATGTTTTTAGAGTTTTTTCCTTTGCTACCAAAAGTTACTACTTTTAAAAATTTTGCGATTGTAGAAATGTAAAGTAAAATTTAAATAGAAGTTGACACAAATGATTATTTTTTGAAATATGTTATGCAATTGAAACTAGTGTAATGGAATGAATTGAAAGAAAGAAAATCATGTAAAGCACTTAGGTTTGATGGCATCCATCCTGAGTTCCTGATTTACAGTGGTGAATACAAGAAACAGTGGCTTACAATGTTCTACACTGTTATACTTCACTTAAGCAACATTAGTCTAAGAGCTGGAAGCGGATTTTGTGCGTGATAAGTAATATGGAAAAACTATACGGGGATATGTTGAATTAGTTGTGTACATGACTTTCACCAACGGCCGGAAACCAGAGTTGGGGCCGAGGGTAGTTATAAGGGGTCAAAATCGCGGATTTTATTATTTTCTTTTATGACGCTCATGATCGAGATAGTGCACCAAAATTTGGGAATAAGTAGGTCATGACGTAGCTAAGTAAAATCTCTAGGGGCTCAACGCTGCGGGGCCGACAAAGGGGTGGGGGTAGGGGTGAATATAAAAAATATAACGGGTTTTTGCGACGTTCGTGATTGAGATAGTGCCCCAAAATTTGAGTATAAGTAGACCATGACATAAATAATTAAAATCCCAGAGCCGGAAACCAGAGTGGGGAAGGAAGGTAGTTATAAGGGGTCAAAATTCCGTTTTTTATTATTTTTTTTGTGACGCTCATGGTCGAGATAGCGCGCCAAAATTTGGGAATTAGTAGGTCATGACGTAACTAAGTAAAATCTCCAGGAGTGGAACGCTGCGTGGTCGACAAAGGGGTGGGGCAGGGGTGAATTTAAAAAAATGTAAGGGGTTTTTTGCGACGTTCGTGATTGAGATAGTGCACCAAAATTTGGCAATAAGTAGACCATGACATAACTAAGTAATATCCCCAGAGGCGGAAACCAGAGTGGCGGACGAGGGTAGTTAAAAGGGGTAAAATTCGCGGTTTTTATTATTTTTTTTGTGGCGCTCATGATGGAGATAGTGCACCAAAATTTGGGAGTAAGTAGGTTATGACGTAACTAAGTAAAATCTTCAGGGGCGGAACGCTGCTTGGGGTACAAAGGGGTGGTAGGCAGGGGTGAGTATAAAAATATAAGGGGGTTTTTTTGCCGTTCGTGATCGAGATAGTGCACCAAAATTTGGGAATGAGTAGATCATGACATTATTAAGTAAAATCTCCAGGGGCAGAACGCTGCGTGGGGGACAAATGGTGTACCGGGTCGCAGAAAAGAATAATACACACTGCGACTTTGACCCCTTAAAACTACCCTCATCCCCAACTCTGGTTTCCTGCTCTGGGAATTTTACTTAGCTAAGTCGTGGTCTACTTATTCCCAAATTTTGGTGCACTATCTCAATCTATCACGTCGCAAAAACCCCTTATATTTTTTATATTCACATCTACCCCCACCCCTTTATCGGCCACGCAGCGTTCCACCCCTGGAGATTGTACTTAGTTACCTCATGACCTACTTATTCCCAAATTTTGGTGCACCATCTCGATCATGAGCGTCACAAAAAAAATAATAAAAACGGCGATTTTGACCTCTTATAACTACCCTCATGCCCAACTCTGGTTTCCGGCTCTGAGGATTTTACTTAGTTATGTCATGGTCTACTTATTCCCAAATTTTGGTGCACTCTGTCAATCACGAACATCGCAAAAAAACCCCTTATATTTTTTTTATTCACCCCTGCCCCACCCCTTTGTCGGCCACGCAGAGTGCCACCCCTGGAGATTTTACTTAGTTACGTCATGACCTACTTACTCCCAAATTTTGGTGCACTCTCTCGATCATGAGCGTCACAAAAAAAAAATAAAAACGGCGATTTTGACCCCTTATAACTACCCTCATCCCCAGCTCTGGTTTCCGGCTCTGGGGATTTTACTTAGTAATGTCATGATCTATTTATTCTCAAATTTTCGTCCACTATCTCAATCACGAACGTCGCAAAAAACCTTTTATATTTTTTATATTCACCCCTACCCCCACCCCTTTGTCGGCCACGCAGCGTTCCGCCCCTAGAGATTTTACTTAGTTACGTCATGACCTACTTATTCCCAAATTTTGGTGCACTATCTCGATCATGAGCGTCATAAAAAAAATAATAAAATCCGCGAATTTGACCCCTTATAACTACCCTCATGTACTAAGTCATGTACACAACTAATTCAACATATCCCCGTATAGTTTTTCCATATTACTTATCACGCACAAAATCCGCTTCTATCTCTCCGACTACATTGCTTCCTTAAACGAGAAAATCATTGCAATTAGTATCTCCTGCATAATTAACAGCATTGACAAGTTACTGACAAACAGAACTTTCCTGGCAATAATAGGAAAGAATATGAGCAAATACATAAAACTTAATAATGGCCTCCCACAGGGATATGTGCTTGCCCCTTTACTTTTCAGCCTCTATATTGCTGACAAGAGTGCAACCGTATCTCAAGTTTCGATATGCTGTTGACTTACACTTGCAACAAGCCGTAAATCCTTAAAAACTATAAAAAAAACTCTCACGAAGATCTATTTATCCTTAATAAATTCTGTAAGAAATGGAAATTATTAAACGTAAAGACAAAAAACTTTCGATTTTGAGACGTGAAAAATACGGTGCTTATAGCCGGGGTATTCCCATCCGGCTCACTTTAATCCTTTACTCCTTTGTTATACCCAGGTACATTTTAAAAACCCCCCAGGTCGGCTCGAACATTAACAGGTAGGTTATTAGGAAACAGTTTCAAGGAAAAACATCCTACCCTCAATACCCCTTCCTTCAATATTGTTTAGAAATTTTGGGTTCTTTGTGAATTTAAGAAACAGTTTCTCTTGGTTGGAAATGTTGGTCGTGGAATTGATTTCGCTACTCTTACATAGGATAAAGATTGGTTAGCTGCTCATGTAGTCAAAAGCAATTACGTTTTTATCTTAAAATTATACCTAATTTAGCTTCTATGTATTATAGTGCCTAAGGGTTTAACTTTTACCCATTTTAAAATAAAAATAGATTGCCGATTGTAAGGCAATCTTGTTTAAATTTTTATTCTGTGTTCTTAACAGTTGAAACAAAAAATAAACCTTTACCAAAATGAATTTTTGAACTTCATGAAGTTTTAAGAAGATTAGAACCAAAAGCAAATAGAGGGGAAAACTTTTTATTAGTGAATGACTCGATCGAGAAAGTGATATTTTCATTTGACAGTAATTTAAAATTTTTACGTGAATCGAAAATGATTTATATGGATGTTACATTTTCGTACTGTACAAAGTTTTTTAAACAATTGTTTACAGTTCACGGCTATTTTAGTGGTCATTATATTCCGTTAGTATTTTGTTTATTATTATCCCATGAGCCGAGTTGGTATATTTTATATCGGGCAGTTTTAATCTTTGCGCCGACTTGGGACATTTTTAAAAGACCTATTACCTGTTTCTTGGGCCGAGATAGGCACTGCCCTTATAGCCAGTTACTGTTTGTGATTATTGGGGCGACTTTGTAACGGTGCGAAGGTCATTAGTATTTTCTAATCACTGACACTTTCGCTACACCCTACACCTGTATTTTGAATTCGTTAAAATCAAGTTGTTGTTTCAGGGACTGTCGAATCTTTTCATGCATGATAGTGATTCTCACGAACGTCGAATATATAATATGTTTTTACGCAGAATGTGACGTAGTTGTTTTTGAGTGTATCAGTGGTGTTTGCTTGGAAGCTCACCGCCAAAATAATCAAAGTCATAAATCTTTCAGTAAATTGTTTTTACCGACAGCGACACTGGAACATGTTTATGCTATAGGATAAGTGGTTCAGAGATAAAAGCCCAAGTGTTTTTTTTATGAGTCGTCTGAGAACGGGCCTAGGTTGTGAAGACAGCTAAATCAGGCTTTTCATGGGAAAAGTAGGTGGTACGAACTATTAAGATCCGTTTGTTTATTCTCTTCAGAATTGGACAAGCTGGTGTGCGTCAGAGGATTTAACCCAGAGCATAATTTGCAATTTTTTATTGGTCAAGATTTTGATTAATTGAGTGTCTTAAGTCTGTAATTGGTCGGTGAATTGTTGATGGGGAAGATCGAATGATTTTTGGAAGGGGCGATTGGTTTAGGAATCTTGTCTTGAATTGGGACAAGGACAGAGGAGTTACGTTTGGGCTGTGAAGAGTTACGTTTGAGCTGTATAGAGTTCAGGTTGAGCTAGCCTAGGAAGGTCTGCAGGGTTGCAGTAACTGAAAGGTTCAAGTTCCAAATTAGTTTGAGTACAGTGAAGTTATTGTGCAATTTTATTGCAGAAGTCTTTGTGTTGGAGTTTCATTATGGTCTAAGCAAGCCGTAGGCTACCGCGTTTCGCTGTTTTAGGCGAACGCGACTACTTTATACCAATGCCGGTATAATAATCTTATATGTAAGCAGGAGTTGCTTTTATTTTATCTTTTTTGATCCCGTTTACGTTTCATATACGAAAGAACTATTAAGGTCTTAAATATTTTTGTTCGAGTATTGCCGATTTGTTTTAAGAAATGCTGAATTTTTCTATGAACTATGGAAACAACCATTCATTGATGCACTGTAATTGCATCTATTCATTTGTAAAGTGAAGTGAACTGTGCCTTGCACTTAAAGCCAACCAAGAGAAAATACAGGAGGCTATGCTGTACAAGGTATTAATTTTTTTATGTAAACTTTACGTTTTCTTTTTGGTAAACATGAACTCCTTATGTAAAATCGCGAGAGATCACAGGTCTTTTTAATTTTGTTTCAATAAATAATGTTTGATTTGCAAAATACAATTTTATTATTTGTCTTTTCCTTCTCTCTTTGTTTCGTAAGTACAACAAAGGATTTTCTGAGTAGAGACACATAAGGTAAGTCACGCCATATTTGCTTTCATATTATTTTGTATATTTTGTATTGACTAGGATTTTGTTTAATTTTTGATTTAGCTATCTTTCCTTTAATATTTCTATTTTTGTATATTTTTGGTTCCCATAAGGAAACCAGTGGCGCCCAATATTTTATTTCTTTTTATTTAATATTCTTATTTGGTTTTTCTATTTTTTTCATTTCTAAGCTAATAAGAGCATATTAATAACATCCCGTTAAAAACCATCCAATATCTCTTCCGATTCTGAGCAACCGAGGACATGTTCTTCAAATTGTTTAACACGTAACACCCCCTTATGACATATTAACATCTTGTCAAATTTTATTTTCATATTTTTGTCGCGGCAACGTATTAACGTAGAGGTATATATTAACATAGAGGGAGCCTACCTTCCGCGCTTCCTGACGACAAGATCTCATGGACTGGTTTGCTGCATCTCTTTCTAACACATTGTATCGAAAATCTATGGTGACATTCAGTGTGAATATAGGCACGGAAGAGGAGGACAACTGTAGCAGCTTTACTATGCGTAAGAGTGAAACAGCACTAATCCAAATAAAAAAGATGGCGTCGTCACTTCGCTCTGAATGACACTCTCTCTATGCTAATATATACCTCTATGCGTATTAATGGTGCTATACAAATGTCACCCATGTGTGTCGAGCTCTTCTTCTTTTTAATCAATTAATGTTACAACTTCACATGTCAAGCCCTTAACGCGCGTTTTGGGAACGCACGTTTACAACTACATACATTTCATTCAGGCCGTACACATGTTAATTTAATTAAATCTCGCGTTAACATGTTTGTGTACAACGTAAATAAAATGTATGTAGTTGTAAGCGCGAGTTACCAAAACGCGCGGTAAGAGCCTGTCATGTGAACTTGGCCTTATTGAGGATCCTGCACAGTTTTGTAATTTTTTTAAGAAAGAAGCCTGCTGATTTCGACACTCTTGCTTGTAAAATTGGCCCCATTATACCAAATTCAGAAAAGCAATTAATGTAAAAGATCGACTTGCTGTAACTGAAATGTAGTACCTATTAAATTGTTCTGCCATTTATAAGAATCATGTTGTTCTTTTTTAATCTGTCCTTATAAATGGCACTGGCCGCATCCCATAATTCAGGTTTACATTTATATACAAATTAATTAAAGGTTAAAAAATTGTTATTAATTAATCAGCTTTCAACCACTCCTTTTTATCACCCATCTTATTGTTATTCTGAAGCCATTTTCTTGCGGCATGAACTCATCTTCTATCGAGACACAAATGTCGAAAGGTACAATAGCATCCAAATTTAGTCAATAGGGATTTTCATTCACAGTCATTTGTTTCGAGCTTCTGTCATATTATGTCGTATAATCCGTGTATATCAATATTATACACAGATTATACAACATATGACACAAGCTTGAAACAAATGACAATCGATGAAAAGTCCTGTATTTGACAGTTTCAATTTCAAACTAAACAAGTATACAGTGGTGAGCAAACACTACAAAACTAGTGCAAATACTAGCAAAATAGCACAAAAGATGGAAAACATATTAAGTTGTAAGATAAAAAGAAATGAAACTAGTCGAGCTGGGAAATTTAGCGATATTACCCTATGAATTTACCTTATATTGATTATTTCCCACCTTTACACGTATCAGAGGGGTATGTCAACTAAAACTGTCACTGTGGCCAAACTCGTGCGATACGTCTAAAGGAGGGAAACAATCAATATAATGTAAATTTATAGGTTAATATCGCTAAATTTCCCAGCTCGACTAGTTTAATTTCTTTTTATATTACAACTTAATACGTTTTCCATCTTTTGTGCTATTTTTACAGTTATTAGGGCGCTCATCACTGTATAAATCTATTGTTATGTGTCTCCACACAAGTTGCTGATAGTTGAAATACAATACATTGTTGATAGCATTTTCCACTGTTGACAATTAAAGTAAATATTTATTCTGACACTTTCATGCAATGTCACTAAACGTATGTGATGGTATCTGGTCAGGACCTGGAGATTTTCCGTTTTTGCTTTGTTTGATGGATTTCTCTACTTCCGCTTTTAAAATACTATTACCAGTATTTGTATACTTTGGGTGCTAAGTGGTGTTCTCGTATTCAGGAAGAGCTCTTTTATGTAGTTAGTTCATTCTTCCTACGTATGTACCAGTACGACGTTTAATGTCACGTACGTTTAAGATCTTTTACTCTTCTCTGACTCTGCGCACCGGTGTGGTTTAACAGCAGGCATACCCACTTGGTCGACACTTGGCTAGCCCATACATCGGCATATTATGGATGATCGGCAACTTCTAGTCTAGAACGACATTTTCCATATCCTCGCAAAACGACGCCGATCCAGATTACGTCCCCTAAAATCACTGTAGCGCTACATTATTCCTACTATGAGTTAAATACCTTATGGAAAAAAGAGTGGAAAAATAAAATTCCATATTACCATAGTTAATTGGATACCACAGATAAACCTAAAGGATTTGAACGTCTCCGCAAGATTTGGACAACAATAGAATCAGAACACAGTGCGCTGGAAGATTTCTGTGCTTGTGGCGTTCCGAGACAAACGATCCAGCACATAGTTCAATACTATCAAAGAGCATATACGGGTTATCCTCAAGACATCTTTAATGGTAACCGAAGAATCAATAGAGTGTATTCAAAAAAATTGGACAAGTTTGTAACACAAATAATATGTCTAATGTGTAAATGTATTGTTAGCACGACAAGCTGAATGAGAATAATAAATACTGGAATAAACACCTATCATATAGCAATTATTAGCAATTAGGAATCCGACGATATCAAAATGTAACGTGGTGTCCGACAGGGATGTATACTATCACCACTGCTATTTAACATATGTATACTCTGAAGAAATCTTTCAAGAAGCAGTAGATGATGTTGAAGCCGGAATTCCAATTAACGGAGAATGTACAGAGAAGGCAAGATCTGCATTTAAAAAATGGCTAACCTACTCAAATGTCATGGAGTCGAATCGAGTCGAGTCGAGTCGTGGAATCTCACAGGCGCCAACTGCAAGAAAATTGAGGCTTTCGAAATATGGGTCTACCTTCTAATCCTGAAGATATCTTACATCGGCCACGTATCTAAAGAGGACATTTTATTAAGGTACAAAAAGAAAAATAGCTGTTAATCACAATATAAACTGCTAAAATCGAATACCTCGGTCACATCATGAGCAACAACGAGAGATATAGACTGCTGCAACTAACTTTGCAGGGAAATTATATGGAAAACGATGACCAGGAAGGCATTCCTGGTCATTTCCTGGCTGAAAAATCTACGTACGTGGTTCAACAAAACAAAAGCAAATATTTTCAGGGCAGCAACGTGCAAAGTATGGATTGCTATGATGGTCGCCAACATCAAAAGCTGATAGGTACTACGGGAAGAAGATGAATGTGTATTGAATGATCTATTATGTGAAGAAAGCCAAGCCTCCTTACAAGAATAGTAACGAATCGTCTTGAGAAAAAACTTGATTTCTACCAGCCAATGGAGCAGGCGGGATTTTGTACCGGATTTGGAACAAATGATCACCTACAGAGTATTAAAACGGAAATCGAAAAGACTGTCGAATACAATCCACCACTCGTTTTGGCTTTTGTAGATTTCCATAAAGCCTTTGACACGGTAGAATTTGACAAAATTCTGGAAGCACTACAAGCATGCCGCATTGACTACCGATACACAAGGTTAATTTACGATACATACAAGAACGCAACTATGTCGGTGAAACTACATAAACAAACGGACCATATCCCAATCGGCAGAGGAGTCCTACAGGGCGATACCTTATCGCCTAAACTGTTTACCGCAGTACTAGAACATGCTTGTAAAAACAACTGGGAAGAGCGAGGCCTGAATATTGACGGTAGAAGATTAACAAATTTGAAATTCGCAGACCACATAGTTTTATTCAATGCGACCACATATGTACAATGCTACATAAACTTCAGTTAGTGTGTGCCAGTTTAGGTCTTAAAATAAACATCTCCAAAACAAAATTCATGACGAACCTAGTACCTAGCGGAAATATCCATATTGGAGACAGAGACCGTTCAAGTATTCCGTAACGCAGGTGGGGGGGGGGGGGTCAAAAATCTTTAAAAATCGCGTTAGCTAAGACATCTTTAAAAGCAATATACCAATTTCTTTAAAACGTAAAACATTTGACCAATGTGTGTTGCCTGTGATGACTTATGGTGCCGAAACTTTGACGTGGACAGCTAAATGCTGCAAATAGCTCAGAGGAAAATGGAAAGGTCAATGCTGAGTATATCGCTTCGTGACCGAGTTAGAAATGAAGACTTAAAACGAAGAACAGGAGATAACGATGTAATTTCCCGAATTGCCACCCTGAAATGGAACTGGGCGGGCACGTCGCCTGAATGAGTTATGGGATGTGGACGAAGATATTACTTGAGTGGAATCCGAGATTAGACAAAAGAAGTAGAGGAAAACCACCTACTCGTTGGACTGACGATCTCAAGAAAATGTTAAGAAATTGGATGAAAAGTGCTCAAAATAGAGCACAATGCACAAAAAATAGGGAGGCCTATGTCCAGCAGTGGACGCAAAGGGCTGGAGAAGGATGATGATGATGATGATGAAGAAAGCCATACACTAAATAAAGAGATGTGAAACATCTGTATGAAATATCTTCTTTACCTGCTATCTCCGCGACGAAAGTTGGCAATCATCACTGTTATTCTAACTATTGACACTAGAGTCCGAGAGACTTACGTTGAGCTGCTTCCAAACCATTCTCTGAGATTTCTCAGCCAGGACATCTTTCTTCTACCTATCTTGAATCTTTCCCTGCATTATTAATTTTAAGAATTCATATCTGTCAACACGTGTTATATGCGGAATGGGACGTTTCATCGCCGCCGGTTCATCGCCGCCGTTTCGATGCCGCCGGTTCATCGCCAGTCCATTTCATCGCCGTCCATTTCATCGCCGGCCGTTTCATCGCCAGTTAGTCAGTTGATTTTGTATTATGGGAGATGACACGACACGACGTTAAATTCAGTTCAAAACTTATGACAAATAAAAAGATAAAAAATATTATTATATTAATTTACTGTTCTATTTCTACTCCCCCTAAATTTTTGATACTAAATAGTATTAAATTTGTAGTGTTAAATTATATTTTATATTATAAAAGTTTAAAAGTCTATTAGAAGGTTAAGTCTGGCAACGGGAATGGTCATATATCGCATTTCCTAGAATTCCTAATTAATACTAAAAATAAATAATAAATGTAATTGTCGAAAATTGGTCGAAAATTCGGAAATATATCAGTTAACGATTAACTGACTGGCGATGAACCGGCCGGCGATGAATCGGCCGGCGATGAATCGGCCGGCGATGAATCGGCCGGCGATGAACTGGCGGCATCGAAACGGCGGCGATGAACTGGCGGCGATGAAACGTCCTAGACCCTGTTATATGAACCAGATATTGTAGTTTTCTTATTTTGATGGTATCCAGTATCTCCCTGTCGTTCTCTTTTCTTCTTAGTACTTCATTTGTTATTCTGCATGTCCAAGAGATACTCAGCATTCTTCGATATGTCCACATTTCAAATGTTTCCAATCTATAGAGACATTGTTTATTAAGAGTCCATGTATCCACACCATATAAAAGAACAGAAAATAATTAACACTTTAGTACTCGTTTTTTAAGATTTAAGCTGAGGTGTCTACTACAAAATATTTGTTTCTTATCATTGTATGAAATATAAAAACTATCTAAATGAGTTAAATATTTTTAGTATAGAAACAAGAAAGTCTTGAAATATATTAAATCATTAAATCTTGATAAAACTAACCAAGTTTTCCATTAATATTTTATTCTTTGGTAACGACCAAATTACTTCCAAACGAAAAATGACCAAACACACCAAATACAATACATTATTGTCTACCTTAGCGAAATATGGTCGACAGTTTGATGTATTTCAATTTGCTTCAATTATTAATGCTCGAAATTGCTGTTTAATTATACCTTGCCTCACAAGCAAATACATTACCATATTGCATATTAAGGGTCAGTTCCGGATATTCCGCAGAACTCAGAAACTGCACCGTAGAATTCATGTATCAAATACTTATCAAGTTGGTCAAAGGAACAAATTTAACATTTACAAAGACGAACTAAATATTGGTAATTATTTTTACAAACTAATTAAACAATGTTTATTCCGATTTTCAATCAGATGCATCATGTTTATTATACACTTACACACATCCGGCATGATATATTATGGGCACTCATTTAATTTCGATTAAAATTTCAAAAAATGTTTTCAAAATTGATTATATTTCAGATACTGAAACAAATATACTGAATATTGTCAAGACTCTTCAACAGTATATACAAGACTGGTACAATTTCACAAGATTGGTTAACGTCTACGTTTGTGCCTAAACCTAAATCAAACTACGCAAAAGAAATGTAACGATTCTCGATCAATAAGTCTCATGCCCCATATTCTGAAGCTGTTTCTAAAAATTATCCATAACAGAATTTACAAAAATGTGAAGAAGATATGGGGTTCGGGTTCGGAACAATTTGGCTTTCGAAACGGTATGGGCACTCAAGAAGCTTTGATCAGTTTCATTGTTCTCATGCAAAAGTGTCGGGATCAAGAAAAATAAGTCTACTTTTGCTTTATAAACTATGGAAAGGGTTTTGACAAAGTCAAAATTTGATCAGCTAATAGGACGCTTGAAAAAAAAAGAACCTGGATCCAAACGACATTAATAAAATATGTGAACTCTACTGAAATCAAAACGCCTCTATAAGAACCGAAATGGGTGATACTGAAACCATAAACATCCAAAGATGAGTTAGACAAGGTTGTAGATTATCACCATTATTATTCAACTTGTACTCAGAGGAAATGTTTGTACGAGCTCTAGATGAAGCACAAGAAGCAATAAAAGTCAATGGAAAAATCATGAACAACATCAAATACGCCGATGATACAGTACTGATTGCTGGTAGCGAAGAAGAACTACAAATTCTGTTAATCGAAGTAGTGCGAGAAGGAGAACTATATGGCCTTAAGGTGAATGTAAGAAACCAAAACGATGGTAATTTCAAAAAAGCACACACCAGTAATAAAAATTCTGGTCAACAACAATCTCGTTAAACAAGTGAAAAAGTTTAAGTACCAAGGATGTTGGATACATGAAACTTTAGACCAAGAATAAGAGAATAAATGTAGAATAGAACATGCAAGAAACAGCTTTTTAAAGATGCGACAGTTACTTACCTATCCGCAATCTTGATCTGTCTCTACGATAACGCATGACAAAGTGTTATGTGTAGGGTAAAGAAAGGTATATTGGTGATACAAGTAATTTGATGATAATTTTTAATCAGATTACCACACAGTTCCCTATGCAAGCACATCCATGACACAGCGCTAGTAAGTCGTTACGAGTGTAAGCAGGACAAGACAAACATACCTATATTACGATTTCGCAATGCGCGCACCTGCTTTTAGTAAACACTTGTTATTGGTACAAATTGAAGCTGCAAGGTGGAGTTGCAAGGTTGTGCCATATATCTAGGCAAGTGATACCCATGAACCAAGCGGATACGACAAAGGCATATATAGTCCCTCCGCTATAACTTTTCCCATGCGGTACGATTCATTTTCAATCAAATTAAGTCAAAACATAAATTGAAACGAACGTAGATGTGTATATACATTTTGTATACTGTATACTATATACTACACACATCGGCGTTCGTTTCACTTTCTGTTTTGACTTAATTTGATTGAAAATGAATCGTACCGCATGGGAAAAGTAATAGCGGACCGACTATGTCTTATGAACTCATTTAGAATTTCACGGTAAAGGCCTGACGGGAGAAAATATTTCGTTCATACACAAGAAGAAACGTACAATATATAGACCAGTAAGGATCTGTTTTTAGGTGGATGTGAGAGGTGGCAATCAGATTTTTGCGGATAAAGTTAGGTGATAACTTCGTTAATAATAATTGATTTATGCTCCTTCTCAAATATGCCCGGAACATTAATAAAAAAAATAAAATATTTAAAAATTTCAAAAAATTTCGTTTTTTTTTTCTAATTTTTTGCTTATAACTTTAAAACGATTCATTTTGGAACAAAGTCGTATAGGAATAAAACAAAGATAATTAAATTTTCTATGAGATTCGATTAGTTAAAATGTCTTAATTTATCACCCTTGCTGCAAAATAGCAATAAATATAAAATAAGGGGGCAAAACAAGCCTGTCCTTATTCAATGATTTTCCATCACTTAGGTTACACTTGGAACCTTCCTAATTCGCTTAGAAAATTTTTGTAATGTGCTAAAACTGTACACCAAATTTCATTAGAATTGACTTACTACATTTTAAATAATAATTTTGCAATCTAAACTTTTTTTAAAAAATTAAAATTTTTTAAAATCTTGCACAACAAAAACTTGAACATACAAAGATTTGTCAATTTTCTTACATATATAGAAGCACTCCACCTATCTAATTCACTTTATAGAATTGAAATCGGATTGTTTAAGCAGCCTCAGCAATGTTTTAAAGTTATAAACAATTTTTTGGCTTATAAACAAATTAGTCCTGTGGTCAGGAGGGGGTGCTACGGGCTCCTTTATTTAGATGGACTTACCCAAGATTTTTATGTATTTTTTGACCCGTAGAACACGATTTTTTTTTGGGTAACAGTTGATCCGGATGTCGATAAGATTGTTATAAACAAAGAACTTGAGGAATTACATAAAATTGATTTTTCGCAAAATAACAACATTTTTTTGTATTTCTTGGGTAATTCTAAGCAAAAAATGTTCTTACAAGTTTTTTTGTAGGATGCATAGTTTTCGAGATAAATGCAGTGGAACTTTCAAAAATTCGAAAAATTGCAATTTTTGAACGCGAATAAATTTTAATTAAAAAATAAAATAGCAATTCTGCTGACAGCATTTAAAAGTTTAAGTCAAATTATACCGGTTTTAATTATTTGCATTGCTAAAAATTAATTTTTTTATTATTAAACAAAGCTATTTGTTTATAAGCCCAAAAATTGTTTAGTTTAAAACATTGCTGAGGCCCCTTAAATAATCCGATTTTAATTCTGTAAAGTGTATTAGATAGGTAGAGCACCTCTTTATATGTAAAAAAATTAGACAACTTCTAGACAATGAAATTTTGTACACGGTTTAAATATGTTACAAATAATTTCCTAAGCGAATTACTAAGGTTCTAAGTGCCACCAAAGTGGTTAAAAACATTGAATAACAACAGGCGTATTTTGCTCCCTTATTTTGTATTTATTGCTATATTGCAGAAAAGGTAATACGTTAAAACATTTTTGCCCAGTCGTATATCATACAAGATTCAATTATCTTTATTTTATTTCTCTACGACTTTGTTCCAAAACGAATCATTTTAAAGTTATAAGCAAAGAAAGCAGAAAAAAATCGACGTTTTTCAAAATTTTTAAATATTTTAATTTTTTTATTAATGTTCCGGGAATATTTGAGAAGGAGCATAAGTTAATTATTATTACTGAAGGTGTCACCTAACTTTATCTGTAAAAATCCGAATGCCACCTCTCACATCCAAAAATAGACGTTTTTTCTTTTTTTCACAGATCCTTACTGGTCTAATAGAGGATTGTAAATTTTTTGTTTGAAAGGTCGTGTAGGGGGGTGGTTAAGCGCCCATTAATACTGAGCCTAACCTTACCTAAGACAAGCATTACCAAAGATTGCTTACTATTAATATTTTCGAGTAAAATGTCAAGAAAAAATGTCCTATTCTTTTATTTGTTAAAATGTTTAAAAAAAGAACAGCAAAATCAATATCAGTTTTTAGCGCGAAGTATTTCTTATTTTCTTTGTTTGATGAGACTATAATCTCATATTTATTATACAAACTTTTATCCGCAAAGTAAGCTCGTCTGCTTTGAAGGTTTTTTCTACCATCACATAAAATATATTTTCAGTCTCGCTATGCTGTATGATATGAAAAATTGTCCATTAGAGCTTCATCCTTCCCTAAACAATCGATTTTCTCGTCTTTATCCAAACTTTATCGCGACCATGTCTCAAACGCAGATCTTTTCTGGACCGGAGTTGGCTTGTAGATATAAATATTGTTCATAAAAGAAAAGGAAAACTCAAATACTAAATATTGTAGAAATCGTTTTAGTAAAAAGAAAAACAAGGTGGAATGTAGAACTGCTTTTAGGGGATTTATATAAAAGTATATTCTTATAACAGTCTATTTTGGCCAAAATATTACCAGAGATGCAATCGCTATTACATTGAGACCTCTTCAGAATTATTTAATTAAAAATAGATGGTTTCGTGTTGATTCAATTCGAAAAAACAAATAGTCTGGCTAATTGGCTAAGCCAAAACCATTATAAATAATAAAAAAAAAATCGAGTCTCTTACTAGGGATGGGAACAAGCTAACGGTTATAACCTAAAACCGGTTTTTTTACTCCGCAACAAGCTGTTATTCCGGTTGTTTTTTGTCCCGGTTATGACCGGTTTTTTCTTTTAAAAGCAATAACCGGTGAAAACCGGAGAAGTTACCTCTGGAAAAAATAATGAATTTAGAGAAAAACTTGGAAATTTCTTTTATACATTGGGGTCAATATATTAATCCACCCTCAGAAAAACGTCTATAGGCTGATATAAAAGCATCTATAAGCTGTAGACAGTTAGTACATAATATACTTATATAAATATGTATATTATTCTTCAAACCTAATATTGGCTAGATAATCCTGTCGCCAGGGGTGTACAACGGCCTCCTTTATTCAGATTGACTTACACAAGTTTTTTTTATGTATTTTCGACCCGCAGAACACGAATTTTTTGGGTAACAGTTGTTCCGGATGTCGATAAGATTTTTATAAGCAAAGAACTTGAGTAATTACATATCAGCGATTTCTCGCAAAACAAAACATTTTTTGTATCTTTTGGGTCACTCTAATCAAAAAATAGTCCTACAAGTTTTTTTTTGTAGGATGCATAGTTTTCAAGATAAACGCGGTTGAACTTTCAAAAAATCGAAAAAGTGCAATTTCTGAACCCGAATAACTTTTGACTAAAAAATAAAATAGCAATTCTACTTACCGCATTTGTAAGTTCAAGTCAAATTATATCAGTTTATAACAATTTATTTTTTTTATTGTTAAACAAAGCTATAAACACATAGTGCTTGAATGATGTTTTCAATGCATTCTCATTTAAAATCTAACGAGTAAGTAGAGTAGGTACAAAGGCAAGCGAGGCAATTTCTGCGTAGCATGCATTAAAACGCATGTATTGGGAATGGGAAGCACTATGTGTTTATAGCTTTGTTTAACAATAAACAAATAAATTTTTAGCAATGCAAATAATCAAAGCCGATATAATTTGACTCGAACTTTCAAATGCGATAAGCAGAATTGCTATTTTATTTTTTAATCAAAAGTTATTCGGGTTCAACAATTGCAATTTTTCGATTTTTTGAAAGTTCAACGGCGTTTATCTCGAAAACTATGCATCCTACGAAAAAACTGTTTTTTCTTCATTTTTTTCTTAGAATGATCCCAAATATACAAAAAAATGTTTTGTTTTGCGAGAAATCGCTGTTATATAATTCCTGAAGTTCTTTGTTTATAACAATCTTATCGACATCCGGTTCAACTGTAAGAAAAAATTCGTGCTCTACGGGCCAAAATACAAAAAAAAAAAACTAGGGTAAGTCCATCTGAATAAAGGAGGCCGTTGTACCCCCCCGCTGGCGACAAGACTAAGATGATATACATGGATTTGACTAGTATACATAGATCGACTATCTTTTCATCAGCGTGCCAAAATTGTGGATTACTCCAAATAAAGAGCACAAAGCTTATGGCAATTAGCAAGAAAAGTATATCGGAAGGTCAAATCTACGTAAAACAAACACCAATGAGCGGGTGTTGAACTACAGCTACACCTCGGCACCATAACGAATGAAAAATGGACCAATAACCAGGATACAAGAGCGTTCATCGGAAAAGCTAGATCCACCTTCAACCGGATAGGGCCTCCTTCAAAAGCCAGAAGCTCGCTACGTATTTTCTATCCGTTTTTACGGTGCTGAATCGTGGATCTTAAACGAAGATACGTGCAGAACATTGGCAGCATTTGAGATGTTTCCATATTGGAAAATATTTAAGATATCGTGTACTGACGAGTTCATGTACGATGGAGTCCTCAGAATAATAAAAAAATAACCGAGACCACTATCAAATCTCGAAAACTACAATATTTTGGACACATTATGAGAAATGAATTCACATATTATGCCCTGTTACAATTTATCCTGAACCGTTTATATAGTGATTGATTATTTTGATTAGTGTTGCCCAAAATCGGTCTTGGTCTTGCAGTCTTGGTCTTGTTCTTGCGTTTTCGCAAGACCAAGACCAAGACCAAGAACGCCTAATTTTAGCAAGACCAAGACCAAGACTTACCGTGCAAGACTTGAGCAAGAACAAGATTAAGTCTGCGAGACTCTTGCGTCTTGCAGTTAGAACTGAGGGTCGTTTTAGGGAGTATATACGTTCGGCTATATTCTTAGATACTCTATGAGAAACAAAAAAAATGGTAACAACAATTTTGAGAATTGGACTTTACGAACAATACCATAAACATACATAGCGAATCAAAATATCTATTCATTAGATTAGGTCATTAAACATTAGGACATTAGGTCATTAAAAAATAAAAAATTTTAGTACACTTTCTACGACTTCTTTGCTCTGAAAGTAATTGTCCTGGTTTTGAGAATAGTCGTGTTCTAATCATATTCATATAACACAACATTCCTGCGTTGCGACGCCTACTGGGTCTGGATCCCGCGTATGAAAAAAAAAGTTGATTAATAGCAAGCTGAAAATTTGTTAATAGCTTAAGGGTGTCTAGTTGGACAAACTTTGATATATAGGAACACTGGAACAGGGGAAGTTTTAATTGTGGAACAGGTTAAAAATTTGGAACGGTCAGACCATGAAAACATCACATGCATTTTGTCCGACAGAACTTCCAATTGATTTTTTACCCTTTCATTAAAATCCCATGCAAATATCAGGCTGCTATTTATCACCAAATGGGAATTATAATGAGTGGAACACGTAGAATATGTCAAATGACAGTAATTATGACAGGTGATAAATAGCAGTCTCATTTTTGCATGAGAGTTTAATGAAAGGGTAACAAATCAATTGGAAGTTCTGTCGGACAAAATACATGTGACGTTTTCGTGGTCTGACAGTTCCAAATTTTTAACCTGTTTCACAATTAAAACTTCCCCTGTTCCAGTGTTCCCATATATCAAAGTTTGTCCGACTAGACACCCTTAAGCTATTTTCAACTTGCTATTAATCAACTTTTTTTTCATACGCTATCAATGAGTGTCCCCGTTTAGGATTTAGTCCTCTTCAGGGTTTGTAGTCAATGTAAAAAGTGGCCGCAAAAGCAAACAGTCCGAAAAACACACTGGGGCATGTGTCGTGTTCGGTGTTTCTGGTGTTTCATACGCGGGATCCAGACCTAGTAATATCGAATATCGTATCCAAACTTTTTAAAAATATGTCACCTTATCACTTATATAAATTTACATAAATAATATTTTTTATTATTAGTTTTCTAGGAATCTAACCAGAAATTTTATCAGTATACATTATTATAGTAACACTATTATGTATTGTTTCTGCTGCACAGTCAGCAGAAACAATACATAATAGTCTTACTATAATAATGTATACTGATGTGTCCTGTGTTATGAGGTCACTCGGCTAATCAAAATTTTTGCTGAAACAGCGCGGCTATTATTTGTAAGTATCATAACCAGACAAAAGTATAGAGATAATGCCCGATATCGTGTAAACATAATACCGAAATATTATTTTAACGATATACACTTCTCCAAGAAATTAACGCACCACCTTAAAAAACAGGTCATTTTTAATGGCTCAAATTTTCTAAACCTGTTGTTCAATTTAAGTGATTTTTTTTAATATTTTGTCTTATTCTTTATAAATATCGCAGTAATACATAATAGATATTGTTGCTAGACAGGTCAATTAATTATTGTTAGTGTGTACCGGGTGTACCAATCAAACTGTGTTTTTCTCACTCTGTGGAATATTGTAGCATTATGCTAACTTATTATTCTAGCATGCAATGGCATACTGAAATTAAAGCCCCACTATAGCCTCATATTTTCTTAACAGTATGTTTTTTATTCATTCACTTATATTGGATAATACAAAAGTTAGGTACTTTTTTTCTTTTTTAACTAGCCATGTTCTTCATCAATAAAAAATATTTTTAAATAAGTATGGCAAAATTTAATGGGTAATTCTGCACGAAAAAGTGATGACAGTTTGCTTCATAAACGTTTAATTTATAAATGCTTTGTTTACCAAATAGGGGGGGGGGTTGAAATTTGTCTTAGGTACAAACTGAAGATTTATTTATTGCTCTAAAACCGGTTGAGATATGCAAATGAAATTTTGTGGATTTTAAAAGGTAGTTTTAACTTTAGTTAGTTAGAACATAGGCAGGGATCACTTAGATCGTGGGTTCAAACCCCACCCGGTGTCAGTTGTTTCGATATATATTAATTTGGCTAGTCTTTACTATGGCTATGATATTCAAGCTTAAAATGTACCTCTTTGCTACGTTGTTCTAAGATATGCAATAGGCTAATGGGCAACTGCGAGACTTGCAAGACTCTTGCTGCAAGACCAAGACCGGGAGCGCAAAACCAAGACCAAGACCAAGACCAGGTGTACTGGCGCAAGACCAAGACCAAGACTGTCTAAGTCTCGTCTTGGTCTTGCATTTGGGCAACACTAATTTTGATGTCGATATATTCTTTCAATAGTATCGATATCGATAATATTGATATTGATTCGAATGATGTATCGCACAATAAAGTGCAATGTAGATTTAACATTGTAACCTAATGCGTATCGGCTATTGATTAAAAAACCGAACACCGGTTTTTAGAATAACCGGTTTTTTGACCGGTTATAACCGCCAGGTTAAACCGTAAATAATAAAAACCGGTATAACCGAAAACCGGTGTTTGGATATCGACATCGACCGCAACCTCCACCTCCACCTCCACCGCGACCCACTTGTTCTGTTCTTACCCTAACACTAATTTCAATCCTGCCACTTCTGTTAATATTCCTAACAATATCAATGTAAATAATTGCTATAATTGCGTTTTTAATGTTTATAAGTAGATTTTTCTAATGTTGAATTCACGAGAGTAACTTTAAAGTTTAATAAAAGTTCATAAGTAAAGTTTATCGATATATTCTTTTTAACATACAAAACGGCTGCAGAAAAAATATTGTACATAACACGATCCAAAAGTGATTTTACGAGACTCTACTATTTTACAAGACTTTACTATTGTGGAAGTATTGGAAACAAATGGTTTCAGTGTTTTATTGTTAGATTATATGTACCTTATTTTAGTTTTCTTTATTTATAATGAGGAAATGAGGACACTTTAGTAGCATGCAAGACCCAAATATTATATTATGGGACATTTTATAGGTCGTTTTATACCACAAACTTTTCAAACATAAAACTTTTTAATAAAAAAGTTTGAAGAAATCAATTTTTATAAGTCTTTGTTAGTGTAGATCTCTAAAGAACTGCTTTAGTTAAAAAGGCGTATTAAAGTAATATACACTCAAACCCGCTATCATATAAAATGGCAAGCTCTGTTTTAGTTCTGGAGTTAGGAAACTTTTACGATCTCCAATAATGTGATTTTACGACATAATTACTTACGCAAGTAAGCGATTTGTGGTAACAATATTATTTTAATTCTACACTTATCTTTAAGCTAATATATATTTTAGTACGAGGCTTGTTCAGTTGAAACCCATATTTGGCCCAGAAAAAATTATTGGTAAATATATCTACAAATGATGATTACCAATAAAATGAAGGTACATTTCCCATTGTTTGACCAACCGATGTATACCATGCTTAAAGAATTCTTGTTGCTGTTTATAAATGTATCGAAAATATATAAATGGATGGGAAGCTACACCAAGAAATCTCGTACAGTACGAAAAAAGCAAAAAAGATCTGCTATGCACTAAATAATAGTATATTACTTTATGAAGCGGAGAAGCATGACTTTTCTTGACACGCCCGATATTACGCGCCGAACGAAGTGAGGCGCGTAATAGAGGGCAAGTCAAGAAAAGTCGCTTCTTTGCCGAATAAAGTATACCTACTATTTTTTCTTCAAACGTAGCAATTTTCAGTACAATTCGCTATTTTTACTCGAAATTAACTGTGACAACTATCAAAGTCGTCTAGATGTTAGAAATTAAAATAATTAAGTCATGATTCGCCATCATCGGGAATGATTGCTGAAAGTTGTGCTCGACCATCAGTATCATAAACAATTACCAATGCGTATCAAGAGTCGGGAACATTTTTGCACGGTTTCAATTTTGAAAATGCCTCATTAACTAATTGTACTTTTAATATTACTATAAATAAAAATGATGTTTAATTGTTGTTAATGACATTTGTATTGTTGCTTTGTGACATGTTTCATATTGTTGCCATGACAACATTTTTCCCTCCGCCGTAAAAAATGGAAAAAAAACTGCTGCCGGCGGAGACATCAAACTTTGACAGGATCAAGTTAGATAAGTAGTTTCATCATTATTTGACGTTTGAAGAAAAAACAATATTTGAAACGGAAGAAATAGATAAAGAAATAAAACTGAAGGTATACAAGGCAATATCTGTACCAACTTTAATATATTATATGCAACTGAGACATGGGTAAATAATGTAAAAATAGACAGTACAATAAACGCGGCGAAGATTTGCGAAAAATAGGAGGAAAAACGAAATTGGACCGAATAAGAAATGAGGATATTAGACAAAGGCTGAAACAGAAATCGATAACAACAAAGATCCAAAAATGAAAATTAAAATGGTATGGGCACATTAACAGAATGGACCAGGGAAGACTACCAAAGCAAGTGATGGAATCAACAAGATATGGTAAAAGAAGGAAAGGGAGGTCAAGGGAAAAATGGATCGATCAGGCAAAAGAAATTGGACAGGAAAAGGAAAAAACACATCAACAAATGAAAGAGTTATCGAGGGACGGCAAGAAATGGAAGAGATGGATAGAGGATGAATAAATCCTCCGAAGCCCTTGAGGGGCATAAGGAGTTTCGAGAAGGAAGAAGAGAAGAAAAATAAAAAAATAAAGAAGGAAAATAATATCGATCTCTTTCTGGTTTTAAAATTTAAGAATGTGTCCATTTATTACATAATAAAAAAAGGTTTGCATATTAAATACCTTTTTTGGTTCAGGAATCGCCCAATTCGTGATTCTTGAAGGTGTGCAAGTTACTCAATTTGCAGTTTCACAAAAACATTATTAGTACAATATTAATTTTCTTCATGAAAATTTCCACTAAAAACCACAAAAAATACAATCAGCCTTTTCACAAACCTCAAAATAAACTGCTCATGTTGACTGTTAACTTAACTTTCAACTATTTGAATAACTTTTAATTAACTTCTTGAAGTATTTAATATGATTATCAACACTTAATTCATAATTGCTCACAGGAAAAACTTTGATAGTGAATTATACACCAATACGAACCAGAATTTTGCCTGAAAGCGGCAAACGGAGCCATGATCTTTACTGCATCAGCGGCACTTGGCTAGCAAGCCACGAAGAGGAATAAAATTCCAACACTACATGCTGCTTGAATTTCTACTTAGACCGGAACCTCCTCGGTACCGCCGAAGCGGCCTTTCGAAGAACTTGAACTCTGATAAAACAGATTTGATATCGTGTCATGATTTATCATTATCCTAATTGCTGTATAAATATCCTTGAGATACTGTTACATTGTAACAGTGTCTCAGGTTGCGCATCCATGATCCTCTGTGTCTATCTACGCCTCTCTTACCTTGAATTCTTCCATTCATAATCAATTGGAGTAAAGTAATCTCTCTCTACGGCAGACATTTGAAGATATTAAATGTTGAAACGGTTCCAAAAACATGACCACTTCACCCCTTATTATTTTAAATATACATCTGAGTTTGAAAAGACTTTTACTACCACCCCGGTAGAGCAAACCCAAGTAGAAAAATAAAGACATACAAATATCTGGGAAACTGGGCTGATGACAAATATGACCAAAGCAAAGAAATTAAAGTTCGAATTAAAACTGCAAGGCAAGACTATGCAAGGACTTGACCTACAATGCATTGTATTGAATCTTCCAACTTGGAAGCTTTACTCTCTAAGTCGATTCTCCCTACCACAATCTCCCATATCATCATTCTTTGACCAATATTTGTAATCAAATCACCACTCCCATCACTTCAATAACCAATAGAAAAAATCAAGTTATATCTTTAATTACAACCACACGGCCACGTTAATATTTGACCAATAAAAAAAAGATAAGAACTGGTATGACCTCCAATTCACACAAAAAATTTGTTTCAGCAATTTTGCAGGTGTGGTTTCTAACTGCGAAGTATGGACAATCTTAAACGTAGTCTAAACAACGTAACTCTAAGATAAACATTATAAAGATAACCACTTAACTAAATGCTCAGAATCTCTTTTGAAAATATGCCGTATTTAACGTTTCTCACGATGAAATAGAACACTCAGAGATCATATATAAATACAGGGTGTCTGCGTAACATGGAACCATATGGGAAACTTTTTTAATATCAATTTTACGAAAAAAAGTCATTCTTTATAAATCTGCATAGTCTAAAACCTAAGATGCAATCATCAAATATCAAATTTTGTCAACAGTATATGAGGTATATCAAAAAATATGAATTTCACTCAACAGCAAACTACCTTTATATTTCAAAATATCAAAAAATTTTATTATGAAAAGTTATTTGAAATTAAAAACCATATTCAAATATGCAATAACAGCCTTCTACTTGAAAAAAAAATTTCTGAAATTTTCCTAAATTACCGATTCCGAACATCATTTTTATTTATTAGACATGTAATAACTCTTATTAATAATTTTAGGAAAAAAAGTTATTCTTCATAAAATCTGTGCATGGTCTAAACCTCAAGATGCAACCATCAGTTATCCAAGTTTGTTAATTTTATACGAGGTGTGTCAAATATGAATTTAGAAAGAATTTGTCTAATAAATA
Source organism: Diabrotica virgifera virgifera (assembly GCF_917563875.1). Lineage (NCBI taxonomy): Eukaryota > Metazoa > Arthropoda > Insecta > Coleoptera > Chrysomelidae > Diabrotica > Diabrotica virgifera. Next base: position 58,736,659 of record NC_065448.1, on the reverse strand, counting down.
AAAATGATGTTCGGAATCGGTAATTTAGGAAAATTTCAGAAATTTTTTTTTCAAGTAGTAGGCTGTTATTGCATATTTGAGTATGGTTTTTAATTACAAATAACTTTTCATAATAAAATTTTTTGATATTTTGAAATATAAAGGTAGTTTGCTCTTGAGCGAAATTCATATTTTTTGACATATCTCGTATACTGTTGACAAAATTTGATATCTGATGATTGCATCTTAGGTTTTAGACTATGCAGAGCACTTTATAAATAATGACTTTTTTCGTAAAATTGATATTAAAAAAGTTTCCCATATTTATGGTTCCAAGTTACGCAGACACCCTGTATGTAGAGCGGAAATATAATCAATGTGGGCATAATATTCATATCTAAAAGTGTGAGAAAATTAACGGGTTTTCCTAGAGAGAGATATGTTTTTAACATACAAACGAATGACAGATTTACACATCGAAAAAGCTTAAGCGAACGGCTCCACGGGCGAGAAATTGACGCTAGCAGTAGCCGTAAAACGAACTTAAGGTTCCACGGAACGGAATAGGAATAGCCGCACTGAACCGACTACGCACAAGTCCTGTAGTCGGTACAGTTCGGCTATTTCTATTCCGTTCCGCGAAACCTTAAGTTCGTTTTACGGCAACTGCTAGCGTCAATTTCTCGCCCGTGGAGCCGTAGGCTAAGATCTTCCGTGCAGTCGCTTTATTAACTTTAAAAGGATTTGCGATATACCGGGGTGGTAGTAACAGTCTTTTAAAACTCAGATGTAAATTAAAATATTAAGGGGTGAAATTGTCATGTTTTTGGCACCGTTTCAATATTTAATATCCTCAAATGTCTGCTGTAGAGAGATATTACTTTATTCCAATTGATTATGCATGGAAGAATTCAAGGAAAGAGAAGCGTAGGTAGACGCAGAAAATCATGGCTGCGCAACCCGAGGCACTATTACAATGTAACAGTATCTCAAGGATATTTATACAGCAAATGAACTTTTCAGAGCAGCCCTTGCCTAAGTACGAATTCGGAACGTCGGTCCAGGAGACGTTACTTAAAGAAGAAGAAGAGGTCTGACCCTAGATAAAAATGTATGAAGAAACTTGCTTAGGAAGCTGACCCCGCATAGTGATATTGACAAATTATAATGATAAATTATGACACGATATCACATCTGTTTTATCAAAAAGCACTGCATGTTGCATGGAGTCCCTTGTTGAATCGTATTTGTAAACATTTTCTCTACATTATTTCGTTTAATCTTTGGCGCATACAATTTGGATCCTCCCTCATTCCTATTCGATCTCCGCATAAAAATTTTATTTTGTTATATATGATATTTTATAGTAGGTTTTATAGAGACACAAAACGCTACTAAAATGTTATTTGATATTTTCATTTAATTATTCGCGTACATTTCTCTGTTAGGCGATTTGCCAAATTTATTATGCAACCATTTTTGCAGCCGTTAAATTTGCTATGAGCAAAAATAATTAAAACGTATTAAATATCTGGAGGCTCTAACATTTACAATAAATTGAATATCGTACTATAAAATTTCAACAGTCGTTCGTTAATCCCTTTTTCATAGTTGAGTATTTTTTCATGCGAGCAATCATTATGCGCGGGAACATCACCAGGTTATTTCAGGCATGAATAAACATCAGCTATTAACTAAGTACAAAAGGTCTATAAATACCATTTAACATTTTAATTCACAAAATGTTTTGAGTATTAGCTTCATACATTTGAATTTAGAATAATTAGTCAGTTTATTGTGCAACCGCATTTCTATTATATAGTCAAATGTGCTGCTAAAAACGATGACTTCTGTTTATCAATTATTTTATACCCCTCGAGGAAGAATAGAACTTTATATAGATATAATAAACTTCTTCAACCGAACAACAATTATTTGTGTATTATAGGCAAATACAATGTAAATATGCTATTGTAGTCCAGGAATCAAAGTTTTTCACCTCGCAATTTTTACAGAATAGATCTATTTGCTTGAAAATTTGAGAATAAGTAGTGGATAGTCGAAGGACCAAAATTTATGTGATGACAAAAGGCGCTTTTACCATGGGGGTAGTTGCCCAGAGACATGTTAACAATAGACCAAGCTAGTTATATGCCACTCAATGCATCGGGGTGTAACGCCAATAATTAAGTACGGTGGTTTAGCTATCTTTGTCTGTCGTGCGAGTGTGAGCGTATCTACCAAGAGGTGGGAGTAATGGAACGACACAAACACAGAGACGGCGGCCATCATATGCTAGATAGAGAAAGCTAAGCGTCGGTAGAGAGAGATAGATAGACCACTGACCCGAACTGCTCCGCGTTACGCTATTTTTCGGACCTGGCCTAATCTACTTGTTATTATATCTATGTAGTTGCCACCCCATCTCGGGGGGTGGAAATTTTTTATTATATTTTGACCGCAGAAATTGGTAAAAAAATTAATTCTTAGCAAAAAATCTACTACACGTTGTTTTGATAAAATTAATAGTTTTCGACTTATTCGCTATCGAAAGTTGTTTTATATCGAAAAAATATGAATCCTTTTAATCAGTTTTCTCTTAATAACTCTAAAATTATTTGGTTTATCTACATAACTTTAATTTACAAAAATGTACCTTCTGAAAAAAATAAACAAAATGGATAATTTTCTTTAAAGCTAATAGTAACAGAGGTATACTTTATTATTTGTATATTAGCTCTTCTTTGTAAAATGCTAAATTTTGGAGTTTCCAAGTCAAAAGACGGCAAAACTATGCATTTTTTGAGGATAACTTATAGAATCTGATTTACACTATTTAAAATGAATAAATAGAAAGTCGCTTCCGAGTAGGCGTTAAAAAGAATTGGCGACAACACGCATCCCTGTCTCTCCCCGCGTCTGATTTCGTTTTCTCTGACATCTTATCCTTAATGTATCGTAAATAGAATAAGATGGGTCAATATGGTCGCCAACATCTCTAGAAGATCGGCACCTTTAGAAGAAAAAAGTATTGTTTTTAATGTTTGTTAATTATTGGTATCAGAAACCAATAAAGTGATTAAGCTTCATTCGTATACATATGTATAATATTTTTTTGAGTATTTTTTTGGATTTGTCTTAATTTTTAGTTATTGATCTTTGACTTTATTCGAGAAAAAATTGATTTTTTTTAATTCGAAGTATGTACAGTGGAACCCCGATAAGTCGGCCCCCGATAACCCGGAAGTCAGGCTAACCCGGGCCGATTTTCATCAGATAAACATTTTGATTTTCAATATTTTGTATTTTTCAATTTAATTGTGGCTTATTTCCCATCAAAATAGTTAATTATCAGACAAACCTTTCAACAATAAAAATGTATGTAATATAATATTTGAGAGATAATGTGTATGTGTGTAATTTGAACTATACGATATTAAAAATGACTCATAGCACACGCCGCAGAAACAACAGCCACCTGTCTGTAGTACCTATTCCTTTTTATTTCAAACTGTCTTAGCATTGTTTAGGAAGGACTATTTAAAAAATTCTTTTAAAAACAATGGTCTTTAGTTTTCACTGTTCTTAAATAACATTACATCGTTGTGACTGTATTGTGTGTCTTGTATTGTTCGCTTCCGTTTGCTTACGTTTGTGTTTGGTGTTTTTTCAGTAATTTTAATGAGTAGGTACTGTGCAGATTTATAAATATATTTCATGTTATTTCAATTCTAACGGAGTTTATCTGTAAGTATACCGTATTTTATTAATTTTTACCATATTCTCCGGCTATCTCGGATTTTCGATAACCCGGATCGGCCGCGGTCCCGATCAATCCGAGTTATCGAGGTTCCACTGTACTTGCATAATATTAAACATCATTTTTATTTCAAGCAACTTTTCATAATAACAATTTTCGCTATTTTTAAATATAAATTCTTGAAATTCATATATTTTATATATCTCAGAAGATAAATAAAATTTGTTATCTGATCGTTGTATCTTACGCTTTTGACAATGCATCAGAACTTTCTATGACGAATTATAAGACTATTTATTATTACACAAATATTACAACGTAACAGGAGTTAACAGCTCTTAACAAATATATAATCTTGTACAAATGAGATAATTATAGACTCTTTAAGTGGTACTAATAAGAGTAAGATAGTGCCCCTATAAATTTACTTAACAAAAAGGTTGAAGATAAGCGATAACCAGAAAACAATTAAATTGAAATTGATTAATGTACTGATGAGGCTAACTTGTTTTTAGAATTTTTTTAAAAAGTGAGTGCTAAAATATATGTTCATTATTGCGAGTAAAAAAATCGACTCACTCGATGAATTGTAGTTTATGCTTAGTAATTTCATGTTGTGTTCTTTGAATTAAAAAGCTAATGCCAAAAATATTGTCTATTATAGAACTTCCAAAAAATAATTCTTTTATGCAAATTGGCCACGTGTTGTAAAATTTATGTTCTTCTGTATGGCATATGGAATGCAACAGACATTGTAACGGGCATGTTCTACGCAATTTAGACCTCTATGAATTTGTCAGTGGGGGTCCCGGTGAATTCGTAACTATTTTAATCCCCCATCCTAATTACAGGCCAATTGGTAACTCTGGCCCTCAGTTAATTTTTCGGTAACCAATCAACTACTGGTGAATTCGTAACTAAATAAAGGTATAATCTTTTAGACTTAAAATAAACATATATGGAAAATCTCTTTGTTTTAAATTATCAGATGGATTTATTTATCATTGCTAAACAACTAAATATTGAATTTACAATTACTTGATAAAAACCAAGCTCGTGTAGAGCTATACTTGATGGAAATAATATTTATAACACGTGTTAATGAAACACTATAATATTGTTTCAATTATTTTATTAAGATATTTCAATTTTTGCTATTTTTTATAGGTACATAATACAGGGTGAGTCATAACTATAGGGACATATACTAAGGACAGGTTATTTGGACCAAAATATGGCTATTGGGCCAAATATGCCTTAATAAAATGTTGCTGAGAAAAAAGATACAGGGTGTTAAAGTTAATTTTTGTTTTTCGTTTTTTGCTAATAGTTTCCCTGTATACTTATAAATTGCTATCAAAATTGGCACAGAGGCATAATCTTAGACAAGAAATAGTATTTTATCTACAATTTTACGTTTTGTCATAGAGGGCGCCACGTGGATAATTACTGATGATCAAATTGAGTCTAAACTTTTTCTGATGAAACTTTTTAGTAATTTTTATTAGAAAATATGACGTAAACATCATTTTTACGTAAAATTGGTACTCTTGTTTAAACATGATAATTTCAACCGTTTTCGATAAAAACGCAATTGAAGATTTCAGGAACTCAGAAGGAGATCAAATACCAAACTAATAAACAAAGTTGCAACTGAAATGATTGTGACGAGGCATTTCAATCAAAAAAGTAATGGTTACTTTTAAAAAATGCAACACTACACTACACTGTCACATCAAAAATAATTTACTCCGAACAAATGACATTTACCAACAACAATTATCTGACAGTCCAAAGCATACTTTTCATAAATGAAATAATATTTGAAATCCTTTTCTAAGACTCTAAGCAGTTCGACTGCGTTTTTATCGAAGACGGTTGAAATTATCATGTTTAAACAAGAGTACCAATTTTACGTAAAAATGATGTTTACGTCATATTTTCTAATAAAATTTACTAAAAAGTTTTATCAGAAAAAGTTTAGACTCAATTTGATCATCAGGAATTATCCACGTGGCGCCCTCTATGACAAAACGTAAAATTGTAGATAAAATACTATTTCTTGTCTAAGATTATGCCTCTGTGCCAATTTTGATAGCAATTTATAAATATACAGTTAAACTATCAGCAAAAAAACGAAAAACAAAAATTAAGTTTAACACCCTGTATCTTTTTTCTCAGCAACATTTTATTAAGGCATATTTGGCCCAATAGCCATATTTTGGTCCAAATAACCTGTCCTTAGTCTATGTTCCTATAGTTATGACTCACCCTGTGTATAATATTGTATAATACAAATATAATGTTTTTAAGCAAACCAAGAAAAATTCGGTTTATATTTAAGGTATTAGATTTAATCAATGGTTTCGAATTCACCTGTAGAAAGTTTCAGGTCAGGTAGGCAGGTCAGGTAATAGAAAAGTTACGAATTGGCCGGTGTACATTTTGATTTGAAAATTTTTGTCATTAAAAGTTACGAGTTGGCGTGTGTCCGTCAGTGGTTATCTCAGCCGCTTTTCAAACATTGACCTGTGTGTACACTTAGAAGTGCAGTAAGTGAATATTTTACAAAATGGATACTTCACTAGTGAAGGCGGTTCAGGTAATTTCATAATTACGAGAGGGATATAGTCAGAGGTCTGTCGCTCGTCCCCTCCTTATGACGCCGTGGGCAGTGTCAACGGCTCACCGTCGCTTCCAGGAGACCGGTAGCTACCGTCGACGATTCTAGTAGCTACCAGATTCTGGTCGACAACTTGTAATGACAAAGAGGGATGATCTATTTATTGACTTGAGTGTTTTGCGGAATCGGCACGCGACAAGAGGAATCCTTGAGGAATGTTCAAGGTGTCACCGTCACTCAGTGGATAGTTAGGAGAAGACTTAATTCTGCCACTTTGACTCACAGATGAGCTAACAGATGGCCCAATTTGAAGGCACGTCAGAAACAAGCTTGACTTCAGTTTGCCCGAGAACAGGTCAATTGCGACCTTGGACAGTGGTGTAGAGTTTTATTCTCTGATGAGAGTCGAATGTACTTGTAAAGCAATGTCAGACACGTCTATCGGAGGTCCAGATAACGATTTGCCCAGTGCTGCAGTATCGAAACAGTGAAACAGTAAGCTATGGAGTTGGTTCGTGTATATTTTGAGGTGGTATATCTTTAAAAGGAAAAACAGAGCTTGTGGTCGCGGAGGGAGTTTGACAGTCGATCGTTACATTACGGATATTCTCCAAAACAATAATGTTCCTTAAGCTGGCTACATGGGCGACGGCTTTATGCTAAAACCTGATAACGCTTGATGGCACACAGCGTGGATTACGAAAGATTATCTGACCAACACCAATATAACAACAATGGACTGGCTTTCATTGAGTCCGGATATGAATCCCATCGACCACATATGGGATAAGCTCAAACGCGGGGTTTGGGTCAGTAATCCAACACCAGCGACAGTGGCGGAGCTAAAAACTGCATTAGATGAAGATTGGGAAGCGATTCTTCAGGAATTAGTTAAGATCTCGCATAGAAAGTGTAATACAACGCAGATGAGAAAATACTCAATATTAATTGTGATTTTTTATGTTAATTTACTTCTAAATTCATTACATAATGACTTCCATCCATAATACATTTCCTCACATATAATATTAAGTTATCGTTCTTATGTTCTTTAGTTACTAACTTTATAAATAGTTAATACTATCTTATATATATCTTATACTTATCTATATACTTTATAAATACGTTCTTTAAAGGTAAAATATTTCAAAACCTCTAAATTTTAAAGAACCGCTTGGATTGACATGAAATTTGGCATACACATAGCTAACAAGTCAAAGAAAAAAAGCGATATTGTGCCGATGTGTGCTTTTGCCCTAAGGGTGAGTTTCACCCCCTTTTGCTGGTGAAAAAGAGATGTTCGAAATAAGTCCGGAAATGGATAAAATGACTAATTCTATGCAACTTTTGTTCTATAAAGTTTTTTCACCAAGTTAATACTTTTCGAGTTACTTCCGAGTGAATATGTTAATTTTTATACAAAATATCCACGTTTTCAGACGGTTTTTCGCAAATAAGTCAAAAAGTAAGTATTTGGTCGAAAAAAAATTCTTATCAAAAATATAGCACGTAAAAAAATTAAAAACATGGTGTATATATTAGGTCACCATACCTATGGTTTGTTTTTTAACCAAGAGGAGTGATTCAAATTTACCGCGCTGTGTTGCTTGTTTGTAATTGGTCCAACCGCAAGCAAGTTTACTCCAATGTTATAAAATTTTGACACTAGTGACATTTCATAGGTTAATTAAATTATATTGGCGATTTTTGTGTTTTCTGTGATTATTCCTTTAATTTTTAGATTGTTGGTCTGCTTTTATATAAAAATCAGTTATTTTTGGAACTCTTTAGCGACGTATTAATTTAATATACAATTTATGAATTACTGTTGAGAGCCAACAAGATCAACCAAAAAGAAGATGTATTTGGTTATTATTCTAGTGACTTGCGCGTGAATCTGTCTTTTTAGTTTACTCCTCCTGGTTAAAGCTGATTAAAGCAGTTAAAGCTGATGAAAAATAGGTTCATATTCGTCCAATTCCAAATCGAATATTTTAACGTGCCATAACCAAAAAACGAAGCACTTTTTTGGGCAAAACTCATTTTAACTTTTTTAAAGTGTTTAAAAAATGCTTATTTTTGTTTTTAAAAAAATGGTTAGCGTCAAAAGTAAACAAGTTACGCTCAAAATAAAGTTGGTTCCTTTTTTTGGTAAGGAATTGGGAAAGTCACCCCCTAATTAGCATTTTAAATGAACTTAATTGTTACCACTTCACAAGTTTTTTACTCGCGTATGTATTGATGATATTATGATCTGTAAGTTTCATCGGTTCAAAGTCCTTATTTTTGAAAGAGCTGTAGTTAACCCGGCTTTTTTCGCTAGGTAGGTTGTTACGCGAGTGGTCGCGCGTGAGATTTTCTCTCACATATCCAACTTGTGCCTTTCTTTACCAATTTTTTAAAAAAAGATGAGGTTTCATCAACGATAAAGCCATTTGCTTTAAAAAGACACGACGTTTTTCTGTTTTATTATTATTATCTTTATATAAAATGAAAATGTGACTATTGATGCCGCCAATATTTAACATTGAAAAATATATGGTAAGTGACCATCTACAACTAACCCGGGAAACAGAATATAGGAATTTCCTATCATCGACCACATCCACGGCGCCTTTTATTACATCATAAAAGGATATTATTTTAGGTTTTAAGGGGAAAAATAAAATTAATTTTTATACACAGTTGGTGACGCCGGTGGTCGCTTGATGAGAGAATCTCTCACATGAAACACACTGACTCAACAATATGGTGATACTAAATAAACTAAGTCACTATCTGAGCGGACGAGTCTATTAGATTGTCAAGGGAGGATAGTTAGGAGACTAGAAGGAACTACAGCGCGTATAATTTCCCAGAAAAAAAGTTGTGCGCAATTTTCCGAAACCGCGAGAGAAAAACTCATATAGCGACCACTGGCGGGTTAAAAGGGCTTGAACGAGTCACGAGTGTATGCAAATTTTTGCCAAAACAAAAGGGACCAACTTTATTTTGAGCGTAATTTGCTTACATTAGATCCTAGAAATTTTTTTTATAAAACAGAAATAAAGCTTTTTTTAAATACTTTGAAAAAGTTGTAATGTGTTTTCCCCAAGAATGCTTCATTATTTGGATATTTCACATTGAATTATTCAGTAGACCAGTTATTCAATGACAGAGACCTAAATATACACAGTTGTTTTCACTTTTTTATAGGCTATAGTTTTGCTAAGAATATTTTTTCGACAAAATGCTTACATTTTGAGTTATTTGCGAAAAACCGTCTAAAAACGTGGTTATTTTGTTGAAAAATGAACATATTATGCACTTGAAAATAACTCGAAAAGTGTTGATTTGGTAAAAAAAACTCTATAGAACAAAAGTTGCTTAAAATTATTCAGTTTATCCATGTCGGTACTTACCTTGGACATATATTTTTTCACTCCCGACATGGGGTGAAACTCACCACCAGGGCAAAAGCACACATTGGCACCATATCACTTTTTTTCTTTGACATGTTAGCTATGCGTATGTCAAATTTCATGTCAATCCAAGCGGTTCTTTAAAATTTACAGCAAAAACCGTGAAAGAATGTACTAAAATATTTTGTCATTGCAATAAAACTACTTCTGTTCCCAATAATTTACTTGTAATTTTACATTGTATGTATGTGGATAAATACTTTCCAAACTACGTAATTAAAAAAATATAACTTATTTTACTTCTGGGTCGATTTTTTTGCGCGCAATTGCAGTTTTCATTCCAAAAACTGTTATTCATATTAAAAAAACTTCTTGCTAATAAATACCTTCACATTAAGAACGTAACTTATACATCTTAATCACCGATCTCAAAATGAATTCGTTATAATTAACCAGAATGTAGTTGGTCGTCTAAAGTGCTTTGTACACTCATCAACCGAACACTTATGGTACATTTCTTAAATGATATACCAGGAATAAATTAAGTTGATGAATCAAATTGATGAAGTCACAGTCATTTACCCTCTTAAAAATATAATGGTCGTCCATTAGTTAACCACTTGGTGCTGTCGGTGAAAGGAAGTCAGGGTATTAATAAATAGGAAAATTAATAAGGTGCGTGAAGTAGAAGAATTATAGTAAATTTTTTGTGTCCTACGATGTATAGGTACCTACTGTATCATGGTTGAGTTAAAATCCCTCATTCGTTTTAATTGTTATATGTAATAGGTATGAGTATATTGGAGATATTTGTATGGAGATAGAGGACCGAAAGAAAAGGTACCTACTGGTTTAAAGATTACCATTGTAGCAGTAATCTGTTATAAGGGGATGAATAACCCGACACATATGAGACTAACAAATGTCCGTTCCTCAGAATCGGAGGAGATGTGAGAGTGGTCCTTTATATATTCTTATTAGCTAAGAAATAGATGTTAGATAATGGAAAAGAGAATAAAAGGGAGAAATAGCTATACATAGAGCTAAACTAGAAAGTAATGTATAAGATAAAAGAAGAAAATAATAGAAGACCAATTTACCAAAATGAACGCCACTTTGTCCTTGAATAAAAAGACAAAGAAAACTCTTTAAATCAACAACCCAAAAAAAATAATTATACACAAGTAATTATCAAAAGTTAAATATTAACACATCTACCTTATTTAGCTCTTCAACTTGTTTGGCCAAGAGAAATGAAAATTGATTAATAAAATATAAACGAAATGAACATTGCTACTAAAAATCAATATTATTGTTAAAAAAAGTTTAAATACTCTTATTGGACATACTATTTGTTACATAAAAAGTTTACCATGTTATCTTTTATTGAACATGTGGACTTGAACATATAGATTTCGGTTATTAATTGTCTTGTTGCAAAAGAACTGAATAAGTCTATGGCTTAATTCGGAGCTCTTTTCACTGCACTAAACTTTGGGAAAAACAACAATATAGACAATTCACCTTTTTAGGAAAACTTCAGCTATGCATGACTTGTGACTTTACTAACAAAACATTTAGCTTACAGTAAGTTGTTATTTCTGGAATCAACTTAATTTAACATTGATGACTCTTCACTAAAAAACTAAATTTTTCTTAGACTGCTCCATTGTTAAAAATATATCAACTAATTATTAACAAATCTTCGCAAAACTAGACTACCGGCTGCCACTGATAAACTAGGAAAACAAAGAGATACTTTTAGTACGTTCTTTGAAGGTAAAATATTGCAAAACCTCTAAATTTTAAAGAACTGTTTGGATTGACATGAAATTTGGCATACACATAGCTAATAAGTCAAAGAAAAAAAGTGATATTGTGCCGATGTGTGCTTTTGCCCTAGGGGTGAGTTTCACCCCCTTTTGTGGGTGAAAAATATATGTTAGAAATAAGTCCGGAAATGGATAAAATGACTACTAATTCTAAGTAACTTTTGTTGTATAAATTTTTTTCACCAAAATAATACTTTTCGAGATATTTGCGAGTGAATATGTTAATTTTTCTACTAAATAACTACGTTTCCAAACGGTTTTTCGCAAATAACTCAAAAAGTAAGTATTTGGTGGAAAAAAATTTTCATCAAAAACATAGCACATAAAAAAGTGAAAAACTTGGTGTATATATTAGGTCACTGTATCCAGTAGAAGCAAAGTTACAGCTAATGAAAAATAGGTTCATATTCGTCAAATTCTAAATAATATATTTTAACGTGCCATAACCAAAAAACGAAGCACTTTTTTGGGGAAAACTCATTTTAACTTTTTTAAAGTGTTTAAAAAAATGCTTATTTTTGTTTTTAAAAAAAAAAAAATTATCATCAAAAGTAAACAAGTTACGCTCAAAATAAAGTTGGTCCCTTTTTTTTGGTAAGAAATCGGGAAAACCACCCCCTAATTAGCATTTCAAATGAACTGAATTGTTATCACTTCACAAGTTTTTTACTCGCGTATGTATTGATCATACGATCTGTAAGTTTCATCGGTTCAAAGTCCTTTTTTTTTGAAAGAGCTGTAGTTAAAAGGGCTTGAACGAGTCACTTATCACTAGTGTATGCAAATTTAGAAACACCAAATCTTGACCAATTTTTGTCTTACAGAAAAACAAAAAAATACAAAATATTCAGAAAAGTAGAGCTGATTTTTTGGTGTTTAAGACGTTTGGTATCTCTAACAATTTTTAAGTTATTTTAAAATAAACGTTTTTTCAAAATTAAAATTTTTAAAAATTTTAGTTTAAAACCAATTTTTTTTCAAAAATAAGCACTTTGAATCGATTAAATTTACAGATCATATAAACACAACATTAAAGTAACTTGTGAAGCGGTAACGATTAATTTCATTTAAGTTGCTAATTGGGCGGTGATCTTTCTGATCTTTTTTGTCAAAACAAAAGGGACCAACTTTATGTTGAGCGTAACTTGCTTACATTTGATGCTAGAATTTTTTTTTATAAAAACAGAAATAAAGATTTTTTTAAACACTTTAAAAAGTTGTAATGTGTTTTCCCCAAGAATGGTCATTATTTAAATATTTCACATTGAATTATTCTATTTGGAGTTTTTCGAATATGAACCTATTTTTCATTAGCTATAACTCTGCTTTTGCTAGGTATAGGGACCTAATATATACACCATTATTTTCACTCTTTTATATGCTATAGTTTTGCTAAGAATATTTTTTTCGACAAAATGCTTACGTTTTAAGTTATTTGCGAAAAAACGTCTAAAACGTGGTTATTTTGTTGAAAAATGAACATATTCACTGGCAAATAACTCGAAAAGTATTGATTTGGTGAAAAAACTCTATAGAACAAAAGTAGCTTAAAATTAGTCAGTTTATCTATTTCGGAACTTATCTTGAACATATATTTTTTACCCCCGAGATGGGGTGAAACTCACCCCCAGGGCAAAAGCACACATCGGCACCATATCACTTTTTTTCTATGACATGTTAGCTATGTGTATGCCAAATTTAATGTCTATCCAAGCGGTTCTTTAAAATATACAGCAAAAACCATGAAAGAATGGACTATTTTGGATTTCATAAGAAATACACTTTTTGACATATACATACATACATTTTTGATAAATACATCCTACTTTTTGACATTTCGGCTAAAAAAGCCGGTAGGCGACCCGACTCTCTCAGTTCTTAGCCGGGATTGAATAATACTTACATGCCACCAGATTTTTCCGGTGTATTTTCTCCACTCGCTTCCACTACCCAATCCCAGCCAATCATATTAGAACACTCCAGACTCAGACCTCATTGTATGATTTCCTTTCTCCAATCTTGAATTAGCACAACACGAGTTCTGCCTACACTCCAACTCAAATGCTAGATCGACAATTTGCGCCTTATCTGGCATATTAGCCTTTGATAAACAAATCTCTTAACTCAAAAATATTTCTCAAGTAGAAGCAGGTCTTCTGGGACAAATAGAATTGAAAATGATGTGAGAACTCTTGTATAAACTATGATGATATCTTATGATAACACACTTAGTGTTTTTGGCGCTTGTGAGGATAAATAAATTCACTCACCCAATTCACCCGACTCAAATCAATCAAGTTTCGTTAAATTATACAAACGTATATAAAAGTAGTTCTTCACAGACATAGGGATTTAGCGTATACCTTGTGAAACAAAAGTTCTTTTGGTTTCTGGATGAGGTCGGATTAAATCTGTAACGTTACAAACGTCACATCTTTGCTATTTTATTTTTAAATAATTATTTTACTTTATTTTCTTTAACATTTCATTAGTAATAATCTTCTTCTATTTATTTTACCTGTTTTCTCCGTTAAAAAACTCGTTGGCGTCCTTTCTTGTTAGGCAACTATTTTCAGATTATAGAATCTCATCTAACCGTATGTTCTTTGTTCATTAGTTCATACTTCTGTGTCACACAACACAGTGTTGTGTGTTTCGCTAATATGACAGTAACACTTCGTCTCTCAACAACATAGAGGATTTAGAGTGGTGGAAAATTAATTTCACTATAAAAGCCAATTACAGGCTGATAATAGCTATTTATTTCCACACTTTAATATTCTCTTGGGGTGAGTAGTTTGTGACATACCGTATTTTCTAAACCTTTTTTGTTTCTATACCTAACCTCGACCCTCCACGTGTCTTGATATCTTAATGTTTTATATTTTATTTCATTTATTAATATGCTTTTAGTAATCAATTTATTTGACTAGTCCCCGTCAGTATTAATTTTATTTTATTCCTTTGTCAATTGCCAGTTTTTGGATACTATTTGGCAAAGGTACATTTTGGTTTTTACTTCTTGATGTTTGATATGTGTTTATCTTCTAGTTTTTTGAAATGAATCAAACCTTTCCCTCTTCGGGAACCTAAGCCTCATACATCACCGGTGCTGCAACTTCAAGGCCAAGAATGACATAAACAAGATGCATCTCCACTAGACTGCAGTGATCAACACTACCAAGACTGAATCTGCAGGAGCCTGAGGCCACAACATCTGCCCAGGTCTACAAGTCAACAGCTGTACCATTCGACATCAAGATGTTACCATTGAATACCAAACGCCATAAATATATCCGGAAATTGTTAGTTTTTGGCAAGAATGTGAATATATTTGTTAATGCACTTAATAAGTCACATTTTTATTATATCTTTATGAACAATAAACATGATTATTTAAAGTATTGTTTTTCATCCAATCCAGATTTTCATAGTTCATATTTAAGATTAGGACAAGAAGAACACACACCTTGGGAGACTGACCTAGGCCAGGGTGAACGATAACTACTATCATGGATGATTGAAGTATTATTTTTGAATGTTATTTCGATTATCTGGGGTAGTTTATCGTTTTCGTTTCAAAACAAATTAAAGTCCCTCTTCCTTGGGATTGCTACACCATCCCATTGTTATCGTCGAAAATTCCGGTCAATTTTGACTGGTTGTATCTCAGGAACCACTCCTAATGTCGTTCCAAATTTATGTCGTTCGACATTATTTTTCTAATGTTCGGTGTAGTCCTGTCGCCAGGGGGGTACAACGGCCTCCTTTATTCAGATGGACTTCCCCAAGTTTTTTTCATGTATTTTGACCCGTAGAATACGAATTTTTTGGGTAACAGTTGATCCGGATGTCGATAAGATTGTTATTGACCAAGAACTTGAGGAATTACATAACAGAGATTTCTCGCAAAACAAAACATTTTTTTTTTGTATTTTTTGGGTCATTCTAAGTAAAAAATGTTCTAACAAGTTTTCCCGTAGGATGCTCAGTTTTCGAGACAAACGCGGTTGAACTTTCAAAAAATCTAAAAACTGCAATTTTTAAACCCGAATAACTTTTGATTAAAAAATAAAATAGCAATTTTGCTTAGCGCCTTTGAAAGTTCAAGTCAAATTATATCGGTTTTGATTATTTGCATTGCTAAAAATTTATTATGTTATTGTTAAACAAAGCTACAAACACCTAGTGCGTGAGTGATGTTTTCTATGTTTTCTCATTTAAAATCGAACGATTTAGAATCAAATTAAACTTTCAAATGCGGTAAGCAGACCGGCTATTTTATTTTTTAATCAAAAGTTATTCGGGTTCAAAAATTGCAATTTTTCGATTTTTTGAAAGTTCAACCGCGGTTATCTCGAAAACTAGCCATCCTACGAAAAAAATTGTAGAAACATGTTTTGCTTAGAATGACCCAAAAAATACCAAAAAATGTTTTGTTTTGCGAGAGATCGCGGTTATGTAATTCCTCAAGTTCTTGGTCAATAACAATCTTATCGACATCCGGATCAACTGTTACCCAAAAAATTCGTATTCTACGGGTCAAAATACATGAAAAAAACTTGGGTAAGTCCATCTGAATAAAGGAGGCCGTTGTACCCCCCCTGGCGACAGGACTAGTGTATTCGTCATTATTTTTGTTTTTTCCAAATTCATCTTAAGACCTACTTTTTCGGAAAAAGTAGGCCATGGATAGGCACATCAAGAAAAATTGCAGGTTTGATTATACACTCTAGATTGGTCCATTTCTATACTTAAATAGGGTGTCTAAATAAATCTTAAATAGGGTGGGTGATAAACTACAAGCTTGTCTTAAACTTTTAGTTATTTTAGACGTAGAGGCAATTTCTCTTTCTATTTTCATTCTTAAAGTGTTGTCCTCATAATATATGTTTGAGTAGCCGTAATAAGACCTGGATTTACTTTCGCATTCGTCCAGCTCTGAACCCAACTAGACCTCCAGATTTGTCTTTTTAACGTCTACTGCTATTTCCCTATAATTTGGTGTCAGTATTTTTACTTTCTTATGTATTGCTGAGATTGTAGCACTGTTACGATTCTTCTGGAACTTTTTTTCCTTTTCAACGCCATTCAAATATTCTACGAAGCATTACTATAAACAATTTCTTTGCATCATATTTTATTAGCATTGAGTATACAGGGTGTAACAAAAATACAAGTCATAAATTAAATCACATGTTCTGGGACCAAAAATAGTTCGATTGAACCTAACTTACCTCAGTAAAAATATATTAAAGACTACTTTGACCGGGAAAGGGTTGAGCTTATACCTATGCGAATTGAAAAAAATCCTGGAAGGAGACAATTAGTCAAACAACTAATTACATCGTTTTGGGGATATCTAGGCATGAGACAAAACCAACCAAGAACTTCTATTATCAACACCACTGCTCATCTTTTTTCTATGTTGACCAACCCTTCGTTAAACGTTAATACCATTTTGCCTATTAACGAGGAGACTCTGGTAGTTACGTGGGATTAGTACAAATGTACAAATAAAAAAAGTTATAGCCCCTTGAAGTTACAAAATAAAAATCGATTTTTTTTTTCAATATATTGAAAATTATTAGAGATTTTTCATCGAAAATGGAAGTGGAAGTGGAAGTGCAAGTGGCATTGCTATGGAAGAAATATCTTTAAAAAGAAATAAAAGTGAAATTTGTACACCCCATAAAAAATTTATGGGGGTTTTGTTCCCTTAAACTCCCCAAAATATTTGTGTACGTTCCAATTAAATTATGGTTGTGGTACCATTAGTTAGACAAAATTATTTTAAAACTTTTTTGTTTTGTAATTTTTATATAAGTCAGTTTTTGTTGAGATATTTTAAACATTTATAGAATCCAACACAAAATTTTACATGGTAAGTAAGATTATAGAGACCTGCTAATAATATGAAAATTTATTGTGAATTTACATTTTTTAGGCATGTTTTGAAACTTAATATCTCGATAAAAAATCGTAAAAAAATAATAAGAGGCAAAAAAGTTTTAAAAATATTGTGTTTTTAACGAATGGTACCACAATAATAATTTAATTGAAACGTACACAAACATTTGGGGCGTTTAAAAGAACAAAACCCCCATAAAATATTTATGTAGACATATTGAAAAAGAAGCCGCATCTCGATTAAAACTAGCTTATCTAAAAAATACCAAGAGGCAAAGAAGTTTTAAAAACATTGTGTTTAACTAATGGTACCGCTGAAATAATTTAATTGGAACGTACACAAAAGTTTGGGGGGGTTTAAGGGAACAAAACTCCCATACAATTTTTATGGGGTGTACAAATTTCACTGTTATTATTTTTTTGGGATATCCCTACAATAAGAATACCATATGTCCATTTTAAAAAATAGTTTTGATATATTGGAAATATTTGATTTTCTTTTTGTAACTTCCAAGGGCTATAACTTTTTTTATGTGCAAATTTGTACTAAGGTATTTTAGGTTTAATCGAACTGTTTTTGGTCCCAGAATATGTGATTTAATTTATGACCTGCAGTTTTGTTACACCCTGTATATTTTGCACTTAAATACCAATATGTAAATTGTACCGGGTGTCCCAATAAGAAGGGCTCTCGGCCTTATCTCAGGAACGGTTTATAGTAGAGCTTTGAAATAAAAAATTTTATAAAAAAAGTTGCCTCAGGAAAAGCCTGGAAATTATTTTCATAATTGTGGGTCCACCGCTAGAGGGCGTAATTGAATTTGAAAAATAAAAAAATCTAAATTTTACAAAATTTTCCTAATGAGGGGGCACTGGAAATCCGATTATTGTATTCTTCATCAAATTCTGCGCATATTTGATTTAACAAGTTTAACTCTACCTTTGCAAATAAGAGGTGGGGTGAGTGGGAACCTTGTTATGAAAAAATGGCTGTAAGTCCGGTTCTGCTAAATCAAATTTTGAAAACTGGGTCTTGTTGAAGACAGATCTTTTTCTTCAATGTAAGCGTGATAATTTTGAACCATCCTAATAAGTAATAAGCCAGCTGGGAGGCGTTATTTAATTTTTTTCATAAATCTAGTTTTCTTTGGAAAATACTAAATACAAGTATGCATTTTTAATCATACTTTAGAAAATTAGATTAAATTAGCAATAGAATAGCGAAAACCGCATGTCGATACCTTTTGTCTATCTCAAGATATCTCGAGAAACGTGTAAATTTTATACATAACTGTTACTATCACCGGTAAACTAAGTTAATGAAAAGTAGTGTGCTGTGGAAAAAAAAAACAAAATAACATTTTCCAGATGTCAACGTATAAAAATATAATTAATTACAACAACAATATAAAGAGAAACAATACTATTAAAATTAAATATAACACAGAACAAAAAGAACTACTTAGTGACGACCTAAATATTCAAATTGTTGCCCATCATACACTACTCTAGAATACATTATCCAGAGAATACTAAACGCCATTCAAAGCATATCGAGAGCAGAAATTGAGACTGCTGTTCAATCTACTCTTGAAAGAGTAAATGTTTGCAACGAAAATGATGGGCAAAAATTTGAACGTTTATGTCATCACTAAATAGTTGTTTATATTTCTTTGTAATAGGGCTTTTCAACGCTTCTCATTTGTTTCGAGCCTCTGTCATATGCCGTATAATCCGTGTATAATATTAATATACGAGATACGAACGAGGCTCGAAACAAATGAGAAGCGTTGAAAAGACCTAATATACGTTGACAGCTGGAAAATGTTTCTTTGTTGTTTCCATAGCACACTACTTTTAATGAATTATTTCGTTTACCGGTGACAGTAACAGTTATGTTTTTAAATTTACACGTTTTGTAAGATATCTCGAGATAGAAAAAAGGTATTAACATGCGGTTTTCGCTATTCTGTTGCAAATTTTGTCTAATTTTGTAATATGGTATTAAAAATGCATGTTTGTATTTAATATTTTCCAAGGAACACTAGATTTCTGAAAAAAATTAAATAACGCCTTCTAGCTGGCATATTACTCAGTAAGTTGGTTCGAAATCATAACTTTTACATTGACGAAAAAGATCTGTCTTCAACAAGACCAAGTTGGCAAAATTTTATTAAGCAGAACCGGACTCACAGCCAGTTTTTCATAACAAGGTTCCCACTCACCCCCACCTCTTATTTCCAAAGGTAGACCTAAACTTGTCAAATCAAATATGCGTAGAATTTTATGAAGAATATGACGGTCGGATTTCCAGTGCCCCTTCATTAGGAAAATTTTGTAAAATTTAGATTTTTTAATTTTTGATATTCAATTACGCCCTCTAGCGGTGGTCCCACAATTATAAAAATAATTTCCAGGCTTTTCCTGAGGCAACTTTTGTTATAAAATTTTTTATTTCAAAGCTCTACTATAAACGGTTCCTGAGATATGGCCGAGAGCCATTCTTATTGGGACACCCGGTACATGTATACACGAACACTGAATATTTTCTTTCATTACCGGGTGGTATCGATTCGAGAGGTGTCAATATTAAAAAACAAACATGAAATTCAGCTGCACTTTGCGAATCATTCTGCTGAATGATTAATGGCAGAACCTCCGTCAAACCAGTTTTAAATACATTACAGAGACATCTGATAGGGCATAACAAACGTAATCTCGGTTGCCTTGGAGATCTTTCTGCTTCATTTACAAACAAATCGTAATTAATTCAATAAAAATAATGAATGTAACTCGAGATATTGGAGGGTTATATTTCGTGTTTTAAAATAATAGTAGAATAAATTCACCGTTAAAAAGACGTATATGAAAAATGTTCGTATTGATATGTACTAGGGCGCTCCGATAAGTACTTCTCCTTCTTCTTTTTGTATAGACATGACTGTCGGTTTTTTCAATGTGCCTCTAGTAAGTTGTCGTTACATCGTTTTCGTGGTCTTCCCACTGATCGTCTTCCTATTGGGGAACCGTCCCTCGCTGTCCTGACTACCCTATTTGTTGTCATTCAGCTTATGTGGGCATTCCATTCTATTCTTCTGTTTCTTACCGAGTTATTATTATTATCCACAGATAAGTACTTAGCCTCCAAAAGGATAACTTAATAATGCAAAGTTGACCTCCGGGCAGCGAGGAACTCCTCATCCGACGTAAATTACTGTCCGACATTCACTGTATTGACTGCTCCTTGGTTTATCGTGAGTACTGGTGGATACAAGTTTTGTCGACGATTATGAATCCAAGTAGAAACTCCTTCAAATTACGCTTGAACAGCCTCAGACATTGCTCCGAAATGGTCTCATAGTGGCGCTTATTGGCTAGTGCGAAAACGCGGCACCCATCGTGGCGACATTTTTCTTATGTCCAAAATTTCTCTTGAGATATCTACTATCTCAGTAATCTTGCGAACCATCAGTGGAGGCCCTGTCAATAAGCGATCGTTGATTTTCTTCACGTTATCGTCCGTGGTAGCCGTTTTCGGAGCAACTAGACATGACTTCTCAAAAACCGACCTGCGACCACAAACCCATTTTGACAGTCGCCACCCAAAAAGAGTCAACCGTACACAGCATTCAGTTGCTTTTTGATTTCGCTAGGCGATTTCCATTCCATAAACAAAAATCGAATCACCCTTTGATTTGCTCTTCCCTTTTTCTAAAATCCCCAGTCGAGCCCGCTTCCACACGTGGTCAAAACAAATTTACGAGCCCGATTTGGCTCAGATTTTGACATAGTCCGTCAACAAGAACGTCTTACACGATAGTAGTTTTTCTTGGGACACTGGCGCCATCCGCCATCGGGAAGAGAGTCTCACCCTCTCAGAAATACTTATAGGCCAACCCACGTATGTAGGTACTACTCGTATCCTTAGTAGTACAAACACAATAAAATGATAAAGATATTAGCTAATTCAATCTGTTAAAAATAAATCCTTAGATTCTTTAAATTCGCAAAGTATACAGATTTAAACATAAGGTGTATTATACATAACCTATCAGAACTTCTTTAACAGAAACTATTACAACGTGGCAGGAAGTAAGCAATTATTAAACCCTTCACGGCTGTTCAGGAATGTGCTTTTAGCAATTTAATGAAGAACCGCGAGATCAATTTGAATATAGTTTTTTGTGAAAGTTTTAAAAAAATTCTGTGTAATTAATGCTTGAATCTTTCTTAAGTGATGCGCGTTAAAAGAGAATTGGCTAACATCTGCGTTATTTAAAGTACAGTCAGCTAGAAAATGCCACTTACAAACTATCTAGACCTAGAGGAACATACACTTCCTTCTTGTCCAACTCTTGTAATATTTATTTTACTTTATTAAAAGTCTTGGTATACTAACACAAAAACACAAATAATTTATAACATTTAGTTACTTAACCGCACAAATTTATATTTTCGTTTACCTTATGGTAGGGGAGCAAAGTATGCTAAATGTGCAGTCACTCGAGCGCTTTGGTGACCTATTGGGTTGTGAAGAATAGGTCCTAAAACCAAAAAAAGTTAAGTACAGTTTTCCATTTTAGTGGGCGCTTGCCATTTTTTAATTTAATTTTCCATTTTCAACAATCATTTTTTCCGATTATAACGCCATCTATCCATAATTCGAAAAATTGTTTCGAATAAAAGTTACTTATTTTTACGTACGGAATCCAAATCGGCAATAAAAAATGAGGCCCTATTTAAGATTTTAAAGTAACCCCCCACCCCACCTCCGCGGGGGATCGTGTTTGGTGCCATTCGATAGATTTTTAAAAATATTGAACAAGTATATTTTACAGTTTTTCGATCTGATGTTCCTTTCGCGAAATATCGCGGGATTCATATTTAAAATATTAAATTTACCCCCCACCCCTCTCCGTGGGAAATCGTGTTTGGTATCATTCGATAGATTTTTAAAAAATATTGAGCACATATTTTTTAGTTCTTCGATCTGTCATTCATTTCGCGAAATATTCGCTTTTTTCTTGTGAAATTTTGGGACTCACCCATTTCCTTACGCCCCGCCCAAATCGTCAGATTTTTAAAATATACACTCTTTTGCATGTACTTAATTTACCTTATCTTAATCTGACAATTTCGAGTTTTTTTAAGGATAGATTTTTTATTTCGGGCCCCCCTTAACGAACTCCCCTGTGTTAAGAGCCAATATATGGTAGAGGTACATCTGCAGGGTACCAGGTTTCTCCCCATATGATAATCTGACGCGCTCGAGTAACTGCAAAAATCCCCGCTTGGGCTCCCCTACCATTATTTTAATTATAGATACATAATGACAAAAAAATCCTAGAATTATAGATAGCGAAATTATATTTTTCAGAAGATTAAAAGGCATCATAACACTTTGCATACAGGGAAATGTGGAATAAGAACTGATATAATAATATACTCTATCATACTCTGTAATATACCTAGACCAAAATATATAAAAAAAACTTTATTTTATAACAGAATGGATGGAAATTAAATAAATGAAAATACTAAATTGCCAACCAAAAGGAAGAAGAATAGTAAGATCACCAAAAAAATGGAACCTGTATCTCCGTTTAAATAAAAAGTGCGTGTAGAAGTTAGAGTATGCCAATGTCAACATAACAGAAGGTAATCAAGGGCAATAAAGTATTCTGTATAAACTAGAGTAGCAAATCAATCTATTAACAAAGAATATAAGCAAACTATATAAACAAAGAATAAAAAAAACACCAAACACCAGATATTTTAAATATAACAGTAATTTTATTAAAAAACGGTGAATGAGATATGTCGAAACTAAAGCCATACTATGTGATGTAGATTAGTAAAATATAAATTAGCCGTAAAATATGAATTTAGCCGTAATGAATTTCTTGAATTCTCTAATGAACAGTCAAATGGACCTGGTGTACTCATGTTTGACAATTAGCTTATAGAGGAGTTTCAGAACAACTAAATAATAAAGATTTGTTAACTATAGTTACAAAATTTCGACGCCCAGGCAGTGGCGGATCCAGGGGAGGACGATGGGGGCGACCGCCCCCCCCTCTCAAACCAATTTATATATAAAGATTATAAAAAACTTTCTTTTATTCATTTATTTTTCATAGAAATTTAGCCAATCGGCCCCCCCTCTTGATGATACACTGCGGAGAGAGGACACATCTAAAACTAGACGACTACTAGAAACAACAAAGATGAAAATACTTCGACGAATATCAGGGAAAAGTCTGTTGGATAGGGAGAGAAGCGAAAACATAAGAAGGCCATGCAATGTAGAAGACATAAATGGATGGGTGACAAAACGGAAACAGGAGTGGAACGAACACATTAGTAGAATGGCAGAGGATAGGATAGTACGAATAATACGAGGTAAGTCATCAAATGGACGAAGAGGTATTGGCAGACAAGAAAAGATGGTGCGATAATGTAAACAATTTAGGAGGCTAATATTGAAGAAGAAACAGGCTTTAAAGCCTACATACAAGGAGGAAAAAGATTTTTAATCAAGAAACTTGTTGTCTTTCTACACTTCTATGATTGTATTTTTGTCCCAGATAAGACAATTTTAACAAGAGTCTAACGGTCCGTAGCAGTTCTCTATTTTTGTTGACCCGCCTTATAGTACTCCTCATTAGTTTTTCTTGCTGTCCAAGGTAACTTCAGTGTCCGTCTAATCCACGTTTTCGATGGTTCAATTCCGTTCATGTTTGATACTTTTAAGGTCCATACTTTTGCACCATATAGAAGTACATACCAAACATAACACTTATTCCGAATCGATTTTTTTTCACAATCTTAATCAAAAAGAGGTCCTTATAACAAATCCAAAGGGTGCCGGAAGGTGCCGCGGTCGGAAAATTGTTTAAAAAATTTTTTTAAACTAATTCACAAATTTTTTTTCACTTCTAACAATTTTTTTAGATCCCTTGGGTCATTTTGAGCAAAAAAAGTCTCTTGTGATTTTTCTCTAAAATTGATTGTTGTAGAGTTATACGCGATTTAAAATTTGAAAAACGCGTAAATAGCCATTTTCAAGGCTTATTAACTCGTTTAAAAATTATTATTATGAAAGTCAGGAAGCGACCAAATTAAAGCTTAATGTCCGCCCTACAAGATCCAGAAGAAATTTCTCATTATTGTATTACTAACCGGTTATTTTTAATGATGAACAATGAGCGCTAAGCTCGTATTAGGCGGCCGTCAAAGGTGAGTGCGAAAGAGATGCACCATTCCGATCGTACAATGGTGCATCTCACTCGCTCTCACATTTTATGGCCGCCTCAATACTCTCTTCGCGTTCATTGTTAACAATTAAAAATAAAAGCTTAGTAATAAAATAATGTCAAAAATTTCTTGAGGATCTTGTAGGGGGGCTTGAAACTTTAATTTGGTGATTTCTGACTCTCATAATAATAATTTTTAACCGAGTGATTCAAGCCTTAAAAATTTCATTTTCGCATTTTTCAAATTTAAATCGCGTATTGGCTGTGAGCTTCGCTGGTGTCGCTCCTGGCGGATTACTAATCAACTTTCACTGGTAATTTTTAAATTTTTTATTTAATTGTTATCGCTTAATATTTACAACGCAAAAAAGTAATTAAATTATAATCGATTTTTTTAAGATTTTGCTAATCATTTTGACGTTCTATTGATAAAATATGAATTTCGTACTTCGGATACTTTCACAATTATCGTGTAGATGGCGGTAAGATTAATATATTAATTTATAATTAGATATTACGGAACATTAAAAAAACTTAAATTCAGTATTTAAAACGTATTGTATATTTAAGGTAAAAATATATAACACAGCTTTGACAAACTAATACTTTTTATAATTAATGTTTTTAATTTTAATTTTAAATTAATCACTTTGACATTTATGTCAAATTTCCAGTAATCGTTTACAGACTTGCCACTACTGGCGCTCGCGAATTTGTAAATATCCCTTCTACGTACGAGCTCACAGCGTATAACTCGACAACAATTAATTTCAGAGAAAAATAACAAGAGACCTTTTTTGTTCCGAATGACCCAAACGATTTTAAAAAAATTTGTCCGAAGTGAAAAAAATGTTTTTGTGAATTTGTTACAAAAAACGTTTAAACAATTTGTAGACCGCCACACCTCCCGGCATCTCCTGTGGATTAGTTATGAGGACCTCTTTTTGAGTAAGTTTGCCAAGTTAAAAATAGAATTAGTCGGAGAGATAGAAGCGGATTTTGTGCGTGATAAGTAATATGGAAAAACTATACGTGGATATGTTGAATTAGTTGTGTACATAACTTTCACCAACGGCCGGAAACCAGAGTTGGGGCCGAGGGTAGTTATAAGGGGTCAAAGTCGCGGATTTTATTATTTTTTTTATGACGCTCATGATCGAGATAGTGCACCAAAATTTGGGAATAAGTAGATCATGACGTAACTAAGTAAAACTTTTAGGGGCGGAACGCTGCGTGGCCTACAAAGGGGTGGGGTAGGGGTGAATATAAAAAATATAAGGGGTTTTTTGCGACGTTCGTGATTGAGATAGTGGACCAAAATTTGGGAATAAGCAGATCATAACATTACTAAGTAAAATCCCCAGAGCCGGAAACCAGACTTGGGGATGAGGGTAGTTATAAGGGATCAAAGTCGCCGTTTTTATTATTTTTTTTGTGACGCTTATGATCGAGAGAGTGCACCAAAATTTGGGAATAAGTAGGTCATGACGTAACTAAGTAAAATCTCCAGGGGTGGCACGCTGCGTGGCCGACAAAGGGGTGGGGAAGGGGTGAATAGAAAAAATATAAGGAGTTTTTTTGCGACCTTCGTGATTGAGGGAGTACACCAAAATTTGGGAATTAGTAGAACATGACATAACTAAGTAAAATGCTCAGAGCCAGAAACCAGAGTTGGGCATGAGGGTAGTTATAAGGGGTCAAAATCGCCGTTTTTATTATTTTTTTTGTGACGCTCATGATCGAGATAGTGCACCAAAATTTGGGAATAAGTAGGTCATGACTAGGTAACTAAGTACAATCTCCAGGGGTGGTACGCTGCGTGGCCGATAAAGGGGTGGGGGTAGGTGTGAATATAAAAAATATAAGGGGTTTTTTGCGACGTGCTAGATTGAGATAGTGCACCAAAATTTGGGAATAAGTAGACCATGACTTAGCTAAGTAAAAGCCCCAGAGCCGGAAACCAGAGTTGGGGATGAGGGTAGTTTTAAGGGGTCAAAGTCGCAGTGTGTATTATTTTTTTGTGACCTGGCACAACATTTGTCCCCCACGCAGTGTTCCGCCCGTGGAGATTTTACTTAGTAATGTTATGATCTACTTATTCCCAAATTTTGGTGCACTATCTCGATCACGAACGGCAAAAAAAACCCCATATATTTTTATACTCACCCCTGCCTACCACCCCTTTGTACCCCAAGCAGCGTTCCGCCCTTGAAGATTTTACTTAGTTACGTCATAACCTACTTACTCCCAAATTTTGGTGCACTAGCTCCATCATGAGCGCCACAAAAAAAATAATAAAAACCGCGAATTTTACCCCTTATAACTACTCTCGTCCGCCACTCTGGTTTCCACCTCTGGGGATATTACTTAGTTATGTCATGGTCTACTAATTCCCAAATTTTGGTGCACTATCTCAATCACGAACGTCGCAAAAAACCCCTTACATTTTTTTATATGCACTCCTGCCCACCCCTTTGTCGGCCACGCAGCGTTCCACTCCTGGAGATTTTACTTAGTTACGTCATGTCCTACTTATTCCCAAATTTTGGCGCGCTATCTCGATCATGAGCGTCACAAAAGAAAATAATAAAAAGCGGAACTTTGACCCCTTATAACTACCTTCCTTCCCGACTCTGGTTTCCGGCTCTGGGGATTTTAATTATTTATGTCATGGTCTACTTATACTCAAATTTTGGTGCACTAACTCAATCACGAACGTCGCAAAAAACCCCTTATATTTTTTATATTCACCCCTACCCCCGCCCCTTTGTCGGCCACGCAGCGTTGAGCCCCTAGAGATTTTACTTAGGTACGTCATGACCTACTTATTCCCAAATTTTGGTGCACTATCTCGATCATGAGCGTCATAAAAAAATAATAAAATCCGCGACTTTGACCCCTTATAACTACCCTCGGCCCCAACTCTTACTAGTTATGTACACAACTAATTCAACATATCCCCGTATAGTTTTTCCATATTACTTATCACGCACAAAATCCGCTCCCAGCTCTTAGACTAAATCGGAATAATTTACCTAACGGGGGCGACGATACAGCCTAGTCTATTAACCTTTCTTTGTTTTAGTTCTAAACTAAGATGGTTATTGCAAGGAAATTGGTTCCATTATGACAGTTCCCAAATATATTATTTTGTGAACTTTTTCTCATCGACTCCGTTTAATTGAAGCTCTGCATCTGGATGAGGGTTACCACTAAAGCGAAAATTTTTGTTTTGTTTAAGTTCATTTTAATTTATTTAAAGTTGATTTTAGTAGTAGATTTACTGTACTATAATTAATTCAATAAAAATAATGATCGTAACCCGTCAATACCGAAGTTTCACATTTCTTGTTTCAATTTATTCCTTGCATTTGGTTCAAAGTGGTTAACCAGCAGCGCCCCAAAACCCGCAATGAATCGATGAATATTTATTGTTTTTTGTTTCAGCTCTGTTCTCGATTACTGTATAATTGAAGGTTTATTCCCTACTTCGACGAAACAGCTTCGAATATCGAAGTATCATTAAGAGTCAGAAAATTAGAGCTTGTTTGAGAACGGGTAATAAAAAAATTGCAAATATTCTTTGTTTACTTTGATTAAGAAATTCCAGAGGAATAACAGGAATTTGGATGAGAAGTATTTGTAAAATAATATTTATCTGGTTCGTTTTAGTAACTGAAAAATATTTCAATATTTAGAAAATTATATAAGCAACATTTTGGAATATAATTCGTATTTTATGAAATACAATTTTAGAAGACCTGAATATTGAAATAGAAAAAACTCCGAAAAAGTAAATATGTATCGTTGTAGCTTTAAACGCCCCTATGTGGGTACTAGCCTCCTTAAGAGTTTTTCTACAGCCAGGGCCTATTTTACCACTAGGCCCATGAGACCCCTGCCTCGGGATCGCATTTTAATGGGGCCCGAAAAGATCACTGAAAGAAATTTTTTATTGAAAAAACAAAATAAATTTTTAAAATTATTTCATTTTATGAACAGGAAATGATAAATGATAACAAATTGGGGTAGAGTGATATTCATAAACCATAAACCAACATTAACTATTCTTATCATAAAAATGCAATAAGAGTAGGTAGATTGCCTTGTGGGCATAACAATGAGCAAAATTTAGACACCACTCCGAAGAATTTCTTGTTCTTGCAAAGATAAGGTATTGCGTGTTTGTATCTACATATTAGTTTTCAGTCCTGTGCTTTTTAAGTTAATTCAAAGTTCAACTAATCTATTCATTAATCATTAGTCGTTTTATTAAATTCCTTTAAACACTCATTATTCTTAACTGAGTAATCGTTTCATTATTATCATGAGTTACAAACATTTAAGTTGTAGTGAAAAACGCAAAAACCAAAAATTAAAAGAACAGGAACGGCAGGCACCAAAGTATGCCATATTATCATATTTTACATCTCAAAACAGTGCACAAACAGGAAGTTCGTGCTCACATCCTGTTTCTCTGCTTCTTCTAATTTACTACAGCCCAAATTGAGCCTTGGCCTCCTTTATTTTTTGCCTTCGCCCTTGTTTGTCTGTGGCTGCTCTTCTTCATAGACGGACTATTAGAAATGCTTGTGCATCGCTGCTTACTGCGTCTTCCCAGAACTTTCTTGGCTTTCCAACCGTCTCTTTCCCTGCATCCTAGCGTTCATTGCTCTTTTTAGTGGTGCTCTTTTAGCCTTTCCCATTCTTATCACATGGCCGGCCCCGGCAATCTTTGTATTCTAATGAAATCTGACAGGGGTGTTTCATTATAAAATTGATAAAGCTCGTTGTTGCATCGAAGATTCTTAAGATTCCGTTTTCCCTCACAGGTCCTATTATTCTCCTCAGTAGTTTCCTTTCGAATATGTTGAGTTTGTTTTTGGATGTTTCTTTCAGGACCCATGCTTCACTGCCATAGCATGCTATTGGTCGAATTAATGCTTTATAGATTCTCATTTTTGTATTTCGGTGGACACTTTTAGACCTCAATATATGGGAGAGGGCAAAATAAGCTCTGCTTGCCTGCGTTATTCTCTTCCGTATTTTTTCTCCATCTTCTGATCCGTCGGCATATTATATTTCTACTCCCAGGTATGTAAACTTTCCAACCGTTTCAATGTCATCTTCATGTATAATGTTTTGTAGGACTATATTTTTTCTCCTCTGTATCATTGTTTTTGTTTTTTTCTGTGTTAGCTTCCAGACCTAGCCTTTTCGTTAGTGCTTTTAACTCTGTGTGCGTTTTCTGTGCTCCTGTTAATGTTTTAAGTCTGGTCCCCCTGGTATCTTTTGAACGGTTACACTTATAATTAGACAAGGCGAACACGGCGGGTTCATTGGGAAAAATATTACCATGAGATTTTTTTGCATAATTACATTCATGAGACATCCCAGAATAAGGTTCAAGATGTCGCCCAAATGAAACTTAAGCCAAATTTCTTTTAACAATTTTTTGAATTAAATTGCAAAAATCAATATTTTTGTTCTTGGCTGGACAATTTTTTTGTAGGTTTTTTGGACCATTCTGGATAAAAAAGATCTCTTATAATTTTTCTCTAAAATTGATCGTTTTCGAGTTATAAGCAATTTAAAATGAAAAAAAAAAAACGAAAAATGGCGATTTTCAAGGCTTAATAACTCGGATAAATAATAGGTTTGTTCGTAGAACGATCAGCAACCGTTGCCAACCATCAGCGGCATGCGCGTTCCTAATCTACAAACTCTAACTGTTAACTGCGCAGCGCCAACGGTTAACTGCGCATGCGTCTGATGGTTGGCAACGGTTGCTGATCGTTTGGATCGTACTACGAACAAACCTGTTATTATTATGAAAGTCAGAAAGTGACTAAATCAAAGTTTAATGCCGCCCCTACAAGATCCCGAAGAAATTTTTGTCATTATATATGTTATTACTAAGCTGTTATTTTTAAAGTAAAATTATTGAGCGCCATGCACGTGGTAGCCGGCCGTAAATGCTGAGTGCGAGAGAGATGCCACTCCCGCGCGGCGCGGCAGTCCAAATGTGCATCTTACTTGCACTCACATTTACTCAAAATAATGACAAAAATTTCTTCGGGATCTTGTAGGGGGGGAGGGCATTAAACTTTGATTTAGTCACTTTCTGACTTTCATAATAATAACTTTTAACCGAGTTATTAGGCCTTGAAAATCGCCATTTTTCGTTTTTTCAATTTTAAATTGCCTATAACTCGAAAACGATCAACTTTAGAGAAAAATTATGAGAGACCTTTTTTGTACAGAATGGTCCAAAAAACCTTTGTCCGCGCCAAAACTATTGATTTTTACATTTAGAATAAAAAAATTGTTAAAAAAAATTTGGCCCACTTTTCACGTGGGCGACTTCTTGAACCTTATTTTGGGATGTCTCACGAATGTAATTATGCAAAAAAATCTCATGGGAATATTTTTCCCAACTAACCCGCCGTTTTCGCCTTGTCTAAATAGTGAAATTTGGAGTGAGGAAATAAACGGACGTAGGCTTCTCAACTAGTCATTACAAGTGACGTAATAGTCACAGATGACGTTACAGCGCTGACGTTATGACCAGATGACGTTATGACCAATAATTTTAAATGAGACCTTATGCCAATTGATACCTCGTTTGAAAAGTATTGGCAATACCTATTTAATCATACTAATTTTATTAGAGTTTAAGCTCATTTTGATGAATAAATTAAATAAATACTTAAACAAAATTTAACTTGAAGTAAAACAATCCCTGGTGTAGTTGGTATATTTTAATAAAAATTTATAAAAATTTTAAAAATGCAAAAGGATTACGTTCAGAACGTTTTCGGACTTATCAGTCCATCATCAGTGAACTTCCTGTTTCTGCTAAATAGCCACAATGCCAAACACTGGTTAAGTTGTATGTTTCAACTACATAGTAAAAATTGTAAAAGAATATGGCCTAAATTGGATGCCAGTGGATTACTTCAAGCAACATGATGCTCTACTGCATTACATTAAAAAAATTTTATGTGATTTACCACGTTTTTTTATGTGAACCGCGTTTAGTCTGTCAATGAATTAGTCTGTCTCATACTTTATCTCATCTTCTAATTTTCCAACAAAATAATCCTATAATATTCTAAATTTCGTTATGAAGTACCCGTTTTTCTTTCTTCAAATTCACGAGATCCAAGTACATATTTCTTAGAGGCATTATTTTCATTGAAAACATGAGCCGATTGTCACAAAACTACATTGTGTGTATTTTTCTATCCGTAAATTATTGATAAAAGAAACTTTATATAATTCTTGGGCAAATATTATGAAACAGTCACCTAAAAAATTACGTTGAAAATAGATTATAAAATATCTTTGCCATAAAATTTAATTTTGTTTATTAGTCACTTCCTTTCTTGAAACTGGCTGCGATTTAATGGTACATTTTTCAAAGTAAGGTTGACTGTCTATTTTACTTTTCCCGCTTTCCCGCTGTTTTTTAATCGTGTGTCTAAGTACAGGTGAGTCCGCGAGTCTTTACCCGTGCGTCATTAATACCTGACGAGATAAAACACATACTTTTTATTTAGCATCATTCTCTTCCACGCATGAAACTCATGACAAACCAGCTGCCGTTTGTTATTAAGTAAAAACACATGTTATTTTTATGAACCATCTAGACTCAGTGCATTGAAAAGAGATAGGTACAAAAAAAGACGATTCGGTATGTTTTCATATTTTAAGCACAATTTGTTTGACGTTTCTGCTTTGTTTACTTTTATGACTGTCAGTCAGTTGAATTTTTTGCGGTTTTTGTCGAATTTTTGCGTTTTGAAGTTTCTTTCTATTACACAAACAGTTGTTTTCACAACTAATTTTATATTGGGCTTTGAAACTTTAAGGTAAATAATTATAGTTTGGCAATTAATATTTAAAACATACAAAGCTAACGTCATTCACACAGAGAAGAAATAATGATTGTGTTTAGATTTCCGTCAAAGTGAATAAAATAACAAAAATAAAATATGTTATTGAATTTTTTTTATAAATTGTTTATTTATTTATTAATCAATAATAATAAAATAATTTATAAAGCTACTTCAAATGTAGCTGTAATTCTGCACAAAAATTTTGAAGCAAAACTTACATTTGACATTCTATATATTTGATAACTTCAAATTTTATAATAAAACCCGTAATCGGAACAGTATCCACTTTCTGTCAGTTGTTGTTGCGTGAAATAGATTTCCGACTTATTTCGTATGCTTTAAATGATGACGCACGGGTAAAGACTCGCGGACTCAACTGTATATTTAGGATAACTGTCAGTAGCTCATACAATATTCATATCTCTCTCTGAAGATTAATATTAGCCTTTTTGTTAAAAATATCTAATATTTCTATAAATTTACCTACTATAGTATGAGCTATACAATTTTTTGTCTGTCTTTTATCGCAGTCGCCCGCTGAGATAGGAGCATAAACACGCAACTGAAATGTTACTGTATTTTTTCCACTAAAAGCATATGTTCTAAATTTTGAATTAGGTCCCTGCCATGCACAACTGATTTGTATTGCGTGTTTACGGCTTTAATGACTATCAAGCGCCTCTAATGCTTGTACTAAAAATCTAGGAAATGTCATGGGAACTAGAATTAGTTAAACAGGCCGAAAATTATATGGTGGCTTAGAAGGATTACGCTTTTACATTTTTCTGTTTTTCATGTTCTCTAGTATGATGGAAATATTTTTAGAGAAAATATTGATTATCATCTAATAGATAATTTACCTTTTGTGACTACCTTTTGTTGCGCTGTCTCTTTAAAATATGTTCATCGTGACAAGATGTCTAGTAACGCGACAGTTCGTAACCCCATAAATGATAACGTATAATTAGTAACGTCGTTAGTTTGTAACGGCGACTGTTCGTAATAAAGGCGACAATTCGTAACGTCAAAATTGAATTATTCTGTTTATTGTTGTTAACATGTAAACCAACTTTTATTACAGTTACAATTGAAATTACGTGTATCAATTTAACCAACTAGCATCAGGATAGATTTTGACACATTCCATACTTCGTAGAGAAATATATTTTTAAAATGATGTCTTAAAATAAATAATCTAGTAATGTAAATTGTATTAGTTATAGTAAATACATGCCCTACACCACTATGTGGTAACAGGGTTTTTGAAAATATATTGTTATATTTCTATTTGATATGAAAATTAAATTTTGATAATTATAAACAGAATTCAATTTAATATAAAATATTTTCAATTTTCTCAACCACGGGCATATAAATTTAGAACAAACTGTATACAACAAATTGGTATATTTAATTTTAAGAAGTGATTAAACGAAACTCGGGAAAATGCGCTTAGAATAAACAAAGTGAAATCGATAATAGGTCATTATCGTAGTTCGCGGAAGGTTCGATCATTAGCTTATGCTAAATAAGACTCAGTTGAAGTAGATAATAGATCATTAAATTTTGTAATTAGTAGAAAGTAATTTTAGAATGGGAATTAACTATTTTTCTTTTGAAATCCATTAAGCATATTTAGAAAGATTAAAAATTGGTTTTGAGGAATACTGCGAATGAGAGTTGGTGGTGGAAGTTTGATTTGTGAATCTGGAAGGGATATTTAGAAAGTAGGGGAATGAATGACAAATAGAGATCAGAATGTTTTGAGCTGTCGAGAAGTGAAGTCCAGTAGTAGACGGTAGTGTACGGAGAGTGAGAAAGCCGGTGTAGTTCCGTGATTGTGGAGTATATATCGTGGAACGAGAGGTAGGCCAGGTTGAGAGTAAAAGAACCTCCTTGAGCCAAGAGTTCCCGGTAGCTGATTGCAGTTTCGAAAAAGGTAGAACACAGCATCACGACAGAAGCAGGAAACGAGAGCTATACGAGCTAGTTTCAGAGGAGAACATTACTGGAAGCCAGGACGAGGTTTTGATTGCAGCCAAGGATAGCAGGAAACGGGTCTTGTGTGAAGACATTCTCAGTTCACCAGAAAAAGGTCAGTCTCATTTGTTTGGACATGAATGTATGGGTTTTTCGTATTAAATACCACATTTAAAATTGAAGAAACATAATCAATAATATCAGAAAAGCTTCATCAAACTTAAATAGAATTGTTGCTAATAAATCATAATAGTTAAATGTTAATAAAAACTTTCAATTGGAAACCAAAAGGAAATAAGATTCCCATGTGTAAATGTTATGTTTAAGAATAATAAGATATAGCAAATATTAAGCAGTGATTGCCATTTAAATAAAATAAACAATATTTTGATTACAATTGTAACCCATATGTGTTATTATTTTACTCTTTTCTTTCCTATCCCGATTAGGAACCATTGAGAAATACTTAGAAGCCACGTATGTAAGTAATTAATTTTATAAAAAGCCCTGAGATTGAAAACATATTGATATGTGATCTGGTAAATTAATTAGATTATTATTAATGCATTGATTAAATTAAATGACATATAAAAATATTATCTCATATCAATAATCAAGATCACATCAACTGTCGTCCAACGTGGAAAGCATTGTAAAGTATTTCTAGTGGCAAATTTGAAGGATAGAAAGAGTAAAGCCGGTATTTGAAAATTTATATGCCTGTGGTAAAAAGTGAGATACTTACATTTGATAACATAAAATTTTAGATCTCTTTAGGTACAAATTTTACATAACTGATTTAATATTTTAATTTTTACGATATTTACATTTGATATATTTATTGACAATTTATAATATTTGGGTGAGAAAAAGTCGTCTTGGTAACATACTAGTAAAATTTCATATTTGGCGGGGACAGTACTTCTTGAAAACAAATGTCTGTGACAAGAAGCCAAAGCAAAGACAACAAAAAACAAAAAGAACATTCAAATCAAGAGAATCACGTATAAGAGAAAGAAAATCAAGAAGGTCGCGAGAAGATTACAGGCCCCGAGAAACACAAGATTACAGAGATAGAAATCAAAATAGGAGGGACTATACAAGACGAGATTTCAATCCCAGAAGGGAAAACGAAAATAGAGACAACGGAAGAGGCAATTATGAACAAATAAATAGGCAATGGAATGAGGACAGAAATCGAGAATACCAGAATAGAAACACCACACGCTCAAATCAAGAAAACAGAAATAATGGTAGACAAAATGAACAGGGATATCGAGAAAACCGAAACAGATCCGACAGACCAAGAGAAAATAGAAGAGAAGTAAATAATACCCAGACAGATGAATATGACGGAGAGAGACATTATGACGAAAATATAAACAACGATGAGCAACCGGCGTTTTTTCACGACGGCGCTCACTAAAAACCAAAAATCAAACAGGAATCTTTTGTAACCCCAAGGAGTTTATTAAATTGGCAGGAAACAACGAAAAGAAAAATGGAGTTAATTTAAAATTTGTGGATGGATTTATCAACGAGAAACCAATTAAAATTATGATAGACACTGGATCTGAAATAACATTGGTCAACAGAAAACTAATAGAAGAAGTTAACATAACAAATTTAATTTACAAAATACCTAGGGTAAATTTAGTGGGCGCAAACAAACGGACATTGGCAACTATAAATGAAGGCATACGAGTAATAGTACGACTGGGTAAGAAGATGTATGCACTACAATGTGTAATAATGCCAAACATGTTACATGACATGATAGTAGGAGTTGACGAATTGGCAGAAAAACATGTAGTGATAGATTTTAAAAATAATACGATGAATCTAACAGAAGAAAAAGAAGAAGAACAGGACAAGGAACAGGAGAAACAAAATACGGACGAATCAGGTAAAGAACAAACAGTGGAAATGAATTTGGCAACGAAGCAAGGACAAAGAAGAAAAGGGAGAAAAAGTCAGAAAAAGACAAAAGAAAATGAAACCTGTGGCTCCTCAAAAGAAGAGTTGAGCCCAGAAGAAGAAAAGTTGAGAGTATCAAAAGCAAAAGAGAACTGGGATTCCTCAAAAGAAGAGATGAGCTCAGGAGAAGAAGAAATAAAGCTAACAAATGAAAGCGAAAAAGATATGATCGAAACAGTGGCATTTGAAGAGGAGGCATATGAAAACGAGGATGCAGAATACACGGTAAAAGTATGTGAAAAATCTGAGGAAAAAGACAGAAGATTGATATGGGAAAAAGGGAAAGACAAACATAATAGCCGACACTCTAACACAGGATGAGGACACTGAAAATAAGGAAACAATTACTCTACAGGTGGGACTAATTAGAGTAATACAAGAAGAAGGGGTATAAGACGTAGATTAAAGTAAGGAAATATACAGGGAGTTGATTTTGCCTCGAGAAAATTTATTTAAAAAATGCAGATAAATTTTATCGAATACAAGGCGGGGATTTGTTATATTTCTATTTGATATGAAAATTAAATTTTGATAATTATAAACAGAATTCAATTTAATATAAAATATTTTCAATTTTCTCAACCACGGGCATATAAATTTAGAACAAACTGTATACAACAAATTGTTATATTTAATTTTAAGAAGTGATTAAACGAAACTCGGGAAAATGCGCTTAGAATAAACAAAGTGAAATCGATAATAGGTCATTATCGTAGTTCGCGGAAGGTTCGATCATTAGCTTATGCTAAATAAGACTCAGTTGAAGTAGATAATAGATCATTAAATTTTGTAATTAGTAGAAAGTAATTTTAGAATGGGAATTAACTATTTTTCTTTTGAAATCCATTAAGCATATTTAGAAAGATTAAAAATTGGTTTTGAGGAATACTGCGAATGAGAGTGGGTGGTGGAAGTTTGATTTGTGAATCTGGAAGGGATATTTAGAAAGTAGGGGAATGAATGACAAATAGAGATCAGAATGTTTTGAGCTGTCGAGAAGTGAAGTCCAGTAGTAGACGGTAGTGTACGGAGAGTGAGAAAGCCGGTGTAGTTCCGTGAGTGTGGAGTATCTATCGTGGAACGAGAGGTAGGCCAGGTTGAGAGTAAAAGAACCTCCTTGAGCCAAGAGTTCCCGGTAGCTGATTGCAGTTTCGAAAAAGGTAGAACACAGCATCACGACAGAAGCAGGAAACGAGAGCTATACGAGCTAGTTTCAGAGGAGAACATTACTGGAAGCCAGGACGAGGTTTTGATTGCAGCCAAGGATAGCAGGAAACGGGTCTTGTGTGAAGACATTCTCAGTTCACCAGAAAAAGGTCAGTCTCATTTGTTTGGACATGAATGTATGGGTTTTTCGTATTAAATACCACATTTAAAATTGAAGAAACATAATCAATAATATCAGAAAAGCTTCATCAAACTTAAATAGAATTGTTGCTAATAAATCATAATAGTTAAATGTTAATAAAAACTTTCAATTGGAAACCAAAAGGAAATAAGATTCCCATGTGTAAATGTTATGTTTAAGAATAATAAGATATAGCAAATATTAAGCAGTGATTGCCATTTAAATAAAATAAACAATATTTTGATTATGTGTTATTATTTTACTCTTTTCTTTCCTATCCCGATTAGGAACCATTGAGAAATACTTAGAAGCCACGTATGTAAGTAATTAATTTTATAAAAAGCCCTGAGATTGAAAACATATTGATATGTGATCTGGTAAATTAATTAGATTATTATTAATGCATTGATTAAATTAAATGACATATAAAAATATTATCTCATATCAATAATCAAGATCACATCAATATATAGCAAATATTCTATATTTAAACTAGTTTTACTTGTTTCATTATTTTTCAGATTTACTTACTTTTACTTCTGTAAAGCGATAATTCAAGATAAAAATTAAAAAATAAATTTAGTTGTCATCATAACAACTTCACATAATATGTGTGAAATGTATTTAAAAATAAAAGGATATGAAAAAAAAAATTTAAGAAACGCTTTTCTTTAGTTACTAGTGACTAAAATTAAAAATATTTAAAAAAAATCAACTAAAAAGCAAAAAATAAAAATAAAATTTTAAAAATCTAACACATCCGTCAATGAAAAGCGTGGCGCGTGTTCATCAAATAAACAGTTTTCGCCCTACGCTTTTCTTTAACGAATGTGTTAGATTTTTTCAATTTTTTTTTTATTTTGTGCTTTTTAGTTGATTTTTCTAAAATATTTTTAATTTTATTGACTCGTAACTAAAGAAAAGCGTTTCTTAAAAAAATTTTTTTTCATATTTTTTATTTTTTACTATTTAGTCTTACACTTTTCAAACATTAAAATATATCGTCATGTTTATTAAAATATGTATAAAACATATGATGTACTAACATGAAAAGTAGTCGGAATCGGTAAAAAATTTTAAACTTTATTGTTTATTAATGAAGCATAACGTAAACAATTAACGCAAAAAGTGAAATTATGTATTGTTCATATCATTAGCTATACAGTCCGTAAAAGTTTCAAGTTTTTACATTGTAAAAAACAAGAGAATTTAAGCGTTTTCCATTAAAATCGTTTTTTTTTTATTTAAACAATTAATAAACATGAAGAAAAATAATTTTTTATTGACTATTCGTGTATTGTTCCCGCGAATGCATATGTCTGCAAATTTTCATTCATTTGCATTGAAGAAAAGGCAGTCAAATTAACGTCTAAAAATTTGACGCAAACTACTGAACTAAATAAAAGCGTTTAATAAAAAAGGTGGACTTAAGAAAAGTACCATAGAGGTCATGGAACGATGCTCATATATTTATTAACATTGTAGCTTTCTCATATTCTTGTTATGTTTT
The DNA here is from genome assembly GCF_917563875.1 of Diabrotica virgifera virgifera. Lineage (NCBI taxonomy): Eukaryota > Metazoa > Arthropoda > Insecta > Coleoptera > Chrysomelidae > Diabrotica > Diabrotica virgifera. The sequence goes on along the minus strand of NC_065448.1, from coordinate 58,697,182 downwards.
AGTTTTTAACTCTGCTTTTTGCTAAGAGATGCTAAGAGTTGCCGAAATAAAAACTCTAAGAAAAATAGTGGGGAAAACAAGAAGAGACAGAGTGAGAAATACAGACATAAGAGAGCAATGCAAAATTCAAAGTATTGTAAGATGGAGAAGGCAGCGCAAGAGGATGTGGTACAACCATCTAAGACGAATGGATAATAACAGACTCCCAAAAACTGCCCTAGAAAACAACCCGCCCGGTTCAAAAGCCCCTGGAAGACCACCTAAAAGATGGAGGGATAGTTGGCAATCTACCTCCCAGGAAATTAACCAGAGGCTGCTTCAGAATTAAACAGACCGACAGATCTCCAAGAAGTAAAAGAAGAATAAGAAGACTTCCTCCCTAATAAAATACACTGAAAATATTTTTAAAAAATATAAAAAGCAGGTGTACGGATTTTTTTGACCAGGAGTTTATATTTATTAAAATGCATAACATATTGCCTTGTCTTTTTTATATGATCTTTAATTAAAAAAGTTAATTTAGCTTTAATGTATATATTCTTAATCTTCACATTTTGAATCATATTAATATGAAACGAGTTCGTTTGATTTAAATCATGTTTTTCATCTATGTTATAATTATAATCGACTGTAGTACCATAAATCGAGTGATGCAATTTATCATATTTGAATAATATCTACCCGTTCTTAATTACATTGCATTTAAATAAGCACCTTCATATCACTTCTCCATCAAGACGTAATTGAAAGTATACAATTACTTTAACTGGTTATAAAGTAAGCAAATCATTCTATATGACATTCCGAGTCTAAACTAAATATTAACAACTACTAGGTTGTTTAATAAGTTTTGCGGTTCGATAAAAAACACAATTTTATGAAAGTCTCAAGTTTTAAACCTAATAGAAATATTAAAAATATTAAAAATATTCCTAAAAGATATTTAATTGAAGACTTATTGGACCATTTTCCTGGTAACACCTCCATGGCTTCTAAAAATTTCAAGCCAGATGGATGCTGAAGCGAAGAAGACAAGAGGGAATTCAGAAACTTACAAATGACGACCCCGTCTGTTCAGCTGGTAAATTCCAACGGAAAATGGACCTAGTTTATCAAGGGAGTAAAACTAATATAAAATAAAATAAAAATGTATACCATTTTTATTCATGTTGTTCTGAAGCTATTTCCTTGTGGCATTTTTATAATTACGTATTTTTTATGTTTTATTTTTATTTCTCATTTTTATTCAGTTGCAATGCTAAGGCAAAATTGTCTTATTTTTCATTTAGAACAGAGAGCGCAAACCAGCACTCTAAATCGACGATTTTCGACTCTATTTGGAGTCATCATCAGAGAGGCGTAGGTTTGCTACTCTCTGCCATACGTGACGAAACTCCGAGAGCTTATCCCCGCATTGCAACTGACGTTTATGGAGTACCTAGGTGTCTAGGGACATCTGGAACTGCAACATCTTCTTCGCTTCAGCATCCATCTGGCTTGCAATTTTTAGAAGCCATGGATGTGTTATCAGGAAAATGGTCCAATATGTTTTCAATTAATTATCTTTTAGGAATATTTTTAATATTTTTCAATATTTTTAATATTTCTATTCGGTTGAAAACTTAGACATTCAGTTGCCAGATGTGGATAGACACCCACTCCATAAACGTCAGTTGCAGTGCTGGGATAAGCTCTCGGAGTTTCGTCACTTATGACAGAGAGCAGCAAATCAACGTCTCTCTGATGATGACTCCAAATAGAGTCGAAAATCGTCGATTTAGAGTGCTGGTTTGCGCTCTCTGTTCTTAGTGAAAACTAAGACAGTTTTGCCTTCGCATTGCAGCTGAATAAAAATGGTATACATTTTTATTTGTTTTGCAATTTTATGACTTTATATACACTTTTTTATTCAGTATAGTCTCCCAGAACACCAATACACTTGTTTCAACGAGATTCCAATTAATAAATTCCATACCAGAATTTGGAAGGGATGCAAAATACGCTTCCACGGCTGTTATGTACTCATCATCTCATCATTTGATGAAAAAGGCTTTCCGCGCATGAAGTTTTTAGGTATTGAAAAAAATTAAAGTCGCTAGGAGCAAAATCTGTTTATGTCGGTGGATACTCCAACCATTCGAACTTTAAGTCATGGATTTTAGCTATCGGTAAAATGATCATATGGCACGGTGCATTGTCCTGATGTAAATTAATTTTTTCTTTTGTAAACTAGATCTTTTTCCACGACTTTTCTCCTTCACCTGATATAAAAGGTTACATTGATATCCAGAGTTTATTGTTTTATCGGTTTCCAAGTAATCACCACAAAAGAAATTCCTTTCACATCCCAAAACCTGACGCCAAAACCTTCTTGGCCGATTTCTGGACACGAACTTGTTTCGGAGCCGAAGAACAAGGTTCTACAACTCTTTGGCCTCTTGTTTTATTTCAGGATCATGGTAATTGACCAAGTCTAATCCATTGTGATAAACAGAGGTACAAAATCTACTTTGTCCTTTTGAAAACGGTCTAAATGTTGCTGAGAAAGTCACATTCGAACGTGTTTGTGTTCCGTTGTTAGCCAATGCGGCACCCATTATGAACACAGCTTTTTGAAAACCAATACTTCAGAAATAATAATATTGCTGATACTGCCTAATGAGATGTCTAGGGATTCTACTAAATCACTTTCAGTCACTCGACACGTTTCCAATACCAATTTCTTCATGATGACCTGAATTTGAGACTGTTGAAGAAGCAACCGTCAATCAGTGTACAAACTACTTCAAGAGACTATCAGCTCATCCAAATTCACTCGCCAACCCCAACAGTAATTTGAAGACTAAAAAGTTAGATCCTCTAGGTCTTCCCACCGCTAGGAACTGGATAGAAGTTACTAATTTGTACAAAAGTAAGAAATTTGGTAATGTATACTAAATATAGGTACATAGTAATTACCACTGGGTATCCCACTATGTAATTTTTTCTATCTACATATCGAGGGCTGAGAACTATAGGCTTCCCAGTGACAGTTTGTACAAAACATGGTTTTTAAGAGAAATCTATTGTTCTTTGAATTATGCATATAATGGTGTTGAAAGCTATGCCATTCGTTGACAGATAGTCTCAAAATCAACAGTAAAATCTAGTTCAAATTGCACGAAAGGCTTTAAAAGTTAGAACCATATGGTTTCATGTACTACAGTGAGAGTATTGGTGAAAGTTAAATGTCAGTTTTATCAGTTAAAATTATCGTGTTCTTGTTTTACAATGGCCTCTGTGTCCGAAAATGGATCTTAGGCGGATTATTCTGTATTGAGCGGAGTATTGAGCTCATGCAATGATCAATGATTTGTCTAGTGCCCTAATACAAATTTTAGAAAAAGTAGTTTTAAAATATCCAGAAATAAATGAGACAATCCCATGGAGTTATAGTTGTGTTCCTCAGAACAGAAACTCCTTAAATTCAGTAGCAATCACTGATAGTATCGAAATGGTAACTATGAAATACTCCATACCTGGTTATTCGTGCCTATAGGTTGTCGATAGTATCTATTCTAGCGTAGAAAAAGTTATGAAACTTTACGGATTTTTGGTCTCCACTAGCGCTTGTTAGACTTTTTTTAAAAGATAACAAACAAAAGGCATTCTGTGTGATTAATATGAAACTAACATACTTTAAAAAACTTCAAAAAAACAGCATCATTATACCTTTATACCAATATAATAAAATACCTTACATTTAAGTATGCCAATGCCAACTACGTTTTGTGCAAGGAGATATGTTTACTGTTCAGTGTAAGATGAATGATCACAGCGCCAAATTTGTTAGGCAATGTTACTATAGTTACCAGAAGTACTAGGAAGAAACAAAGAGTGGTTCCCATGAATATACTGGGGTGCATAATTAACCGGACACCTTAAAAATGGGTTATTTTTGATTTCTTGAATTTCCTAAACCTGTCGTTCGATTTAAGTTATTTTTTAATACGTTATAGCCTTATTCTTTAACATTATGACTGTAATAATATTGTTGCTAAACAGGTAAATTTTCATTGAATACTGAGTGTACCAATAAAACTGTGTTTTTTTCTCAAACTTCGTATCACCCTGTGGAATATTCTAGCATTTATAAAATACTCAAATCAAAACCCAACTATAGCCTCACGTTTGCTCAACATTCTGTTTTTTGATTCATTCGCTTATGTTGGACCATAAAAAGTTAGGTACTTTAATAATTAGCCATATTTTTCATCAATACAGGGTGATTTTAAATAGTATGGCAAATTTCAAGGGGTAATTCTACGTGAAAAAATAATAACAGTTTGCTCTATAAACCTAGGTCCGCAAATGTTTCGGTTCTGAGATAGAGGGTGTTCAAATTTTTCTTATAAATTGACGAATTATTTATTGCTTTAAAATCGGTTGAGATATGCAAATGAAATTTGGTGGGTTTTAGGATGTAGTTATTGTACATATTTTGACATACAAGTAAGAATTTATTATTCACCATTGGCGCGCATACGGGTAACATGAGCCATCATATTACCTGTATGCGCGCCAATGGTTAATATTAAATTCCCCAATGTGTGTCAAAAAATGTGCAATAACTACGTCTTAAAACCCACCACATTTCATTTGCATATCTCAACCGGTTTTAAAACCATAAATAAATCTTCAGTTTATAAGAAAAATTTCAACACCCTCTATCTCGGAAACGAAGCATTTGCGGACATACCGTTTATAAAGCAAACTGTTATTATGTTTTCATGTAGAATTATCCCATAAAGTTTGCCATGTTTATTTAAAAACACCCTGTATTGATGAAAAACATGGCTAGTTGTTAAAGTACCTAACTTTTTTAATATCTAATGTAAGCGAATGAATCAAAAAACAAAATGTTGAGAAAACATGAGGCTACGGTTGCATTTTATTTTCAGTATTTTAGAAATGCTAGAATATTCCACAGGGTGATGCGAACTTTGGGGAAAAAAAAAGATTCGTACACCCAGTATACAATGAAAATTTTACTGTTTAGCAATAATACTATTACGCCGATATTGATAATGAATTAGGCTATAATATATTAAAAACTCACTTAAATCGGACAACAGGTTTAGGAAATGTTGTTCTGAAGCTATTTCCTTGTGGCATTTTTATGATGAATTATTTATATGGGAAATAAGCCACAATTAAAATGAAAAAAATAATTTTATTAACGTTTCGACGCCCAAATAGGGTGCCGTTGTCAAAATACAAAATATTACTAAAATAAACAAAAGTGTTGTTGCTAAGCAAAAAAATTCTTCTAATAATTTATTTAATCTCACTCATTTATATTGGCAATTCACATATATATTATACATTTTAAAGTAGAAGACTTTAAAATGATATTGCCAATATTTATGAATTGCGTTCCTGGGACGACTTACTGAAAGATAGTTCATTCGATTACATGAAATCAACCCCAACTCAAGAATATCCGTCATAAAAAATTATAGCATGTGATCTGCCTTTAAAAAGACAACCAAATGCGAGGTTTAGGAAATGTTTCTTTAAAACAAAGGTTTAGGAAATTCGAGACATAAAATTGACCGATTTTTAAGGTGTCCAGTTAATTTTGCACACCAGTGTAATTCCACTGCTCACTTTGTAGTAGCTCCGTAAACCGGCCAGTATCGTCGCCCCCGCTAGCGAAATTATTCCGATTCGATTTTTTTGCACAAACTTACTCAAAAAGAGGTCCTTATAACATATCCACAGGGTGCCGGGCGGTGCCGTGGTCGAAAAATTGTTTAAACAATTTTTTTAAACAAATTCACAAAAATAATTTTTTCATTTCGAACAATATTTTTTAGATAATTTGGGTCATTTTGAACAAAAAAGATCTCTTGTCATTTTTCTGTAAAATTGATTGTTGTCGAGTTATATGCGATTAAAAATTTGAAAAATGCAAAAATGGCGCTTTTCGAGGCTTAATAACTCGATTAAAAATTATTATTAGGAAATTCAAAAAGTGGCCAAATCAAATTTCAAACCCCTTCTTCAAGGTCCTCAAGAGATTTTTGTCATTATTTTATTACACAGCTGCCATTTTTAATTATTAACAATTAGCGCTATCGTTTAACTGTATCGTCGCCCCCGTTAGCGAAACTATTTCGATTCGATTTTTTGCACAAACTTACTCAAAAAGAGGTCCTTATAACACATTCACAGGGTTCCGGGAGGTGCCGTGGTCGAAAAATTATTTAAACAATTTTCTTTAAACAAATTCACAAAAATAATTTTTTCATTGCGAACGATTTTTTTTAGATAATTTGGGTTTATTCTGAGCAAAAAAGGTCTCTTGGGATTTTTCTCTAAAATTGATTGTTGTCGAGTTATATTGCCATTTTCTCATTTTTCAAATTTTAAATCGCGTATAACTCGACAACCATCAATTTTAGAAAAAAATCACAAGATACCTTTTTTGCTCAGAATGTCCCAAATTATCTAAAAAAAAATTGTTCGAAGTGAAAAAATTATTTTTGTGAATTTGTTTAAAAAAATTGTTTAAACAATTTTGCGACCACGGCACCGCCCGGCACCCTGTGGATATGTTATAATGACCTCTTTTTGAGTAAGTTTGTGCAAAAAAATCGAATCGGAATAATTTCACTAACGGGGGCGACGATATCTCCTGGACTATAGAGATAATTGTTAATAATTAAAAATAACAGCTTTGTAATAAAATAATTACAAAAATCTCTTTAGGACCTTGAAGAAGCAGTTTGAAACTTGATTTGGTCACTTTTTTAATTTCATAATAATAATTTTTAATAGAGTTATTAATCCTTGAAAATGGTCATTTTCGCATTTTTCAAATTTTTAATCGCATATAATATATAATCCGGTCAACTTAGCCATCAAAATAGTTGGCAAATAACAAAAATTGCCGGAGAGCCAAATTTTGGTGGAGAATTAGAGTTTACCATAACAAATAAAGTTTCAAAAGTCCCCATCGATCCCATGTGTGCAACAAAAGTTATTCGGGGTCAAAGGTCAAAATTTGACATTTTTTGGATTTTTCTCGAAAACCGTAAGTGTTATCAAAAAAAAAAACATCAAACCAAAGTTGTAGATCTTAACATTCTCTTCAAAAATAGTCCTTACAATTTTTTTCCCAAGAGCTACCATTCCTGAGATATCGCGATTTTAAAAGTTACTTTATACATTTTATGCACGTATAAGCCACGTATATGCATAATGTGGCACTTAAGACAAGTATAAATGCCTATTTGTGTCTCTTTTATATAATATATTACACTACTCTGAAAATATTTCTTCAAAAGTTAATCAGTCCCAAACTAAATTTCCTCTATCCACGTGGCCTTGAAAAACATTTGGCTATACCATTGTTTAAAAAAGAACAGATTGTCTATTGTAAACAATGGCTACAGTATTGTCCGTCTTGGTAGGTCTTGTTCATATTATCTGTTTCTTTTAGTGCTAAAGGTTCAGTTCAAGTGAATATAAGTGCTTATTACAAGCGTCTACCATTTAGCAGACATTACGGGCTTACAGTGACAGTGGTATTTGACGGCTACAGTGACTCGACAAAGAATATTAAAGCTGCAGAACAACGTCGTCGAACTACAAAAACATTATCGGGTCCCGAGATTATCTTTGATGAAAATAAATAACAGTTCCAGCGAATCAACAACAATTTTTCGCTAACATTAATAATAAATCTCGTTTCATTTCCATGTTAACTGACAAATCAACAGCTGCGAATATTGAAGTGAAACAAGCTAAAAATGACGTAGATATCCTTATAATTGAGACAGCAATTGAAAAATTTATGGCAACAAACACAACAATTGTAGTTGGTGAAGATGTTGATTTGTTAGTACTGCTTACTGCAAGGACTTTATCGGCTTATCCCAAATGCCAAAAGTACATTTTATTTGTACATGCGATAACCGGCTGCGACACTACGTCAGAAATGTACAGAAGGGGCAAAATGTCAGTACTTAAATTATTCGAAAAAAAAAGATTATACTGACTGCTGTAAAGTTTTTACAGAACTTGATTCCACACCTCAAACAATAATTACGGAAGGAATTCTCTTTCTTCTTGCGGTTTATGGAGCTCCAAAAAAATTAGTTGTCTTGATAAATACCGATACTTAACTTTTGAAAAAAATGCGCCAAACAAGAAACAAGTAAAACTATCATGTCTTCCTCCAACATCAGCATCTGCTTTTCAACATTTGTATCGATTATATTATCAAGTTCAAACATGGCTAGGCAATGAACTGAATCCAGAAGACTGGGGTTGAAAATTAATAGATAATACTCTGGAACCGATTAAAACCTTACTCCCACCTGCTCCAGAAAAACTCCTTAACACTATTTTTTGCAATTGCAAAAAAGGTTGTATCGCCAAATATGGATGTAAAACAGTCGGGTTGCTGTGTTCTCTAGCGTGTAGGTACCAACTGCCAAGGTCAGTCTTGCTCAAATGTCCAGTTTAGTACAACAGAGGAAGACTCCTGTGATTTTAATGAAGAGACCAATGACTCAGTCATATTTGAACGATATTTGAACATCCAGCAAGAGGAAGAGGAAGAAGATGAAATCGAAGAAGACTTGACTGTTGAAGTAGACTTTCAAGAATATGAATCTGATTAAAATATCTAAAGAAATCAAAACAATAGTTAACCTATTAATCAATAGCAATATCAATAATCAATATCAATAATAAGGTAATATCTAGAACTTGACCGGTATTGTTTCCTTAAATTATCCTAAAATTGTCAAAACGGTTAGTGGAGTAGGCCTACAGGGGAAACCAAGGTAAAAAAACGCGCCGAGTACACTACCTCACAGGTGGTGTGAAAACGTGTGCATATCATGTATATTCTGACTCTTAGAATCGTGATATCTCAGGAATGGCAACTCTTAGGAAAAAAATAGTAAGGACTATTTTTGTAGATAATTTTATGATCTACAACTTTGGTTTAAGGTTCTTTTTTGATAAAACTTACCGTTTTCGAAAAAAAATTTAAAAAGTCTCAAATTTTGACCTTTGACCCCGAATAACTTTTGTTGCACACATGGGATTGATGGGGATTTTTAATACTTTATTTGTTATGGTATGCCCTAGCTCTCCACCAAAATTTGGCTTTCCGGCAATTTTTTTATTTCAAATATCTATATAGACCGGGTTAATAACTCGACAACAATCAATTTTAGAAAAGATGACAAGAGACCTTTTTTGCTCAGAATGTCCCAAATTATCTAAAAAAAATTGTTCGAAATGAAAAAATTATTTTTGTGAATTTGTTTAAAAAAAATTTTTTAAATAATTTTTCGACCACGGCACCGCCCGGCACCCTGTGGATATGTTATAAGGACCTCTTTTTGAGTAAGTTTGTGCAAAAAAATCGAATCGGAATAATTTCGCTAGCGGGGGCGACGATACTGCTCGGTCTACCGGCCGATAACACAAAACCCAAATATCTGACTGAGAAAAAGCTTGAGCATATTGAGTTGAGTATAGATAGATGCCACTGGAAAATCAGAATTACATGAAATGTTTGATTTCTGAGACGAAACAGTTTATAAATAAAAGGTAATTTTCTACCATAATTCGATATTTTTCTTTGTCCTTTCTTTTTAAAAATTACATGAATTATTAAGAATTACATACATGAAAGGTTTGATTTCTAAAACGAAACAGTTCATAAATAAAAATTAATTTTTTACTCTTCGTTAATTTTCTTCTTTCTTTCAACAACATGGTATAGGCTATTATTGTTATCACTGCTACAAAGGCATTAAAGTCTACAATGATGACATATTATGTCATAATATGACATTTTTAAAACTCCAAATTTATTTAGGGACACAATCCAAGTACAGCGGTTACAGTGCCATTAGGTTCCAAGTACAAGGGTAACATTTTGCAAAAACCATGAAATTTGCATTTTATACCATAAAAACAGCATAACAATATTTTAAGAATTACTGTATTACCAAATCCTTAAACAATAGTTATTAAGGTACCAAGGGTATTATAAGGATAATAATGCTTGAGGTCAATGGTGTATAGACTGACTGCCTTTGGCCCGAGGTAAATACGTTGACCGAAAGCGTTATTATCTATAATATCCGTGGTGCCTTCCACGTTTAATGTCTGACTAAATTATTCTTTATAGGCAAAAAATTTGAATGAATTTTGAATTAATTAGTTTTCAAATAAGTACATTTACCAGAAATAGTCGTAACGTAATTGTGGTAACCATAGTTTTACTTAGGTTTTTATTTGTCAACTTGACAGTGTTTAGCTCGTTATTTAAATTTAATGCCTTTGGGCGTTATTTTTCAAAATAACGCCATAGGGCATTATATTATACTTAACTGACTTCGAAATCATGTCATTATTTGATTTATTTGCCAAATAATATACCAGTCGGACATTATAATATATATAACATGTCTGGCAAAGTATAATTTTGTCAGAACCGTTTTATTTGACAGCAGACTTTAAAATTCGTTTCTTTTTGAATGTAGCTTGGAACCCTATGGTGCTCGGCCATCAAACATATTGTTTATTGTTACATTTACGGAAAGAGATTTAAAATTAAACACACAAGACTTAAAATTTGTAAATAATTGTGAAAATTTATACTGATATTAATTTAATCAACGCAGCACAAAAACATAACATAATAATCTGATCACTCGTCGACAGTGTAATACATCACAGACAACAAAATTCATAATTCCCCTTCAAAACCCGACAACTAATCCGTTGTTTTTGTTTTCCAGCATTTTCCGAAATAATATATGGAGTTGTGTCAGCGAAATTCTTGTTTTCATATAAATACTTTTAATCCGCCTACAAATCGGTTCTTCTACCAAAATATTACAAAGGAAAACGACGTAGCAGGGAAGTGTTCCATAGAATACAACCTGTTCCAACCGATTATGCCATACTTTACCGTTAATTGGCCGTGAAAACGTCTGAAACCGGTAGCACCTTTGTAGGGGCGGTATGGCGGCATCCTATTACCTACCAGATTTTAATTTCTTATGAGATGAGAAACAAGAATTTGCCGCTTAATTAACCCCATTCAGATAAAGAAAATCCCTGCGCCCCGGGCTATTGGCCCTTTAATTATTAATTTGTACGTTAACGAAATCTAACCAGAAGCTGGAAGATTTGTTGTTGGTATGCAAGCTATTCACAACTCGCTTGTTTATTTACCTGAGATTCGAATATACAGGAAAAGTGGGAAATATATAAATAAATAATCTTTTTTTGTTTATTTAATGTTTTGAAAGCTTAAAAGATTTGAATTTCTTTCATTAAAAATAAAATATAATATAATAATATCGACGGATTATAACAGGGGCTGCTTTTGTATATTTTGTAGATTTGACAACAGCCTATGACAGAGTATTGTAAATCAGACGTTTTTTCGTTATGGCGGAGGGCACAGTAAGTAGGTGGAGAGTTTAAAAGAACGGTCTGGCAGTGCACATATATGTATTTTAAAAACAAAGTAGTGTTTGTGCAAAATAATATTGGTACAAAAATATTAATACAGTCGAACTTGCTTATTAGAGTACCGGTTATAGGAATATCCCAGTTTATGGAATATAAATTCGAGGTCCCGAAACGTTTCCATTTACTCCTTAATAAATTTATCCGTTTATTGGAATACGTATTCATGAAACAATACCGCTTATTAGAATAATATTTTTCAGATCAACGAATAAATTTTTACCTACAATTTCGAATTTCCTAAAAATTTAAATTATGTCTTGTACTATGGTTTCTCGCCAAGGGCTTCGAAGGCCTGTAGTGCTGTCTTATTTATATTATTTGGGTTTGTCAGATAGGTAATAAATATTCTATTGCGTTGTTATGAGTACCGATTCAATCGTTTACCGACAAATCCAGTCGTAAAATAATTTCCTTTGTCTAGAAACTATACATATTACCACCCAGTTGCATGTTATACAATTTTTAAGAAACAGTTCGCCCATCCTAATCGCTTGTAAAGTTAAAAACCGTTTTCGGGATGGCCAAACCATTGTAAATTTTTCTAATTTATATAATTCAGGGGAACAAAAGTGACTAGTATTTTATGTAACAAAAAACAATCTACAATTACCGATTATTTTTCAAGACTAAATAAGTAATTTTCTTATTAAGTATATTATGTATTTTAATACGAAAATATTTACATAATCTATATATTGCATACATTTCATATTAATTACTGTATGCATCCACATAGTATAATGTAATTTGGTTTTTTAATAAATACGTTACGCTATTGTATTATTTAACATAAAAAGACCTAAAACCATATACATATGCATAATATTAACATAGTATGTACTATTATTACGTATATTCGGTAGGTACACTTATTACGGCTAGCAACCAATGATCGGTTATTAGAATATCCCGGTTATAAGAATATTTTTGCTTGGCACGAACGCTATTCCAATAAGCGGGTTCGACTGTATATGAAATGGAAGGTCAAGTGAGTTACTCACTTGACATAAAATTTTCGGGTATAATATCACAAGAGAGTGAGAATAAATTGACAATAATGCGACAATTTTTCGAAAATTTGAGAAAAATGACAACAAATTTGAGAAAAAATGAAGCATTATTTTTTTATTTATTCTTACTGTCGTGTGATATTCGTAAGATTATTTTTTAATACTTACATATAAAATTCAAGTCTTTATATAAAAACAATCAGTGACATTGATCCCAATTAATGTGACACACATTTTTCAACTTGTCAAAGTGAAAAGCACAGTTTAGCAAATATTTAGAAAAAGATATTAATAAAATATTAGTTAATTTATTTATAAATACAGTTTTATTCATGAAATAATATTACCGAAATAAATCGAGCGCTTAAATTTGCCTATTTGTGTTCTCCTCGTGACAATTTGACATTAGATGCAGAACTAAAAGTATATTATGGATATTTTCTTAAATGTGACAGTTGTCAAAACTAGGAAACTGGTTGCAATTAAACAGAAACAATCTCCTTAAAAAAATTCTCAGTAGTAATTGCACAAGAGCTCTGAAATTCTATATTAATTTCAGAGGTCGAGTGCAATTTGTTGTGATTATTTCATGAATAAACTGTTCAAAACCAAAATCTTATTGTAATTTATTTATGTAAGTACCATTAAACACACAGTTTTTATAAATATTTGACGATTGAAAGTCATCACTTTTATAATTTTTAAAACATTAGTTGTCATTAATCTCACTGAATGTATTTTTTCGTAGCAACGAAGGGCATCTGACGTAATATACTTAATGACAGGAGATTATCAAAATTATGGATTTAATTCAGATTTCTGTAGCTTTCTATTGGTCAGAATCTCCTATGAATGAAATAATCACTGTAATTTTCTACAGTAGAAAATTACCGATGAAATAATAATCTGATTGGACAGAATTAAACACGTGATCAAAAATCTTACTATACGATTGTAAGTTAAAATCTTTAAAAAAATAATCAGTACAATATAATGCAAAATATATAAATTTAAATATCGAATTTTGATACAACTTGTTTATTTGACCTTTTGTGTTTCAATCCATTTCTATGTTCCCTTTTTGGTATTTACCTAAAAATTCATTATAAATTGAAGGATTTTTTTACATCTTAAGATTACTCTGTAGCTGTTTAATTATTGTTTGTATGTTTACTGATTATTAAAGCAAAGTGTTTGACATAAATTTAGATAACAGGAAAGTTAATAATTTCAAACTAACATCTAAATGACTGATACTCTGGTTATTTAAAGAACTGGAAATTATCTTCTTAAGTGTTCTAACTACAAGTTGCGTATCGACAATATTAGTAGGCATTACACGCAACGAAGTTTAGAGTAATAAAAAAAATCTCTAGTGAAATTAGTATGCATCTACACAACATGAATATGAAGATTGAATCAATTTCGAGATGACACGTAAAGATGGAATAATTAAAAATATGTTGTAATCTCAATAAGAAGTACGATTAACACAGCCACAGCATAATCCAAAAAATAAATCTTGAGAGGTTATTATAGTTACCATAGAACAAAACACTAATTTGAGAGAGTCTTTGTAGTCAATAAAAAAGTCAAGCACTTGTTATAAATTTTTAGCCGATAATTCCCTGAATGAGCTGTTTTCAGCGAAGTTGAAGATGAAAATCCACCACCTCTAGAAGCTAGAATCATTACAGTCTCCTTCAATTCAATAAGTCTGCTTGGAAAAAGGATCAAATTCCAGAAAATTGCTGTCCTGGAATTTTTTGTCCATTACAAAAAAAGGTTGATCCATAAGAATGCAGAAACTTAAGGATGAAAGTAAAATAATCGAAAATACCGGAAAAATGTGTATCGTTGTAACCAAAAGATGTATAACCATTTTTCAAAAATGTTGTTGTAGTTTATTATAATGCCTCTGTTTTGTAAAATAATGCCAAACTTAAATTTAACTTTAATAAATAGTGAGCTTTATTTTTATTGTTCCCTATAAATTTTTTTGGACCTAAATACCTGCTACAAAGAGAAGTATCCTATGCTAACCAGAATTATCATTTCAGTATTTTCTCTTCTTCGCTGCCGTTCTCAGTTTTCTCCACCCTTAGGTATGTGAGCTGTTTTACTACTTCAATAATAGCGATTGTCAAATTCTGTAAGTTTTGTTATTTCTTTGCTTGTATTAAGGCTTTAGTTTTATCTTCGTCGACAGCTAGCCCTATTTCTTTCGCATTTTATTCAAGTTCCACATAAAGTTCTGCGATTTATCTTGCGGCTCGTCTCATCAAGTTTACATCGTCTGCGTACATCACTATCTGTTTACACTCATTATACAATATTTTTTGGGATTACGGACATTTTCCTTATAAGATATTCCATACATGTGTATATTTAATAGAGTTGGAGCAAGGCCATCTCCCTATTTTAGCAGTTTAGTTATCTGTAAGGAATCTGTCAATGAAATTTAAACGCGTTCTTGGTCGTCTGTTTGAGTCATGGTGGCTTAAACTAAGTTTACCAATTTGATTGGTATACCAAGTTCTTGCATAAGTATATTTTAACTCTGTTTACCTATATTATTATATGCTTTTCGAAAATCTACAAATGTTTGTTAGAAATCTATGTGGGTCCCGGTGAATTTGTAACTATTTTAATCCCCCATCCTAATTACAGGCTAACTGGCAACTCTGGCGCGCAGTAATTTTTCGATAACCCACTAACTACCGGTGAATTTGTAACTTTCATTATTTAAGTAATGTTGATAATCTAATACCAGTATTCAAGGTATGTATCTGTATAAATTAACCTCTTTGAAGGTGGTGTAAAAAGTATTCATCATTTATGTATTGTCTTTTAGAAGAGTTACTAAAGAAAATCCAAATAAATTTTCTGAAAGTGGCTGAAATTCTTGTAACAGATGTCGTAATGAGTGAACGTGGGGTGTAAGTTATTGGTGGTAAATAATTTTAAATTTCACTTAAAGAACGTGCTAAAAAGTGAAAAGCATTTATGGTACTGTTCTGCATCTGGTTGCAATGCAACCTGTTATACCTACGGTAAGTTTTTTTTTTTAATATTTTGAGTAGTAACAAACACTTATGTTGGTTATCAACAATTTGATGTCAAAAATGCAGATTTTTGCTATTTTTTGTCTACCAGTAAGAAGAAAACCATTTAAAACAAAATTTAAGATAACCGCATTACTTTGCTATACTTAATTGTTGCTTATAAAACTATAAATTAGGTCAGTTTAACGTTAATAACTTATGTAAAAATAAAAGTTTTATCTCGATATTACGTGAAATAGCCCAAAGAAATGAGTAAAAATACACGGTTTTTATGACAATCAGTGTAACTACTATATGTAACAATTGTTTTAATTTCTATATGGATAGAATAACAAAATTTATGTAAATCTGACCAATTTTTTCTCAATTTATTTACTTATTGACAATTTAAATGAAAAATAGTCGATTTTAGGACGTTTCGTCTATAAGTTACAGCACTTTACCAAAAAAAAAAACTGAAAAAAGAACCGATTAGTTTATTGAAATAGCTTTCAAATTAGTTGAAGTAAAATAGAATTGGAGATTTGTTTATCAATAAACATTAATTAAAGGTATACACTTGCGAGAGGCCCCGTGTTGGCTTAATCCGTTACTGTTCAAATTTATATCTTACGTTTTAATCAACTACCTGGGGAATTAGATTTAATCCATTGTTTTGAATTCACCTGTAGAAGGTTTCGAGTTGGCAGGTTCAGGTAGTAGAAAAGTTACGAATTGGCCGGTGTACATTTTAATTTGAAAATGTTTATCATTAAAAGTTGCGAGTTGGCGCGTGTCCATCTATGTCATGCTACCCGAATTTAGCTAATATTTGTTTTACGTTGAATATAATATAATAGTGTGAAGTGACTTATGCCCGGTTGCACCAACAGATCTTAGGCTTAAGTCGAGAATATCATAAGAATTAATATAATATAATTATAATATATTACAATAAGAATACCATAATATAATAAAAGATATAATTGATAATAAGGTAAGAATCTAAAATTATGGTGCAACGTAAGTGATACTCAAGGAGGCCCTATCTATAAGTAGAGCTTAGCTAAGCTGGAGCTTAAGATCTGTTGGTGCAACCAGGCATTAATCTCCGTTTTTGATCCACGTAAACACCTTCTAACTCACACAGAGTTAGTCTATAGTTTTTGTAGCTAAGTTTATCTCCCTTCTTATGGATTGGGCCCATAATTGCTTTTTTCTACGAGCGTGCAAAAATATCTACTTTCGCGCACGCATTTTAGGTTAGAAGGTTTTACTTTTCCGCACGTGTGTTACTTTTCCGCACGCGTTTTACTTTTCCGACGCGTTTTACTTTTCCGACGCGTTTTACTTTTCCGCACGCGTTTTAATTTAGACATGTTATTATGGTCTTAAAGTAATTATAATACATGCAATAAACTAATATTCTGATATTATTTACCAATTTATTTCAAATATATCTTATTCTTTTCATGTTTTAATGAAATTAACGCGAGAATTCGATAAAATAAAATAATTTTGACATAATATTCGAAAGTCAAATCAGTAGACAATAACAGTGGTTTTGAATCGTCGTCATGGAAACCAAGATCGTCGTCATGTTCACCAATTATGCTGAAACTTTGGTTTTGACAACCTTGTCAAAGAATTAATTTGTGTATGTATTTTCATATTAATTAAATTAATTGATTAAGATTTGGTCATTTTTTAAAGACTCGTAGAAAAAATATTGTTCCTAACGCTTGCAGAAAGTCTCTTTTCCGCACTCGACTGCTTGCCGAACTCCCGCTTCGCGTCATTCGGCAAACTGCAGTCGCGTGCGGAAAAGTATGACTTTCTGCACTGGTTAGGATAATAACTATTTCAATTTTCCTGGTATTTCTTTTGTGTTATAGGTACACGTCTGTTATTAGTTTATGAAATCTATATATTAGTGTGTGTGCTCCATTTTAAAAAATACCTTTTGGTGGACTCCTAGGTCACCAGATTTGTCTCCACTGATTTTGTATGCGGGGACACCTAAAAAGTAAAATCTATAGAATGCAAGTGTTATAGTAGTTCCTGATAATGCTTCTATTTCGTTTTCGTTTGACCACTATGTATATTTAAAGTCAAACTAAACTGACAAAATTTTAATTGAAAATTTCTTTTGTAAAATAATGCCAAACCGAAATGTGACTTATAAGTAGTGAGCCTTTATTTTAATTATTTCAAAATTTTAATATCCGGGTGAATTTTTATTCACTCTGGTCTACATTTCACATATCTTCTGTTTTTTATAGTATGTTGATGTTCGTATAAAAAAATAATAAAAGCGAATATTAAATTTCCGAGATATTCATTTCTAAACTGGGAAACCTCGTTACGGAACTCGTTCACCTTTTCCACCCTATCATGCCGAACAACGCAAAATGAATGCGACAGAATTTCCATGAACCTGGAAAACTTTAACAGATATAGCGCGGGTTCGTTTTATTTGACTTTTTCATATAGATAAATGAAAGGCTTCGTTTTTCTATCTAATACGTTCGGATTTGATCATGCCGTTTAGTTTGAGGAATTGCAGCTTTGAATGGGTGTTTTTGAAAGTTTTAATTTAGAGTAGGTATATGCCCAGTTGATTAATAAGTGGCAAATTTTAGTAAACTTCGTTCAAATTTTAGTAAAATAATGATGAGCGCGTCATCTTTGTGAATTAATTCTGACATAATAGTCCAGAAAGCCACTGCGCATCCGCTAGGAAAAATATTCTAATTCGGATTTTTTGCACAATCTTACTCAAAAAGGACTCCTTTTAACAAATTTGCATGTTGCCAGAACCAAAAGGTGGTCAAAAATTTCTTAAACGTTTTTTTTTGTTTTTTTCCTAAAATTATTTTTTTTGCACGAAAAAAAGTTTTTTTAGGTTTTTTGGATCATTCCAAACAGAAAAGGTCTTTAGTGACTTTTCTCTAAAAATGATAGTTTTTGACATATAAGCGATTAAAAATTGAAAAATTGCGAAATCGGCCATTTTTAACCCTCAAAAACTATGTGAAAAACTGAAAATTTGAATGTTGCCAAGGTAGGTAGATATTCTTTAAACATTGATTGATGAAACCTCGAAGAGTTTTTTGCAATACAATATTCAAAACTCCTTTGTTTTTTAATTGCTAATCAAGCGTGCGCGACACTATTTTCCACCGACATGCGACAGTATGGTGCAAATGAAAGGAATAAATTCGTTATTTCGTAAACCGGCATCTTTAAGGAAAAATCCCGAAACAGGTCGATTTTTATTTTTAAGTTATGATATTGTGGCATATATGGTATACTAGTGACGTCATCCGTCTGGGCGTGATGACGTAATCGATGATTTTTTTAAATGAGAATAGGGGTCGTGTGGTAGCTCATTTGAAAGGTTCTTCAATTCTCTATTCAGTAATGTAAATATTTACATAATTATTTATACAGCGTGTCCTTCTACTTCCTTTTTTTGTCAAATAATTTAATTTAATAAAATTTTTTTGGACACCCTGTATAAATAATTATGTAAATGTTTATATTACTGAATAGAGAATCAAAGAACCTTTCAAATGAGCTAGCATATGACCCCTATTCTCATTTAAAAAAATCATCGATTACGTCATCACGTCCAGATGGATGACGTCACTAGTATACCATATATGCCACAATATCATAACTTAAAAATAAAAATCGACCTGTTTCGGGATTTTTCCTTAAAGTCGCCGGTTTAGGAAATAACGAATTTATTCCTTTCATTTGCACCATACTGTCGGTGGAAAATAGTGTCGCGCACGCTTGATTAGCAACTAAAAAACAAAGGAGTTTTGAATATTGTATTGCAAAAACCTCTTCGGGATTTCATCAATCGATGTTTAAAGAATATCTACCTATCTTGGCATTATTTAAATTTTCAGTTTTTCACATAGTTTTTGAGAGTTAAAAATGGCCGACTTCGCAATTTTTCAATTTTTAATCGCTTATATGTCAAAAAATATCATTTTTAGAGAAAAGTCACTAAAGACCTTTTTTGTTTGGAATGATCCAAAAACCTAAAAAAACTTTTTTCCATGCAAAAAAAATAATTTTAGGAAAAAAACAAAAAAAAAACGTTTAAAAAATTTTTGACCACTTTTTGGTCCTGGCAACATGCAAATTTGTTAAAAGGAGTCCTTTTTGAGTAAGATTGTGCAAAAAATCCGAATTAGAATATTTTTCCTAGCGGATCCGCAGTGGCTTTCTGGACTATAACGGGCACAGTTAAAATTGATATTTTTGTATAAAACTGAACTTTGCAACTTTTATATTTTTCTAGGTTGATTAAAATATTTGAATAGACGCAATTATTGGTAACGCTTGCTATCCCGTACTTTGAATCCTACGCATGTCCTGGATAGAACACGGAACCAGCCTATCAATTCCGAAAGAGTTTCGTATAAAAGATAGGCTAGTAAACTGAGTATACGAAAATGACTTAGCCATAAGGGTGCGTTCACTACGAAGACCAAAGGATGGTATCCTAGCCTAGAGTATCAATCAATCAATCAATATTCTTTATTTAATCTGACTTTTGCCAGAATTGAAATGCGTCAAATACAATATATGATTAGTAAAAACTATAAGTACATAAAAACAGTTAACATAAAAACATATAAAATATACACAAAGAACATACAAATTATTAAAAAGATGCCTGCAAGTATTCCTCTAACGAATAGAAAGTGTTTACCAGAAGTAAGCCTTAACTGTTCTCTTAAATACATAAATATTTGACTCGTTTAACATAATCAGGTAATTTATTATACCAACGAACGCATGTTGGGTAAGGACCCTTGCCCAAAACGGTCAAGTGGCGAACAGGGGTCACCAAATCATTCTGTAACGAAAATTGTAGCCACTCATTAAGGAAACATCATTTCTGCAAATAAAATTGCATTTATGTGTCTTTACATAAACAACACAACTGAAAATATACAGCGAAATTACAGTTAAAATATTTAATTTTTTAAAAACTGGTCTACAGGAATCCAAGCGCCTTCTAAACGTCATGGTACGAATAATTTTTTTTTGAAGAACACGCACCTCATTAATTCGCGAGCAATTTACCCAACAAACTAAGCAATATTGCAAAATTTACTGTACATGAGCAAAATAGTAAAGTTTTAAGATATTTAGGGAGACAGAATTCCTAAGTTGCCATAGAACATAATAGTGCACAGACAATCTTCCCACTACATAATCAACGTGAGAGCTCCAAGACAAATTAGAATCCAGGTAAACACCTAACAACTTAGTGGAGTGCCTATTTACCACTGACCCATTGTCAAGTTTTACTAATGGACTCATCTGCATAGTAGAAGGTGAAAAGGTAACCATATTGATCTTTGATCCATTTAAGATTAGGGCATTATTTAAACAGTAATGAGTCATACTTTTTACAAGACAGTTTTCTTTATGTACTACATGAAAAAAATTATTGTAATTGAGTGCAACTGAGGTATCGTCAGCAAATTGAGTAACATAACAGCCTGATTGCTGTTCCAAGTTTTCTACTCGAACGCTTATTGCATCAGAAAAATTATCTTATGGATTCCGAACCAAACATGTTTAGCTACCGTTTATCAGTTGATTTAAATCATTGACGAAAATCAAAAATAAAAGTGGGCCAATGATACTTCCCTGTAGAACTCCGGAGAGGACACTTTCTTCTAAAGAAAATATTATATTCCCATCCACATTGACCTTAATTTTTTAAAACCTTTTTGATAAAAAGGTGTGGATCCACTTTAACGCAGTTACTCTAACGCCACTATGGTAAAATTTTTTCCAGCAGTATTGGATGATTTACAGTTTCAAAAGCTCGTGCTAAGTCAAAAAATAAACAGATAACTTTATTACCCTTATCAAAGTTCGATAAAATATTATTGCACAGTGATAGTAGTGTATCTTGCACACCTATACCTTCACGGAAACCAAATTGAGACTTTTCTATAATGTTGTGCTTGTTAATATACGAGAGGAGACGTGTATGAAATGCCTTCTCATATATTTTTGAAAACACAGATAAAAGTGATAGGCCTCGATAGTTATCAAATTTTGATTTGTCGGCTTTTTTATGTATAGGCACAACTAAAGCAATATTTAGAATTTGAGGAAAAATCTCTTCCTGAAATGAAAGGTTTACTAGAAATGTTAATTGTTTATATATGTTATGAGATACATGTGTTAACATAGAATACGGGATCTCATCCAGTCCAGACGAGGATTTTTTTGAGATATCTTTAATTATACTTTTTATTTCTTCATCACTAACAGGATAAAGAAAAAGGGAGTGTATAGCTGAAGAAAGATTCTTAGGATTATAGTCAGGTGAAGTTTGACTAATTAAATTTTTTACGGAATTCGAAAAATGTTGACTGAAATATTCTGCTATGTCATGAGGGTCATCCACAGAAATTCCCAAATTATTTTTAAATTTACTTGGGTATTTAGCAGAGTTTCGATTTTTACCTCCAACAGTGTTTAGATTTATGATGCGCCAAGCCTCAGCCGTACTATTCTGCGCATTTATCATTTTATTATTAAAATAAGTTTGCTTGGCTAACTTAACTTTGTATTCATGATTTTTTTTTAGAATGTTATAGTATGATAGAATTGATCCAAAAGATGGCATAACCCAGACATCCAAAGTGAAAGTTATCCTCCAACAACAAATTGTTCTATATGGTCCACATAATGTTCAGAAAAAAGTCACACCATTTTGAGCGTCGGGTTTGGGGGGAGAGGGGGAAAAATCGGTAAATTCGTAGTTTTTTAAGTTTTTCGTCAATATTTCTAAAACTGTGCGGTTTAGCATGAACAACCCTCTATACAAAAATGTTCTACATTAAATTTGAAATAAAAAAGGTCCTATGCATAATCCTTCTAAAATGAATGGTTCCAAAGTTACGGAGGTAGTATAGTGTAATTGGTCCAAAAAAAGGCCTAACCCAGACATCCAAAATAAAAGTTTTCCTCCTACACCAAATTCTTCTATATGGTCCACATATGGTTCAGTAAAAAGTTACACCATTTTGAGCGTCCGGTAGGGGGGTAGATGGGGGAGAAGTCGGTAAACTAGTAGTTTTTTTTAGGTTTTTCGTCAATATTTCTAAAACTATACTTTAGCGTAAACAATGTTTTATACATAAATGTTTTACATAAAATTTAAAACAAAAAAGGTTCTATACATAATCGTTATAAAATCAACGGTTCCAGAGTTACCGAGGGTGAAAAGTGGAGGTTTTCGATACTTTTTATATTTTTTGGGCAATTGATGATGATTTTGGGTGGTGAGGTTGACGTTTCTTCAAGGGCTTATCAGTAACATACCATCGGCCACTAAAATAGCAAATTTGATTTATAAAACACAATCCTGTTAAAGAAAATCAGTAGGAAATTGCCCAAAAAATATAAAAAGTATCGAAAACCTCCACTTTTCACTCTCCGTAACTCTGGAACTGTTGATTTTATAACAATTATGTACACGACCTTTTTTGTTTTAAATTTTATGTAGAACATTTTTGTACAGAACATTGTTTACGTTAAAGCATAGTTTTAGAAATATTGACGAAAAACGTAAAAAAACTACTGATTTACCGATTTCTCCCCCATCTCCCCCCCCCCAAACCGTACGCTCAAAATGGTGTAACTTTTTACTGAACAATATGTGGACCATATAGAATAATTTGGTGTTGGAGGAAAACTTCTACTTTGGATGTTTAGGTTAGGCCTTTTTTTGGACCAGTTATACTATACTACCTCAGCAACTTTGAAACCGTTCATTTTAGAAGGATTATGCATCGGGCCTTTTTTATTTCAAATTTAATGTAGAATATTTTTGTATAGAAGGTTGTTTATGCTAAATCGTATAGTTTTAGAAATATTTACGAAAACGTAAAAAACTACGAATTTACCGATTTCTCCCCCCCTCTTCCCCTCAAACCCGACGCTCAAAATGGTGTGACTTTTTTCTGAACATTATGTGGACCATATAGAACAATTTAGTGTTGAAGGATAACTTTCACTTTGGATGTCTGGGTTTGGGTCTAGTTATACCATACTATTATACCGTATTCTGAGCTCATGACTTTCTGAATATTTTATAGATCTGAAAATGTCTCTAATAAAATCTCCCTCATTTATTAAATTGGAAGTCAATCAGCCCTTATTTTTAGACTGTTTAGAAAATCGTCTAGTTTCCACCGTTTGCAAAGGAAATGCTTTATCGAATAGTTCCATCATTTTTTCATAAAATATGCAAAACTTGTTATCCGAAGATAGATGTGAGTTTAGAAAGCACCAAGATTCCCCAGAGAGCAATTGATTAAAATAATTAATATTAAGAGTGCTATTAAAATCACGTTTATAAACAATATTATCCCCCGAAAATGAAGTATGGTATCGTACTCTTCATATTCATGAATTCTCGCATTTAAAATAATGTATTTATTTTATGTATTTTATGTATCGCTATATAAAATAAATGCATTATTTTAAATGCGAGAATTCACGAATATAAATAGTACGATATCGTGCTCTGGGCTAGGATACCATCCTTTGGTCTCCGTAGTAAACGAACCCTAAGAACGGAGGCTATGGAACTATTGGTAATAAAAAGAAAGACAAAAGGTCTAAAACCCAGAGGAAGATCTACATCACGTTGGACAGAATAAATGAACACTCTGGTATGTAAATCCCTACATAAGACCGTCCATAGGGCACAGGATGGCAGCCAATTGACACAGCAAACTAACAATATTTAGAGTGTCTCCATGCCCTGACAAGAGCTCAAGTAATTATGAGTTACACTTTGATGTTTGCCAAAGGCATTATTAAAAATTAAGACATAAAAAAATACATAAATAATGAAATAAACAAATAGACCAACGATTCAAAGAAGCAAAAGAAATATAGTAAGTGATATATGTAAGGAAGTAGAACATTTCCATGCTCAACACAAAGAGAATTACACAAGAAATTGAGGTCTCAGGCCTGTGGAAACTCAAACCCTTGTTAATAAAAACTGATGAAAACAATGAAATAGAGGTAGATGCAGATTAACAAAAACAAATTTTGGAAAAATACCTTATAGTACTCGCTTGTAAAATACCAAGCTCCTTTTTTTGTTATATAGGTATGAAACTATGACACTGCCTCAAGACTGGCTGACAACCACATATATAGCACCCAAGAAGCAAAAGGCTCTGATGATGATCACAGAACAATATAACTGATGAATCACGCAGCAAAGATTTGTTGATTATAGGAAAGGGAAGTCGGAGTTCTAAAACGAACGAGTTGCAACTAGGTGAAATTATTTGGTGGTTGGTATGAACCTTTTGTGATTCTTTTTGCGATAAGAGTGTGGACAGAAGAATGGGTGACTGCAGAGTATGAGGAAAGATGTTATGCCTTAACTGGTTACTCTATTCTTATGTCGGAAGCGACACAATTGCTCTG
This sequence comes from Diabrotica virgifera virgifera, assembly GCF_917563875.1. Classification (NCBI taxonomy): domain Eukaryota; kingdom Metazoa; phylum Arthropoda; class Insecta; order Coleoptera; family Chrysomelidae; genus Diabrotica; species Diabrotica virgifera. The sequence goes on along the minus strand of NC_065448.1, from coordinate 58,672,068 downwards.
GATGACGTGCCAAAGGTCTATACTTATCAGGCATCCAATCCTGACACAACTTCTTTAGGGTGTTAGGATCTCAACACTACCTGGGCCGCAGCTGTCTGTATGCAGATTTTCCTTCATCTTTCCAAGGTTTAAAAAAAAGTTGAATGTGGGACAAAAGAAACATATTGTATTATACCCACCAATTTAGTCATCTATTGATATGGCCCACTATCAATACTATAATATTAGTAGAAGAAACAACAGCTGACCAATAATAATCCCATTTTTAAGTAGAAATGAAAAACTTAGAAACTAATTTTAATAAAATAAATTTTTATGTTTTATATTATTTATCTTTATAAATATTGGCAGTAACTATGTTTCTTTTTTACAGGTAATTATCTTCCTTGTAACTACATCCAGTTTGGACGTAATCAAACTTTTGGTCTTCCAACTACTTTTGATGGTCTCTCTTCGATAAAACTGGTAAACAGTATTTTATACATTATCATTATATTTTATTTGCTTCTATGTTGCACATATATACTAAATTTTGTCTATTGCTGATTTTATTCAGATAATATAATAATAAATAAAAAGAAAATATTAGTTTGAAACTAGAAAAAAATTGATATTATGAGAAATTTGCCCATATCCAAGTGCTAAATACTTCTTGACATGCATATAAATCCACGGCAAATGAAAACTCGTTTTTCCACAATTTTCACCAAAATTAATTTTTTATGTTATAATCAACTCTTCATGCATTTCTAATAGCTTATGGGTCCAACATATTTTTCGTGTAATTTTTGATAGAAAAAATTTACATGTTACATATCTGCAGTAAAAAATAGAAATCAGCTTAATTTAATAAATATATATTTTATTTTCTTTGTCGGTTTGGTCAGACAAGATAAGCTGCCAAAAAACTGGTTTTTTGTTTGACTTAATAGATACCTGTACTGGTCTACGAACTACATATCGACATAATATAATTAGTAGTTATCCTGGTAAAGCTCTTTAATAAAATTAATCAATCGGCTGACGTTTCATGAATAGCTGACTTCAACTCCCATTTGTCACCTAAAAATAAAAACGCTAAAACCATTACTCCACCATTAGTCTAATGTCTCAAATATTGAAAATCTTTCTAAAGGTCATCAACGCGTAAAACACAAACTGGACATGGACATAGGTAGAAGAAACACAATTTCAATTTTGTAGAGGCGTAGGTACACCAGAAGTGTACTGTCAATGCATTTAATGTATTAATCCGGATAATATTTGTTATCATTATCAGTGACATCACATCTCATGAGCCAAGGTCTTTTTTAGAACAATCTTTTATTCACCCCTATATATGGCAACTCTGGTGATAAATGGTAACCAGTGACCGTGACTAAAACCAACTTCAGCACGACTAAATTAATTGAAAACCAAAGGCTAGCTACTACTTGACAACAACCCATACATAATATCAAAGGTCATTTGCTCCTCAATCCTACTTCTATCGACTACGCATCATGCTGCAGTTAATCGAAAGAGAAGTGAGCAAGACTGCAATGGCGCAAAAAAGGGGCAAGTGGGAGCACGAATGAAATGGGTTTTCATTTACTAACGAATCTATGTTCTTCTGGTGGGTCAACTGTAGCTGAATGCAGTTTGGCAAAAGGCGAATATTTTGCTTGGATCGGAATATAGCGCTTACAACATATAAAAGTAATTTAATATTTCTGAAAGCATGAACGTCCCCGGTTTAGATTGAAAATATCTGGGAATCCACTACGGAGTCCTGTCTGTCAAAATAAGAAAACTCTATTTTTTGGCAAAGTAATTCCAGGTCCTACCCTTAGACGCCAAGTTATTGTTTATTCTTCAAGATATTCAAGATGAGGTCACTGTTCTTTATTGTTCACAAAGTTCACCAGATCTTTCCGCCCTTTTCCCTAATAACACAAAACATTCCAGGAATGTTCCTAGAAGGTACACACAGGACATTGAAAACATTCCTGGAATGTCCCCAAAAGCACACAAACGTCCCTGGAAAGTCCCAGGAAAGTGCTGTGTCAGCATTTTAAACATTCCTTGAATATCTTGTTGGAACATTCCATGAATGTCTACGAATGTTCTTTGAACATTCACAATATATTGTTTAGATTGAATGTCTTGTTGAAACATTCCATGAATGTTCTTAGGACATTCAAAGTATATTTTTTAGACATTCTCTGAAATATATCGTCAGTGATGTGACAATACCTCCTATATGTTTTTTCATGAGTTTTGCAGGAGACGAAAAACATTTTTTACGGTCACCTCCTGTTTTCATACGTAAGTTTTGATTTGTTTTGTAGTAAATAGATAGTTGAATTTACTACAAAACAAATAAAAAAATATATGAAAACACGAAGTGGCCCAAACAAGTTTTTCATCTCCTACAAAATTCATGAAAAAGCAGATAGGAGGTATTGTCACATCACCGACGATATACCAGAAGTACAGTAGGAAAAATGAAAGACACCCATGAACGAACATATAAAATACGCTGTATTTTCCTGTCACCGTGTCACACAAAAACTGGTCAGCACAAGTACATGTAATAATTATTGTTACTTGCACTGGACAATTTTCTTTGTGACACGATGACAGGAAAATACAGCGTGTTTTATATGTTCATTCATGGGTATTCTTTCATTTTTCCGACTGTATATGTAGCCATACCAAATAATACATCCTTGATAAATATAAACATTTTTATTGCACAAAATCTTGTCGTATATTTTTTTCCATAATCATCACTACGATGACGATTCATTGTATTGAATTGTTCATTAGAATTACAATCTGGTCATAACTCTGACCAATGAGCAATTTTAATTTAACCTAAATTACTACTGTTCCTTAAAATGAAGAGCTTACCCATAGCGTCTCTTATCTAATCTAACAGGCACACAAGCACTATGCTCTGCTTTTCTAACCGCACTATTCTAACATACACATGCACACAAGCATTATGCTCTGATTTTCACTATCACTCAAACTAGTTCAAAAGGCTTTGTCTTCTTCAATCTTCTAGTTTGCCCAGTAGTATCCAGGAGCTGGATTTCCTCAATATTCTTGTAGGTACTTACCAAGTTGTTGCTTGTGACTTCCAACTTTACTCCAATTTTAAAAACAAATCCAGCTGTAAAATATTTATGTGCCTGAAGGCTTTTGTATGCTTTCATCTATAATATCTATAATAGTAATTTGGTGGAATGCACTTTATGGTAAAATCCAATTCTGACTGAATTGTATATGGATCTAAATCCCCAATTATTTTCAGCTTCAATAAATATCTAAAACAATAAAAGAAATAATGTTATTTCTTGCAAAATTCATCAATATTGATAAATATCAGAGAAAAATGAAATGATAAAAATTGTTTGCCCTACCTTTCTCCAAACATCTGGTGTCTCCAATAATAATTTCCTTAAATAATCACTTTGCAGTGTGGTAAAGTTTATAAAGTTCACAAAATACAGCAAACGAAATCCAAATCAATCCAAAATATGACGATAAACAGTGAAATGATGAAATGAAATGATATTACAAACATAACCTCTGTAACCTGTATGCCATGCCAACCAGAACCAGAAGTCACGTGGTTTGGATTGCCTAAATACATATACACGCGCAGCAAATTTGAAAATGAATGCAAATTGAATAGTAACTGGCCTCTCTTAAAATATAGGACATTGGTAGTATGTTCATAGAATGTCTTGTGGTAACATTCCACGAATAACTTAATCAGATATTCACTGAATGTTCCTTGAATGTCCAGTACATTCAAACATTAATAGAACTTTGATAGTACATTCCTGGAATGTTTGGGTTAATAGAACGAAACATCATCATCACTCTCTTTACTCTTTCGACAGCTGCTCTGAAGGTTTCTATGGAACTACATTTACTAGTCGAATAAATGATTCAACTGTGCCATTCCACTTCTACCTATACTCCTTCCTCCTCTTACTCTGTATTATTGGTCACAGTATTTCCTGTCACTGTCTCCTCGTTACGTGTCCAAGATGTTGAAACTTTTATTGTGTTTCTTATTTATATTCGTAGAGCAGACCGAATAAAAACTTTATAAAGCTGTATATGTGGCACATGATTGCAGCTTATGGAGACAGCAAGTTAACAATATTTAGAGTGTCACCAAGCCCTCAAAAGGGCTCAAGGAGTGAGGAGGATTAGATTATATACATGCTTGTATACATTTGAACTAGTTTTTCTTTGAGTACTAAATTTAATATAGGTTACAGAAATTTAGAAACAATTCCTGTATTATAATATTCAGGCATAATTCCTTTCTTCTATCTATTGTAGCCTCTCTGAATACAAAATAAATAGTTTTCACGTGTCAAATGCAAATATATCTTTAATTATTCAAAATACTGAATAGCGTCTCAGACATTGTGCATTCTCAAACGACCGTTATTAGCAATGAAGGAAGCTTCATATCTATAAAGTGTTTACTTAGTGCAAAGTCGTTTCAAGACTGCCCTGAATAATTTCTGAAAATTAGATAGTCTTATACTTCTAATTCTCTCATAAACCCGACGATCACCCTTTGCACTAATTAAAGAGAGGCAAACGATATTACTGCGAACATTAACAACTAATCTGGCGAAGTTACCCCAAAACACAGCTATATTTAGTATTTAGTATTTGTCTGCAGGGCTGGGCAACAGCTTATTTTTCTTAAAAAAACAAAAGGCAATTTTTGGGTACTCTTTTTTTAATTAAGACTTAAAGAAATAAAAACAATAAACACCTTTTATTGAAACTTTTACAGACGTTCTATTTTTATAAAAATAACAGTATTTTCGTATTATTTGTTATTTACTCCTTTTTTCCTATTTTACTTTTCTATAACTTCCGCAATACTTGTGGGCTGTGTTTCAGTAGTTCATTCATTCGTGAGTTTTTATTGAAATCTTTGACTTCATGTAGAATGTTATCGTGTTCATCGTACATCACTTCATTTGTTGTTCTAATAATTTTCGTGAATTGCGATATTGTTTCAACCATAAGTTGTGAGTTATGTTCCATCCAAAGTGTTTATTCTGCTACATTTATTCTACTCGTTCCTTTTTTGTTTTTTTCAAGGTTTCCTTTCCTTGCTTCTCTTGATCTTGTTGTCCCTATGTATTTGTTGAGCACTTCGCATTTATATTTCAGGTAAATTGGGTTTTAAGAAACCATAAAATTACTACACCATTTTCATCCCTGTTATCACTGTCAAAATTGTTATTTGCTTCTTATAACCAATCTAAAAATCTAACTAAATTATCTACGAATTAAATTCATGTGCAATAATGGAAGCGAATGGGCAGGATATTCTGTGATCTAAAACGGTGAAGGGCTGGAAGGAAAGATGTACAAGAGTCTGATTAGGTCTGCTTCGGTGCAGACCAATGAAGGTATTTCTTCTTCCCCCGAACTGCTCTTTTCGGTCTTCTTGTTTGATGTTTTTTTTCTTGTTAACTGCTTTTGCCATTCATCTTCGGAGCTGGTTCTGCTGTCCGAGCTGATCGCTTCTACTTCTTCTTCCCTTACGTTTTTTTCCTTAATGCCTCCTTCGTCTTATTTTTTCCGTCCTTCTCTCTGTTCTCTTCTCCTTCTTTTTCTCTTCCTGTTCCCTTTCTTACTTTTTCTCTCTTGATTTTCTGTTTCCCTCTTTCGTTTATTTTTTCTCTTTTATCTTCTCTGTCTTTTCGATTACTTTTTTTGCGCTTCTTATAGTTCCGACATCTTTCTTTTTTTCCACTTGTTAGATAGTCTAATACTTAGGTAGCCCTAGATAGTCTCAGATAGTCTTAAAATTAGATTACTGTTACTGCGAACCTTAAAAACTAAACAGGCGAAGTTACCCCAAAGCACAGCTATATTTAGCATTTGTCTGTAAGGCTGGGCAACAGCTTATTTTTTTTTTTAAGCAAGGGATCAACTTTATTTTGAGCGTAACTTTCTTACTTCATTTTTTTCACCGTTTATTGCCTATATTTTTGTTAAGAATATTTTTTTAGATACTTACTTTTTGAGTGATTTGCAAAAAACCGTCTAAAAACGTGTTTTTGTTATTGAAAAATGAACATATTCACTCGCAAATAACTCGAAAAATATTGAGTTAGTGAAAAAACGCTGTAGAATAAAGGTTGCTTATAATTACCCAAGTAGCACCGAACGGATTTATTAAGTCTTTGAAGGATGCTTTAAAACTGTAGAATAAAACTAAAATTAAAACCATTTGGTTTTTAAGTAAACCTTAAGGTTACAATAAAACCGCTTTCAGACTAAAAGGGCCCACTCTGAAAGAGGTCAATAAAACCAGAAATAAAAACCTTCTTAAAACTTTGTTTTCTTAACCAACTGGTTTTAAAGCTGCTGTGAAGGTGCTTTTAAAACCATGTTTAAAGACACTTTAAGTGCAGACAGTTTTATAGCAAACTTAAAAATGTTTCTTAAATGGAGACTTTTAAAGATAATTTACCATATTAAATGATTCTTTAAACCCATATACTCCATATAGGCCAACAAATTTTTACATGTGCTATGATAGGTAGATACATATTTGTAACCATAAAATAATAAAAATTACTTGGTTATTTCGGACTGTCAAGGTAGAAAAACACTTGCGCACCCAACTTTATTGATAATGTTAACAAAAACAGGTCTAAATAACTCACGCGCCCTAAAATTTCTGACTTTTGGCAATTAAAAAATTAAAATATTAAAAAAGCTTAAATCCGAAAAATATTAATTTGAAAGAAAAATAATTTTATCTAAAATTTTAATGTTTTAATGTTAAAATAAATCCAATTTATGTCTTTAAGTCGTTTATTTATAATTTTTATGTAAGCCTTATATTGTAATCTATCATGGCTTTCAGCATCTCTAGAAAGCAATATGGCCGAAATCCAAATAAAACTATTTGGTCTGTCGGCAGAGAATTGTTAAGAGCAAGTGGTTTTATTTTATACTTTTCCAAGAGCACATCTCCTACATAAAAGCAAGGTTGCCTTGGAATTAAAACCGTTTAGTTTTAATGCTGCTGTCAATAATGCCACTCCGTTTTAATGTGAATCTAACCTAAAACCGAGGCGTCGTAGTGCTGTGTGTGTTGTATTTTTATTTTAAAATGACCAGTTCGTTTATATTTTAAGTACCTGCACTTATTTTTTCCACACTAACTGTACTTCCACTTTTTACAACACACTACACTACTGTTTCGCTCTATAACAAATGGCCGACCATTTTGGACATGAAAGAAGAGGGGATGAGTTTAGTTTTATTGCTTCTAACAAGAAGCATACTTTAGTCTTTACGATAACCAAATTGATTCAGTTAAGAGCGTTTGGTTTTAATATAGCCTATTAATTGCTTTTAAGAAAGCAACTTTAAAGAAAACTAAAAAATAGTTTTAAGGCATATGTTTTACTGACATAATAGTCTTGAGATCAAGTAGTTTTAATAATACGTTTTATTAGTCATATTAGGAGAATCTTTAAAACTGCAACAAAACTAAAAGGTAACAAACGAGAATCTAATAAAACCAATGAGTCCGGAAGTCCTTCATAAAACTGATTAGTTTTAAAGTGAACTGAGAATAAACCATTTTAAAACTACAATAAGACAAATTATCTATTAAGATTAATTAGTCTTATTTGATACTTTTATTAGATACTTTAAAACTAGTGACAAATGCTTAAGAGTTTTAAAGTTCTGGCAGTATATCTACAAGGTAACTTTAAACCCATTATCTTCTTATTTACCACAATAAAACCTTTATAAACCTCAAATAAAACTAAAATGTTTTTATTGTGCTACTTGGGTAGTCAGTTTAACTATTTCCGGACTTATTTTGAATGCATATTTCTCACTCCCGAGAAAGAGTGAAAGTCACCCCTCAAGACAAAAGCACATATCACTACAATATCACTTTTTTCGTGAATTATTATCTATGTGTATGCCAAATTGTTTGTCAATCCAAGCGGTTCTTTAAAAATTGGAGCAAAAACAGTGAGTAAATGGACTAATATGTTCGTCTATAATCTAAGTCATTTGCTTGCAGTCACTTTCTAGCCAAATAGAAGTTCACAGTGCGATAAAAATTGTATGATATAAAAAATTTAACTGCATTATTTAAACGTACAGATAGACCGTCCTGTTTCATTAGAATATTTATTGCGTGCTTCCTGAGCTTCCTCAGATAATTGTACAATTGGTAACAAAGCAGAAGCTATAATAATTTCTGACCCATAAATGTTTTACTGATCCTGTTTTATGGACTGAAGTCGGCATTTAATACCATGAATATAATTCTACAAATTTCCACGCAATTTAAAAGGCATAAGTTTTGAGTAAAATATTATTACTGTCAATTATGGCGACGAACAATTATTAATGAGTAAAATACCACTTATATGGGTTAACAACGGTAAAACAGTAAAATTTGTAAAAATGCCAGTTTTCATAGATAAAGAATCACTTCAAAAATATTTAAAATTCTCGCCGCTTAACTCTTGCTAACGTGAAAGACTATTAATATATTTGTGAGCAGGCACGGATACAGAGGGGATCAACGGGTCCATGGACCCCCTATCCTATTGTATTTAGTCTATAAGTATTTTTTATTATTTATTATTTTTTTCTGTTAACTCTAAACTTTAAGCCATCAGTACAACACTAAATTACACGACAACCGCTTCCAAAGAATTAAAAGAAGCCATAAAATCTAATAAAACACCCTTCTCTGAAAAATAATCTGCAGGCGCAATTGTTTGGGTACCAGTGGAACCATAAACAACGGAAATATTTTTCTCAATTTAAAGAATAACAAAAATGATATATTAAAATGCAAATACATTACACTGGGTATAAATCTTATCTCATGAAAAGTCACATTTCAAGTTTGCGATACAATAAAGATATAAAAATTTGTATTTTACTAGATAATCTATGCGTACTTACCCATTGATGGTAGAAAGGTTAATCTTTATGGTAAAGAAGGACCAGTGAGATTAATAGTCGTGAATTGAATTGTCTATCAATCATTTTGATACCGTAGGTATCTGGGATTATATAGTGTATTTTATCCTTAGAGTAAGTGTGAGTCGTATGACTAAATCTGGAAAATATAAGATTTGTATTTGAGGTAAGGCCCCCCCTATTATTAGTTTCTAGATCCGTACCTGTTTGTGAGGCACAGCTCTCGCAATATTTCTGCATGTATTAGTTTACATTAATCAATAATTATTTTTCCTAACTACTCCTTCGAACATGTTGGTCACCAAATGTAAACATGTGCTTTTAGATGACCCCAAAAAATCTAACGGGTACAGATCTAGAGAACGATCAGGCCAATCTATAATCCTCTACGTCCAATCCGTTGATTTGGAAAATTCGCAATTTAAAAATGTCCAACGCATTGATTAGAGCTTTATTCCCGGGAAATTCCCGGGACACATTTCCCGGGAAATCAGAAAAAATGTAAATCCCGATTCTCGGTAATTTTAAGAGATTTTCCGGGATTTTAAACTATTTTATTTTAAATTATGAGCGAAGATATTACTAACTCACAATGAATAAATGATTCTGATACAATTATTATCTCTGCTTAATAATCATTTTACATCATTCCACTTAAAATATTTATTTTTCAATAATATTTTAATCCGGGAGCAGTCGCGCTCACTTCTGTCACGTAAATAGTCGCGCGTAGAGAAAAAATCTCAGAATACGAATTTAAATGCGAATTTAAAAGAAATTTCTGTTTTATAATATTTTTATTGACTTGTTACGTTAAAAATATCTATTTCTAACAATTTTAAAGCTAAGTGGTTCTCACCAAAGCTGTAAATTTCACAGAAACAATAAAAAATAAAAAAATAAAAAAAAACTTAAATTTTTTTTTAAATTCCCACGCATTACTACAATCTTCCTCGAGGCACTTACGAGTGAAAAGTTATGTTACAAAATTTTTACACGATGTTATTACGGAAGAGGATAAAATGTTAAATTTTTTGGGGTAAAATCAGAATGTATCACATCCGTCAGCATAAACATTCTTTTGTTTATGCGACGATCCGATTCATTTTGAAGCATCCAGAATTATAACATAAATATTTATTTTGAATTAAAATTATATTTATGAAGAATTAGTACATAGGAAATGTAATACGGCATTAGATTAGTGCAAATGAGCTGACCTGAAGTTTAAAAAATTACTCACTTCACTAAAAAGCATCAGACATACATCAACAGAAAGTGCGTTTTCAACTTCAGCAAATTTCTGTAAAAAAAGAGCCAGCCTGAAAGATTAAACAGTCAACAATTTATGTTTTTTTAAAACAATAAAAACAATTAAAAACAACGAAAATTCAGATTACACAAATTTATAATTTTTCTATTTTTAAAATTTTCTTTGAAATTTTTATTTTTTTTTTAATTTTTGAATTTTTCTAAACATTATTAATTTGTAATCATGTTTTATACTAATTGCATTGACAAATTAGAACAAAAACAATTTATTCTTTTTATTTTTAAATTTCCCGATTCCCGAGAATTCCCGGGAAATCCAAATTTCCAACTCTCGATTCCCGGGAAATCCAAACTGGCTGGGAAAATAGAGCTCTTGCATTGGTCACAATGGAGTGCGCTTTATCTTGTGGAAATTAAAAATAGTTTGGTAACTGCCGGTTCTGTTGAAGTACAGGGATAATTTGGATATTTAGTAAATTCAAATCCTTCTCACCAGTTAAGTTTCCTTCTATGATAAATGGGCATATAAGCCTATTTTTGATAATGTCCATACATACATTCAACAATGAGAATTCTTTTTGACAAATAGCTAGAGATGGTAAGTTTTTTATTTTAGACAAAAAGTTGCCGTATAGGAAAACACTACATCGGCTGCAAAATGTTTGTCTTAATTACAACAAAATGTCAATCAATCGCTCGCAAAACTCTATCCGTCAGTCAAAATCATCGTCTGACAATTCTTGAACCAATTGACTTAAACGGGTGATACTTTTGTTATGTTTCTTGCAGAGCGTGGACTTATATCAAGGTTTAATGCCAATTTAGTTTTGTTGTGGACGTTTGATGTGATTCCTCTAAATTAACTGTAATGTTTTTCTAATAACTTTGTTTATTTAGATTCGCAATCTTCTAGTTTTTGGCAAATTTTTAACCGTCCTAGTTTCACTAACTTAACGACTTAACGACTTAGCGCCTTTGAAATGTGGACCTACAGAAGAATTATGAGGGTTTCCTGGGTAGATAGAGTTACGAACAACGAAGTACTGAGAAGAATAGGTAAAGAGAAGGAAGTTGAACTTACAATTAAAGAAATCAAACTACAGTATCTCGGACATGTGATGCGGGGCGGGAAGTATGGCATTATGCGACTCATAATGCAAGGAAAGACAGATGGCAGAAGAAGCATCGGAAGAAGACGAATTTAATGGCTGAAGAACCTGAGAGAATGGTTTGGATGCAGCTCAAAAAAACTGTTTAGAGATACTGCGCCAAAAATTAAAATAGCTATGATGATTGCCAACCTCCGTAGCTGAGATGGCACCTGAAGAAGAAGAAGTTTCAGTAAACGTTGATCGTAATATAGAATTTCTTAGAGTAGAGGATACACGACATCATTAAAAATATCATACACTTCTTCACGAGTTCGAACACGTTCACCATCTCCGATCATTAATATTTAAATATGATCTTTTTCCCTTAAATGAGCTATTTTTATTCTAAAAATTATGCTGGCAACAGTTACCTACTAGACAGTAGGTACTTGTTTATTTCTTACTGCATTGTTATTACAAGAAACATTCAGTCAAGATTTGAAATACGAGCATCTTGAACATTTGAAGCGTGTTTTTAAAATAATTATTATTCTTAGTTGTCTTAGTAAATAACTTATAAGTATCTTTTGAATTTAAAGTGATTTATTTCTTCTTTTAACAAATGTTTCTACCAAACTTGGTATTTATAAATTATGAATGATAAGTACTTATAAAATGTGCAACAAGATACAGGGTGTCCTCATTTAAATTAAAGAAGTTGAGGGTATTTCTGGTGAAACTGGAAGTAAAATAGTATCACAAAATATGGCAATATATGCGGAATGTGTCATTTTAGTTGCGTGCAAAGTTTTACGAATGTGCTTTTTTAGTTTTAAAGATGGTTCCATACATTATTTTTTTATTTACAATTTGTTTCTACCACAAAGGGTTATTATTATAGCATTGAACTGTATTTACATCAAATTACAAAGCTAATAAACTGCTCGTCAAAAGTTAGGGATATAGAAAATCTGCTAAATTTTCATAGTAGATTTTTTCGTGAACAGATTAACGGATTTCGCTAATTTTTTTTTAATATTTTAGAGTTTTCTTTAGTATATACACAGTTATGAAAAGGTTTACTCAAATTTTTTTTGTACTTATACCGGTTGGAAGAAAAGAAATGTTTATCTTATGTTAAGTTTGAGACGCTCTGTAGGGAGAAGGAGGTACAAATGTGAGTATACATCGAAATCGTATTGTAGTCTTATGTTTTGTAAACATTTTGTTTTTTTGAATGTCCCTGATATCTTTAGAAACAAAAGAAATAGACGGTTTTGTAATTTAACATGTGTTTCAACCGAAACAAAAGTTTGAGACACCTTGTAGGGAGAAAAAGGCACAAAGTTGAGTATACCTCGATATTATGTTGTAGTATCATATTTTGTGAATATTTTATTTTTCTAATTTCTCTAATATCTTTAATAACAAAGAAACTAGACGGTGTTACTCTTTATTATGTGTTTTAACTGACGACATGTATCACATCACACATGTGAAACATAGAAACACATAATAAAGAGTAATACCGTCTAGTGTCTTTATTATTAAAGATATCAGAGAAACTAAAAAATGAAATACTCCCAAAATACGAGACTACAACATAATATCGACCTATACTCACCTTTGTGCCTTTTTCTCCCTACAAGGTGTCTCAAACTTCTGTTTCGGTTAAAACACATGTTAGATTACAAAACCATCTATTTTTTTGTTTCTAAAGATATCAGGGACATTCAAACAACAACATGTTCACAAAACATAAGACTACAATACGATTCTAATGTATACTCACATTTGTACCTCGTCCTCCCTACAGGGTGTCTCAAACTTAACATAAGAAAATCATTTCTTTTCTTCCACCCGGTATAAGTATAACAAATAAGTTTGAGTAAACCTTTTCACAATTGTGTAAATACTAAAGAAAAATCTAAAATAAAAAAAATAGCGGAATCCTTCTGCTCGCGAAAAAATCAACAATAAAAATCAGCATAATTTTCTATATCCCTAACTTTTGACGAGCAGTCTATTAAATTTGGTTAATCAGTCCTATGGCGCGTACAAACTTGCTTTAGATGAATTATTTTCACTTAGACACTGTTAAGTTCACTATCACACACATAACACATAGGAAGAAGTTAGTTACTTACTTATTTTATAAAATCATTGGTGATCTTCGTATCTCCAAGTCGCAGCCTGAATATGATTACTTGGTCTCTTGTCTTAGTAGGGAGTTTCAATGTCAATACACTTAGTTTTATTGTTCTTAACCCTTAATATCCAGAATTAATTTATTTAGAAATTTTTTTTTTATTTTGATGTATTCAGGAGAAAGTTTTAAAACAAAATTGCTGTTGCATATATGTAACGCTAGGAAGATGTAGGAGCAAACATATTTAAAATATTTCTGATTATAAATTTCAAAATAACAAACAAATATAAAACTAGATAAATAAAAAATCATAATCAAGTTATTGTAGATGAAAATATATGTTGCACTTGATGCAAACTCCCACATTTCACTTGCAATCCATGGTACGCACATATGGACTACAGCAATCATATGCAAAACATCTCCTTTTCTTATTAGGAGTATAGGTCCGGAGATGATCAATCTTATCATATCTTATATCTACGACTACTTTGGACGAAGGTGGCCTGCCTGCATCTTTTGGTTTGGTACCATATTTCGTAAGATATGATGTTACTAGATACCTTCGAAATTCTAGTTGTGGCATAGGATCATAGGATCTATTATGTCCAGTTATGTCCAGCATCAATGTAAATAGACCATTGTATCCATAGTTATGTCCAGCATCAATGTAAATGGGCACCACCATCATTTTTTAGAGCAAATTCCTACTTGGTATCTAGCTACATTCTGGTCCATAAAGATACAAAATACTATTGTATTTTGTATTTTGACAACGGCACCCGATTTGGGCGTCGAAACGTTAATAAAAATCATTTTTTAATAATATTGTGGCTTGTTTCCCATTCTAAATAGTTAAACTTGTACGTTTAATTAGATTCCAGAGATGAATCGATTTCATTAATTGTGAATTTCTAGTACCGGTCATATGCGTCGGTTTTGGGTAGGTCAACGGTTATTTTATCGCATAAATATTTTGTCTTTAATTTTTAAACATTTTTGACAGTAGATTATTAAATGACGAGGTATTCTAGTACTTAAAGTTACTCTTGCTTTAAGTTGGTAAAACACGACGGTTTTTTTTTTAATTTTCAATTTTTTTTTAAATTCAAGAAAGAAAAAATTTTTAAATCGATTTTTCTAGAAAACGGTGTGTGCTACTGACTTAAGGTAAAAGTTTATTTTTTTTTATTTTTTAAATTAGAATATCTCACAGTTTAATAATCCAGGGTCAGAAATGCTTAAAATTTAAAGACAAAAGATTAGCGATAAAATACCCGTTGCCCTACCCAATACGGACGCCTATGACCGGTTCCAGAAATTCGCAATAGGTGGAATCGGAAGATTCTCTGGAAGATAAATATGTCTACCAATTTTCGTTTTTTTAAATATAAGCTTTCTGGAGGTATTGAAGAAAAACTAATTAAAAGACGCCTTCTTCAAAGAGGTTTAGCTCCCTTAGGAAGCATTTTCGGACTAGGTGAATTTGGTTAAATTGTCTTAAAATTATCTGAGGAATCTCCTGTCTTCGTTTATAGGTAGAGTTTCTGGACACTCTTTATATATAGGTATATAATAATATATATACTGTTGTGATCTGTGCTTTTGAAATCTAATGATGTTCTCAAATGTAATTTATCTTGATTAATTAATCAATAATTATCTCATTAATCAAACAGATCAAATACCAATATAGTGTCAATCTCAGGGCTAAATTATAATATCAATTACTTACTTTCGTGGCTTCAAAGTATTTCTCAGTGGATTCCTAATCGGGATAGATAAAAGAGAGTAAAATAATACACACATACGGATTTCAATTAGAAATTATAAAAAACGTTTATTTTATCTAAATGGCAATATCTGCTTAATATTTCTTATATCTTATCTTTCTATCTTTATTTAATACAACAGTTACAAAAATGGGAATCTTATTTCTTTTTGTCTCCAAATTTATTTTATTTATAATGAACTATTATGATTTATCAGTAACAAATTGATTGAGGTTTGATGAAATTTTTATAGTGATTGTGTAGCTCAATTTTCAATGTGTTATTTAATACACAAACCATACATTCATGTCATTACAAAATAGACTGACCTTTACTAATGATTTGACAATGTCTTCACACAAAACACGTTTCCTATTGGCTTGGGTTGCGATCCAAAGACTCGTCCCAGTCTTCCAGTAATGCCTCTGCTCCTTTGAAAACTAAGCCTCGTACAGCCCTCGTTCCTGCCTTCTCCTGATGACGTGTTCTACCTTTTTCAAACACTTCCACTAAACCGGGATACTCTAGACTCAAGGAGTTATATACTATCTCGACTCGGTCTATCATTCGTTCCACGATATCTTACTTTTTATTTTGCTCATTGCTCATTCATTCTCCTACTTCCAAAATACCCCTTCCAGCATTCAAAAATCAACCAATCCCAAGCAACTTTCAATTATCCGTATTTACCAACACAAACTTTCCTTTTTCTAAATATCTTAATGGATTTCAAGAAAAAATAATATTCCCCATTTCAATTTTACTTTCCACATTAACCCTCTTTACAAATTTAATAACCTATTATCTTATTTGCTAGAATATGAATTATCGGTGGTTATTCACACCTTTCCACGAACACTTTCTTTTTAAACATCACTCTAATTGTTTACTTGAGTCGTATTGTTCCTGGGGTTCGTAAACACTTCTCCGAAACACTTTCTTAAAAACTACCTATACATAATTTGTTTTATACAGGGTGTTCCAAATTTACATGCCCGCGGTCGAGAAAAACGAAAACCTTTATTTTTATTTGAATTTTAAATATAACTATAGACTTTTATTTCTTATATCAAATAGGAATATAACAATACATATCTATAATGTATGACTTAATTATTACATAATTTGAATGTATTTCACAAATTTATCGCGTTGTTTCCCTAAGGAACGTAACCGCCGAGCAGAGCAGAGCAGAGCAAAACACATCCGCCTCTGCCTATTTTACCCCGACAATATCCGTAACGATGTTCATATTAATTTTATATTTAATCTTGTTTATTTGTTTCTCTCACTCTGCCAGAAAATTTAAATTAATGATACTCCTTGTTTACGGCATTCTACCCTTTCATTATCAATCATGTTGATACACAGAGCTCTTAGTATGGTTCAGCAATTTAAGAGAACTGTTTCTGAAAGCCGATCATCAGTTTAGATTTTAAATGTCTTTAGAGCAATGTAGTTTAAATGTATTGTAATAGAATAACATGATTGTTATTGTGCCATTAGGATGTCAGCACTAATTTTGTTTTCGCCCATTTTACAACATTAAAATTTGAAACCTTTAATTATCCAGGCTATATATTCCTCAACAAACACAACTAGGTACTCCGTTATTAAAATTGATAGCGGATAGACTGATAAATAATAAGGTGTCAAATGAGAGCTTATAATCCAAAGATTATATTACGAAATTTGACCCCGGGAAGCTAGGACAAATAATCCCCGGACAAAAAAACCCCACTTATTATCCCTGGGCAAAAAATCCCCAGACAATAAATCCCCACAAAAAATCCCCACAAATAATCATCACAAATAATCCCCACAAATAATCCCCGGACAAATAATCCCCGGACAAAAAATCCCCACAAAAAATCCCGGTTGAACTGCTACAGAAGTGAAGATTTCAATAAATAATGTACAATACACAGGGCACTGTATTTAAAAAAAAAACATGGCAACCCTACGAATATCAAATGTCAACTCTTCATATTTATACATATGTATTATTGCAAAATGTGTGTATACCTGTTTTTATACAGGGTGTCCCAAAAGTAGTGGAACGGTCGAATATTTTGCGAAGTAAACATCGGATCGAAAAACTGAAAAATACGTGCTCAATCATTCTCAAAAATCCATTCAATGACACCAAACACCAACCCCCACTACACCCCCTGGAGGTGGGATGGGGGGTAACTTTAAAATCTCAAATAGAAACCCCCAGTTTTTCTTGCAGATTTTAATTTGTTACATAAAAGTAAGCAAATTTTATTCAAGACATTTTTTCGAACTGTGGATAGATGGCGCTATAATTGGGAAAAACGATTTATCCTGATACCATAGGTAAATTATAGAAACGGTCTAATATCTCACGAAATACACTTCCAAATGAGAAACTAAAAAACAGATTTTTAATCTTTTTCGAAAACCTATTGAATAACACCAAACATGACCCTCCAACCCACCCCCTGAATGTGGGGTAGGGGGTAACTTTAAAATCTTAAATAGCAATCCCCACTTTTTATTACAGATTCGGATCCGTCATGAAAAATTAAGTAACATTTATTCGAAACATTTTTTAGAATTGTTAATAGATGGCGCCTTAATTGGAAAAATTCGATTTATTAGCGCCATCTACCAGAAATTTTAAAAAATGTTTCGAATAAATGTTGCTTAATTTTTTATGATGAATCCGAATCTGGAATAGAAAGTGGGGGTTGCTATTTAAGATTTTAAAGTTACCCCCACCCCACATCCAGGGGGTGGGTTGGAGGGTCATGTTTGGTGTTATTCGATAGGTTTTCAAAAAAGAATAAAAATCTGTTTTTTGGTTTCTCATTTGGAAGTGTATTTCGTGAGATATTAGACCGTTTCTATAATTTACCTATGGGATCAGGATAAATCGTTTTTCCCAATTAAAGCGCCATCTATCCACAGTTCGAAAAAACGTTTTGAATAAAAGTTGCCTACTTTTACATAACGAATCCAAATTTGCAAGAAAAACTGGGGGTTTCCATTTAAGATTTTAAAGTTACCCCCAACCCCACCTCTAGGGAGTGTAGTGGGGATTGGTGTTTAGTGTCATTGGATAGATTTTTGAAAATGATTGAACACGTATTTTTCAGTTTTTCGATACGATGTTTAGTTCGCGAAATATTCGACCGTTCCATTACTTTTGGGACACTCTATATAATTTGGACCATCAATTGAGGAGATAATTAGGCGATTCCAGACTCTTGGCCACTCTGTATAACACCTCAAATTTTACAGTTTTCCAACCTAAATGGGTCCCACTGTATACAGGGTGTCCCGAAAAGATTGGTCATAAATTATACCACAGATTTTGGGGTCAAAAATAGGCTGATTGAACCTCACTTACCTATATAAAATAGTGCACACAAAAATAGTTACAGCCCTTTGAAGTTACAAAATGAAAATCGATTTTTTTTCATATATCGAAAACTGTTTGAGATTTTTTATTTAAAATGGACATATGGTGTTCTTATGGCAGCAAAATCTTAAAAAAAATTAAATTGAAATTTGTGCACCCCATAAAAATTTTATGGGGGTATTGTTCCGTTAAAACCCCCCAAACTTTTGTGTGCGTTCCAATGAAATTATTTTTGTGGCACCATTAGTTAAACACAATGTTTATAAAACTTTTTTGCCTCTTCGTACATTTTCGATAAGCCAGTGTTTATCGAGATATTTTGAATATTTGTCGAATCCACCACATATTTTTACATGGTATGTACGATTATAGAAACCTGTTAATAATCTGAAAATTTATTTATAATTTACATTTTTAGGTATATTTTGAAAAAGAAGCCGCATCTCGATAAAAACTGGCTTATCGAAAAAATATTAAAAGGCAAAAAAGTTTTAAAACGTTGTGTTTAACTAATGGTATCACAATAATGAATTAATTGGAACGTAGAGAAAAGTTCGGGGGGTTTAAGGGAACAAAACCCCCATAAAATTTTTAGGGGGTGGAAAAATTTCACTATAATTTTGGTTTAAGATGATCCTGCCATAAGAATGATACATGTCTACGTTGAATACAAAATCTCCAATAGTTTTCGATATATTAAAAAAAAATCGATCCTCATTTTGTAACTTCAAAGGGCTGTAACTTTTTTTGTGAGCACATTTGTACTAAGGTAAGTTAAGTTCAATCAAACTATTTTTGACCCCAGAATTTGTGGTATAATTTATGACCATTCTTTTCGGGACACCCTGTATAACGACAGTTATGTATATTACATTCGCCATTATGTTAAAATTAAATCAGTAAAGTGTAACAGCGAAATAATTTTAAAAAAGTATTTAGATCTAAATAATAATATTTTATGTATGTTTTTAATTGTTCTGTAACCTATTTAGAATATTGATCTATATTTAATCGGATTATACCCCTTTGTTTTATTTAACCAGATTGAATTAATATTTTAATGTTAATACGCCACATTGATAAATTAGCCTTACTGATATTTATTAGATGTAATTTAATTGTGAATTTAGGGATTATTTTAAATATGCAGTATCAACATGCAACGTATTATCGTGATTTGATTATTTAGCATCATTAAATAAAATAAAGTCAAAATCTAATTCAGTACAGATTGCAACAAATTATACACGCATAGACGCATCGAATATTATGAAATTGTCATGTGAAATGAAATTTTTTTCTGCAATTCTTAGCCCTCCCAGTGTCTAGTGATGTTGAAAAAGTGACTATTCGTTACAAAGTACTCGTTACTTACGAATACCAAAAGTAACGATTACCATACAGAGAGGCAAATCGTTACTTTGATTATTCTGATTACTTCGTTACTTCGTGCCAATAGTATCAGAGCTAGTAACGACTATTGTATCTACTATGACTACTTTGATTACTCTGATTACTTCGTACTTCGTGAAGGTCGTGATTATATCGGAATACCTATACAAAATACCTACCTACTGAGAAATACGATTCTCGATATGATTACCGGTACTCAAATGCAAAAGTAACAAAAGAAATCATAGTAATCAAATCATTTTTATCCCTTAAACAGATTGGTGAAGGTCGTTGTTATATCGGAATACCTATACAAAATACCTACCAACTGAGCAAAACGATTCTCGATATGATTACTGGTTCTCAAATACAAAAGTAACAAAAGTAATCGTAGTAATCAAATCATTTTTATCCCTTAAACAGATCGGTGAAGGTCGTAGTTATATCGGAATATCTATACAAAATAGCTACCTACTGAGAAATAAGATTCTAGATATAATTACCGGTACTCAAATACAAAAGTAACAAATGTTTTCGTAGTAATCAAAGTAACGAATACTGTAAATGATTACCTTATACAAAATACCTATCTACTGAGGAATACGGTTTTCGATATGATTACTGGTACTCAAATACAAAAGTAACAAAAGTAATCATAGTAATCAAAGTAACAAATACTGTAAATGATTACTTTATAAAAAAGTAACGAGTTGTAACGAATACTCGAAAGTAACTATAATCAACATCACTACCAGTGTCAAAAAAATGAATTTATTAGTAGTAAATATTTATGCAAATGTATGTTAAATTTCACCTAATAAACTTTTTATTTGTTTATACAATAAATTATATATCATCATCATCAATGGTGCTACAGCCCTATGAAAGAGCCTCGACCTTCCTAAGTCTATTACGCCAGTCAGTCCTATCCATTGCCAACCGTTGCCAGTTTGTTGCGCCTATTTTGCTCCCATCCTCATCTACACCATCCTTCCATCTAAGTTTTGGCCTACCCCTATTTCTACTTCCCACAGGTTGTGACATAAGGATTCTTCTAGGAGGGTTGTTATGCTGTGATCTTGCTAGATGTCCTGCCCTTCTTAGTCTTCCTATTCTTATAAGAGGTACTACGTCTTTACCACCAAATATATGTTTATATCTGTGGTATACCTCGTAGTTGTACCTCCTCCTCCAAATACCATTTTCACAGATGCCACCGAATATTCCTCTCAGGATTCTTCGTTCGAATATAAGCAGAAGGTTTTCATCTGCCTTGGTCATGGTCCATGTCTCCGATCCATATGTCAACACTGGTTGTATAAGGGTTTTATATATGGTTATTTTTGTTTTTTGGCTTATGTTTCTGCTTCTCATATGTCTACTCAGTCCAAAATAGCATTTGTTCGCTAGGATTATCCTTCGCTTGATTTCTTCCGTCATGACGTTCTCTTTGGTGATTAGGGAACCTAAGTATGTGAATTTGTCCACCACTTCAAAGGTAGAGTTATCAACAGTGAATTGGTGACCGATGTTTCTAGCTCTATTTTTGGGCCGTTTTCGTGGTCTGACCGTTCCAAATTTTTAACCTGTTCCAAAATTAAAACTGCCCCTTTTCCAGTGTTCCCATATATCAAAGTTTATCCGACTAGACACCCTTAAGCTATTAACAAATTTTCAGCTTGCTATTAATCAACTTTTTTTTCATACGCGGGATCCAGACCTATATAATTAGTGTCCCAAACATATTTACAATAGCTACCCTGCCATTTTTTTAAAGTCCACTGAAATCAAGTTTTCTGTGATAGGGTATTATTGTTCAACTTCTTCTTGTTCTTTAAGTACCGTGCCCAAATTTTTAGGCGTGGGTAGCTTCCATAACAATTTGCCGATATGAGGATCTTGTGCGGCATGTAACAATTGATCTGCTGATAAGCCAGTCCATTAACAAAGGTTTCGGAGCCATGAATATTTCTTTCGACCAATTCCTCTTTTTCCGTCGATCTTTCCATTGAGTATTAACTGCAGCATCCTGTATCTGCTACCTCTCATTATATGCCCCAGATATTCAAGTTTTCTCTTTTTTATCATCTTCATTAAGTCACCTTCGCCTTGACCTCCTCTGTTTAAGACTTCTCTGTTTGAAATGCGTTGAACCCAAGATATTCTGAGCATTCTACGATACGACCACATCTCAAAGGCTTCTAATTTGTTCATCATGTTAACCTTCATGATCCAGGTTTCACATCCATGTAGTAATACAGGATACACATAACATTTTAGGAACTTGATTCTTAGTTGTAAGTTCAGCTGAGAGTTGCTCAGAATAGATCTAAGTTTCATAAATGCTCCTCTTGCAATTTCTATACGAGTTTTAATTTCTTCATCCGGATTTAGTGTCTCGTTTATCCAACATCCTAGGTATTTAAAATGGTTAACTTTTGTTATTGATTGTTCAACTGAGTGGGTTTTATTTTTAACCTTTTTAACCTAATAATCGGATTTAAAAAAGGTCGTTTAGATGCAGTAAATATTAAAAATATTACTCATAGTCTTATTCTTTTTGTTTTGTTTCCCTAAAATTTTAAAGCTCAACCAAAAATTTGTGAGGAACTTTGTTGAAGACATATTT
Source organism: Diabrotica virgifera virgifera (assembly GCF_917563875.1). Lineage (NCBI taxonomy): Eukaryota > Metazoa > Arthropoda > Insecta > Coleoptera > Chrysomelidae > Diabrotica > Diabrotica virgifera. Next base: position 58,649,363 of record NC_065448.1, on the reverse strand, counting down.
AAACTTTTCACGAGAGAATTTTAAAATAATATTTATATCAAACAGTAAATACTTTGTTTAATTGTGAATCTAGGGATTATTTTAAATATTTAGTGTCAATATGAAACATATATGTACTGCCGTCACTTGATTATTTTGTACATTGGATTTTGAATACAAAACCACAAAAATGTATACTGTGTAACTGACACCAAAGATGGCGTTTCAGTTTATTTTAGTGAAAACATCGAAAATTCAATGCCTCATGAAATCGACATTCCCACCAAACGTTTTATTCCCTTTTTGCCTTTGAAAGCGGACTTTTTTCAATTGTCGTTTGGAGCGCCGAAACAATAAATTCAGCATGGCCAGTGAATCGTAGCTCTGGCCAGGAAAGAGAAACCTTTCAGTTAAGCGGGTCGCAATGCGCCAATGCTGCTACAACACATTAAGCCTTTATTACATCCCTCTGCGAGGGCTTTTTCTTATATAGTACGGTCGTCATGATTCCAAACTGGTCAAGGTAACGACACTTTCGTGAAATCACGTGACGTCCCAATCTCTGTTAGAAACATTTTTTGTAGAGTCCCTCTTGCAGAGGTATGCAATCTTAAAAATGTAAGCAATTCGTAGTTTGATTATGACTGGTATTCTAGGGGCTTTGCTCCATGATAATTTTGTAATTTAATTACTTTTGTTAATTTTATAACTGTTCAGTTTCTTTGATTTCTAGCACAATTTACAGTGTTCTGTTGGTCAGATTTTTTTAAATACTAGTCACTTAATTCAAACCAAGCAGTTTATATTGTATATTATCAAATTTAGGTATTATACTTATGGGTCTTACCTAATTTGTTAATTTAAGTATGTCGTTTACGTAGAAAACAAACTTGAACCAAACTAAACTAAACTCTTCTCGGTGGTTGTCTGATTAGATAAACATCTCCGGTATTCATTTTATGAGTCACTATGCTTATTTTGCCCTTATACTTTTTATCCATAGTCAAAAAGGGTCTTTTTGGCAAAAATACTGTTTTAGCACACGACTGTGGCTACTTTTAGTGTCTGTTCAGTCTCAAAACTTTGGCATGTATCAGTGCCTACATTTATATCAAACCAAGTTATATCACCAAGTTATTTTAAACTCCTTGTCTTCGGAATTTTGTAGTTACAGCAAAAACCGACGACACAGTCGTGCTCTTTAAATACATCCATTTTTTTCGAGTCCTGAGAAAACTAATAAATATTTTTAAAAAATTAGCCTAACATCTTTATTGGTCCTAAGGACTAACTTTACTTCTTATTTTTTATGGTTGGCCATCGCAATAGCTTTAAATTGTCTGAGCAACAAGATTTTTCTTCAAATGGTGTCAATTTGAATTTAATGTGATGTGACTATTGTTGTCTTATACATACTTCTTTCATTACTGGATCTACATTTACTGCGCCTCTCTACTTCAGTTGATGATAGATCTGTAATTTTGACTACGTTAGTGATCACAATTTCCTAAATGTTTGATTTTCTCTTCTAGACGTCTCTAGATATTTTTGTACTTTAGCTAATTTTTTCATCATTTATTTTCGAAATTTCATCGATGATTTGAAAAATTTTGTCGATTTTGCTGGAAACATTTTCGCATAACTAACCAGTAGTTTTAGAAAGTTGGGTCATTTCCCATATTTTGTTGAAGCTCTCTTCGGACTGTCCAGGGACGGATCCAGAAAATCGATTAGGGGGGGGCACATAGGGTACAAACTCAAGGAGTCTGGAATATACCCCGATAAAATATATTCTATCTAGTATATTTTTGATCCGTCTGGGGGGGGGGCACATGCCCCCGTGCCCTATCCCTGGATCCGCTACTGGGATTGTCTAGAGAAGTCTTCTAGAAGGTTTTTTTTTTAAGTTGATAGGCACTTACTTCAATCATTCTTCAAGAAAACCACCGGAATCTCCATAACGTTTGTCCAACTGCTCTCGCAAATGCTTCACGGTCCGATTTTTTAGCAGAATCTTTGAATAAGTGAAATATTAAAATATTCTTTGTTAAGGTCTTATCAAATCTTTAAGGTGTACTCCCGAGTATATTTTAAAAGTCATTCGTAATTAACTTTTTGCCACAATTTATTCTCAGTTCATAAACTATTTAAATAAATTAGCTCATACCTCCGGATACCAGTTGTATAGTAACGGAAATTAATTCATGGTTTCGTTCGAGTTTATTAGTTTACACTGATTTATTTAAAGGTGGTACATTTGTTATGATATTCTATAAACTATTGCCAAAAAACTTTCCATTACTCATCATAGTAATCGGTCTTTAAACAGGGAAGAAGTCAAGCAGAAATTATAGTTTATTTATCCGGCCGATGTTCAGGTGTGGCATCGTAAAAATACTTTTGTAATCAAATGAGAGTACGTAAGTTTCTTTATTGTAATAAGAAAACCACTAGAAAAAGTAACATACTCCAGAGCAATTAGCTGAGTAGGTAAATTATGTTTGTAAGTTGAAAAGTATGTTATTTTTGAAAAGAGGGCCTATTCTGTTTTACCAATAAATAACTATTGATCTGTTTGGTTTCAAGTTGTCACACGCAAACACAAAACAACCTCCCGTTTCACTGAAAATGCATTGGATTCTGTTGGATGGAAAAAGTGTTCCGGATTTTTTTAAATATTACACTACCATTTAATCAAAATTTGGCCAAAATCTTGTATAATAAAGATTTTTTGACTTACTATATAGGACGGATCTACTTATATCTCAATAAATAACCTCAACGATATATTCTTTCATCCGGAAGAAAACAACGTGTCTCAACTCAAAAAACAACTTTTTTCAGGAGAGATAAAAATAGATTTTTTAGATCTTAATTTAACTATAGGTTTTAAAGAGAAAGGCGCAAAATATGGCCTGTCAAAATTTTCAATGTGTTTTAAATATATTCATTTTTTCGGATCCTGAGAAAACTAATAAATATTTTAAATAAAGTTAAACGCAGAATGAAAGATTACATTATTACTGAGAGCCGAAAGTCCCTGAAAATTTCTGTAATGTTTATTTTAATAAGTCACAAGGGTGAAAATAAAAGACAAAATGTAGTGTGATTTTTAATTGCAAATACTTTTTCATTCAAAAGAAACCTTTTGTTTATTCTAAGGGACTTTCGGCCCTGAGTAATAAAGTAATCTTTGATTCTGCGCTTAAATTTTTCAAAAATACTAGTTTTCTCAGGATTCGGAAAAAATAAATACATTTAAACCACATTGAAAATTTTGACAAGCGATATTTTGCGCATTTCCCCTTACAGTAACTGCTAAAATTTAAAAATTAAATAGGAAGAATATGGATAAGTAAATGTTTCTAACTGTGTAAGAAGCAAAAACAAAAAAAACTACGATGTCTGATTTAACAAAGAAAAAAGATGAATATTCTGAGTTATGTCACTTTTCTTTTCAAATACTTTCAATTACTAATCTTTTCAAAATTAACGAAAAATACCTAGGACACTTCTCGAAATACAACGGTTTTCTTGATAAATAATGATACATCTATATCGAACGTCAGAATATAACTCAAAAGTGTCATTGTTCTGAAATAGAAAGTTCTACTCCCAAATGAATAATGAAACTACTGCCATTTTTTTCCATACTTTTCCTGGTAAAAGTATAGGATTTTTGGAGTCAATTTATCAAGATAACTGCAATTATGCATTTTTTGTTTTGTGTCACTTTTCTTACAAACGAGCAATATACTGATTATACAGTAACACTATTATCATATAAAAATCCAATCAAAACTACACGCAAGTTACGAATAAATGTCAAAATTCAAATCGTCGTAAACAAAGAGATTCTAAATTTGCTTTAGTTTCGCTTACTAAATTGTAGGGAACATTTCCACTAATATCAACAAATTATTAATATCTGCCACGGAAAGTAAGCAAATTATATCTCGAGTGGAGGAAAAACCCCTTACGTAAATACGTCTTTAGAAAGAGGAAATAGTTGGATTTCTAACTAAACAAACTATTTGGTAATAAATCGGAAATCAGCACTATTAATTATTAGCAGTAAAATATTATATTGCACTTATAACGCGAATATGTAGCCTTTTGACGAAAATCTGGGAGCAAGAGGAAATGCCGGAAGTATGGAGAATCAATAGTATGTCCAATTCATAAGAACGGAGATATAGTAGTGTGCGAAAACTACAGGGGTATCACTCTTTTGGATGTAACATAGGTATAAGGCACTCGCCAGGGCCATAAAACTAGATAGGCACTTAACCAAGGAGGTTGGTGAATACGAGGGATGGTTCAAAAAGGGCAGCTCCACCACAGATCAAATATTCATGTTGAAAATAATTCAGAGCAGTACGTACTATCTCTCTTGTTCTGAAGCTATTTCCTTGTGGCATTTTTATAATCAACTATTTTTAATGGGCATGAGCCACAATTTTACCAAAAAAATGATTTTATTAACGTCTCGAAGCCCAAATATATAAATGTACTGTCTCTGGTCATCTATTTTAACTCATGTATAGGTCTTTTGCATATTCCTGTAATTTGATCGATCAATCTTGTTGAGGATCTTCCTCGTGAGCTTCGTTCTTCCACATTTCCTTGTATAATGAGTCTTTCCATGTTTTCTGTGTTTGCTCTCATAACATGTCCAAAGTATTTTAATTGTTGGAGATGGATCTTTACTGGAAAGTCGGGGTCATATAATATTAGTGACGTCATCAATCTGTGCGTGATGACGTAATCAATGATATTTTTGAATGAGAGTAGGGGTCGTGTGATAGCTCATTTGAAAGGTTATTTAATTCTCAATTCAGTAGACAACATAAACGTTAACATAATTATTTATACAATGTGCAAAAAATTTGTTTTTAATTAAATTAATTGAGACAAAAAGAAGAATGTCTGTCCCTGTGAAAGACCCACCTGTCTCTTAGCAGTTTGAGCATTGAATTTAAGCGAAAAGCAATGTTTATTTGTGAAATAAACTTAATCACCTGTTTTTATGACAGCAGTAAAATGTATTTTGAATTACATAAATTGCTTACATTCTTCTTTTTGGGTAAATTAATTTAATATTTTTTGTACACCCTGTATAAATAATTATATTAATGTTTATATTACTAAATAGATAATTAAATAACCTTTCAAATGAGGTATCACACAACTCCTATTCCCATTTAAAAAATCGTCGATTGTCATCACGCACAGATGGATGACGTCATTAGTATTATATATTTGCCAATAAGTCCTAATTTAAAAATAGAAATCGACCCGTCTGAGGATTTCTCTTTAAATTTGCCCATTTTTGAGATAATGAATTTATGCAAACTCAAACGTCCTCACTTATACTACAGTGTCGCGCCCGCTTGATTAGCAATTAAAAAACAAAGGGGTTTTCGATATTGGATTTCAAAAACTCTTGGGAATATCTACCTACCTTAGCAACATTGAAATTTTTAGTTTTTTACATAGTTTTTGAGGGTTAAAAATGGGCGGTTTCGCAATATTTAATAGCTTGCATGTCAAAAACTATTAAGCTAAGAGAAAATTCACTAACGAATTTTTCTGTTTGGAATGATTCAAAAAACCTAAAAACACTTGTGCACACTTTTGAACACGGTGCAAAAGAATAATTTTAGGAAAAAAACAGAATAACCCTAATCTTTTTCTTCGCCTGGCAAGGTCTTATGCTGTTCAGAATCGCCTGTCATTGTACACATTTCTTCTAAATGACTTACTCAAACACATACTTAAATTTAAACTTTACAGGAGAAAGATTATTTTACCCCCTAACTAAACTATTCACTTTTCGATTCACCTGGTAGATACACATGCAGGGCTGATGCCTGCCAGGTCATGGTTTTTAGTCTTGGTGTGCTATGACTTATCACTAGGGAGCGGATTTATATGCGATCAATTTTGATGAAATATGCGCATATATATGCAGTAAAAAATTACGAAATATGCGCAAGATATGCACAAAAATTCGAAAAATGCGCATTTCGAGAAACCACAAATTTTCTGTTCTATTCTATTCTTGGGGTTTTTTTATAGGGAGGGGGGGCTTCAATCTTATTTATTATCTTTCAAATAAAATTATTATTTTTTATACATGCAATTTATTCACATTTTTTACAAAAACTGATACCAATAGTTACCTATTTAAAATAAAACAAGAATATCAAATATCACTATATATATCTTCGATTATAATTCACCACAATGTGTTTTTCCAAATTTTTTACGAGAAAACATTTTCTTTGATTAGATAAGATATTTTTATAACTTGAAAAACTCCTTTTAACATCAACAGAAGTAATTGGAGCGTACTTAAAATAACTTGTTAAAGCCGAAAATTCTGCACCAAAATCAATTTCAAAATTTCCATTAAAAAATTCGCATATGTCCTCCAAAGCTTTAAAGCCGTTTAAAGACGGGATCTGATCTAAAGCACATTTCAATTTCCGTTTTAAAAGAATCACCAGAATTATAGGTACCTACTAAATTGGGATACAAATTGTACTAAATATAATAAAAGTAAATAAAATTCGGATTTCCCGGTAAACCACCCTTCATCATTTTAACATCCTACAATCATTTTATAACGGCATCCTATAAGCACTATAAGTACTTTGTGTAAAGATCGGGTATTTTCTAAGAAAAAATGAAAAGGCAGTGAATGAGCCGTCTCTCTTCAGGTAGTTCTCGAATTAATAGAACAGCCTGTGCGAGGAAATATTTTGTGTCGAATTAAAAAATTTAAAAAAATTTTTTGGACTTAAATGTTTTTAAATATTCACAAAATATGCATATTTCTTTAAAAATATGCAAAATTTAGTAAAAGTCTCAAATATGCGAAATATGCATGCAATATGCATTTAGCATAAAATCCGCTCCCTACTTATCACTATACAGACAAATTTCTAGCCTTACCGAAAGACCGGTACTCGGGTGGTTCACTAGCTCTTATACTATCATGACTAACAATGTATATAAATATGTTGTAAATCCCAAATCATGATTTACAAAGTGTATACATTGTAAATCATAATTCGAGAGTGCTCCTCGTAAAAAAGTGTCTTGGTTTGTTTATTTCTAGTGCATCTTTATTGTGATATTAGTATAGATAGTCCATAAGATTAGAAACCGATCAAACCACTTCTAAAATAAAAATAGCACTACCCTACAAATATACTGAAGGAATCAGCCTATATTCATGAAAATAAAAAACAATTAAGAGCAAAAATCTGGATTAGTAAATGACAAATCATCAATAAAATTTATCACTACCAATTTATCATCTGCTATAGACCGAAGAAGCGAGAAAAACTTGTGAGTCACTCCAGGAACGACCGAGGGGAAACATAGGTTTATTGCTACATGTACAGACGGAAGGCAGAGATTAATATAAGCTGCCTTGGGATGACTAAAATGTTTTATATTTCGTTTTTAATCTAGGAGGAGTAGTTCAAATTTACCGCGCCTTCTTGCTTGTTTGTAACTGGCTCGATTGCAGGCAAGTTTTGTCCAGTAAATTGTGAAATTTTGACACTATTGACATTTATGTAATTCTGACACTATTGGTGTTAATTTCATAGGTTCATTAAGTTATATCAGCGATTTTTTGTGTTTTCTGCGTTATTCCTTTGATTTTTAATCTGCATTTTTATAAAAAAAACAGTTGTTTTTAGAATCCTTTAGTGACGTATTAGTACACTCACCGGCACAAAATTCCGAAACTAAAAATTTTTGATGATGTTTGGCAATTTATAACTTTATTATTTTGTTCTCCGATTTTCAAGATTCTTGCATCTTTTGGGAGGTACATGTATTGATATCGTTTTTTATTCCTCCAGTTACACAAAAAATTTATTTGCTTAAATGGCATCATACGGGGCTGAACGGAAGTGTTGTAATTTCTTTTTGTCCTTTTGTATTATCCCGGAGGCTCCAATAAGATTTTGTCTTTGGAGTTATCCGAATATCTCTTTTCTTGTAAGAGCTGCACAATTTTTTGTAAATAAAAACACTGATTGACTCATAAACATAAATATCTTAAATATAGGTTCGATTGATAAGATTAGAATGGTCCGCATAGAGCCCAGATCTCTATCCTATCGAGCATTTATGGGATGAACTGAAAATAGCTATTCGCCGTCATCGTAGGCCTCCAGAAAATTTAGTACAGTTATTGCCCTGGTAGAGGAATATCGGGTTTATTAAGTATTTTATGGATGCTTTAAAACTGTAGAATAAAAATAAAATTAAAACCATTTGGTTTTTAAGTAAACCTTAAAGTTGCAATAAAACCGCTTTCACCATAAAAGGGCCCACTCTGATAGATGTCAATAAAACCAAAAAAAAAACCTTCTTAAAACTTTGTTTTCTTAAGCAACTGGTTTTAAAGGTACTGTGAAGGTGCTTTTAAGACCATGTTAAAAGATACTTTAAGTGCAGACAGTTTTATAGCAAACTTAAAAAGGTTTCGTGAATGGAGACTTTTAAAGACGATTTATCATATTAGATGATTCTTTAAACCCATATACTCCATATAGGCCAACAAATTTTTACATGTGTTATGATAGGTACATACGCATTTGTAATCATAAAATAATAAAAAGTACTTGGTTATTTCGGACTGTCAAGGTAGAAAAACACTTGCGCACCCAACTTTATTGATAATGTTAACAAAAAGGGGTCTAAATAACTCACGCGCCCTAAAATTTCTGACTTTTGGCTATTAAAGAATGAAAATAATAAAAAAAATTAAATCCGAAAAATATTAATTTGAAACAAAATTAATTTTATCTAAAATTTTAATGTTTAAATGCTAAAATAAATCTAATTTATGTCTTTAAGTCGCTTATTTATAATTTTTATGTAAGCCTTATATTGTAATCTATCATGGCTTTCAGCATCTCCAGAAAGCAGTATGGCCGTAATCCAAATAAAACTATTTGGTCTATCGACAGAGAATTGATAACATCAAATGGTTTTATTTTATACCTTGCCAAGAGCATTTATCCTACATAAAAGCAAGGTTGCCTTGGAATTAAAACCGTTTAGTTTTAATGCTGCTGTCAATAATGCCACTCGATTTTAATGTAAATCTAACCTAAAATCGAGGCGTCGCGCGTCGTAGTGCTGTGTGTGTTGTATTTTTCTTTTAAAATGACCAGTTCGTTTATATTTTAAGTACTTGCGACATATTTTTTCTTCCATAGGTACTAACTGTAACTCCACTTTTTACAACACACTACACCACTGTTTTGTTCTAAAACAGATGGCCTACCATTTTAGACATGAAAGAAAAGGGGTTTAGTTTTAGTGTTTCTAATAAGACGCATAGTTTAGTCTATACGATAACCAAATTGATTCGGTTAAGAGCGTTTGGTTTTAATATAGCCTACTAATTGCTTTTAGAAAAGCAACTTTAAAGACAACTACAAAAATAGTTTTAAGGCATATGTTTTACTGACATAATATTCTTGAGATCAAGTAGTTATAATAATAGGTTTTATTATTCATGTTAGGAGAATCTTTAAAACTGCTTTAAAACTAAAAGGTAACAAATAAGAATCTAACAAAACCAAACAGTCCGGAAGTTATTTCTAAAACTGATTAGTTTTAGAGTGAATTGAGAATAAACCATTTTAAAACTACAATAAGACAAATCATCTATTAAGATTAATTAGTCTTATTTGATACTCTTATTAGATACTTTAAAACTAGTGACAAATGCTTAACAGTTTTAAAGTTCAGGCAGTATATCTACAAGGTAACTTTAAAACCATTATCTTCTTATTTACCACAATAAAATCTTTATAAACCTAAAATAAAACTAAAATGTTTTTATTGTGCTACTTGGGATCTTATTTATTCGACGCCAAACAGATTGCAAGCAGTCGTTGCTTCGAGAGATGGCTTTGAACCCGCTATTGAATTGTTTGGTTTTGTTTTTAATTTTGTCTTGTGTTTTTAATTTTAGTGCTTTTGATATTTTTAATTAAATAAATCTTCAAAGCAGTATTTTTATTTACAGGTTTTAAAAGAAAAGAGATATTCGGATAATTCAAAAAACAAAATTTTAGGTTGCATCCGAGATAATACGAAAGGCATATGAAAGAAAATCAGCCCTTCAATTTTTGCACAGAATTTTTTAAAGTTATGATAAAATACGAAGCTTCCATTCACCCCCATATAATGCCACCTAAGGAAAAATTGTCGGAATAGTTATAATCGATATCAATACATGAATCCACAAACTAATGTGCGATGCAAGAATCCTGAAAATCGGAGTATAAATAATAAAGTTATAAATTGTCAAACTCAATCAAAAATTTCTAGTGGCGGAATTTTGTTCCGCTGAGTATACAGAGTATTCCAACGAAAATTTGACCCCTCCCCCAGAAACTCAGAAACCAAGAGTTTCTTCAGAATTAAAAAGAAATTCAATTTGTATTGGATTGTGCTCAAATTATTCTTATACCTAAGCCAGGGAAAAATAAAAGTCAGGTGACTTCATACCGACCAATAAGCCTGCTACTTGTTCTATCAAAAATCTTGGAAAAACTTCTCCTTAAACAATTATTTCCAGTTATAGAAGAAAGGAAACTAATTCCCCAACACCAATTTGGTTTCAGAACACAACACGGAACGATAGAACAGGTACATAGACTGGTAAATTACATGAGAAGTGATCTAGAAAATAAAAGGTATTGTTCTGCTGCATTCCTGGATATTGGTCAGGCCTTCGACAGGGTATGTCATGCTGGTATGCTCTTTAAACTAAAGAAAAACCTTCCCCATCCTTTTTATCAAATCCTAAAAAGCTATATGTTCAACCGACATTTCCTAGTCAAGCAGGATAATGACCTAAGACCAATAAAAGCCGGAGTACTATAAGGAAGTGTTTGGTACCGATATTGTACTTGCTCTACACTGCTGACCTACAAGAAACAGAACAACGTGTGCAACTTTTGCTGATGACACTGGTGTACTAGCCTCTCACCTTGATCCAAATACAGCATCCAGAACCCTTCAGATAGACCATAGTAATATACAAATATGGCTTAAAAAATGGAGGATAAAGGCGAATGAGAGTAAATTCACCATGTAACATTCACCATGAAAAGACAAACATGTCCATCTGTTACACTAAATGAAACGCATCTCCCACAAACCGATATTGTCAAGTACCTAGTAATCCATCTTGATAGGAGATTAACTTGGCAAAAGCACATTTTTACAAAAGAAAACAACTAGGAATAAAATTCGGAGAAATGTACTGGATCATCGGTCGTAAATCTCGACTGTCTCTTGAAAACAAACTGCTGGACCTATGGTATTCAACTTTGGGGGACAGCCAGTCAAACTAACCTAGAAATACTGCAGAGATTCCAGAACAAAGTCCTTAGAACAAAGCTGAATGCCCCTTGATACGTGCCAAACTATGTGGTAGAGCAAGACCTCAGTGTGTCATTCATAAAAGCAGTAATAACAGAATATTACAAAAAATATTCAAGGAGGCTAGAATCTCACCCAAACGAGTTAGCCAGCAACCTAACTGATGACCACAATAGTGTACGACGCCTGAAGAAATTCAAAGTAGTGGACCTAGCAAGAAGATTAGAATAATCTGTAATAACTAAACTGTTTTAACTTGTTTTAATTTAATTTATGTAAAGAGGGTGATCACTGGATCTCCCTCTACAGGTCGAAGTTTAAATTTTTGTTGAATAATTTACCTATTGTTCTTAGTTAAGGACAGATTGTAAATATTGCAATAAAAAAAATTGTATTGGAAGGGGGACGAATTTTCATGCAAAATTCGTCCCCCTTTCCCTACCCCGCATCAAACCTCAGTTTTTTTGTAAATATCAAGTGTAGTCGAGTGGCACATCATTTGAAAGGTATTTTTTTTCTCTACAGGACCCTCTATTTTTTTTTAATTTGCGGAATAACTTTAAAGATAATTTTGGCTTTAACGAATTTATAATAAATTTGTTAAGTCCAAAATTATCTTCAAACTTATTACCTAAATAAAAAAATAGAGCGTTGTTTATAAAAAAAAAAAATTCAAAATTATGTGCCACTCGTCCACACTTGCTATTTAAAAAAAGGGGCGGTCGATTCGGGGCAGTAAGGGGCATGAAGTTTACATGAAAATTCGTCCCCCTTCCATTAAAAATTGAAGTGTTTTTTTAAATTTGGAAGAAGCTCTTGGTTTCTGAGTTTCTGGTGGGGTCAAATTTTCGTTGGAACAGATTGTATAATATTAATGGATTAGCGTCGAATGCCAACATGACATCAACTAAACAATAAGATGAATCAAGTGATTTTTCTAGTGATATTATTGGGTGTGAATCTGTCTTTTAAGCTTACTACCCCTAGTTTAAAAACAGGGTAATTAAAAACAAATATATTTTACTATAATCTGAATAAACACACAAAATCGGTTTAAATGAATCAAATCAACTAGCAACGACATTTGACATTTGACACTATTAAAAAACAGACACAAGTAAAATACGTTTAGGGCAAACGACCCTAATTCTCACGATTCGATGGGCGTACTCTAAACTCTAAATACCAACCAAGCATGAAGGTCGTTTGGTTCGTTCACTCTTTAGTTTGTTCTGGATTCTTAACTCTCCCTGCTAGTCCTGTGATAAGAAATCGATGTTCCTAATAAAATTTATTGTAGTTTTCAACCTTCTTTGAAAAGAGATTAGAAAAAAATAAGACGAAAAAAATACAAGAAAGCACCGATTTAAAATGTTACACCTGTTATTAATTAAACTAAGTACTTATATAAACCATGTATACGCGAGAGTGCAAAGTATGTCGATAACCCTTTATTAAATATTCACATTGATTTCTAATTAGACCTTACACATAATAATATCAGCTAAGAGCATAAGTGCAAAATGTCGCCTGTCAAAATGTGTTTTAAAAGTATTCATTTTTATCGAATTCTGAGAAAACTAATAAATATTTTCAAAAAATTTAAACCCAGACTGCAGTGATGTTGAAAAAGTATGTATTCGTTACAAAGTACTCGTTACTGACGAATACCTAAAGTAACGTTTGCTATACAGAGAGGCAAATCGTTACTTCGATTACTTTGAATACTCTGATTACTTCGTAGTAATCGTATCAGAGCGAGTAACGACTGTTGTATCTACTTTGATTACTTCGTACCAATCGTATCAGAGCGAGTAACGACTATTGTATCTACAACCAGTACACTGGATTACTTTCTACCAATCGTATCCCAGCGAGTAACGGACGGGACCGGTATTTCACGAGTGTTATCGAATATCGTTATCGGTATGAAGCGTTTTAAGGGTGTGAGGATGAGGACAGAAATACGATTCTCGATATGATCACCAGAAATCAAATACAAAAGTAACAAAAGTAATCATTAGGGTGGGCTGAAAAAAATAAATGTTTTTTTTTTCAAGTGCTATACCGCGAAAAACTTGCATATATACTTCATAAATAAAATGCAACTGAGAAAAAAATTATTTTTTCAATATCACGGTAGCGCAATGCAATTAAAATAGTTCGTTTTTTGAAAAAAACTTGGATTTTTAAAATTTTTTCTCCGGTGTAAAAACTTTAAATAATCAATCGCTATAGTGAAAAAACTGTATAATTTGACTTAGAAAACAGAAATACACAATGAACCAGTTTAAAAAACAATGTTTACGGTAGCGCAAACAGCTTTAAATAACGGATAATTACGCTAAAAGGCGCAGTTTACAACACTGCCGTCCCGCGCGGAATGATTCGTTTTGTATGTGACTGTACCGTTTCCCCCACCACTCGTACCCAACCCACAATTCCTTGTGTTGTGTACGCTTGCTTCGCCATTTTGTGAGCTCGCGTCAGTGACTCGGCAGTGTTTGTCAGTGTCAAAGCTTTTGTTGTGTTACTTTTACTGTTACGTTGAGTGTGTGTTGAGTGTCATGGCTTTGTCCAAGAAAATTACGCGTAGTGAGTTTGATTGTCCAATATTCGGTTACCCAAAGGAACTACCTGTAAGTAAACTGCCTTCCTATGAAAACGTTTTAAAGTGCTTCTTTCTTGAACATTACAATTTAGCTGTGGAAACCAACAACAAATTGTTGAACAACAACAGTTTTTCACAAATTTCTAATATTGTTGCACCGAAAGTTAAGCAATTATTTGATAAAGCCTCAATACCAACAGTCTCCCTTTACAGAATTGTTCAAATGATCAATGCCTACAATAACAGTTACAGAGGTCTTATGAAGTGCTACAAACGAGATAAGGAAAAAGACTCGTTCAAAAAAAAAGTTGAAGATTTCAAGCAAAAGTCCTTGCGACTGTTTGATATCTCCGCATGCAAATGCACAATAACATTAGATTGCAATTGCCGAAAGGCCGTTGACTTGTGTGAGTGTCCGGTATCGATTGTTTGTACATGTGAGAAGTCAAAAAAAGTACCAGTCATTGAACTTAAGTTTTTGTACCTTCAAAGAAAACATAGTTTAGGCAAAATTGGTAACGTAGATGTGAAGGAGTCAAAAAAAATTATTCAAAGACAAAAAAGAAAAAACACTGAGTACAGCAGATGTCAGTCGAACGTTGACTCATTGTCACAGCCATCGTGCTCAAAAACTATGGAACCTACACAAATAGAAGACTTTGACTCAACTGAAATAAATAGAAATGAGGATAGTAGCGATGAAGAAGAGTTTGAACCTGTTGTAAAGTCACCATGGCAGATGCGAATTAAATTGACTAATACTGCGCTAACAAGTGATCGTTTTGGAGTTTCTGATAGAGCAACAGCTGCTATTGCTTCTAGCCTTTTGCAAGATTTTGGTATTATAACTGAAACTGAACATTCTAATGTTATTGATAAAAATAAAATCCGAAGGGGGAAAAAGGTTATCCGCACAGAACTGCAGGTGCAGAATAAGGCTGAGCTCAACACATTTCAAGGATTGTATTTTGATGGAAGGAAAGATGACACCATTGTGATTGAGAAGGTAAATTCAAAGCATTTTCGGAGAGTGATTAAGGAAGAACATTATTCTATCATTCAAGAACCTGGATCTGTATATGTTGGTCATGTTACACCTTGTTCTGGATCTGCTCAAAACATTGCCGACAGTATAATTACTTATTTGAAAAAAACTGGACTTTCCCTTGATGATTTAGACGTCATTGGATGTGACGGCACCGTTACAAATACAGGGTGGAAAGGGGGCGTAATTCGAACAATTGAAGAAAAATTGAAAAGGCCAATGCAGTGGGCAGTTTGTCTCTTGCACTTCAACGAATTACCACTCCGACACCTGTTCCAGTTTTTGGATGGAGACACTACAGGGCCTACAACATTTAAAGGACCTATCGGAACAGAGCTCAATAACTGCGAAAAACTCCCCTTGGTGAAATTTGCTAGTGTGGAGTGTGAAATTCCAGATATTGACCGAAGCATATTGAGCAAGGACCAACAGTATTTACTGGACATAAGTTCTGCTGTACAATCAGGAATCTGTCCCATAGATTTATCTCACCGTGAACCTGGCCCACTCTCTCACGCAAGATGGCTAACAATGGCTAACAGGATTCTAAGATTGTATGTGAGTGTTGAATATCCATCAGACGAACATAAAATCGTAGTTCATTTTATTCTGAAGTCATACATGCCTGTTTGGTTCAATATCAAAAAAAGCAAGTACTTAACTGATGGACCAGAACACATATTTCAAACTGTAAAATCCTCAAGATTCCTGCCTGAAAATCTGCTTCAAGTAATAGACCCCGTTATTGAAAGGAACGCTTACTTTGCCCACCCAGAAAACTTGATGTTGAGTATGATAGTAGATAAAAGAACTCACATAAGAGAATTGGGATTGAGACGAATCATAAAGGCCAGGACATCAGCACCCAAAAGAAAGTCAATTAGAGCTTTCCATCCACCCAAATTAAATTTTCAAGCCACAGAGTACAGTGAACTGATTGACTGGACTGCCACCACATTGTCACCACCACCATTACTAAGAAGAATCAGCGACGAAGAAATTCGTGCAAAAATCTTCACTGGGGACACCGCAGCTGAATGGAGATTCGACAAATTTCCTTGTCATACGCAAGCGGTTGAACGATGCATCAAACTTGTAACCAGCGCTTCACAAAAAGTAGTTGGTTTTGAAGCAAGAGATGGGCTCATCCGAACTACACTACAGTCAAGAGCAGCTATGCCATGCTTTGAAAGCAAATCAGCCTTCAAACTTCCTAAACAAGAATGATTATGGACTTAGTGATGAAATATATTCTACTAATCAAAATTCCTTTTTGAATTTTCAATAACAATTTTCATGAAAGATTTGTAATGCTATGATTTAAGTTGATGCTAATAAACTATGTTAAAAGGAATTTGAATTATTAATTTGCAGTCCCCACACTTTAAACAACAAATAAATTAAAAGAAATCTTTTTATTAAAAGGCATTGTGAGTAAACTGTCGCAGGACGGCAGTGTTGTAAACTGCGCCTTTTAGCGTAATTATCCGTTATTTAAAGCTGTTTGCGCTACCGTAAACATTGTTTTTTAAACTGGTTCATTGTGTATTTCTGTTTTCTAAGTCAAATTATACAGTTTTTTCACTATAGCGATTGATTATTTAAAGTTTTTACACCGGAGAAAAAATTTTAAAAATCCAAGTTTTTTTCAAAAAACGAACTATTTTAATTGCATTGCGCTACCGTGATATTGAAAAAATAATTTTTTTCTCAGTTGCATTTTATTTATGAAGTATATATGCAAGTTTTTCGCGGTATAGCACTTGAAAAAAAAAACATTTATTTTTTTCAGCCCACCCTAGTAATCATAGTAATCAAATCATTTTTATCCCTTAAACAGATCGGTGAAGGTGGTTGTTATATCGGAATACCTCTATACACAATACCTACCTACTGAGAAATACAATTCTCGATATGATTACCGGTACTCAAATACAAAAGTAACAAAAGTAATCATAGTAACCAAAGTAACGAATGCTGTGAACGATTACTTTATACAAAAGTAACGATTTGTAACAAATACTCGAAAGTAACTATAATCAACATCACTAGCAGACTGAAAGATTACATTATTTCTGGGGGCCGAACGTCCCTGAAAACTTATTAATTTTTTATTTTAATAGGTGACAGGGATGAAAATAAAAAAGAAAATTTTTTGTGATTTTTAATTGCAAATATTTTATTGAAAAGAAACTTTTTATTTATTCTAAGGGGGACTTTTGGCCCTCAGTAATAACGTAATCTTTCATTCTGCGTTTAACTTTTTCAAAAATAATTATTAGTTTTCTCAGGATTCGAAAAAAAAAACGAAAAAATTCGAAATGAAAACATTTAAAACACATTGAAAATTTTGACAGGCGACATTTTGCACCTTTCCCCTCAAAGCGAGAAATTTCGTTGGCTCTTAGGTCAAAAGCAGGTGGCCATGGAAATAGAAAAATAAGATATTCTGTTAATTCTTTGGCTTATACAATTTGACAAAACAAATATTCACATTAAAAATAGTAAATATTTATACAGTTTAGAATATTGTTTTTTATTTAAATGTATTATACCACTACAAAACTATGTCGGTAGAATTAGTCATATTTCTCGTACCAATTTTTGTACAAAATTACTTAAATATTTACTAACATTCAGATACGTAAGAATTTTATATATGGGAGTGAGTAATCACCCAAAAGATGGAAGAAATATGAAATATTCCAAGGCCTGCTTAATTCAGGTTTTTAAATTGCTTTATGCAATCCCGGCGCTAGGGTATTAGATGCCCGCCAGCAAAGCTAGCTTAACCTTTAACTACCCGCGCATCAAGTTATAACATAACTACACGCGTGGCGTACTTTGTACGCCACAAGAAAATACACTTAAAAACAGCGGATTTGTTTAATTTTTTTTGAAAAAATACACTTAGTTGTTTGTTATAAACCTTATTCGGCGTCAGTGAATACTTGGAGTTCCTTTTCAGTAAGCCAATTGGGATTTATAACTGGAATCATGGAATAACTGGATTCCATGATAAATAAAATTACTAATAAAAAATTTTTTTAAATGTGATTTTTTACAGGAGAAAAAGTATTGTTTACAAAGAAAAATATATTTTTTGCCATAGTGACTAAAAAACAATTAAAATATGTACTTATATTACGACTTAAAGTAATATAATCCTGGGGTATATTGTCCACCACCGGAAACAACAAATAATAAAATGTAAATTACGATCTTTCCAGAACGCCGATTATAACGAAACTAAAACCAAATTGTAAAGCACATTCCAGTGATAGGTTAGAAAAATAAGCAAGGTCAAAAATTAAATTTTTAAATATATTTCCAGTAGAATTCTTATTTATGGCGTACAAAGTACGCCAGCGCGTGTAGTTAAAGGTTAACAGCCCTTAGGTTATTTTTGTAAATTATTATTTTGTATTACATCAGCCGAAAAAAATGTTTTTTGGCGTCTCTCAAACAGGGGCGCTCGCCTGCAGTGCATCCCTTGTATGCCCGTGATCCAGCCCTGGCTCTTTATAATTGCCTTCACAAAACTTCGAACATCCGGTAACACTAGAGAGCTGTAAGTAGATTTATATTTATACAGAATACGCAATGTGTACTTAACTGAGCTTAAAATCATTTAATGCTGTGTTGTTTTAATATATGTAGGTACATAATTATATAATCATCATCATCATCAGCTACTCCATCCATCGCATTTCATCTGCGAATGTCAGTTCCACTTTATTCTCTCTTCTGTATATTTATCTTTTCTGTTTTTCGTCTGCTGTTACTTGCGAAGTTGTATTATGGTAGATATAACTTAATAATTTCTGTTTATATATCATCAGTTCTATTGTTATTTACGGTATTGAGTATTGCTTATATTTTTAATGTGTCAAATGTCTTCCCGTAGTCTACCATTGCTGTCCATAATATTATATTGTATTCATTTTATTCCCATATCTCACGTATTTATATGGATTTATCAAAAATGATTGATACTTCTTGAGTTAAATGATTTTTACATCAGGTTTTGCAATTTCTTCTCCCAGTATTATAGAAACTTGCGAACCATACTGTAATTCTAGCAACTCGGCTAAATCCAATTAAAGGTTCCAACACTGTGTTTCTTAGAATTTCAAAATTATTAGATTAAATAATGAAAAATCAAAACAGGTAAATCTAAATACATACATATTAGTTTCACCATACGAAAAGAATAGTGCCCGACGCTATACGTACATAACAAAATAATTCCTAAAAATAACTGATCTAATCATATTGGCATTCATTTAGTCTCCAAGCTTGGAAAGAACATATAACTAAGAAAATAAGGCACATCGACTTATCATCGTCATCATCAACAGGTATTCCATCCATCGTCAAATGTAAGCCTCCCTTAGGTGTGTCTATTCATATCTGTTTGCTGTTTATTGCATCTATTCGTGGCCAGCCATTTGCTTGATATCATCAGTCCATCTTGTTTGAGGTCTGCCTCTACTTCTTTTGCTTGCGCTTAGTCGCCCCTCGAGAATTCGCTTTGTACAACGGTTGCCTTCCATTCTTCCTATGTGTCCTGCCCAGTTTCATTTTAACATGGCAATCTTCTGTATCACAACTGTTACTTTTGATCGTCTTCTTATCTGTTAATTGGACTTGCGATCACTAGAGTTTCACGATATTCGATAAAAATATCGATATTGTATTGATATCGTATCAAAAACCAATACGATACCGATACAATATATACCTTAGCAATATTAATTCGATACGATACGTATTATCTGAAATCAATACAATACTTTTGTATTGTCGATACGCTTGCCTCGATATTATTGAAAATATCGAGAGAAAAAAAAAACTAAAACGCCACATTTGTTTCGTGGAGTAGGTATTTAGATCATAATTATTTATTACATAAAAGTATAAGTGATCTGCAACCCAAGCGTCAGCTGTTTTAATATTTTACACTTGAGTGCATGAACTTGAAACTCTTGAGAGTGAGTAAATGTCTATTATGATTACACTGTTTATATCATGTGGCATGTGTGGCAATATTATGGAAGTAAGTGATGATGACTTAAAAATAATTTTTAACAAATACTGAATTGCGATTTACTCCGAATCTCCGAGGTTTCCTTATATTCTCAAAAGTAGTTTTTAAACAATACAGAATTAGTAAGTATTTGTCGACTTTCAAAGAAGCATTGAGCCATATTTAATCTTTATAAGAATATACAAATATAAGTTATAAGCAACATTCGTAATATTTTTAGAATAATGTCCATTTGCCAAGCATGCAAAAGTGGGCATAAAGAGCCTACACAGCACAGATGTATAATCCTTTTTATGTCGATATTTTATCGAATATTGTATCGATATCGTATCGAAATCAATATCAACACGATATTTTTATAAGAAAGTATTGCCGATATCAATACTCGATACGATGCTTCATTAGCATAACTAATACAATACTCAATACTTAAACAGTATCGATACTGTATCGTATCGTGAAGCTCTAGCGATCACTGAGCTTAATGTTGAGCATTCTCTGTTCCATAGCTCTCTGAGTCACTTGAAGTTGATGAACTACGCTGTTATTACAAGCCCAACTTTCAGTTGCGTATGTCAGAACTGGCAACACGTAATGATCGAACGTTTATGCCTTTACAGTGTTTGGTAAGTTTGATTTAAATACTATTTGTAATCGACTTAATGCCGCCCATGCAGCATGAACATCTATTTAAATCAGCCGTCAAACCTTGACTACACGTAACGAATATTGTAGCGAGACAGTGTTCTCGGCCGAGTGCTCGTTTGGTTAAAACATATGTACTAACGTGTACTTGGCCAAGCACTCGACCCAGTCATATGGCGAAACAGTCACTCGGATCTAGTTCTATTTACTACGCCGACTCTTCGATCTCCCACCCTTCAATCGTATACTCGCCAATCCACTCGGTATGTGTAAACAACACTCGCTGTGTAACTGTGCACATTACCACTTTATCAGAGGAGACGACTTGTGTTAAGCAATGTGATTTGTGATTCCCAAAATTAGCTAACAAATGGAACTCAGATAGGACAATAAAGTTTAGTTCAGTTGTATAAGTCACACCCGTGCTTTTGAAATTTCAAATCTCTGAAGTATAAAAATAAACAAAAACGTGATGCAGCATGTATCGATTGCAGAAGAAATAAATATTGTTGGTTTTAAAACTCAAGAAGTCAAATAAAATAAAAAAATTTAATTCGACATATAGACAAGAAATAAAAAATCAATGAGTCGAATAAATCGTGAGCAGCGAGATTTGGTCTTCTTAAAATCCATTGTCTATAATCTACAGTCCAAAGACGCTTATCTCCTTCTCATAATTTATCCGTCAGTTCTTGTATAAGCAGTGGTATAAGCCGTTTGATATATTTTTAATGTAGCTTTATGATCCATAAATACACTACTCCTTATTTTTGTGAATCTAGATTGAACTGACTCGCCTCCTAATTCAAAAATTGCCAAATACGTATAACTATCTCTCGCCCTCATCACTGTCTCCGCCTAGTAACAGTTTGCTGTCTCGCCACTCGCCACTGTACTCGTTACGTGTAATCAAACATCAGGTTAGGCTTTGCTTTGACAGTTCTATTTTTTGCCTAAGTTGTTGTCCAGAGTTATATTCCCAGTTATATCTAGAGATTTGTTTGTCATCGATTTATTGGTCATCGACTTATATCGAAGTACAAAAGAGCTGTACATGTCATTCTTGTACATATTTCGTTTCTTATAGCATTTTAATAGTTTTATTATAATCAACACCTAACGACAGTGTAACGATGTACCTTGTACGTCCGCAATATTTTGCCAAAGATTACCTACTCCTAGTAAAAGCATTAGTACATAGTTTTGAATTTTAAATCCTATTACAAATTCCATAACTCAAATATTAAAAAAAAAAGAATGTGTGTGTACTTTGTACGCACGTAAGAAGTTATACTTCTATTATATGATTATATGATTATATGATTATAAACGAAATTAATATACTTTTTATTTATATTTTATTTAAATATTAAATTAATTTATACTTACTACTTCTCAAACATTTTTATTAAAACAGTGCCAAAAATTAAAATAATAAAAAAATAAAATACACACAAACACATTAAAAATGCCACAGATGATTTCTGAACATTAATTGTCGGAAAATTTTTTAACTAGATACGTATTTTCTGAAAATAAAATTATATAATAAATATACTTACAATCATAAAATGTATAAAAAAATAAAAAAATAAAAGTTTCTATTGGGATTCGAACCAACTTACCACGCGGCTGGTATTTGCGTTGTATTCGGATTCACTCGCATTAAAACTTCGCCACAGAGACAGCTTGTCATTATGTGCGAAGATCGTCTAACTAAACAGATTAACCTTTTGACATTTTTAACTTATGTAAATCAAATTATTTTGATTTTGAATTGAAATGATTTAGAATTGAAAAAATACAACAAAACATAGAGTAAGAAAACAATATATTAGGTGAATATTGATAGAAATTTTGATGGTAATCAAATTATGTAAATAAAAGTATTACATACTACTTATGTATTTTGGTAGGTTCAAGGTAGGTATCGGAGCCCGTATAACGACTAATAAATTTCGCAATCACTTGCGTCGTGCAAAGTGGCTATGTTCAAATATCATAACAAAATTTGATCAACTATTTATAAGACACTTACCAGTGAAAGATTCTTTAGCTTTGAATAAGCGAGATCTGCGGCACTCATACTAGTCACAGTTTGATGAGCTTTCACATTGGCATGCAACAATCATCTCTTCTATGTAAATAAGTCGAAAAATATAATATGAAAACTATTTAAAAAGGCAGTATAACCATTAACTACCTTTTTGTTTGTTGTTTCTCTTCCTACAAATTTTAAAACGCAACAAGCATACATTATAACCAAACCACAGTCCCACAGCTGTGCCACAGCTGCCATATTGGATAATTTTTGTCATGTCATTTGAACATCCAATCAGAACAAAGTTATAATGCGCATGCGCCCGGTCGCTAGGTTATACCATATAAAATTTCACCGTCATTACGCCCGTAAAGAAGTATAACTTCAAAAATGTCCATTTCACAGTTATTTTATACCAATAATGTTTATGTTATTCTGACCAATCGTCACAAAAGCTTACGATTGAACATCGGATTGATGACATGAAATAGATTTAATAGATAAAATCAGCTATATAGTTTTAAACTGGTCCAGAACATTAATGTGCACATATTTATTTTATCACTATTTTGTCCTTTTAAAATTAGTTATCATTAAATAGAAAACGGTTAAATATATTTTAATCACTGGATCCATAAAATAAAATTTTTAACGAACCGGTCTAATAACTCTCCCTTTGGCACTAGGCTTAATCCCACAGGCACGGCGTCTCCCTTAAGTGTTTTAATTCTTTTCAAAGCACTCTAGATCTAGCCTAACAAACCGTTACCGCATCGAATTACGCTGTCTAATGTTTGCAATTTCGACTAAAATGCCAATTCCGCCATTGTCTCGAATGAGGTGACCTCTTTCCAGAATGGAAAGATCTGAGGTTGTTTAACTTTAATGAATTAATTCGAATTTTTAACTTCACTAGCTACATTGGAAGCCGGAATGCTTTCGGGAAAGTTTTTTATTTTTGAGCCCAATAATACAGATAAACGCGTCTAAACAATTTTTTTTCATAAACATGGTTGATTGTTGAGTTTAAGATATAAAGTTAAAGGTATGAATAAAAAATATAATGTTAACTACAGTCCGTCTAATATACTTACCGTTGCACGTCATTATCTACGTTAGAAATCAAAGTTGACATAGTTGCCAAAGTATAAAAAAATCCCGAATTCGTTTTAAATCAAATAGATCACATAATTATTTCAAAATACAACAAAAAAAATTAATACTTTATGCAAATAAATAAAAACATTAGAAATAGACAACAAGAACTAAGTTATAATCTTACGTTAAAGTAAATAAAAGCTCTCGGGGGAACCTGTAACCCCTAGAGAGCGCGTCCCCAAGGTGGCAGATAGGGGCATGTCCTCACCAGCCTAGTGCTGGCGGATAGGTAGGAAATAAAATACTACCCGCGGACCAACAGGTAGGGCGGAGGATGCTCTAAAGCTGTAGAGAAAGCAAATCCTCTAGGAGAAGGAATACTCCAAAATCAAACCCTGGTCCTCCAGGTCGGGGGTTGGGGCATCGGGTTAACTCCCCGTTACTCGGAAAAATTCAAACTGTTAAAAAACCTAGCGAAACGCCTCGGAATCGATTGATTATAAAACGACGACACATGCTACGGAAAAGGATGACGAATATTGGAACTTGGAACGTACAAGGGTTTAAACAAAAAATAAATGAAGTAATACACGAAATAAATAGACTGAACATAGACATCGCAGTGATTACCGAAACAAAACGAAAGGGTCAAGGATCAGAAAATATCGGAGAATATGATTACTTCTACAGCGGGGTACCAAAGGAGAAAAGAGCACAACAAGGTGTAGGTATACTTATACGCAAGAAACTAAGGAGATTCATAACTGCTTGGGAAGCCATCAGCGAAAGGCTCATAAAAATGAATCTAACTATCAAAGGAAAAAAGATTATTGGAGTATATGCAGTAAACGATGATGCACTGGTGAATATTAAGGACGACTTTTTTGAAAAGCTACATTCAGAAATTGCAAATATCGGCAGATCACGAGAAATTATAATCTTGGGGGACCTAAACAGTAGAACAGGCAAGAAACAGCACAATAAAGTCATAGGCCAATATGGTGAAGAAGCTATAAATGACAATGGTACTAGGCTAATAGCCTTATGCGAACAAAATGATATGAAAATCACAAACGGATTCTTCCAACACCGAGATATCCATAAATATACATGGACACAAAATACCCGAGGGCTGAAATCAATCATAGACTATACAATCATAAGACAAAAGACTAAATTGATTGTACAGGATGTGCGGGTATATAGAGGAGCCACTTGCGGCAGTGACCACCATCTATTAAAAACAAAGCTCACAATAGGAATAGATAGAGCAAGAGATTTAAAAGAAGCTGCAGCGGAAATAGAAAAATTAACAGAAAAGAAATACAACCTAAACAGCTTAGAACAGGAAAGCGTGAGGGATTTATACAGGAGTAGATTAGATAAAAAGTTAGAAACCATGCAATTTACCAGCAATGAAGAGCATTATCATTATATAAAAACATGTCTTCAGGAAGCAGCAACAGAGGCCCTCGGACTCCAAATAAAAAACCACAGAAAAACTCCGTATTGGTGGGACGAAGAAATAGAACAAGAGATTAAAAATAAAAGAGAGAAGTATAAAAAATTTCTGAACACAAGGACCGACGCCGATAAGGTAGAATACAGGAGGGTCCAAGCTAAAGTGCGAAAAATGATATGCCAAAAGAAGAATGAGGCTTGGGAGCAAAAGTGTAACATGATTAACACACATTTAGGAGGACGGAGAAGTACAGAAAGTTGGAAAGTATTAAAATCGCTACGACAGGAAAAGAAAAGAGATATAATATCAGCAATCACACCGGATCAATGGGACGAATATTTTGAAAAACTCCTAAATGAGGACAGAGCGGAATTTTTAAATAACAGTGATACCAGCAATGTAAATATCTTAGCCTCACCATTACGGGTAACAACAAAAGAAGTAGAAGAAGTATGTAAGTTTTTAAAAAATAACAAAGCACCAGGACCAGGGAACATACCAGCTGAACTAATAAAATATGGCACAACAAAATTATATGAGAACCTGGCTAAACTCTTTCAAAGATGCATCAACGGAGCGGAAATCCCAGAAGAATGGAAGACATCATGGATATCCACCATACATAAAAAAGGCAGACGGGATCAATGTGACAACTACATAGGCATCGCTGTAACGAACTCGATCAGCCGAATATACGGAAAACTGATTAAAAATAAAATCGAAAACGAATATAAAGATATAGAAGCTGAAGAACAGGCAGGATTCAGGGCAGGGAGATCAACGGTTGACCATCTGTTTTGTATTACACAGATTATTGAGAAGAAACTGGCCGTTAACCAGGAGGTGCATCTGTTATATGTGGACTTAAGAAAAGCGTATGATAGCATCCCACAAAACAAACTATGGGAAGCATTAGAGAAAACCAATATAAGCGCAAATTTAATAACAGCGACGAAACAATTGTATACCAAAACTGCATCAAGGGTGAAAGTTGGAAGCAGGCTATCGAGAGGATTCCAAATTAGCAAAGGCCTAAAACAAGGGTGCTGCCTTTCACCGACATTATTTAAGATCTACCTCGAA
Organism: Diabrotica virgifera virgifera; assembly: GCF_917563875.1. Lineage (NCBI taxonomy): Eukaryota > Metazoa > Arthropoda > Insecta > Coleoptera > Chrysomelidae > Diabrotica > Diabrotica virgifera. The sequence continues at coordinate 58,622,916 of NC_065448.1, read as the reverse complement.
CAAACTCTAAAACTTTGGAAACGCAAATGCAAAAACATGGGATTACCGATCAGCAACAATACAATATACACTTTGTCATTTGCAGACGACCAACTTGTACTAGCGCAAGACTACGATGATATAGAATATATGACAAGGAAATTAATAGAGGAGTACACAAAAGGTGGTTTGGAAATAAACATAAAGAAGACCGAATATATGTGTATCGGTGGGACACAGCAGGACCTTACACTGGGGAATGGCGAAATTATTAAACATTGCGACGCATATAAATACCTTGGTATGACCATCACACAAGAAGGAAGCGTAGACCGGACGATAGAAGAAAGAAACAACCAGGGAAGAAAAGCAATTACCCTTCTCAATAGCATCCTCTGGGACCAGTCAATATCAAACAACAACAAACATAGAATATACAATACAATTGTTAAGAGTATAATCACTTACAGCAGTGAAGTATGGCAAATAAAAGAAAGATACAAGAGAAAACTTGAAGCAACAGAAATGGATTTCTGGAGGCGCTCAGCAGGAAAATCAAGATTAGAAAGGGTAACCAACAACAGAATTAGGGAAATAATGAATGTGAAACACACAATAGTAGATGACATTAGTACCAAACAGCTTAGATGGTATGGACACGTACAAAGAATGTCCGAAGAACGACTCCCGAAACAAATCCTAACGTGGACCCCTCATGGTAGACGAAAAAGAGGAAGACCCCGCCTGAGTTGGAGAGAAGGCATAAATCGAGAAATGAGAGAAAGAGAATTGGATGAAGACCTTTGGATGGACCGAAGTGAATGGCGACTAGGCATCGGAAGACGTAGGAGAACGTTTTAAAACCGATATATATATATAAAGTAAATAAAAACAATGGTGTGAGATTTTATTGAATCTCACCCCACCGTGGCAAAAAGGGTTTAATTATTACCTTTTTGCCTAATGGGACATAGGTGAATATTTTTGGACCACACACGTTTGTTCCAAGCATAGAGTCCTTCGATTATACAAAACAGTGAACTATTAGGAGAACTGGTTCTAAGATTTAATTTGGTCTGGTTTTATAGTTACTAATTAACACGATATGAAGGGTTCTGCACACTAGAAATAAAGGTGTTAAGCGAACAAAACATTTATTAATAACAACGAGTTCAACAAATATGCGGAATCAACGATAAATTATTGTCTTAATAGTGAAAGAGCGAGAAAGAGTCTATTATACAAATTTCCGTGTTGACAATTAGCGAGAGGAGTAATTATTACGAGAGCGTAACGTATTTTCACGTCGAGAAGAGAAACACCCACTGACACCTCGCCTAGAGAGGCAGGTTAGAGACTACTCAGTTTTTATTCTAAAACTACATAATATTTCGTTTAAGAGTAAGAATGTCACTTAAAATGAGCGTATCCATGGCATCCACACATGTTTATAACCTTGACCGCCGAAGACGCCAAAGCAGCGACCATATGTCCGTTATCTTCTGTGTCCTAACACAACACTAACAAAATTTTTAAATCTCACTAGCAAATGGTACAGATTGTCCCAACAAATTTAAGAGCGATATTTTTATAAAAACGAATTAATTTAACTCTTGTTTTCACAACAAACAATAAATATAATAAAACAATTGCTTACAGTAAAGAATAAAAACAAATCTGGAGTGTGAATACCGCAACTGTCAAATCAATGTTACCAATTTATGCCAAAATATCACCTTCGTTCGATTACAGTTACAGTGTGTTCCGATCAAATGTGCTTCATAAAAACGCTTTCTAAGCCATTTATACAAAATAAGTGAAACATATTTATTGTGTATTTCTTTGAGATAACATTAATAGAAATCTTTAAATATTTTTTTTTTTTTTTTTTTTATTGAAAATTTACCGCATCCACCAAGAGGTGATTAGCGGGAATACAGTGTAGGAGTACAGTTCCAATAACTTACAATCTATAATATAATTCTATGAGTTTTAAATAATTATCGATATTATTATCTATAATTACAGTATGTATCTTAAATTAAGAATACAGTGTAGGTATAACTTCCAGTAATTTAGATTCTATAATATAGCCCTATACATTTTAAATAGTTTGCGATATTGTCATAGTAACCATCTGTGCCTAAAAGTTTGTTGATGTTGTTAGGAATATTGAATCTAATTCGTTCATTTGCAAAAAGTGGACAGTCAATTAAAAAATGTTTTACATTATTTATTTCGTCACAAATTTCACATTTAGGGGGATCGTCTCTTGTAAACAGGTGAGAGTGCGTGTATCTTGTGTGACCTATACGCAGACGTGTGATAACAGTTTGAAGTTTTCGGGCTCGTATTCTCGATAGCCGCGGGTAAACATTATCCTTGATTGTTCTTAAAGATGTCTGTGAATATTTCCATTCTTGGTTCCATTTACACGTGATTAGATTTCTAAAGTACGATTTTATGTCACTCGCGAGATTTCGACACTCCGTTACCTCTGTTTCGACACTTTCCGACACTTTACGGGCGCACTGATCTGCTGCTTCGTTTCCATCGATACCAATATGAGATGGGATCCATATGAAGGTAATGCGTCTGGAATTTTCTTGAGCCTCTTCTAGTTCAGATTTTACCATTTTCTCTAGGGGGTTTTTAGGATACACATGATTTAAAGTTTGTAAAGCACCGAGTGAATCACTTAGGATCAAGCATTTTGGTATTTTGTTTTTGTTGACATGTTCAAGGGCTTTGAGTATTGCATAAAGTTCAGCAGAAAAAATACTGAAATATTTGGGAAGTCTAAAATGATATTGGTTGTTAGGGGTTACATATGCAGCACCTACTCCTGTATTACATTTTGATGCATCTGTGTATATCTTGTAGCAATTATCTCCATGTTTGGCTATGATTGAATTAAGGTTATTTTTAAAAACAGCTGGATTTGTTGAGTGCTTACTAAATGCAGTAAGATTATAATTTATTTGGGGGGTATCAGTTTTCCAAGGAGGGGGATGGTCCAAATTTATTAGGAATATATCTGGAAAGTTCTGATTGGATGATTTGAAGCATGGGTAAACGATGGAACAGTCCATCAATATTCCACTGTAATATAGAGTTGAAAATTAGGCATCGGAGGAAGATAATTCACTGTCAGTGATATCTTTACCTAGATAGTGATTCAATTTATTTTTAAGTCGGGTGAAGCGATGTTTCGTAGTTTTGTCTGATAGGTATGGGTAAGATATGGTTAATAGGTTTATTAAACCGGGGAGATCGGTTGTGTATTCCTGGATAATTTCTATAGGTGAATTGTTACCTTGGGTATTTTCAATTAGCATTATTAGCTGATCATAGTTTAATGGGAGTGTTGTGGAATTTTTATTCATGAAAAATTTAAGTGCGTCAGGAGTAGGTGCTGTGCGTTTAGGTTTTTTGGGCTTTTGGATGTTGGTTTGACGTGGTGTTTGAGGGAGAGCAAACGTTGGATTATTAGTATTCAGATTTTCGATGGGAGGGGATAACGTTTCGTCAATACTTCTTTTCACAGATGTACTGGATGATTCTCCTATGATTCCGAGTGAAGCTTGCTGATCCATTACTTCAGAGGTTTTTTCACATGGATTTTTAGTGGGAGTGTTCTCTTCGGTGGGATTTATTTTGCTCGCTTCAGAAGTTGGCAGTAGGGTTTGAGGAGTAGAAGAAATTGAAGAAGGTTTTTGAATATTTATGTTGTTTGGATCACCGTCTTCAGCTTGATGTGATTCAGTATGGGAGAAAAGTTGTGTGTTCTGTTGCTGTGACGTAGATTCGATGGTGGTGGTTAGGTCATAAGAGATAGTAGAGTTTTGAGATAACACATTGTCTGTCACAAGTTGTGTATGCTGTTGCTGTGGCGTTGATTCGGTAGTGGGAGTTGGGTCATGAGAAAGAGTAGAATTTTGTGATAACACATTGTCAGATGAAGTATTGGGGCAATTTGACGCAACGTGTCCAGCCTGTTTGCATACAAAACATTCCATCTTGTCCGTTGAAAGAAAAATTCTATTATCATTGCCTTCAAATGAAATTAATAAGGAGGTGTGAAGCTCGAAATTATCAGAGGGTGAAAAGACATACACTTGGCGGCGGAAACTGAGGATGTGGGAATATTCATCACCTGGAATTCCTGCTCTAAGGAAAGACACTGGGGAGGCTATTTGAAGACCAAGACTCTTGATTGCATTTTCTGCAAGTTGGTGGGGAATATAAGGAGAGATATTCGAGATTAATATTCTTTTTGTCGGGGAGACAAGTTTCCTAATACTTAAAATTAGGGATCCGATTTGGATAGTTGGGTGGGACTTCAGAAGTTGATCAACGAGATTTGGGTTGGCTAGATATATGCAGATTCTATTATTTGAGATTCTGGAAGCAAAGGAAATATTTTTTGGTCCGATGACATCACCAATAGCTTTAACGTAATCTAGAAGTTTAAGGTTTTCTTCTGCGTGAAGGACTATGGCTTGCTCTTTTTTGGGTAGGGATGGTGGTTTCGGCGAAGATTTTGCAGCATTTACGTACGACATTGATGTAGTAGCTTGAGTATTTGTAGCACTTTGAAGGGCCATGGTTGAGGTAGAAACTGTAGGATTACTGTGTATGTTTGTACTTGTCATGCAGATACAGACAATAGCTTCGTGTTATATTTTTTCTTTAAATGGTTCTGGTATCAGAATTGCATTCAAAGCCATTATGCTGGATGGTCAGCAAGAACCAGCAAACTGGTGAAACCAGCCGCTGGTATGCACTTTTTATAAATTAAATACAATTTATAATGGTTTAATAATATAAAGAAAGCAATACGTACAAATTTTGTCCAGAAATCACTTTTTAAAATACACTATTAAATCGAAGTCAAATACACTAATTACTACTGATAAGGTAAACTAGATTTTAATTATACTTGGCACAGGTCTTACTCGTATGAATGCTAGAACAAGACTCCATCTTTAAATATTATTTCTACGCGTATATAATAAAATATGTCTAGTGGCTGTAATTCAAGTGTACTCAGAAAAATGATTCTAAAAAAGAACACACCTACCGCCTAAATATTTCGTGTTAGTATCATGTGACGTCACGGACTATGACGCGGATGACGTGCAACGTTAAGTATATTAGACGGAGTATAGAGTAAGATATCATCAGTAAGTACCGTTCTTACGGCAAAATTCACCGAACTAAAATAGGTTCATGTATTTTTGTTCTATAAATAAAGCTAAAAATTCTTAAACGAGGCCACATTTGTTGAGGAGGTCCTACTATGGGCCCACATTTTGTACTTTTTCATGATGTTCTTCTTCGTCAACCATTTTCTACCCACTCCTAAATATAAGTCTTTTCCAGTTGTTTCCACCTCTCTCTATTTTGGGCCAATCTAATCCACTGTTTGTCTGCCACTGCTCTTATGTCATCTATCGGTCTCTATTGAGGTACTCCTTGGTCTCCGTCCTGGGATTCTCCGTGTCCACCTGCTATTATCTGACTATGTCCCAGACCTGCCCATCGCCATTTCATTTTTGTGATTTCTTCCACGATATTTGATCTTCGTTCGACGTCTTATCTCGGTGTTTCTAATCTTGTCTCTCAATGATGTTCTAAGCAGTTCTCTATCATAATAATTATGTGAAATTTAACATTTATTAATAATACTGGATAGGTAGTTGTTCGTTTAAAACAGCTTTTGGGAAAAACAAATGTTAAATGTACTATAAATTTCATGTAAATTTTAAGATTGCTTTAATTAGGTTAAAAATTTGGTCCCCTCAAAAAATCACCCACAAATGTTTTATTTTACCAAAAGAACATAAAACAGCAACTTATTTATAAAATAGTAAAACGGAAATAAATTCATGTTCATAATTCATGTGCCCAAAAATACACAAACGGCATTTAAATGTTCTTCCTTTCTATCTGCTTAAAATCATCCTCCATAATATATGCACTCTGCATCTTGGTGGTCTTGTCCAACTTTCACAAGGTCAACGTCATCGTCAGACGTCAGATGGGAAAAATTATTCAGATGCTACGGAAAAATTGCCTCCACTGCTGGTTTCCGATGTTTTTGATTTTTTCTGGATTTTTCTTTTTTTCGGCAATATTTTCGAACCCTCTTTTATTAGTTTTTATTAGATTAGTTTTTATAATATGCACAAACAAAGTCCAACGACAAGACGTTAGTTCAAAACATAGCGTGAATTTAATACAGAAGATTTACAAGGATTTGCAATATTACAATATTATATCCGTAGTCATAAAATGATAAAGTACAGAATATTTAGTTAAATATTTTATAATGATTTTACTTTCCAATCGTATAGCTAGAAAGATTTTTCATCACATTTTTATTTCTGTCCAATCAGATTATTATTATACTGAGAATAATCTACTTAAATACCTTATTATACTAAGAATAAATTTAAGTAATTAATTATAGTTATAGCAAAAGCATCATTAGATCCGGAAAGTGAAGAAATAAGAATTTGTGTGAAAGGGCACAAGACAAGGCGATCAACCATTACTTCACCTTCACTGGCACCGCTATACAACGAAGAATTAAAATTGATATAAAAAAAAGCTAAGAACCGGAAGGCGAAGAACGCTATAAATAACCGGGATAATAATAATAATCTAAAAAATACGAAAATCTAAAGAATTTAATTAAAAATAATGTTATTCCAAATCGGTACCAGGAAGAATATATCAAAATGAGATCAGACAGTTCGGAGCCCGATGAACTGCTGAAACTGATGAGGAAGACTAATTTTTGTACATAAAGTGGGCCAAAGAAAACAGTCCACCTCGATATTTGGCAGTATTTATTAGATTTTAAATAAATTACGAAACAGGTCGATTTTTGATCTAAGGGGGACTCATTTTGGCGGTACATACATAATTTGTCATTTGTCAACCCCCTCCCTTCCACTTCCCCTACACCTTATTTTTAAATAGGGAATAGGGGTCGTGTGTTAGCTCATTTAAAAGGTTATTTAATTCTCTATTTAGTAATATAAACATTAAGATAATTATTTATACAGGGTGTCCAAGAAAAAAAAATTTAATTAAATTAATTGACACAAAAAGAAGAATGTATGTAATTCATTTAATTCAAAATTACTACTTCTGCTGTTACAAAACAGAAAAAAATATTTTTTGATAAATAAACTTTGCTTTTCGCTTAATTTAAATGTTCAAGCTGCCAACCATCTGCCTCTTGTAGGTTGAATATTGAATTTAAGAGGATCGGTACGTATTTTCGGCTGCAATGCTATTCAAATGGGGATTCATTTTTTTCGAATCCTGAGAAAACTAATAAGTATTTTTGAAAAATTTAAACGCAGAATGAAAGATCACGTTATTAGCGAGGGCCGAAAGTCCCTGAGAACTTCTATAATGTTTATTTTAATTAGTTACAGGGGTGAAAAACTAAGAGAAAATTTAGTGTGATTTTTAATTTCAAATATATTATTCAAAATAAACTTTTTATTTATTCTAAGGGACTTTCGGCCCTCAATAATAATTTAGTCTTTCATTCAGCGTTTAAATTTTTCAAAAATATTTATTGGTTTTTTCAGGATTCGAAAAAAATAAACACAATGCCGTGGTAATATTTTCCAAATCTATTTTTGTCTTACAACGCACTCAGCCGAATATAATATTGTCAGCATATGTTGTCAGTCAGACACTGACAATCAGTGACAATTTTAAATATTTCACATTGCATCGGGAATATGTTGAGTTATTGATTAAATATTATTGAAATATAGTGTATTTGATAAATAATTGATTTAAGACGTGAACTTGATAAAAAGTTATTTATTGTGTATTATTTGTGGAAGATCCAAGCAGAGAATACATCAGGCTAATATATTCTGTGATCCAAGTATTTTGTTGTTAAAGATGTTCAAAATTGTAAGCGTCCCATAACAATATGTTATTAAAAAATCACTTTAGCACTTTTCTTCTTTTCTCGATTGAGTATTAGTCTTTGTTTTACAAATAAATTATTACAATCACTGAATACATAGTTAGTGAAAAAATTATCACATTTATTAACTGAATTAATAATTTCCAATTATAAAAATAACAGTTATCCAAGTACATTCAAAACCTATCTCTTTAAATTAATGACGACATTTTCAAGTAGAATGAAATTATAGTAATGTTTACATATCAATACCAGTGTGAATTTTACTACAGGTAATTTGCCGTGTAAAGACAGAAAAAGTAGGGATACACGTAAAATATTTGCGAATTATGTACCCATAGCCTTAAGCGAAATTTAATTATCAAATAAACATTTTTCTCTGTTTTCTGTCAGTAGTAGAATGTATTTTGAGTTATATAAATTGCATACATTCTTCTTTCTCTGTCAATTAATTTAATTCAAAATAATATTTCCTGAACAACCTGTATAAATAATTATGTCAATGTTAATATTACTGAATAGAGAATTGAATAACCTTTCAAATGAGGTACCACAGGAACAATATTCCGTATTTAAAAATAAGGGGTGGGGGAAATGGAAGGAAAGGGGTTAACAAATGACAGATATATGTATCGTAAAAATGTGTCCCCCTTAGATTAAAAATCGACCTGTTTTGTAATTTCCTTAAAATCTAATAAATACTGCCAAATATCGAGGTGGACTGTTTTCTTTGGTCCACTCTGTATTTTGTTTAATATTTGAATAATTAATTGGTTAATATTAATATATGTAGGGCCGGTTGTTCGAACGCTAATAAACAATGGTCACTATCAAATATTTAATTACTATCACCAACTGGCAATGTCAACTTTGATTGGGTTGCTGAAAACATAATTGATTATAATTATGAGATTAGTTAATCAATTAATATAACAATTATTAACATAATTGATTAACTAATTTCATAATTGTAATCCATCATTATGTTTTCAGCAACCCAAATAAAGTTGACATTGACAGTTGGTGACAGTAATTAAATATTTGATAATAATCATTTTTGATTAGCGTTCGAACAACCGGCCCTTAATATAGCATTATTTATTATTACTATTATTTATTATTGTATACCTATCAGATCATTTTACACAACAAATATCACAATACAGTAATAAGTAATACCGACCAACACAAAGGGGATTCTGACATTTACAGCGTAACTCTCATCAATAGTTGTACCAAAATATTTAAACAAGCCAGCCAAAAGGCGTAACCCACAAAATATAATATTAAATTATTTTTTCGTGTATTTGTCAGTAATAATATAAATTTTTGTGGTATTTTCTTAATTCAGGAGATGAAGTGCTACATGTAAATAGTAAAATAATATTGAAACTAGCTACATAGTACAAGTAATTCAGTTTTTTAAGCCTCCTGTAAAATTCATAAATTGAGGGTTACGCCTTTTGGCTTTTGCACCATCGATATAGAATATAGATAATGACTGCAAGGAGCCTTCCCCCAAATGGTTATTATTAGTACTTGTTTTAACTCATTTTGTATCACCTGCCTTTCGCACACACCTTTTAGCAGTACATACATTTCTTTAAGTCACTTTTCTAATTATTTTTATGTTTATCTTTACCATTGTTTGCTTTTGACTTTTAAAGAATTTTTTTGTGATAAATCAGTAAATCAGAGGAATATTTTTTGTGTTTTCTATTATTAACTAAACGTTAGTCAAGAAAAGATAAGATTTTGAGATTTATGGTTTCGTTCTTGATTTCTGACCAATATACCAAGTAAACATAGAGTACAAAATAAAGGCAATAGCTTAAGGCCGTATCTGTTTAAAATCGTAATAATATCTATTGCAGTATTGTTTCTGGAAAAGTGGCTACATCTCTAAATAAATCATGTTTTGAGGTACCTCTGATCTATTCTACTAAACCATTACCGCATCGAATTACGCTGTCTAATGTTTGCAATTTAGATTGAAATGCCAGTTCAGCCATTACGAGTATTGCGAGTCAGCTGACCTCTTTCTGGCATAGAAAGATCCGGGATTGTTTAATGAATTAATTCACATTTTCAACTCTGGCAGGGTTAATTGTGAAATCCTGAAACATTCAATTTATTGCGAAGTGTTTCAGTGACCGTTTACTTTTTCTCTGTTTGCTAGGTTTGGAAATTGTAGAGTACTAGGATATATTTCGAAAGAGAACAAATAAAAATAATATTAAAAATTCAGCTTAAAAAATTACTTTACTTAAAAAAAGTACTTTAGCTGAAAATACTGCAGGAATAATTTAATTAAATTGCATTATATCAAAATTTAAACGCTTATCTTTAGTTCAATCTTTTGGGTCAAATCTTTCTTTAGACGTTAATTTGACTGCCTTTTCTTCAATGCAAATGAATGAAAATTTGCAGACATATGCATTCGCGGGAACAATACACGAAAAGTCAATAAAAAAAATTTTATGTTTATTAATTGTTTAAATAAAAAAATTCTAATGGAAAATGCTTAAATTCTCTTGTTTTTTTTTTACAATGTAGAAACGTGAAACTTTTATATATTGTAGTTAATTATATGAACTATACATAACTTCACTTTCTACGTTAATTGTTTACGTTATGCTTCATAAATAAACAATAAAGTTTCAAATTTTTTCCTACTCCGACTACTTTTCATGTTTGTACATCATGTTTATAAACATCCTAAGCGGCGACGATTTTGAACACTCATCTTTGTTTATATAAACATCGGCGCTGATTCGTGTCAAATTTCAATACGATTCTAAACAAAACCTCAACCAAAACTCGAATTAAAAAAATTCGTGTTTACCGGTAGAGACGTTTCGTGCTACAATTAACATTAGAATTCGTTTTGGCGTATTAATTCAAAGTTTGTTACGAACCCTTAAACGTATTCAACGGTCATTTATAAACATACTATTGTGCTTTGAATGTTATCATGTGACATCGTGAAATTAAGGGTCCAGTGTGAAGGTATGTACTAAATATTTAAACGATATATTTTATTGTTTGAAAAGTGTACGACTAAAAAATAAAAAATAAAAAAATATGAAAAAAAAAGAATGTGTGTGTACTTTGTACGCACGTAAGAAGTTATACTTATATTATATGATTTCAACGAAATAAAATATTTTAAACAGTTTATTTTTATTTTATTAAACTAATTTTAAAACTTACCTACCACTTTCTTAAAATCCAAAAATTAAAGAAAGACAGCAATTGTCCGCATTTGAACCCGGTACCTTTCGATCTCTAGTCGAATGATATACCAATGATGCTAAGAAGGCATTGTTTTCACGGGTTCTCAGACATTATGACAAATCGCGGTAACAAATAGACGAACGGAAGTATTAAATATAAAAATGTTTTAATAATACGTATTATCTTACACCCGAGGAAGACATATCCAAAGACAAAAAAATTATAATAAATATATTTAATAAAATCACTAATATACTTTTTCCACAACTTTTTTAGACTGATCTGTGCGCATGCGCGCAAAATAATAAAAATTCACTCTATATCACGCCTAAAGAAGTATAACTTCAAAAATTTTTAAGAAACGCTTTTCTTTAGTTAAGAGTGGCTGAAATTAAAAATATAAAAAATTCAACTAAAAAGCAAAAAATAAAAAAAATTCAAACTCAAAGGATTATTCGAAAAAAAAATGTTAGATAGATTAAATATACAAAATCTCACACATTCGTTAAAAAAATTAAAAAATCTAACAAAGAAAAGCGTGGGGCAAGTCTTCATCGAATAAACGGTTTGAGGATAGATACTTTTTTACTTTACGTTCCCCACGCTTTTCTTTAACGGATGTGTTAGATTTTTTCAATTTTTTAACGAATTTGTTAGATTTTGTATATTTAATCTTCTGTCTAACAGTTTTTTTCGAATAATCTTTCGAGTTTGAATTTTTTTTTATTTGCTTTTTAGTTAATTCTTTTATAATATTTTTAATTTAAGTCACTTGTAACTAAAGAAAAGCGTTTCTTAAAAATTTTTTTTTTATATTTTTTTATTTTTATTTAGCTTAATGAGTCGACGACTAGTAGCCATTGGCATGGTACAGTTGATTTTGCAAACAGATACCTAGTGTAGTTTCTGTGTTTGTATGTTGAGTAAATGTCTTGTTACTTTGAAAAGACGGCTTCATTGTCTTTTCAAGGAGATGCTAATTGTATCTACATTTACTACTTTAGTAGTACAAGGAAGTATCTTTATTTAATATTTAACCTTTTACTATTTTTGTGTAATTTAATTAGTGAACTACTTTATCTTTAAGATTTTAGACGTATAGATATACCGGGTAGCCCAGTATGTCTAACAGAATTTGAGAAGTTGTCAACGTTCATAAAGTGTGCCTTAATTAGATGAGTTGCTTTACATGAGAAAACAAAGATGTATGTATTGCTTTACTGTATACATATTTTTTTGTAATTTATAAATATGTTAATTATAATAAAGCTTATTGCTTCGTATAACTTGTAATAATCTCTCTATTGTGTCAATTAATTTTGGCCTAGTGGAGAAGACTAGTCGTCTCTTCCAGTAGTAGATATCAAGTATTTTTTAATCCATCTTGCGTTATCACGTTTATTAAAATCGGCACTTAATTTTGTCCTTTCCTCTTCTTCTGTTAGATCAATATTTCCGTAGTAGAGAATGTATCCAGTATTGACAGAACAAATTTAAAACCACTTCTTACATGATCCGAAAAACTGAGTGAACGACGAAATCCACTATGTTAAATAAGATCGGAAAAAATGGTTGCACCACGTCTACGACATAATTAGAGGTACGGTTGAAGAAGAAAAACCAAAACCTATCCCCTACATAAAGGTCTCTCTCTCTCTCTCTCTTTCTCTCTCTCTCTCTCTCTCTCTCTCTCTCTCTTCGTCTCTCTCCGTCTCCCTCTTGTCGTTTCCCCATTACTGAGGATCGTGATTTCTTTTAATATTCCTAACAATTTTTTTCTCTATATCTATCTTCAGCTGCTCTAAGAGCTTCGCAGAATGAGTTTCCAGCTGAATTCCTAATTTGGTCGGACCATCTAGTTGGTGATCGTCCTCTTGATCTTCTCCCCGGAACGTTTCCAGAAACAATTAAACTCTCGTAACTATTGTCATCTCTGTGAAAGAATTGCAGACATATTGTGGACAGCCTTTTTTTAATCTCGCGTTGGTTTAGAATGGAAACGTTTGTCCTATGATCTGTCCATGGTACGCGCAGCATTGTTTTCCAGCGTTACATCTCAAAGGCATCAATTTTTTGGCGCTCGCGTGCGCCAAGAGTCCAAGTCTCTGCTCCGTATAGAAATATTGAGAATACAAGGGAATTCACCAGTCGCATCTTCATATTTTGAGAGATAGCTGTCTTTCCAAACTTTAGTTAGGCTACTCATCGCATTTTTTGTCATACCAATACGTCTCCAAACTTCGTCTCGCTCATCCGCATGCGCAAAGTACCGATCACAAGAAGCGCTCTATTGTATTGAAGTAAAGTTTACAGCGACCTGGAACTAGAAGTTAGTTCTCGAAGAACATCAAGAAGAAGCAGAACTAATTTGACTTGTAAATGGCAAGTATGATCTTGCCGAAACGAAATCAAAAGAAATAATTTTATTAAAAAAATTATTTATCGCAAGGTTAAACCCGGAAAACGACAGAAATCTGTCGGGCAGAACTGGAATAATTCCAAAAAAATGACTCATCTTCATCTTTCTAGCCATTTAGGCCATAGTCCAAGTTCCTTCCTACCATATGTTATTATTACCGGCTTATAAGCGTAATGAGTTACTCATCCAGAATTTAGAACAAATGTGCAAAATTATACATAGTTCGTATTCCGCAATGGTTTGGAAACTAGAGAAGCACTGTTTGCATTTAGTGTACCAGCACATAAATCCACACGTGCCAACCAAGATTGTATGTCTGCTTTATTGACTCTACTAAGGTCTTTGAACACGACGAAAAAGTTGCCATTGTAATTTCATAATATAAATTGGATCAGAAAATAGGTGGCTACTTATAATATTAGTTTATTTATTGTTGGTAAAAGGCTACAGGTTTCGGGATTTACAATTTTTGTCCCATCCTCAAGTCTAGAGTTGCACAAGTTTGACTTGAATGTTTAAATTGACTTGAGTTTGACTTAATTTCAAGTCAAACTCAAGTCAATCCTTCTGACAAATAATTCAAGTCAAGTCAAACTGGTCAATCGTACAGGTTTGAAAATTCAAACTGTCAAACTAGTTTGAAAGTGTTTGAAAAATACAGTAATACCTCGACTTACACTACCCCGACTAACGCGAACCCAGAGTTATGCGATTTTCAAATCTTGTCGATTTGTTATTTGATATGCGATTTTAAAAACATATCGATTCATTATTTAAGCGCCACAAATTCGTTTAGTTATCGACGAGATAGAATTACCACCCACACACTATTGCTCATCCAAAGTATTATACATGTTTGGACTTTTCACACAGAATCAGCGATTTTATTTTGTATTAGGTATTTCTTATCTACAGTTTTGTCTAATAGAGTGGGTGTTTGTTACTTTTATAAAGGAATTTTTAGTTTTATATCTAAGAAGACTTGAAAGAGTAATAGTGTCATCCAATCATACATATATACGAAATTATACCCCGACTTACGCGAATTCGACTTACGCGATTATCGCTCGGTCCCACCTATCGCGTAAGTTCGGGGTATTACTGTAATTTATTTAGTAGATATACTTTTTTGTCGAGATTAACATGTTAGTTGCCAATTAAGATGAGAAAATTAATAATACAACGAATGCCACATAAAAGTATTTTGATACAGGAAGCGATTATAATCAAAATGAGATAAATTTTTTGAAATTTATTCCTGTATGCTTAGAATTTCTAGCTGGCAAGTTTCGTTTTATCGATATAACTTTTTATATTTGGGTGTTACTAGATTAAAACAAAGAATTCGTTGGATAGTTTTTGTATCATACCAAGTGTAATTTAATCTACTTTGGAAGCTTTCAAGTATTACGTAACAGAAGTTGGGGGGAGGGGGTCATGTAAAACGTTACGGCGCGTTATACGGGGGAGGGGGTACGAAAAGCGCGTTACGTAACATTTTTTTAACTTAAATAAAAAACCTACTGAATCACAATCTCCCAACTTTTCAACTTTTATTTATATTTTACGTAGAACCTCTGGATTGTATCATATTGACCCCTCACGCTCCCTCATGTTACAGTAGGACAATAGTATTTAAGTGAAAAAATCTTAAAATTTGTACTAACCGGATCAAGTACAGTAACACGTGTTTGCAATAAATAGCTGGACCTTTCTTCACAACGAAAGATGAAAAGATACAGATGGAATAAAGAGGTTGTAATAGCTTCAAAAATTGGGTTTCGTAATACTCGAACGGCCCTTTTAACGAAAATTTATGAAGGAACAACAAAATATTATATTTTTGATAGAGTAGGTTTAAAGAATTTTTTGCGACTTTGAAATGTCGTCTTAAAGAATTAGTTCACTATTTGTCATTGTATAACGCTGTTCTTTATTTTTACTTAATACAAGTATGTACTTTTCAATTTTCAATGTTTTGAAATCACCTGCCGCAATATCAAATAAATCAGTATACCTATTTATTTTTCTTAATTAATTCTGCTTCGACTAAAGATTTTTTCTCTTAATTTTTGCAGTGGAAATACCTTCAAAATCAGACCCACTTTGATCTGGTACTTATTCTGAGCCAAAAAATATTCAGGTTCAGATATTATTTCACACACTTCAAAACGAACGTAATAAACAAGCCAAGCATAGACTTCTTAATATGAACTACAAACTAATTTGCGGAGTAGCAGAGTACACGACATATTAAGACCTATCCAAAGAAGTCAAAACAAAAGTCGGTACGCTCTCAATTAGAATTGGAAATAAACACGTTGCGCAATATGATATTCAAACTTCAAACTGTTTGAAGAAGTTTGATTTCATGTCAAACCTAAAGATATCGAAATCAAGTCAAGTCAAACTTTTTTACAAAAAAAGTTTGAATTTCAAGTCAAGTCAAGTTTGTTGAATAAAATCAAACTAGTTTGACTTGATGCATCTTACTCAAGTCACCAATACATAAGTTTTTAAAAATAATAAACTTAAAGATAAAACCCATAACTAAATTAAAATTCATGGTGACGTTTCAATTATTACTTTAATCATCGTCAGAATAATAAGCTTCTTGAGCGGAGCGTTTAAATAATTTTAAAGGAACAAACATAATTAATGAAAACGTAAAAAATGACATTGACAATCACTGGGTTAAGTTAATAATTTCAAACACGCCATGTCTTGTTGCGTGTGTAAGGGTGGCTTCAAAAGAAATATGGATAATGCCTCCTTGATGCTGAGTTCTGTTGGAGAACTTGCATGACCAATGATTGAGAAGTCCTTACGACTAATAGAGTGGTCAGAATCAGTCATATGTTGGAATACTGCTGAATTTGGAACTGTTCTTGATCGTCTTCCTAAGTGAGGAGTGATACCTAAGTGTTCGCAACATCTGACATTAAAGTGACGTCGAGTCTTCCCGAGTAGCTGCACAGCTACTCCATTTGAATTGGTATATAATGTTAGATGCGAGATCACTAGGAATCATGTCTTTCACATGGAAACGAGATCCTATCCTTTTCAAAGTCGTGAAAGCAAATCTTAATTCTATAGAGGGAAATGCTTTTTTAATTATTCTACGGATGTTGCGTCGGATTTGTAAGCTGTGGTAACCACTATATGGAAGTTTGATATAGATCTTTTCTTTGATTTCTTCTACTTTGTTGTTTGGTTGGAATTTGTTATTGAAAAAACGTCTGATGTATCTTTCTAAGAAGTTCAACGAAAAACCATTTTTACTTAAGATCATCTTTATGTTTTCTAATTCTTCATGTAGGAATTGCCAGGTTGAACAGATAGTGAAAGCGCGGTGGACAAGTATATTGATTAAACTTGTTTTGTATTTTTAGGGAATGAAGCTATCTGCGTTTATATACAGGCCGGTGAAGGTTGGTTTTCTGTATATTGAAGTGGAAAAACCTGAAGGTGATCTGAATATGTTAATTCCTAAGAAGGGCAGATTTCCATTGATTTCAATTTCACTAGTAAATTTCATATTGTGGTGTTTCTGGTTGAGATAATCTAAAAAATGTTGAATGTGATCGGTATGTTTAAAGATGAGAAAAATATCATCCACGTATCGTTTATAAAGAAGTGGCTTAAAATCAATTGGACAGTCAGCTAACCATGTTTTCTCATGGTGACATAGAAAAGCGTTCGCGAAAACTGGTCCTAAAGGAGAGCCCATTGCAACGCCATCTATTTGTCTATACACTTTTCCGTCAAAACTGAATAGACATTCTTTGGCAGCTAATGTCAGTAGATCTTTAAATTTTGACTGCTTCATTCCTAAAAAGCTTGAATTGGAACTTGGAAAAAGTGAATTTATTATTATGTTGATGGTTTCATCTAAGGGATGTTTTACGTTTTTTCAATAACAAATTCCAACCAAACAACAAAGTAGAAGAAATCAAAGAAAAGATCTATATCAAACTTCCATATAGTGGTTACCACAGCTTACAAATCCGACGCAACATCCGTAGAATAATTAAAAAAGCATTTCCCTCTATAGAATTAAGATTTGCTTTCACGACTTTGGAAAGGATAGGATCTCGTTTCCATGTGAAAGACATGATTCCTAGTGATCTCGCATCTAACATTATATACCAATTCAAATGTAGTAGCTGTGCAGCTACGTACGTCGGGAAGACTCGACGTCACTTTAATGTCAGATGTTGCGAACACTTAGGTATCACTCCTCACTTAGGAAGACGATCAAGAACAGTTCCAAATTCAGCAGTATTCCAACATATGACTGATTCTGACCACCCTATTAGTCGTAAGGACTTCTCAATCATTGGTCATGCAAGTTCTCCAACAGAACTCAGCATCAAGGAGCCATTATCCATATTTCTTTTGAAGCCACCCTTAAACACGCAACAAGACATGGCGTGTTTGAAATTATTAACTTAACCCAATGATTGTCAATGTCATTTTTTACGTTTTCATTAATTATGTTTGTTCCTTTAAAATTATTTAAAAGCTCCGCTCAAGAAGCTTATTATTCTGACGATGATTAAAGTAATAATTGAAACGTCACCATGAATTTTAATTTAGTTATGGGTTTTATCTTTAAGTTTATTATTTTTATTAAGTTTAAGGGTGTGTCCTTACCTACATACATAAGTTTTTGTTTAGAAAAACCAAAACTACAAGATATTAATTACAAGGGGTTCTCCACTGCCATAGATGAACATGTAGGTCAACATCTACTCCATAGGACTCATCTACTCAAGTGTAGGAGACCCCCCTAAAAAATCCCTCGAATAGTTATTACCTAAAATATATTATTTTATTGCCAAATCTGATAAAACTGGACTTTTCTGGCATTTCTGTCCGCTAAAATAATTTATACTTCTTAGAAATATTACCTGATGTTACTGCGGTACCTTTATACATTACATTATTTATTTAGTTCGTTTATGGCTTGACTCTTTTAATTAATTTTAAAAAGAGATTAACGATTTTTTAAACTTTTAGCTACAACCCTACTTTCGAACACTGCCTAATGAAATTTTTGTAACTGTACAATTATTTTAATTAAAATTTTCTTCTTTGAGATGATTCGGTGTTGTAAATTAATTAACAAATTCATTTACCTCGTTAAATTTAAATATTTTTTAATAATGTAATGGGAATATGTATTTAAAAAAGTTATTTGTGATCTTTTATTTTCAATATTGAGAGAAAATTTGTATTATATATAACAGCGGTTTATACCGTCCTGCACCTTCCGGTTCCTATTCTCCAGCCGCGTCGATCTGTCCAATCTCCTGGTCGGAGATCTCTCTCAGACATGGCTATCTGGATTCCACTTAACCAGGTTGTTTTCGGTCTGCCCCTTTTCCTGCTTTCCGGGGGTTGCCATTCCATTATTAGCTTTGGGAGTCGATGTTCCCCCATTCTTTGTACATGGCCATACCAACAAAGTTGTTTTTGTTGGACTTCTTCAATTATTGTTGTTCTGAAGCTATTTTCTTGTGGCATTTTTATAATCAAGTATATTCAAATGGGAAATAAGGCACAATTTTACCTAAAAATGATTTTATTAACGTTTCGACGCCCAAGTCGGGTGTCGTTGTCAAAATACAAAATAATATTAAATAAACAAAAATGTTGTTGCTTAGTAAAAAATTCTTCTAATAATTTATTTAATCTGACTCATTTATATCGGCAATTCAGACACGTATTATACATTTTAAAGTAGACGACTTTAAAAATGATATTGCCAATATTGATGAGTTGCGTTCCTGGGACGACTTTACTAAAAGATATTAACTATTTAGAATGGGAAATAAGCCACAATATTATTAAAAAATGATTTTTATTAACGTTTCGACGCCCAAATCGGGTGCCGTTGTCAAAATACAAAATACTATTAATATAAACAAAAATGTTGTTGCTTAGTAAAAAAAATTCTTCTAATAATTTATTTAATTTGACTCATTTACATCGGCAATTCAGATACATATGATACATTTTAAAGTAGAAGACTTTAAAATGATATTGCCAATATTTATGAGTTGCGTTCCTGGGACGACTTTACTGAAAGATAGTTCATTCGATTACATGAAATCAACCCCAACTCAAGAATATCCGTCACAAAAAAAAAAAAAAAAAAAAAAAAAAAAAAATCATAGCATGTGATCTGTCTTTAAAAAGACAACCACATGCAACGGTGACATTAAAATTCTCGCGTTAGAGATCTCATAGTAAATCACGAGGGAAAACCAGGAAAAACCTCGTGATACTATCCCGACATCGTAAGTATTTGGTCTTACATTTAATTTACTCTCAAAATTAATACCAAATTCTGACTTTACTATAATTTTGTTTAAATTATAAATAATATCAATAATACATGGGTATATAAGTAATACTAAAATATAAAATATGTACTAACTCGACTATTGACTTACTAATTGTGGTATTTTCTTTCTATTGACTTCCTCTTTCAGTATGGGTATCCACATCCTACTGCATTCCACCGAGGAATTTGCGACACAATTGGTTTCGTTTAGCATAATTAGAGCCGCTTCTTTGATTTTTCTCTTTTTACTATCTGTTTCTTTCAGGACTATACTTGAATCTCTCCACTGAACTCTATGTTCATTATCCCATGCGTGTTGACATATTTGAGATCTATCAAATTCTCTATTTTTAATATAAGATTGATGTTCACTTATTCTAACGTTTAATGGTCTTGATGTTTCACCTATATAAAACTGTTCGCATTCACAAGGTATTTTATAAATACAATTCTTTGTCCTTTCTTGTTCATTGTTAGGTTTAGTTTTAGATAGAATAGATCTCAATGTGTTGGTTGTTTTGAATGTTGTTGAAATGTTGAATTTATTTCCTATTGTTTTAAGTTTCTCGGATAGTCCTTTTATGTATGGTATTGATATTTTCCTCGTATTATTTCTTGTGAATGTTGTAGGATCCCGTTCAATGTTGTTCTGTTCCATTCGATCCAATCTTGACAATTCCTTATTTATAAACGATAAAGGATAATCATTTTTTAATAAAACAGATGTTAAGAATTGTTTTTCTTCTAAAAAGGAATTTTCGTTAGAACAAGTAATTTTGGCTCTATCATATAAGGATTTTATGATTCCCTTTTTAACGTTGATGTTGTGATTTGATTTGTAATTGAGATATCTGTTGGTATGTGTTGGTTTTCTATACACTTGAGTCTCATATCCAGTATCCTTCTTTAAGACTAAAACATCGAGGAAAGGCAGGGTGTTATTATATTCCTTTTCCATTGTAAATTTTATTGTCTCTTCTTGATCGTTTATAATATTCAGGAATGTATCCAACAATTCTGATCTATGAGGCCATATTGAAAACACATCATCTACATATCTCCACCATACAGTGGGTTTTAAATTTTGTTTAGAAATGATATTAGTTTCGAAATCCTCCATAAATATATTAGCCAATAATGGAGATAAAGAGGAGCCCATTGCTAGACCAAAATTTTGTTTATAAAATTCATTATTTAGTTGAAAATAGGTATTATTAGTACATAATGTCAATAACTCCATTATAGCTGATACATCTAGTTTTGTCATAATATTGCTGATACATTATTCTAAATAGTTAAAATTGTAAAAATGCCACAAGAAAATAGCTTCAGAACAACATTACTAAAAGATAGTTCATTCGATTACATGAAATCAATCCCAACTCAAGAATAGCCGCCACAAAAAATCATAGCATGTGATCTGTCTTTAAAAAGACAACCAAATGCAACGGTGGTACCGAAATTCTCGCGTTAGAGATTCCATAGTAAATCACGAGGGAAAACCAGGAAAAACCTCGTGATACTATCCCGACATCGCAAGTATTTGGGTTTACATTTAGTTTACTCTCAAAACTAATACCAAATTCTGACTTGATATTTTAAATTTTAAATAATACTAAAATACTAAATATGTACTAACTCGATATGGTACTGATTTACTAATTGTGGTATTTTCTTTCTATTGACTTCCTCCTTTAGTATGGGTAACCACATCCTACTGCTTTCTACCGAGGAATTTGCGACACAATTGGTTTCATTTAGCATAATTAGAGCCGCTTCTTTGATTTTTCTCTTTTTACTATCTGCTTCTTTTAGGACTATACTTGAATCTCTCCACTGAACTCTATGTTCATTATTGGGCGTCGAAACGTTAATAAAATCATTTTTAGGTAAAATTGTGGCTTATTTCCCATTTGAATATACTTGATTCTTCAATTATGTTTTTCTATTCATAATATCTGGCACCCGTTCATTCGTTATAATATGTGAGAGTCTGGAGATGCAGGCCGATCTTCGCCAGAAGTCCGTTTCCAGTGCAAGTATCTTCTATTCTGTTCGCTTATTCAGTTGCCAGGTTTCACATCCATACACATACAGTACCACGCTTTTAAAGATGCTATTATAAAGCTGTATTTTCTTTTGATATGGTTTTTGACCAGAGTATGTAGTGAGTTCAAAACTCCTATTACCTTCTCTCCTTGCATAATTCTTTCCTTTATTTCGAATTCTCTCCTTCCACTTTGTTGGATTCTCGTTCCAAGGTATACATAATCAGAGCTTGGCTCGATAACCATATCATCCCTTAGTTGTAACTCACTTTTCTGTCCTCCTATACACATACAGGGTGTCATGAGGAACTGTACATACTTCTACCTCTTACAGAGGCTCCTATGGGGAATAACAAATGACCATTAAAAAGTGTCTGCTCCCATTGTTTAATAATATACAGGGCGAGTTTCGCATTTTAACAGAAATTTTTATTCGTCATAATTTTTGAACGGTCAGATCGATGTGTCTCTTATTTTGGTCAATCGTTACACTATTACCACCTAATCAACTGATTTATTCAAACTAGAAAAAAATCTGGTCCGGCTTTAAAAAATTAGTTCGTTTGGGTCTTAGAAAAAATTTCAACCTGTATACGCTTTTTGAAAACTCTAATATGAATTTTACAAATTAGACAAATAGGCAATTAAAATGGCATATTTATTTTTTTCCCACACGATTACTTAATTTTTTATAAAAAAATCAAATTTAACTACGAATTAAAAGATTGGTAAAGTAAACTATAGATTTAAAAAAATTAACTTTTATTGCAAAAATTAATTTTTTTTTAACAAATATTTGATTTATGCTGCCACCCAATTAACTGATTTATTCAAACTAAAAAAAAATCACATCCGGCTTTAAAAAATTAGTTCGTTTGGATCTTAGAAAAAATTTCACCCTGTATACGCTTTTTGAACACTCTAATTAGAATTTTACAAATTAGACAAATAGGCAATTAAAATGGCATATTTATTTTTTTCCCCACATGATTGCTTAATTTTTATAAAAAAATCAAATTTGACCATGAATAATAATTAAAAGTTTGGTAAAGGAAACCATAGATTTAAAAAAATGACTTTTATTACAAAAATTATTTTTTTTTAACAAATATTTAATTTATGTTACCACCCAATCAACTGATTTATTCAAACTAGAAAAAAATCAGTCCCGGATTTCAAAAATTATTTCGTTTTGGCCTTAGAAAAAATTTCACCCCGTATACGCTTTTTCAAAACTCTAATATGAATTTTACAAATTAGACAAATAGGCAATTAAAATGACATATTTACTTTTTTCCCCACACGATTACTTAATTTTTTATTTAAAAATCAAATTTGTCAAAATCGCAATTTTAACCTAAAAATGACAAAAAAGATGAAATCACGGTTTAACTCGCTACAACGTTCCATTTAAAAAATTTTTTTCTGAAATTTTTACAGCACATATCTCTTACCATTGTGAAGACTATGAAGACTATGACAATTGTTGTAGACTTTCAGTCTTCTTCTCGTAAAAGTTACGAATTTTTAAAAATAAAAGGTGCAGCTTCGTGAATGTCAAAGTTAGATCGCAAAAATTAAGTGAAAAAATTTAAAATTTATCTATTTGATCACGTCTATGTTAAACTATAGAGTCCAAAGAGAAGTGTTATGGGGAGTTTTAGATCTAGACGTGTTATAGGAAAAAATGGTGAAACTTTTAATTTAAAAAAAAAACGCTGTTTAATTTTTTTTATTTTTATGGTAAAATTGCGATTTTGACAAATTTGATTTTTTAATAAAAAATTAAGTAATCGTGTGGGGAAAAAATAAATATGCCATTTTAATTGCCTACTTGTCTAATTTGTAAAATTCATATTAGAGTTTTCGAAAAGGGTATACAGGGTAAAATTTTTTCTAAGACCTAAACGAACTAATTTTTTAAAGCCGGCCTTATTTTTTTCTAGTTTGAATAAATCAGTTGATTGGGTGGTAACATAAATCAAATATTTGTTTAAAAAAATAATTTTTGTAATAAAAGTTAATTTTTTTTAAATCTATGGTTCACTTTACCAAATTTTTAATTCATAGTCAAATTTGATTTTTTTTATAAAAAATTAAGTAATCGTGTGGGGAAAAAATAAATATGTCCTTTTAATTGTCTATTTGTCTAATTTGTAAAATTAATATTACAGTTTTCAAAAAGCGTATACAGGGTGAAATTTTTTCTAAGACCCAAACGAACTAATTTTTTAAAGCCGGACCTGTTTTTTTTTTCTAGTTTGAATAAATCAGTTGATTAGGTGGTAATAGTGTAACGATTGACCAAAATAAGAGACACATCGATCTGACTGTTCAAAAATTATGACGAATATAAATTTCTGTCAAAATGCGAAACTCGCCCTGTATATTATGAAACAATGGGAGCAGACACTGTTTATTGGTCATTTGTTATTCCCCATAGGGGCCTCTATACGAGGTAGGAATATGTACAGTTCCTCATGACTCACCCTGTATATTTGGTTTTCTTTATATTAACGTATAGGCCCCATTTTTTGTATACTCGAAACAGCCGGTTTGTCATAAATATTAGATCATCTTTATCCTGGGCAATCACCACCTGATAGTCAGCAAAATGCAGTGTGTAGAGTGTTGAGTCGTCATTTAGCTGTATCCTCATTCCAGAACACGATTTCCGCCACTTATTCAAGACCTCATTTATATAGATTTTCAACAGTGCTGGCAATAAGCTGCATCCCTGTCGTAGTCCCTTATTCACCAAGAAGCTATTGGATAATCTGCTGTTGATTTTTATGTTTGCTTGGATATTGTTATAGAATTGTTGCAATGCTTTTATTAAAGTTATTTAATAGGGGATTTTTCCAGGACTTGCCATAATTTACAAAGTGGTACGGTATCATATGCCTTAGTTAGATCGACGAATAGTAGATGTATTTCTCTGTCTCTGGCTACTTTTTTTTCATTGAGTTGGTTGATCGTGAAGATGTGGTGGATACAGGATCTTCCTGCTCGGAATCCTGCTTGTTGTTCGATCTGTAAAGGTGCTTATTCATTTTCTATTAGAGTTTTTAGAGTTATCCCATATAATCTGCTAAAGGTGCTGGTTACAGTAATACAGCGATAGTTCTGGCAGTCTTCCTTGTTACCCTTTTTGTGTATTGGGGTTATCCATCCTGTTTTCCAATTTTCTGGTATGTTTTCTACATTTGTGTAGTTGTTGAAAATTATGGTTATTAGTTTGATCAATTTTGCGAGAAAATTTGTATTACTTTTTTTATTAAGTCAGATATCGTTTTCTTCTAGCGCCATGATCGTTATCGATCGTTATTGATCGTTGGTTATCATATTGGCTACGATATTCGCTATCGTAACTTTATTGACAACGCAACAGCTCTAAATAATGATTTTCCGTCTTACATTTTTTAACCTTGATGGTCTTCTTCTTCCAGGACCACTTTTACCTTAAATCTTTTCCTGAATAGTCAGATGCAAAAGCTCATATTTTCAGGGATGTCTCGTAATGTGACCGAAGTATTTTAGCTTGCGTCTCTTTATTATATTGACGATTTTCTCTGTTTGGTTAAACCGTCTAAGGACCTTCCCATTTCTGTTGACTCAGCTTATTCTTAGTAGTGGTCTTTATACCCAGATATTATAGGCTTCCAAGCGTTTAAGCATAGCCTCACTTAGAGTATAGGCTTCCACTCCATACAGGAGCTTCTTCTTAGAGTGCCTGTCCGTTCCGAACGTTGGCGGTCATTCTGGCTATGATGACTTTGTTGGTTGCTATATGGAATAGTCGTGTTGAGATCTTTCTATACCATGCTGTCAGGTTAGCAATCCAGATATTCTTCTTAGCCACTGGGGCCTTTTTCCTCCAATTTTACCTTGTAAAATGCATTGGAGTAGCTCGTATCTTCCTTGATTTCTCATTATATGTCCCAAGTACTGCAGCGTACGGCCCCTCGCGATGTTGACTAAATCTGCGGTTGTGTTCATCCTCCGTAGTACTTCTTCATTGGTGACTTTGTCTGTCCATGGTATCTTCAGGATCCTTCTGTATAGCGATAGCTCAAAAGCCTGAAGGTTCGATAGAGTTTCTCCCTTCTATGCAGAGCTCATAGTCAAGAATGCACTTTTTGCCTTTCCGATGCGATATCTAATCTCTTGAATATTGTTCCACGACTCATTGATTATAGTTTCTAAATGGTTGTATTGTGAGACACGTTTAATTCTCATTTGGTTCACATACAGATTTGCTCCAGTTATGTTTTGCTGGCTTATGATCATTAGCTTGGTTTTGCTAGTCTTTGTATCCAATCCATATGTTCTACTTGTTTCCGTTATTTTATCCATTAAGTTTTGCTGCCCTTCTATGGTATTGGAAAACATTATTGTATTATCTGCATACCGCAGGTTACTGAGCTTGACTCCATTTATTGAGATGCCTTCATCAATATCCTTTAGAGCCTCTTCAAAAATGTGCTTTGAGTACAGATTGAATATCAGCGGTGAAATTATGCATCCCTGTCTCGCTGCCCTTAAGATTTTGATCTAATCTGTATATTATTCTCCGTATATTCAGAGCACTGCTAATTGATTCCAATACAGGTTAGCTATTATTTTCAGGTCTCTTCCATCAATCCCTGTATTCTTCAGCACTTTCATAATTTGTTCATCTCTACATTTTTGAAACAACACCTGCATGCTAAATAAAGCCTCCGTCGTACCACCGGCATTCACAAATCCAAACTGATTGAACTCCGTGTTCGTTGATTTGTTAACTCTGATAACTCTATATTTCTCATCAATATTAGCACTGTGGAGTACGTTTATCATTGCATCGTGTTTTACGGTGTCACATGCATATTTTCATTATCGAGAAATGTGATGCATATAACCTTTCGTTGGTCCATGCAGTTTTGTACAAGCGTATTCAAGCAGAATACTGCTTCGCGTGTCGCGAGTCCGTTCTTGCTTGAAACCCAATTTTGTCTCGCCGCAATTGTGTCTCGCTAAATTATTGTCTCTTTTAGCTGTCTGAACATTATGGTGTGGAAAATGCGAAGAAACACTTTAAGCAAATGACTCATTAAACTAATCAGTATGTGGTCCTTGCACCTTGCCGCTCTTTGTAATTAAGGGATCATTGTTACCAGCACGTCGATGTTGTCATCCTCCAACAGTTTTAGGGTTTTCGTAATATTGTTATCCGGTCCAGGGACCTTGCCCAGTTTTGCTATTTTTATAGTGTAATCCACCTTGGCACGAATAATGGGAGGGCCTGACAAAGTTTCTGCGGGCAGGTTAGTAGTGGGTAGATAAATTCTCATCATAATGGCTTATTCACTCCTGGCGGAGTGTTTGCCGCCCTTTTGGGCTCTCTGATTCATTTATTGGGAGAATCAGTCCGCTGTTGTCTTTTATTATTATAGTAGAGTGTGTGACTTGGCCTTGTCTACAATTTTCCTCAATTTTTTCCGGTCCTTACAGCGCTCCTGCCAATTGTAGATTCTCAGCTTCTTTATGTCTCCTAAGACTTGATCTCTCCATCTTGTTTTGGGTCTTCCTTTGGTCTCTTTGTTGTTGGTCTCCAGCCAGTTATTCGCTTTAGCGTAGAGTCTCGGTTAGCTCTTTCTATGTGTCCCAGCCATCTGAGCCTTTGCGCCTTCACGAACTTGATTATGTCTTCATCTTGGATGACTTCTTTAATATCTTCATTTAATCTTCTAAATTCGCCTACACTTATCCTCACCGGTCCTATTATTCGTCGAATTATCTTTCTCTCTAAGATTTCTAACCTCATTTCATCTTTTTGTGTTAGGCACATCGTCTCTGCACCATAGGTGATCACTGGCCGGATTGCAGTCTTGTAAATTTTTAATTTGGTTGTATTACTAACGTGCTTTTCTTTCAAGAATTTTTGGTAGTTCCAGTAGGTTTTATTACCCAGTAGGATGCTTTCATTTATTTTATCCGTTCTATCATTTCTGCCATTCACCATCACTCCCAAGTATTTGAAACGGTGTACTCTCTCAAATGTATATGCACCAAGCTTAATTTTTTTCTCGATGTTCGTATTCTCTCTTGAGCACTTGAGGTATTTCGTTTTGCTTTGGTTTATTACTAACCCTCTCTTCTTTGCTTCTTTATCTAGTATTAATATTACATTCTGCATGGTTTCAAAATCTCTAGTAACCAGTGCAATATTGTCTGCATACGCTATCAGTTGGGCTGAAGATTCGATAATAGTTCCCATAATTTTGGCTGCTCTTACTGCCCCCTCTATCCTCCTCCTCCTCCTTAGTCGTTTCCTCATTGCTGAGTGTCGTGATTCGCTATAATACGAGCAACTGTCTCTTTCCATCGGCTTCTGTCCTGAGCCTCCCTCATGGATTCAGAGAATGTTTTTCCACTGGCTTTCTGTACTTGATCCGTCCATCGAGTAGGTGAGCGACCTCTACTTCTGCCCCCTCTATGGCAATGTTAAATAATGTTGTTGACAGGGAGTCTACTTGTCTGACACCTACCTTCATTTGTACTTCATCTGACGGGCCTTCCCTTGTTAAGATTCGTGCCTTGGATTCCTTCATCGTCATTTTCGTGAGACTTACTAGTTTTTCTTGAATATCTAGTTGATTCATATCATTAATTAGCTCCTCCCTTATTACACTGCAAAGGCTGGCTTGTAGTCAATAAACAGTATATGTAGATCTATTCCGTGCTCGTAACTTTTTTCGACGATTTGCGTTACAATGTGTATTGCATCTATTGTTGACTTACCTTCTCTTAATCCATGTTGGTATTCACCTATTTTTATTCTCGTTTCTTTTTCTATTCTTTGTCTGATCAAATTAGTTAATATTTTGTACATTGTATTTAATAGCGTGATTTCCCTGTAGTTAGTGCATTTCGTCTTGTCGCCTTTTTTAGGGATTGGTGTTATCAGACCGCAATTCCAGTCGTTCGGCATGCGTTCTTCTTCCCATATTCGTTCTATCAGCTTGTGGATTCTGTGGGCTAGTTCCTCTCCCCCTTTTTTGAAGAACTCATTTATAATGTCGTCTGGTCCTGCTACTTTCCTTGTCTTTAATCTGTTTATGGTCGCCAATACTTCGCTGTATAAGGGAGGCTCTGATTGTCCTTCATTCCTATTTTCTGTGTGTTCTTCATTTTCTGCATTTTTAGCATCGTCTTTCTTTTTGAACAATTCTCTATAGTGTGTTTTCCATTCCTTTTTTCCAATATTTGCCGGTATCTTTTTCTTATTCTGTGCTTTTGTGTGTTTATATAGTCTTGCATTATCGTTACTATTAGCTTCGAGTTCCAGCAGTAAGTCTTTAATCCATTTCTTCTTTTTAGTTCTGCATTATTTGTCTGACTCTTTCTTCTTCTCTTTATAGTGAAGGAGATCTTCCCTGTTACCAAACACCTGTGTCTTGCTTTGTCCTTGTTTTTACTAGCTTGCTCGTAAACAGACTTACTGATTATGGACCACGGAATCCAAGATCCGGCAGGGGAGGAATAGCTGTAGACCACAGGGCCTCCCAGGTCGTCAACCAGAGAAATCCCTGTGCATTTAAGACATTAAAAGTAGCAACCTGGAATGTTAGAAGTCTATATGCAAGTGGTAAATTAGCGAACGTACTCCTTGAAATGGAAAACCTCCAAATTTATGTTCTAGATATAAGTGGCGTACAGTGGCTAGGTTCAGGCAAACAAACGACAAATAATGGAACCATGTATTATTCAGCTAACAACGAGACTAATCATCGCTATGGTGTTGCTATCTTAGTTGCAAAAAAGGTCAACTACTCTGTAGTAAGTTTTACTCCTTATTCTGATAGAATCGTATCATTACAACTTCAGTCTAAGAAAGGTATAGTGAATTTTATTCAAGTTTATGCTCCGACGGCAGATAAAGAGGAAGACGAAATTGAACTATTTTACCATGATTTGGAACAAGTCTTAAAGTCAATGAAGAGACATCACACTACAATAGTAATGGGCGACTTTAATGCCAAAGTTGGTCAGGGAAGAGTGGATGGATATATGGGTGAATATGGTCTAGGAAATATAAATGAGCGTGGTGACCGTTTAATACAATTCTGTCAGATGGAAGAATTTGTAATAGCTAACACACTCTTTAAGCTACCAAAAAGAAGATTGTATACATGGAAATCTCCCGGAGACACAACCAATAGAACAATCCGAAATCAAATTGACTTTGTCCTCGTTAGAAAAAGATTACGTAATTCTATACTTTCTGCTAAAACTTACCCTGGAGCAGATATCGGTTCAGACCATAACCCCATAGTAGTCATATTACGAATCAAATTAAAGCTGATTAAAAAACCCACGCAAAGTAGAATTGATGTTAAGAGATTAAGGGAACCACAAACAAAGGAACAAACTGTAAAAACTCTTACTAAAAATTTACATATTGCCCAAGAACTGAATAAAAGTAGCTATGACATTGATCAGAAATGGGAAAATAGAAAACAAGCAGTAATTATAACAGCGAGTGAAAACTTAAAACCAAAGAAAAGAAAACATAAAGATTGGATGACTGAAGAGATACTATTATTAATGAATGAAAGAAAATCATTCAAAATAAAAAATCCAATTAAATATAATGTAACCGATAGATTAATTAAAAAGAAGCTAAAGAGAGAATGTTACATGAGCAGTGCCAAGAACTGGAAGAATTTGAGAAAAAATATGACTTTTTTAACATGCATAAAAGAATTCGAGAACTAGCCGGAATGAAAAAAACACTTCAAACTAGGCATAAGAGATGAAAGTGGTGCACTTACTACAGATATAAACCAGAAAATGCAGATATGGACACAATATATAGCACAGCTTTTTGAAGACAAAGAGAGAACAGAAGCACCAAAAGAATTTAAAGATGATACTAGACCTGACATTATACGAGAAGAAGTCGGATATGCAATGAAACAAGCTAAAAGTGGTAAATCTCCCGGGCCTGATGAAGTTCCTATCGAATTACTCAAAATTGTGGATACTGAATATATTGACCTTCTTTTGGATTTATTTAACACCATATATATAACAGGTATAATACCTAAAGAATGGCTCCAACCGACATTTATACTGCTACCCAAAAACCAATATATTGACCTTCTTTTGGATTTATTTAACACCATATATATAACAGGTATAATACCTAAAGAATGGCTCCAACCGACATTTATACTGCTACCCAAAAAAACCAATGCAAAGGAGTGCAATGAACATCGCACCATAGCCTTAATGAGTCATGTCTTGAAATTGTTTTTAAAAGTGATTCACAATAGAATATACAGGGTGTTTCATTAATAATTGTCCATATAGTAACTGAAGAAACCTTAGCACAAAATACGAAGATTTAACCTAAAACACTTAAATAAAATGTGGTTCCTTACTGAGTTACAGGGTGTTTTATCTAAAAATTTAAAAATTATTTTTGCTTAGTATTTTCAAACTATTTAACGTATCCTTTTCATACTTGGCAGGAAGGATAGGTACTGCAGAAGGTACTAAATTATGTTAAATAAACGTTTATCGCTATTACCAGAGGCGTACGACGGGGGAAAGTGAATGGTTGACCCTTTCCAAAATCTACGCCACTGGCGAAATTGCTATTTTAGTTCAATTTTTGGATTCTCCAATACTTTCCATGAAAATAATATACTCTTCATTCGTAACGATAAAGTCATTAGTTTTCGAGATATTTGAAGTTAAAAATGAAACGACACGGTTATTTTGATCAGTGTATTGTGTCGCTTCATTTTTAATTTCAAATATCTCGAAAACTAATCATTTTATCGCTAAGAATTAAAAGTATATTATTTACATAAAAACTATTGCAAAATCAAAAAATTACACTAAAATAACAATTTCGTCAGTGGCGTAGAATTTGGGAAGGGTCAACCAGCCACTATCCCCTGTCGTACGCCTCTGGTAGTAGCTAGAAACGTTTATTTATCTTAATTTAGTAGGGTGTACAGTACATGCACTTTCTGCCAAGTATGATAAGGATACCCCAAATAGTTTTAAAGTACTGGGTACAAATAATTTTTAAATTTGAATCATATGAATCATATAAATTAATCAAAATAACTGTACCGTTTCATATTTAACTTCAAATATCCCGAAAACTAATGACTTTATCGTTACCAATGAAGAGTATATTATTTACGTAGAAAGTGTTGTAGAATCTAAAAATGGCACCAAAATAGTAATTCCTCCAGTGACGTAGAATTTGAAAAGGGTCAACCATCCACCATCCCCTGTCGTACGCCTCTGGTAGTAGCTAGAAACGTTTGTTTATCATAATTTAGTAGAGTGTCTAGTAGTCGCACTTTCTGCCAAGTATGAAAAGCATACGTCGAATAGTTTTAAAATGCTGAGCAAAATTATTTTTTAAATTTTTAGATAAAACACCCTGTAACTCAGTAAGGAACCACATTTTATTTAAGTGTTTTAGGTTAAATCTTCGTATTTTGTAATAAGCTTTCTCCAGTTATCATATGGACAATTATTAATGAAACACCCTGTATAAGAAATTAGACGAAGGCATAAGTGATACACAAATGGGATTTAGGAAATGTCTGGGAACACGGGACGCACTGTTTGCAGTAAGTGTTCTTTCGCCGAGATGCCTAGGTATGAATCAGGAAGTATATGCCTGTTTCATTGATTTTGAGAAGGCATTTGACAAAGTGCAGCATAATCGTCTTAAAGAAATTTTGTTAAATAAAAACATAGACAGTAGAGACATTATAATTATATGTAACCTCTATTGGAATCAGACAGCAAAAGTGAAAGTTGAAAATGAACTGACTGAGGATATCCAGATTCGTCGTGGGGTGCCCAAGGGTGTATTTTATCACCCTTGTTATTTAATTTATATAGTGAAGCCATCTCAGAATTAGCGTTGGCCGAAGTCAGTCATTTTGTAATCGTGATATTAGTATTCATCTACGAACTAGAATGTTAAAATGCTATGTATTCAGTACTTTGCTCTACGGTGTTGAGTCATGGACTCTTAAACAGAGGAATATTAAAAATCTTGAAAGCTTTGAGATGTGGTGCTACCGCCGTATACTACGAATAAGTTGGGTGGATAAAATTACAAATGAAGAAGTAATACGCAGAATAAATAACGAGCCAGAAGTTCTACGGAGTATAAAAAAGAGAAAACTTGAATACTTAGGCCACCTGATGAGAGGACAAAAGTACACATTCCTACAAAATATAATGCAAGGAAAAATCCAAGGACGAAGAAATCCAGGCCGTAGAAGAATGTCCTGGATGAGAAATTTGAGAGAGTGGTTTGGCTGTACCACTAACGAATTGTTCAAAACAGCAGTAAATAAAATTAGAATCGCCCTAATGATATCCAATCTCCGATAGGAGAGGCACTCAAAGAAGAAGAAGAAGTCAGTGAGGGCCTAATAATAAACGGTTAGCCACTTAATAATATAAGATATGCTGACGATACCGTACTTTTAGCGGGAACACTAGAAGAATTGCAACACCTTGCTCAACAACTAAATATACATTGCAACGATTATGGACTAAAAATAAATTTGAAGAAAACCAAGTTCATGGTATTTACAAAAGCACAAAACATCAGAGTTAGACTAGTACTGGATAATACAGAAATTGAGCAAATATCTTCGTACAAATACCTTGGAGCATGGATCACAGAAGATACTGATCAGACAAAAGAAATAAGATGCCGCATTGAAATTGCACGATCCATTTTTAACAGAATGAGGAAAAGAAAACAGAAAGAGATAAAAAAGAATGTTTCAAATAAAATTTGTTCGCTAATAAAAAACGAAGAAAAACACGTTTATCAAACTTAAATCCAACAATTATAACTGAAGATATTGTAAAATTAGTGCACAATGCAAATTGCAAATTGCAAAATAAGTATTTTTCGAAGCTTTATCGATCGTAACTCGACTTCTACGCATGCAAATGAGCCTTAGAAGGTCTCATTTGAAAGGTTCAGTAGTAGGCTTTCAAACAGAGTTTGTTAAATTACTTGATCCTCATTTTTTTTAAAGTTATACCCATTTGAAGTAATAATTTAAAAAAAAAAAATGTACGTTAATTTGTTTACAAGGGATTCAAGCAAATTTAAGCCATAAACATTTATACTTTAATTAACAATAATGATAGAAGAACTCAAAAGGAACACTTAGAGCTTACGAAAATGTTTGTCAATTTATTTTTGGTCAAGATATCGATATTTTAATAGTGCGCTCTGAGGCGCAAAATTATAATTTGTATGTATATATACGTTATCTTCATTTTTCATATTTGAAGATCCTAATAAAATTTTATCTTATAATTCTTATAATTAAATCGTCATACTGTAATCACGTATCACCTTTCATTATATTTACATTGTCTTCTATTTTTTGTACTAAATGAGAAAAAAACATTAAAAACTAATATTTCAGAAATATAACTAAAAAGTTAGTTGATATTATTTATTAATACTATTTTTACAAACTTTTTGTTTCATGCATCTGAATCGAGATATACAACAGTGAATCTCAGCTTTTTTACATCTGCATAAGTTCTTAGAGCAATTTTTACAGTTACAGGGTGGTACTAAGTCTGTTCTTGTACGCAGTAAAACTAAAACTTTCTGGGGCCTTAGAGTCTAATTATCTATTTGATATAGATATAATCTACATCATATAGATATCCAGTGGATAGGGGATAGTATCCATATAAAGTGGATCTAGTTCTTTTGAGGCATCATCAAGGCACGTCAATTGTGTGTATGCCGCCACAACATAAATGCTCGTTTTATATGCAATGATGATGCTGATAAATATCTCGATCCATTTTTATATGGATATCACATATTGGCTTATTTGCATGCGTAGAAGCCGAGTTACGATCGATAAAGCGTCGGAAAATAGTTGACTGTGTGATGTCGCGCCTCATAGCGCGCCATTAGAATATCGATATCTTGACCAAAAATAAACTTACGAATATTTTCTTAAGCTCAAATTATTTCTTTTGAGTTCTTCTATCATTATTGGTAATTAAAGTATAAATGTTTACAGCTCAAATTTACTTGAAACCCTTATAAACAAATTAATGTACAATTTTTTTAAGAACATTGTAACTTCACAGCCTTGCACCTAAAGGTAGAAAGGCTTAGGACTAAGTAAGTAAGTAACTTCAAACGGGTATAATTTTAAAACAAATGAAGATCAAGTAATTTAACAAACTCTGTTTGAAAGCCTATTAATGAATCTTAAAAATGAGACCTTCTAAGGCTCATTTGCGTGCGTAGAAGTCGAGTTACGATCGATTAAGCTTCTAAAAATACTTATTTTGCAATTTGCAATTTGCATTGTGCACTAATTTTACAATATCTTGAGTTGTAATTGTTATATTTAAGTTTAGTAAACGTTTTTTCTTCGTTTTTTATTAATTAACAAATTTTATTTGAAATATTCTTTTTTATCTCTATTAGTTTATGAGCCAGAGCCTTATAAACAATTTATAAACAATTAAATTGTTTATAACAATTTTTTGACCACTCGGATCGAAATCCACCCTCGAAATTCGTAATCAGCATCCAAATATCCATAAGAAACCGTTGAGTTTGTCCATCAGAATTGAAAAGGACACGGTGACCCCTCTGGCGCCTAGACTAATTTGGTTTCCGTCTGTTGTTCCAGGTATTGGCCACGTTACTTTGTGCTCTTTTTTGTGCTTGAATTGGGTGCTAATAATAAAAGTATTGGTTGCTGCTGCTAGATTTCATATTCTCCTGCCATTGTTATTCGTATTTTGATGAATCGTTTCTTTTCCTGCGATTTCTCTGTTCGTGTCTTTTTTCCTTATCTTTGCGTTGAGGTCTCCTAACAGGATTAGTATGTCGTTCTTTGGTTATTCCTTCGTACAATTGTTCAAGTTTCTCATAGAATTCAATTCTATTGAAGAGAAATTTTTTCCAAATCTATTTTTGTAAACAGGTGAACATTATCTGTTGCTTTTGCACAAAATATTGTTCCCCTTTAACTCCGTCATATTTTTGGAATAAAGTTGTATAAAGAAATAATTCAGTATAACTATTATTCTCTCTGACATATACGTAAAAATCAAAGAAAACCCCTGACAAAGCTAATTAGTGTCCACTTTAAAACGACGCAGTTTCTAGATAGAATTTCTCATTTAGTCACGTTCTTCTTAAATGACCCCAAGAGGAGAAACTCGAAGTAAACGAGAACAATTGATACCAAAGACACGGTGTATGAGGCGGTCATCGGCTTCCGAGATCCAGGGATTCCGAGGATGAAGAATGCTGTACGATGCGCGGCACGGATGAACGAAAGACACAAAAAGCGGAAAAAGGTCCCTCGAGAGGAAATTATTGTTTTGTTTATATTTGTTCTGACGATCGCAGCTTTCCGTATAAAAGAAGATTGTTTCAATTTGGTATTTGTGACAGACTAACACAAATATGTAATTTAAGACTTTGAAATAATAAGGTGAACTCCCAAGAAAACAATATGCTTTCTTTTATAGCTATTTTGAATATTTGGTCCTTATTATATAAAATGACAGAATATCTTATAATACTTAGCTAACAAGAGAAACAAAAATATACAGGGTGTAACTCTACCGACAAATGAATACATGAGATTCCTCCAGATAATTTTAAGACAATTTAACTTAATTCACTTAGTCCGAAAACCTTTCTTAAGGGAGCTAGAGCTAGAGTTATTTGAAGATGGCGTCTGCTCTGGTAATTAGTTTTTCTTAAATACCTCCCGAACGCTTCTATTTAGAAAAACAAAAATTGGTATGCCTATTTATCTTCCAGAGATAAATCGATTCCATCCATTCCAAATTTCTAGTATTAGTCATAGGCGTCCGTTTTGGGTAGAGCAACAGTTAATTTATCGCATAACTTATTTGTCTTTAACTTTTAAGCATTTTTGACTCTGGATTATTAAATTGTGAGGTATTCTTGTACTAAAAGGTACTCTTGTTTTAAGTCAGTAGGATACACCATTTTCTAGAAAAATCGATTAAAAAATAAATTAAAAAAAACTATTTGGAAAAACGAACACTGGTACGTTTAATTATATTCCAGAGATGAATCGATTTCATTAATTGCGAATTTCTAGTATCGGTCATATACGTCGGTTTTGGGTAAGTGAACGGTTATTTTATCGCATAACTTTTTTGTCTTTAATTTTTAAGCATTTTGACACTTCTTATATAGATTATTAAATTATGAGGTATTCTAATAGTAAAAGTTACTCTTGCTTTAAGTTGGTAAAATACACCATTCTTTTGAAAAAATTTTTCATTTTTTTTAAATTCAAGAGACGAAAAATTTTCAAATCGATTTTTCTAGAAAACAGTGTGTCCTACCGACTTAAATCAAGAGAACTTTTTAGTACTAGCTTACCTCACAATTTAATAATCCAAAGTGAAAAATGCTTAAAATTTAAAGACATAAAAAGTTATGCGATAAAATAACCGTTACCTTACCCAAAACGCCTATGACCGGTACTAAAAATTCGCAATGGATGGAATCGATTTATCTCTGAAAGGTAAATATGCGTACCAATTTTTGTTTTTCTAACTAGAAGCGTTCTGGAGGTAATTAAGAAAAACTAATTACAAGACGCCATTTTCAAAGAGCTCTAGCTCCCTTAGGAAGCATTTTCGGACTAGGTGAGTTTGGTTCAATTGTCATAAAATTACCTGAGGAATCTCCTGTCTTCGTTTGTCGGTAGAGTTTCTGGACTATATTATAAATAAAAAATATCTAACAATAATACCTAAAAAAGAAATAATGTTGATAAAACAATATAATGTACCACACATACAGACCTGGGCAGAATTTTCTCCTACAAAAATTCAGATCGGACGAAGAAAGTATACATTTGCTTCACAGATTACACAAAAGTTTTTGAGCCAAGTTAATGAAACTTCTAGATGCAAAATGACTATCGGTAACACCAACATACATCGTCTGTTATACCCTATATAGGTACCAAGTCACCAAGTGGTGTCAGTAATACTAGAAAGCACCCAACAGTAGAAAAATATCTTAAAAGAGGAGTAACACAAATATGTGCCATATCACCTTCTGTTCAATAACTACCGAGAATGCATTTTTCAGTAAATATTACTAAAACATGCTAGGTAAAGAAGGCATAACAATTAATGGTAAACCACTATTCAATGTAAGATGCGTTGGTACAGAGGTGTTAGCTAGAAGATAGCGCAGATCTCCAACATCTGCTCATAAAGACTGCTGAGTACTTCCAATAATGATTAGAGGTGTGTAATCTTTGATTGAACTGCACCCTTCTTGAGGTGGCCCTGTTGAAACAGAACACAGCGTATCTAGACTGCAGATAGTCGGTAAAAAATCTCCAAGCCAAGCAGTAAGACACCGTGAATAAGCCTATCAGTGATACTACATAGGGTGACAGTGTGGCAAACGTTTCATTTGGAGGTGCATTTCATCGTATTTAGAGCTTTCCATCGCAAGCGGAACTGTGAGAGAGGTGGAATGTCTTTCTCTGGATACTCGTGGGACCAATATGGAAAAAAGGAAAAACTCAGGGCCAAAGGACTTCCGACGCCGAAATGCCAGGGAACTCTAAAGTCAAAACTACGGTTCATAGAGCTAAAGGACAGGAATCTTTAAAAAAAAACTGAACGCTGAAAGGCCAAGAAGTTCAAGCTGGATGTGGATAAGCCGCCAGAAGCCAAGATGAATTTGAATAAGTTTAAGGCAGTCCAAACAGCCATCTTCTTGGTTTTCCGCTAATTCCGGAAGCAGGAACTCAGGTTCGCTTCCTAAAGAGTACCCTTAGGCTGGGTTTTATAAAACTTTCAAACTTTCTCTGAAGGTAGCAAACTTTCAGAGAAATGCGTTTTATGCACTTTCTCAATGGACACTGAATCTCGACGAGAGTTCTAGAAATTCCAAATGTCACCCGATTCTCATCCGAGAAAGGAATCCTCCAAAAACTTTGGAGGAAAAGTCAGTATCAAATCGTTTTAGTGAAACAGGGAAGATTTCCTACATATGGAGGTTTAGTAAAAGAGGGACAACTTTCTCTAAGTCAAACGAGCCCACTCGTAAGGACAGTACTATCCAAGAGTGTGTTGGACCCATAGAAAAATAAGGAATATCCACGAAACTAGAACTTACAAGAACGAACTGATAAATTTACAAGAAAGTGGGTAGCTCACAAATATCTGGAATGATGGATGAATTCATTACGACAAAGACAGATGAAACAGATGAACAGAACTGATAACTTTACAAGAAAGTGGGTAGCTCACAAATATCTGGAATGATGGATGAATTCATTACGACAAAGACATATGAAACAGATGAACAGAGAAATAAATCCCCAGGCACTGATTCAATACCATGTGAAATATTACAGTTACTAGGTGACAAAGGATTACATATCATCCATTGTATCTGTGTCGCTGTTTGGAATTCAGGAAAATTGCCATCTGATTGGTGTACCTCAATTAATATACCACTACACAAAAAAAGAACTACTACCAGATATGAAAACTACCGCACACTGTCACTAATAACACATGCTAGTAAAATCTTGCTGCATATCATCAAAAACAGATTAAAAACCTATCTACATTACCAAATACCTCAGGAGCAAGCGGGGTTTGTAAAGGGTAAAGGTACAAGGGAACAAATCCTGAACCTGAAACAACTCATTGAAAAGTCTAGAGAATTTCAAGTACCTATGATTATATGCTTCGTTGACTACCAAAAGGCATTTGATTGTGTAAGCTGGATAAATCTGTGGTTAATTTTAATAGAAATGGGCGCACCAACGCACCTGGTGACACTTATTAAAAATCAGTACCAGTCTAATATAGCGACAGTACAACTAGATCAGAAGTTCTCAAACCAATTCAAAACCGAGAGAGTTGTTAGAAAAGGATGCGTGTTGTTACCTGACTTATTTAATATTTATGGTGAAGTTGTCATGAGGATGGTTTTAGAAGGATGGGCCGGTGGAGTAACAGTAGCTGGTATTAAAATCTCCAATTTAAAATTTGCTGATGATACTATACTTATAGCAGCAAATGAGCAAGAAATGTTTGATCTTCTGCGAAGAGTTGAGTACGAAAGCAATAAAGTTGGTCTGAAAATCAATAAAGCTAAGACAAAAATAATGGTGGTCGACAGATTCGACACTATTCAACTGACTAACATATTACAGGAATACCAGATAGTAAACACCTTTATCTATCTCGGGTCTAGTATAACTAACGATGGTAACTGTGAAGCAGAAGTTCGGAGACGTATTGGTATGGCAAAAAATGCGATGAGCCGCCTAACTAAAGTTTGGAAAGGCAGATCTATCTCTCAACATATCAATATGAGACTGGTGAATGCCCTTGTATTCTCAATATTTCTATAAGGAGCAGAGACTCTTCGCGCATGCGAGCGCCAAAAAATTAATGCCTTTGAGATGTGGTGCTGGAGAAGAATGCTGCGCATACCTTGTACAGCTCATAGGATAAACGTTTCCATTTTAAACCAACTGAATATTAAAAAAAGGCTGTCCACAATATGTCTGCAACGAATTCTGCAATTCTTTGGTCACGTGGTTTGCAGAGGTGACGACAGTTTGGAGAGATTAATTGTTTCTGGAAACGTTCCGTAGAGAGGATCAAGAGGACGATCACCAACTAGATGGTCTGACCAAATAAAGCATTCAGCTGGAAACTCATTCTGCGAAGCTCTTTGAGCAGCTGAAGATAGAGACCAATGGAGAAACATTGTTAGGGATATTGGAAGAAATCACGATCCTCAGTAATGGGGAAACGATAAGAGATTGAGATGTCTAAGGTCATTCCGATACCGCACTGTCGATGCTGTCGTTCACTGTCCACGTTTTACTATCGTAGAATTGCACCGGTTCATATATAGAAGTTGTAGTTAGAGAGTTGAGTTGTAGCAAGCAAGATGGTCGGACGTGTTTTTCTGTAGTGTCTTCGATAAACAACTCGGCATCGGGCATTATAACGAAAATCATTTAAATAATCTCGAATTTATTAAATTGAAAAGGACCAACCTAGAGAATGTAACATATTAGAGAATCACAATAGATCTGAAATGGTCGCAGTGGAACAAGTCAAAGCCATCTCGTCAAATATGTCTATCTCAGGTAATGGTCATGGGTCGAAATTTATACCACCTTACGCGAGGACAAAAATACGCATTATGCAGGGGAAGAAAGAAGGACTTAAAAGAATGTCATGGTTGTAAAATTTGAGAGTATTGTTTAGCTGCCCCAAAAACGAACTTTGTAGATCAACTATATAAATAAGCTAATTTTCAACTTTTCTGGGAGTGGCACAGCAAAGAAGAAGAAGGAGAAGAAAATTTACATATATCAATATGGGTAAAAAATTTAAATTAACTGCAAAATAATTGTAAAAATATTTTTTTTACATTTTTTCCATACATCTTATGAGAAATAATTAAATTTATTGATGTCAGAATATGGACAAATTACAACTGAGAACAAAGTTACCACAAATGAAATATATGAACAATATCCACAGCAACAACTAAAATAAGATATATTTTACGCAACGCTACATCTTTCAACAAAGAAAGCTTTTTCTTTACCTAATTGGTCAATATAAAATATGCTTTTTATGAGTTTGAAATGACTTTTAACACAGTACAACTCAATTTAATGTTTCTTGCAGGTGGCATTCCGGTGAAAGCTCGTACATACTAACTAATAATATATGATTATCATTATTACACCTTAACAGCTCTTTGTTAAGTCTGTGGGTGGGTTCAAATATTTTTAAACCTCATGTGTCTCATGTCCGTTATATTGTTCACTTTGTATACTGTTGCAACAATATTTAACCTTTAACTACACGCGCTGGCGTATTTTGTACGCCAGATATAAGAATTCTACTGCAAATATATTTAAAAATTTAATTTTTGACCTTGTTTATCCCTCTAACCTATCACTGGAATGTGCTTTACAATTTAGTTTTAGTTTCGTTATAATCGGCGTTCTGGGAAGATCGTAATTTACAGTTTAGTATTTGTTGTTTCCGGTGGTGGACAATATACGCCACGATTATATTAATATAAGTAGTAATATAAGTTCATATTTCAATTTTTTTTAGTCATTATGACACAAAATATATTTTTCTTTATAAACAATACTTTTTCTCCTGTAAAAAATCACATTTCAAAAAATTTTTTATTAGTAATTTTATTTATCATGAAATCCAGTTATTCCATGATTTCAGTTATAAATCCCAATTGGCTTACTGAGAAGGAACTCCAAGTATTCACTGATGCTGAATAAGGTTTATAACAAACAACTAAGTGTTTTTTGTCAAAAAATATAAACAAATCTGCTGTTTTTACGTGTATTCACTTATGGCGTATTAAGTACGCCACGCGTGTAGTTATGTTATAACTTGATGCGTGGGTAGTTAAAGGTTAAGACAGCTTATATGTTAAATACTGAAGAAAGGTATACTGTTCTATAAAATGTATTAAATAACTCATCGAAAAAATTTTTATGTAGGTAAGATTTACATCTAGAAGAAGAACTAACTGAACCAATTGAAACTGGCAATGGGATAAGTCAGGAGTATTCCCTGAATCCTCTATTGTCCAACCTGATCATTGATAAAATAATAAAAAAAGTAAGAACTAAAAAGGATGCCAAATAAGAGGTGAGGCGAGAATGGGATATTATAGACTGCGAGAGAACCTGAGCAACCTACCAGTTAAATCAGAACATAGTAGAATAACATATGAAAGTAATGAAGCCGAATGAATGATGATTTCTAACCATATGACATCCAGATACAGGAATATCCTGTAGTGGTGGAAATTTTAACATTTGTATTCCACTGGGCTAATATAACTCCATATTTCAGGCAGAGATTTTTGCAATCTTGCAGTGTGCAAGAGAAAACAACTTGTGGTTCTTCGAACTGCACCGAGTTAACATATGCATAGATAGCCAAGCAGCCATTGGGGCTCTTATAAGCCCTAAGGTGAACTATAGGCTAGTGTGGGAATGTCGACAAGAACATGACAGTGTTGACGCACTTGCCAGGAGAGCACAGCTACAAAATACCTGGGCCCAGAGCCGGCCGTGGGAGTGCCAAAAAGCACCGTCCACGAACGTAAAAAAGCCTGGATCCGAAGCTAACACATTTCACACTAGGAGGGTATACCCGGTCAAACACATGTCATGGCAAGATATATATCGGAAGGACATGTGCTAGTAGGGCTGAAATATTGCTGAGAACAAGCAGGAATCAGCTCAGAATCATAATAGGTTTCCTCACTAGGCATGCGCTAGTTAAGGGTCACCTGCATACAATGTGGCTGTTTCATGGAAACTTGAGCTGCAGATTCCGTAACAGAGAACTGTGAGGCATTGGATCGAAGGAGGGAAACACTTTTCGGAGATATGGAAGTGACTCAAAATATATATGGCACCCATCCACTAGACCTGTATAAGCTGCTACAGAGTTCCAGAATTCTGGAATGAGTTTCATAGAGGAATGGAAGATGTACAATAAGCCAAGTGGCTACAGTACGACCAGTTCGAAACTGACGGATTCCAGGTAAAAAAATGGGAGGAAAACGGCTTAAAAAGCTTATTTTCCCCAAAAAAGACAAAATCCATGGTTGTAATATCAAATTTAGTTATATGGAAATTAGAGCTGGAGGCTCAGATAATAAAACAAGGGATGAAGTTTAAATACCTAGGTATTACACTATCTTAGTATGGATATCTCAACACAGAAGCGGAAGATCAAGTGAATAAAGCAAACAGAGCCATATAGGCGTCTTCTTACATGTACAAAAAGCATTTGATCAAGTCTGGCATGCTGGATTGATCGAAAAGCTACATCAAGCCTTAGAACCCATTCCGTTCCTGAGAATTATTCGCTCATATCTATCTACTCGAACTATTCAGGTAAAAGTCGCTGACAAACTATCCGCACCATTTATGTACTCCTCAAGCAGAAGTACCTCAGGGCTCAGTAAATGTGCTAATACCATATATACAATCTACAACAGTGACCTCTAACATCCCAACATGGCTGCGGAAGGTATCTTGCTATATGCTGATGACACAGTCCTAATCTCTGCAGGTCCTCTTCTAGTTTGCTGCTAGACTGATAATGTCCTCAAGGACTTAAAGTTTTAAGTTACTATTTGATGTATGTTCTTTCATTAA
The DNA here is from genome assembly GCF_917563875.1 of Diabrotica virgifera virgifera. NCBI lineage: Eukaryota > Metazoa > Arthropoda > Insecta > Coleoptera > Chrysomelidae > Diabrotica > Diabrotica virgifera. The sequence goes on along the minus strand of NC_065448.1, from coordinate 58,578,608 downwards.
GGTAATTTTTGACTGAAGGCGGATATCCAGTACAGTTGTCTTAACTCATCCGCTAATCATTATCATTACTATGTTGAGCTGCGTATCCACTATCTTTACATGGACATCAGACAGGCCCGTGCACAGTGGACTAAACTTATCACAGATATTCGAATTATATTCTCAGATGCCATCCAACTAGTACAGGTAGATAAAAAAAATTAATAAAAATAGTCAACACAGAACAAAAACAGAAAACGGCGTTTGACGAAAGAATAGAAAAAGGACAGCTAATTTGGTATGGGCGCGTAAAGTGGATTCTTTATTAATCGATGTCGAAAGGATTGGTACCCTGTTCATATCGACGATTAAAATAAAGCTCAGCGCAAGGTCATAGATACTAAATACAACTTCAATAATTATCGGAATATGTCCCAAATTTATTTACTTAACTCTTTTAAACGACTTTATCTTTTATTTTGTTTGTTTCCGCTATAGAAGAAGAAAATAATATAAACACAACAAACTTTTTGCTTTCTAACGCCGCCAATCTAGGTTTTCCGAGTCACAAAACTTTTTATTGTAAAACTCCGCCTTTTTAATCAAAATCCCAGTAAGCACAAGCGATTTACCGCATTCGAACAAAAGAGATATTTCTAGTTACAAAGTGCATATTAAGGTAGATACATCAATATTTATTCACTTCCGGAAGATGGGAAGAATGTTAGTAAGCTGGTAGGAGAACTTTACCTGGTCTTCATCCTCCTTGTTATGGAACGAGGTGCTTGTCGAATTTTTTTCTCAAATTCTTCTCAGTGTCTCACATAGATTCAAAAAGTGACAAAACAAGAAAATACATCTGTAGCTACTGGGATTTTCCTGATTTTAACAGGGCTATTATTTTAGATTTTCCAAATAATTTTGGAATTTTGCAGGCTTGACAGAACGTGCTATAGAGTCACAATAACAATTTCTCTGTTCCTTGGCCTAGGTGTTTTATTTATGCGCTACATAACACACCTGCAGCTTTTATGTTTTAACCTATTCATATCGTCGTGGAGTTCTTTTAGTGTAAATCGAGTTCATAAGTTTTGAGTCAGTGTTCTTCTGGTGTTTAGATCTTTAGGTCGGTTCTTAGTTCTTACATTCACAAGGAATTTAATATCCACTTTAGTATATGTCATGTCCATTTCGAACCACTTTTGCATTCTATCAACTATCAGCTCAGTGGGACTGCTCCGCAGTTAACCGTTTTTTGACTAAAAGGCTCCGTTAGTCCTAGGGGTCGCCGACTTCTTGAAAATTTCAAGATCTTGTCTTGATCTTGTCTTGATTTCAAGACAAGAAGTAATTTTAGATTTCAAGACAAGACAAGAAATTTTATGTCAATACCAAGATTTCTTGTCAACAAAACAAGAATTCTTAAAATATCTTGACTAACTAATACTAAAAATCTTGAATGGGTTGCATGTGAGAGTTCATTTTAAATGAAGTAAAAGTTACATTCAATCTTTATTATAACTTCCGACTACCGGTTTCGCTCTTTAAGATATGTAGAGCATCTTCAGGTCAAAGGTAACAAGTTACAAAATGATTCGGATACAAGAAGCTACTAACTCAATATTCATTTTCATGATGTTTCTGTTAAAGTTATGTTAACGGGATATGGTGTAATAGACGGAGGATGCAGCAAAGGTAAATAAATTTATGGGATTTGGGAATTCTTGAGGGTGATGAGATAGTTGGTGTAAGACAACCAACAAATCTGTGCTTGTTATTATGTTTGTGTAGTTAAAAATAGTGAATGACATATATACAATTTTAATGTGTGTTGATGTTAAAGATTTTATTTCTATGTATTAAAAGGTTCTGTTTTTTATTTTATTTATAACTATTAAAAGAATTCTATTTATTAGTAAATGTAAGATTGACAACGTTCGAATCAAAGAGTGGGGCGAGTATTTAATGTGTATGTTAGAACTAGATGTGCAGTTATAAACTAAATAGTTAGGGTCAGTACTTGATCTTTAAGAGTTGGTAGATCGGAAAGCTTAAAATTATAGCTAAAATACTGTATTAGCAGTCATATAATAAATAGTAATAAATGTGAATGTGAAATAAATGAAAACAATGTAGGTAAATGAAACATCATTATAAATTAAAGGTTGGAGAATTGGAATAGATAGAAAATAGGAATTAAAATATAGTAAGAAATAATTGATTGTAGATTGAAACTGTGTTTTAGTAATATAAGCAATGGATAGATATTAATAATCTATTGAATCAGATAAAGAAAAAGTTAGTAGTAAATTATATTTTAGAGTATACCTACATTGTGTTATAAATCTCGTCCATAAATAAATGACTAATTAAGTAAATTCACCTCACAATTAAATAAAACAGAAAACACACAGGACAAAAGACGATACAACAGATAATGAGGGAATTTGATTGGTCAGGAGCACTACATTTAATTTAATTTATTTAACTTTTTTTTTAAAGAGCGGAACCGGTCGTCGGAAGTTATAATAAAGATTGACAGTAAGTCTGACTTTTACTTCATTTAATACTAAAAACTAGATTTTATTTTAAATAACAAATTTAGCACATTTTTAAATCGGAATTGATAAGCCATGAATTAAGGCATACAACACTTCTTATGGAGTCAACGCCTAGCTGATTTCTTGGCTTTGTTATTGTTAAAAATGCTCTTGAAAATAGCCTTTCCGCAGGCACAGATGGCGTTCCGAGAAAATTCTTGGCTATTTTCGATAATGACAGATAGATAGATATTTTAGTGTCTTCTCTGCCAATCAAGTACGTATACGCTGTGAGCTCGTACGTAGAGGGGATATTTACAAATTCGCGAGCGCCAGTAGTGGCAAGAATGTAAACGTTTACCGGAAATTTGACATAAATATCAAAGTGATTAATTTAAAATTAAAATAAAAACATTAATTTTAAAAAATATTAGTTGGTCAAAGCTGTGGTATATATTTTTACCTTAAATATACTTACGTTTTAAATGCTGAATTTAAGTTTTTTTAATGTTCCGTAATATGTAATTATAAATTAATCTGCGCCATCTACACGATAATTGTGAAAGTATCCGAAGTAAGAAATTCATATTTTATCAATAGAACGTCAAAATGATTAGCAAAATCTTAAAAAAATCAATTACAATTTAATTACTTTTTTGCGTTGTAAATATTAAGCGATAACAATTAAATAATAAATTTAAAAATTACCGGTGAAAGTTGAATTAGTAATCCGCCAGGAGCGACACCAGCGAAGCTCAGGGCGAATATTCTCAGTATCTTCTGACTTAGGCTCATTTAAGTATTTTTTAATTTCATACTTCCAAGATTGTAATTTATCATTGTCAGCTTTCTAAATCTAAATCAAATTCGCTATATTCTTTTTTCAGACTAAGTACTGGTTCTGGTATTGGATTCTATACATCATTCTGGAATGTATTAAAGTAGTTAGCTTTAAATATTTGTTCAAATTTTTGTACTGCCTCTGACTATATAAGCTTTTTCCAAGATGAAGAGGAAAATGCCTCTACTTTATGGCAAGGATTCAAAATAAAAACAATACAGTATATCCAAGTAGTTTTGTTATAGTGTTTCATTATTTTGTTTCTCGCAGCTTGATTGCAGTAAATTAATTGCTCATCGGTAGCGTCTCTATCAATTTTATTATTAAGTTCATGAGCCCATATTTCCAGTTTGTCCAAAAGTAAATTTACTCCAATTGCCACAAATGAGAGTGTGAAATATTTTTCTCCTTCCAGAATTGAAGAAAGTGTTTTAAACCTTCTCAGATACTGACAAAATTTACTGATCAGAACCATTCTTTTTCTAACATTTTCCAATTATTTAGATTTTGGTTGTTGTCCCAAAATATAATTTTCAGCACTTTTTACACTTAAGCCCCATGTTAGCATCTCGAAAGTTGAATGCCATCTTGTAGGCACATCTAGTTCTAGCATAGTCATCTTACAATTTATGGCCTCGCAAGCACTGTTAAGTTTAAGTTGCATTTGCCCTGAGTTTTTAATTTTTTTTATAAGTTATTGAAATTTACTTACAGGAGAGTTAAAATCTAAAGTAGAGCATTTTTTTATGACATCCTGGACAGCTAAGCTTAGAATATGTGCGAAACATACAAAATGCCTATTGTAAGCATACATATAAATGTTGGGTTCGTCAGGAAACAAATACAGATCAGGGACTCCCCCCAGTGGCAGTGGAGGCGGTGTTAGTACGCATCGCAATAAAAAGGACATCCCCTGGGGATAACTTTCCTAGACACACTTTTGATTGATTGAATAAATTTTTAGTAGTTTTCTGATTTAGGTTTAAGATGTAGTAGCTCAAAATCTAGCACGTCAGCAAACTTTTTCTAGTTTGAATTTTTAATGCTAAACCTTCTTCTAAACGAGATCCCTAGCTTGTGGTCTGACAATTGGATAAATAATTATAGCAATTCTGTTTTTGGTATGGAGCCTTATTCTACTTTGGTACATCGATCTTCGAGGTTAGTAATTGAAAAACAGATATCCTGGTTATATCTTCCTTCCAAACTTTGCCTTAAAAGAATTGTGGAAGTTTAGCAACATGGATAATTGAGGCCATGAGAGCCAGAGTGGCCTAACTGATTTTAACATTACTTTAGATAATCAAAGAAAATGATCAGAAGCTAACAATCTCCGATTGTTTTCGGACAATCGGACATTGATAGCTTCTGATCATTTTCTTTGAATATGTAAATTAATGTTAAAATCAGACTCTGGCTCTCATGGCCTCAATTGTGACACCACTCGTTTTCACCTACCCTTCTAATGTGTCTTCGTTTGCGTCCGAATCTGCCCTATAGTAAACTGAGACTGTTAGCTTTTCCCAGTATAAGCTAATAAGGTGAAGTTATGACTGAAGGTGGGTAGACGACGTAGTGGAGTACTCTTTACTCAACCGCTAATCACTCTCATTGCTATATTGAGATCGGCATCCACTATTTCAGATGGACGGTACTTAAACAGCACATTATTATATTCGTAGTGTCTCTATAGCTGTATGTCAGAAAAAAAAATTAATAAAAAAATGAGAAAATTGCGTTGACTAAACAATAGACAAAACATATTAGCTCCCTGTACATATTAACGATTGAAATAACCCAATGCCATAGATACTAACCTACAACTTCAATACTTATCAGATTATATCCCAAATGTATTTACTTAACTTTCGTAAACCACTTTGTCTTTTATTTTGTTTGTTTCCGCTATAAAAGAAGAAAATAATATAAACACAACAAACTTTTTGCTTTCTAACGCCGCCAAACTAGGTTTTCCGAGTCACAAAACTTTTTTATTGTAATACTCCGCGTTTTTAATCAAAATCCCAGTAAGCACAAGCTATTTACCGCAATCGAACAAAAGAGATATTTCTAGTTACAAAGTACGTATTAAGGTAGATACATCAATATTTATTCAGTTCTGAACGAAGGGAAGAATGTCAGGAAGTTGAAAGTTTGGTAAACCGCTCTCTTTATTGGCTATAATTGTTTGGGATAAAACTTCGTAGAAGTTCTTCGGGAAAGTTTGGAAGCCATTCAATCTAAAATTATGACGCACAATACAGACGCCCTTTGTTATTAGTTTGTTCGGTGGTTATTCAATTAACTAGTTGGCAATGTCTTTCTGGATTTCGGCGGGGTGAGAAATAGTTTGCTTTTGGTTATATTAAATACGACAATACTTTAAATTGACACCAATTTCTCTATTGTATTTAATTGAATAATTGTTGAGAAAGTTACAGCAATTTTAGAATTATTATAGCGGTAACTCCTTTATATCGTTATGTTTACTTATGGACTCCTCTAGGTATCCAAGAATTTGTTATAACCGTCTTCGTCAGCTATGTAACAATAATGACAATAATGAGAATTATAACTGGGTAGTTCAGCTAAAAAATTATTTTTCTGAAATTGATGCAATAGAAACTTGGGAAAATTTATCATGGGGGTTACTGAGGCATCAAAGAAACGGTTTGTTATTAAAAATGAAAGAAAAACTCTTCCAAGATGACTTATCAGCATTAACAAGTTCTCGCTATTCTTTGTACTATAAACATTTCTCACACAATAGGCAACCGCAAAGCTATTTACAAATAAAAACTCCCATATATATTACAAGACTTTATTCACAAATCAGACTTTGCTCTAAACTTTACATAAAATTTTATTATAAAGGGATTTCGTATCACATCGACCAAACTGAAAATTGTTCAATATGTAATTTTCACAAATTAGAGACTCTTTCCCACATTTTGTTGGAATGTCCATTATACTCGTGTTTTAGATCACCCCTTATTCGATCATTTGTAGAGAATACCGAGAGCTTTTTTCTGTTTTTAAATACAACCCATTCTCCCACTGAGATTAAGGAACTGTGTACATTTTTTATTAATGCACTCAGATTGCGTTCATTTATATTAAATGAATAATTGTAACTAAATCTCCATTAAGCGTCGACTATTTATGTGTAATAATTTGTACTCAACCTCTTGTTATATGATTTTTCATTAGAAACAATAAACATATATATCTATCTATCTATCTATCTATATCGTTATGTTGTTGTTCTGAAGCTATTTCCGTGTGGCATTTTTGTAATCAACTATTCTATAATGGGAAATAAGCCACAATTTAACAAAAAAAAAATTATTAACGTTTCGACCAGGGCCGTGCCGTGCTATGATGCGGCGAGGCAGTCGCATCAGGCGGCATCACAAGGGGGCGGCATAATCAGTAAATTAAAAAAAAAATGTCAGATTGTGTAAAAATGTTGTCAGAAACTGTAGAAAAAATGAAAAGTTACAGATAATATGGCTAATGACCAAATGAAATTTTAATGAAATTGCAGAAAATTTTGATATAACTTCCGAATTTCCAGCTGAAAATGAAATTCGAGCCAGGAGAAAAAAAAAGCGTTTATTTGACTAATAAAAATCTGTGGACGAGCTCTTAACAGATGAAGCTAAATTTAAAATAAATTTGTTCATCTATATTTTAGACATTACCGTTAATTCTTTGATTGATGGATTTTCGTTTCTAGAAACTCATAATAAAAATTTTAAATTTGTATATGATATTTTTAAATTGAGGGAAAGAAAAAAATTGTATGAATCTTCATTCAATATTTGCAATAGAAAAAGAAAAAAAATCTGATGATATAATGATCTAGCAGAATTGCGTGATATATTTCAAATTATACCATGCACCATGAAACCTTTAGAGGTTTTGAACTATTTGTGCCAAACTGACCTAATTTCTTTATACATAGATGTAGTTGTAAATTTATAAACACACCCTGTCTCCGTTGCTAGTGAGGAAAGAAGTTTTTCAAATTTAAAAGCCAGTTACGAAGCTCCATAAAACGAACAAAACTAAAAAATTTATCACTTAATTCAATAGAGTTCTGACTAGCTGCTATAGCTATCTATCCCCACTAGACTACACCAATCTGATTGACGAGTTTGCCAAAATTCAAAAGTCAGAAGGGTAAAGTTATATATTTTGTAAATGTTACTTAAGTGCATAGGCGAAAAATTTGCTTACAATGATTTTTAAATGCATTCACTATTTTTGCAATCCTGGAAAAACGAATAAATATTTTTGAAAAATTTAAACGCAACTTGAAAGATTACATTATTACCGAGGGCTGAAAGTCCCTAGAATAAACAAAAGTTTTCTTTTGAATAAGATATTTGAAATTAAAAATTACACTAAATTTTCTCTTTTTTTCCCCCTGTAACTTATTCAAATAAACAGTATAGAGATTTTCAGGGACTTTCGGCCCACGGTAATAATGTAATATTTTATTCTGCATTTAAATTTTTCACATATACTAATTAGTTTTCGCATTGTTTTAATGTAGTTCATTTTGTTCATTTTGTGTAGTTTCTTTTAATAAAAATAAAAGTTAAGTTTCAAAAAATAATGTGTGTGTACTTTGTACGCACGTAATAAATACTTCTATTATATGATTTCTTAAAAATAATAGTTATTTATGATATAAGTGTTAAAAATACAATTTTAAGGCACGCATGTGAAATGTAATTTTAACACGTATATCATACAATATTTTTTCTACAAACGTCTTATATATCAACAATTATAATTTATTCATTCTCAATTACAGGACAATACTTACAAAAACTTTTACTTGAACTTGACTGACAACTGACATTCCATTTTTATATTTTTCTTGACATTACATCAAAACTGCCTATATTGTCAATACGTAAATCATAACAACCATAGAATAACATCTACTGTTAAAAATGCAATAATACAGTTTAAATTGAATTTTAAAAAACATTCTAAAAAACCTTTTTCAAATTGCACAAGTTGTACTGTTAATATTAATGTTAATAAATGAAATATAAAAAATATTTTGACGTTTGTTTTCAATATTTGACATTTCAATTTTAACTGCAGTGCCTTAAAATTTTTAAAGCACTATAGTGCTTTAAAGTAACGTTTTTAACGCTCCTATCGAGTGCTAAAAGTTGCATTTTTAACACGTTTGTAGAAAAATATACTTTAAACAGTTTGTTTTAATTTTTTTTAAACACCAAACTAATTTTGTGCTTACCGCTTTCAAAAAAATAAAAAAAAAGTATAGGATTGTTCCGGAATCGAACTCAAGACCTCTCGATCTCTGGCCGAATGCTATACCAAATACGCTACGAGGACTGTGTCTGTATCGGTTCGGACCTACCTAATTACAATTCACGGTAAGGTGAAGTATAATAAATAAACAATAAAATGTTTTAATAATACTCATCTTACTCCTGAGGAAGACAAATCCAAAGACACTAAAAGTTATAATAAATATATTTACTAAAAACACTAATATATTCTTTTCACACCTTTTCTTGCACTGATATAATTTATACATAACTTGAAAGATAGCAACTTAACGCCATATTTTCTGTGTGCGCATGCGCGCAGTATTATGAAATTTTATTCTCAATCGCGCCTAAAGAAATATAACTTCAATAATATTTAAGGGGCGGCATTTCGAAGATTTGCATCATATTGAAAAGATGTACCGCACGGCTCTGGTTTCGACGTTAATATTTTTGTGACGGATATTCTTGGGTTGGGGTTGATTTCATATACAATGAACTATCTTTTAGTAAAGTCGTCCCAGGAACGCAACTTATAAATATTAACAATATCATGTTAAAATCTTCTACTTTAAAATGTATAATATTTGTCTGAATTGCCGATATAAATTAGTCAGAATAAATTAAATTATTAGAAGAATTTTTTACGAAGCAACAACAGTTTTGTTCTTCTTCTTTCTTCTTCTTCTTCTTCTTTGTTTAATTTATTAATATTTTGTATTTTGACAACGACATCCGTTGTGGACGTCGAAACGTTAATAAAATAATTTTTTAGTTAAATTGTGGCTTATTTTCTCATTTAAAATAGTAGATCATTATGTTATTATTTATGATGCATAAAATACATTTCAGTTAATTTACGTCTCAATATATACAGGGTTGGGAAAAAGTATAGCACCAACTAAATATCTATGAAACAGAAAAACGATATTCATGAAACTTTGGACGCAAGTACAATGACAATTGAGTAGAGACCAGAATATATACAAAATGCATATTTTGACATATGTGGCATATTTTGCATACATTTTATATTTTTACAAGAAATTGCCTATTACTGCATATTTTCTGTCAGTCAGAATTAGTAGAAGGTGAAAAAGAAGCTTCCTTGAAAATACTGCTCGCAAGATCTAAGAAGTTATAAGGCATCTGAGCTTGAGAATGCACATTTATAGACCGGCCACGTGTTAAGACGATCATCAGCAACGACTCTTGTGGATTCTGGTGGAGATTTGTTATCCTTTAAAAAGCGCGGTGGCTGGAAATCTTCGCCAATAGCTGAAAGCTACCTTGACGAATCGATAACACACAGATATAAAATATCTAATCGAGTACTACCTTTTCCACACTCAATCTCGCTGATCATCTTAAAAGTTGTTTGTGAAACGAGTTTTGACAGAAATTAAACAAGGTTGACCTGTGAACGACAGGTTGTGATTGTAATTATAGATTCGCTTGTCAAGTATTTCACTACTCTGTTCTGCTTTATTTTTTTGTGCATATCCGATGTAGTCAGGGACTATTTTGGTTATTGGAGGTATACAATACTTAAACAGTATGTCTGGAAACTTTTATAATGGTCCGCCTTAAGGCGGAGTCGTGCACTAGAGGGTTAAAAAAGGGTTAAAAGAGTACAAATAATTCTAATTTTTATTCTAGTCCAGGAACCGAAGCTTTTCACCTCGCAATTTTTACAAAATGGATCGATTTGTTTGATAATTTGAAAATAAGTAGTCGATAGTCCAAGGATCAAAATCTATATGATGCCAAAAGGCGCTTTTATCATGAGGGTGGTTGCCACCCCATCTCGGGGGTTAAAATTTTGTATTATATTTTGACCGCAAAAGTTGGTAAAAACAATAATTCTAACCAAAAAATGTTCTATACATTTTTTTGATAGAATTAATAGTTTTCGATTTATTCGCTATCGAATGTGTTCGTTTTATATCGAAAAATTCAATGTTTTAAATCAGTTTTCTGATGATAACTCAAAAAGTTTCCGTTTTATCAAAACAACTTTAGTTAACAAAAATGCACCTTTTGAAAAAATAAATAAAATGTTAGCTCTTCTTCGTCAAATGCTAAATATTGTAGTTTCAAAGTCAAAAGACGGGAAAACTATGCATTTTTCGATGATAACTTATTGAAACTAATTTAAAGCACTTAAAAAGATCTATCTCCAAAAATAAAAAAACTATAGCTCAAAAATTAAGTGACTTATCATAAAAAGAATGTCAGTCCCTATTTTTTTCAGCGAAAAAGTGATCGGTAACAACCGCCTAATTACCACCCTAATTAAAATTAGTCATTGACTTTATTTACTCTTCTTTACTGATATATTGTTAACAGATTCTAGAAATTTTACCAGCTTAGAATGATTTCTTTCTGAAAAAAATGGAGTTAAAAACGAATAAGAAATTTTTTGTAGTTTGGTGACAAATGCTCTTTTCTTCAGAATATAAAGATTAGCATCAGAGATACCAAAAAATGTGAAATTGTAGTTCATTTAATTCCCAAGAATCTGGTTTGCCAAAAATTTTTCCACGGTAAAAATTAAGTGAGCTAATGACAATCAAAACTTGTACTGACATGTAAAAACCACTTTTACCAACCCTTTCAAAGGCACCTCGTTTTGCGACTGAGGATTTAAAAGCATTTAATACTAATAGCTTTATAGATCTGATAAAAGTCTACAAAAAACTGTTTAGCAAACTTTCTAAGATAAAAAATAAAAAAGTTACAGTTAAAAAACCAATATATTTTTTTGAAAAAAAAATGGACAAGTCCAATTGGAAGCATAATAATGTAACTTAGCGGTGTTTTTAATCATTGGCATAACTCAGTCTTCTTTATTAATGTATTTTTAATAGATTCTAGAAGCTTGACTGGCTTAGAATGATTAGTTTTTAAAAAACTGGAGTTAAAATCGAATAAGGAAATTTTGTAGTTTGGTAAAAAATGCCTTTTTGCTTTAGAATAAAAAGAATCGCATCAGAGATACCAAAAAATGTTTACATGTGAAATTGTAGCTCATATAATTCCCAAAAACTTGGTTTGCCAAAATTTTTTCTACGGTAAAAATTTATTGAGCTATTGACAATTAAAACTTGTAGTAACATGCAAAACCACCTTTACCAACACTTTCGAAGTCACCTTGTAGCGTTTAAAAAACCAGTGAAAATATGATCTTTAGATTTGTATAGATTTTACAATCCCTCTCTAAGAAGTCCAAATTTTTTTATTCAGTTTTTTACTTAAATTCAGATTGCAAGGAATTTTCTAAAACCGCACCTGTATACATCTACAAAGTATTGCGCACATTTCAATGTGTTACAAGATTCCTGTTTATTTGAGACGCAAAAACAGAATTTGTAAGAAGTTTTGACAAAAGTACAGTTCTAATGCGTAGATGAACTTTCTAGAAGAAATGTTGAAAATCAATTTGATTGGTTTGTTTGAATTTGGTACAAAGATCGAAGCTCGTAATTGGCTCTGAAGAACGGAAGCCGGAAATTGCGTAGTGACAGGATCAAGGAATTTTGGCAGGAGACGGAGAAGAAAGCAGGCATTCTTACAATGGTAGTGAATCAGTAAACATCGATAGTCAGTAACCGGCTTTTTTGTGACGCAAAAAGAATTTCCAAGTAAATGGGATCTATCAAAGTTCTTCTGTGTTGTTGTTAAGTAGGTGTACCATCAGTTTGATGGTGTAGCAGTTCCTTTTTTGATGGTAAAAGTGTAATATACGCTTTGTAAAAATACTGCGTATGTATTTATGAAAGCCGGCATAGTACTAATATCGTAGTGATGAATTAAACCCAAGCCTCCCGTCTCCTGGATTAGAAAACCTATTTCCCGAGGTAAATAAGCAAATTTCTTTTGTTTTATGGTATTTTCATGGTATAATGGTATATGGTGCAATCAGTAATTTTCCATTGACATTTTCCCCTTCGAGTGACGTATGAACTACGTACGTGCTGTCAAGTGTCATGTCAAGTTTCACAATGGTGAAGTTTTGAATTTTAAGGTATAGTGACTTTTAATAATTATAAAATTCTCAAACTAATAACGTTAATTTCTTTCAACATAAAAAAATAAATCTTTTTGGAACTTAAAATACAAAAATGAAAAAGTAAATTGTTGAACAGAACAAAGAATAATTTTGCTTCCATCATTAAAATATTATTGTAAAGACATAATTGTAAGTTAATGTTAAAATCCTTTTTGAAACCTTTTGAAATAGTTAAAAATAAAAGATTTACGGAATGATATTTGACAGGTGACATAGTTGTTGTTATTTTCAATAATTAAGTACTACGAGGAGTAGTCAGTAATTCTTTAATGTAAACATTGTTCCCTGAATGAATATAAATTTTTGTTTTAATGCAAATGCTATAATATATGTCATAATTAGGTCAGTCAGTCAGTTATACAAGTCATAATTAAGTCAGATATCAAATCCTCAATGCAATAATATTATTGTTTATCTTTTGGTGCACCATAACCTATGTTCAGAAAAGTAGATGTATTTTTTTACAGGTAATTTTTTATGTAATCTGAAAGTTTTGTTATCTCAAGGAATAATTTTTCAATAAATGCCATAACTGTGTATTTTGTCCTGTTTATTTACCGCTAACCTATTGGCAAAATTTTAACCACAAACTTTAAAAGCTTTTTAGAGTCAAATTTTAAGATGTTGGATGATCATAGAAAGTAAAACTCCTGGTAAGGCGCCCTAACAAAATATAGCCAGGATTTATATTTAACACCCCAGGATATCTGTAAGTACCCTTGTTTAAATTTTTGATAGTAGTAAATATTCCCTAATCCCTAACTTCTTCTTAACGAACTCACAACCTTAGCTCTCCAACCAAAACACGAGCCGCCGTAGCAAAGTAGTTTTTAGAAATATCCCCTAGTTTTCTCGACCCTTTTGTATTTAAGCAGTATCTAAATTTTCCAAGCTTTTATCTTCCCCCTTATTTCTAAGTGCTACAAAATGTCGCCCTAGAACGTGGGGCCGATTCATTTTTCTGCCTCTTTCAGTGTCCAGTTGTGCGCTACAAAATAGCACCCTCAGACGTGAGGCCAGTCTCTTTTCACCCCCCAGTCATATCGTTAAGTTGTTCCCAAGCAGTTTACATTTTTTTAGTTAGTCCCAACTGTTTTTCAACTTAATTTCCTCTCCTTGCCCCAGATTTGAGACCGATTCTACTATCACAACCAGTATCGCAACATAGTTTAGCCCAAGAGCCCCTACATTTTTTTAACGTTACGAAGTGGTATAAAATTTTCAATAGGATGTGTAAATATGTACTCATTGTAGTGTATTAACATTGTTTTTATGTATGTACTTATAGTAGATGTTAATACAGTACCCATGGTGAAAGCAATATTTAAATTTTTTTTAAAAAAAGTATTGATTGTATAGACAAGTAGTCTGTATAAGTAACGTTGAACATTCCAATATTGAAACTATTGATAAAGTATAACATTTTAGTTGTATTTGTGCATTTATTCATAATTGATTAACAATTTTTTACAGAATAAATTGTTTTTGTGATTTTTTTTGTTCGTCATTTGAGTATATGTGTATAGTCTGTGTAGTTTCCGTTTGAGCTTTTACTCCCAATGTTGTCTAGTTGTCCCATTATTTTTTTTCTCAACTAATCTAGCTTTGTCAGTGTCATAAAGATACCAAAGGTTAGTTGGAGTCTGCCTGTGAAGTAGTTTGAGTGTATCCGTGAAGTAAAGTAGTTAGTCAGTCCAATTACTATTTGTCTTTCCCTTCTTGTACCAGAATAGATCACAAGTGTAATACTCGTGATAAAGGAAGTGTGCTTAGTTGTCTAGGAACACTCCCAATAGTTATCGGAACAAGAACCGTTGTTGGTGTTATCCCGTGTAAGCTCATTCGAGAAGCAAGTTTCAATATTGTTTGTGTTTGTCTATCCCTGTTTTGTCTGAAAATATTTGAGTCTGTTGTTTCCTGTTTGTTTTGTGTACCCTTGTGTTATTCCCTGTTAGTCCGTGTCAGTGGTGGAGTGTGAATTTTTTGACGAATAGTTTATTGACCCCTCTTTTGTTTATTGAGTGATTGCAGACCAAGAGCAGAAGTTGCAACAAAGTCAGTGAGGTTAGGATCTGGCTGCGTGAGAGTGCAAGTGAGGTTTGTGTTCGTTTGATAAATAGAAACGGTTTTTTGTCCGAAAGTCATACTTTCTACTATTCCCATTGGTCTTTCCTCTGTGTGTTGTTTTCACCCCAGTTTTAAAAATGAAGTCTACCCAAGTTAATGATCTGAAAACCGATGAGTTATCTTATGAACTTTTCATAAGAGGTTTTAATGTCCAAAATAAGACTGTTGAAGAAAAACGTAAGTTGTTGAGAGGTCAGTTAAGTAAAGAGACCATCTCATCTTCCATTGATTTGACTAAAAATGTAGTCGATCCTGATCAAGAGTTGCCTACAATCCAGTCAATATTAGCAGATTTGCAAAGTATTGCGCGGGCAATGAGTGCACAGTCATCAAAGGCTGACTTTGCTCGTTTCAAAACAAGGTCCAGTCATCTGGATTTCAGATTGGAAAATTTCCCTGATAATGTAGAAGAAGCTATAAAAGAAGTTATTGGCAACTATAAGATGGATTTATTGATGTTGACTGGAGATGTCTTAGAAAAGGAAGAGACATCTGACAATGTGTCCGTCCCATCGACTAGTGGTACAACTTCAGTCCCCGTTGCCCCTATTAGTTCAGTTTCAGCCCCTATTATACAAATTTCAACTCCTGTTAGAGTTTCTGATTTAAATATCAAATTTAATGGTGAGAGTAAAGCCCTTCCCACATTTTTAGAAAAAGTAAGAGATTCTGCTAGATCCAGAAATATTTCTGATGATGTCCTGTTTAGATCAGCTTTTGAGTTATTCGACGGAAACGCTGCTATTTGGTATTGAAGTGTTGGAAATACAGTTAACAGTTGGAATGAGTTGGTAACCCTTCTCAAAACTGCTTTCCTACCCCCAGATTATAATGATAATCTCCTTGATGAAATTAAAGGTCGAAAACAAAAAAAGTCTGAGTCAATCACTATTTATTCCGCAATCATGGAGAATCTCTTTAAACGTTTAGAAGAGTACCCGTCTGAAGCCCAACGAGTAAAGATTTTAAGAAAAAATATTTTGGTGGATTATATTCCACTCGTAGCCCTTCAAGATTTTCCCACTGTCGAAATGTTAGTCATAACTGTTAAACGTTTGGAGCAAAATGTTTTGCCCGTGCTTCAAACTACAAAAGGTCTTGCTGGTATTTCATTAGAGGATTCAGAAAAACCCCAAGAGAAGCTTCAGATACTTGATAAACAAGACAAGCCTGATAACCCCAAAGGAGACAAACGAGAAAAGCAAGATCGTCCCTTTAAGAAATCCAAGTCTACGCAGAGAAATGAGAGACCCAATCCTCCAGTAGATACTGATGAAAGACATCAGTCTTCTTCTTCTTATCCACCAGAAAGACATCAGTCTTCTTCTTCTTATCCACCCCACAGAAATCAGTCTTCTTATCCACCTCCGTTGATGCAATCCCCTCCCTATCAACCGTATGGAAATCAGTCTTCTTCTTATCAACCTCATTCAATGCAACCCCCTCCACAACCCTACCAAACACATGACAACCCTAGAAAAATTATTTTTTGTTTTACTTGTGGTAAGCCAAACCACATTTCTCGCAATTGTACAGACAGAGAAATGTCTTGTTCTCGTTGTGGTAATAAAGGAGTGAGAACGTCCTCCTGTATGTGTCAAAAAAAACTAGGTAGTGTGCAGCCAGTCGGCAGTTGCACTCCATATAGAGTTAAGCCCGACAAATTCCCCCAAAACATACTTAACCCTCTTTTTGAAAAGAAAGGTTGTGACAGTCGTCCTCATGTTAGTATTTCTATCTTTTCTAAAAACTTTGTCGCCCTCTTAGACAGTGGTTGCACCACATCCGTAGTAGGTGCCGCTGGAGTTAAATTTTTGGATTCCCAAGGAATTAAATATAATTCTACCCCCTGTAAACACGTCTGCTTAGCAGATGGTTCTCAAAAATCAGTTGTTGGTACTATTGATCTTCCAATTGTGGCTGATGGTGTTTCCCAAGTAGTGAAATTTCTTGTCGTACCCTCCGTTCCCCATAGTTTTATTTTGGGAAGTAACTTTATGCATAAATTTTCAGTGTTCTTGAATTTTAGAGATGGAACATGGCATTCTTCCCAAAAGGAAGAGAAAACAGAAACTTTGTATTCTGTAGACTCATTTTCCCCCACTGAAAAAAATTTAGTAGATTCCACAGTCGCTTCTTTTGAGGAAATTTCTAGTTCCAAGTACATTGGAAGAACCAATAAAATTGAAATGGTTATTGACACTGGTGATGCAAAACCATTTAAGAAAAGACAATATCCTTTATCCCCATACATGAATAAAATACTACATGAAGAGTTAGACGATATGTTACGATTAGGAGTAATCGAACCAGCCCAATCCCCATGGTCAAGTCCTGTATTATTAGTAAAGAAAAAGTCAGGTGAATATAGGTTTTGTTTTGATGGTCGTTCATTGAATGAAGTCACTGTTCATGATACTTATCCTTTACCCCAAATAAACAGAATTCTTTCGTTGCTTAGAGGAGCTAAATGCATTAGCTCCATTGATTTAAGAAAAGCCTTTTGGCAAATCCCGCTGCATCCTGACTCTAGGAAAAAGACAGCCTTTAATGTTTCTGGTAGAGGTTCCTTTCAATTCACTTCTGTTCCCTTTGGTTTGTGTAATAGTGCACAGATTCAACAAAGACTTGTTGATGCTATCTTTGGCCCTGAATTTGAACCCTATATATTCTGTTATTTAGATGACATCATAGTGTGTACCCCATGTTTTGAAGAACATATCCGATTGTTGAAAATTATAAGAGATAAACTGAAAGAAGCAAACTTGACCATTAACATCGATAAGTGTGATTTTTTTAAATCTGAATTGAAGTATCTTGGTTATGTAGTTGGTAACAATTCCCTTAAAGCAGATCCTGAAAAAATCTTAGCTATGGTTAATTATCCCAGGCCATCTAATTCTACTGAAATTAAAAGATTTATAGGTATGTGTTCCTGGTATCGTCGTTTCATTAGAGATTTTTCCAGTTTAGCCTCCCCTATTAATGACCTCCTTAAAGGTCATAGAAAGAAAAAACAACCAGTAGTTTGGACTAGTGAAGCTGAAAAAGCTTTTTTGAAAATTAAAGAACTCCTAATTTCTGCCCCTATCTTAGCCCAACCCAATTTCGAACTTCCATTTGTTGTGCAATGTGATGCATCTGACACTGGTCTTGGTGGTGTCTTGACTCAAACTATTGATGGTGAAGAAAAAGTTATAGCTTATGCAAGTAGGTCCCTTTCCCGAGCTGAAAGAAATTATTCAGTTACAGAGCGAGAATGTCTCGCAGTGATCTTCGCTATCGAGAAATTTCGAGGTTATATTGAAGGAGTTAAGTTTTCGGTCATTACTGACCACCATTCACTTCTCTGGTTGAATAAACTCTCCAATCCTACAGGCAAATTAGCCAGGTGGGCTATGCGCCTAAGACAACATACCTTCGATTTGATTCATAGAAAAGGAACATCCCATTTAGTCCCTGATGCTTTATCTCGAGCTCATACCAATGATACACCCAAAGATGCCCAAAAAGTTGATTATCTAGAAATAGATCTTGACAGAATAGACCCTTGGTTCGATGATTTAAGATCAAAGATACTCCGTTCCCCTGGTGATTTTCCACAATGGAAAGTGGAAAATGATTTCATTTACAAGTATGCCCCATCCCCCAGTTCTTTCAAGACTAATGATATTGAATGGAAAATTTTAGTTCCCAAACCCCAAAGATTAGAAGCAAAGCAATCTTGTCATGAGCCACCTACGTGTGCTCACTTTGGATTCTATAAAACTTTGTCCCGTATTCAAGAAAGGTACTATTGGCCCAAAATGCGTTGTGATGTGCTTAAGTTTGTCAGATCATGTAAAGTTTGTGGTGCTCAGAAAACACCAAATCATGCTCCTTTAGGTAAAATGGGTAAGCAGAGAGAAGCCCAATTCCCCTGGCAAATAGTTGCCATTGATCTGATAGGTCCCTTTGTTCGTTCTAAAAAAGGTTATACATGGTTATTAGTGGTTGCTGATTGGTTTAGTAAATATACCTTAGTCCATCCTTTGAGGAAGGCTACGGCTAAGAGTATTACTGAATTTTTGGAAGATAATGTCTTCCTGATGTTTGGTGTTCCCCAGTATGTGATTTGTGATAATGCCTCAAATCTGAACAACCCTCTTCTAATTAATCTCTGTAGTAGGTATAATGTTCAGAAAGTATGGTTTAGCCCCGTGTATGCACCACAATGTAATTTTGTGAAGAGAAATAATAAAACCATTGGAACAGCAATCCGTATGTATATAAAAGACCACGTAGACTGGGACAAGAATTTAGCAAAGATCAGACAAGCTATTAATACCGCAAAGCACGAAGTAACTGGATACACCCCAGCTTTCCTTAATTATGGCCGTCATGTTCCCCTGAGTGGAAACTACTATGGTGTTGATCAAAACGATCAACGGAAGCAAGATCTAGAAATTATTCCTGGTAACCGTGATATGTATGCTTCAGAAGTAAAAGGATTAAGTCAAGTCTTCGAAAAGGTCAGGGCTAATCTTCGAAAAGGATATGAACGTAACGCTAGAAGTTACAACTTACGAAGAAGAGAAGTCCAATTCCAAGTAGGAGATAGAGTATGGAAAATGAATAAAGTCCTGTCTAATGCTGCTAACAAGTTTATGTCTAAACTAGCACCGAGGTACATTGAAGCTACAGTCCGTGAAAAGTTGTCACCAGTGGTGTATCGTCTATCTGATTTAAATGGTTCTGATCTTGGTAAATGGCATGTTAAAGACTTAAAACCTTTTGTATGTGATGAAGATAATATGTCATCCCCTTAGTCCTGATCCCCTATTCCCTGTTCCCCCTGTATTGTTCTTCAGTTCCCTTAGTCTTGATAAGAAGTTGATATTCTCTTTGATTTTGGTATGTCGTCTTTTGGTCCCTGTTGTTGTCGTATACCCCCTTGTATGAATTTGTTGTGATTTGGCCCTTGTTGTTGTTGTATCCCCCTTTGTTAGTCTTCTTTTATTTTAGTCTAGTTGTTGAAGTGAGTATATTCCCTGTGAGACGTTTAACATAAAGTTACCGATCTCGACTTGAGACAAATGTTAAGATTACGTTGTCTCATTGAGGTATTTAGAATGGAGATTCTAAATCCTCATTTTTGCTGAACCGTTGCCAACAAAATTCCCTGAAACTCGCTAGGCGTTTAGTGGAGTTTAGGCAGATGCCTATCTGCTGAGCCTAGAGCTCAAATGATTTTTTTAGTTCTCGAAAACCGCTCGCGGTTAGGCAACGAGGTGACAAGGCTGTGCCTGCCCTGATATTTCACTTGTGTTACTGTTGTGGATGTCAGCGAGGTCCACACAGGGCACAATGTTAGCTTCTTCCCCAAGGCACAGAAACTCTTGTCACCTACAGTTCATTTTAGAGTCATTACACATTTCAGTCTACTCGACTTTAAAGAGTCTGGCGATTGATGGTACGCTAGCCCAATCCCTAACGTTTGTTTGTTTAATTTAATCCCCACTAGCCATCATCTAAAAAAATTTTGATGTGATTGTTTAGCCTCACTCAAGGAGTCATGGTTGATTTTTTGTTTGGTTTATCGAAAACTGGATAGCTATCCGAGCTTTCTCTTTTCGGAGGAGGCTGTGTAGCGTTTAAAAAACCAGTGAAAATATGATCTTTAGATTTGTATAGATTTTACAATCCCTCTCTAAGAAGTCCAAATTTTTTTATTCAGTTTTTTACTTAAATTCAGATTGCAAGGAATTTTCTAAAACCGCACCTGTATACATCTACAAAGTATTGCGCACATTTCAATGTGTTACAAGATTCCTGTTTATTTGAGACGCAAAAACAGAATTTGTAAGAAGTTTTGACAAAAGTACAGTTCTAATGCGTAGATGAACTTTCTAGAAGAAATGTTGAAAATCAATTTGATTGGTTTGTTTGAATTTGGTACAAAGATCGAAGCTCGTAATTGGCTCTGAAGAACGGAAGCCGGAAATTGCGTAGTGACAGGATCAAGGAATTTTGGCAGGAGACGGAGAAGAAAGCAGGCATTCTTACAATGGTAGTGAATCAGTAAACATCGATAGTCAGTAACCGGCTTTTTTGTGACGCAAAAAGAATTTCCAAGTAAATGGGATCTATCAAAGTTCTTCTGTGTTGTTGTTAAGTAGGTGTACCATCAGTTTGATGGTGTAGCAGTTCCTTTTTTGATGGTAAAAGTGTAATATACGCTTTGTAAAAATACTGCGTATGTATTTATGAAAGCCGGCATAGTACTAATATCGTAGTGATGAATTAAACCCAAGCCTCCCGTCTCCTGGATTAGAAAACCTATTTCCCGAGGTAAATAAGCAAATTTCTTTTGTTTTATGGTATTTTCATGGTATAATGGTATATGGTGCAATCAGTAATTTTCCATTGACATTTTCCCCTTCGAGTGACGTATGAACTACGTACGTGCTGTCAAGTGTCATGTCAAGTTTCACAATGGTGAAGTTTTGAATTTTAAGGTATAGTGACTTTTAATAATTATAAAATTCTCAAACTAATAACGTTAATTTCTTTCAACATAAAAAAATAAATCTTTTTGGAACTTAAAATACAAAAATGAAAAAGTAAATTGTTGAACAGAACAAAGAATAATTTTGCTTCCATCATTAAAATATTATTGTAAAGACATAATTGTAAGTTAATGTTAAAATCCTTTTTGAAACCTTTTGAAATAGTTAAAAATAAAAGATTTACGGAATGATATTTGACAGGTGACATAGTTGTTGTTATTTTCAATAATTAAGTACTACGAGGAGTAGTCAGTAATTCTTTAATGTAAACATTGTTCCCTGAATGAATATAAATTTTTGTTTTAATGCAAATGCTATAATATATGTCATAATTAGGTCAGTCAGTCAGTTATACAAGTCATAATTAAGTCAGATATCAAATCCTCAATGCAATAATATTATTGTTTATCTTTTGGTGCACCATAACCTATGTTCAGAAAAGTAGATGTATTTTTTTACAGGTAATTTTTTATGTAATCTGAAAGTTTTGTTATCTCAAGGAATAATTTTTCAATAAATGCCATAACTGTGTATTTTGTCCTGTTTATTTACCGCTAACCTATTGGCAAAATTTTAACCACAAACTTTAAAAGCTTTTTAGAGTCAAATTTTAAGATGTTGGATGATCATAGAAAGTAAAACTCCTGGTAAGGCGCCCTAACAAAATATAGCCAGGATTTATATTTAACACCCCAGGATATCTGTAAGTACCCTTGTTTAAATTTTTGATAGTAGTAAATATTCCCTAATCCCTAACTTCTTCTTAACGAACTCACAACCTTAGCTCTCCAACCAAAACACGAGCCGCCGTAGCAAAGTAGTTTTTAGAAATATCCCCTAGTTTTCTCGACCCTTTTGTATTTAAGCAGTATCTAAATTTTCCAAGCTTTTATCTTCCCCCTTATTTCTAAGTGCTACAACCTTTTTTTGCAACTGTATTTACAATAATATACTGTATATACATTTTTAAAATATTTAATATTAATAGCCTTATAGATCTTATAAAAGTCTACAAAAAAACTGTGTTAACGAACTTTCTAAGATAAAAAATAAAAAAGTTACGGTCAAAATCCAATATATTTTTTTGAAAAAAAAATTAAGAGATCCAATTTTAAGCATAATAATGTAATTTAGCGGCGTTTTTTTTGTATGGTGTACGTTACAAACTTATATACTTACCCATAGATTGATTCATACTCGACTCATGGAAGTATATAACACATACGAATACGTATACATATTTGTGTATTCGTGTATTCGTACATTGTAGGCGGGACGAATATAAATGAATATAGTTATTAAATAAATCATTCGAATCAAATTTTATCCTCCTTGAGCATTTTTTGAGCCATTTTAGCAATTATGGGCAGTTTGCACCCTTAAAATTGAACTTTTAAAGGGTCAAAATAGTCAATAAATATAGTTAGAGTATTAGATAACCATTATGTAATGCATCTGAACAAATTTCACTCTTTTTAAGCTTTTTATAGGTTTTAGCAATAAGGGGTAGTATTCACCCTTCAAAAATAATTTTTTAAAGGTTGAAATACTCAGAGAAGATATTAAGAATATCAAACCAATATTACATAAATCATACGAATCAAATTTTACCCTCCAAGCATTTTTTAGCAATTTTCAGCAAATCTAAACAATCGGGGGTAGTTTTTACCCTTAAAAATAAAGTTTTAAAGGGTCGAAATAGTCAATAAATATATTTTAGAGTATTAGACAATCATTATGTAATGCATCTGAACAAATTTCACCCATTTTAAGCTTTTTTATAGGTTTTAGCAATAAGGGGTAGTTTTCACCCTTAAATAATTAAAAGCGATCGTCAGCTCAATAAATATAGATTTTGAAGTAGAGAGTAAGGTGAACTGAATTCCAAATTTTCATGCAAATCGATCAATTCTGTAAAAATGAGGTTTTGTCCTATTTTAAGCTTCATTACTTGGACTATTCCTGCCTCATTTTGACTTACTATTTAGATGGTGCTAGTTGCATCTTTTGTAATTGTTTTAATAAATGTAAAGGATGAAAAGATTTTATTCCAGTTCAGTGCTTCTACACAGGTGCTCTGATGAGAATAAGTTGAATTAGAAATACGTATAAGATACGAACTACGATCTGAATCATCTTTATTTTAGTTTTAAAAACTTTCGCATCTATCCAACCTTCCAATATATATTTTTTAACATCTATAAACATTCTTAATTTCTTTGCAACACGAAAATGCAGCAGGTGCATAATACTATGGTCAAATCTGAGAGTGCAGGAAGAGTATATACCGGTTTCGGGGGTTGTTTCCACCTCATCAGTAGTCCCATATCCTCTTCTCTCAGATTCTTCCACGTACCACACTTTAAGCATTTCCGAATTGCAAAGAAAGAAATGTCACAGATGAACTAGGGCCATCTACCGAAAAATAAAATAAGTTATCAATCGAAGTAGCACAGAAAACGACAATAAATATCGTCTCCATACCACCAGATTGACAACAGGTGGAATACTTTCTTTGGTTACACATCCTGAGATTTTCAAAATTTATAAATCATACAGGATGCCGAGGAAATTAACATGAGAGAATAAAAATTTATACTATTTTTATTCAGTTGCAATGCGAGGCAAAAAATGTCTTAATTTTAAACCAATAAGTTTTCAATTTAAAAATCTTTTAGTAATATTTTTAATCTCACAATAAAACACTGAAAAACGTTTGTTTTTCTATACTTCCACAAAATTTATTACAACTATGTTATTACTACAGAGGTTTCGGCAAAGTGCCTTTCTCAAGTGATATATTTTACAATGTGTTTGCCTTTTTAAGTCTTTAACTGAAGAGGTTGAGGAGTGGGGAGCTGTTTGTCTCGAGTTGGTCATTCAGAATTATATCTGTATTTTTCAATTTATTAATTTCCATTAATTCTAAAAGTGATAGCTTAAGGCCTTTATTTTGAATATATAGAATTTAAAACTCTTCATTGAAAGAATGATTATGATCTAGAAGGTGAAGTGCGTATGTAGAAGTGTCTGTTTTTCTATTGTTGAAAGCCCTTTTGTGTTCTGCTATCCGTTTGTCAAAAGTTCTGCCAGTTTGACCGATGTAAGTTTTCGGACAGTCACCACAAGTTAGTTTGTACACACCACTCTGTAGTTGCTTTCTCTTTCGGCTTTTATTGTTTTTAATATGTTTGCTTAAGTTGTTGTTAGTTCTGAAAGCTGGTGTTATTCCTTTCTTTTTTATGTATCTGGCTATTTTTGTTGTTATTTTGCCAGTATATGTGAGAGAGCAGAAGGTACTGGGTTCTTTCTGTGGTGGTGGATACACTAATTTCAAGGCTTTCTTATGGAGTTTTTGGTTTAAAATGTTGTTAACTGTTTGTTCGTTATAGCCATTGTTTACTGCTATTTGTCTAATGATATTTAGTTCTGTCTCGAAGTTATTTTTTGTCATAGGAATTTCTGTCAGTCTATGTGTCATGCTATGGTAGGCTGCTAATTTGTGTTGTGTAGGATGGGATGATGAATTGTGTATAGTTGTGCCAGTATGGGTAGGTTTATGATATACGGAGAACTCATGTTTGTTGTGTAGTCTGGTAATCGTTACATCTAGAAAGTTTATGGAATTATTCTGTTCTGTTTCTATTGTGAACTCAATATTACTATGAAGTGAATTAATGTATGATAAAAATTGGTCAAGTTGTCTGTTAGTTCCTGTAAAGCAGACTAGTATGTCATCCACGTATCTCCACCAATATAAGAACTGTTTAAATAAGGGGTGTTTAGAAATTGTTGTTTCAAGTTGGTTCATAAATATATCTGATAGTAATGGGCTTAGAGGATTACCCATAATAAGTCCTGCACTGTTGTTTGTGTAAATTTGATTATTGAATTCAAAATAGTCTTGATTTATGCAAATTTCAAGAAGGTGTAAAATTTCAGATGCAATGATCGGATTTGTACTATTATGTTCTAAAAGGTTTTTAACTAAAACAAAAGTTTCTGTAGGAGGAACACTAGGAAAAAGATTTTTTACGTCAAATGAAATTAGTCTGGAGTTGTTGGGCAATTGA
This sequence comes from Diabrotica virgifera virgifera, assembly GCF_917563875.1. Lineage (NCBI taxonomy): Eukaryota > Metazoa > Arthropoda > Insecta > Coleoptera > Chrysomelidae > Diabrotica > Diabrotica virgifera. Next base: position 58,553,110 of record NC_065448.1, on the reverse strand, counting down.
AAATGTTGTATTTTATTAACTAGTTCTAGTGTAATTTTTACGGTGAATTTAGGTGAAAATTTAGTGTATTCTGTAATAATATCTGACAGTTTTTTTGAAAGTTTATATGACGGAGCTGTATAAAAAGAAACTACAGGTCTTATTGGGTGGTCAGGTTTGTGTAGTTTAATAAAAGAGTATAATTTAGGGGTTGTGGGTTCATAATATTAAGATATTTCTGTTCCATGTATTTCATAATATTAAGGTATATTAAAGAGAAAGCAACTACAGAGTGGTGTGTACAAACTAACTTGTGGTGACTGTCCGAAAACTTACATCGGTCAAACTGGCAGAACTTTTGACAAACGGATAGCAGAACACAAAAGGACTTTCAACAATAGAAAAACAGACACTTCTACATACGCACTTCACCTTCTAGATCATAATCATTCTTTCAATGAAGAGTTTTAAATTCTACATATTCAAAATAAAGGCCTTAAGCTATCACTTTTAGAATCAATGGAAATTAATAAATTGAAAAATACAGATATAATTCTGAATGACCAACTCGAGACAAACAGCTCCCCACTCCTCAACCTCTTCAGTTAAAGACTTAAAAAGGCAAACACATTGTAAAATATATCACTTGAGAAAGGCACTTTGCCGAAACAGCTGTAGTAATAACATAGTTGTAATAAATTTTGTGGAAGTATAGAAAAACAAACGTTTTTCAGTGTTTTATTGTGAGATAAAATGAACTTCCATCAAGTAACGGTCGAATCCATCAAATATTTTTAATATTTTTCAATATCATTAATGTTGCTATTAGGATTGAAAAACTTTATCTTTTAAGATGAGAGAATTTTAAATAATTCACAACTCATCTGCTCAGCTTGGTAAAAGCTCCAACAAGAAAGATTCCTTAATACTCAAACACAAGAGTAAATGAATTAAAAATGTATAAACATTCTCAATTTCTTTGCAACACGAAAATGCAGCAGCTGCATAATACTATGGTCAAATCTGAGAGTGCAGGAAGAGTCTATACCGGAAGAGTCTATACCGGAAAGGCCCAAAGTGTGGTACGTGGAAGAATCTGAGAGAGGAGGATATGGGACTACTGATGAGGGGGAAACAACCCCTGAAAATGGTATATACTCTTCCTGCACTCTCAGATTTGACCATAGTATTATGCAGCTGCTGCATTTTCGCGTTGCAAAGAAATTAAGAATGTTTATACATTTTTAATTAATTTACTCTTGTGTTTGAGTATTAAGGAATCTTTCTTGTTGGAGCTTTTACCAAGCTGCGCAGATGAGTTGTGAATTATTTAAAATTCTCTCATCTTAATTTCCTTGCCATCCTGTATGATTTATAAATTTTGAAAATCTCAGGAGGTGTAACCAAAGAAAGTGTTCCACCTGTTGTCAATCTGGTGGTATGGAGACGATATTTATTGTTGTTTTCTGTGCTACTTCGATTGATAACTTACTTTATTTTTTAAACAGTTTTGGTGGGCTTGACATTTGAGTAGAAGAGAGGCTATTTGAGTAGAAGAGAGACGCACACTATCCCATCAGGACCTTAAATTGACCGTTCTAAATAAATATGGCTCAAAATTATATAACCGTTTTATTTATCCAACATTCCAGTATATTTTTATAACACAATTTAGTTTAATTATAATTAATTAAAATATATTTGATATGCATGTACCTATTATTACAGTAATTTTGCACTTTTCTCTCTACAAATAATAATAAGCAACATTTAGAATTTCAGCCAATGTATTCAGCAAATATTATGCATATGAATGGTTGCATTAGTTTTTGGTACTTACTGATGAAAATAATTAGTTATAAATTAATAACTCTAATTGCTTTTTGATTTGATTACTAAATACAATAAATTTTTGGTAAATTATGTTTAAATTTATCATTAAATAATAACTATTTAGGGATGTTTTGTATATGAGAAGTTCATTACTATCAAACTTGTAGTTCATTATTATATATTTGAATATTGTTATGAAGAGGAAGACAATGACATAATAAAATGCAAAAATACTCAGTGGCTTCAGTCTTGCTCAAAACGTAGTTTTAATTTAAAAAATGATTTATACACGCCGCGTGACTAAGAAATTCCAGAAATCACTCAAAAATTGCAAATAACCATACCCTGCTTTTAAACTTGGAGGAGTAATTCAAACTTACCGCGTCGTAATGCTTGTTTTTAATTGGTTTAACATCAGGCAAGTTTACTCCATTGTTATGAAATTTTGACATTGTTAACAATTATGAAATGTTGACACTATTGGTATTTCATAGGTTAGTTATGTTATATCGTCCATTTTCCGTGTTTTTTGCGTTATTTCTTTAATTTTTAGTTTTTTGGTCTGCTCTTATAGAAACAGTTGCTTAGGGAACTCTTTAGCGACTTAAGGCCGATATAATTAACCAAAAAAGAAGATGTATTTGGTGATTTTTCTAGTGACATTATTTAATGTGAATCTGTCTTTTGAGGTTACTGGTGGCTTTAGAACAGGGTATAGTAACGGAAGTATTTTTCAAAAAATTATAAACAGAAAGTGTTTATTTCGATGAAATACACCTAAAAAATTAATTGGCGAGCGGTTGAATGAAATCGTTTATATTCTATTATTGTTTTCACCAATTTTAAAAAAATTTTCCACGTCCGTCCGTCTGCCCGTGAACTCAACTCCTCCGTCACTATACCCGGTAGAATGACAAATGAGGTGTCGAATGAAAGCTTATAATCCAAGGATGGTACTAAAGATGAGAAATTTGACCTAGAATTTCCGGTTTTAGAAATGCTACCGGAAGAACTGTTTTAAAGTTACCGGAATAGTACAAGTGATATATTATTCAACGCGCCTTCGTAAGACAAGAACAAATATATACTTCCGGTTTCATGACTGTTTGTTCGTCTGTCCGCCCGTCCGCGAATACAACCACTCCGTTATTAATACAGATAGAAAGACAAATGAGGTGTCGAATGAAATCTTATAACCCAAGGACAGTAATAAAGATGAGAAATTTGACATCGGACTTCGGTTTTAGAGTTGCAACCGTAAGCACTGTTTTAAAGTCACTCAAACTATGATCTGAATGTAAATAAAGATTCAAAATTAGTAAAATCGTATATCAATCGTCGCAAAGTCACACGAAGAATTAAAATATCAACTTCCAGTTGTTGTACTTTCGATTACTTTGGGTGAAAACCTAGGACTTACGAAGTCCAATTACTTGTTTGAACTATGAAAAATACAGGGTGTCCAGAAACTCTACCGACAAACGAAGACAGGAGATTCCTCAGATAATTTTAAGACAATTTAACCCAATTCACCTAGTTCGAAAATGCTTCTTAGGGGAGCTAGAGCACTTTGAAGATGGCGTCATGAAATTAGTTTTTCTTAAATACCTCCAGAACGCTTCAATTTAGAAAAACGAAAATTGGTATGCGTATTTAATTTTCAGAGATAAATCTATTCCATCCATTGCAAATTTCTAGTACCGGCCATAGGCGTCCGTTTTGGGTAAAGGAACGGGTATTTTATGGCATAACTGTTTTGTCCTTAACTTTTTTGCATTTTTGACACTGGATTATTAAATTGTGAGGTATTCTAGTACTAAAAGATAGTCTCGCTTTAAGTCGGTAGGACACACCGTTTTCTAGAAAATCGATTTGAAAATTTTTCGTTTTTGGAATTTGAAAAAAAATTGAAAGAACTTTTCAACAAAAACGAAGTATTTTACCAACATAAAGTAAGAGTAACTTTTAGTGCGCGAATACCTCATAATTTAATAATCTAGTGTCAAAAATGCTGAAAAATTCAACACAAAAAAGTTATGCTATAAAATAACTGTTGACCTACCCAAAACGGACGTCTATGACCAGTACTAGAAATTCGCAATTAATGAAATCGATTTATCTCTGGAATATAAATAAATGTACCAGTTTTCGTCTTTCTAAACAGTTTTTTTTGATTTTTTTTAATTCAAAAAGCGAAAAATTTTCAAATCGATTTTTCTAGAAAACGGTGTGTCCTACCGATTTAAAAACAAGAGTACCGTTTAGTACTAGAATACTTTACAATTTAATAATCCAGTGTCAGAAATGCATAAAAGTTAAAGATAAAAAAGTTATGCGTAAAATAACTGTTGCCCTACCCAAAACGGACGCCTATGATCGGTACTAGAAATTTGCAATGGATGGATTAGATTTAAATCTTGAAAATAAATACGTGTACTAATTTTTGTTTTTCTGAATTGAAGCGTTCTGGAGGTATTTAAGAAAAACTAATTACAAGACGCCATCTTCAAAGAGCTCTAGCTCCATTAGGAAGCATTTTCGGACTAAGTGAATTGGGTTAAATTATCCTAAAATTATCTGAAGAATCTCCTGTCTTCGTTTGTCGGTAGAATTTCTGGACACCCTGTATATAGTATCGAATAAAACAGGTTTGGTCTAGTAGAAATGCAAACAAGCAGTCACAGAATAATATATTCTTATAAAGAATCAAATTTATTGGTAAATTGAGTAATTCTAAATTAAAAATTGATGCTTTAAAGCTTCATTCTACTCAAAAAAGTCACTTGCACAGCAAATATCGGCGAGAATATCTTTCTACATAATATATGAGTCGAACACCACAGCTACCCTCTGCCTTTTTAATATTCCAAGGATGAAAATCCCCCTACGCATATTCATATCTTTTCATCAATCTTTTCATGAGTCGACAGTTCCTGAAACAAATCCTTTTTTCTCCACCTTAAACACATCGGGTCCATGTAACGAAATGCCATCAAAGTATAATGACTTGCAGCACTTTCCGCCCTAAGAAGTCTTTGTGTCTTTGAAAGATGATGACAGATATCGATTGTGATTATACGGATCTTTCAATAAGCCGAAAAAAATGTTAATTGACTGGAAATATTGGTTTCTACTGGGGCTGAGAGATTTTGTTTTGGTTTTCGGAATGTCTGCTTCGAGATAAAGAATAATGTGTTGCAATGCGAAAGAGATAAATGGACGAAATAAAGTTAAAAAGGTTTATTTTTCTGCTTAATATCCACGGAAGCCGATAATACGAAGAAAATCTTTGGATTTTCCAATTGGTCCGCTTTTTGTGCCACAATTTTTTTCATGAACATATCTTTATATAGCATAGATAATAAAAATGCCTTCATTTTTAATTTTCATGTTTACGGCTTTAGAAAATTATATTCTCTCAACAAATTTGCTGGTTAAAGTTTTAACACTACAGTATAGGCTATTGATTATAATCAAAATAAGATAGCTAAAAGGAACTACAACGTTAACGGGGTTTTATTATTTCATATGGTCAATGGACATCTATATATGAAAAAACCGCAGAGTGCTACCATTTAAAGGGGTGCGTTTTTGAGAAATGGGTGAATTAGTCCCTGGGCACAGGTTACATTAGGGTGAGTTCTATGCAGTTTTGGTACAAACATACCTATATAAAAATTGTTCCCGGTTAAATTTCCTATCTACATATCAATTTTTAAAGTCAATGATACTTTTTTTACAAAAATATATTCAAAAGAAAAAGCACAAAGAAACCCAAGAGAAAGAAATTTTGTTTTTTGTCCCATAACTTTTGTCCACGAGGATATAGGTATAGACATTGCTTCACAGAAAAAACCTACATATTTGTTCTTTAAAATGTTGTTTAATAGAGGTAATTAGGATTTATAGTTTTCGAAATATGATTTTTCAAATTCGCCACTCACAGCAATTTTGGGCAATTTTCCTTGTTATTTCTCAAATATTGTTCTGTAACTTTTTTCTACGTAACTTTAGGTATATGCAATGGTACACGTAATAGGAATAGAGATCAATTACCTTTAAAATGGTCTACTGTATAACGTTGTACGACTTTTTCTTTTCGAAAGAGATTATGGTTTTTTAAGGTTTTATACTTTTAACGATTTTTTATAATATAATATAAAAATAAAATAATATTATTATATAATATATTATATATTATATAATATTATCTTCGCGAATGCAAGCCGCACCAAACAGAGAAAGATCGAAAGAGCTGAGATAGACCTACGTCCAGCAGTGGACGCGTACGGGTTGATGATGATGATGAATATTATATTATATATAGTATATGTAATATAATATTATATTATATAATACCTAATATAAAAAAATATTCTTTTTTACATTTTTTACGATTATTTTTGAAATTTCTCATTATAACTTTTTTTCTTCTATATTTAGGTACATAATATATATTATATGATATAATAAAAAAAGCTTATTTTGTTTACTTTAAAATGGTGTATTACAAAAAATTCTAGGATTATTTTTGAATAAGATATTATTTTTCAAAATGTAATAAGTACTTGCAACGATTTTTGATTTTAGGATTATTTTTTAAATTTCTCATTATAACTTTTTTTTTCTTATACATGAATATACTATATAATGCTCAATAAAGAGGGCTTATTTTCTGTTCTTTAAAATGGTGTATCATCTATATTTAAATACTGGAAACCGAGTGATTCTTTGATATCTTTTTACCTGTATTATTTAAAATTATTTCTTTTACAAAAATTACATAAACGTTGGTCTTAGAAAACATCACTTTAGTAAAAATTGTTTAAACGTTGACATTTAAAAAATTTTCAAAATCATAGTCCATCTCTTCGTTAGCATTAGCTTCAATATCTTACTCTGACACCTCAGTTATCTTAGAGTTCCCACAATTAGTACCCATGCACATGCACCCTTTGCAGAATATTGAACAACTAATTCCTATCTTCCTACAACCGCAGTTTTTTGTACATCCTTTGGTACATTTACATGCTATTTTTTCAAGCAAAGCTTGTGGTGCAGGAGCTTTGACAGTAAATATTGAAATTAATCCATATTTTGAAGTTTTCCCGGCCGAGTCAAGTGGATCCAAAGTATTACCTATAAAAAATAAGATTCAAGATTCAATCATAACACACAATCACATAAAAAAGTTGTAATGAGAAATTTAAAAAATAATTCTAAAATCAAGAATCGATGAAACTTATACTTATTACATTTTGAAAAACCATATCTTAATAAAAATAATCCTAGAATTTTTTATAATACACCATTTGAAAGTAAACAGAATAAGCTTTCTTTTTTATTATATAATATATACCTAAATGTAGAAAAAAAAAGTTATAGTGGGAAATTTAAAAAAAAATCGTAAAAAATATAAAAACTCGTTAACAGTATAAAATCTTGAAAAAGATAACCTCTTTAAAAGTAGTCGTACAACATTATACAGTAGAACATTTTAAAGGTAATTGATTTCTGTACCATTGCATATGCCTAAAGTTGCGTAGAAACAAATTACAGAAAAATATTTGCGAAATAATAATGAAAATTGCCCAAAATTGCTGTGAGTGGCGAACTTTGAAAAATCATATTTTGAAAACTGTAAATCCTAATGACCTCTACCAAACATCATTTTAAATAGAAAATATGTAAGTTTTTTTTCTGTGAAGCAATGTCTATACCTATATCCCTGTGGACAAAAGTTAGGGGACAAAAAACAAAATTTCTTTCTTTTGTGTTTCTTTGTGCTTTTTCTTTTGAATATATTTTTGTAAAAAAAAGTATCTTTGACTTTAAAAAGCTATCTTTAGATAGGAAATTTATCCAGGAACAATTTTTATGTAGACGTGTTTGTACCAAAAAGTTCATAGAACTCACCCTAATGTAACCTGTGCTCAGGCACTAGTTCACCCATTTCTCAAAAGCGCACCCCGTTAAATGGTAGCACTCCGAGGTTTTTCATATATAGAGATTCATTGACCATATGAAATATTAAAACCCCGTTAACGTTGTAGTTCCTTTATATAGTACATAATCAATAGCCTAGTATGTCTATACAGATATTTATACAGGAAACTCTCTCGACAAATGAAGACCGAAGATTCTTCAGATAATTTTAAGACAATTTAACCCAATTTACCTAGTCCGAAAATGCTTTCTAAGGGAAATATAGTTTATTTTTAAACCAAGAGAAGTAAACTAAAAAGACAGATTCACACCCAAGAAAGTCACTAGAAATATTACCAAATACATCTTCTTTTTTGGTTGATCATATCGGCTCTCGACGATAATCCATACATATTATATTATACTAATACGTCGCTAAAGAGTTCTAAAAACAACTGTTTTTGAGATAAAAGTAGACTAAAAATCTAAAAATTAAAGGAATAAGGCAAAAAACACAAGAAATCGTCGATATAACTTATTAACCTATAAGATGATATAAGTGTCAAAATTTTATAAATGTCATTAGTGTCAAAATTTCGTAACAGTGGAGTAAACTTGCCTGAGGTTGGACCAATTACAAACAAGAATTAAGGCGCGGTAAATTTGAATTACTCCTCTTGGTTAAAAAACAGACCATAGAGCTCTTTAAAGATGGCGTCTTGGAATTAGTTTTACTTAAATATCTCCAGAACGCTTCTATTTAGAAAAACGAAACCTGGTACTCTTATTTAATTTCCAGAGATAAATCAATTCCATCAATTACGAATTTCCAGTACCGGTCATAGGCGCCTCTTTCGGGTAGGGCAACGGATATTTTACCGCATCACTTTTTTGTCTTTAACTTCTAAGCATTTCTGGCACTGGATTATTAAATTGTAACGTATTCTAGTACTGAAAGGTACTTTTGCTTTAAGTCAGTAAGATTCACCGTTTTCAAAACCGACAAAAGACAAAAGAATCCGACCGAAATTTCACGATAATAGACACACGAAAACTTCCTTCTACTACGGACTACACTTGCAAACGAAATGAAATTATTATTCGGCACTTCGGCAGAGGTAACAGCATTGTTTAACAAAGAATTCTTTTTTGGATAATGGTAACACAGAGAAGCTAGGGGTATTCCGATAAGGAAAAGCCATTACATTTCAAATGGTCAAGCAAAACATTTATTGTCTCAACAACAACGATTATTGTCACAATAAACGCATTGATTGTGGGTATTAAACGCAGTAGTAGGTTGATTAATGCATTCTTTGTCACAACAATCAGTCTAAGTCTATACAATAATCATATATTACCCTATATTAACAACATTTGTACATTGTTTTAATGAAATTTGTACGTTGTCACGATAAACCAAGGTAATTGCTTGTCATGTACGAAATCAAGAAAGTGAGTTGCTGCCACAATTAACATTGTTTATTAAATACGAAACTAAGTTATTGGCTGATAGTTCAGAGAAATAAGGAAAAAAATATCCTGTTGGTGACACAACCCCCTCCAGGTCGAAACCAAATTTTTTGAGTAGTAAGGACATCTATATTAATAACCTATATGTTTCCTGCAACCGATTTTGATGATGTACATAATTATAAACACATGAAGATCAAAAAACGGTAAATTTTCGCTTTTTTCATCTATAACCAAAAAGTTAAGCATTTTAAACAAATATGAGAGTAAGAAACTCATAAATCGTATAAAAAACTTCAATATGGCATTCGCTGAATATGTCTATCCTTATTGGTTGCTTAGAAAGTTGCAAAATAAATCATAAATTTTGAGTTTTTATAAATATTCATACCTTATGTAAAAATTAACTTAGAACGTTCTTATTAAACAGAATGCTGAGACTTCTGGTGCTTAAATCATACCATAAATTTCACAGCAATTGGTCAAATAGTTTAAAAGGCATTTAATTTGTTTATCCCAAATTAATTTTTTTGCAACACTAAGTCAGAAAATGATGAAGTTATACTAATACCGTTTACTGATAAATATACTGTTGACTGAAAAATATCCGTATTTATCAATCAACGCTAATACTTTGGATACTTTATGAAAGAAAAACATTTATACTATTAATTTCATTAAAAAATAATGACAAAAAAGAATTCTAAATACTGCAAAATTATTTTGCAAAAACATGTGAATCCAAAAAAAGGGGGGGGCTAACTTCGTCCCTAATTGTCCTAGGACAATTGTTTTTCTTTCTAAATGTGTATAAAAATTCAGTCTTTCCAAATATGAAAATATAATTTTTCTACGGGTAACGGTTAAAAAGTCATTCTAATTGTTTATAAGTAAGCAAAAAATCGACGTGTTTTTGCAAAATAATTTTACACTGTTTAAAATTACTTTTTGTCATTTTTTTAATTATGTCAATTGTATAAATATTCTTCTTCTATAAACTGTCAGAATCTTACTGTAACCTCATAATTTTCTGACTTATAGTGTTGCAAAAAAAAATGAATTTTGGATAAACAAATTAAATAACTTTTAAACTATTTGACCAATGGCTTTGAATTTTAAAATGTAATTTAAGCACCAGAATTCTTAGCAGTTCGTGTAATAAGAAGGTTCTGAGTTAATTTTTACATAAGTTATGAATATTTATAAAAACTCACAATTTATGATTTATTTTGCAATTTTCTAAGCAACCAATAAAGATAGACATATTCAGTGAACGCCATACTGAAATAAATTTTTTAGACGATTTATGAGTTTCTTACTCTCAAATTTGTTTAAAATCCTTAACTTTTTGGTTACAGACGAAAAAAGCGAAAATTTACCGTTTTTAGATTTTCATTTGTTTATAACTATGTATATCATCAAAATTGGCTGCAGGAAACATAAAGGTTATTCAGGGTCGGCGATAACGGGCCTTCAAGGGATCCAATGCAGGCGGGCGCCCCTGTTTGGGGAGTGCCAAAATGAGTTTTTTATCTGTTGGTATTATACAAAAAACGAAGGGCGCATGTGCTACTTTTGCAGGCGGGCACCTTAGGCTACGGCTTTACGGGCTGGAAATTGACGCTAGCAGTAGCTGCAAAACGAACTTAAGGTTCCGCAGAACGGAATACGAATAGCCGAACTGTACCGACTACAGGACTTGTGCGTAGTCGGTTCAGTTCGGCTATTCCTATTCCGTTCTGTGGAATCTTAAGTTCGTTTTGCGGCTACTGCTAGCGTCAATTTCCAGCCCGTGGAGCCGTAGCCTTATACCCTAGAACCGGCCTGAGGTTATTAATATAGATGTCAATACTACTCAAAAAATTTGGTTTCGGCCTGGAGGGGGATGTGTCACGAGAAAAATCTTATTTCTCTGGACTATGAATAAATTATTGATTAATGTACTCTAGTTATTTTCACAATTATTATTCAATAATTGTGACAATAACCAAATACATTCGTCAATGTCTAAAAGTTCGTTGAAACAACAAATTAAATTGTTGTTACAACGAAATACTATTCAATAATCACTGTTAATCAATATTACGAACTAATTTTTTTTGGGTGTAAGAAATTGGTTTGAAAAAAAATTTTCTACGGCAAAAATGGAGTGAATTGTAAATGAGTATAATATCGAAAAACATTGATTTTTCGATATAAAACTAACACTTTCGATAGCGAATAAATCGAAAAATATGTCGAAAAATATGTCGAAAAATTTTGTCAAAAAAATGTATAGAACATTTTTTACTTAAAATGAATGTTTTTATCAACTTTTGCGGTCAAAATATAAAAAAAAATTCCACCCCAAGATGGGGTGGCAACCACCCCCATGGTAAAAGCGCCTTTCGGCATCATATAGATTTTGATCCTTGGACTATCCTCTACTTATTCTCAAATTTTCAAGCAAATCGTTCCATTCTGTAAAAATTGCGAGGTGAAAAGCTTAGGTTCCTGGACTAATATATTATTATAAATTACTATAAAGATCTTCAGTATGTTATACGTTTTCCCTTTTATTTGTGTCATGTGTCATGGATTATTTAATACGTTAATTGCGAAATCTAAGATCGCATGCATCTAGTAGTCTGTAATTTCCTTTCCTCTAATTTATACTTTATTTTACTAACTGTTCGAACAGTTTGACTGTAATAAAAGTTTTGCAGTATTTCTCTTCTCTTACCTACAATTTGCTATTTAAAAGTACAGTCGGTTGGCGCCCGTAAGTGCTTAAAATTCCGAATGTAAATACTGTTTCCTCATTAGAAATCGATTCCTAATAAGACAATCACCTGGACGTACGTGAATTTTTGTGTCAGCAGTACACGGTTGACATTTCCTGTGCATGTATCACCCATAGATCGATGAGTATTTTGAATGAAATGTGTCGTAAATGCAATAAATATTTTTCTGATGTGACAATAGATAATTAGTTACAGTTGGCTTCGTCGAAATGTTTTGGTGATTGGGAATAAGAAAGGAACATAAATAAAATTTTAAGTGGTTTATCATTTCCTATATGTACAAAGGAATTGTGGGTGACGAATGTTAGTGAAATTCTGGGAAAAGCAAATATTTTAAAGTAATATTCATAAAAGCCGAAACATAACTGCCAAATTATTTGGTTTATTAAATAATACATTACATATACCTACTATGGTATTGGTAACTGTGACTATGTCATTATAGAGACAATGACACGATCGAACTAATAATAAGGTAAAAAAATATGAAAAAATATTTTTAAGAAACACTTTTCTTTAGTTACGAGTGACTAAAATTAAACATATTATAAAACAATCAACTAAAAAGCAAAAAATAAAAAAAATTAAAAAAAATCTAACACATTCGTCAAAGAAAAGGGTGGCGCGTCTTCATCGAATAAACTGTTTTCGCACCACGCTTTTCTTTAACGAATGTGTTAAGATTTTTTAAATTTTTTTTATTTTTTGCTTTTTAGTTGATTTTTTTATAACATGTTTAATTTTAGTCACTCGTAACTAAAGAAAAGCGTTTCTTAAAAATATTTTTTTCATATTTTCTTTATTTTTTACTTTTTAGTCTTACACTTTTCAAACATTAAAATATATCGTCATGTTTATTAAAATATGTATAAAACATAATATGATGTACAAACATGAAAAGTAGTCGGAATCGGCAAAAAATTTAAAACTTTATTGTTTATTTATAAAGCATAACGTAAACAATTAACGTAGAAAGCAAAATTATGTATAGTTCATATAATTAGCTACAATCTGTAAAAGTTTCAAGTTTCTTCATTGTAAAAAACAAGAGAATTTAAGAATTTACGTTAAAATCGTTTTTTATTTAACCAATCAATAAACAAAAACTTTTTTATTGACTTTTCGAGTATTGTTCCCGCGAATGCATAAGTCTGCAAATTTTTAGTCATTTGCATGGAAGAAAAGGCAGTCAAATTAACGTCCAAAGATTTGACCCAAACGATTGAACTAAAGAAAAGCGTTTAATTAATTAATACGACAAAACGAATTCTAATGTTAATTGTAGCACAAAACGACTCTACCGGTGGTTTTTCTAAGACTACGATAAAAACACGAATTTTCTGAATTCGAGTTTTGGTTGAAATTTTGTTTCGTATCGTATTGAAATTTGACACGAATAAACGCCGATTTATACATAAACAAATATATGAGCGTTCAAAATTTGAAACTTTATTGTTTATTTATCAAACATGACGTAAACAATTAACGTAAAAAGTGAATTTATGTATAGTTCATATTATTAGCTACAATCCGTAACAGTTTCAAGTTTCTACATTCTAAAAAACAAGAGAATTTAAGCATTTTCCATTAAAATCGTTTTTTTTTATTTAAACAATTAATAAACATAAAAAAATTTATTGATTATTCGTGTATTGTTCCCGCGAATGCATATGTCTGCAAATTTTCATTCATTTGCATTGAAGAAAAGTCAGTCAGATTAACGTCTAAAGATTTGATGCAAACTATTGAAGTAAAGAAAAGCGTTTAATTAAAAACGGAAGCTATCAATCAAATAAAAATTGAAACTATTTTGATCCTAAAGAGTAAAAATAGGCAAAGTGTCAAGATTAGACGAATCATACTAAATTTTTTAAAGCTTATGGGTAAATACAGCTGGGGAAAGTAGTCAAAAAGGTAATATTTGAAACAAAACAAAAATCCTGGAAAGATTTTGGAGATGAACTAGAAGACAGCAGGTGTTCAATCACAAATTCATCCCTTAATTCGTAATCACACATTAATCTTAACTTCCTTAATTGTTATAGTTTCATCGTGTATAATTGTGAACAGTGGCGTACTGATAAACCAGCAGGCCCAGGTTCCAGTTTGGATGCGGGCCCGCCCTCCCAATAGAAACGCATATTGTATATAAAATTTTTTAATAAACATTTAATATAAATCATCATAGTATCATTAAATATATTATTTATAAAATCTCAAGGTAATTATAGTCCATTTACTCACGGTTCTTGCTGTTAAAGGACCGCTCGGATTAAGATGAAATTTGGCATACCCGTAGATAAAATCTCAAACAAAAACAAGTGATACCTATTTTGCCCTGTGGGTGACTTACACCCCTTCTCGGGGGGTGAAAAACATACGTTCAAGATAAGTCAGGAATTTTATAACCTGAATTAAACTCTTAAAAATGATTGGTGACACTTCTTCTTTACGTGCCATAAACTAAGTTTACCTCAAACTTATTCATAATTATTGTACATATAAAAAAATACAAGTGTTTGAGTTAGCACGTGTAGGCAGCACCGGCGGTGATAATATTCTTTAAAAGTGTAGAAACAAGGGCTTCGGAGCAGGTAAAACGAGTAAGTAACCTTACAAAAGCGCAGTGTTTCATAAATTTTGTTTTTAAATTTTTTGATAAATAGATATTCTTCCTGTTTATTTATAAGTACACCTACAAAAATTAAAATTTATTTAGCAGTTACATTTCCTAGTCTGTACTTGTGTAATAGTTTAAAATGTTTCCATCAAATTAGAAATAAAAGAGTCAAAAAGCACGTTATAGCGGGCCCCTGCGGGGCCCGGGCCCGGTTCCGCGGAACCCGCGAAACCATGCTCAGTACGCCACTGATTGTGAAACATATTGATTAATAGCTTAATTATTCTACTTTTTAATGTTGTTCTGAAGCTATTTCCTTGTGGCATTTTTATAATCAACTATTTTCAATGGAAAATAAGATACAATTTTACCAAATAAATGATTTTATTAACATTTCTATGAAGTCTCTAGCGCGAGAATTTTACTGCCACCGTTGCATTTGGTTGTCTTTTTAAAGACAGATCACATGATATGATTTCTTGTGGCGGATATTCTTGAGTTGGGTTGATTTCATGTAATCAAATGCACTATCTTTAAGTAAAGTCGTCCCAGGAACGCAACTCATCAATATTGGCAATATCATTTTAAAGTCGTCTACTTTAATATGTATAATACATCTGAATTGCCGATATAAATGAGTCAGATTAAATAAATTATTAGGAGGATTTTTTACTAATCAACATTTTTTTTAATTTAGTATTATTTTGTATTTTGACAACGACACTCGACTTGGGCGTCGAAACGTTAATAAAATCATCTTTGGTAAAATTCTGGCTTATTTTCCATTGAAAATAGTCGATTAATTATTCGAGTAAGCTACATTCCTGTATTTCCTGTAAACTAAATAAATTGCCAAATAGTTGTCTCTCGATTAAATTGTAGTTCTAAGCTTTTAAAGTATCCAAATTTTTGTTACTCTTCAAAAAGGCAATAAACTTATTGATGAATCGTAGCATTTTAATGAGATTATAAATTTGACCATAGCTCCGAAGATGGCTTTATAAGCCGAAATCGCTCAGCTAGGAATTATTTGTTTTACACACTTCAAAAGTACACTTTTCCCTGTTCACCTGTTGTCATAAGTGTGTACAAAACTATTTCAGTCTTTACATTTGATAATAAATTAACTTTGGGACTATTTTGAGTCGCAGTCTATTTAGAATAGTTACATCATTCACAAGTGCCTAAGTCTATCATCTATCAATTTGGGGCAGTCTATCATAAATAGAGAGCGGAATATATGCAACACAACATTACCAAAATATGCGCATATATATGCATTACTTTTACTACAAATATGCAGGTATTTTTTCTAAATTTGTCTAAATATGCAAATGCATATTAAAAATACTCAAAAATAAAACAATATATTAAGTCGTAAGATCTTCAGAAAAGTTGCCTTCAAAAATACGTACAACTTTCCTCAAACAATCGAAGCCCTCATTTTGTTCTAAAACATTTTTTAATTTATTTCTAGCAGAAATAGTGTTAACAAGATTAACCGAATCACTTAATTGTAAATTCCTTTGTTCTAATGACTTTATTAGATCTGGTAAAAAACTAAAATTAACTTTTATGAACATAAGTTCTTTAGCAATTTGTACGTTACTTAATGAACAAAGTACGTAACTTAAGCTGAAGAACAAAAGCGGAATTGTCTACAATTTGATGGATTTTTGTATTTTGATGCTTCTCTCTATGTCCGTCTTTATAGAAGTAAAAGCGAATTTGTCGAATATAAACACTCTTTCCAGAAAAATTTCTTTTGTGGGACATGATGCTTTTGTTTGTCAGCTCCCCATTTAAAAAATGAAATGTGAAAATGAATGTAACTTACGATTTTGGAACAGGCCTTGCAAAATACTTTGTCTCCATTTAGCTTTAACTCGGGAAAACACTTTATCCAAGCACTTTTTTGAATGGTAGACATATTTAAATTTAATATATACCAATCACTTCAAAAACACTAAATACGATACAACGTTTACTTTAAACAAATGTTGGCCGGAAACTGACAAAATAATTATTAGACCCTTAAAAGCAGGTAGGTACCTACGACTTGCTACGCTAATAAAATAATATTTTTCTGGGAACACCCACAATTGTTAAATTCAGGTAGTAATGGGAAAGTCCAGATGAGCGATAGATAGAAAAATAACGAGCTCGTTCATATCGAAGTTATAAAATTCCAACTAAGAGAGGAAAATTTTAAACTTTTATATAATTTATTTTTAAAATATGCAAAATAAATCGTGTTTAGCCTAAATATGCAATGTTGTGTTTGTTGTCTGAAAATATGCAATATATGCATCTATATGCACTTTGCATATATTCCGATCTCTAATCGTAAACATTACCTAACCAACACCTATAGTTTATAAATTTAGCAGCTGTCAATAAAACCACATTTTTTACTCCACAACTTTAAACATTTATTTATCATCGTCAATCGAAAAGAAACGGGCACAGGGCATTAGAAAACAATTCGAACCTTACATTAAAACGTAATGTCGAGCAGGAGTAACCAAAGTAATCCAAACACGTCACAAAGGGGTTCTGAGAAACATAAATAAAGAAATGGAAATTTTAAATGCCATTAAAACAAGGAAATTAGAATATCTCGGACATATTACACGTGGAGAGAGATACCTACAGCTTGCTGCAATTGATTATACAGGGAAAGATTCAAGAAAAAAGAACTTAGGGAGACGCAGAATATCGTGGCTGCGCAACCTGAGAAAATGGTGCGGATGTACATCAAATGAACTTTTCAAAGCAGCCGCCTATGAAGTCCGAATAGCTACGATGATTGCCGACGTCCCTCGCGGAGATAACACTTGAAGAAGAAGGAGTAACCAAAAACTATTGTGGTTTTAAAATGAAAAAGCGATAATGAAAAATACTGCATGGCTGCGCAGAAAACATTATATATGAGGCACTAATAAATGCCATATTTGAAGAGCAGTGATATGAATTGAAATAACTGTAGAAGTATTATCCTGCTGAGTACAGTTACGAAAATATACAAAAAAATATTAGAAAAGAAACTTAGACCTTAGACGTATAATAAAACCAACACGAGATTTGAGATTAATTCCAAATAATTTTAGACAAGTCCAAACAGCAACAGGTGTATGTTCTCAAAAACTGATAGTGTGTAAACAGTATTTATTAAAATTATAATATAATAAGAACAAGGTAAGAGACTTATTCGCAAAAATTACCAAGATAGAAAAAACTTGCGTCTTATAGGTAAAGATCACATAAAAATCTATAACATTAGAACAGGCAGATGTACGCAGCATCATATTTTTACGATCAATGAGATCATTCAAAAGCCATACGTCTCAAAAGAAGATGTACATCAGATAAAATGATATTGGGTATGAACATGGACAAGGAGAAATCAGATGGTAATAGCAAACGCCAAAGAGGATATCCAAATTAACATTGAAGGAACAGCTATTTAGACAGGTGAAAACTTTTAAATCATGCCCCGCGCACTCTAGTAAAAAAATGTAATCGTATTTAGTTTCCTTCCAAGTCGTCTGAGGCTGTGCGAGGCGCTAATTTCGTGCATCGTAGCGTCGTGGAACACGACTCTTGACAAATCCTGCGATGTCTGTGTTCAGTCTTTCAGCCCTATTCTGTAACTTTTAACAAATCGAATAGAAATGACCAAGTCGAATCGTAATTGCCCGAAATCGGAATGTTTGATATCTATCGCATCATTTTTGTATTTGGATAGGTATTCTGTAACTCATATCGCAATCAGAGTAAATCGAAATCTCTGACTTCTATTTCACGCGGTTCTGAGGTGGTGGCAACCCCGCATTAACCAAAAAATTAGTGTTCTGTGACCTGTTTTTTACTGGATCTAAATATGAAATATGACGCCGTTGCCATATCCTCAATGTTTTCATACTTTCTTCATACTATCCTCAAGTTTTGAAAATTAAATAAAATATTAGTGTAAATACTGGATGCAAAAAGCTTAAAAGAGGATAAATGGTTTTAAATTAAAGTTAATTAAAATTGATATAAAAAAGAAGATAAACTGATAAATAAAAAAGATAAGTGAAGATAACTGAGTATAAATGCTTTTATATCAAAGATATTTAAATTGATGTTATTAATTCATTATTATTAATAAATTATTTAAAATCGATATTACTAATAATATATGCAATATGAAATATTTAAGATTCGATTCCAACTAAAATAACTGCTAAACAACTTTTCCCAAAAATGGCATCTTTTCTATAATTTGTCCAGATTATGAGCGTTGACTGGTAAAAAATTTACAAGTATACTGGTATAATATACGTATTTATCAATCAACGCATAAGAAGTCTATCGTATGCTATTCTTGTATATTATACCATTGATTGAAATTGTAGGGTATGGCAACACTGTGAGTGGCAAACATTCAGATGCCAAGTAGCAAATAAATAAGGTTAGGTCCAATTCATACTCGTACAACATGTCTAAATGAAATATATAATTCTCTAAACAAATAACACCACAGACTAAAAATTAAGCAGCCAAAAAAAGGTACAAATAATATAAATAATTATAAATAAGTAGTAATCAATTATTTTTATATATAAAATATAAACGTCAAAACAAAACAAAATGCGCTTGCGTCAACCACAATTCCGATAATCGAAATCTCATCTCGACAGGGTAAATGCTGTCGAAGTGAGTTCTATTCACTATTACGATTGTAGAGATTACGAAGTAGTTATGGAATACGGATTTGTACTATTTCTATTCGACTTGGTCACTTCTATTCGATTTTACGGACTTCCATCATCGAAATGAGTTACAGAATGGGCATGACTATGATTTTATTGAAGTTATACTTCTTTACCGGCGATATGAGGGTGAATTTTTATATGTTAAAATCTATGATTCCGGCGTATGTGCATTATAACTGTGTTCTGATTGGATGTTCAAATGACATGTCAAAAATTATTCAATATGGCGGCTGTGGCACAGCTGTAGTTTGATTATTTATGGTTGTTGCGTTTTAAAATTTGTGTGAAAAGAAACAACAAACAAAAGTTAGTTAATAGTTATACTGCCTTTTTAAATAGTTTTCATATACCTATATTTTTGGACTATTTTGGACAAGGAAAACTCATTCTAATTTGGTAAGTAGTTTTTATTATAATCATATTGTAATTATACATTTAGATTAGGTTGAAATACAGTAAAGCGTCGATTATCCGAACTACTTAGGGGACATAGGTGTTCGGAAAACCGATTTGTTCGGATAATCGAACTACAATATATTGATACATATTTATAGTCATACATATTTATCCACAAGTGAATAAAAGCCATATTTATATACCTACATATTTATTTATATCTTGATAATGACAACTAGCAACTAAACAAAAAACTGCAGTCTTTGCAACAACATAATTATTTTTGGATACAACATTGAAGAAAATTGAAGATATTTTAAGCGTCAATTACTAACGCTTGCTCGGCATTCGAGTGCGGGACGCGGGAGTCGATAGTTCGAATAAGCGGTCGTTCGGTTGATCGACGTTCGGATAATCGACGCTCTACTGTACATTTATTTTCTCAAGAATGGGGATTTTAGAGAGAAATCCCAAATTAGGTCCGATTTTTATTTTTAAATTATGATTTTTTGGCGTAGATTTATTTATCTAGTAGGTATGTAATGCTTTGATTTACATATTTAATTTGATTACCAACAAAAATTCTACCAATCTTCATCTAATATATTGTTTTCTTACTGTTTTGTTATATTTTAATATTTTCGACCACAAAATTTAAACTACATAATTTAATTATATTCAAAACAACTGTCAAACAGTAAAACGTTCAGCTACCCTATTTTTCCACATGACAAATAATGTGGAATTGGACGAGTGAGTCTAAGCTTCGATTACGGATCAAAGCGCCCCGAAATTCACGGGTTCGATTCCCGATGCAAGTTTTTATTTTTTTATTTTTTTATGCATTTTATGATTGTAAGTGTATTTGTTATATAATTTTTTTTTTCAGAAAATGCGTATTTAAAATTTTTGCCAAAAATTATTATCGTTCAGAAATCATTTTTCCTTTGTGGCATTTTTCAATGTGTTTGTGTGCGTTTTATTCTTTTATTTTTTAAAATTTTTGGTATTGTCTTAAAAATCACATAATATGTAGTAGGTAGAAGTATAATTCTTACGTGCGTACAAAGTACACACACATTTTTTTTGTGTTTGTGTCACCATAAAAATATAATTCATTATTAAGTGGTTTTTTTATATTTTTGTTATTTTGTAATCGAGTACCTTTTTAAAGTTAAAGGTAAGTTTTTCTGATTGTACTTTAGAGTATAGTTTATCCAACGGGTTTAAGATACACATTTTATTTCGCTTTTTGTTGTTAGGTTAAATGGCTCCGATCAGCTGTTGTGTGCAGACGGTGGAAAAGTTCAACAAGTAAACATATATTTAATCCAAATTAGATACTCATATTTCTATGTAAAATGTCACATTATATAAATAAATAATTAAGAAAGAAAAGTTGTTTGGGTTTTACCTTTATTGGTCAAAACGGCAAACAGGTGTATGTTTTCAAAAAACTTTTGATAGTGTGTAAAAAAATATATTTTATATCAGCTAAGTACTTTCAGCACATAACGTGCCATCATCAGAGCTTCGTCCTCTTAAAATAACTTCATAGAAGAGCAATTGCTTAACAACACAACAAAAAACATGAATACTGGGCAAAAGCCACAGATATAGGGTAATAACCCTTTACAGTGAATAGAATCACATCTAAATTCTTTTATTAATTTATCAAGGCAACATGGCTGAGTCAGACCATTTTGAGCCCACGTGAACAGCAGATCAGCTGAGGAAGACTGCCTCAGCTGATCTGCTGTTCACGTGGGCTCAAAATGGTCTGACTCAGCCATGTTGCCTTGATAAATTAATAAAAGAATTTAGATGTGATTCTATTCACTGTAAAGGGTTTTTACCCTATATCTGTGGCTTTTGCCCAGTATTCGTGTTTTTTGTTGTGTTGTTAAGCAATTGCTCTTCTATGAAGGTATTTTAAGAGGACGAAGCTCTGATGATGGCACGTTATGTGCTGAAAGTACTTAGCTGATATAAAATATATTTTTTTACACACTATCAAAAGTTTTTTGAAAACATACACCTGTTTGCCGTTTTGACCTATTCAGAAGTGTGTACAAGTCTTGCAGTCTTTTCCAATTAATTTACCTTTATTGTCCACTTGAATAAAATATTAAATATTGGAAGTATTTGGAAGTACCGTATGGCTATATACCTATAGTGGAGGCTAGATTATGGTACCCTTCCATTTAACTAGGTGGCGCTGAAATACGTGACATATTTTTTGAAGAGTAAGATCGCATTCTACCCAATCTTACTAACACTTTTATCTATGATTTGAATATTCATGAGAGACATTTAACGAAACTAACAGACCAGAACTAGCTAGATAAAGCAAATAAATTATCCCAGGCGATAAGAAGAACCATCATCAACCAGAAAAAAATAACTTAACAAACTAAAACAAATGTTTTTTAACGCTATGAGCAGACCAATTCTTACGTATGGGTGTGGGTACTCAGTAGGCAACAGTAAAGTAGGATACAGGCGGTGTAGCGGTTACGCTACTGATTAAATTAGTTCAATTAAAAGTAGATTAATAATATCCCTCCGTGATACGTCCTTGACCGAATTCTTCTTCTTCTTCATGTGCCTTGTCCGTTGCGGACGTTGGCTGTCATCATAGCAATTTTAATTTTGTTTACGGCGTTTCTGAATAACTCGATCGATGTTAGTCCAAACCATTGGCGTAAGTTTTGAAGCCACGAGTGTCTTCTTCTTCCGGGTCCGCGTTTGCTTTTTATTTTACCCTGTATTATTAGTTGAAGTATATGATATTTATCATGTCTCATGATATGACCAAGGTATTCAACTTTCCTTTTCTTAATTTATTGTGAAAGAGATTTCTTTTTGCTTTCCCAATCACGCAATACCTCTACGTTGGTGATGTGAGTCGTCCAGGATATTTTGAGGATACGTCGATACACCCACATTTCGAATGCCTCCAGCTTCCTCATGAGTGTTTCCGTTAGTGTCTATGCCTTTGCGCCATACAAGACTGGAAATACATAGCATTTTAGCAGCCGTATTTTTAGTGGGATAGATATGTCCGAATGGATGAATATATTTCTCATGTTGTTAAATGTTGCTCTGGCCTTTTCAACTCTAGATCGTATTCGGTTGTTTGATCCCATTTCGAGTTGACGACTGTTCCAAGGTATAATCAGAATCAATTTTTGTTTTATTTATGTCGAGGTTAAGTTCTCTTTCTTCACTCGGTCTTTGTACCCTGTTCATAAGATACTGAAGTTCATCGATACTACTTTGCAAGTTCGACTGAATCGTCCGCATATCGGATGTTATTTGTCAATTCTCCATTGATTTTTATGCCTTCGTTTGCTTCATCCAGTGCGTTTTTAAAAATTTTAAAATTTATGCATTTGTTCGGAGTAAAACGCCTTTTTAACATAAGAGGGCTTTTGTGTTAACGTTGTTGACGCGATTTATTTTGGATACCGGCAGTTCTGGTTAGAATCTCATACACTGCCTACTATGTGCAGCAAAATTTCTCTTTCTTAAGCGGCGAATGTATGGAATCCATTAAATAGACAATAATGAAACTATAAATAATATTTTATTTATAATATATTTAACACCATATAATTTTATAAAATGAACCCAAAACACAATAGAAGTTATAAATAAATTCCAATAAACACAACAAATACGCTAACGTCACTGTCAATGAAAATATTAAAAATGGTAAACGTCAAAATACATAATAAACAAGGTATACAAGTAATAGCTATTTGTATAGTAAGGAAGGAAAGTGCTACTTTTCCTCCCGAGAATAAAGTTTACTGCCCGACGCGTAGCGGATTGTAGTAAACATTCAAGGGAGGAAAAGGCACTTTACTCCCATGTTATAAATATGATTTCTCCTCCTTCCTCAAATAACAGGTCATTTTTTCATTTTTACTTAATTTATTTATGTAACTAACCAACAAAATTTATTAGAACTAAAACTAATAAGTAGGTACAATAAAACTGGCAACTGTCAAATATAAGGCAAATTATTAATGTAATAGTTATTTATGATATAAGTGTTAAAATTACACGTTTAAGGCACGCATGTGAAAGTTTGCAGAATGAGCGATAGCGAGTTCTGCAATTCACATGAGTGCCTTAAAAATGTACTTTTTAACACTCATATCATACAATATTTTTTCTACAAACGTAATTACAGCACAATATATAAAAAAAACTTTTACTTGAACTTGACTGACATTCATTCAATATTTATATTTTTTTGACATTACATCAAAATTTCCTGTACGGTCAATACGAACTGCAGTGCCTTAAAATTTTTAAAGCACTAGTGCCTTAAAGTAGCATTTTTAAGGCTCGTATGGAGTGCTAAAAATTGCATTTTTAACACGGTTGTAGAAAAACATTGTTAAATCAAAATAACAATTTACTGTTTTTTACCATTCTGCAAAATACAGGGTGTTTTATAAATAAACGTTAAAATGTATAGATACTTACATAATAGAAAATAGATATTGTACAGGGCGTCAATAAGTTATATTTCATGAATGAAGTACCACGGCGTCACTTTTACTTTTCCTCCATAGGGAGGAAAAATACTTTTCCTCCCTATAGGGAGGAAAAGTACAACTTTGCTCCCTACAATCATGTCCGGAAAAGTATACCTTCGGTAGAGGTAGGTGGGAAAAAAATATATTGACCCATTGTTACAGTTAAAAATTCTTTAAAAATTGTTCGAAGTAAATTATTGATATAAGTTACAATAATTATTGTATAAAATAAACAAGTTTAAGTAATTTTATCATTCACCACTTGAACCTAACTTCAGCCCGTGAGTAGTGACCCGTGAATAACTTCAGCCCGTGAAGTTTAACTAGATTAACACTAGATTAACTATTACTCACAGGTAAAGTAATGGGTGTTATTATCTATTTAAAAATAGTGATTAATGAGCATGTTATTAAACGGTCGTAGAAAAAAGTCTTTACTGTATTCAACTTGTCACAGATCTGTTGTTATGCTAAATTATCTAGCTTTATTGTACAAAATATATGCAGAAAGAATTAAACATGAAACTAAATAATTCAATCTAATTTAAACTAAACTAATAAATCCTTCAAATTAATCATTGTAATACATCGGAAAACGATGGAACTAAAACGGTAATATCAATATTTGTAGTAAGACTTAGATTGACGCACCGACAATATTGTCACATTATTGTATTGTTGGTATTTTGTCCTAATTGGACCTAAAAATGCAGCAACCGAATTTTTAATGTAATTTTTGTTGTTTGTCGTTAGCATAATATTTTAATAGGAACTTTGAACCGGCTCTGCTGATTTTGTGGACTCATTTATTAATTAAAATATTGTTTTCATAGTAAATAAAAGCAATACGGATTCACCGACATAAAACCCCATTCCTAAAATTATATGCGAGAGTGATGTATAACTTTGTTGTTTTTAATTTGCATTTAATAATTATTTTTCTAGCGTAACATTAAATTTATACTAAAATATTGAATGTGTTGTTGCAATCTGCAGGTGATATTTTTTTAAATTAAATTTCACTTTGATTTATATTTCTTTGCTAAAAATTACCAAAAAATCATCCAGTTATTAGAAGAGTTTAATATAAGTCCAGAACCAGTGGAAAAATTGAACGCAATGCTATAAACAGGAACATTAAGCTTTCCATAAAATGAAGATACGCAAAGCACTTTGATCAGATAATATCCAAATAATTGTTCAAAAACGAAGGTGCATCTTCTTCCTCTTTAATGGGACTATTGTTTGATCTTTGTTGTTCTCAGAAGTTAGATAAGTAGCCAGATTTAATGGTGTGACTTTTGGTCTACTTCACTGCGGCCTTTTCAGATATATTGTGGTTTTCTAGCCCTAGATTACATTTACTAGCCTGACCCTTTTTAAAAGGTCTAATAACTTCGAGACTGAACGTGCTCAATTGTTTCTTTTTTTAGGTTACAGAATCTGGATAGAACATCACCTACCCTACCAATACCATCAGCTTTAACAGCTATTCAGCTTACAGTGCCCTGCTAGCAGATCTACTATGGCTTAGACTGTCTTCCCGTCGGTGCTAATAAGTTCTACCGAATATTTTGGCGAATTTTCTACAATAAACTGTTTCGCATGTCTTTGTCTTGGAGAATTTCACCATCATAACAGAGATTTATGAGCTACCGTTTTTCTTGTTGTCCGGCTCTAGCTCCATATACTTTAGTCCTTAAGGGTGTGCTGGTTCCACCTGAAAAACGTTTTTCCTCTTCCCAAACGTCCAGATTATGTAGGAAATTTTCATATGTTGAACTGCAGCGAGTCACTTCTGCCTTTTTCTCCACAGTATTTTTGTCCCTCCATGAGACCCTCCATGGATCCGAAAGTTTCTTTCCCATTCGGAAAAAGGGTGACATATGGAGTTTCTGGAGCTCTTCTCCAGAATCTGAAGGTACTATGTTACCATAGACTCCACATACGTGTCCCTAAACCATCTCCAGCTTTTACGAAGACAGTGCATAACTACGGATTGGGTATATATTCCCCCTCCATAGCTCTGAGAAATGCTGCGTCCGGCATTTCTTCGTAAGCCACCGAGATAGATTTGGACTGCCTTAAGCTTATGCACATCCAGTGTGATTTCTGAAAATCCTTTTAGTACTGCTGCAATTTTAAAGAAAAACCGACAGTGTAACTGAAAGTCACAACCTTGGTTCTTGGTCCTTTCCTACGCGCTGGCTTTCGGGTGTTGTTCTTCCGTCTGACCTTGGCTTTTTCGGACCTTTGTCTTATCAGTTTCTTTTCGTTTTGTGATGACCTCTAATGGCTTTGGCGGCATCACTTTTTCCCTTTCAGCGGCCTTGATAAAATTAGTTTCGATTACTTTTATAACCCTTTTGACTTACAATATGTAATATTGGCCTTGACTCATCAGCTTGCTGATTTTAGAGATGTAAGATAGCTTTGGAGCTTTAATTTCTTCCTTTTATTGGATCAACCTCTTCCAATGGTATTTCTCTGACCTACTTTGTATTTCATTGCCTTTCTGGGAGATTGGCCTAGAACTAGCTTGCCTTTCGGTGTTTGGATTTTCTCTAAAAGTTCTCTACCCTTCGGTCCTAAGATCCGTAGTTTTGGCTTTAGAGTTTCCTGGCCTTTCGTTCTCGGGAATTATTTAGCTCTGATTATTTTCTTCTTTCCGTTTGTTCACCATATAGGTCCAACTAGACTTGTCCACCTGTCCAAAAGATAGTCCACTTGTCGCCTTGTTTGTGAGAGTAAGGTCTAAATAGGATAGAGTGCAACCTGTTGCCCTAAAGGAATCATTTGCGGCATTGTTAACCCTAGTGCCTCATAGGCTTTATCACGGTATCTCACGGCTTGGCTTAGGGATTGTTTAGTTTGAACAGGGCCACCTCACACCCAATCGTGGTTGGGAGTACCTATCCAGCGGTCTTTACCTGGTTTAAGGAGGCAAAATGTCATAAGACACTTCGTCCTCAACTCGTGTTCTGGGATTAAGTCTTTCCGCACTCAGCTTTACGCTGGTTAGAAAAGGAACCGTTCCTCAGCTCATCTTTACCACTTGCTATTACAAGAAAATTAAAAGATTTCTTCTGGCTGAATACCGGTGTTAACCGTATACCTGCACATAATTTCACATTTAATGCTTCATGGTTCATCTACACTATCTATGTTGTAAGACTACGCAGTTAATAGCACCCAGTCATCATCTCTGTAATCGTCTTCAATTATAATCTGCTCTTCTTGTTTGTGTGCCTCATCGTTTAAGGGAATTGGCGACCATCACGACCTATTTTACTCTGTCTGCAGAGGATCTGAATAGTTTTGTTGTTATTTTTCCACACCAATGCTGTTTTAAAATTTTCAACCAGGACGTGGGTCGTCTTCCCGGTCCTCTGGTTTCCTTCCACTTCTCTTGTATAACCAATCGCATCCACTCATATATTTTTCATTTGTTACTATATGACTAGAATAACTCATTTTTCTTTCTTATACGGTGTTGAGTATTTCGTTTTCCTAATTTTCCGTACCTATTTGTTACGTGTTGTGTTCATGATACTTTTTATATTATTCCATATAGAAGGGCAGAGAATACGAAGCATCTCAATACTCTAGTTCTAATTTCTAATCTCAGTTGTTTTCCATTGCATAATATTGCTTTTATCTTATCGAAAGCGCTTTGGGTCAGCTCAATGCGTCGTGTTATTTCAAGGCTATAATCTGCTGCGATACATTAAACAAGGCCAGTATTTTCGTCAATGATAAGCATTTTATTTCGATGAATTTGCCTCAATAGCTGGGCACACACGGAGATGATTTCTGAACGATCTATCCCTATGATCAGATCTGTCGTTCCGCTCCCGCCGATTTGGCCTGCGGAAGATCGGATAATATCGGACATATTATGTCTTTGCACACAAACGTAAATATTCCGTCTTTCACTTTTATTACAGTACCGACATGCGAAGGGACAATATTCTCTTAGTTAGTGGGCCGTTCCCTCATATTTTGTGGGTACAGGAATGGGCGTTGGATATTTTATGCGTACACAGGGTGCCCCCGAAAATAGTGCGTTCTTTTAAGGCATGGATATAATACACAATGTAGAACAAAAAAGTCCTATAACATGTTTTTTAAGTTAACCGTTTCCAAAAAAATTTACATTTTTCTCCATATAAGCGAACTTTTATTTTCATAAAATTAACTATTCTGACACCACTGTACAAGAACTGTTTTTGACTTAGGTTATTAACACCACAAATGTAGGTCAGACAGGTAGACACCTGCAAAATAATTATACCACCCTATGTGTGAAAATCAAACAAAACAAGAATTTGTTTGTTTGTTGAGCAGGAAGACAGGGTTTAATGTAAATACTAAAGGCCCATGGGGCAACTACTTTTGAATTGTGACTGTGTCTATCTTTAGATTTTGTATACATAGTTGTCAGATTTTAATTTGCATACCAAAATGTATTTTCGTTTTTTTGGCCAAACAGTTGAGTTTAGAAAAAAAAAGTTAAGACTTTTTTGCTCTAAATGGTGCCTTCTACCTATACTTTTAAGGAACGCACTATTTTCGGGGACACCCTGTACATAATATCCAGGGAATTTGCAAGGTATTTTGCCACGTTCGGAATAAAATGTCTAAAACGAAAAAAAAAAAGATAAAAGTGGCACTCTCGGTTTGTGTATGGTGAAATTACTAAATAAAAAAGGCCAAGTAAAAAAATGTCTTTTAAATAAGATATTTGAAATTAAATCACTAAATTTTCTCTTTTCTGTTCACCATTATAGCTTATTAAAATAAACAATATAGAAGTTTTCAGGGACTTTTGGCCCTCGGTAATTACGTGCTCTTTCATTCTACGTTAAAATTTAAAAAAAATACTTATTAGTTTTCTCAGGATTCGAAAAAAATAAATACTTTTAAAATACATTGAACATGTTTGATGAACACATCAAACAATGAACACATTGAACGCCATTTTAACAGACGACATTTTGCGCCTATATCCTTAATGCAGTGTTTAACCCAGTATGTGGTCGGCGGACGAAAGTCCAAATTTGACTTTTTTCATGAAGTGAAAAAAACTATTATAAAATTAAACGCATAAGTAAATGCAGCTTTTATTAATTAAAATTATGTATATTCTTAACTTTGAATGAAGATGTTGATGCAATGTGCATAATACACGTTTCACACGATATAATATAGGTACTATTAACGAAAACTTGAAAAAGATAAGAAACGTGACAAACACAGTGTACTCATCGATAACCAAATTACAAATTAATGAATCATTTACAAGATCAATCTTACGTCGCGTACAAACACACAAACCAGTCCCTCGACAGGTCAAAACTACGGACGATCTAATATTTCAGCGATGTAGAATGCTTGGCAGCATTAACTTGCAGAAAAAATAGAGGGATTCATGAAGGGATTGGTGAGTGGCAGTCCAAATCTCTTAAATTCCTCTCCGTGTGTGCCCAGCTATCGAATATTCTTTTCTTATTACTTTGACTTTTTCAGCTGTCTTGGCTTGGGCATCTTTTGGTAAAAATGCTGTAATATTCAAATCCAGAAGGTCACTCCACCTGAATAAAAGAGAATTTGATCAGTGCATACTAGGAATGATGACGTACGACTGTGAAACTTGAACACTAAAGAAAGTAAGAATAGCGAAACTCAGTCACTCAAAGGTCAATCGAGCGAAGCATGTTAGGAATAACAAAGAGATATTACAAAAGAATAGATTGGATTAGATAAAAAACCTAGTCTACTGATGTAATGCACAGAATCACACCTTTAAAATGACAGTGGGCGAAACATTTAAAAATGACAGTGGGCGAAAAACAATAGATGGTCCACTAAAATTATACTATGGTATTTAAGAGGCATCAAGATGACGTCCAAACTACAGATATTACTATGACATAAAGAAACCAGTAGGTACAACATGGTATAGAGAAGCGAATATTAGACAAGCGTGAGCAGAAACGAGGAACGAGTATGAAAAGGAAGCTGCATCATAATCGGTAAAATACGCTGAGAATGATGTGTCAAAGTTGCTGAAAAATGGTATATTATCAAAATTGATTGAAGATTACACTCAGAATTAAAAAACGTTGAAATATAAGGTGTGTCTCGATTAAAAATAGGGTTAATATAAACTTCCAGGATTACCGTAAGTGACAGTGAGCTTTAAAGTATTCAGATGTTTGATCAGCGTTAGTTTTGCGAAATTGTAAATTTTCGCAATTCAGACTATTTGAAGGATAAATGCAGTTTTCATGAAGCACCCTGTATTTTTTTACATGAAGATATAGTACATGTATCAAATTTTAGTGTCTATTCGGTATTTTAAATTGATTATTGGCAATTACTTCAACTAGCTACTGCTAGTTGACCCGTTGTCTGTGAATACGGACGAAAGTCAATAACGGATGGTGTATATTTGATTAGGATAATGAGATATCTGTTTGGCAAATTTCTAATCTATAGCTGTCAAATATTTGGATAAGGTTATTTCTACAGACCAATTTCACCTATCGCTGTTAGGCGCTTAATAATGTCGCCAATTTGTAATTAGACATGTAGTCGATTTCTCTTAGAGAGGGACATATTCAGAATGCACCAATATTTACACTAAAATAATATATATAGTGCATTCAACATTGTATCATTATTATATGTGTGTGTGTTTATGTTTTATTGGCACTGGTTTTATTGGCACAAGCAACCAACTGGCCAGTCAATGTGTTTTGAATTCCCTCTTTTACAAAATATATGCTTAGTATCTAAATTTAAAACTATTAGGTATGTACTACTATTAAGTTTTTTTACTGTTTTTTTTTATTTTTTTTAATATATTTTTTAACAATTTTTTTTAATATATTTTTATTATATTTTTTATTTTTTTATTTAGTTTTTTTCTTCTGTTTGTTATGTATTTTTTTATATTTTTTACTACGCTAAGACCTAAACTTAAACCCGATTCAACCTCTCGGAGGTTTAGATCTTCTTAATAACTTTTTATTTTATTTTATTATTATTTTTTTTATAATTTTTTTTATTCTTTTTTTTTTAGAGCTTTAATTTTAAACAATTAACATGGTTGTATAAAATTTTATAAAAATCTAGATTGTTTGATTGTAAAAGGTATATAAGATTAAAAGGAAATTGTACATTAACTTGAACTAGATTGGTATAGAAATTTGGTATTTCAATAAAATGTAAAGGACATTTTAACAGCATATTATGTTGTAGATCAGCTAGCTCTGCACATAAACATCCATCATTATCTACAAGTCCGAAGTCCTATTTCTCTTTTGTAGACTGGAGTCAGACGGTGATTACTTCTTATTCGACAAATAGTTTTGATAAAGCCTTTGTTGGAAACTTGATTAAACCATGTCTTGATGGGAAGTGTAGGCTGAATTTTTTTTGTAATAATTTCCTTTGTCTGAATTATTGTACTCTTCCTGCCATTTCGTCCGTTTGATAGATCTGATAATAGAAATTATGTCTCCCGTAGGAAGTTGATAGGTTTGCAGAGCGGATTCCTTCATTGTTGCTATTTTTGCCAGATCATCTACTATTTCGTTGCTTTTTATACCAATGTGTCCTTTTATCCAATATACCAATGTGTCCTTTTATCCTTTTATACAACACAATATATATTTTTGCCCGATTTCAAAGCTTTACTGTTCATTGCTGTGATGTCACTGATGATATAATTTTCCGCAAAATTATGTACGTTATATTTCAATTTCTTTACAATGCTTTGGCAGTCTGTAAATATAACATAATTGAGTTCTTTCTGATTAATACATATTTTGTATGCTTCTTTGATTGCAATGAGTTCAGCTGTGAAAATTGTCATTTTATCAGGTAATATGTTGTTTATTTTTATACTTTTTTGTGCGCAATATATAGCATATCCAACTTTTCCTTCCATTTTTGAACCATCCGTATATAATTTCTGATAACTACCCCAGTTGTTTTGTACACACTGAAGGTGGTCTTTTTTAGTAAGGAAGTCTGTCGCACGAATATTACTTAAATGACAGTTAACCGGAGATAAATAATCTTTATAATTTAGTTTTCGAGACGAGCTTTGTTCTATTTGGTGTATGTCCCCAATAGAATTGGAAACGTTGAGAAAGCTTTCCACAACTAAAAGCAGTTACTTTTGTTCCCAGTAATAATGAGTTAGGTATGAGGTGGTTAGATGAACAATTTTATTTTATAGCAGTTTATCGTTAACCGCTACCTTAACTATAAATTTCTCACTTAGATATTCCCTGCGTAATGAAAGTGGAGGTTCATTAAGCTCACATTCCATGACCAATATAGGTGTGCTACGAAGATAACCATTGCATAACCTAAGTGCTTTATTTTTGACCCTCTCGATTTTTTGGAGTACAGAGTTTGATACTGAGCAATAAAAAATAGATCCATAGTCTAAGATCGATCTTATTAAATTTCTGTATAGTAATATTGATATGTTTGGATCAGCTCCCCAGTTACTGACACTTACAGTCTTCATGATATTCATTGCATTTTCCATTCTTCGTAATATGTAATTTGTGTGTTCTTTCCAATTTAATTTGGAGTCTAAGAATACGCCAAGACATTTTATTGAAATTTTATAAGGAATATTATTATTATCAAATTGTAGATGGCTTTGAGGAAAATATCGTTTTTTAGTAAAGGTAACAATGGTTGATTTAATCTCTGAGATTGTTAAGTTGTTATCGGTCGCCCATTTTTTTATAATAGTCAATGTCGATTTAAGGTAGTCATTACATCTATCTATTGACTTATTTTCTACATATATCGCAACATCATCAGCGTACTGTAGGATTTTTATGTGTTGAGGAAGTTTAGTTTCTAAGTCAGCAGTATACAGTATTATATAATATAGGACTTAAGATGCTACCCTGTGGTAGTCCCAAAGATTTGTAGCGGGAGTTAGATTTATCTCCATTTAATCTAACGTGAACTACTCGATTAATGCATAAAGTTAATGATGTTCCATGTTACTATCTCGGGTATTCCTATTTCCAACATTTTCGCGTATAGTATGTGAAGATTAACGTTGTCGTAAGCCCCTTTTATATCTAAGAACAAAGCACTAACTGCTTTCTTATAAGTAAAGGAACTATAAATGTCTATTAAAAGTAGCAGCGGCAATCTTGTGTGGATTTACCTTTTCTAAAACCAAACTGACTTTTTGGTAATAGGTCGTTCTTTTCTAACCAAAATTCCAGACGGTTTTTAATAAGTCTCTCATATGTTTTCAGTATACAGGAAGCCAGACCGATTGGACGGTAAGAGTCCCAATTCTTTGATGATTTTCCTGGTTTTAAAACCGGGATAATAGTGTAAACGTGCCAATCGTCAGGAATCTTTATGCGGCACATCCAAATTTTATTATATAGATTTAGTAGTGCAGCCGTACCAATTCTTGAAAGATTTAATCTCATCGAGTAATGGATATTATCAGCACCTGGTGCTGAATTTGAGTTTTTCTTCAACGCAAAGTTAAGGTCAGTGGCAGAAAATGGTTTGACTAGAAAATGATTGGTTCTGGATAGTCATACAGATTATTTAGTTGTAAATCAGGAATTACTAATTCTGCAGACGGCGGTATGATATTTTGATGGAACTCTTCTATCCACGAAGCTTCCGACAGTATAACAGGGACTTTGTTCATTGTTTTTCTATTTCTTATTCGGTTAATTTTTGACCATACATCTTTAATAGGGACTGACCTATTTAGGGATCCGACATAATCTCTCCAGCTATTTCTTTTAGTTTGTTTAGTGATCTTCTTGACATGTGCATCATATTTTTTATACTTAAGTAGGTTTTCATGGTTTGGATTTTCTTTGAATAGACAAAAACTTTCCTTTCTTCTTCTGACTGCTTCTTCATATTCTAAATCCCACCAGTATTTTCCTCTAGAAGCCATTATTATAATAACAGTTCTTAATTTCAATACGAAGAAGAAGAAGATTCGAATTGGAAAATGAGCCACAATTTAACTTGAAAAACGATTTTATTGACGTTTCGACTTCCACTTCGGAGGTCGTTATCTAAATACGAATATTTTTTTATTTAGACAACGATCTCCGAAGTGGAAGTCGAAACGTCAATAAAATCATTTTTCAAGTTAAATTGTGGCTTATTGTCCAATTAGAATACTAAATTAAATAAATACCACAATAAATAGCTTCAGAACAATGCTTATATGGGATTCATCATCATCATCATCACCCAGCCTTCTGCATCCAAAGTTGAACATAGGCCTCCCCTAATTTCTTCCCGTTTTGTCGGTCTTGGGCTGCCTGCAACACATCTTCCAGCAATCCTTTTGACGTCGTCTGTCCATCGTTTAGGTGGTCTACTTCTACTTCTTTTGTCTGCGCGTGGTCTCCACACTGTAATTTTTTGGATCTACCTCCCGTCCTTCATTATGGCTACATGGCCTGCCCAATTCCGCTTCAGCCATGCTACTATTATATGGGATTAAGCTACTATAATTATTAACGGAGTAATGAACATTAGGTACATTTTTAATTAGTTATTGTCGGCGTTTCGATTTTTCCTACGAAATCGTTCTCAAAAACGATAATTCTAAAACATTCAGGAAAACTATTCCCATCTTAAAACCTAATAAACCACCAAACAAAGCAGATTCTTATCGTCCTGTGTCTCTAACTTGTGTCACATGTAAGCTTTTAGAAAAATTTATAAATAAACGTTTATTGTGGTGTCTGGAAGAAAATAACCATCTGATTAATGAACAATCTGGATTTTGTCCCTTAAAATCGGCCACCTACAACTTAGTAGATCTAGAAACGCATAATAATAACGCCTTAGTATGGTATAGTTAGACCCAAATCCAGACATCCAAAGTGAAAGTTATCCTCCAACACCAAATTGTTCTATATGGTACATATAATGTTCAGAAAAAAGTCACACTATTTTGAGCGTCGGGTTTGGGGAGGGGGGAGAGGGAATGGAAATCTGCAAATTCGTAGTTTTTTACGTTTTTCGTCAATATTTATAAAACTAAGCGGTTTAGCATGAACAACCCTCTACACAAAACTGTTCTACATTAAATTTAAAGTAAAAAACGTTCTATGCATAACCCTTCTAAAATGAACGGTTCCAAAGTTACGGAGGTAGTATAGTATAATTGGTCCAAAAAAAGGCCTAACCCAGACATCCAAAGTAAAAGTTTTCCTTCAACACCAAATTGTTCTATATGGTCCACATATTGTTCAGTAAAAGGTTACACCATTTTGAGCGTCCGGTTTGGGGGGGGGGGGAGATGGGGGAGAAGTCGGTAAATTAGTAGTTTTTTTACGTTTTTCGTCAATATTTCTAAAACTATGCTTTAGTGTAAGGAGTGTTCTATAGAAAAATATTCTACATAAAATTTAAAACAAAAAAGATTCTATACATAATCGTTATAATATTAACGGTTCCAGAGTTACGGAGGGTGAAAAGTGGAGGCTTTCGATACTTTTTATATTTACCGATTTCTCCCCCCTCTCCCCCCAAATCCGACGCTCAAAATAGTGTGACTTTTTTCTAAACATTATGAGGACCATATAGAACAATTTGGTGTTGGAGTATAACTTTCACTTTGGATGTCTGGGTTTTTGTTATAGTTATATCATAGATATTACCCAAAAAATATAAGAAGTATCGAAAACCTCGACATTTCACCCTCCGTAACTCTGGAACCGTTGATTGTATAACAATTATGTATAGAACATTTTTTGTTTTAAATTTCATGTAAAACATTTTTGTATATAACATTGTTTATGCTAAAGCATAGTTTTAGAAATATTGACGAAAAACTTAAAAAAACTACTAATTTACCGGCTTCTCTCCAATCTCCCTCCCAAACCGGACGCTCAAAATGGTGTAACTTTTTACTGAACAGTATGTGGAAAATATAGAACATTTTGGTGTTGGAGAAAAACTTTTACTTTGGATGTTTGGGTTAGGCCTTTTTTTGGACCAGTTATACTATACTACCTCCGTAACTTTGGAACCATTCATTTTAGAAAGATTATTTTTATTTCTAATTTAATGTAGAATAATTTTGTATAGAGGGTTGTTCATCTAAAACCGCATAGTTTTAGAAATATTGGCGAAAAACTTAAAAAAATTACGAATTTACCGATTTCTCCCCCCTCCCCCCCAACCCGACGCTCAAAATGGTGTGACTTTTTTCTGGACATTGTGTGGACCATATAGAACAATTTGGTGTTGAAGGATAACTTTCACTTTGGATGTCTGTGTTATGCCATCTTTTGGATCAACTATACTATACTACTTCTGCATTAACCAGAAATATATTTCAATTTATTTTGATTTGCATAAAGCATTAATTTGATATGGCCTTAATGTTGTTCTGAAGCTTTTTCCTTGTAGAATTTTTATAATCAACTATTTTCAATTGGAAGTAGGCCACAATTTTACCAAAAAAATGATTTTATTAACGTTGCGAAGCCCAAATCGGGTTTCGTTGTCAAAATACAAAATACTACTAACATAAACAAAAATGTTGTTGCTAAGTAAAAAAATTCTTCTTAATAAAACCATTTATGTTGGTAAAATTGTGGTTTATTTCCCAATGAAAATAGTTGATTGATATGGCCTGGAATCACAAAATAATATCAACACTGGAATCATGGGGTTATCAAGGAAATATACTCGCTTTTGTTAAAAATTTTCTCCTAATAGAAATTTCAAGCTAAAAGTAAACGGTCTTCTATCTTATGTGAAATATCAAGAAAATGGCACACCTCAAGGCTCGATGATCAGTCCGACGCTTTTTCTTATAGCTATTAAAGATACAATCAAATCAATTAATAAACCCATTCAAGCCAGACTATATATGCGGATGACCTCATAATATTCTTAAAGGGAAACAATATACAGAGTATGGCCAAATTACTACAAGATCAACTCGATAAATTTATATCTTGGTCTAAAAAGAGTGGTTTTTAATTTGCTTCACCCAAAACGCGCTGTTGAATAGCTAAGTCATCCACTGCGACCATAGACGGTGTTGAACTTAGATTTTATTGTGGTATGACTCAATATCTAGAGTCTGTCAGAAATATACTAGCTATATATTATATGCTCTTGTAGAAGGTGGTATTGTAAAAATCGGTAGTTGGTACCGGAACAAAAGAAGGAGTCGAAGAAAAAAAGGTCTAACAAGAAACAATATTTTTATACACACTGTCGTTACCAACGTGGCTCTAACAGTTTTACGGTAGATTAAATCTAAATGACTTCCATAGATGGTGTGTGACCTATATGTGGGGTTTTTAAGTCGATCGGGAGTTTATATCCATGAACTGATGAACCCTATAATATCCAGGAAATCCTCAATATGTTTTTCACTTAAGTCTACAGATCCATGAAATATATGAAGGTAAAAATCTAAATTTTACAATGCGACTTAAGCCTCCAAACGTGACAAAACCAAGATGGATTCACCTGCCGGAAGTCACCTGTTGTAGCGGCCTTGAGAGGTCAAGTAACGGATTTTTGACATTTTTACTCTTCGAGTCATGGTCAGAGAGGTTGACTGAACGTTCAAACAGATAAGACCATTTTGCAGTGAGCCAAAGGTTGAGCGTTTTAAATTAAAGATTACTGTATTAAATGAAATATATTTATTATTTTAAATCCAGATTTAGCCATACGGCTCACACTCCCTCTAAGGGGAAAATTGACTCATCCCAGATACCTACGGTATCAAAAGTGTTGAATACCCAGTAAAAATAAGCAACGGCAAATCTAGGGGATTTTTGTTATTGTATGATGTAGTTGGAAACAATGATATATAAGTGTCAGATGTCAACTGTAAGCAAAAATATGTGTCAAAGAAAAATAAATGTTGATTTTGATGTTTAAGTTATTTGTAGAATTATTGAGTTTTCTTTTAAAATAAAACTGACTAGAAGTACTTCGGTGTTTAATTAACATCCACGCAATTCTGCAAAACATCAGGTTATGGCCCAGATCACTTGTTTCGTGAGTATTTCGCCAGTAAAAAAGTCAGTGTTGAAGAGCCTGTGTCGGTAGTTTGCCGCGGCCAACGAAAATAAAAAAAAGAAAAGCTGAAAAAAAGGTGAAAAAGAAGCTCGAGTATATATACATAAAAAAAGAAAAACATAAATCCGAAAAATGGAAAATTCATCGGCTGCGTTGAAACTTAGTGGTGGTGACAACTGGGTAGCCTGGAAATTTCAAACAAGGGTAGTGCTAAAAAGCCGTGGTTATTATGACATAGTAATAGGAAAGTCTGTGAGACCGAGCACTACTGGAGATGACCAAAAGAAATGGGATGCTAGTGATTCAAAAGCACAAGAATTTATAGTAACCAGAATAGAGCAAGGCCCTATGACACACATTTTATCCTGTGAGACCTCGAAAGATATGTGGACAAAGTTGAAGTCTGTCTACGACAAAGAGTCAGAGGTGAGCATTCATTTAATGCAACAAAAGTTTTTTCTCTTGGAGTTTTCATCAGGTAAAAATGTTGCCTCATTCATATCACAGCTTGAAGAGATAAAAAATAAGCTAAAGCAAGCTGGTGAAGAGCTGTCCGATAAAATGATCATGACAAAAATACTTATGGCATTGCCAGAGGAATATAAGCATTTTCGATCCGCATGGGAATCCGTACCATCTGATAAACAAACCCTAGATGAACTTACATCAAGACTACTTATCGAAGAAGAAAGAAGTAAGTCAGCACAGGGCAGCACAGCATTGGCGATGAAAAGTGATACAAGCAGAGAATTTAAAGGGCAAAAGAAAACCAGATTAAAGTGCCATTTTTGTGGCAGAGGTGGCCATATTGCGAAAAATTGTTTTTTCAAGAAGAAAGAGAGAGATAATAATAGCCAGAAAGACATAAAAGTATGCAGTCAATGTAAAAGACGAGGACACAACTTACAAGAGTGTTGGTTTAATAAAAATAAAAATGAAAAACAACAGACAAGCAGAGAAGAAAATAAAATTGACAGTAATGCATTCATGGTATATACTGGGAGTAAGAAAAATAAAAATGAATGGTGCTTGGACACAGGAGCTAGCGAACATATGTGCTGGAATCAAGATCTGTTTGAAGAATTGATAGAGATAAGCTATAAAAAACAAGTAAAAGTCGGAAATGGAGAAAAATTACCAGTTAAAGGTATTGGAAAAATAACTCTATGGGCATTTAATGGTAAGAAATTTATAAAGTCAACCCTGTCAGATGTATTATTTGTGCCAGATTTACAATTTAATTTATTCTCAGCTGGATGTGCCTTAGATAAAGGTTATAAGATGTTTTCAAACAATGAAAAATGTGAATTTTATAATGACAAAGGAGAAATAAGAGCATTGGCAACACGGGATAACAAATTATACAAAATGTTATTCTCACAAGAACAAAACACTGAAACCTTTGCAAATATTTTAATTTCGGAACGCACCCCTAACGAAAACTTGTCTGACGGTCAAGTTCAAGAAAACAGCTGTTTAGTAGATGTATTTTTATCAGAGTGTAATTCTGCAAAAACAACAGAAAGTTTGAGAGTTTGGCACTGCAGACTAGCACATCAAAATACTACATATGTGAGAAACTTTTTAAGGCAAAATAACATTGATTTTATAGATGAAAAATTCGTGTGTGAACAGTGTTTAACAGGTAAACAACACAGAATACCATTCAAGTTAAGTGAATCAAGAGCAAGTGAGCCATTACAATTAGTGCATACAGACGTATGTGGCCCTATGGAAGAAGAGTCTTTAGGGGGAAATAGGTATTTCCTGTTGTTAAAGGATGACTATACAAATTATAGGTACGCGTATTTCATGAAAAATAAATCAGAAGTTAAGAAACACCTTAAAAATTTTATATCATTAGCCGAGAGAGAGACAGGCTGCAAGATGAAAAATTTACGATCAGATAACGGTTTAGAGTTTATGAACCAAGAAATAAAGGAGATGCTTGACTATCAAGGCATAAAACATCAGAGATCAGTAGTGTATACGCCTCAGCAGAACGGTAGGGCTGAGAGGGAAAATAGAACCCTAGTTGAATCAGCCCGAACTATGATACAAGGGCAAAAGTTGAATAAAAACTTGTGGGCAGAGGCCATACATACAGCAGTGTATGTTTTAAACCGAACAGGCCCTAGCAGCATAAAAAATGTGACACCTTATGAATTATGGTACAAAAAGAAAGTCAATAATATTTCTACACTCAAGAGTTTTGGTTCTAGAGTATCAGTGCATGTCCCAAAAGAGAAGAGATTAAAATGGGATGCAAAAAATATGCTTGGTTTCTTTATTGGCTACAGTGAGGATGTAAAAGGTTACAAAATATTTGTCCCAGACAAAAATAAAGTTGAAATTCATCGAGATGTCATATTTTTGCCCGAGAAAACCATAGAAATAAAAAATGGGGAGACAGACATGAATAAAAACATACAGATGATATGTGAGGAGATAAAGTCAGAAGAAGATGACAGTGAAGCAGAAGAACCTCAAAATAATAGAGAAGAAAGCAGTGAGAGTGACCTCGAAACTGATAGCAGTGTTGAAGATGTGAATGAAATAGAGCAGGAGCATGGATATGACCTGAGAAGACATATAAAAAGACCCTCAAGATATGATGATTATGTTCTGGATGATGACGAAATGAGTTTGTTGACTTTTAGTGATGATGAAGAACCCCAGACGTATGATGATGCAGTGGCCAGTAGTGAGTGTAAAAATTGGAAGAAAGCTATGCAATCAGAAATAAATGCGTTGCTAGAAAATGAAACATGGGAGTTTGTGCAAAGTAGTGATGGTCAAAAAGTCATTGAGTGCAAGTGGGTGTTCAAGAAAAAGAAAAATGAAAATGGTAAAGTAGTGAAATATAAAGCTCGTGTGGTAGCTAGAGGTTTTCAACAAATTGGTATGTTTTTTAATGATATGTATAGTCCAGTAGCAAAATTACCATCAATAAGGATTTTCTTAGCCATGTGTAATACTTTTGATATGAAAATTCATCAAGTAGATGTTTGTAGTGCATTTCTAAATGGGGATATTAAAGAAAATGTTTTTATTTCACTCCCAAAGGGATTTAAAGAAAAAGAGGGCACTATTTGCAAATTAAGAAAATCCTTATATGGTTTGAAAAGTTCACCTAAAAATTGGAATGACAAATTTCATAATTTGATGCAAAATTTGAGTTTTTCAAGATCTGAATATGAATATTGTCTTTATATTAAAGTAAATGAAAAAGGTAGGATATACATTTTGCTGTATGTTGATGATTTGCTGTTAGCAGGTACAAATGATCAAGAAGTTGAGAAAATAAAATACATTTTAAACAAAAACTTCAAAATGAACGACTTAGGTCAAATAAAACATTTTTTGGGTATGTGCATAACTCAAAATTTGTCTGAAGGCAAAATAAAAATTAATCAAACTGTTTACTTAAAAAATGTTTTGAAGAAATTTGACATGTCAAGCTGCAAACCATCAACAACACCAATGGATAATAATTTTCACCACGATTTTCTCAAACGAAAAAAATCTGAGAGCATAGAGATAGAAAAGAAATGTAGAGTTGCTATAGGATGTTTGATGTATGCAATGTTATGCTCAAGACCAGATTTGTGTATAGCTATAGGTATATTAAGCAGGTATCAAACATGTGCAAGTAACGATTTGTGGGTAGCAATAAAAAGAGTATTGAGATATATTCAAAGCACAGTTACTATGAGTTTGATATACTATAAACATAAATATAAACAGGAAAATTTGATAGTAGGGTACTCAGATTCAGATTGGGCAGGTGACCGTACTGATAGAAAATCTACATCAGGATATGTATTCAAAGTTTTTAATTGCACGGTGTCATGGGCATCACGGAAACAGTCTACAGTCAGTTTGTCCTCTACTGAAGCTGAATATGTTGCACTAAGTGTATGTGTGAGTGAAGCATGTTGGCTAAGATACTTAATGTATGATTTAAAAATAAAACCTGATTATGTAGCGGTTCTAATTCATGCAGACAATCAAAGCGCTATAAGGGTTAGTAGAAATCCGGAATTTCATAAGAGACTAAAACATGTTGATATTAGATTTCATTTTGTACGAGATAAAATTAAGGAAAATATTGTTGTATTAAAATATCTTAATACAAGTGACCAACAGGCTGACATATGTACAAAACCATTAGGTTTAACTCTGTTTAAAAAATTTAGAGAGTTGCTAGGTTTAGAATAAAAATTAATTTAGATCTAGGAGATTTACCGTTGAGGGGGGGTGTTGAATACCCAGTAAAAATAAGCAACGGCAAATCTAGGGGATTTTTGTTATTGTATGATGTAGTTGGAAACAATGATATATAAGTGTCAGATGTCAACTGTAAGCAAAAATATGTGTCAAAGAAAAATAAATGTTGATTTTGATGTTTAAGTTATTTGTAGAATTATTGAGTTTTCTTTTAAAATAAAACTGACTAGAAGTACTTCGGTGTTTAATTAACATCCACGCAATTCTGCAAAACATCAAAAAGAATTGAGCTCTGGTGGGACTCTTTCCGTGTTATCGAGCCCTAGGTGACTTGGTACGCAGGTGTATCTCCCAAAAATTTTCGTACACATCTGGCCGTTGCGAGTAGTACTGCTTTCTGCATGGTCTTATAAAGATGTTCATTAAGACCCAGCTTTTTTATGCTTTCGAGGAGGGTCTTCGAAATGACTCCAGTAGTAGACATAATAATCGGTATCGTCTGGGTACTTTGCATTCTCCATTGTCTCCGTATTTGAATTTCCAGATCTCTGTATTTGGCGATCTTTTCAGTAAATTTAGTACGTAGATTATTGTTGTTAGGAATCGCCACATCAACGAGGGTTGTTTGTCTCGTTAATTTATTCATTAATACGATATCTGGTCTATTATGCGCCACTGTTTGGTCTGTGGCACAGTGCCGTCCCAGTATAGCTTGCAGTTGCCATCCTCAAGCATCCTCTCAGGGACGTATTGATAATCTGGGAGATGGTCGGTTTGGAGAAGTCCCAGATTGATAACTATCTCCTGATGAAGTATTTTTCTCACTGCGTCATGCCGTTCCTTGTACTCAGTTGCAGCAAATGCCTGGCAGCCCCCTGTAAGATGTTGGATGGTTTCTTGGGCTTGAAATCCATATCGGCATCTGTCGTTATGAATATAAGGGTTTTTGATGATATATTTCAGGTAATTTCTGGTTGGTATAACCTGATCCTGAATGGCCAGTAATGAACCCTCTGTTTCAGGGAACATCTTTCCTGATGTTAACCAGTAGTTCGACGCTATATTGACGACATAATCTTGGCTGACCTCATTGGGAGGTCGCCCGTGCAGAGGTTTACCCATCCAGGTGCGCACTTTTTCGTCCTTAGTAAGGTGGTTTATGCGCAGCTCTGCTTCCCTCAGTTTTATCGGTGTTGTATCATCTACTGCGCAGAGAGCGCGATGTAGAGTATATCTTTCAGCCTGCATCTGAAAATAAGATCTTAAATTAGCAATTTGTTTGTCTAATTGCTCACCTATATCCATAAGTCCTTTTCCTCCTAAATTCCGTGGTAATGTCGTTCTTTCTATTGCACTTTTTGGATGGTGTTTTTGGGCCTTTGTGAGGTGCGTTCTTACTTTTCGCTGAAAATTTTTTATATCCTTTTTTGTCCACTTTACAATGCCAAATGAATAGCTAAGCGCGGAACATGCGTGCACTAAACAAGGTGTTTAGTGCCTTAAACAAATTTCTACTGTTAAGGTGTGAGCGAAGCAGCTGTTTTACCCTTCGTAGAAACTCAGTAGTTTTCTCTGTTTTCACTGTTAAGGTGTGAGGCAGCTGTTTTACCCTTCGTATAAACTCAGTAGTTTTCTCTGTTTTCATGTGTTTATGGTCAATTTTCCGCGCCTGCTTTACACTCAGGTATTTATACATATCATTTTCACCCATGGCCTCGATGTTCTGGCCATTTTGCATATCGCATCCTCCGGGCTGTACTTTTTTTCTGACTATATTTAAAATACGGCACTTGGCTAGTCCGAAGTGCATACTAATGTCATTAGAAAAAGTTTCTATAGTTTTTAGCATCTCATCGAGTTGGTTTCGAGTGGAAGCCATTAATTTCAAATCATCCATATACAATAAATGATTAAGCTTCGCCACCACA
Organism: Diabrotica virgifera virgifera; assembly: GCF_917563875.1. NCBI lineage: Eukaryota > Metazoa > Arthropoda > Insecta > Coleoptera > Chrysomelidae > Diabrotica > Diabrotica virgifera. Next base: position 58,508,536 of record NC_065448.1, on the reverse strand, counting down.
TTGTTGTTATTTTTGATGCTAAAACCTGCGTCTGTGGAGTTCAATAGCTCTGATAGTGGGTTCATAGCTAGACAGAACCACAGTGGACTCAACGAATCTCCTTGAAACAGGCCCCGGCTGATTGCGATATTTTCAGTTTCGATATTATTTTCACCAGGTATTTGAAGGTGAATTCTAGTCTTCCACTCCGTCATTATATGCTCTAAAAAGATCACTGTTTTATCATCGAATTTGTATATTCTCAATATATTTATAAGCCATTCATGCGGCACTGAATCAAAGGCCTTCTTGTAATCAATGAAGGCAGTAAAAAGATTTCTCTTTTTGGAGTATGCCTGGTTAGAAATGACTGAGTCGATAATGAGTTGTTCTTTGCAACCCATGGAACCCTTAGCGCATCCTTTCTGTCGAGGCTCTATGATATTGTTCAGAGCACAGTGTTGGTAGGTACGCGGCGCTACACACACAGGATGTGACCAATTTATACAAAGTTGGAAGACAAGTAATTGGGCAGTATTTGGCTGGATCTTGGGTGTTATTTTGATCCTTCGGAATTAAATAAGTGGTTCCCTGAGTTAGGAATGATAGTATATCCTGCGGATTAGAAATAACATGCTTAAATATTGATGATAAGCATTCATGAACACTCCAAAACTTCTTGAGCCAAAAGTTTTGAACTCCGTCTCCTCCAGGAGATTTCCAGTTATGAAGCTCTTTGATGCTATTTGAGACTTCTTCAGTAGTGAAGGGTACGTAAAGGGTGGTAATGTAGTGTTGGCAGTTCTGTGTCGTATCTTCTATCCATCCAGCATTGTTGTTAAGAGCAGCTGGCGTGGAAAGTTGATTTCCCCAAAACCCATGAATTTCTTCTTGGCTTGGGTAAGTCTCATCGACACGTTCTACAGTGGAATTGAGTTTTCGATAGAACGCATTTCAGAACTTTCAAAAAGAGCATTGTCGCTTTTGCGGTTGTTACTAACTTTGTACCTCCTTAGTCGTCCTGAATAAACGGAGAGTTTTTGTTTTAATGTATCCAGACACTGAGGATCTTACGTAGTAATTCGATCTTTCCGAGCAGTCTTTTTTCCCAGGGTGCAATTCTGTTACCAGTTCTTTCATTATTAGTACCCCGTCGTGTTCTTATCTTAACACCCATTACATTAGCAATTGCTGTTGCTGCACAGTAGATTAGCATATGCAAATTTTCTAACGTGTGAGCTTCTACGACATAGTTGGGTAGGACTTCAGTGTTCACAATTTGTAACAGCGCACCTAGTTTCTTACAAGAGTTTATTCGTAGTAGAGGTGGTCTGCTAAGTGGGTTTGTTCCATTAAACTCTTGTACGGCACGAGCCATTTCGTTTGCTAGACTATCGCGCAACTCATTGTTTTCCTCCTGTGTATGATCAGGTTGAGTTTTTGGCATGGGAATCCCAGGAATCTGCTCATCGAGGATTTCATTAGAGACGTGATCTAAAACTTGTTCTTGGTTATTAATCTCCCGTTCGACTTCGCTTTTGATCGAATTGCGTCTAGTCTCTGGGATAAGGTTGTTTCTTGTGATTACCCGATATTGATCTGATACTCTTTGCTCCGATACTTGAATATCTGGGTATGACCTGCAAAATTCGGCATACAGCTGTTGTCGGTAGCCGATTGTTGATTATTTTAAATTATTATTATTATATTGTATTGCTGATTTTATTTATTTTTTTAACATAATATATGCAAAGTAAAAAGTGAACCGTAACAACAGCCAACCACTGGGATTATTTTTTTATAACTTAGGATTTATTTGGGAAATTAAAATAGAATTTGGATAAAATGTACACAAACTTATAATTTTAAATGGAATATTATTTATTTATTTTTTTTTTTGTTTCAGGTAAGGCTGTGTCAAGAATCGGAATATTCTACAATATACTATGGTCGGCAAATATCAAGCGATAGCGGTTTGTTTTTCTCATTTATTTTATTACCCTTTAAACAACATAAATTGACATTGTAAGATACATATACAGATATTGACCTTAATGTTATAGAATACAATTTTATGGTTGTTTTAATTCTGTATTGAAGGATTTTAACAAACAAACTCGTTATTTTTGATTTAAGTGTTAAGAATGCCCTCTTTGTTAAAAAAAATATATATTTATTAGTAAGCGGAGGTAACAAAGAGTGCTTGAAAATGTACGCGAGATTGAAATTGCATAGAAAACACTGTGTTTTCTTTAGTCTGTAATTTTATTGAAATATGTATGGAATAGCACATCAAGAAATGGCCTCCCCGGGTTTACTTGTTCTTTTGTCGAAATATTTCATGTCAATTTTGCGTAATTGTTGCTTAAATTCATTGCCGTAGCGCTCAATTTCCCTCCTCAATGCACGTCTGGTTGCAGGCTTGTTGATATAGACCTTTCCCTTCAAATAACGTTATAAAAAGCAATCCAATGGTCTTAAATAACACGATACAGGGGGCCAATTCTGATCATCGAAACAAAATAATACACGACCAAGAAATGTCTCATGCAGTAATGCAATTATTGTTTCACGAACTGTACGGTATGTGACAGAGTCTTGTTATAAGTCACACATACATCAATATCATTCAATTGAAGCAGAAAGAAATCTGTTTAATTTTACGATATCGAGCGTCACTAATATTCACTGCTTCACCAGCCCCATTTTCAAAGAAGTATGGCTACCAAGAGTCGTGGGACAATACTCAAGAGATTAAATGACGCATCGGAAAGGCAAAGAGTGCATTCTTGCCTATGAGCTCTGTGTTCAAGAGCCATGACATCACTCTAAAAACAAAAATAAGACTCCTTAAATGTTACGTGTACTCAGTGCTTCTATACGGAGGAGAAACGTGGACATTGAAGGCGGAAACTCTATCGAAACTTCAAGCTTTTGAGCTATGGTTGTACAGAAGGATCCTGAAGATACCATGGACAGACAAAGTCACCAATGAAGAAGTACTACGGAGGATGAACACAACCGCAGATTTAGTCAACATCGTGAAGGGCCGTAAGCTGCAGTACTTGGGGCATATAATGAGAAATCAAGGCAGATACGAGCTACTCCAGTGCATTTTGCAAGGTAAAATTGAAGGAAAAAGAGCCCCAGGACGAAGAAAAATATCCTGGCTTGCTAACCTGAGAGCATGGTATAGAAAGACCTCAACACAACTATTCCGTATAGCAACTAACAAAGTCATCATAGCCAGAATGATCGCCAACGTTCGGAACGGACAGGTACCCTAGGAAGAAGAAGATGGCTACCAAAAGTTTATCCATTGGCACACGTTGTTTACCCATTTTTTTTTTCATAATTATATGTGAATTCTTAGAAACCCAAATCAGATTTGCATCTTCGTTTTATTTCTTTGTTGATATTTCTCAATCTAGCTTTTCCTCTAAAACTATTTACACCAATTTCACAAAGATTTCTTCTGCTCTCAATTACTTTAACGGTTTTATCTGTTATCCAGTGTTTCTGTTTCATAGGATTATTTAGCTTAGGGCTATTAGTTGGTAAGATTACACAATGTTCAATAGTCTGCCATAATTGTTGTGATGTACCCTTACGAATAGAGAACATACTTTTTACACATCTTGGATAAGGTCATCATTCCTTCTTAGTTCAATACTTTTTGTCTCTCTCCGTTTGTTGGGCGCTTTTACTTTAGCTACGAGAAGAGCATGATCTGATGCGTATATCGCTCCTGGGTGTGATCTGACTGTTTGGATTGATGATCTCTATTTCAAGTATAAAGTCAGCGTACATGGTGTTTAAATCAAGTATTCATGGTAGAATTGTTATTTGTAATACCAACCTAGATTAAGCGGTCCCCTCTTTCGTTTTTCTGACATATGCCGAACTTTCCCAGTACATTTTTTAGGTCGCCATTCTTTGCAGTTTTGCTGACTTTTGCGTTAAGTCACGTATTAAAGTAAACTCTGTATTTGTAATGTTGTGATTTTTATGTCGTCTGCTGTGGTGGTTGTAATGCTAACCAAGTTAAAATTAATTATTAGTAAATGGCAGAAGGCAGAAGTTTTTCAAAACCAAAACTAGCCCCAAAGCCACACTGGGTGGCGTATTTACGTTTCCGTGTTCATTTCAAGACAGGGTAGTTTTGGAAATAGGCACGGGAACGGCGGAGCATATTTACTTTCAAACAGGTGTGCATTTTAAGACATTTAATTTTGAAATGCGCACTGATTTTAAAATTTATCGCATATATGTGTTAAATTGGGACTTTTTTTTTCTATTTGAACTGTTTAGCACAAATAGCTCCTATCTGCATAATAACAAATTATTATTTGTTGGATCTGTGATAACAAAACAATTTTGTTACCAAAGTTTCCTTGTTTTTTTTTCTTTATAAATTTTCAAAAAACATAAAGTAGTACCAAGATATCCTGTATTAAAATATGTAATCAGTTAAGATATGTGTATACATTTTTCATAATGCACAATAATACTTTTGTGTTCTATTTTTTAGTGATTTTTATTTTGTAGTTACTAAAATAGAAAATTTTAATTTTCTATATTTTAGTTTCAGCTGAAAAATTATTGTCCAGCAAACATATTTTAGTTTCATCTCAACAATTGTTGTATTATAATACTGAATTAATGATATGATTTTGCTGCTGCAGCTGTCATGCCAGCTTTAAAATATGATATAAATAACTCTTTTGTATCGTCACAGCAACGTAGTAAACTTAAAGATTGAGCCACATTTACTATATATGAATGATTGAAATTACCTTCTATAACAACATTTAAATAAAGATAGAAGATAAAAAATAAAGAAGTTACGGTAAAAAATCAATATTTTTTTTGAAAAAAAAAAAGAGAAATCCAATTGGAAGCATAATAATGTAAGTTAGCGGTGTTTTTAGTCATTTGCCTTATTCATTCTTCTTTATTTATGTATTATTAATAGATTCCAGAAATTTTAATGGCTTACAATGATTAATTTTTAAAAAACTGGAGTTAAAAGCGAATAACAATTTTTGTAGTTTGGTAAAAAATGCCATTTTCTTCAGAATAAAAAGATTAGCATCAGAAATACGAAAAAATGTTTAACTCAAGAACTTCGTTTAAAAACAAATTTTCTGCGGCAAAAATTAGTGAGTCGTAAATGAGTATAATATCGAAAAACTATTGATTTTTTCTATATAAAACTAACACTTTCGATAGCGAATAAATCGAAAACTAGCAATTTTATCAAAAAAAGTATAGAACATTTTTTACTTAAAATGAATGTTTTTATTAACCTTTGCGGTCAAAATATAATAAAAAATTTCCACCCCCGAGGTGGGGTGGCAACCACCCCCATGGTAAAAGTGCCTTTCGGCCTCTTATAGATTTTGATCCTTGGAGTATTCACTACTTATTCTCAAATTTTCAAGCAAATCCATCCATTATGTAACAATTTCGAGGTGAAAAGCTTCCGATCCTGGACTATTAGATGTTAGGTGAAAAGAGATATAGTAAAAAGAGGATAACAAAAGAGGGCGCCAACGAGTTCTAAACGAAGAAAACAGGTAAAACAAATAGAAGAAGATTATTACTAATGAAATATTAGAGATAATACAATGAAATAATTATTTAAAAATACAAAAGCAAAGATGTGACGTTTGTAACTTTACAAATGTATTGGTTAAATGTTTTAAAATACAATGAAAGTTTATATTTCCTATTGTACCCAGCTTTAAGGTATTTGCACATAAATAGAACAGTTTTATGTATTGACTACGCCAATGAAATAGTGTTGAGCGACGACTCGGCAGGGAATTCTGACTTTACCGAAGAGTCTATTTGACAATACTGCGATTTTATTTTATAGCGCGTTGAGCTCAATATTGAGTGCACTGGGATACTATTTTCAATGATGAATTCTCTCCATTTTTCGCATTTATTACTCTTGAGACAATACGGGAATTCCCGCGTTTAGTTTTTTTATTGCTATTATTTGCACCATGAATTTTCGTGTTGGAGAGTTGCAGTATATATGTACCAGAATTATTGATACTGGATAAAAAAATGATCACACACATAAAAACTTTGTTATAATATCGTAAAGTTTTTTTTTATGTAGGTACGACTTATGTTTATTTACAATCTACATCATTAAAAGAGTATTAAGTAAATTTGTTCCATGTTTTTGGGCATGAAGAAGAGACTTCCAATGATGTCTCATCTTATTCTATTTATGTTTAAGTTTTAAAATAGGTCCTGAGGCCAGCTTCTATTTAGTCTCCTTGTGGCAGAGCCATCATGGAATAATTCTCTTACTAACTCATTGTCATGGTGAATGGTACGCTAATTTTTTGACTCCGTGGCTCGATGGATTTCTTCTCTGATGAAAGGTATATTTAAATCTTCGTGAAGTGTTTGATTAGTTACATACCATGGTGCATCCACTATTGATCTTAGAACTTTAGACTGAAATCGTTAGATGATATTCGGTCATGTTGATATTGCATAGCCCCAGAGGTATAGTCCGTAGTACCAAATAGGTTTGAATATTGCTTTGTACAGAAGAATTTTGTTTTGGATGTTGAGTTTTGATTTTCGTCCAAGGAGCCAATACATTTGCCGGAATTTCAAGTCTAGTTGTCTTCTTTTGGTCTGGATATGTTTTTTAGAAGTAAGACGTTGGTCAAGATGGAGGCCAATGTATTTAGCGTCTGTTACTGTTGGGATTCGTACATTTTCCATTCTTACAGGTGGGCATGTGTTGTGGCGGTTGGTAAACGTTATTTGAGATGATTTTGTTTTATTTACTTTTGTTCTCCATTTTGTGTACCATTCACTGAGTATGTCCAGATGGTGTTGCAGGTCTTGTGAGGCTTGTATTTGATCTTCATTTACAGCTGGTATTGCTACGTCATCAGCAAAGGAAGCTATCGTAGTATAATGAGGCTCTAGTATATCGGCTGTGTAGAGTGAGAACAGCAGCGGCCCGAGGACACTACCTTGTAAAACTCCGGAGTTAATAGGACAGAGGCTGGATTGTTGGTCTTTGAATTTTACTGAGGAATATCTAATTGATAAGTAAGATTTGATTAGGAGCAAATAGTTACTAGATAGTGCTAATTTTACTTTGTAAAGCAGACTTCTGTGCCAAACTTTGTCAAACGCTTGTGAGATATCTACTAATACAGCGTTGCAGTATTTCTTTTCTTCGAGAGTTTTTGATATTTCATTTACTATTCGATGGACTTTTTGTGTAGTAGAGTGATTTTCCCGAAAACCAAACTGATGTTCTGGTAGTAATGTTAGAAATTAATGATCTACGTATATTCTTTGTAGCAGCAATCTTTCAAAAACTTTGCTAACGATTGGGAGTAGGCTGATGGGTCGATAAGATGTTACTTCATTGGGCGCTTTGCCTAGCTTAAGGATCATTATGATTTCTACAAATTTCCATATTTTTGGAAAGTATGATAAACTTAGCATGCGATTAAATATTACTGTGAGCATAATAATGGCCTTACGAGGAAGTTGTTTTAGTACTTGTGCCGAGATTAAGTCATTATCTGAAGCCTTTCGTGAGTTAAGTTTGGTTATTTCTTTCCTTACTTCTATAGGAGTAAAACTTTTGATTGGAAGGGACATTTGACATGCTGCGCTAATTAGTTCTTCCACTTCTTCATCAGGGTCTGGTGGCTCGGTTTGAAATACACTTGTAAGATGTTCAGCAAAGGCGTCCGCTTTTTCTTTGTTGGAACGAGCCCATTCACCATTTGGTTTATGGAGGGGAGGAATAGTTGTGTATGTTTTTTTTAGCTTCTTAGTCGCCTTCCATAGCGTCTGATCATTTTCTGTAAGGTTTTTAATGTAATGTTCGAAGGTTTCGTTGTTTGCAGCTTTGATGGCTACTCCAAGTTGTCTACGTATTCTATTGTATATATGTTGATCTATGTTGTTTTTAGATCTTTCCCAGTTTCTTCTCGCACGACGTTTTTCAGCAATGAGTTGCCGAATGTGTAGGGGAACATTTGTTGTATGTGTCGGTCTGCGTTCAGTTCGTGGTGTAGATTGCCATGCCGCTTCTTGCACAAGGGTGGTGAAATATTGAGCTGCTGTATCTATCTCGTGTGGAGATTTGATTCGTAAATTAAGATTATTGTTTCTTTCTAGGTAGTATTGAAAATATGCCCAGTTGGTGTTTTTTGACGCTAGTCGAGGAGGGGTGTGTTGTTTATAACTGTGGTACTCTTATTCATAATAACTGGTGTATGATCAGATGAGAGGTCATAGCTGGATTCTATTAGACAGTTGTTTCTAGATTCCCCTTTGCTTATGTAAAAGTCTAGCACATCTGGAAGTTTTTTGGAACCACTTGGCCAGTAAGTAGGGATTCCGTTGGTGTGGCAATCATAGCAATATCGTAAAGTGTGAGTAAACTACTGTAACAGGAAGTATACATATAGATAAAATCATGAAAACAACACTCATTAAAATCTTAAATATATACAAACTAAGTAACTAATTAACTAAGTAACTAACTAATTAACATAAAACCAAATGGGTAACTACGGGGTGATGATATCCACAAGTGATGCGATTACAGAAGGCAGTACAGTGTTTTAAGAAATGCAAAAGTTATATGCATCCGTCAGCAGGGAGTCTCATTAAGAACTAGAATACTTAAGTGCTATGTTTTTTCCATCTTGCTCTAGTTGAAGCCTTGACAATTACAGGAGCAACACAAAAAAGAATACAAGCATTCGAACTCTGGTGTTACCGTAAAATGCTCAGAATATCCTACATGAGCAAGTACTGAGGAGGATGAATAAGGAAAGAGGGCTTATGCTTATAATAAAAGAACATAAAACACAATATTTTGGTCACATAGTAAAAAATCAAAAGCAAGAACTGTCCAACTTATAATCGAAGGCAAAATCAATAGCAAAAACCAGGAAGAAGACGCAACTCAGCTTAAAAACCTACGACAATGGACGAATATGACCTCCTTAGATCAGGGCGGCTGCAAATAAGATTAAATGGGAAAATGTAATGGCCAACGTCCTTAAGGATAAGGCGGCGCAAGAAGAAGAAAAGGTATGAAACTACAAACCACTTTTGGCCAAAAAATGTAAAGATTAAGAATATAGGGTGGAAGGCTCTTATGGAATAAAATTATTTCTGTCCTTGTTTCAAAAAATTATAAAAAATTCTGAAACCCTTCGATTTTTAAATAAAATGTGCACTTTTTAAACATAAATTTAAATGTACAGGGTGATCCTTGCAAGTCTAACATAGTTCATAAGCTTTATTTTTAATGGAACACTCTGTATATTCTTATATTTTTAAAAGCTGCTTAATAACCGGATTTCAACAAACTATATCACGTAGGGTGTGTTATGAATAATACAGTGTGACATTTTGAAATTAAAGAGTATGGAAACCACTTATGGAATAAAATCGTATATGTCTTTATTTTAAAAAATTATAAAAAATACTGGGACATGTCAACTTTTAATTTCTAATGGGCGCTTAACAAACATAAATTAAAATATACAGAGTGATTCGCGCAAGTATAGCATAGTCCATGATCTTTAGTTTTAATGGATCACTATATTTTTATATTTTTAGAATCTGCCAAAAAAACCTCATATCAAAAAAGTATATACCTATTATGTAGGGCCTATTATGAACAATACAAGGTGAAACTTTAAAATTATGTTTTTCTAAAGCTGTTTCCTTGTGGCATTTTTATGGTTAACTATTTATATGGAAAATAAGCCACAATTATATTGAAAAAAATAATTTTATTAACGTTTCGACGCCCAAATTTTTTCCTGGTTTTCCCTCGTGATTTACTATGGAATCTCTAACGCCAGAATTTTACTGCCATCATTGCATTTGGTTGTCTTTTTATAGACAGATCACATGCTATGATTTTTTGTGACGGATTTTCTTGAGTTTGGGTTGATTTCATATAATCGAATGAACTATCTTTCAGTAAAGTCGTCCAAGGAACGCAACTCATAAATATTGGCAATATCAATTTAAAGTCTTCTACTTTAAAATGTATAATATATGTCTGAATTGCCAATATAAATGAGTCAGATTTAATAAATTATTAGAAGAATATTTTACTTAGTTACAACATGTTTGTTTAATTTAGTAGTCTTTTGGATTTTGACAACGACACCCGATTTGGGCGTCGAAACGTTAATAAAATTAATTTTTTCAATTTAATTGTGGCTTATTTTCCATATAAATAGTTAATCATTAAAATTATGTGTAATTTTCGGCAAGATATTAATACCTACATAAAATTTTAAAATTATTAATTTATCATGCTTTAAATATTGGTATATATTTTAAATTAGCTAAATAAAGGCATCAATTTTCTAAACTAAGAATTAAATCTATTGGATTTTGTATTTTTAATGTCTTGAAAAATTTATAAATAATTTTAAGATTTCACCTTGTATTATTCATAATGGACCCTACATAATACACTTTTTTGATATGAGGTTGTTTAGCAAATTTCAAAAATACAAAAATGTACAGAGTGATCCATTAAAACTAAAGATCATGGACTATGCTTTACTTGCATGAATCACTCTGTATATTTAAATTTATGTTTATAAAGCGCCCATTTGAATTTAAAAGTTACGTGTTCCAGTATTTTTTATAGTTTTTTAAATTAAGGACACAAACAATTTTATTCCATCAGTGGTTTCCATACTTGTTAATTTCAAAATTTCACCCTGTATTATTCATAATACACCCTACATGATATAGTTCGTTGAAATCAAGTTGTTAATCAGCTTTTAAAAATATAAGAATATGCAGGGTGTTCTATTAAAAATAAAGTATTTGGACTCTGCTAGACTAGCAAGGAGCACCCTGTATATTTAAATTTATGTTTAGAAAGTGCACATTTTTATTTAAAAATCGACGGGTCTCAGCGTTTTTTATAATTTTTTGATACAAGGACAGAAATAATTTTATTCCATAAGTGCCTTCCACACTGTATATAGCTTTGGTAAGATCAAAAGGAAGAGAAGCATGGAAACCGTTGAGGAACTTCAGACAAAATACTTATGAAAGACATTGTTTCTTATTGCGTGTTGTAAATGGCGCTCGTTCTACTTCCACAGTCATTCCCAGTCTATCTAAATGATTCTTCCACACATTTTCATCTACACCATACATCTATATTTATCCCCTTATTGAGCCTTGTTGATGCACTCTTTTTTTGTACTTCTAATTCCTTTTCAATTACAGTTTTTTTGGAAGCCGTTTGTTGCTATATTATAATGAGTCATACTGAAGCTGATTGGCTTATTGTACTATTACGCTATTGTATTAAACTTCCATTCGTGTAAGATATTAATAAGTTAAAAAATAAAAATGTGTACCATTTTTATTCAGTTGCAATGCGAAGGCAAAACAATCTTACTTTTCAATTAGAATACGGAGTGCAGTGCAGTCCCTTGAATCGCGATTTTCGGCTCTTATTGGAACCTTCATCGGAAAGAACGTAGGCACTGTTCTCCATATTTTAACTGATTCGCATCGAGAGGTTTTCCCACCCATTGCAACTGAAGTGAAGTGGGTATTCTTGTTCTCATGATCATTTTTCAGTGCGTCATTAATTATGACGTCATATACTGTATTGGGTGTGTCGAGACTTATTTCATGTAATTATTGACGAATCTGACAGATGCCAGAATCGTACTTCGCCATAGGTGAAAAGCTTGTGGAATTAAACTAATTAGTAATTTAGTAGATTTTATTTTTACACAATATGTTAACATGTAGGTATTTTTTATAAAGGGGAATAAAATTAAAAAGTAAACAATATTGTTAATTAAATTTATAAATATGGAAACATTCAAAAATGACACAAAACTATCCATAAACTGTATTTTTATCTTCTTCTCTAGGTGCTGTCTCCGCTTCAAAAGTTGGTAATCATCACAGCGATCTTTATTTCTGAAACCGCGGCTTTAAATAATTCATTGTTATTACATCCAAACCAGTTCCTAAGGTTCTTCAGCCATGAGTTACGTCTCCTTACTATGGATATTTTTCTTGCATAATAACCTGGAGTATAAACTAACTTCTAACGAATTAAATTCTAAACCAAAATACAAAACTAACTTTTAACGAACTAAATTCTAAACCAAAACACAAAATAATGCACAAAAACGTTGTGAAGCACAAGGGAAGTCGAATTCGAAATTTCTAAATGATAGGTACACAAAATACTGACCTGAATAATAACCGTCACTTGACTCTTTGACACTTCTAAAAATTGGCCAAAATGGACCAAGTTTTCGTCAAATGTTCGTAATACGTGTATTTGATTGGCTAGAAAAAACGCGCATTCTAAATATCAACGAATCAAACGTAGGTTAGGAATAGACATCTTATGTATATATAACCATTGTAATGCTTCATTATTTTTGTGTTTAATCACGGAGCTACCGCTTTTTCCGTCTCATCAAACTTAATGCATTAGAGAGAAATCGAAAAACTGTGACGCACTGAAAAATGATCATGAGAGCAAGACTACACTTCAGTTGCAATGGGTGGGAAAACCTCTCGATGCGAATCAGTTAAAATATGGAGAACAGTGCCTACGTTCTTTCCAATGAAGGCTCCAATAAGAGCCGAAAATCGCGATTCAAGGGACTGGACTGCACTCCGTATTCTAATTGAAAAGTAAGATTGTTTTGCCTTCGCATTGCAACTGAATAAAAATGGTACACATTTTTATTTTATAGTCGTATTACTCCGTAGAGTAACTAGGTGCATTTTTCCGTTGGAACTTTACCAGCTGCAGACGGGGGATGTGAATTGCATAGTGTAGAATTCCTTCCCTCTCGTCATCACTGCAGCATCCATTTGACTTGCAAATTGTAGAAGTCTTGGAGGTGTCACCAGGAAAGTGTACCAATAAGTTTTTAATTTAACCCGGGAGTAGTCGCGCTCACTTCTGTAACTTCGATAGTGGCGTGTGAGATTCTATCTCAAAATACGAATTTAAAACAAATTTTTATTTTGTACTATTTTTATCTTCTTTTTATATATAAAATATATATTTCTAACAATTTTATTAAAAAAACCTGCGTTAACGGCCACCTGCCAACATCGGCCACCTGTCCTAACGGCCAGTTTAAAAATTTCCCAAATCAATTATATGTAGACTACAAAAACTGGCAATACCGTCCTCCTTTCTATATCGACCAAGAGTTCTTTAATTTTTAGTGACCGTTACTGAAAAATTTTACTGTACAGTAAAACCAGTGTTAATGGCCACCTGCCAGCATCGGCCACCTCTCCTAACGGCCAGTTTAAAAATGTTCCAAACCAATTATATGGAGACTACAAAAACTGGCAATAGCGGCCACCTTTCTATACCGGCCAATAGTTCTTTCATTTTTAGTGGCCGTTACTGACAGGTTTTACTGTATTACGAAAAAGGATGAAATGTGAGATTTTATCTAACGGCGCGATTACTCGCGGGTTAAAAGCTAATTGGCTCTCCCCAAATCCATAAATTCCACAAAAGGAAGAAGAAGAAAAAAAAAATATATTCCTACGTATTACTACACCCTTCCTCGAGGCACTTACGAAAGTTTTTCAAAATTGCAAAACTTTTCATCAAGTTATCGCGAAAAAGGTTAAAAATTGAGATTCTATCTCACCGCGCGACTACTCGCGGGTTAAAAATCTTTTAGTAATATTTTTAATATTTTCAATATTAATAATTTACTATTAGGATTGAAAACTACTTCGTCTTTCAATGCCAGATAGAGCTAGCCACCTACTATCACCACTTCAGTTGCAATGGGTGGGAAAACCTCTCGATGCGAATCAGTTAAAATATGGAGAACAGTTCCTACGTTCTTTCCGATGAAGGCTCCAATAAGAGCCGAAAATCGCGATTCAAGGGACTGGACTGCACTCCGTATTCTAATTGAAAAGTAAGATTGTTTTGCCTTCGCATTGCAACTGAATAAAAATGGTACACATTTTTATTTTATAGTCGTAGTACTCCGTAGAATAACTAGGTGCATTTTTCCGTTGGAACTTTACCAGCTGCAGACGGGGATGTGAATTGCATAGTGTAGAATTCCTTCCCTCTCGTCTTCACTTCAGCATCCATTTGACTTGCAAATTGTAGAAGTCTTGGAGGTGTCACCAGGAAAGTGTACCAAGAAGTTTTCAATTTAAAAATCTTTTAGTAATATTTTTAATACTTTCAAATTTAGCCATACGGCTCACACTCCCTCTAAGGGGAAAATTGACTCATCCCAGATACCTACGGTATCAAAAGGATTGAGCTCTGGTGGGACTCTTTCCGTGTTATCGAGCCCTAGGTGACTTGGAATGCAGGTGTATCTCCCAAAAATTTTCGTACACTTCTGGCCGTCGCGAGTAGTACAGCTTTCTGCATGGTCTTATAAAGATGTTCATTCAGACCCAGCTTTTTTATGCTTTCGAGGAGGGTCTTCGGAATGACTCCAGTAGTAGACATGATAATCGGTATCGTCTGGGTACTTTGCATTCTCCATTGCCTTCGTATTTGAATTTCTAGATCTCTGTACTTGGCGATCTTTTCAGTAAATTTACTACGGAGATTATTGTTGTTAGGTATCGCCACATCAATTAGTGTTGTTTGTTTTGTTAATTTATTAACTAGTACAAGATCTGGTCTATTATGTGCCACTGTTTGGTCTGTAAGCACAGTGCGGTCCCAGTATAGCTTGTAGTTGCCATCCTCAAGCATACTCTCAGGGACGTATTGATAATACGGGAGATGATCCTTTTTGAGAAGTCCCAGCTTGATAGCTATCTCCTGATGAAGGATTTTTCCCACTGCTTCATGCCGTTCCTTGTATTCAGTTGCAGCAAATGCCTGGCAGCCCCCTGTAATATGTTGGATGGTTTCTTGGGCTTGACATCCATATCGGCATCTGTCGTTTTGAACCTGAGGGTCTTTGACGATATATTTCAGGTAATTTCTGGTTGGTATAACCTGATCCTGAATGGCCAGTATTGATCCCTCCGTTTCACGGAACATCTTTCCTGATGTCAACCAATAGTTCGACGCTGTATTGTCGACATAGTCTTGGCTGACCTCATTTGGATGTCGCCCGTGTAGAGGTTTACCCATCCAGGTGCGCAGTTTTTCGTCTTTAGTGAGGTGGTTTATGCGCATTTCTGGTTCCCTCAGTTTAATCGGTGTTGTGTCATCTACTCCGCAGATAGCGCGATGTAGAGTAGATGTCTCAGCCTGCATCTGAAAATAAGTTCTTAAGTTAGCAATTTGTTTGTCCAATTGGTCACCTATATCCATAAGTCCTCTTCCTCCTAAATTCCGTGGTAATGTCGTTCTTTCCACTGCACTTTTGGGATGGTGTTTTTGTGCCTTTGTAAGGTGCGTTCGTACTTTCCGCTGAAGATTTTCTATGTCCGTTTTTGTCCACTTAACAATGCCAAATGAGTAGCTAAGCGCGGAACATGCGTAGGTGTTTAGTGCCTTAAACAAATTTCTACTGTTAAGGTGTGAGCGAAGCAGCTGTTTTACCCTTCGTATAAACTCTGTAGTTATCTCTGTTTTCATTTGTTTATGGTCAATTTTCCGCGCTTGCTTTACTCCAAGATATTTATACATATCGTTTTCACCCATGGCCTCGATGTTCTGGCCATTTTGCATATCGAATACTTTCAATATTAATAATTTATTATTAGGATTGAAAATACTTTCAATATTAATAATTTATTATTAGGATTGAAAACCACTTCGTCTATTAATAAGTAATCGAAACTGTACGCATATTCTATGGTAGGGGACAGGGGAGCCCAAGCGGGGATTTTTGCAGTTACTCAAGCGCGTCAGGTTATCACATGGGGAGAAACCTTGTACCCTGAAAATGTACCTCTACCATATATTGGCTCTTAATACAGGGGCGTTCGTTAGGGGGGTCCGAAAAAAAATACATCCTTAGAAAAAGTCGAAATCGTCAGATTAAGATAAGTACATGTAAAACAGTGTATATTTCAAAAATCTGACGATTTGAGCGTGGCGTATGGTGGGTCACAAAATTTCACAAGAAAAAAGCGAATATTTCGCGAAATGAATGACAGATCGAAAAACTAAAAAAAGCGTGCTTAATATTTTTTAAAAATCTATTGAATGATACCAAACACAACCCCTCACGGAGAGGGGTGTGGGGTTAATTAAAAATTTTAAATACGAACCCCGCGATATTTCGCGAAATGAACATCAGATCGAAAAACTAAAAAATACACTTATTCAATATTTTTGAAAAATCTATCGAATTGCACCAAACACGACCCCCACAGAGGTGAGGTGGGGGTTACATTAAACTATTAAATAGGAGACCCCATTTTTTATTGCAGATTTGTATTCTTTACGTAAAAATAAGTAACTTTTATCCGAGACATTTTTTTGAATTATGGATATATGGCACTATTATCGGAAAAAACGATTGTTTTAAATGGAAAATTAAATTAAAAAATGGAAAATCAACACTAAAATGGAAAACTTAACATAACTTTTTTTGGTTTTAGGACCTAATCTTCACAACCCAATAGGTCTCCATAACGCTCGAGTGACTGCACATTTAGCATAGTTTCCTCCCCTACTATTAGGGATATAGCTAAAACTTAAATAAATAATAATACAATAAAATTGTGCCCCACTGTATGAACCGTGCCACTTATCTACGTCAACAATTTTGGCTCATAAGTTTTTTTTTTGTTCAATGTAATAAATAATAATAAAATATTAACCAATTTTATAGGTCATGTTTTAATTTTATTACTCTAAATAAACGAAGCTCCAAATGATTTTATTCCTTGGGCTCACCATTTAAAAAAATTATTACCTCTCCCATGAGACTGTTTTTATTCAGTTATTATATGGGGGAGTACTTTGGAATCGTAACTGATTATTTTTTGCATGATTTTTTGATGAAAATACTTTGCTGGTAATATTGTCCGACAAATTTTTAAGGGCACCAAAGTTTAGAAACCTCTATACAGTCTGTTCCAACGAAAATTTGACCCCCCCCCCCAAATGCTCAGAAACCAAAAGCTTCTTCAAAATTTAAAAAAATACGTCAATTTATATTGGGAGGGGGACGAATTTTCATGCAAAATTCATGCCCTCAAATGTAACCTCCTTCTGCCCCTTTCAAGCTCCACTTTTTTTAAATAGCAAGTGTGGTCGAGTGGTACATCATTTGAAAGGTAATTTTTTTCTCTACACGACACTCTATTTTTTTTTTATTTACGTAATCAGTTTGAAGATAATTTTGGACTTAACAACTTTATTATAAATTAGTTAAACCCAAAATTATCTTTATAGTTACCATGCAAATTAAAAAAATAGAGGGTCGTATAGAAAAAAAAAATTAGCTTTCAAATGATGTGCCACTCGACTACATTTGTTATTTAAAAAAAACCTTAGTGTTGATGCAGGGCGGTAGGGGGTTACATTCGAGAGCATGAATTTTGCATGAAAATAATTCGTCCCCCTTCAAATACAAATTGTTAATTTGAGAAGAAACTCTCGGTTTCTGAGTTTCTGGGGGGGGGGGGGGGGTCAAATTTTTGTTGGAACACTCTGTATCTGTATATACGAAATGTTTTAATGGTGAGCTCAAGGACTATTTAGTTAGTAGTAATATATGCTTTATTGTAAATTAAATCAAGAAGAAGTCAACAGAGCCTATGGGGATGCTTCAAAATGGTGCCCAACAAGTGGAAGTTGCCAATATTTTCAATGATTCGCAAAGTGTTACTTCTAAACTTGAACAACAAAAATGTTGCTGAACGACAAAGAATAAACAGGTCAATCTAGAAGTCAATGACTCTAGATAGCAGATACGTTACACTACTCGGAGCAGACTGTCCACGCATACCAAGAGCCTCTTGTACGCGTGTATTTTCGCAGCCTAGCCTAACTCGTGGATAGTTGGAATAACCCGTTCCAATACCTCTTCCGATCATGTAACCTATTATATTGAATATATGGTAATCTATTTTGATTGCTTTATCCTGAAAAATTCAGTGTATTATCTAATTATCCAGTTATAAAGCATGTTAGTCAAAAAAATATCCTTCTTTTTAAAACAAATACCGTAAACATAATTTCACTTTATGTTGTTTTTTATGACCACAAACTAGATTAAAGTTCACCTTTTTTAGACACCCTTGAAACGTCTCTCGCCAACATACGGATATCCTCGAAGTGCATCACGTAAAACTTCTTTCAAGTTGGGCCAATAAGATCAGATTTAGATATCAGCCGCCACTAAATCAACCCAAAGTGCAAAGATTCTATTCGAACTAGACCATCTTTGGCTCCTTTATTATAATTTATGTTTGTGTACGGTTCCAAGTTTGGTATTTACCGAAAGATTAATCCTGCTACTTCGTTGGAGATCAATGTTTTGGATAAGATCGCGCAACCATTCGACCAATGCAGTTTAAGATTCTCCATAACACAAATAACGTAATAAAATGTAATGGATATGCTGGAGGTGATTTAGATATTTTGTATGCAATGTGAAGCGATATTCAAAATTGCTTGGATTACGGAAACATATAAACGTAATTAACTTTATCTTCAATTTGTGTTAGTTTGTACAATGGGTGACTAAAACAGGTTTCATACACAATGTAATATCATTATAATACAAATATAAACGGAATAATGATGAATAGTATATTATATTATAATATATTACCGGCCTAACCCGATTTCAAGACAAACTAGATTGGCCTAGGCCAAACTAGTTTGTCCTAAGTGCGTTAGGATAAACCAGTATGGTCTAGGCCAAACTAGTTTATTCTATCGCGCGTAGGCCAAACTAGGTTGTCCTAGGCCAAACTAGTTTATCCTGATATAAATACACACTTCAGGCCAAACTAGTTTGGCCTAGGCCAAACTAATTTATCCTGATATAATAAAGACTCGCACTTCAGGATAAACTACTACGCCTAGTCTAAACCAATTTAGCTGAGTCGAAAGTAATTTAGCGAGCATGTAAGGACTTTTTCCACATACCTCTACCGAAAGTATACTTTTCCGGACCTGATTGTAGGGAGCAAAGTTGTACTTTTCCTCCCTAGATAGGAAAATATTTTTCCTCCCTAGGGAGGAAAAGTAAAAGTGACGTCATGGTATTTCATTCATGAAATATAACTTATTGACGCCCTGTACAATATCTATTTTTTATTACGTAAGTATCTGTACATTTTAACGTTTATTTAAAAACACTCTGTATTTTGCAGAATGGTAAAAAACAGTAAATTGTTATTCTGATTTAACAATGTTTACATTAATAATTTGACTTTTATTTGACAGTTGATAGTTATATTGTACCTACCTACTTGTTTGTTTTAGTTCTAATAAATTTTGTTGGTTAGTTACATAAATAAATTAAGTAAAAATGAAAAAAATGACTTGTTATTTGAGGAAGGTGGAAAAACCATATGTAGAACATGGGAGTAAAGTGCCTTTTCCTCTCTTGAATGATTACTGCCCTCCGCTACGCGTCGGGCAGTAAACTTCATTCTCGGGAGGAAAACTAGCACTTTCCTCCCTTGTTATACAAATAGCTATTTCAGGCGGGGAATTCTCAAATCACGTCCCAACAGGGATGGCAAAAAATATTATACATCCATATATTGTATCATAATGGTGGTCGACAGATTCGACACTATTCAACTGACTAACACGTTACAGGAATACCAGATAGTAAACACCTTTGTCTATCTCGGGTCTAGTATAACTAACGATGGCAACTGTGAAGCAGACGTTCGGAGACGTATTGGTATGGCAAAAAATGCGATGAGTCGCCTAACTAAAGTTTGGAAAGACAGATGTATCTCTCAAAATATCAAGATCGGACTGGTGAATGCCCTTGTATTCTCAATATTTCTATACGGAGCAGAGACTTGGACTCTTCGCGCATGCGAGCGCCAAAAAATTGATAGACCGGTCTAGTTAGACTCAAAAATAGGAGTGAGGCTACAATAATTACCATCAATCTGAAAATTGTCAGGATTGTTCAAAATACCATCATAAATGAAATCTAAAAAGTCCTCATAAATCCGACCCCTGCTAAAAAATTTACGCGGGGTCAAAGGTCACCAAATATGGTTTTAAGCGATTTGCAGCGAAACGGTAAGTTTTATCGTAAAATTAGCTCTAACAAAAAATGTAGATTAGATAATTATCTATAAAAAATATCTTAATAGTTTTTTCCTAAGAGGCACTGTTTTTGAGATACAACGATTCAAATAGTTGAAAGACTTCTAATCGTCATAATATATGTATTAGTACACCAGGTATATACATCACTGAAGCTGTAATACAAGTAAACATAATATTCTACGGTCAACTTAACTTATATTACACATAGTAATATAAGATTATATATATGATAATGTTTCTACTATACAGCTTGCGGTCTACCGAGGGATGCAATCCATAAGCTGTATTATATTACAGTGCAAACAAAAAAATCTTTACAAAGTGAATGTAACGCGAAAATAATAAGAATTAGTTGAATTTTACGTCTTAATCCCAACAAAAATACACAACAAAATACAACAAATGACAAAGTATTAACTTATAATAATTCTTTTTATTTATGCGCCTTAGTTCAATTTGCAAAGATGGGTTTTGTCGGAATAAACACGTTCGTCAGCTAATCTAATCACGCTACCTATTCTCTTCTCCGAAGGGTTTGAACATAATAATGAAAGACAACTTTCTAGGCAAAATGTTTATTGCTAAGTACTAATAAATATTTATGCAAATTACACCGTAATTTTCTTGGGTGGCGAAATCCTTCAGGTAGATGACACCCTCGAGGTATTAATTAGTCTTGAGTACTACTCCGGAGTGACGTGTTAAACCTATATTTTTTTATCGTGTATTTCGTGTTATTTTCATTGTTATAACAAAAATGTCAAAATATTGTTTTATTTGCGCGTATTTGCGCGTATTATTTGACGTAATGGTAATTGAAACAGCCATAGAGCAATTCAATTTAACAAATACAACTATTGTTGCAGTCATATAAACCCAAACAAACAACAAACAAATATTGTTGTAGGTGAAGATGTAGACTTGCTCGTATTACTCACTGGTAGAACTCCAATCGAAAAAACTATCTTTTTTTTTAAACCTGGAAAAGCTCAACACCAATCGGAAATATATTCATCGAAAAGTTTATCTACTTTTGCAAAATGTCAAAATCATATACTATTTTTACACGCAATAACTGGCTGTGATACGACATCTGCATTTTTCAGGAGGGGTAAAACGACTGTTTTTAAAATGTTTGAAAAACAAGATTTACTTGAATTTGCTGAAGTTTAAAAAAAAACTAATTCGACTCCACAAGAAGTTATTTCCAACGGAATTAGCTTTCTTCTGTCTATGTATGGAGCGCCTAAGAAAACTACGTGCTTAGATAAGTTTCGATATGCATGTTTTTTTAAAAGTACTCGAAACAAAAAACAAGTGCAGTTATCTTGTCTTCCTCCAACCTCAGCGGCTGCTTATCAACATCTTTTTCGGGTATATTACCAAGTTCAAGTGTGGCTTGGTTATCAGCTAGATCCAAAAGACTGGGGATGGAAATTAGTCGACAGTTCATTAGAACCAATTCAAACTTTACTACCCCCTGCGCCGGAAAAACTCCTGAACACAATTTTTTGCAACTGTAAAAAGGGATGTAGCGCTAAATGTGGTTGCAAAAAAGTTGGACTGTTTTGTTCGGTAGCATGTACTAATTGTCAAAACCGGTCGTGCTCCAATGTTGAATCACCAACAATTGAGGATTCATTTGATTCTATCGAGGAGCCATGCGATGTATCATTATTGGGACAATTTACTTGCACCCAGGATGAACAAGAAGAAGAACAAGAAGAAGAAGAAGAACTAGAAGATGAAGAAGAGGAAGAAGAACAATGAGAAGAAGAACAAGGGAAGCAGAAGTATTAGAAAATTATTAACCAGTTTGATAAATTTCCCTTTTTTTTTAATTTATACCGCTTTATATAAAGTTTAATCATTTTTAACCCTTGCCAATATCAATTATTAAATAGCTTTAAATTAAACAGAATCATAACAGATCCGTGGAATAGGCCTACTGAGGAAACCACGTTAAAAAACGCGCTAAGTACACTACCTCAAAGGTGGTGTGGAAACGTGTGCGCATATTATGACGATTACCACTTTTTAAATCGTTATATCTCAAAAACGGTGGCTCCCAGGAAAAAAACTAATAAGGAATTTTTTATAGATAATTATCTAATCTACATTTTTTGTTAGCACTAATTTTACCAT
The DNA here is from genome assembly GCF_917563875.1 of Diabrotica virgifera virgifera. Classification (NCBI taxonomy): domain Eukaryota; kingdom Metazoa; phylum Arthropoda; class Insecta; order Coleoptera; family Chrysomelidae; genus Diabrotica; species Diabrotica virgifera. The sequence goes on along the minus strand of NC_065448.1, from coordinate 58,486,149 downwards.
AAAACTTACCGTTTCGCTGAAAATCGCTAAAAACCATATTTGGTGACTTTTGACCCCGCGTAAAATTTTTAGCAGGAGTCGGATTTATGAGGACTTTTTAGATTTCGTTTATGATGGTATTTTTAACAATCCTGTCAATTTTCAGCTTGATGGTAATTTTTGTAGCCTCGGATGCGTAAGTTGACCGGAGTATGATGCCTCTGAGATGTGGTGCTGGAGAAGAATGCTGCGCATACCATGGACAGCTCATAGGACAAACGTTTCCATTATAAACCAACTCAATATTAAAAAAAAAGCTGTCCACAATATGTCTGCAACGAATTCTGCAATTCTTTGGTCACGTGGTTCGCAGAGGTGACGACAGTTTTGACAGATTAATCGTTTCTGGAAACGTTCCGGGGAGAAGATCAAGAGGACGATCACCAATTAGATGGTCCGACCAAATAAAGAATTCAGCTGGAAACTCATTCTGCGAAGCTCTTAGAGCAGCTGAAGATAGAGACCAATGGAGAAACATGTTAGGAATATTGGAAGAAATCACGATCCTCAGTAATGGGGAAACGACAAGAGAGAGATATTGTATCATATTATGATACATCGAATGTAGATATTGATACATGCTATAAATCAATATATTCTTGTATAATTAAATAATATAAAAATAATAAATAAAAAGATGAGGTTTTCTCCAAAAATTCAACGAAAAGATACACTTACGAATAAAATTGAGTACGAGTTAATATTGTTTTCACCAATTTTGAAAAAATGTGAAAACTTTGAATTACCCATGTCCGTCTGTCCGTCCGTCCGTCCGCCCGTCTGTCTGTCCGTGAATTCAACTCCTCCGTCATTATACCAGGTAGAATGACAAATGAGGTGTCAAATGAAAGCTTATAATCCGAGGATGCTACTAAAGGTGAGAAATTTGACCTTGGCTGTTTGTCCGTCCGACCGCGAATATAACTCAATATTATTGGTTGTTTGTTACGAATAATTATAATTTTAATAAAAATGATTATTTTTCCAAGAACAAAGTATTATATTCAATTTATTATTTATATTAAGCCGTACTAGTTTGCTGAATTACTTTTTTCTTCTTGGCTTGTTCCCATTATGAAGTTGCCATTTTCGTCTTCCATAGCACTCTATTCTCCCAGTCGCCATCTCTGAGGTCTCTATATATCACAGCATTTCCTATGTGAGTTTTCCATCTCACAGCAGGTCTTCCTCTCCGTCTTCCTCCTCACGGGTCCCAGTCCAGTAATCTTTTCGGCCACCTGTGCTCTGGCATTCCTTGTACATGCCCGTACCATTTCAGGGCTCTACTTTTACCACCACAACTTTTTTGTAATTGAGCACTCTACTTCTATTCTATTTCATATTTCCTCTGTTCTTATTCTATCCTACCTGGTAATTTGTAGACACCATCTCATAAACTCCAATTCAACTGTTCGTATTTTATTTCGTATTATTGTTGTCCCTGGACATTCTTCCGCTCTTGTAGGGTAATATTCAGCACTATATTATATACCCTGAAAAATCCTTTTTTGTTTTCTTTAGGTAGAGTGTTCTTCCATATCACTCCTTGGAGTGCTTTCGCGGCTTGTTTTCCCTTACTATTTTCGTTTCTATATCTTTCATACAAGTGCCATCTCGGTTTATCATTTGCCCTAAATACTTAAAAGTCTCACAACTCTTAATAGTGTCTTCTAAACTTACGTTTAAATCAGCAACCAATCTGTAATCAATTACTTTCGACTAGATTAAATTGGTTTAGACTAGGCTCAACTAGTTTTTTTTTTTTTTTTATTATGCCATAGACTTGGGTGTCATTTAGCCAGTCACAACTTTTTTGTTCTCTGTTCATACATAAGGAAGGCAATGAGGTCCTTAGAGTTCCATAGCAAACTCTTCTACAGCTCTCTACTCAGTTCAAAAGCTGGCCGCTATGGACTGTCCAAGTTGCTCACCACATTTTCCATTATGTATCTTCTTCTTCATCTTTTTTCATATGTACATAATATACCAAATTATCAGGATTAATAAGTTTAGAGGTTAATTTTAGTTTCACAGATAAATTTCATTAAACAATCATATATGTTCTTGCTGTTCAGAGACAATAGATAGGATACATTGAAAGGTGGAAAAACATTACATTTTATTAAATCTTGGATTAAATTATATGTGCATGGAATATATTTTGCGCACTCAAAGAAAGTATGATTTAAGTCACCAACCTTCTGACATTCTGTACAAAGATTTGAATCAAAAACTTTAATTCTTGCTAGATGTAGAGGGAAACATGCATGTCCAAACTTCATTCTAATTAATGTTGTTATATATCTTCGAGGTACTACATAATTTTTAAACCAATATATATTTGGAACAGAAGGTTGAATCAGTGAATACTGAGATTTGGATTGTTTACAAAGATCTCGCCATGATTGACTCCACTGATTTTTAACTCGATGCTTAATAGTGTTAACTAAGTCAGATATGCAAAACTTACGATTATGTGAAGTACCATATTCAATAGCTTTTTTAGCCAAACTATCAACATATTCATTATGCGTTAGTCCTATATGAGCCTTAACCCAAAAAAGTTCACTCTTCTTTTATTTTTATGAATTTCAAAAAGGATTTTCTTAATTAGTAGGATATAAATATTTGAATTGTTATTGGGAAAATCTATAGTTTGAATAGCAAGAAGAACAGAGAGTGAATCGGAAATAATTGTTGCAGATATATCTTCTGATTCTTTAAAATATTGCAGGGCCTCATAAATTGCTATGGCTTCAGCACTGAAGATAGAAAAATCATGGCCTAACTTAAATATTTTTTCTGTTTTATTAGCAAGGCTCAACTAGTTTAACCTGATAAAAAACATACACTTCAGGATAAACTAGTTTGGCCTGAAATGTGCGTCTTTTGACGCACTTTTGAAAATGAGAAGTATATTTAACCCCTCTTCCACAATAATTTATGTTGAAACTTTATTATATAATCCAAATTCTAATCTTTGCTTTATTACGCCCCTAAAATTATGTCACATTTAATACACGATTTTGGCCTTCTTAAAAAATCTATCTCAAAAAATGAGTGACAATTCCTAAAAAAAAAAATATTTGTCAATGTTACATATATTTAAAAAACGATAGTTTTTTCAATTATAATAGTTCATAATTAAGTCCAAATTAATATTTGGGACTTTTTTGTACAATATTAATTCTCGATGTGTCTGGCGTAAAAGCTAAACTTAGCTTTAGTAAGTGTAGTCTTTTTAAATAAACCAATTAGGAAAAAGAAGTAATTTATTCTACAACCAAGAGACGGAGAAAACGGTTTGGGGATCAATACCAAAGCGATACTTCTTCATTTGGTCCTTCGAGCCGGATTTTTGACCAGCATAAAACTTATGGAAATTTCTTCAAGATTATTTGCCGACACAACAACAAAAGGATATACTGGGTGAGATAAGTCCATTCATATACCCTTTGTTTCATTATTCTATTTGGCTATCAGTTATTCAAAGACATTAAAATCATTAAATTCTGTGATTCAAAGACATTTTCGTGTTCCAATATCTTTAATAAAAATGGATGAGTTCAAAAAATACAGAAAAATTGCTAAGTCTTCTCTTACTCGTATGTATAACTGGTTTATAGCCAAAAAAGACGTAGAATTAGATGTTACCCAGTTCGAGACGCGATTAAGTAGACTTCATTTAATATTTCATGATTATGAAAAAGCACAAAATGAAATTGAATTCCTTGCATCAAATACAGGCAAAGAAGAAAAAGATAGAGAGTTTACAGAAAATCAATATTTCAAACTTGTAAGCGATTTGACCGCTTGTGTTAATAAATTAAAAGCTGCACCTTCTCAGATAACATCTAGTTCATCCAGTGAGGGTTCTTGTAGTGCTCCAATAGCAGTTCGTCTTCCGGATATAAAAATTTCACAATTCTCAGGTCATATTAGAGACTTTCAATCGTTCATCGAGCTCTTCGATGCGCTCATAGTGAAAAATGAGACATTAACAGATGTCCAAAAACTTGTGTACTTGAAGAGTTATTTAAAAGGTGAAAGCCTTCAACTTATAGATTCATTACCGATAATTAATGAAAATTTTGTAATCGCGTTAAATATTTTAAAGAAGAGATACGAAAACAAATTCGCCATAATAAATTCTTATTTGCAAGCAATTTTTGATTGTAATAATATTTCTAAATGTAAGTCAGACACATTAAGAGACTTAATCACTACAATTCAAAAGAATATTTTGTCACTAAAAAATTTGAATTTAACTTCCGAAAATTTATTTGACTTAACACTTATATTCATTCTAAAAAAGAAGTTAGATTTTCAATCGGCTAAGGCGTATGAATCTGAGAGGAATCACGATGAAATACCTACTTTAAATCATTTCTTAAAATTCTTAGAAAAACGTGCAGTAATTCTGGAAAATGTTGAAATTTCTAGTCCTAAAACTACCAGAAAAAATTTCTCATCTCATTCGACAATGCATGAGGCAACTTCAAATCGCCAATTTCAATTAATTTGTATCTACTGTAACAAGGAGGGCCATAAAATTTACACTTGCTCTGAGTTTAAAGATATATCTCATTCCGCCAAATTGCAATTTATTAGGGCAAAGAATTTATGTATAAATTGTTTTGGTAAACACAATTTGAAAGAGTGTAAATCGTCTAAAAAATGTTCTTTTTGCTCCAAGTCACACAATTCGTTAATGCACATAAAAATCGGCGAAAATCAACATTCTCCGCCAATGGCTAGTAGTAAGCGTCATTCACATTCTCTATATAATAATGGTTCAAATTCTCAACCTAATAGCTACGCAGGTAACCATAACTCTCTAATCTCATCTAATAGTTCTTATTTAGATAATACTGCTCATGTTCAAAATGGTAATAATTATTCATCTTCTCATCTCGATAGTAATTCAAATCTTCAAACCCGTTCTCTGGATATCCAACCAGTACAGGAAAATTCAGGAATAACAAATTTTCAAGGTCCTTCGAGAAATTTTACGGAAAATAACCCTACCGCAAATAATCATTCAGCGAATCACTCTGTTCAGTCAGTAAAAAATAGTCATATTCTTCTGGGTACTGCAAAAGTAACCTTACTTGGTAAAAACGCTAATTTCTGCATAGCGAAAATTCTTTTGGACACAGGATCCCAAAATTCATTTATCGTAGAGAAGCTTGTGAACAAGTTACAATTAGATACGTATAACAAGTCAGTACATATATCAGGAATAGGAGAGAGTGGCTCGACTTGTACTAAAATGTCAGATATAACCATATTTTCCAATTATGATCGTCGAAGAAGTTTTCATTTTTCAGTAGTTGTATTACCCGAGATTACTTGTGCTCTCCCTCAATCAAAAATACTAGTGAAACAATTAAATATTCCGGAACAATTCTTTCTAGCAGACGACGAATTTTTTAAGCCTTCTGAAATTGACATTCTAATTGGTTTGGATCTTTATTACGATATTATTTTACCTAACTTCGTCAGACTTGGCAAAAATCTTCCAGTCTTACAAGAGTCTCACTTAGGTTTCGTGGTAGCTGGTACAGTTCCTGATCATTTTACTGTATCCAATATATCTGTTACAGACAGTAGTTCAGAAGTTTTAACTGAATCTAATTCACTTCTTTCCACATTACAATTAGACAGCCGTTTGAAGAAATTCTGGGAAATCGAGGAAATTCCCAATAAATTCTATCTTTCAGAAGCTGATGAGGCATCTGAAAACCTATTCCGTTCTACAACCAAAATTTTACAAAATGGTAGATTTCAAGTAAGTTTGCCGCTGAAATCACCTTCAGAAAATCTAAAGTTAGGAAATTCTTATTACATGGCCAGAAAGCGTTTCATTTCTTTAGAAAATAAATTTAAAACTAATTGCAACTTTTATCAAGACTATAAAAAAGTTATTGATGAATTAATTGAACTTAAACATGCTCATTATGTACCCCTAACTCTGCTAAATGCCAAATCTGAAAATAAATATTTTATTCCGCACTTAGGTGTAGTTAGAGAATCCAGTTTAACAACGCGTTTGCGCGTTGTCATGGACGCCAGCGCCAAAAGTTCCTCAGGGTATTCCTTAAACGACGTGTGTTTAAAGGGATATCAGGTCCAGCCAGAATTGTATGACATTCTATGTAGATTTAGACTTTTTCCTTTTGTATTCACGGTAGATATTAAAAAAAATGTTCCGACAGGTCCTCGTGAACCCGGAACAAACTTTTCTTCAAAACATTTTATGGCGAGAAAACCCCGATGAAGACTTTAAATGTATCCAACTCGATGTTGTAGTTTTTGGAACCAATTCAGCCCCGTTCTTGGCAACAAGGGTTCTTAAAGAAATTGCTTGTCTAAACTATTTAGAATTTCCTCTTGCGTCTGATGCAATTCTGAATCAATTCTATATGGACGATGGCCTTTGTGGTTCATATAATCACAACGAACTTTTCAATTTATACTCTCAATTAAATACCATCTTAAATAAGCATGGGTTTGAGTTGCATAAATATTGTTCAAATAGTGATTATTTTCTTAAAAATATTTCCAAAGACATTTCGGAAAATGAAAAAGCTGATTATGACATAAACATAGATGAAGTCCCAAGTAAAGTTCTTGGGCTAAAGTGGAGTACAGCAGAAGATACTCTTTGTATTTCCGTGCCTCAAGAAATCGTGCACGGTCCAGTTACCAAAAGAAAAATACTTTCTATCTTAGCTCAATGTTATGATCCGTTAGGCTTGATAAATCCTGTTATAGTAAAAGGTAAGATACTGATGCAAAAATTATGGTTCAAAAAGTTTCATTGGGACACCGTAATAAACGACGCTTGCATTCTTAAAGATTGGCACAATTTTATTGAACATATCCCCTTGATTTCACAACAAAAAATAGCTAGACAATATTTTCGTCCGAAAACTATTAGCAAAATAGAAATTCATGGCTTTTCTGATGCAAGTATAGAGGCTTATGGTGCTTGCATTTATTTTCGAGTTCTTTATTCTGACAATGATATTTCTTCTACTTTAGTATCTTCAAAATCTAGAGTCGCCCCACTTAAATCAATTACCATTCCAAGGTTAGAACTTTGCGCTATGGTCTTGCTGGCGAAACTTGTAAACAAAATTCTACAAGTCTTCGAAAATAAATTAGAGTATGACTCAATAAATTTGTGGACCGATTCTCAGGTCGGTTTATGTTGGTGCAGGGCACACCCTAGTAAATGGTCAGTGTTCGTATCGCACAGAGTTGCTCAAATTCAAGAACTGACGCAAAATTTTCAGTGGCGATACGTTAAATCAGCTGAAAACAGTGCTGACATTCTATCACGCGGTTTATCAGCCCAAGAAATTCTGGACAACAAGTTGTGGTGGTCCGGTCCTGCTTTTCTTTTTAATCATTCTTTAGAATTCTCTGATGAACCCCCAATAGCTGATCAGCTAATTACAGAGCACAGAAAAACTGGTTCCAATATACTCACAAACGTCAACTCAAAACCTCCTTGGAAACAATTATTTCAAAAATTTTCTTCTTTTTCTCGATTACATCGTACTATCGCATATGTACTCAGATTTGTCAGTTGTTTAAAAGGAAACAAACAATCTGATCCCCTCACTGTTGAAGAATTGGACCAAGCTCTATATTTTATAGTTCGGCAAGTTCAGCTAACCAATTTTTCTAAAGAAATTTCCGAACTTTCTGCAAACCAGCAACTATCAAATAAACAATTATTATCTTTAAATCCATTTCTCGATGAATTATCAATGCTGAGGATCGGCGGACGGCTTTATAACGCCTCCATTCCCTACCAACAGAAACATCCCTTGCTTTTGCCACCCCATAATCATACGACCTCCCTCATACTAGAGTACGAACATAGGCGGCTCGGGCATGCTGGTGCTCAAACCGTTCTGAGCAATATTCGTTTACGTTTTTGCCCCTTAATGGGCTCAGAGAGATCAAAAAAATCATTCGAAATTGCAATATGTGTTTTCGATTCAATAATCAAGTCTGCCAACAGATTATGGCAAGTTTGCCCTCTGATCGTGTAAATGTTTCTAGACCATTTCAGAAAGTTGGAATTGATTTCGGAGGATTCTTTCAAATAAAATCCTCAAGGCTTCGTAAATCTCCACTCATAAAATCATACATTGCGGTTTTTGTTTGCATGGTCACCAAGGCAGTTCACATAGAGCTAGTTCTTGGACTGTCTACTGACTCCTTTCTGAACGCTTTAAAACGTTTTGTCTCGAGAAGAGGAAATCCGTCAGTGATCTATAATGACAACGCCACCAATTTTTTAGGTGCAAAAAATGTCCTACATGAGTTGTATCAATTTTTCAAAACTAATAATAATGTAAATATTATCTGTGACTTTCTTTCACAAAATGAGACCAAGTGGAAATTCATTCCACCTCGATCTCCGCATTGGGGTGGAATCTGGGAATCCGCCATCAAAAGCGCAAAATTTCATATCAAGAGATTGGTGGGTAATGCTTTGTTCACTTCAGAAGAGCTTAACACTATTCTTTGTCAAATCGAGGCAATACTAAATTCTCGGCCCTTAGGTCCAGTTTCTAATGACCCTACAGATTTAACCTGCCTTACACCGGGCCATTTTCTGATAGGGTCTCCTCTCACCGCTTATCCTGAAAAGGATCTTTCACATTTAAACGAACATAGACTTTCCACCTTCCAGCAGATTTCTAAAATTCAACAAGTTTTTTGGAAACGTTGGTCGGTTGATTACTTAAATCGCCTTCAGAACCGGCCTAAATGGGCTGAAGAATATTCTAGCCTGCAAGTAAATAAACTAGTTTTACTCAAGGAAGATAATGTACCTCCAATGATGTGGCCGTTGGCGCGCATCATTGAAGTATATCCTGGTAAGGATGGCAAAGTCCGTGTGGTTAAGCTCCGTACGGCTTCCGGAGAGTTTATTCGATCCATTTCAAAGCTTTCTTTATTACCAAATCAAACTCAACCTTAAAACGACCAACATGCTTATTTCTAGTTTTGTTACATTCTTCCTAACACTTTGTTTTTTCTGTTTCTGTTACTGTGTAATTTAGTTGAAGCAGGGATGCTTCAACGCGGGGGAGAATGTTGAAACTTTATTATATAATCCAAATTCTAATCTTTGCTTTATTACGCCCCTAAAATTATGTCACATTTAATACACGATTTTGGCTTCTTAAAAAATCTATCTCAAAAAATGAGTGACAATTCCTAAAAAAAAATATTTGTCAATGTTACATATATTTAAAAAACGATAGTTTTTTCAATTATAATAGTTCATAATTAAGTCCAAATTAATATTTGGGACTTTTTTGTACAATATTAATTCTCGATGTGTCTGGCGTAAAGCTAAACTTAGCTTTAGTAAGTGTAGTCTTTTTAAATAAACCAATTAGGAAAAAGAAGTAATTTATTCTACAACCAAGAGACGGAGAAAACGGTTTGGGAATTAATACCAAAGCGATACTTCTTCAATTTAAATGCATTGTTTTTCCTTCTACAATACATTTAACTATAGTGTTCTTTTTATGTTCAAAAAGTTGGGCGGGTTTAAAATGAATAGTTTTTGAAAAAAATAAGATCAAATTATTGAGCGTATTTTTAAATTTTCTTAAAAATCTTCCTATTTCTCCATGTAACTCGAAAATGATAAGAGATGCCAAAGAATAGATGCCATATAAAAATGTAGGTTTCTTCTAGATAAACATTTTGATTTTATTTTTTATAAAGTATCTCTTATCATTTTCAAGTTACATGGAGAAAAAGGAAGATTTTTAAGAAAATTTAAATATGCGCTCTATAATTTGATCTTATTTTTTTCAAAAACCATTCATTTTAAACCTGCTCAACTTTTTGAACATAAAAACAACACTGTAATAAAATGTATTGTAGAAGAAAAACGATGCACTTAAATTCTTGTGGATGAGGGGTTAAATACACTTCTCAATTTTTTCCTTAAAATACGTTAATCATCAATTTTTTGCAGCATATCTCGCTTAGTTTGAATGTAATCGACATTTAATATTGCTTTTTTGAAAGGACTTTTCAAGCACAATAAAAGGTATTGGTAGCATCATACACCTAAAATCGACCGTTTCTCTGTTATTTCAAGTTGAATACACTGATTTGAACATGCACCAAAAAAACAAACTAATTTTACCCACCATATCTCTTTTTGTGTTATAATAACTAGAAGATTAAAGAAGGAAAGAATCTCTTTGTCATTTTGTGAGCTACAAAAATGTTTTATACAATTTTTTAGTTAGTTGCATTGTTTTTAAGGTATTCGCAAAAAACCGTTTAAAAAGGTGTTATATTTCAACGAAAATGGCCAATTTTCAACCATAAATAACTCAAAAAGTATTGAGTTTTCGAAAAAAAAAATATAGAACAGTTTTTGCTTAGAATTAGGTTCTCTAGCAACTTCCGTAGTTGTTTAACCAAAAAATTTTCCTCCCACGAGAAGGGGTGAGAACCGCCCTCAAGACAAAAGCACACATCGGCATAGGATAGACTTTGAATAAGGAGATATTTTCAGGCTATTCCTAAAATTTCATTAAAATCCATGCAGTAGGATAGAATTCGGAGGTAATAGCCTCTTCTTGCTCTCATTGACTGCCCTAATACTTACCTAATCCTGTTGAAAATAAAATTGCAAACTAGATTTCATTTTAAATAACAAATTTAGCACATTTTTAAATCGGAATTGATAAGCCATGAATTAAGGAAAATAACACTTCTCATGGAGTCAACGCCTAGCAGATATCTTGGCTTTGTTATTGTTAAAGCTGCTCTTGAAAATTGCATTTCCGCAGGTACAGATGTTGCTGGCGTTCCTAGTAAATCCTTGGCCATTTTCGATAATGACGGGTAGATATTTTCGTGTCTTCTCCACCAATCAAGTATATTCTCAGACCAGTATATTCTGAGCTAGGCTCATTTATGTATTTTTCAATTTCATATGTACTTTCAAGATTGTAAGTTATCATTGTCAGCGTTCTTAAATAGGTAAATATCTAAATCAAATTAATGAGCAAGTTAATGAGCCCAATATTTCCAGTTTGTCTAAAAGTAAATTTACTCCAATTATCACCAATGGGAGTGTGCAATATTTTTCACATTCGAGCCTTCGAGTATTGAAGAAGTGTTTGATTGAAGTGTTTTAAAGCTTCTCAGATAGGTACTGACAAAATTTACTGATCAGAACCTATTCTTTATCTAATATTTTGCATTTATTTAGATTTTCGATCGGGACTCCCCCAGTGGACGTGTTAGCATGGAACGCAATAAATAGGTCGCCGGGAAATTACCGGACCGGGTAATAAAGAAATTTCAAGATCTTGAAATTTCTTGAGTCAAGACAAGATGTAAAATGTAAGATGTGTAATGTAAATGTAAGATTTTTTTAAATTTCTTGATTTTTTCTCAAGACAAGACAAGAAGTTGTTGTCAAGACAAGAATTCTTGTCTTGTCGACCCCTAAGGATATACAGTATACAGTATACATTTTTAAAATATGGTATTTCCTCCCTTATATTTTTTTATGTTCACACATATGTGAACATATGTGAACATATATTTTATGTTTAAACATATTTTGGTGATTTAGACAAAAAGGGATTTTTATGTATTAAAAAATGAAAATAAATTTTATAAAATGAATAAAATATGCTTCGATTTTTGATGCTTTTCGAAAGCCTGCTGTGTCTCATTCTTTTCACTTATTTGACACATAAAAAATTCGTAAAATTCTTTGCAACTTAAATATTACAAAAAAATTTAAAATGTATTTCACACATTATATCCTTAATGTTGTTCTGAAGCTATTTTCTTGTGGCATTTTTACAATTTTAACTATTTATAATGGGAAATAAGCCACAATATTATTAAAAAAATGATTTTTATTAACGTTTTGACGCCCAAATCGGGTGCCGTTGTCAAAATACAAAATACTACTAACATAAACAAAAATGTTGTTGCTTAGTAAAAAAAATTCTTCTAATAATTTATTTAATTTGACTCATTTATATCGACAATTCAGATACATAATATGATACATTTTAAAGTAGAAGACTTTAAAATGATATTGCCAATATTTATGAGTTCTACTTTAAAATGTATCATATTATGTATCTGAATTGCCGATATAAATGAATCAAATTAAATAAATTATTAGAAGAATTTTTTTTACTAAGCAACAACATTTTTGTTTATGTTAGTAGTATTTTGTATTTTGACAACGGCACCCGATTTAGGCGTCGAAACGTTAATAAAAATCATTTTTAATAATATTGTGGCTTATTTCCCATTATAAATAGTTAAAATTATATCCTTTTTGAATCACTAGGTAGTAGACTCAGCCAAATTGCTTCCAAAGCTGTTCACCTTACTGAAAAATAATTCACAAGACTGCTCACGACTATTATTAAATCAAAGTTTCAGCTATTAACATATTTTCAGCTTGCTATTAATCAACTTTTTTTGGTACGCAGGATCCAGGTCTATTAGTGCTTGTTCCGCAGTTCGGGCGAGTTTTATTTTCTGCTGAATGTACCGGTGTTCGATGTTCCTTTCTTCATTTAAATATTATTTTTGAAATAAAAACTGAAAATGTTTAAAAAAGTATTTTAGAGAAAAAATTCTCTAAAAGTCTCATAATAACGTAAATCCACTTTTTATCAAAATTTTCAGAACGCCTATGAGCATGTACATAGCAAAAGTCTCTACCTCCTGAAGGGCATAAATATAATCCTGCTTCTGAAAATTCCTGGCTTCTTTAAAATGAGGAATCTCATAATCCCAAATCCTTATTCATGCCTCGCTCCGATTTGGTTATAGTCGTTGTTTCCTATAAATTATCCTAAGGGCGTGCTGCATATTGTATTCTAGTTTTATTACATTATTAGGGTCCTTAAGAATACCGGATTGAATAATTAAAGGATAATTACAAAATACAAGACTTGTTATTGTTGGTATAGCTTAAGGTTTTTTGAGTTGGTAATTAATAATGATTTTTCGGACGCAGGGAAATTGTATTAGAAAGAATTATCCTTGATTTTGTTCGTTTCGACATTCTTATATAAAAAAAATAAAAGCTAATAATTATTTTTTGCCTTTCCTTTGGTATATTATGCAGTATTATTTACATTCAATACTTAGAGCCGTTTTTATATGCAGCCTTTTTTGAGGTCGTTGTGTATTTGAGCTGGAAAAAGCTCAAATAAAAGCCTGGAACTTTTAATCGGTAATGTGTTTTCTATTGGGGTTTTCTTTTAAATGTATATGCCTTATTTAAGTTTCTTGATTCCGTTTTCGCCTTTTGAGATTTTCCAGTTTTTTATTGTGGTTTCTATTTCGAATTTTAATGTGGTTCTTTTTCATCATTCATTTCTCCTGCTTCTCCTCTAATCATCTGCGTTTGTTGTTTGATCTCTTTGGTTAAGTATTTTACATTTACTTTGGCAAACCCTTCTGTAAATTCTTGACTGTTGGCGTGCTCTCCTAGTTGTTTGCATATTTCTTTGATGTGCTTATTTTTCACTTATGTTACATCATTTTATTCTTCTCTTGGTTTGTTCTTCATGTTGTGTCCTTATTTAAATTATATTTATTCAATAAACAGCGTTTTTCTTTTTGAAACCAAACAAGTAAACCAATGGTTATATATTTGCGATATTTTGCTTTTATTTGCTCTGCCTGTATATTTTTAATAATCTATATTTGCGTTGCATTATAATATGTTATACTTAGTTTATTCCGGCAAACAAATGTATAGTAAATACCGCGTCTACTTACACATTTCAAATTGTGCTTAATTAATTGAAAATCTGCAAACTGAGCCATCAAAGCAATATATGAGACAATTTGGCAATCAATATTCAGTTGTTTGTACATTCAAGCCGTCGTTACCAATCAATTTACGATATGTAGGTATCTTGTTATACCGGTAGGCATATTTAATACGTACATACTCCGAATGAAATTGATCCGATATTGAGTACAAATACATGTTCTGGAACTCTACTGAGAAAGTTATTTTTTCATCCGTTTAATAGTGCATTCTGAATTTATGAAGTTATTATAAGCTGTGTCGGTACTGTTTGTGCTGTTTCATATTATAAGAATTTTTAACGTGCGAGGGTTTTCTCGTGCGATAGTTTTGACGCACCTATCCTTTTCACACAATAAGAATTGAGTCGCACGAAGATATTTTGCTGTGTTGTTTGGTATATTATTTTTATTTACACTTTGTGGCTGAGGTAGGTATATGATACGATGTCTGATATGTATCATTACGATGTATCATTACACATGGGTATTTTTTGTCCATACTTTTGTCCTAATGTACTGTAATGCGTATTTAATTCATTTGAAATTTCTATTTTGTCAGTTATTATTTCTTATGTTTTTAATTAAAAGCCTTAATTTGTTTTTATAATCGTTGTTCTACTAAGTTATTTGTGGGATCTTGGATTAGCTCAACTAATTAGCTCATACAATCTATGTAATAAACTATTCTAAATGGGAAATAAGGCACAATTGAACTGAAAAAATGATTTTATTAACGTTTCGACATCCGATTTGGGTTTCGAAACGTTAATAAAATTATTTTTTTTTAGTTAAATTGTGGCTTATTTCCCATTTAGACTAGTTTATTATAAAAATTCCACAAGGAAACAGCTTCTGAACAACATTACAATCTATATTTTTCATGTACAGAATTTAAAAGACTCTCTGCCATCCATTCATTTTTAAATGTTGTTCCTCTCGTTTTAAATGTTCTTTTTAGATAATTTCACACAAGATGTGACCGCAGTCCTGCTCTAGTTTTCACCGAGTTGTTTACCCTATAAAACTAAATTTAATTTCGTAAAATGAAAGTTATATTTTATATGGAGCGAAATTAAATTATAGCGTTGTGTTTACTTTATTGTCGAATAAAGAGAAATAAGAGGAACCAGTTTTTTTCTTTATCACCTACTTCGTCAAATTAATTAATTCAGATTAATTCGTGCACTGTTAAGTGCACGGCATACACCATTCCAAGCATTTCTCGCCAAGTTTCTATCTTTATATATTTCTATTGTTTTGTCCCAATGAACAGGTCTCGCTTCAATTAATGTTATTAATATTTCACTATCAATCTGAGACATCATAATATAAAATATATGCACCTACTTTAAACAGCCACAAAGTGTAAATGAAAATAATGTACCAAACATCCAAAGAAACTACCTTCGTACGACTGAACGACAGTATCATATGAAAGGATGCATTAAGTTCCCCATGCTACTGAGTGCGTAAAGACGGCACGGGTGCCGTCTGTTGTGTAAGCGAGGGACGACATAAATACGGCGGCTTTACCGAACGTTCCAACCACCGTCTAGTGAGAAAGGCTCCATTATAAGAATTTAAACGTTCGAGGGTTAGAACGGACGACGACATTCCAATGGTGGCGCATGTAATCATATGGAGCCTTTCTCACTAGACGGTGGTTGGAACGTTCGGTGAATTCGTCGTGTTTATGCCGTCTCTCGCTTACAACAACAGACGGCAGCCGTGCCGTCTTTACGCACCCAGTAGCATAGGGGACTTACTGCGTCCTTTCATATGATACTGTCGTTCAGTAGCACGAAGGTAGTTTCTTTGATTGTTTGGTACATTATTTTCATTTACACTTTGTGGCTGTTTGAAGTAGGTGCATATATTTTATATTATGATATCTCAGATTGATAGTGAAATATTAATAACAATAATTGAAGCGAGACCTGTTCTTTGGGACAAAACAATAGAATTATATAAAGATAGAAACTTGACGAGAAACACTTGGAATGGTGTATGCCGTGCACATAACAGTGCACGAATTAATTTAAATTAATCAATTTGACGAATTAGGTGATAAAGAAAAAACACATTTTATAAGTACAGCAAGATTAATTATATGTTACTGATAACAACAATAATTAAAACTGCTAAGTATATTATAATAAACTTTATTTTACATAGTTGCAATTAACGTTGAGTATAGAGGGTGTTCCATCAATATGTGTCAATATACAAATATATAAATCGTATCTTTTTGTGTTAATAGGATGGACCCAATGCATTCGGTTCCTCTTATTTCTCATTTTTCGACGATAAAGTAAACACAACGCTATAATTTGATTTCGCCTTATATAAAATATACCTTTTCTTCTACGAAATTATATTTAGTTTTATAGGGTAAACAATTCGGTGAAAACTGGAGTAGGGCGGCGGTCAGGTCTTGTGTGAATGTATCTAAAAACAACATTTCAAACCAGAGGAACAACATTTAAAAATGAATGGATGACAGAGCGTCTTTTAAATTCTGTACATGAAAAACATAGATTGTAATGTTTTTCTGAAGCTGTTTCCTTTTGGAATTTTTATAATAAACTATTCTAAATCGGAAATAAGCCACAATTTATCTAAAAAATAATTTTATTAACGTTTCGACGCCCAAATCGGATGTCGAAACGTTAATAAAATCATTTTTTTAGTTCAATTGTGGCTTATTTCCCATTTAGAATAGTTTATTACATATATTGTATCACTAATTAGATGTACTAATCCAAGATCCCACAAATAACTTAGTAGAACAACGATTATAAAAACAAATTAAGGCTTTTAATTAAAAACATAAGAAATAATAATTTACAAAATAGAAATTGCAAATGAATTAAATACGCATTACAGTACATTAGAACAAAAGTATGGACAAAAAATACCCATTTATAACGATACATCGTAATGATACATATCAGACATCGTATTATGTACCTATCTCAGCCACAAAATGTAAATAAAAATAATATACCAATCAACATAACAAAATATCTTCGTGCGACTCAATTCTTATTGTGTAAAAAGGACAAGTGCGTCAAAACTACCGCACGAGAAAACCCTCGCATGTTCAAAATTCTTTATAATGTGAAACAGTCCTCGATATTGTGAAAAATAAAGGCAGAGATTGGTATTAAATCTGCTTTTTGGTCATTAGTTAAATAAGATAGTCAACGTTTTCATAATTAACTATTCAGATGGGAAATAAGCCACAATTACATTGAAAAAAATTATTTTATTAACGTTTCGACGCCCAAATCGGGTTTAGTTGCCAAAATACAAAATACTACGAAATTAAACAAAAATGTTGTTGCTTAGTAAAAAATTCTTCTAATAATTTATTTAATCTGACTCATTTATATCGGCAATTCAGATATGTATTATACATTTTTAAAGTAGAAGACTTTAAAGTGAGATTGCCAATATTTATGAGTTGCGTTCCTGGGACGACTCTATTGAAAGATTACATGAAATCAACCCCAGCTCAAGAATATCCGCCACAAAAAAATCGTAGCATGTGATTTGTCGTTAAAAAGACAACCAAATGTAGCGGTGACAGTAAAGTTTTCGCGTTAGAGATTTCATAGTAAATAATGAGGAAAAACCAGTAAATAACCGGTAAGTAACCATCGTAAATAGTTGGTCGTACATTTAGTTTACTCTCAAAATTAATACCAAATTCTGACTTTAATATACATATAATATGTTGTTTAAATTATAAATAATATTAATAATACATATTTCACGGCCAAGTAATTTTTATGTTTACTTATGGTCAATGGCTTTGGATAAAGTTAAAAATATTTTTAATTAGAATTAGGCGTAAGACATATTTTATATTGATTGTGGTTAATAGTATACCACAATGTTTCTCAGTCCTAAGCAGTTCAATTATTATATTCGCTTTGGTGCAGTTAATTTTTTTTAAACTAAATCTTAATCTTTTTTAAATGAGTTTTAACAATAAAAAATAAATTTACTTAAATATACCTTTATCTACTCTATGTGATATTATGTGTAAGTTTTTAGTTTGTGAAAGCTGTCATTATAGATAGCAGTGCATGAAGTGTTTAAAGTGTGCGTGAAGTAACAATGTATTTCAAATGGGACTTACTTTTTCGCAACAGTTTTTAACACATTTTCATATAATCAAATATCCTTAACCTTCACGTTGTCATGGTGATGACATAATAAGCAATAAATTACGACAAAAGTTTTGACAGTTTTGTGGTTTGAAAAAATGAAAATCAATTTTTTTTAATATATCGAAAACTATTCGAGATTTTTTCTTATGGCTGGAACAACTTAAAACAAAATTATAGTGAATTTTGTCCACCCCATAAAATTGTATGGGGGTTTTGTTCCCTTAAACCCCCCCAAACTTTTGTGTACCTACCAATTAATTCATTATTGTGGTACCGTTAGTTAAACACAACGTTTTTAAAACTTTTTTGCCTCTCAGTATATTTTCGATAAGCCAGTTTTTATCGAGATGCGGCTTATTTTTTAATATATTTACATAAAACTTTTATGGGGGTTTTGCTCCTTTAAACCCCCCAAATGTTTGTGTACGTTCCAATTAAACTATTATTGTAGTACCATTAGTTAAACACAGTGTTTTTAAAACTTTTTTGCCTCTTAGTCTTTTTTTGATAAGGCACCTTTTACCGATATGTGGCTTTTTTTTCAAAATATACCTAAAAATGTAAGTTATAAATAAATTTTCAGATTATTAACAAGTGTCTACAATCATCCTTAACCATATACAAATTAATATGTGGTGGATTCGACCAATATTCATTTCAAATATTCATTTCTCGATAAACACTGGCTTATCAAAAAAGTACTAGGAGACAAAAAAGTTTTAAAAACATTGTGTTTAACTAATGGTGCCACAATAATAATTTAATTAGAACGTACAAAAAAGTTTGGGGGGGGGGGTTTCTTCTTCTTCAAATGCAAATCCACTAATGGATGTTGGCGATCACATTTTCCATTAACTCTCTGTTTCTTGCAATGTGTATCAGTGATTGTATGTCGGTAATCCCTGTCCATTGCCTTATGTTTCGGAGCCAGGACATTTTCTTGCGTCCTATTCCTCTCTTGCCTTCAATTTTACCCTGGATTATAAGTTGAAGGAACTGGTATTTTTCGTTTCGCATGATGTGACCCAAATACGCCGTTTTTCTTTTCTTGATGTTTTCGAAAAGCTGACGTTCTTGGTTGATTCTTTTAAGGACATCCACATTTGTGACTTTCGCCGTCCATGGTATCTTTAGGATACGGCGATAAAGCCACATTTCGAAGGCTTCTAATCTGTTTATATCCCTCGTTTTGAGTGTCCAGCCCTCTATGCCATATAGCAGCACCGACCACACGTAGCATTTAGTAAACCTTAGTCTCAGCGTAAGGTCGAACTCTGAGCAGCTCAGTACCTTCCTGAATTTTACGAAAGCTTGTCGAGCTTGCTCAATGCGACATTTTACTTCCCTGTCCGATGCCCAGTCTTCAAAAAGCCACGTTCCTAGGTATTTGAATTTGCTCACTCTCTCAATGGTACAACACTATTAACACTATGTATCAACACTATTAATAACACTATTCAGTGTTATGGTGGAGTTTTCAAATGCATCCAAGTTTCTGGAGATGATCATGAATTTGGTCTTTTTGGTATTAATCTCTAATCCCATTCGCTTACTGTATTCTCCGATTATAGTGACAAGTTGTTGAAGATCTGCTATGTTGTCGCAAATTAAGACAGCATCATCAGCATATCGTATGTTGTTGATTAATACTCCATTCACTTTGATTCCCATCTCTGCATCTTCCAAAGACTCTTGAATTATGGCTTCCGAATAAATGTTAAATAAAAGAGGGGAAAGCACACATCCCTGCCGAACACCCCTTCTTATATGTATGGATTTGGATATAGAATTGTCTATTTTTAATTGTGCTGCCTGATACCAGTACAAGTTTCCAATGCATCTTATGTCTTTTTGGTCTATATCAAGCTTCTTGAGGATCTGCATTAACTTGTGATGTTGGACACGATCAAACGCTTTCTCGTAGTCTAGAAAGCACAGGAATACGTCCTTCCTCTGATCGTAACAATTTTGGACCAACACCTGTGTTGCTACTATTGCTTCTCTTGTTCCCAAACCTTGCCTAAACCCAAACTGAGAATCACTGATGTCCCATTCACATTTTTTGTATAATCTTTGATGTAGTATTTTTAAGAATATTTTTAAAGTGTGACTCATCAGGCTAATGAGTCTGTGATCCTCACATCTTTTTTCATTGACTTTTTTGGGTAGGGGAATAAATGTAGAGAGCAACCACTGCTGAGTATAGCAACCAGTTTCATAAATAACGGAACAAAACCCCCATAAAATTTTTATGGGGTGCACAAATTTCACTTTAATTTTTTTTTAAGATGTTGCTGCCATAAAAATTCCACGTGTCCATTTTCAATAAAAAATCTCGTTTTCGATGTATAAAAAAAATCGATTTTCATTTTGTAACTTCAAAGGGCTGTAACTTTTTTTGTGTGCACTATTGTATATAGGTAAGTGACGTACAATCAACCTATTTTTGACCCTAGAATTTGTAGTATAATTTATGACCAATCTTTTCGGGACACCCTGTATAATACGGTATACTATTTTCATGAAAGTCACAATAGTACTATAGATGAAATATTCCGATACTAATTATCCAAAAAGTGTGTGCAAGGTATTTATAATTAGGTAGGACACATTCCGACGTTTAAACAATGTATTTGTTGATTGCAGTAATTCAAAATGTCTCAATGAAATCAATTGGCTGTAGAGCAACCCCGCTAAAATTTCTACGGTCATGCCCGTGGTAACAATACCTCGGCGTTAATAGGATTATTTGCAGAAGCTGATGCTGTCAATCTGTACACACAATAGCTTATTTTAATGAAACGTGTATAGCTCATTGAAAGTGTATTGCTCCATTGTAAATATATAGAGCTAAATCGATCGAGGCATAATGTATCAGTAGCGAATTTGCTTGCTCTTATTTCCTATACGTCATTAGCCTTCCCCTAGGATTGAGCAGGCGGAAGGAAAGATAAAAATTCAGCGAGACACATAAAAGGGAGCTTTCTCTTCATCATTTTAATTCCGTGACGAGGCCACCTATTACTTTTATAAACAAGCTGCTCGGTTTTGGTTGGAAGGAATGTAAAGTAACGAGCTGCTGTCATCGCTATACTTTAATTCCAATTCTTCTTCTAGTCTGCTTTTACGGAAATAGTCGTCTTCATCCTCTCGCATCAATCACGTAGTATTGAATGTGTACCAGGACTACGCGAATATATATTCTTTCATTTATTTTGACAGCACTTGGATAGAGAAATTCTCGCTGAAATATGAATTTGAGGAATTCGATCTTATGATTTAATGTTATCGAGAAATACTCAGTACTGATTGATTTCGATGCACTTTTATGAATACAGTTTTATTTCAACAAATCTGTTTCTACAAATAAAAAACAATAATCAATAAATTTCACATAACCAACACAGGGGAAATCCTTCCAGTGACAAAAACCCTTTGAGATAAATTTCTAAAAATATTTGAAATATAAATAGCAATTTACAAGACGAATTTTACTAACATTAACAAACAGCAATAGTTACAGGTTTGGTACAGAAAGGTCTACTGGTACTGATCGGTGTCTTTAATGTATTGGACCTAAAGGTCTATCTAGATTCAGCGGTGGGCAAAGTGCGGCCCGCGGGCCGCATGCGGCCCTTTAGACATCTGTTTGCGGCCCGCGAAAAGAAAAAGTGAATTATTTTTATTTAAAGATTTTTTTAAATTATTATTGCTAATATTAATAAATACATACAGATAATACAGCTATTAACACTTTCGCAGCGGGTGATTTTTGCGCAAATTTCCAAAATAACGCGGGCAATTATTTGGGTTTCCGGTACAGTTTTGTCGGCTCTCTCAATGAAATCCATGAAATATCAACAAATGGAAACGATATTTTTGAAGTAGTCAGAAACTGTTTGGAAATTTTTAAACTAACTCTTAACCACCTAGTAAGTGTAACACCTGATGGAGCACCAAAAAGATGGGCAAATATTGTAAACTTAAAGATTACTTTTATTATGGACAATCTCCAGAACATGATTTATTATTTTGTCACTGCATAATCCAAGCAGGTATTGTGCAAAAATGTTTTGGAAGTAGACATGTCATTTCAATTATAGCTAATATTTTTGGTTTTATTGGTTCAAGAGGAATAACTCATCGTGCATTCATAGCATTTTTGGAAGAGTTATAGAAACAGAACATACTGATGTCTTGTACCACAATGACAATCATATTTGATGGTTAAGTTTAGAAAAGATTCTTAAAATATGTTGTGAATTAGGGGAGGAAATTGCTTTATTTTTAGAAATGTAAAATTGCGACAAATTTGCTAAATAATTTATAAGTTTTGAACGCAACATGAAACTTTTAAAATGAAACTCAAACTATTCATTGATCATACAAAAAAGCAAGAATTCGTCAAATTATTTCTCTCATTAAAATCGTTAAATAATGAACCATAAAATAAATTTAAAATTTATGAAGAGAAACTTTGAAATTTTCTGACGTAATTTGAAAATTAATTCAAAGATTTTGAAGATAAATTTTTCATTACCACTTCTAAGAAATCATTTTTCAGTTCAAATTGATGCGGTACCAGTCTATATTCAACCAGAAAATAAACCACAATTTAAGTTTGAAATTAAATTTATTTGACGTTTTGATTTCCACTTCGGAAATCGTTATAAAAATAAAAACATACAAAACGATTCAAAAACATATTTAGGTGTTCATCACTTTACGATTTGACAGACAAAAAAGAAATTGAAAATAAAAGTTGTCAAAATTTTGAACGGGTTTTTCTCAAAACTGCTTTTTTCAAAGGCGGTGGACATTGCAACTCAAAAGCTACTTGATAGATCCACCTGAAATTTTTTATAGATTTTTTTAGACATTTCGTGAGGTAATGCTGTCGAGATATTTGTTCTTTAATAATAAATAAGTTTGTTTTGCACCCCTTTTTTACAAAAATTTTTCTTATTTTGACTTCTGAGTGATATCAAAAACTCAAAAATCATTAAAACTAAAAAAATTTAACAGCGTTACCTCGATAAACTCATAAGCTAATAGAATATTTTTGAATTTTTTTTGATGTCTACTGCAAAATCCTTTTTTTTTTGGGTGTCTGTAAAAATTTGCCACCGTTAACTTATTTTTCAATATTTGGTCTTGAATTTTTTTTAATATTCTTTGAATTGTACCGAATATGTTTATTTAATTTAAAAATAAAATAATTCTACCATAGTTTCAAACAAAATTCACAAAAATGTGCTTGAAATGTTTTTTTTACTGGTAAGATCCAGGAACCCAAATAGATGTAAATTAGTAGTGGACGACCATATAATCGAACAGGTAACGGATTGCAGATACTTAGGTGTGGAAATATCTAGCGACAGGCATCTGTGGCAAGAATCAAAACAGCAGGCAACGAAAGCAGCGAGAATATCTGGTTTCCTGAGGGATGTAATCTGGCGGAATAAATATATGAGCACCGAAAGCAAAGTCCGCATTTATAAGACATGTGTTAGACCCGTACTGACATACGCAGCTGAGACAAGGGCCGAGACAACAAAGACCAAACAAATAATGAGAACAACAGAGACGAAAACCCTAAGATCCATAAGAGGTATCACACTCAGAGATAGAATACGAAACGAAGACACATTGAGAGAGCTAGGCGTTCAAGACGTAGTGAGATGGACAAGAGCGCGACGACGCATGTGGAGAGACCACGTAGATCGGATGGACCCTGAACGTATGGCGCATTGGGCGAAAACACAGAAGCCCAATACCAAGCGACCCATAGGAAGACCCAAAAAACGATGGTACGAGAGTTGGAGCTCTGGATCTCAGCAAAGACTGTAACAGAAGAAACAGGACATAGTCCTATTAAAAGAAGAAGAAGAAGAAGAAGAAAAAGAAGAAGTGCTTGAAATGTTGATTTCAAACCATATCCTCCCCCCCCCCCCTTAAACAAAATTAGTAAAGAGTTAAAAATTCGAATATGTTAAGCTAAAAAATATTGCGGCCCTCGGTAATAGACCAAAAACATTTTGTGGCCCTTACTAAAAAAAGTTTGCCCACCCGTTAGATGTATAAATGGTATGAGCACGCCACCGTGTGCATTTTTATTCCAATATGTAGACTACAGCGGAGATGAGAAACACCCACGCTGATAATTTCCAGGTGGCAATGATATGTGCCAGGACTATGGAAGGTTTTAAGAAATTTTGTATTCATTAATTTAAAATTCAGTATCGTTTTGTACCCCAAGCTGTTAACATCTCAATAAACTTGTGCATTTCCTTCAAAGTTTCGTTACTTAATTCTCCAACGAACACACATCATTTTATACAGAATAAAAGTTAAATAATTAGGGACATACCACAGTGCATTGGTAACATGTCTCCAAACTGTAGTTTGGAAACGCTGAAGTTTCAGTAAATGAGAATTAGATGCTGTAAGCACCCCATATTTGTATAGCGTAAGTTCAACGCATCTTAGAACACATTTACAGTAAGAATTTATTTTGTAGACTTAATTTGGATTTTTCGTTCATTATCAAATACATTTTCCTTCATATTATCTGAGTAGTAGCCGCTTTGTCCAGATGTACTTTCTCTAATGTAGTCGGCTGTCAAAATGTACTCTCATCTCTCCTTGTGGATATGATGAAGTAACACTACGTGATGTTCACTACGTGAAGTAAATGTTATTTGTGCAGGTTTAACCATTTCTCTAAACCATTGAAATGCATTTGTAAATTTTGGCACGCTGTAACAGAAACCAAGCTAGAAGCCACTATTACAGAATTTATTTCGTAGGTAACAATTACTGTACCCTTTACTCTTGTGGAAATATCTGCCGTATAAAGTATACAGTTGGTTATAATATACTGCCCGGAGGTACTCCCGATAGAATTGGAGATATGTTTGATACTTGCTTCATTTTATCTGACATGACCATTTTATCTGAATGAGGAAAATTATTTTTTATTTTAGATAGCAACACATCATGCCATACCTTACCAAATGCTTCCGAGACATCCAAAAAGCTGCAGCGCAATATCGTTTCTTTTCGATTGCCTCTTTAGTTACTTTGGCATAGGGATGGCGGTTTTTGACAAAACACCGGTTTTCGGTTATACCGTTTTTTTTTTCTTACAGTTTAACCTGGCGGTTATAACCGGCCAGAAAAACCGGTTTTTGGAAAAAAACGGTTTTTGGTTTTTTAATCCAATAGGTTACAAATTTACATTTACAATACACTTTAGTTTGCGATACTCCATTCGACTCGATATCAATATGATCAAAATTAGTACTATCGAAAGAACATGTATTATTTTAACACGTTTGTATATTTGTAGAATAGGTATATTTTAACTCATTTAATACTTTAATACGGTATGAGTGTATCGTTTTGAAAACGCAGCGAAATTCTTTTGGGATGTGGTGTTACCGTAGAATGCTACGTGTATCTTGGGTGGACCACGTGACGGATGCCGAAATTTTACGTCGGATCGGAAAAGGATGTGAAGTTGTACTTACTGTTAAAAGAAGAAAGCTTGAATACTTTGGCCATGTTATGAGAGGTGACAAATACTCGCTGCTGAGACTGATCATCCAGGGTAAAATCAGGGGTAAGAGAAGTATCGGTAGGCGCAGAATATCTTGGTTAAGAAATCTGAGGGAATGGTTCGGCTGCAGTTCCATCGACCTATTTAGGGTGGCCGCCAGTAAAATAAGAATAGCTGTGATGATTTCCAACCTCCGATAGGAGACGGACTTTAAGAAGAAGAAGAAGTTAAATTCTTGGAAATTCGTATTCGTAATCAGTAATTCGATATTCATAGTCAGAGCATTATTTTTGGTAATCAGAAAAAGTCATTCACCCACTTTCAATGTCAAGAGTTAAGTGTGAAAAATAGATGATGTTTGCGTCTAATTCAACCAGATCACTTCTTATGTAAATATTATGATTACAAATACTTTTTAAGGAAATATTATAATAAAACTTAATAATTGTTTCTGGCTGATGTGAGGTTGCACTTTCAGTTTGCTTCTGTATTTTATAAAGTCAAGTAAAATTTGAATTATGGTTTTGTTTGGAATAATTACTTGAGAATAATTCATAATTATTATGATTGGGATCCAAAATAATACCTAACCTAATCCTAATCACCGTAAAAACCTAATAACCGGTTTTTACTTTAAAAAGAAAAAACCGGTTATAACCGGGACAAAAAAACAACCGGTAAAACCGGTTATTGCTAAGTAGAAAAACCGGTTTTAGGTTTAAACCGGTAGGTTTTTCCCATCCCTACTTGGCAACCATATGTACCTGCTCAATTGTTCCATATTGTTACGTGAATCAAAACTGGTACTTCGGTGTCAACTTTTGTCGCTTGATTATAAAATCAATTTTTTAAAGGATTATCCTTTAGAGTACCTTTGAGATAACGCGAAGCAAACTAATAAGACGATAGGATGATAGTTTCTGTCGATATTTATTCCTATATTGTCATCGCTCAATATTCATTCCATCAACAACAATATTACGATTTAGCACCAGATTAGTCATTATTTGCGTCTTGTTGATGTTAGTCTTTAGTCCGACCTCTAAGGAAGCGTAATATAATTTGTTCAACATTATTATTGCATCATCCATACGATCGGCTATAAGGACGATGTCATCTGCGAATCTCAAATGACTGAGCTTCTCTCCATTTATATTGATACCATATTCGCTTAGATCTGCCTTCTTAAATGTGTGTTCTAAAAGGGTTGTGAACAGCTTTGGTGAGATGGTGTCTCCCTGCCGTACTCCTCGCTGTAATATTGAGCAGACTGCATCTTATAAGTACTTGGGACATGAAATTCGGTAAGGACGAGATAACCAGACGTGCGAACTCTCACGTCGCATAGGATTAGCCTGGGCAGCGTTTGGTAAACTTAACTATGTATTTAAATCGGATTTGCCCATATGCCTCAAAAGGAAAATCTTTGACCAATGTGTATTGCCTGTACTCACTTATGGAGCCGAAATATTAACACTAACAAAAAAGGTAGTGAACAAGATTCGCGTAACTCAGAGGGCTATGGCGCGCCAGATGTTGGGTGTGTCCCTGAGAGACCGAATCCCAAACGAAGAAATACGCCGTAGAACAAAAACAACAGACGCTGTCGAAAAAATCGCGTCGCTTAAGTGGAGTTGGGCAGGCCACGTCGCCAGATTGCCAGACAACCGATGGACAAAACGTGTTGTCGAGTGGAGGCCGCGAGCAGAAGCACTACGGAGCAGAGGACGCCCACTAACCAGATGGGCCGATGATTTGAAACATGTTATCGGTAACTGGATGCAAGCCGCACAAAATAGAGATAAATGGAAAGAGCTGAGGGAGACCTATGTCCAGCAGTGGACGCGTACGGGTTGATGATGATGATGATGATGATGATGATTGTCATCGCTATACTTTAATTCCAATTCTTCTTCTAGTCTACTTTTACGAAAATAGTCATCTTCATCCTCTGGCATCAATTTCTAGTATTATTCAGTGTGTTTCAGGACGCGAATATAATATATTATATGCTTTAATTCATTTTGACAGATAGATAAATTCTAGCTGAAATATGAATTTTAAGAATTCGATCTTATGATTTAATGTTATGGCTAAAACACTCATTGCTGACTGATTTCGATGCACTTCTGTGAATAGTGGTATTTCAACATCCATAATTAATTCCATATGTATACTGAGCAAAGTAAATAAATAAATCAAATAAGTAAATGTTTAAACTATTTATCTTGCTTGGTAATATCGTAGATTATTCAAACATATCAATACGGTATGTTAAGCTGAAGCTTACCCAGGAAGTGAATGACAGACAAAGTTTTATTGATAGTAAAACTGTGTAATCAACTCAGATATTAGTCCAGAAAGTCACTGCGCATCCGCTAGGAAAAATATTCCGATTCGGATTTTTTGTACACTCTTACTCAAAAAGGACCCATTTTAAAAAATTTGCATGTTGCCAGGTCCAAAAGTGGGTCAAAATTTTCTTAAACGTTTTTTTTTTGTTTTTTCCACAAAATTATCTTTTTTGCATCGAACAAAGTTTTTTTTTTGAATCATTTCAAACAAAAAAGGTCTTAAGTGACTTTTCTGTAAATATAATAGTTTTCGATATATAAGCGATTGAAACTTTAAAAACTGCAAAATCGGCCATCTTTAACCCTCAAAAACTATGTAAAACACTGAACATTTCCATTATACCAAGGTGATATTCTAAGAATATCGATTTATGAAGTCTCGAAGTGCTTTTTGCAATACAATATCGAAAAACCCCTTTGTTTTTTAATTGCTAGTCAAGCGGTCGCTACACTATTTTTAACCGTTGCATGTATACAACATTGTATGTAATAGGCCTAAATATATGTGCGAAAAAATATTCTGATTCAATTTTTTTTCACCATCTTTGTTAAAAATGTTTCCTATTAACAAATTTGCATGTTGCCAGGGTCAGAAATGTGTCAAAAAAAATTTTAAACAATTTTTTTAAACTTAAAATGTTTTCCGATAATATACACATGCAACGGTTGAAAATAGTGTCGCTCCTGCTTGATTAGCAATTAAAAAACAAAGGGGTTTTTGATATTGTATTGCAAAAAGCTCTTCGGGATTTCATCAATCGATATTCTTAGAATATATCTACGTACTTTGGTATCATTGCAATTTTTGTTGTTTCACATAATTTTTTAGGGTTAATAATGGCCGATTTTGCAATTTTTAAAATTCTAATCGCTTATATCTCGAAAACTATCAACATTTACAGAAAAGTCACTTAAGGTCTTTTCTATTTGGAATAATCCAAAAAACCTAAAAAAAATTTACCGATGCAAAAAAATTAGTTTTAGCAAAAAAACAAAAAACAAACGTTTAAAAAATGGTTTTGACTTTGATCCTGGCAACATACAAATTTGTTAATAGGGAATATTTTCAAGCAAGATGGTGAAAAAAAATTTAATCGAAATATATTTCCGCACAGAGGTACTTATATTTACACATGTTACATATACATGCAACGGTTGACAATCACGCGCCCGTTTGATTGGCAATTAAAAGCAAGGGGTTTTCGATATTGTATTGCAAAAAACTCTTCCGGATTTCATCAATCGATGTTCAAAGAATATCTTTTTACCTTGGCATCATCGAAATATTCAGTTTTTCACATAGCTTCTGAAGTTCTGAGGGTTAAAAATGGCCGATTTCGCAATTTTTAAATTTGTGATCGTTTATATGTCAAAAAGTATCAACTTTAGAGAAAAGTCACTAAGACCTTTTCTGTTTGAAATGATCCAAAAACCCTAAAAAACTTTGTTCGATGCAGCAAAAAATAATTTTAGGAAAAAAAAACAAAAAAAAAACGTTTAAAAAAATTTTTGACCCACTTTTGGACCTGGCAACATGCAAATTTGTTAAAAGGAGTCCTTTTTGAGTAAGATTGTGCAAAAAATCCGAATCGGAATATTTTTCCTAGCGGATACACAGTGGCTTTCTGGACTACATTATAATTTGTTTGTTTACGAAAACAATTTTTGTGATGTTTTAAAAATTTAAACTATGTGGCGTTATGGCAAAAGTTGATATGTATAAATTGCTATCTGTTGGCAAATGATAAAAACAACTTGTCCTGTTAATATTAAATCGTTGCATACAATCAATGATATGTTAGCAGATTTCATGTTGTTATATTATTGGTTCGTGCTACTGGACGCAGAGTTTTTCCATTGACTTCGTCGTAGGTGGCCAGAATCGATTTTCTAGCAATGAGAGATATACATTTTTCGACAGAGATCACAAAAAAATTAGGGAACTATGGTTGTGTGCAGAAAATTCTGAGATAACAGTTTAGCGAAGTTGTGTAGTTTGGTGTCTTCGCTAGGAATTTTCATGTTTTAACTCTCCTCGAAAGGAAACAATAAGCGATTTTGAAGGCTTTAAAGAGAAAGCATTTCTACCAGATTTTGAGATTTTGATCATCTTAAATCGTCTTACATAATATGTAATATATTATATTATGGTAAGCATAAACTGAAGGGTCTTCTCATGGTTAATGGAATAGTTCTTGGCTACCTTAAGCTAATAGGTGACGGGAATTTTGACTGAATTTCGTAAGATTACCAGTTTCCATGTGTTTATGAAACGTTACCAATGGATTAATATTTTTGGATGTAGATAATGCTTTCAGTTGGAATCTACATATGGATAGTACTACTACAACTGCTTTCATTTTAAACAGGCCTGAATTCCGAAAAGTTATGCTAAAGACTTATGCAAGTTTAATCGTTATCTGCGCAGATTCATGGATGAAATAGTAAAAAAAATAATTAACTGGAAAAAAACGTTTCTCAAATAGTAAAAGTGAAGATGATTTTCAATTAATGCTGCACCAATTTAATATTACCGCCTGAAAATTTAACATGTTAATTTCCACATAAAACACAAAATGCATGGTTTCAACAGCAAATCTACTCATATGTAAATTATAGCTAAAGGGTTCGATAATAAAATAAGTGATGGAGTCAGTTATAATGGTAGGTAAGCAAAGTTTGCTAAATTTGCAGTCACTCGAGCGTTATGGGGACCTATTGGGTTGTGATTATTAGGTCCTGAAACCAAAAAAAGTAAAGTAAAATTTTCCATTTTAGTGGGGACTTTCCATTTTTAATTTAATTTTCCATTTCCAACCATCGTTTTTTCCGATTACAGCGCCATCTATCCATAATTCGAAAAAATGTCTCGAATAAAAGTTGCTTATTTTTACGTAAAGAATTAAAATCTGCAATATAAATTTGGGGGTCCCATTTAAGATTTTAAAGTAACCCCTCACCCCACCTCTGTGGGGGTCGTGTGTGGTATCATTCGATAGATTTTTCAAAAAAATTTTGAAAGTGTATTTTGCAGTTTTTCGATCTGATGTTCATTTTGCGAAATATCGCGGGGTTTGCATTTAAAATTTTAAATTTACCCCCACCCCTCTCTGTATGGGTTCACGTTTAGTACCATTCGATACATGTTTGAAAAATATTGGAGAGGTATTTTTTATTTGTTCGATCTGATGTTTATTTCGTGAACTATTCGCTTTTTTTGTGAAACTTTTTGACTTGCCGATTTCCTTACGCCACGCTCGAATCGTCAGATTTTTTAAATATACACTCTTTTGCATGTACTTAACTTACCTTATTTTAATCTGACAATTTCGAGTATTTTTAAGGATAGGTTTTTTTTTTCGGGCCCCCCTTAACGAACTTCCCTCTGTTAGGAGCCAATATATGGTAGAGGTACATCTGCAGGGTACCAGGTTTCTTCCCATATGATAATCTGACGCGCTCGAGTAACTGCAAAGATCCCCACTTGGGCTCCCCTACCATAAATATCTAGGCATCACACTATCTAGATACTAAAAGGTAGAAACGGAAGTGGAATATAAACGGAATAGAGAAAACAGGGCCGTAGGATGCATGAATGAAACAATAAGGAGAAATAAAAATATCGCGAAGAAAACGACAGGCAGAATTTATAAAACAATCATCAGACCAATAATGACATACGCGTCAAAAACACGATTTGTCACAGAGAAAACAGAAAAATAATGGAAACAGCAGAGATGAAAACTTTATTATATATACTATTTGCTATTACAGCAGTCTAAAAAAAAACTTAATCCTCTGTGGACGGGTTATATATATATATCCACAACGAGCATGTCGTAGACCTGTTGCTGCGTCCTTGTCTGTCGTCAGTTTGTGACGTTTACTTGTATAATTTCTTACTTTTGCTCGGGTGCCAATTTGTAATGGGTAGTTACAAATTGGCAACTTTTATTTTTGCTCAGGTGCCAGTTTGTAACGGGCGGTTCTTTCAGGACAACCGACTTAGTAAAACACAGGTTCAAAATAAAATAAATGTATTAAGGGTATTTATATACAGAGTAAAATTAAAATAATAAAATAAAATAATATTCTGTCTTGGATCCGCTCCGAAGAAAGTCTCGTTGACGGACGTCTGTAAAAGAAAACTAATTGTATTTACTATCATCAAGAGCGTGATAACAATATTATTAAAATACGGAAAGCGATTACGCTATACAGCATCAACATATAAACAACTACACACAGACTCGTATCCCCCTTACACTTCAATCCACACGTACTTGTTCTTAGAATCAAAACATCGACACATCCCTATCTATCCGTGTCCATACACCAACTCCGGATCGAAGATGGCAGCTACCGCCCATGGCAGTAACAGTTCCGGCAAAGCATCTCTTCAACCCACCGTTCTGACTCACTCTATCGCACAACTGCCGCTTGCTCCCAGCTCAACCCGCTGGGAACTGGATTGATTTCCGAATGATCCTCCATTCTCTTCTGAGATACACTATCGGTAGCCATCACTCCTTGGTTCTATCGAAGAGATGGCAATTAGTGGGAGTGCGTTGGCATCAATGCGCGTATGATTCTCTTCTGGCGAGCTGATTAATGCCGGGCAGGAGAATATTACACCATTAAGAATAGTACACCATTAAGAAAAATCGATGGTAAGGTACCATGCGTCAGAGCTAGAAGTACAGGGTATACCACGGGGAAGCAAAATCTGGGTAATAAAAAGAAGAGCGGGACGGAAATATCGAAGAGTGGAATTTAACAGTCATATAAGCTGAATGATAATACATAGAGTAATAAAGAGGGGGAGAGACGGTTGTCCAATAGCTAAACGATCAGTGGGAAGATAACGAAAATAATGGAACGATAATATACTGGAGGCAAATTAAAACGAGACAGATTGATGTGTATAGAAAAAGAATAAGAATGCTGATGTTTAACTGAATATTTGAACATTAACTGAATATTTTTCTTTGATATAAACATAAAACAAAAAATCATTTACTTGGCGTTTTAATTTGTATTGTGAGTAACAAAACATCAAAGTAAGGCGTATTTTTTTCTTCCCCCAGAGCGAGGCGGCCATTTTTTGCAATTTTTACATCCTCCGATGCTGATGCAACAACTTGCGGCTTGTTTTTAGAACGTCACAGCAGTTGACTGCACACACAAATTGTTGAAGTGGAATTCCTGAAACTTTGTCTTGAATTAATGGATATTTCGGTGTCGAGAGATTACTTTTTCTTTATCCAAAGAAGAGGCGAACTCTCATTATCGGGATTATAATTTTTTTAAATTTTATCAAACATTCTAAAATCCTCGGCGAAAGTTCTCGTTAAGTTGAAAGTCGAGTTTATTAGCGAATTTCCAACATATTTTTTTCTAATTAGAAAAGTTCTGTGGATTCTGCCATGTTGAAATCTGCTTCCCTAAACACAGAAGAAAAAGTTGATCTGAACTGGTTGATTTATTTATATGACGTGTTGCTCGTATCAATTAGACCCTATGTAGCAAATAAGTTTTGAGATACATTTATTTCATTAATTTAATTGAGGGGATTTCAGACGAGATATCAGTTAACATAGCTAATTAATGATACGGAAGGTTAATGTCAGAGTTGAGTCAGTCGAAAAAGTTGTTTTACATGATTTCAGATGTATAAAAGGTCTTGTTTATGGTTAAATTAAGTGAAAATGGCTTAATTACCATTGTTACTTACTATAAAAAGAGTGTATATTTGAGGTAACTATTTACAGTTACGATCACTGAACACTTTTCACATTAATTTTTATATTGTAATACTGTAAAATTGCAGTGTCGTACGAATTTGATAAATGTCAAAGTAAAAAAATTTCAAAAAGTCAATATTTGTCAAAAATTTCGAGTATTGAAAAATAATAGAAGACGATATCAAACACCTCCAAAATGGTTCGAATGCATTTGAATGATGCGCAATAAGCAAGAACAATTGCCAAACTCGAACAAAGTTGGTCACTAAGGCAATTCGCTGCATGTTTGAACGTGAGCCATATTTTATGTGCATATGGGAAATCAGCATATGGAGCCTATTAAAATAAACCGAGGAGTAAGACAAGGAGATACCATCTCGCCCAAGCTATTCAACCAAGCGCTAAAAGATGTGTTCAAACAACTACACTGGGATGGTTTGGGTATAAATATAAACGGGCAATATTTGAATCACTTACGATATGCTGATGATATTGTATTAATAACAGAAAGAAGTGAAGAATTACAAAGAATGATGGAAGAACTAGATAGATAATCGACAAAGATAGGACTGAAGATGAATTACAGTAAAACAAAAACCATGACTAATCAACAAGAAGAACTAATAATTACAGTGGCACAAACAAGAATAGAACAAGTAAAAGAGTATATATATATATATATACCTTTCCGAACATTTATATATATATATATATATATATATATATATATATATATTGATGTGATCTTGATTATTGATATGAGATAATACTCTTATATGTCACTTAATTTAATCAATGTATTAATACTAATCTAATTAATTAACCAGATCACATATCAATATGTTTTCAATCTCAGGGCGAATTATAAATTAATTACTTACTTTCGTGGCTTCTAAATATTTCTTAATGGTTCCTAATCGGGATAGAAAAGAAAAGAGTAAAAAAAATACACATATGGGTTACAATTATAATTAAAATATTTTTTTATTTTATTTAAAAAGGCAATCAATGCTTAATATTTGCTATTTCTTATTATTCTTAAACATAACATTCACAAATGGGAATCTTATTTCCTTTTGGTTTTCAATTGAAAGTTTTTATTAACATTTAACTATTAGGAGTTATTAGGAACAATTTTATTTAAGTTTGATGAAGCTTTTCTGATATTATTGATTATGTTATTCAATTTTTTATGTGGAATTTACTACGAAAAACCCATACATTCATGTCCAAACAAATGAGACTGACCTTTTCCTGGTGAACTGAAAATGTCCTCACACAAGACCCGTTTCCTGCTATCCTTGGCTGCGATCAAACCTCGTCCTGGCTTCCAGTAATGTTCTCCTTTGAAAAACTAGCTCGAATAGCTCTCGTTCCTGTTTCTGTCGTGATGCTGTGTTCTACCTTTTTTGAAACTGCTATCAGCTACCGGGACACTCTTGGCTCAAGGAGGTTCTTTTACTCTCGACCTGGCCTACTTCTCGTTCCACGATAGATACTCCACACTCACGGAACTACACCGGCTTTCTCACTCTCCGTACACTACCGTCTACTACTCGACTTCACTTGTCGACAGCTCAAAACATTCTGATCTCACTTTGTCATCCATTCCCCTACTTTCTAAATATCCCTTCCAGATTCACAAATCAATCTTCCACCACCAACTCTCATTCGTAATATTCCTCAAAACCAATTTTTAATCTTTCTAAATATGCTTAATGGATTTCAAAAGAAAATATTTAATTCCCATTCTAAAATACTTTCTAACTATTTACAAATTTTAATGACCTATTCTCTTTCAAATGAGTCTTATTTAGCATAGGCTAATGATCGAAACCTTCCGCGAAAAACGATAATGAACTATCATCTATTTCACTGAGTTTTATTTAGCATAGGCTAATAATCGACCTTCCGAGAAGAACGATAATGGTACGCGTCATTCACTTTGTTTATCTAAGCACATTGTTCCGAGTTTCGTACGCTTATTCTAATCACTTCTTAAAATTAAATATAACAATTTGTTGTATACAGGTTGTTTTAAATTTATATGCCCGTGGTTGAGAAAATTGAAAATATTTTATATTAAATTGAATTCTGTTTATAATTATCAAAATTAAATTTTCATATCAAATAGAAATATAACAAATCCCCGCCTTGTATTCGATAAAATTTATCTGCATTTTTAAATAAATTTTCTCGAGGCAAAACCAACTCCCTGTATATTTCCTTACTTTAATCTACGTCTTATACCCCTTCTTCTTGTATTACTCTAATTAGTCCCACCTGTAGAGTAATTGTTTCCTTATTTTCAGTGTCCTCATCCTGTGTTAGAGTGTCGGCTATTATGGTGTCTTTCCCTTTTTCCCATATTAATCTTCTGTCTTTTTCCTCAGATTTTTCACATACTTTTACCGTGTATTCTGCATCCACGTTTTCATATGCCTCCTCTTCAAATGCCACTGTTTCGATCATATCTTTTTCGCTTTCATTTTTTTGCTTTATTTCTTCTTCTCCTGAGCTCGTCTCTTCTTTTGAGGAATCCCAGGTTTCCTTTGTTTCTGATACTCTCAAATTTTCTTCTTCTGGGCTCAACTCTTCTTTTGAGGAGCCACAGGTTTCATTTTCTTTTGTCTTTTTCTGACTTTTTCTCCCTTTTCTTCTTTGTCCTTGCTTCGTTGCCAAATTCATTTCCACTGTTTGTTCTTTACCTGATTCGTCCGTATTTTGTTTCTCCTGTTCCTTGTCCTGTTCTTCTTCTTTTTCTTCTGTTAGATTCATCGTATTATTTTTAAAATCTATCACTACATGTTTTTCTGCCAATTCGTCAATCTCCTTTATTTTATTTTGAATTTTCATTTCTTGTTCTTTCATCTCGTTTTTCATTGTTGTCAAACATCCTTTTACTTCCTTTTCATACTTTCCTATGCGTTCCTCCATTTTCTTGTTGTTCTCTTCTATTGCTTGTTTTGTTTCCTTCTGATTTTCTTGCATTATTCTTTTTGTTTCATCTATTGCTTGTTTTGTTTCTCTTTGATTGTCATCCAGTTTTTGTTGTGTTTCATCCATTTTTCTTTGTGTTTCCTCCATTTTCTTTGATGTTTCTTCCTGATTTTTATCCATTGTTCGTTTTGCTTCATCCATTTTTTGTGACTGGAGTTGCATAAGTTGTAATAGTTTATCTATTCCTGATAATTCTTGCTGTTCTGATGCCATGATTGTCGTGTCTAAAATATCTTCTTGGTCTGAATATTCTTTTTGTTTTTTGTTGTCCTTGCTTTGGCTTCTTGTCACAGACATTTGTTTTCAAGAAGTACTGTCCCCGCCAAATATGAAATTTTACTAGTATGTTACCAAGACGACTTTTTCTCACCCAAATATTATAAATTGTCAATAAATATATCAAATGTAAATATCGTAAAAATAAAATATTAAATCAGTTATGCAAATTTTGTACCTAAAGAGATCTAAAATTTTATGTTATCAAATGTAAGTATCTCACTTTTTACCACAGGCATATAAATTTTCAAATACCGGCTTTACTCTTTCTATCCTTCAAATTTGCCACTAGAAATACTTTACAATGCTTTCCACGTTGGACGACAGTTGATGTGATCTTGATTATTGATATGAGATAATACTCTTATATGTCACTTAATTTAATCAATGTATTAATACTAATCTGATTAATTAACCAGATCACATATCAATATGTTTTCAATCTCAGGGCGAATTATAAATTAATTACTTACTTTCGTGGCTTCTAAATATTTCTTAATGGTTCCTAATCGGGATAGAAAAGAAAAGAGTAAAAAAAATACACATATGGGTTACAATTATAATTAAAATATTTTTTTATTTTATTTAAAAAGGCAATCAATGCTTAATATTTGCTATTTCTTATTATTCTTAAACATAACATTCACAAATGGGAATCTTATTTCCTTTTGGTTTTCAATTGAAAGTTTTTATTAACATTTAACTATTAGGAGTTATTAGGAGCAATTCTATTTAAGTTTGATGAAGCTTTTCTGATATTATTGATTATGTTATTCAATTTTTTATGTGGAATTTACTACGAAAAACCCATACATTCATGTCCAAACAAATGAGACTGACCTTTTCCTGGTGAACTGAAAATGTCCTCACACAAGACCCGTTTCCTGCTATCCTTGGCTGCGATCAAACCTCGTCCTGGCTTCCAGTAATGTTCTCCTTTGAAAAACTAGCTCGAATAGCTCTCGTTCCGGTTTCTGTCGTGATGCTGTGTTCTACCTTTTTTGAAACTGCTATCAGCTACCGGGACACTCTTGGCTCAAGGAGGTTCTTTTACTCTCGACCTGGCCTACTTCTCGTTCCACGATAGATACTCCACACTCACGGAACTACACCGGCTTTCTCACTCTCCGTACACTACCGTCTACTACTCGACTTCACTTGTCGACAGCTCAAAACATTCTGATCTCACTTTGTCATCCATTCCCCTACTTTCTAAATATCCCTTCCAGATTCACAAATCAATCTTCCACCACCAACTCTCATTCGTAATATTCCTCAAAACCAATTTTTAATCTTTCTAAATATGCTTAATGGATTTCAAAAGAAAATATTTAATTCCCATTCTAAAATACTTTCTAACTATTTACAAATTTTAATGACCTATTCTCTCTTTCAAATGAGTCTTATTTAGCATAGGCTAATGATCGAAACCTTCCGCGAAAAACGATAATGAACTATCATCTATTTCACTGAGTTTTATTTAGCATAGGCTAATGATCGACCTTCCGAGAAGAACGATAATGGTACGCGTCATTCACTTTGTTTATTTAAGCACATTGTTCCGAGTTTCGTACGCTTATTCTAATCACTTCTTAAAATTAAATATAACAATTTGTTGTATACAGGTTGTTTTAAATTTATATGCCCGTGGTTGAGAAAATTGAAAATATTTTATATTAAATTGAATTCTGTTTATAATTATCAAAATTAAATTTTCATATCAAATAGAAATATAACAAAATATATA
The DNA here is from genome assembly GCF_917563875.1 of Diabrotica virgifera virgifera. Classification (NCBI taxonomy): domain Eukaryota; kingdom Metazoa; phylum Arthropoda; class Insecta; order Coleoptera; family Chrysomelidae; genus Diabrotica; species Diabrotica virgifera. The sequence continues at coordinate 58,447,384 of NC_065448.1, read as the reverse complement.
TATATATATATATATATATATATATATATATATATATATATATACATCCTACTATCAATTTGGCATCGATACATTATGCATTTACCATCGATTTGGCATCGTCTTGCAAAGTGGCATCTGTATATCGATGCCACTTTACACTACCTTAATAACTTTTTTTCTGCACTTGTTACCAGAAGTCTAATCAACTCGGTAGTTAGAGATTTGATTTCTTGATGTTACTTTAATATATCAGCTTTCTTTGTTTATCCCTTACTAAGTTATATAAGTTTATTCCATAAAATGTTTGAGTCCAAAATGATGGTACAGTGAAAATATTATATACATTTAGTTCAGTGTTTTACCGTTTTGTCGCTGCCGCTATATACATGAAAACGTATATCCCACTTTCATTATCAATCATTTTGGCATCAGAAATTTGGCATCACTGTTGAATATAATATTATCCACACCGAAAAATAGGCAATTTGAAAATGTATATATTACTTTCATCAACAAATCATTCTGGCATCATGTTGTTTTCACCCAATTTTGAAAAAATGTGAAAACTTTGTATTATCCACGTCCGTCTGTCCGTCCGTCTGTCTGTAATCACAACTCCTCCGTCAACATACCAGCTAGAATGACAAATGAGGTGTCAACTGAAAGCTGATAATCCAAGGATGGTACTAAAGATGAGATATTTGACCTTGGCGGTCTGTTTGTCGGTCTGTCCGACCGCGAATATAATTCCTCCATCATTATACCAGGTAGAATGACAAATGAGGTGTCAAATGAAAGCTTATAATCCAAGGATGGTACTAAAGGTGAGATATTTGACCTTGGCGGTCTGTTTGTCGGTCTGTCCGACCGCGAATATAATTCCTCCATCATTATACCAGGTAGAATGACAAATGAGGTGTCAAATGAAAGCTTATAATCCAAGGATGGTACTAAAGGTGAGATATTTGACCTAGGCTGTTTTTCCGTCGGTCCGTACGACCGCGAATATAACTCCTCCGTCATTATACCAGGTAGAATGACAAATGAGGTGTCAAATGAAAGCTTATAATCCAAGGATGGTACTAAAGTTGACATATTTGACTTACGCGGTCTGTGCGTCGGCCCCTCCGACCGCGAATATAACTACCAGCTTGAATGATGAATGAGGTGTCAAATAAAAGATTATAATCTAAGGATGGTACTAAAGGTGAGATATTTGACCTATGCTGTCTTTCCGTCGGTCCGTACGACCGCGAATATAACTTCTCCGTCATTATACCAGATACAATGACAAATGAGGTGTCAAATGAAAGCTGATAGTCCAACGATGGTACTAAAGGTGAGATATTTGACCCAAGCTGTCCTTCCGTCGGTCCGTACGACCGGGAATATAACTCCTCCGTCATTATACCAGGTAGAATGACAAATGAGGTGTCAAATGAAAGCTGATAATCCAAGGATGGTACTAAAGGTGAGATATTTGACCTTGGCTGTCTGTCCGTCGGTCTGTCCGACCGCGAATATAACTCCTGGATCATTATACCAGGTAGAATGACAAATGAGGTGTCAAATGAAAGCTTATAATCCAAGGATGGTACTAAAGGTGAGATATTTGACCTAGGCTGTCTTTCCGTCGGTTCGTACGACCGCGAATATAACTCCTCCATCATTATACCAGCTTGAATGATAAATGAGGTGTCAGATGAAAGCTTATGATCCAAGGATGGTACTAAAGGTGAGATATTTGACCTATGCTGTCTTTCCTTCGGTCCGTACGACCGCGAATATAACTTCTTTGTCATTATACCAGGTAGAATCACAAATGAGGTGTCAAATGAAAGCTGATGATCCAAGGATGGTACTAAAGGTGAGATATTTGACCATGGCGGTCTGTCCGACCGCGAATATAACTCCTCCATCATTATACCAGCTTGAATGATAAATGAGGTGTCAGATGAAAGCTTATGATCCAAGGATGGTACTTAAGGTGAGATATTTGACCTAGGCGGTCTGTCCGTCGGTCCGTACGACCGGGAATATAACTCCTCCGTCATTATACCAGGTAGAATGACAAATGAGGTGTCAAATGAAAGCTTATAATTCAAGGATGGTACTAAAGGTGACATATTTTACTTAGGCGGTCTGTGCGTCGGCCCCTCCGACCGCGAATATAACTCCTCCATTATTATACCAGCTTGAATGATAAATGAGGTGTCAAATAAAAGATTATAATCCAAGGATGGTACTAAAGGTGAGATATTTGACCTACGCTGTCTTTCCGTCGGTCCGTACGACCGCGAATATAACTTCTCCGTCATTATACCAGGTAGAATGACAAATGAGGTGTCACATGAAAGCTGATAATCCAAGGATGGTACTAAAGGTGAGATATTTGACCTTGGCGGTCTGTCCGACCGCGAATATAACTCCTCGATCATTATACCAGGTAGAATTACAAATGAGGTGTCAAATGAAAGCTTATAATCCAAGGATGGTACTAAAGGTGCCATATTTGACTTAGGCGGTCTGTGCGTCGGCCCCTCCGACCGCGAATATAACTCCTCCTTTATTAAACCAGCTTGAATGATAAATGAGGTGTCAAATAAAAGATTATAATCCAACGATGGTACTAAAGGTGAGATATTTGACCCAGGCTGTCCTTCCGTCGGTCCGTACGACCGGGAATATAACTCCTACGTCATTATACCAGGTAGAATGACAAATAAGGTGTCAAATGAAAGCTGATAATCCAAGGATGGTACTAAAGGTGAGATATTTGACCTTGGCGGTCTGTCCGTCGGTCTGTCCGACCGCGAATATAACTCCTCGATCATTATACCAGGTAGAATGACAAATGAGGTGTCAAATGAAAGCTTATAATCCAAGGATGGTACTAAAGGTGAGATATTTGACCTAGGCAATCTTTCTGTCGGTTCGTACGACCGCCAATATAACTCCTCCGCCATTATACCGGGTAGAATTACAAATGAGGTGACAAATGTCAAAGTTTAGTAAAAATGACTCAAAATTAGTAAATTCGTATATCAATCCACGCAAAGTTACACGTAAAATTCAAATATCGTCTTCCAGTTCTACTTTCGATTACTTTGGGTGGAAACCTAGGACTTACGAAGTCCAATTACTTGTTTTGTTTAAAAATAAGGCATATCATAGACATGCCTTAGGCATCATAGAAGACAATGACACAGAAAAATCAAAACACAGCAGCATGTCAAAAAGGCCTTAGTTATGTATCTTCGGTCCTGTTAGTCCAATCGTGATGTATAGCACCTCAAATGATAGGATTTGACAAACAGAATACAATGACATAGAAAAATCAAATACAACAGCATGTCAAAAGGGCCTTAGTAGCGTATCTTCGGTCCTATTAGTCCAATCGTGACGTACAGCATCTTAAATAATAGGACTTCATAAATAGAATCAAATTTGACACAAACAAATCAAATACAGCAACAAGTCAAAAGGGCCTTTGTTATGTATCTTCGGTCCTATTGGTCCAATCGTGACATACAGCAACTCAAATGATAGGGTTAAACGAACAGAATACAATGGCACAGAATAATCAATTACAGCAACATGCTAAAAGGGCCTTATTTACGTATCTTCGCTCCTATTGGTCCAATCGTGGAGTACAGCACCTCAAATAACTGGATTTGTCAAATAGAATACAATGACAGAAAAATCAAATACAGCAGCATGTCAAAAGGGCCTTAGTCTTGTATCTACGGTCCTATTGGTCCAATCGTGATGTACAGCACCTCAAATAATAGTATTTGACAAATAATATAAAATGGCACAGAAAAATCAAATACAGCAACATGTTAAAAGGGCCTTAGTCATGCAGCTTCGCTACAATTGATCCAATCGTGACGTACAGCGCCTCAAACGATGGGATTTAACGGGCAGAATGCGACTGTAGACAAATCAAAATGGCGGCATGTAATAGCACCTTAAAATTGTAGAAATAAAATGGATTAACGCACAGAGGTGCATGACATATTATGTGACAGTATTTAACAAATTGAATACGATTACATATGTCCAGTTTTTGACAAGTGACTTCTCTACATGATAAACGCGAAAAGGCTCCGTTCGGTCACTGTTCGACATAGGCCTCCCGTTCACTGCATATATCCACTGCTTCCTGAAGCCGTGACATAAGAGGATAGAATTTAACGAATTAAACGACAAAGAAGACTAAACAAGGCAGCGTGCGGGAAAAACAAGACCATCCTTTGTATACTCCACAGGAAAGCATTATATATTCAACGTTAGAATTATGTTATAGTATAAGGGTATATATTTTTAAATGATAAAAATATATTTTTTTATTTAGTACATTCCGTACGTTTTTTAAACATGATCAGGAGAATTTGTTGCCTGAAGTCTATTAAAGAATTTCCTAACAATCCTTGTGTTATGGATAATTTTTGAGAATGTGTTTAAAAGGTAGCTTACATGCTTATTGTTCAATGGTCTTATCACTTTTAAGCGCTTGTCTTTTTGTAGGGCTATTAATTGTGATTTCAACCATTCTTGCGGGACAATGCCTTTTCAGTAAATGAAGTGAATATTGTTATACATTTAATTTTTTTCCTCAATTAATTGGATGCCCCCTACTGGTGTTTGGTCTAAGCTTACAGCTTTTCCCCATTGAAGCTATTTTATAACTAATTATAATTAGGGGTACGGAATTTTCGCAAACAAAAACATGAATTTCGCATTTACTTTTTTTATAATTACAAAATTTCGCATTTATTTTTAACTACGAGTAAAACAACAGAAAGCATTAATTAAAAGCTAACATCGTTGTAATTTCGACATTCGACTCTTTAAGAGCTGTTCTTCGATCTGTCACTTCAATATTATATGTGCTGAAGAATCGTTCTGCGTCTACGCTGTTCGTTGGACTCCAAATGCTCTGTAATGCTGCTTTAGCAAATGACGGAAAACTGCACTGTGTAGCAATTGTGTCTTGTGTCACACAGATATAGGTCATCTGTTGCAAATTCTTTGACTCGATCACTCAAAATTGTTTTAGGGCGTTCCATTTTAGGGGATACTTTAAGTAACTTTATGTTACTATGAAAACTTTTTTGATAGACCATGTTCTTAATAAAAATTGACGGAATGAGCACTGATTGTCATGTTTGACTAATTTATATGTTTAGAAAATAAGAATTAGCCGACTTTTATTCCTACTTAGATTTTTACCAATACAAAAGACCGAAATGCAGATAACAACAGTCGGATTATTTATATTTTCTCAAAGAATCAACATTGAAAAATATCATTGAAAAAGCTCTGAAAAATAGTTATTTTTTTCTTCAATTATCTCAGCTGATTTTTTTATTTACGAGTCATTTCTTCAGATTTGGGAACACTTAATAATCGGAGGGGGCCAAGTCAGGAGACTAAGCCGCATGAGAAAGTAATTCGAACACCAACTCGAATTTTTGCTACTGTGACAACGCTCTTGTGAGTCGATGTATTGTCTTAGGTCTTGAGAACACTTTAAAGAACACTTTTTTCTTCTGCTTATGGAGTCGTTTTTCATTCATCACATACCGGAACTCACCACATAAATTTTGAAGCCCCTGACATCAAAACTGTATTAAATTATATGTGATCTAAGTAAGTTATAGAAAAAGTCAGAATAGATAGAGTAGAACACTTATAAAAAAATTGTAACAAGCAATTGGACATCGTAAGTTCTAATTTTTCACCCAAAGTGACCGGAAGTTGAACCGGCAGTCGATATTTGAACTCTTCGTGTAACTTTTTGTCAGTTGATATGACGGATGAATTTTGTTCACCGACAGACATGGACGAACAGACAGGCATGAAACCGAAAGTATGTATTTGTTCTGGTCTTTCTTAGTCGCGTTGAATAATAGTATGTACTATTTCGACGAATTTAAAACAGTACTTTCGGTTGCAACTCTTGAACCGCCAGTCCGAGGTCAAACTTCTCACATGCAATATCATATTTTGGTTATAGGCTTTCATTTGACACCTTATTTGTCATTCTTTCTGTCCTACTAACAGAGGAGTTGTGTTTATTGACGGACAGACATGGATAATTCTAGGTTTTCACATTTAATAATAAAAACAATAATTATATAATTCAGTTAACCTGACTATGTTATTGTGATAATGACTTCTTATCTAAAAGTGACAACGGCAATCATTCCATTCACTCACGGTAAAATATCGCAAAACCTCCAGATTTTAAAGAACCGCTTGGATTGACATGAAATTTGGCACACACGTAGCTAAAATGCCAAAGAAAAAAATGAGATTATGCCGATATGTTCTCTTGTCCTGGATGTGACTTTCACCCCTTCTTGGGGGTGAAAAAACATACGTTCAAAATAAGTCCGGGAGTGGATAAACTGACTAATTTTAATTCTAAGCAAATTTTGTTCTATAAAAGTTTTAAACGGCTGAAAATATTATAAGAATTGTTTGCTCTACATTGTGCTTTCTATCTATACCTTTAAGGAACGCACTATTTTCGGGGACACCCTGTATATGATCTGTAAGTTGCATTGGTTAAAAATGCTTATTTTTGAAAGGGGTTTTGTTGAAAGGGCTCGAACGAATCACTAGTCACGAGTATGTATATGCAAATTTTAAACAGCCATATCTTAACCAAGTTTTGTCTTCCAGAAAATCAAAAAATCCCAAATATTTAAAAAAGCAAAACCTACATTTTTTACTCTTTGAGATATTTGGTATCACTAATAATTTTAAAGTTATTTTGAAAAAAGTCTTTTTTTTCAAAATTAAAGATTTAAAATTTACTTTAAAACCAAATTTTTTCACAAATAAGCACTTTGAACTGATGAAACTTACAAACACAAACAATACATAAAGTTACTTGTGAAGTGGTAACGATTAATTCCATTTGGGCTGTTAATTAGAGGGAGATTTTTACGATATTTTTAACCAAAAAATAAGGAACAACTGTATTTTGAGCGTAACTTGCTTACTCTTGCTGCTAGAAACTTTTTAAAAAAATTAAAATAAACGTTTTCTTAAACAATTTAAAAAAGTTGTAATAAGTTTTCCCAGAAAAGTGTTTCATTTTTTTTATTTCACGTTAAAATATTCGATTTGGAATTTGACATATAAGAGCTTATTTTTCACTATAGTCTGTTTTTAAACCAAGAGGAGTAATTCAAATTTCCCGCGCCGTAAACCTTGTTTGTAATTGGTACAACCTCAGGCAATTTTACTCATATCAAATTTTGACAATAATGACATTTATAAAATTTTAACACTATTGGCATTTCATAGGTTAGTTTATTTATTTTATCAGCGATTTTTGCATTTTCTGCGTTATTCCCTTTATTTTTAGATTTTTAGTCAATATTACCGTCAAAGGCCGATATGATCAACCAAAAAAGAAGATGTATCTGAAGATATTTCTAGTGACTTTCTTGGGTGTGAATCTGTCTTTTTACCCTAATAGCACAAGGACGTCCAATGGACGTCCATAGGACGTCCTTTACGGACTTTAAGGACGTCCGTTTACGTCCGAGGAACGTCCTTTATACGTCCTATTTTGGTCAAAATGTCGCGCTACCGAACGTCCATTGGACGTCCATCTAAGGTCCGAGGGGACGTAAATTGGACTTTAATCGGACGTAAATTGGACCTTAATCGGACGTCCTAGGGGACGTAAATTGGACCTTAACAGGACGTCCTAGTTTGGTCCAAAGCCACATTGCCAAATGTCCAATGGACGTCCACCTAACGTCCGAGGGGACCTAAATTGGACCTTAATCGGACGTAAATTGGACGTTAATCGAACGTAAATTGGACCTTAATCGGACGTAAATTGGACCTTAATCGGACGTCCTAGGGGACGTAAATTGGACCTTAACAGGACGTCCTAGTTTGGTCCAAATGCCTCGTTGCCAAACGTCCAATGGACGTCCATCTAACGTCCAATGGACGTCCACCTAAAGTCCGAGGGGACGTTCGGTGGACGTCAATTGGACCTTCATAGGACGTCCCAGTTTGGTCCAATGTCGTGCTGCCGAACGTCCATCTAACGTCCTGAGAGGACGTTCGGTGGACGTCTAGCGACGATATTTAGACCTGTGGAGAATGTATAGTGGGAAATAAAAAATACATTTTTTAAGGAACTTATATTACATCTTATATTAAATTACAATTATTGGATATTACATTATTTACATTAAATTACAATTACACTTCTCCAAGAAATTAACGCACCACCTTAAAATAATGCATTTTTGATGTATCGAATTTCCTAAACCTGTTGTCCAATCTCAGTGATTTTTTTTATAATATTATAGCCTAGGCTACAGGTTACCTCCTTAAGCTTGTCATGAACGGGGAGCTATACTGTAATATATTATGTATATTATATCATATCACTCCCTATAGAAATGAGTGAGCCTGGAGACACGGAACTAATGGTTCCGTGTGTGCAGGCTCACTCATTACGATGAGATTACTCATTAATACTCATCAGGCTCACTCATTACTCACTCATTACGTGTGTGAGAGCGATGTGATATAATATATATTACAGTATATAGCTCCCCGTGCATGACAAGCTTAAGGAGGTAACCTATAGCCTAGGCTATAATATTATAAAAAAAATCACTTAGATGGGACAACTGGTTTAGGAAATTCGAGACATCAAAAATGCTCAATTTTTAAGGTGGTGCGTAATGGGCTCTATATTATACATATACATATTATTTCAAATCGACACCTTGCTCATTTGGAGATAATGGATAATTTCTTAAAAAGAAGATATTCTATCTATGTATACTTATTATACAGAGAGCACGTAAAGGTTGGAATAAATTCATTTTTTTTGAGAATGGAGGATTTTGGAGAAAAATCCCGAAACAGGTCAATTTTTGTTTTTAAATTACGACTTTTTGGCATATATATCATAATAGTGACGTCACCCATCTGGGCGTTATGACGTCATCGATGATTTTTTTAAATGAGAATAGGAGTCGTGTGATAGCTTATTTGAAAGGTAATTCAATTCTCTATTCAGTAATATAAACATTAACATAATTATTTATACAGGGTGTCCAAAATTTTTTTTTTGATTAAATTAATTGACATGGAAAGAAGAATGTATGTAATTTATTTAATTCAAAATACATTTTACTGCTCTCAGAAAACAAAAAAATGTTTATTTGAAAAATATTCATGGCTTTTCGCTTAAATTAAATATTCAAACTGTCACGAGGCTGGTGGGTGGCTGCTTTAATATTGAATTTAAGCAAAAAACAATATTTATTTGCCATATAAACATTTTTTGTTGTGTTCTGATAGCAGTAAAATGTATTTTGAATTAAATAAATTACGCACATTCTTCTTTTTATATCAATTAAATTAATTAAAAAAAATTTTTTTTGGACACCCTGTATAGATAATTATGTTAATGTTTATATTACTGAATAGAGAATTGAATTACCTTTCAAATGAGCTATTATACGATCCCTATTTTCATTTAAAAAATTCATCGATGACGTCATCACGCCCAGATGGGTGACGTCACTAGTATAATATATATGCCAAAAAGTCGTAATTTAAAAATAAAAATTGACATGTTTCAGGATTTTTTTCCAAAATCGTCCATTCTCGAGAAAATGAATTTATTCCAACCTTTACGTGCTCACTGTATAGTGTAATATTATATTATAATATTATAATAATCATTCAACTTTTGTCTAATTTTTTTTCATCCGCCTTCGCTTTCTGTCTTTAGATAATTCAATATTATAAATAGATTATAAAATACTGAGATAAATACTTTTTGCTTACTAGGTACAATAACCAACCCAATCTGTTTGACAAAAGAACTTTATGGGTAGAGGTAATATTAAGACGAACAAAAGGCGACCGCGGTAGCGAAACTTTCCTTTAACAATTGTAATTCAAAATTCAAGGAAGTCTATACTTTATAGAAAATCAAAAAGATTGGCTAGAATACAAATATGTACTTATACAGAGTGTTCGGTAAAGAATAGGCCATAGATTAACCTTAGATTTCGGAGGGTAAAATAGGTCGATTTAAGTTAACTTACGTTAGTACTAAAGTTGATAATAACCGAAATACAAGGTGTCAAATTTAAACTTTTATTTTATTTATTCTTGAATATTTCCTAACAAACATGGGATAATATCACGAAATTTGTTAAGCGGGGTTTTTTTGGGACAAGAAATCTAAATTCAACACCAAAATTGATGTATTGCCCAGGAAATAATCAAGAATAAAATAAAAGTTTAAATTTGACACCCTCTATTTCGGTTATTATCATCTTTCGTACTAAAGTAAGTTAGCTTAAATCGACCTATTTTAAGCTCAGTAATCCAAGGTTAAGCTATGGCCTATTTTTTACCAAACACCCATAAGATTGAAAAATGTATGAAAAATATACCAGAAAGAATAAGAAATATATATCAAAGAGCATGAAAAAATATGCAAATGTAATAAAAAACGTAAATAATACCAATGTTTGGATACCAGTTGTCCTGGCTGGTGGTTTTTTCCATCATTCTCGGTGAGTTTGTCCTCTAGGCCATCAGGGATCGATAGGCTATGTCCAGACGGTGGTAGCAGCAGAGTCTGAATGCTTCCTCTTTGGCGTTCACTTACCAAGAAGTGACTGGCTGCAACGTGGAGCTCCAGTAGCTGTCTGGGGTTGATGGCTCCGAAAACTCCTCATCTGATCGAGGAATCAGGAACATAGACTGTTTCGGCACTTCAGAAAAACTCCAGGAGCAGGAATCCTCAGGGTGGTAGATTAAAATGTTGTGCGCCTATGTCAAAGGGGCACATAATAATCCATTGGATGGCCTTATGCATTGATGCTCTAAATGGCCCGATGAGGCGGTCGGACTCTGTGTTATGTTGTGAAACAGCGTCTTCATAGTTTTACGTAATATATAGTATATGTATAAGTATATTATACTTTAATTCATATATAATATAATTTCTTACATTATGAAAATCAGTGGTTAATGAATAAAACTCTACGCGGGAGCCCTAACGACGACAACGACTGAGAGATCAACTCTCCAACTTCGAACTGATATCGGTGGGTGAATCGAAAATCTATCGCCTATCGTTATAGTTTTGTGAACAGAGGAACCAAGTAGTGGGGGTGATTTTCAGACGTCCACAAAAAGTCCGTATTTCGTCCAGTACGGACGTCCAAAGGACGTTCGTATTTATTCCACCATCGGACGTCCACCATCGGAAGTCCGAAGGACGTATATATTTAGTCCACCGTATTCATATTTATTCCACCCGAAGTACGTCCAACGTCGGACGTCCAAAGGACATCCATTTATAGTCCATAGACATTAGGACTAAGACTGGACCTATTTTGGGCACGGCCACGTATATTCAACCTCAAAAAGATGCTCTTAAGATTCATTTTTAGTACAGATACATTGATAAAAATTATATTTTTGCTTACTAGAATTAATTAGCAAAATTATGTCATCTTGGTAACTAGAATAATAAAACATTGTAACAAATAATTTACAAATAAGATTTTCACACTTTACAAAAAAAAACAAAAACATGTTTAGAATATTAAACTGTGCAATTTTGAATTAAATATAATTATCTTTTCGATGTAAACTATTTTATTAACATAATTAAGTTAATATTTTATTGAATTATTTTGCTATTTTATCCCGTAATTCGTATAATATGTCGAATATGGACGATCAGCAAACGTCCGTATTTCGTCCAGTACGGACGTCCAAAGGACGTTCATATTTATTCCACCCGAAGAACGTCCAACATCGGACGTCCGAAGGACGTACATATTTAGTCCACCGAAGGACGTCCAACGTCGGACGTCCGAAGGACGTACATATTTAGTCCACCGAAGGACGTCCAATGCCGGACGTCCAAAGAACGTCCATTTATAGTCCATGGACGTTAGGACCAAAAATGGACCTATTTTGGACGTCCAGAGGACGTCGTGTGCTATTAGGGTTAGTTTACCTACTCCTCTTGGTTTTAAAACAAAGCTTAGCAATAACTCTGCTTCTACTGGGTCTACAGACCTGACACATATACCATTTTTTCACTTTTCTATGAGCTATATTTGCTATTTGCTATTTTTTTTTTCAATAAAGTAGGTACCTACTTTTTGAGTTATTTGCGAAAAACCGTCTAAAAACGTGTTTTTTTTTTGTCGAAAAATGAACATATTCACTCGCAAATATCTCTAAAAGTATTGACTTAGTGAAAAACTCTATAAAATAGAAGTTGCTTAGAATTAGTCAGTTTATCCAATTCCGGACTTATTTGAACGTATTTGTTTTCATCCCCGATAACGGACGAAACTCACCTCCAGATCAAAAGCACATATCGGCACAATATCACTTTTTTTCTTTAACATATTAGCTATGCGTGTCCCAAATTTTATGTCAAACCAAGCGTTTCTTCAAAATTCTGAACAAAAACCGTAAGTAAATTAAATGAAAATGTAAAAGGTACATTCCATGTCAAATCACTCAGGCAAAAAAATTTGGATCTCCGATTTGTCTGAAAATTGGTATATAGCTTCTACGGGACGTAAAAAGAAGATATTTAAGGTAAAAAAATCTTTTTCTTCTTTTTTTCTCAAAATGTTATTTTATGCGATTTTACAGTGATTTGGTGTTTATTTAAACAAATTTGCATTTTCTGTCGTAAAGTATCAATGAAAAACATAATATTTTAATAGAAATGACTCAAAAATGTCATTATATGGCATTATAACAAGTTATTTTGAATCAAAACAAGATTTTGATCAAATTTTATAGTGTAAAAAACGCTAAAATACCGTTTTTTACATTTTCCTCCATTCCCAAAATACATCATCATCGATTTGGCTAAAAATTTGCCCGCAGATAGCTAAAAGATAGGACTTTAAGTGGTTAGAAGGATTTGAATTATATTACAATACCAAAAAAGTTACATGCAGTAATATCATACTCAAAAGTATATATTAGTCCAGTCGGGATAGCATTTGACCTTGAATGCCAAGCTGCACAAAAATTTATTTTTCTGATCTTTAGGGGAGTCAATAGTAGCCTAAATTTAAAATCGCGAATGAATTCCTCCGTTACGTTAGCGGCCATCTTGATTTTAAAGGAGAACCTGTTTTGCTCAATATCTCCGCCATTTTTAACTTTTCGACAAAAATGGAAGGAACTGAAATTGTTCCAAATAAATCGTATTTACAATTATTACAATTTCTTTTTAAAAATTTTTGTCGTGAGGTCGATATTTTCGAGTTAATTTTACTTACAGTAGACGCCTATATTTTTGACTATAATATTGCATGTAACTTTTTGGGTATTGTAATATAATTCAAATCCTTATGACCAGTTAAAGTCCTATGTTTTGTCTATCTGTGGGCAAATTTTCAGCCAAATCGATTATGATGCATTTTGGGAATGGAGAAAAATGTAAAAAAAACGGTATTTTAACGTTTTCTACACTATAAAATTTGATCAAAAGCTTGTTTTGAATCAAAGTAACTTGTTATAATGCCATATAATGACATTTTTGAGTCCCTTCTATTAAAATATTATGTTTTCCATTGATACTTTACGAGATAAAATGGAAATTTGTATAAATAAACACCAAATCACTGTAAAATCGAATAAAATAACATTTTGAGAAAAAAAGAAGATTTTTTGACCTTAAATATCTTATTTTTACGTACCGCAGAAGCTATATACTAATTTTCAGACAAATCGGAGGTCCAAATTTTTTTGCTCCAAAATTGAGCGATTTGAAACGGAATGACACAAAATTAATTTTTCAAACAAATATTTTAAGTCGTTATGAGAAAATTATAATTTAACAGATGAAATAAAATAAACACAATTCAACTCGTAAAATATTTGGACCCTTACCAGCCGAACAGGTAAAGAACCCACCTTTTATATAGTTCATAATATACGTTTTCTACCTGGCCTCAAACGCTCGATATTTTTAACTCGTGGCAACATCGATTGACGGCAAATACACCGCAAATACACATTTTTATGTGGTGGAAGTCAAAATGGCTGTGAAGTGTAAAAATTTTTGTATATAATTTAAATTTTTAAAATCAAAATTTTAGAAAACTGAGAACGATACAGGGCATTAAAAAATGCGCTCAACAAACATACACGAATTAAAATTCGAAAATGATAGTATTTCTTAGTGATGCCAAATGACTGCAACATGAAAAGATGACATAATGATAGCGGGATGTATATATATATATATATATATATATATATATATATATATATATATATATATATATATATATATATATATATATATATATATATATATATATATATATATATATATATATATATATATATATATATATATATATATATGTCTTCATATCAAGGCGAGATCCGTTTGTATCATAAGCTATACAAGATGAGATCCGTTTTGCAAGGAGAGAGCCGATTTTGGATCTCACCTTGTATTCACGTGTATATAGTGACATCTCGATGTAACAATGGTTGGGGTACAAGGAAATCGATTTTTGTCTGGACCTCATTTTGCACCCCATTTGGTGAATTTTATATTGCAGTGGTTCCACTAAATCCGCTGTAGAGGGCAGCGCGTGCGATCTGTTGTGTATATGCTATATATACTTTTTGTAGACAAATCGAGATCCGATAAATTTGGAAACATCGCAAATGAATTTTACGGTCAGTTATCTCCCTCGGCTTATTTGTAGCTTGAATAAGAATATTTACATTATTAAAGGGCTCTGTTAAGAAAGGCGATTCTCAAATATCTCGAGAACTAGACGTCGTATCGAAAAAACTTAAAAAGGCTTTTTTAATGGTTTTTCAAAATCTATATACTTATGCAATAGCACGGTTCTTAATCTGCCTGCAAACGCGGTGGGTGTAGCAAATTTTCAACTGGAACCCTTTATTTTTAATTAAATAGTTGAAATTTAGAGTTAAAAATACACAACTTTTGTTTGAATCCATAATAGCTTCTTTAATCCAGTCGGAAGAGCTTCAGAATCGTCGTTTTGATGACATTTTTAGGGGTTAGATGATTTTAAGTAATTTTTTAGTAAAAATTACGTTGAACACGTTGCTAAGTACGGGAACAATTGGGATACGGGGATACAAATTTCGGGAACATTGTTTATTTGTAGTATCATTTTTTTACAATTTTTCTTCAGATATCTTCTCCACTGTTCGTTTTACAAAAAATGTCAAAAACTTAATCACTTTTAAAAGACCTACAAAATAAAGCTAACCGCGTTCAATTTGATTGAGAGTTATTAACACAAAACTATTTTGCATATCATTTTATAATTAAGGGACCAACTATGTTGTTCACGTACTATACTATATTAAGATTCCAAGGGAATATTTTTTAATATACAGTGTCCAGAACCTCTCCCGACAAAGGAATACCCGAGATTCTTCAGATAATTTTAAGACAATTTAACCCAATTCTCCTAGTCCGAAAATGCCTACTAAGGGAGCTTCTCCAGAACACTTCTATTTAGAAAAACGAAAACTGGTACGCTTATTTATCTTCCAGAGATAAATCGATTACATCAATTACGAATTTCTAGTACTGGTCATAGGCGCCCGTTTTGGGTAGGGTGTCGGTTATTTTATCGCGTAACTTTTTTGCATTTAACTTTTACATTGGATTATTAAATTGTGAGGTTTTCTAGTACTAAAAGGTATTCTTATTTTAAGTCGGTAGGATGCACCATTTTCTAGAAAAATCGATTTGAAAATTTTTCTTTTGTTGAATATGAAATTTTTTTTTTCAAAAAAACACTATTTAGAAAAAAGAAACCGGTATGTTTATTTATCTTCCAGAAATAAATCGATTTCCTCAGTTGTGAAATTCTAGTACCAGTGATATGCGTCCTTTTTGGGTACGTCAACGATTATTTTATCTTTTCTGTCTTTAATTTTTAAGCATTTTGACATTTGACGATTAAATTACGAGGTATTCTAGTATTAAAAGGTGTTATTGCTTTAAATCGGCAAAATACCAAAATGGAATCACCATTTGTTGAACGAAAAATTTTCTCCAGTTGCTCAATATATAACAAGAGTGTCTGATGGTTTACATAAACCACATTCACTGAAATGATCAACCCACATGTATGTTGAAACATCATCATCATACGTGGCTCGACAATCCGTTGTGGATCTGGGCCTGCTCGCAAAGAAGTCGCCACTCCTGCCGATTCCTGGCAACTTCCTTCCATCTTCTGACCCCTAAAATCTTTAGGTCATCTTCTACATCATCAATCTATCTTTTTCGTGGTCATCCTCTACTTCTTGTGCCCTCTGGTGTTGAAAAGGTTAATTTCTTAGTGTATTCGTGATCTGGCATTCTAGCAATGTGTCCAGCCCATCTAAGTATCTGCACTTTCTTCTAACGAATTTCACAATATCTGGATCGGTGTATAACTGATATTGTTCAAAGTTGTATCTTCGACGCCATAGCCCATTTTCGTTTACGGCCCCAAAAATCTTTCTAAGGATTTTTCTCTCAAAAATAGTCTTTCATCATTTTGAGATAAGGTCCACGTTTCAACCCCATATATCAAAACCGGTCTTATTAAGGATTTATATTATTATTTTTATTTTTTAAATATTTCTGGAGACCGTGTAGAGTTCTGTTTGCTATTGCTATGCGTCTTTTTATATCGTCGCTTGTCGTGTTTATTGAGTTTACTAGCGACCCAAGATATGTGAATTCCTTGACTTGCTCAAAGGTATGGTTGTTAATTTGAATTCTCTGTTCGATATTTCGGGAGTTTTTAGAAACCAACATATATTTGGTTTTTTCCTCGTGTATCACAAGTCCTAATTCACTTGCCTCGTCCGCAAGTCTTGTAAAATACTGCACCATGTCTCTCACACTTCTGCCCACTATAACTATATCGTCGGCGAATGCGAGAATTTGCGTCGATCTATTAAAAATACTTCCATTCATTCTAATATTTCATTTTCTCACTGCCTTTTCCAAGGAATGTTAAAGAGGAGACACGCCAGCGCGTCCCCCTGTCTTAGACCTTAGACCATTATTAATGTCAAAGAATGTCGAGTTTTCTCCTTGAATTCTAACGCACGAGCTTACATTTTGCATTGTTAGTTGGGTCAACTTAACCAAATTCGGTGGGATCCCAAAGTCAATCATTGCATTATATAATGCAGTTCTTTTAACACTGTCATAGGCTACTTTGAAGTCGACGGAGAGATGGTGGGTATCTATGTTATGTGCTTGAATTTGATGTATAGTTGACTTTCCAGCAGTGAATCCGCATTGATATTGACCAAAAATATCCTTTGTGAAAAGTTTCAGTCTTTCAAACAATACATTGCCGAAGATTTTATACGTAGATGCTAGTAGAGTAATGCCTATATAGTTCTTACAATCCAGTTGATCACCTTTTTTAAGCAACGGACATATTATTCCCTTTTCTGGAACCAGTTCATTCTGCCATATCAGTACTATTAATTTATGGATTGTTGCAAATGATCACCACCTTTTTTATACAGATCAGAACAGATTCAGTGCTTTATTGTCTTTGAGTTTTAGGATGGCAGTTAATACTTCTTCTCTTGTTGGGTCTTCAGTGTGTAGTTGATGATGTATATTTTGTTGATTTTCTATGTTGTAACCTTCTTCAATATCGTTTATATTTAGATGTTCGCTGAAATGTTGTGTCCATCTATTAAGAACTGAGTTTTTGTCATGTAGAATTTACATTTACGTTGAAACATATTCGGATTGAATACTGGAGTCCTTCAATTTATGGCAGATATTAGAGATGCATCAAGTCAAACTAGTTTGATTTTACTCAACAAACTTGACTTGATTTGAACACCAATCTTTTTTTGTAAAAAAGTTTGACTTGACTTGAATTTGATAATGTAGATTTGACTTGAAATCAAACTTCTTCAAACAGTTTGAAGTTTGAATATCATATTGCGCAATGTGTTTTTTCTACGAGTCTTTAAAAAATGACCAAATCTTAATCAATGAATTTAATTAATATGAAAATACATACACAAATTAATTCTTTGACAAGGTTGTCAAAACCAAAATTTCAGCCTAATTGGTTAGCATGACGACGATCTTGGTTTCCGTGACGACGATTCAAAACCACTGGTATTGTCTACTGATTTAACTTTCAAATATTATGTCAAAATTATTTTTATTTCATCGAATTCTCTCGTTAATAGGCCTTGGGCCCGCATATACAATTATTATTTATGACCACACCGTTGAAACTTTTTGTACTTGTTATTTTTGTGGAGTCGGACAAATTTTGAGCTTGGCGCATTATGGTAGTGGGGCGTTTTTCTGTCAAGCGGTGACGAAGTTGTCAATTTTATGCAAGAAAAAAATTTATTACCACATTGGTCATTCTATTTTAATCAATGGATTTTATCATATAAACAACGAAAACAATTTTGTCGGACAAAAATATTGGGGCATATGACGCGTCGGACACGCTAAATATGTCAAATTTATGAAAATAATAAATTTATTACCACATCGATAATTTTAACGGTATCTATCATAAAACCTTTTTACAATAATGTGGTAACCTTGTCGGACAATTTTCACGGGGCATATGCGCAGTCGGACGCGCCGAAGATGTCAATTTCCTGAAAATTTTTTATTTATTACCACAGATGTCATTTTTATTTTGTACTGTTCTTTTACATGTGTAATGCATATTGGATCACTTGTCGGACAAAAATAATGGGGCGTTTTGGTACAATTAAAAGAAAAAGTAATTTTTATGCATACAGGGTGTTTGGTAAAGAATGGGCCATAGCTTAACCTCAGGTACCTGAGGTTAAAATAGGCCGATTTAAGCTAACTTACCTTAGTACAAAGTTTATAATAGCCGAGATACAGGGTGTCAAAGTTAAACTTTTTTTTTATTTATTATTGAATATTTCCTGATAGGTATGAGATAACAACATGAAATTTTATATCTGGGGGTTTCTTGAGTCGAGAAATCTAAATTTCTTACCAAAAATTATGCATTACCCAGAGGGCGCCACATATGCCTTTCAGCACTCATTTATTACGTTCAACTTTTTTTATCCCTCACTCTGTATAATTTTGACATTAAAATTTTTATTTTCCTATTAGTTTTACTTAAAAAAGGTATACTTCTTTCATCTTCCTAAACTCAACCGTTTTCGAGATAAACGCATTTTAAATATGCGATACACCATCACTTTTAGCATAATATCATTGTAGTTACACCCAAAAAATAACTTAAAATTTATGAAAATAATAAATTTATTACCACATGGATAATTTTAACGGTATCTACCATAAAACCTTTTTTCAATAATGTGGTAACCTTGTCGGACAATTTTCACGGGGCATATGCGCAGTCGGACGCGCCGAAGATGTCAATTTCCTGAAAATTTTTTATTTATTACCACAGATGTTATTTTTATTTTGTACTGTTTTTTTACATGTGTAATGTATATTGGATCACTTGTCGGACAAAAATAATGGGGCGTTTTGGTACAATTTAAAAAAAAAATAATTTTTACACATTTTTGACTTCATATTAAATTACGTATTTTTCGGCTCATATTACCCGTATGCGCGCCAATGGTGAATATTAAATTCATTAAATGGTGAATATAAATATTAGATTTTTTGATTTAGAATATAACTACTTATAACCTGATACTTGTGTCGGAAATTTTTTTTAATTGGAAAAAAAAACTACAGAACGATGTTTGTCGTTGTTCAAGGAGTATGTAAGCAAATATCAGATCACAATTTTTCTAAAATTCTCCCTCCTGTCGGAAAAATTTTTAAGAAAATTTTGGGTACAGCTCTACGTCATACCCTTTTAAATGTTTTACTTAGCGTGTGTACCAATTTTGAGCTAAATCGATTCAAAAATAACCGAGAAAACTCTTTTAAAATTTTTTGATATTACTTTCTCGTCGATAGCCTAAAAGAATTAAGTTTTCTGTTCGTTTGCCCCAAGATTTTTGTCAAACAATTACATTTTTTGTTTAAGAATATAATTACTTGTAACTTACTACCTTTGTCGGAAAAATGGTTGTAAAGATAAGGGATACACGAATCCAGCATAATTTAAAAGTATAGTTTATCAATAAAAATTAAATTTTTTGTCCGACTTTGGATTTGCCCCAATATTTTTGTCGGACACTTAGATTTTTTGATTTGGAATATAACTACTTATAACCTGATACTTGTGTCGGAAATTTTTTTTTATTTCGAGAAAAAAAAACTACAGAACGATATTTGTCGTTGTTCAAGGAGTATGTACGCAAATATCACATCAAAATTTTTCTAAAATTTTCCCTCTTGTCCGAAATTTTTTTGGGAAAATTTTGGGTACAGCTCTACGTCATACCCTTTTAAATGTTTTACTTAGTGTGTGTATTAATTTTCAGCTAAATCGATTCAAAAATAACCGAGAAAAACTGTTTTAAAATATTTTTGGATAATACCTCCTCGTCCATAGCCTAAAAGAATTAAGTTTCCTGTTCGTTTGCCCCAACATTTTTGTCAGACAATTAAATTTTTTGTTTAAGAGTATAATTACTTGTATCCTACTACTTTTGTCGGAAAAATGGTTGTAAAGATAAGGGATGCACGAACCCAGAATAGTTTAAAAGTATAGTTTATTAATAAAAATTAAATTTTTTGTCCGACTTTGGATGTGCCCCACTATTTATGTCGGGAACTTAGATTTTTTGATTTGGAATATAACTACTTATAACCTGATACATGTGCTGAAATTTTTTTTTAATTCGATAAAAAAATACAGAACGATGTTTGTCGTTGTTCAAGGAGTATATAAGCAAATATCAGATCACAATTTTTCTAAAATTTTCCCACTTGTCGGAAAATTTTTTAAGAAAATTTTGGGCACAGATCTACGTCATACCCTTTTAAACATTTTACTTAGTGTGTGTACCAATTTTGAGCTAAATCGATTCAAAAATAACCGAGAAAACTCTTTTAAAATTTTTTGATATTACTTTCTCGTCGATAGCCTAAAAGAATTAAGTTTTCTGTTCGTTTGCCCCAAGATTTTTGTCAAACAATTACATTTTTTGTTTAAGAATATAATTACTTGTAACTTATTACCTTTGTCGGAAAAATGGTTGTAAAGATAAGGGATACACGAACCCAGCATAATTTAAAAGTATAGTTTATCAATAAAAATTAAATTTTTTGTCTGACTTTGGCTTTGCCCCAATATTTTTGTCGGACACTTAGATTTTTTGATTTGGAATATAACTACTTATAACCTGCTACATGTGCTGAAATTTTTTTTTTAATTTGAGAAAAAAATACAGAACGATGTTTGTCGTTGTTCAAGGAGTATATACACAAATTATCAGATCACAATTTTTCTAAAATTTTCCCTCTTGTCGGAAAATTTTTTAAGAAAATTTTGGGTTCCGATCTACGTCATACCCTTTAAATGCTTTACTTAGCGTGTGTACCAATTTTCAGCTAAATCGATTCAAAAGTAACCGAGAAACACTCTTTTAAATTTTTTTTTTGATAATACCTCCTCGTCGATAGCCTAAAAAAATTAAGTTTTCTGTTAGTTTGCCCCAACATTTTTGTCAGACAATTACATTTTTTGTTTAAGAATATAATTACTTGTAACCTACTACTTTTGTCGGAAAAATGGTTGTAAAGATAAGGGATGCACGAACCCAGCATTATTTGAAAGTATACTTTACTAATAAAAATTAAATTTTTTGTCCGACTGTCGAGTTGCCCCAATATTTTTGTCCGACACTTTGATTTTTTTATTAAGAATATAATTACTTATAACCTACTAATGTTGTCGGAAAAATGGTTTTAAAGGTAAGGGTTGCACGAACCCAGTATTTTTTAAAAGACACTTTATTAATAAAAATTAAATTTTTTATCCGACTTTGGATTTGACCCAATATTTTTGTCGGACACTTAGATTTTTTTATTTAGAATATAACTGCTTATAACCTGATACTTGTGTCGGAAATTTTTTTTAATTGGAAAAAAAACTACAGAACGATGTTTGTCGTTGTTCAAGGAGTATGTACGCAAATATCAGATCACAATTTTTTTTAAATTTTCCCTCTTGTCCGAAATTTTTTTGGGAAAATTTTGGGTACAGCTCTACGTCATACCCTTTTAAATGTTTTACTTAGTGTGTGTACCAATATTCAGCTAAATCGATTCAAAAATAACCGAGAAAAACTGTTTGAAAATTTTTTTTTGATAATACCTCCTCGTCGATAGCCTAAAAGAATTAAGTTTTCTGTTCGTTTGCCCCAACATTTTTGTCAGACAATTACATTTTCTGTTTAAGAATAAAATTACTTGTAACCTACTACTTTTGTCGGAAAAATGGTTGTAAAGATAAGGGATGCACGAACCCAGCATAATTTGAAAGTATACTTTACTAATAAAAATTAAATTTTTTGTCCGACTGTCGAGTTGCCCCAATATTTTTGTCCGACACTTTGATTTTTTGATTAAGAATATAATTACTTATAACCTACTAATGTTGTCGGAAAAATGGTTTTAAAGGTAAGGGTTGCACGAACCCAGTATTGTTTAAAAGACAGTTTATTAATAAAAATTAAATTTTTTGTCCGACTTTGGATTTGACCCAATATTTTTGTCGGACACTTAGATTTTTTGATTTAGAATATAACTACTTATAACCTGATACTTGTGTCGGAAATTTTTTTTAATTGGAAAAAAAAAACTACAGAACCATGTTTGTCGTTGTTCAAGGAGCATGTACGCAAATATCAGATCACAATTTTTCTAAAATTTTCCCTCTTGTCCGAAATTTTTTTGGGAAAATTTTGGGTACAGCTCTACGTCATACCCTTTTAAATGTTTTACTTAGTGTGGGTACCAATATTCAGCTAAATCGATTCAAAAATAACCGAGAAAAACTGTTTTAAAATATTTTTGGATAATACCTCCTCGTCCATAGCCTAAAAGAATTAAGTTTCCTGTTCGTTTGCCCCAACATTTTTGTCAGACAATTACATTTTTTGTTTAAAAGTATGATTACTTTTATCCTACTACTTTTGTCGGAAAAATGGTTGTAAAGATAAGGGATGCACGAACCCAGAATAGTTTAAAAGTATAGTTTATTAATAAAAATTAAATTTTTTGTCCGACTTTGGATGTGCCCCACTATTTATGTCGGGCACTTAGATTTTTTGATTTGGAATATAACTACTTATAACCTGATACATGTGCTGAAAATTTTTTTTTTAATTCGAGAAAAAATACAGAACGATGTTTGTCGTTGTTCAAGGAGTATGTACACAAATTATCAGATCACAATTTTTCTAAAATTTTCCCTCTTGTCGGAAAATTTTTTAAGAAAATTTTGGGTTCCGATCTACGTCATACCCTTTTAAATGCTTTACTTAGTGTGTGTACCAATTTTCAGCTAAATCGATTCAAAAGTAACCGAGAAACACTGTTTTAAAATTTTTTTTTGATAATACCTCCTCGTCGATAGCCTAAAAGAATTAAGTTTTCTGTTCGTTTGCCCCAACATTTTTGTCAGACAATTATATTTTTTGTTTAAGAATATAATTACTTATAACCTACTACTTTTGTCGGAAAAATGGTTGTAAAGATAAGGGATACACGAACCCTGCATAATTTGAAAGTATACTTTACTAATAAAAATTAAATTTTTTGTCCGACTGTCGAGTTGCCCCAATATTTTTGTCCGACACTTTGATTTTTTGATTAAGAATATAATTACTTATAACCTACTAATGTTGTCGGAAAAATGGTTGTAAATAAAAAAATTTCAGGAAATTGACATCTTCGGCGCGTCCGACTGCGCATATGCCCCGTGAAAATTGTCCGACAAGGTTACCACATTATTGTAAAAATGTTTTATGGTAGATTCTGTTAAAATTAGCCATGTGGTAATAAATTTATTATTTTCATAAATTTGACATATTTAGCGTGTCCGACGCGTCATATGCCCCAATATTTTTGTCCGACAAAATTGTTTTCGTTGTTTATATGATAAAATCCATTGATTAAAATAGAATGGCCAATGTGGTAATAAATTTTTTTCTTGCATAAAATTGACAACTTCGTCACCGCTTGACAGACAAACGCCCCACTACCATAATGCGCCAAGCTCAAAATTTGTCCGACTCCACCCAAATAACAAGTACAAAAAGTTTCAACGGTGTGGTCATAAATAATAATTGTATATGCGGGCCCAAGGCCTATAATTTCATTAAAACATGAACACAATAAGATATATTTGAAATAAATTAGTAAATAATATCTAAATCTTAGTTTATTGCATATATTATAATTAATTTAAGGCTATATTAACATATCTAAATTCAGTGCGGAAAAGTAAAAGGCGTGCGGAAAAGTAAAATGCGTGCGGAAAAGTAAAACTTTCTAAACTAAAACGCGTGCGCGAAAGTAGACATTTTTACACGCCCGTAGAAAAAATATTGTTCCTAACTCTTGCAGAAAGTCTCTTTTCCGCACTCGACTGCTTGCCGAACTCCCGCTTCGCGTCGTTGGTCAAACTGCAGTCGCGTGCGGAAAAGTATGACTTTCTGCACTTGTTAGGAAAATAACTATATTTCCAATTCTAATTGAGATACCGCCTTTTGTAATGACTTATTTGGACAGGTCTGAACATAACATGTACTCTGCATCAGCACAAGGCACAAATTAGTTAAGTTATAGTTCATAATATTTAGAAGAAAGTACATATCGCGAAACAACACCAACGAATATATAGCCTCACTATATATTCTTTGGAACACTTTCAAAAAACATGTGTATAGAAGTGTCACCTGATTTTTGAGCCAATTTCGATGATGTTGTCGACTTTTTAATAAGTTTTTCAATCAAAACGGTTCATTCCTCTCGTCCCACTTTTAATTCGCTCATTAATGAGAAATCTCTGTTTTTAGACATTGACTTTTTTCGGTTAGGAGACTCCTTGTCAGACTAAAATTTCAGAAATTTCTTGGAAATTTCTCTTATGTGGAAGTTATTGACCATTATTTATATTTTATATTACCATTACATTGACAAAAATGGTTTCGAAGAAGAAGGACCTAGCGTATATTTCTGGCTCGTCATCAAGCCAGGAGTAATAAATCGTCTAATATAATTCAATAGTAATATAAATTGTATGTTCGGTTCCGGTGAAGCATATGGAGCCTTTTTTAAGGCACTACTGAAAGGTTTATAATTCCTTTTGGTAAAGGCAGCCTGCTTTTTTCTTTGAATACGCAAAGTATCGACTTGAAAACAGGTCAATAGTCAATTTACAGAGAACTATGTACATATTATTTAAAAATACGAAAACAATGAAAATTGCAAAGTGCACGTTATGTAAAGATATTATAGAACAACGTTATAAAATGACAAATAGTGGAACAAGTTCTTTAAAACGACAACTGATCAAAAGTCACAAGAAATTTTATGAAGAAGAATTTCCTGAAATAACAACTTGGTTCATAAAAATAGACAAATGTTGTTGTTCCTTCATAAATTTTTGTTGAAGTAGATTAAATTACATTTGGAATTATAAACAAAAACCATCCACCGGATTTTTTGTTGTAAGCAACACTCAAATAAACATGATAATCGTTGACATCACCGATAAAGCGAAACTTGCTAGAAAGCTATTTTAAATTAATCGTAAATTAATCATTTTCTTGAATTTACGACTCTTTTAACCTGAATCACTTCTTGTATCAAGTTATTTTTTGTATTCGACTCATTGTGTTTTTAATTTTGTTATCTTAATTTACATCTTAACTACATTTCTATCTCGAACAAAAAGTATATGTACTAAATATAGTTATTTTCCTAACGTGCGGAAAGTCATACTTTTGCGCACGCGATTGCAGTTTACCGAACGACGCGAAGCGGAGTTCGGCAAGCAGTCGAGTGCAGAAAAGGGACTTTCCGCAAGAGTTAGGAACGACATTTTTTCTACGAGCGTTTAAAAAATGACCAAATCTTAATCAATTAATTGAATTAATATAAAAATACATACACAAAATTATTCTTTGACAATGTTGTCAAAACCAAACTTTCAATATAATTGATTAGCATGACGACGATCTTGGTTTCCATGACGACGATTCAAAACGAATGTTATTGTCTACTGATTTGACTTTCGAATATTATGTCAAAATAATTTTATTTCATCGAATTGTTGCGTTAATTTCATTAAAACGGGAACACAATAAAATACAGTTGAAATAAAATAGTAAATAATATCTGAATATTAGTTTATTGCATGTATTATAATTGCCACATTAAAATATCTAAATTCAATGCGGAAAAGTAAAAGGCGTGCGGAAAAGTAAAATGCGTGCGGAAAAGTAAAACTTTCTAAACTAAAACGCGTGCGCGAAAGTACACATTTTTGCAAGCTCGTAGAAAATAGTTATTTTCCTAACTATTGCGGAAAGTGATACTTTCCCGCACGCGACTGCCGTTGACAGTCGAGTCTATCGCGTCGTTCGGGCAAGCAGTCGAGTGCGGGAAAGACACATTCCGCATGAGTTAGGAACAATGTTTTTTCTACGGCCGTATGTTTGGAAAAAAGTCACAACAAATAGAGTTATATCAATTTTTATTTACTAGTAAATGCAACATTTACTAGTAAATTTTTATTTACAATAGTATAAATGTTCTTCTTTCATAAACTGTTCGAATTATTACTGTAACCTCATAATTTTCTGACTTATAGCGTTGCAAAAAAATGAATTTGGGGTAAACAAATTAAATAACTTTTAAACTATTTGACCAATTGCTTTGAAATTTCAAATATAATTTAAGCACAAGAAGTCTCAGCATTCCGTGAAATAAGGTTCTAAGTTAATTTTTACATAAGTTATCAATATTTATAAAAACTCAAAATTTATGATTTATTTTGCAATTTTCTAAACAACCAATAAGGATAGACATATCCAGCGAACGCCGTATTGAAGAACTCATAATCCGCCGAACGGATTATGAGTTTCTTACTCTCAAATTTGTTTAGAATGCTTAACTTTTTGGTAATAGACGAAAAAAGCGAAAAGTTATCGTTTTTTGATCTTCATTTGTTTATATCATCAAAATCGGCTGCAGGAAACACATAGGTTATTAATATAGATGTCCATTCTACTCAAAAAATTTGGTTTCGGCCTAGAGACAGATGTGTCACTAGAAAAATCTTATTTCTCTGGACTACTTGAGTTAATATATTTTTTAAATTTTAATCGTTATAAAAATTCGTATTTTTTGTAATGTATTTTTAAAACAAGCAATCATTTAAATTATTTTGTAACAATTTATATTATTTAAGAATCTAATAATTACATTTTTGTTTCGTAGTAAGTGTTTTTTAAGAATAGTAATGTATAGTTTTAAAATATTGTATTGCAAATTATCATTATTAAATGGTTATTATTTGTGAAGTATTTTTCTTTATTCACACCCTTATGTATGTAACAAAACTAAGGGACTTTCTGAAAGGTAAATCTATATAGTTGAAGAGGGTAGTAGATATACCTAGTTTATACACAATAAATTCAAAATTTAAAGAAAACCACGGTAGACGTTGAAGACATGAAAGAAGCGATACTTAAAAGTTACATAAAGAATTGGAGATAACTCTGTTGCTGCCCTCATTGACTCCGCCCACTATGTACATTATCTATTTTCTGTGTCTGTATATCGTGGGAAATATGCAATACAACACGAGCTCTGGTCGCTCGACTAATACTACTCTTTAGAGCTGGCATCAGTGTGTGATCTCGCGTTGATCGGTAAATATCTAAAATTCCGTATATAATTCTTCCCCTTTCCTTTTCAGCTACGGATCTCGTTTCGCTGTAAATTTATCAGAAAAATTTAAGTTTAAAAATCTTTTCCCCTCTAAGTGTGCCATGACTAATATGTTAATTATAAAGATAGTTATGAACAATATACTCCAATAATTAATTTCCTATTGGTGGATCTCGGGTTGTCCTCGATTTAATCGGATCTCGCCTTGATATGAAGACGTATATATATATATATATATATATATATATATATATATATATATATATATATATATCTAGGACAAATCACTAGATTAAATAAAGAAAATCAAACCGAAGAAATAAAGAGAAGAATAAGATTGGCCTGGGCATCATTCGGAAAACTCATATTCTAAAGAACAGAAAATACCCGCAATAACTAAAAACAAGAGTATTCAATCAATGTATATTCTATATATGGCCCTGTCCCTGTTCTAATATATGGCTCTCAGCATAGCCACCTTTACTTTACAAGCCATGAAGAGAAAAAGGCAACGTCGCAATTGATGACTTCGGTAGTCTGACTTTCGGACTACCGCTTTCGAAACTATGATTTTAAAGTACAAATTCTGGTAAAATTTATAGTATTTTTTAGTCGAACAAGAAAATATTATTAATTAGAAGTTTGTACAAAATAATATTAAAAGTAATTCCTTGTAAGTAACGTTTAATAAACAAACAAAAACCAATAACAAGAATATATTTACCGGGGGCGTTTGCGGATAGCGGGACACCGACTTGAGTCGGGCCTCGCTGCCCGGAACACATATTTTTAGAACACAAGTCCAAAATCAAGTCATTAATAGGGAGAAAAGCTCTTCTAGCTATCCCTAAAATCAGGTCGTTTGAACACATAACGTAATACAGAGGATGTCCCATACCCAGGGCATCCAAGGTATTGTTCAGTACAAGACCTCCTCATTCGTGCGATGGGGAGGGATGATGGTATAGCTTGGGGGTCAAATAGATACCAACCACTCCAGGTTATGGGCGTTCAGATAGGTACCACTTCAAATTACGCAGATGTGGATCTCACTGTTCCACTAGAACACACATAATGTCCCCGAGGCTGGGCTTGTATGATTATCTTCTGTGCGTATGTGTGTAGGGAGGGGCGTCTGTGCTAGTTTTGCAGGCGGGCACCTTATACCCTAGCGCCGGTACTCAATTGCCGGTTTTACACGCGGTTGCTTCTCGTACGAAGTTTATTTGTTTTTAGCGGATTAGCGGTTTGCCTATATCGGATTAGCGTCTTCTACTATTGCGCAGACAGAAAAGGCGTTTGAACCCAGAGAAGGGTTTGCGTTAATAGTTGAACCCAGAGAAAGGTTTATGTACTGAGATACATGTGATGCCAAGTGAAGCTAACACAAGAGAGATTTTTACCCTTTGGTAGGTATCACAATAGAGATATATTTGCACGTATGTTGCCTTTGCTGGTCAACGATGGAAACAATGTTCGTTTGCAGTTCACAAAATGTCTCAGTCAATTATTATCTCTATTGGGAAGATATCTCAAAAATAGAAAATTATCAGCACCAGACGCAATAATCAACGAGCTTCTAAAACACGGAGGAAAAACTATAACCCTAGAGATGACAAAACTTATACAAAAATTAATATTGCACTGCAAGATACCAGACGCATGGAGAAACGGCATAATGATACAATGTTTAAGAAAGGAGACAAAGAAGACCCCAACAATTACAGAGGTATAAATCTACTGAACACCGCACTTAAGCTTACCACAAAAGTCCTAACCAACAAAATCAATAAACTAACAACTTTATCAGATGAACAACAAGGATTCAGGTCCGGACGATCCTGCGTAGACGCCGAATTTGTACTGAGACAAATCACAGAAAAGGCCATCGAGTACAATAAACCAGCATGTCTGTGTTTTATAGACCCGACAAAGGCTTTCGATCGCATCCAAGTCGAAGACGTCTTACACTTATTGTATAGAAGAAACATACCAATCAATAAATATTATTAGATTGATACCAAATATTAAAGATTAATACTCAATACAACGGCTAAGAAATACAATATGATAATGTCAGCAGAAAAAACCAAATATATGACAGCATTCAAATACCCATTACGATGCAAAATCGAAATTGATGGGAAATAATAAAGCAGGCAAGGTTTAGATATCTGGAAATAGATTTTGAAGAGAAAATTTACGGAGCATTTACGGAGATGTTGAAGGGAAAGTACGATAACAAAGCTTAACCCGGGAGTAGTCGCGCTCACTTTTGTAACGTCGATAGTCGCGTGTGAGATTCTATCTCAAAATACGAATTTAAAACAAGTGTTTATTTTGTACTATTTTTATCTACTTTTTATATTGAAAATATATATTTCTAACAATTTTATTAAAAAAACCTGTGTTAACGGCCACCTGCCAACATCGGCCACCTGTCCTAACGGCCAGTTTAAAAATTTCCCAAACCAATTATATGTCTTCTTCTTCTTAAGGTGCCTATCCGTTCCGGATGTTGGCGATCAGCATGGCTATCCTAACTTTGCTTGCTGCTATTCTGAATAGTCCAGTTGTCGATGTATTAAACCACTTTCTCAGGTTTTGTAGTCTACAATTATATGTAGACTACAAAAATTGGCAATACCGTCCACCTTTCTATATCGGCCAATAGTTCTTTCATTTTTAGTGGCCGTTACTGACAAATTTTACTGTACAATAAAACCTGTGTTAACGGCCACCTGCCAACATCGGCCACCTGTCATAACGGCCAGTTTAAAAATTTCCCATACCAATTATATGTAGACTACAGTAGGAAAAATTAAAGAATACCCATGAACGAACATATAAAACACGCTGTAGTTTCCTGTCACCGTGTCACACAAAAAATTGGCCAGCGCAAGTACATGTAATAATTATTGTTACACGTACTTGCACTGGACAATTTTCTTTCATTTTTCCGGCTTTCCGGCTCATTTTTTTGGGCTTTCATTTTTCCGACTGTACAAAACCTGGCAATAGCGGCCACCTTTCTATATCGGCCAATAGTTTTTTCATTTTTAGTGGCCGTTACTGACAGGTTTTACTGTATTACGAAAAAGGATGAAATGTGAGATTCTATCTAACGGCGCGACTACTCGCGGGTTAAAGCTAATTGGCTCTCCCCAAAGCCATAAATTCCACAAAAAGAAGAAGAAGAAAATAAAAAAAAATCCTACGAATTACTACACCCTTCCTCGAGGCACTTACGAAATTTTTTCAAAATTGCAAAATTTTTCATCAAGTTATCGCGAAAAAGGATAAAAATTGAGATTCTATCTCACCACGCGACTACTCGCGGGTTAAAAGCAAGTAAAGCGGCGGGATCTCTTAATGACACAATCTGGAAGAACAAATACCTAAGGCAAGACACAAAAGCAAGAATCTATAAAGCAGCAATTAGACCTATATTGACATCATACACAGCGGAGACAAGACCTAACACATCTAAAACGAGACGACTACTAGAAACAACAGAGATGAAAATACTTCGACGAATATCAGGGAAAAGTCTGTTGGATAGGGAGAGAAGCGAAAACATAACATGCTCATGCAATGTAGAAGACACAATGGATGGGTGACAAAACGGAAACAGAAGTGGAACGAACACATTAGTTGAATGGCAGAGGATAGGATAGTACGAATAGCACTAGATAAGTCACCAAATGGACGAAGAAATATTGGCAGACCAAGAAAAAGATGGTGCGATAATTTAAATAATTTAGGAGGCTAATATTGAAGAAGAAACAGGCTTTAAAGCCTACATACAAGAAGGAAGAAGAAATAGAAGGGTATTGATATTATTTAGTGATGAACTAGGTTGCTAGGCCTTATGCTAAGTTATCTTAATAACTTATGATAGTAATAATTATGAATTTAATACAGTAAAAAATAAAATATTATTTTTGCATGTGAAAATTATCGAAATGTTTTGTCTAATTTTTGTCTTAGATTTTTGGTAACTACCACACAGTGAACATATTATGACGGTAAGTCGCTAGAAGAATCCTACGATTTGACTGAACTTCACTGTAAGATGGCCAGTTTCTATGTGTTTGCGAAACGTTTCCAGATGATTAATATTTTTAGATGTGGTTAATGAATCCCTTTGAAACATCCAGGTGGACAGATGACACTTTATGCAGTTTTAGTCTTTCTCCGCACATAATGATGTTTTTTTAATTTGATTTACTTATTTATTACTGATTATTTTTCCCTTGTAAAAAGAAATAGACTTACAGTGGTTAGAAGGAGAGAAGCCATTGCTTCTACCTTTCTAACCGTCTCTATTTTCTGCTCGTCTGCTTCCAATGCGACGAAGAACCTCGAGAACTTCCATCGTAAATGTGTGAATTGCATCCTAAGCTGCTTTCGATTTATTAATTTCTTCTACTGTCTCCGGTCGGATTTTCTATTTAGTAATCATCTCCATAATATTGGGTAGCAAGTTGAAACGAGGACACATGAAAAATACTTGCTTCCGGTAGCGTACTGATAGATCAGCGGGCCCTGGTTACAGTTGGAATGCCCCCTCCCAATAAAAACACCAGTGGCGGCTCGTGATTTTTACAATAGGGGAGGCTATACCTAACTGTAAAATATCTAGACAAATTTGCACTAGCAAAAAAATGCGCCAAAAAATGTAATTTAAGGCCCCATCTTTTGACCATTTTTTATTTACATTTCATAATATCATCCTAATTCATAATTTCATGATATCATCATTTTAAAAATAGTTAGTCTAATAGTAAAAGTTTAATACCAAAGTTTGTGTCGTTTATTTGTTAACAATTCCATCTATTTGTAAATAGATACCTATGCATATCAAAATAAATACAGATTTGAAGTTTTGCAGTTCGTACATAATGAAGCTTCAAATTTTTTAAGATACTCAACTTAATTTTTTTAATTCTAAACGCGGCCTACTGCGAATTCAAAAACACCATAAATTACCGATATTTTGCTTTGAGTTAGAGATATCGGAAAAAGTTATTTGAGCAAGTTGTTCCAAATATTATTATAACCCCACATACCAAATTTCATAACAAAATTCGCACTTTTAGATTTTTCATTATTTTTAGTCAGGACCCTAAAATTCGTTGTCCCGAGACGCACCCAACCACCCAACGGAGCTGAGAAGCTACACTGCCTCCCTTGGTATATCTCCGGGCAGCGTGTGATGGCACCGTAGATGCCACTGTTAGGAGACCGGGTCTCCTTAAACGCCTGCTGCGCTGCACGGAGCATTAGCAACGGAGAAAGCTGGGCTTCTCGGCTCCGTTCGTGCATCTCGGGATAACCCAGGGTCCTGCCTACAATAATAAGTGCGTTCGCGGGTGCCTGTCGATGACTAGTCGGCGACAAATTAGCAGCAAAACGCATGCGCACTTTAAAATGATATAAATAATATCGTTAATAAATAAATATACAAGGTATATTTACCTAGTATAATTTAATAATTAGTTATTAATATTAATTAAATGTAAATAAACCTTGTATATTTATCTATTAACGGTATTTTTTATTAATTGAGGTTAGAAATTGTCGGCGACAATTTGTCAACTGTACCCGCGAACGCACCTAATATGTAATAAAACTGAGACGCGATCATGCGTTCTAATGCTAATGCTCCGTACGTATGGATAATTAGTGATAATATGGAATTTACACGTTGTATTATAGTGAGAGTAATTGTTGTTTTCGCGATTCATGATAAACAAAACAGTATAGAGTGTGTAAAAAATTTATGGGGAGGCTGAGCCTCCCTTGCCTCCTCTGACGAGCCGCCACTGAAAAACACACATTGTATATCAAAAGTTTTTAATAAACATTAAATATAAATCAACATATAAAAACTCAAGCTAATTTAAAACAGTAAAACAATATTCATCCTATCGTTTTTCATACTGACATGACTGATCACGTTACTCCAGCCGCTTTATACTTTATACCTAAATAATGAAACTCAAAAATTTTCTACATCTAAGGCCTGGATCCCGCGTACCAAAAAAAAAAGTTTATTAACAGCAAGCTGAAAATTTTTTAATAGGTTAACGGTGTCTATATTTGGACAAACTTTGATAATGGGAGCACTGAAACAGGGGAAGTTTTAATTGTGGAACGTGATTTTAATTGTGGAATTTGTCATCCTGACACGTTTATGATTGTGAAAACTAGCAGGTTATTTTTAAATTTATTCGCAAACTTTATACAATATATGAAAAAATGTTTTCCGACAAATATGTTAGCATTTTAATCTCCGATGTTTTAAGTCCGAGACATAGAACATGTCAAATGGCAGGAATTATGTTGGTGATAGATAGCAAGATAGCAGTCTGATTTTGGCATGAGAGTTTAATGAAAGGGTAACAAATCAATTGGAAGTTCTGTCCGACAAAATACATGGGACATTTTCGTAGTCTGACGTTTGAAACCTATAACCTGTTCCACAGTTAAAACTTTCCCTGTTCCAGTGTTCCCGTACATCAAAGTTTGTCCGGCTATAGACACCGTTAAGCTATTTTTCAGCTTGCTATTAATAAACTTTTTCTGGTTCGCGGGATCCAGGCCTGATTAGTCATAATTAAAAGCATGAATATCAGGAAACAACTTTTAAAAAATGAACATTAGATGCAATTTATATTAACAAAATAGATTCTCAAATTGCACATAATATATCATATTTTTATGTATAATACATTTATAAATAAGTTGATTATGTAATTACAAACAAACCTCTAGGAGTAGGGAGATAAAACGCTTAAATAAAAAATAGCAAAAATAAAACCTTGGATAACCGTGGGGTATATATGTATCTTTAATCAAACGACGAGATTTTCTTATATGCGCAAATTTCGGCTCCAATGTACCTATTTTAAATGCATTCATTTTTTTCGAATCCTGAGAAAACGAATAGGTATTTTTTAAAAATTTAAACGCAGAATGAAAGATTACGTTATTACCGAGGGCCGAAAGTCCCTGAAAACATCAATCATGTTTATTTTAATAAGCTAAACGGGTGAAAATAAAAAGAGAAAATTGAGTGTGACTGTTAATTTCAAATATCTCATTCAAAAGAAACTTTTTATTTATTCTAATGGACTTTCGGCCCTCGGTAATAAGCTGGCGGTAATAAGAGAGCCGGTGGTATCCAATAGACGCTGTACGGCGTGTATTGGAGACCACAGCCTTAGATCACTGTCTTAGCTCTTAGATATTTCAAACTGTAACTGTACTGATTAAACTGCAGTGACTGCTTCCACACATGAAGGGCGAAAGTTCTAATACGTACCTGTAAGTTCGGTTGTCCTCATTTTTGTCTATATTTAGAATTTAATTTTAGTTATTTTATAAGAATTATCTAAAAGTAGGCAAAAGCTGAAGAATGAAGGTGTTATAAATACGAACAAATGAACATCGAGCGTCTAATTTATTGTCTTGGGAATATTTTTATAATTCCCCCGTATAATTTCTACAACTTTGTAGTCTACAACAACTATGGATCATGCCGATATAAACACAAGTGTTTGGGTTAGTAGGTACAGGCGGTTATTCTTTAAACAAGTGTTGAAACCAGGGCTTCGGCTTAAGCAGGTAAAAATAGTAAAGAATAAAATTTTTATTTATAATTACCTACCAAAAATAAAAATTTATTAAAGCAGTTACATTTACTAGTGTGTACTTTTGTAGTTCAAAATGTCCCCATCAAATTATAAAAAAAAGAAACAAAAAGCTTATTAGAGCGGGCCCTTTCGGGGCCCGGACCCTGGTTCCGCGTAACCCGCGGTACCATGCTCAGTAGGGTGGTGCGAAAAAAGTCAAGTTGATAATTCCGTATCGCTATAGTGCGGAAAAGTTGCGATTGGTAATTACAAGAAAAACAAAAAAATAATTATTCAAATCGGACTTTATCTTCCGATCCCGCAACGGACCTAAATATTATGAAAAAAAAAATAAAATTTCGCTATAGTAAAATTTATTTACACTTTGCATGGTTGAGTACAAAAAAAATTGTTTTACGTATTTAACGGATATTTTCCGATCCCGCAAGGTCAATCAAAATCTATAAAAATTTAAAATTTTTGATGATTTTGAAAAATTAAAAACATTTAGTTATCTCCTTTTTTTGTTACATTGTGAAGCTCTTCGCTTGTTTAGATATTGTATGACAATATTTAAATAACCCAGATCTCAAAACGAGGGGGTGGTTGCACTTCTAGCTCCACACGCACCCTTCTCTCCAACCAACCCATAAGTGTGTTTTTATATTATTTACATATGTACATTTCTTTTTCATCTGTTTGTGCCCAACTCTCACACACCAACTTTGCATTGTGATTTCTTGGTAAAATCTGGCAGCATGGACCTTGACTTAAGTGTTGTCCTGATGCACCCATCTATTGATTGAGGACCACATACATTAGCATTAGACGATGCTTCCGTGGCTAACTTTAGACACCGCTTATCAGCTGGCTTATGAGGGATAGTTTTGTACATTTCGGTCTGACATGTCGCCCGATGAAATACAGTGAGTTAGATCTTCATTTGAAACTCTTCGAGGAAATGGTGGAGAAGATAGTTTTACAACATTCCAGTCTATTATTTTAGTTTAGTCCTGTGCTTCAAAATTTCGTCCAAAATTTAGTCCTGTGCTTTACAAATAGTAGGGAGAAAGGAAACACATTAGAGAGCTAAGGCCAAGGAGAGTGTTAAAAGCCTGACAGGCTAAAGCCAAGGGCAAAAGTATTAGAAATTTCATCCCCCCTACTTTAAATTTTCAAGCACAGGACTACATTGAAATTATAGACTGGAATGTTACAAAACTATCTTCTCCGCCAGTTCTTCGAAGAGTTTCAAATGAAGATATAATTTCTTGCATTACATCGGGTGACATGCCAGACTGGAATGTACAAAACTATCCCTACCACATGCAAGCTGACGAGCGGTGTCTAAAGTTGCCCACGGAAGCATCGTCTAATGCTAATGTATGTGTCAATCAACAGATGGATTCATCAGGAAAACATTTAAATAAGGTCCATGCTGCCAGATTTTACCAAGAAATCACAATACAAAGTTGATGTTTAAGAGCTGGACACAAACAGATGAAAAAGAAATGTACATTATGTAAATAATGTAAAAACACACACTCATTGGTTGGTTGGAGATAGGGGTGCGTGTGGAGATAGAACTCCAACCACCCACTCGTTTTGAGTTCTGGGTTGTTTAAATATTGTCATACAATATCTAAACAAGCGAATTACTTCATAATCTAACAGAAAAATGAGATAGCTAAATGTTTTTTAATTTATCAAAACCATCAAAAATTTCGAATTTTTATAGATTTTGATTTACCTTGCGGGATCGGAAGATATTCGTTAAATGCGTAAATCTATTTTGTATTACTCTACCATGCAAACTCTAAATAAATTTTACTATAGCGATAAATAAAACGTACACGAAGGATGAATAAACATTTTTTGAAAAATGGTAAAATCTCATTTTTTTCATAATTTTTAGGCCTGTTGCGGGATCGGAAGATAAAGTCCGATTTGAATAATTCTTTTTTTGTTTTCCTTTTAATTACCAATCGTAAGTTTTCCGCATTATAGCGATACGGAATTATCAACTTGACTTTTTTCGCACCACCCTAATGCTCAGTACGCGACTGCTTGCTTCACGTCTTCACTTACTCCGAAACACAACGGTCACTCTGGAGACTTGTCATGTTTAAAGCGATAAAGGTATACTTGAAAGCAACCATGTCCTGGGAGCATCTACGTAGGATAGTATTATTTGACCTCACCTTGTTTACGATTCATGCAAACATTGACCCTGTAGTATAAGACAGGGCTTCCCAAACTGTGCGTCGCGACGCCCTGGGGCGTCGCTGAGTTGTCCCAGAGGCGTCGCGTGTCAGAGCGGACTTTTAGTACAGAAAATATATTTATTACAATACTCATATTCTGCAATTGGCAGATAAAATTACTGGGTTTTAGAATAAGTTGCTCGTATGGAAGAGAAAATTAGAAGATCAAGAAATTGACTGTTTCCCTGCTTTACAAGGATTCTACGAGAAAACTCGATAGAAATTCTCGATCCCTCTTTAAAAAATATGTTTACACAACACTTGTTATCATTGAGCGAACACTTTGAGAAATATTTTCCCGAAGATCTGGAGTAATATGACTGGGTCAGAAACCCTTTCCAGTTATCCACATTATCGACACTTTCAACAGAGGAAGAAGAAAAACTGACAGAATTGTCCTGTGATTCCAGCCTAAAGCTTCAATACGACAAGGACACATTGAATTTGTTTGAATTGAATTTTGGAGCTCAGTTTCTCATGAATATCATGCCATCAGCACTGCAACATTAAAGGTTTTATTACCATTTGCGACTTCGTACTTGTGCGAAACGGAATTTTCTGCAGTGACAGTAATTAAAAACAAGTACAGGTCAAACATAAACTTAGAAAAATAAATGACAGTGGCAATTTCCAAATTGGAGAACCGGTTTCATAAGCTGTGCTCAAGAAAGCAAGCACATCCATCACGTTAACCAGCCAGTTACATAAAAAATATCCCTTTTTATTTTTGGATCTATTTTTTGATTTAGTTCTTAATTTCTAATAAAAATATAAATGTTCAAATAGTTTTTTTTTGTTATAACCTGTTACTAGGCTAGTACTTACTAAAATTGGTAAATTTTATTGGGGGTTGGGTTGAGGGGCGTCGCAAAAAAATCCAAAGTCTCAAGGGCGTCACAGTACGAATAAGTATGGGAAGCCCTGGTATAAGACATAAGTACACCTGCCCGTTGGTGTAGCCTCACACTGTAATTGCCATTAACGCATGCAGTTTCTTCGTTCTCTTTTTTTAAGTTCATCAAGTTACCATGTAGTTTTAGTTGACTCTTTTTGTCGATAAAGGGTCTTCCTGTTTTCAGCTATCACTCCAATGGGTAGAATCCAGACTATGGCGTATACTACGTCTGTAAATACTGTGCGGAATGCGCTGGCAACTCTTTAGGCGCTCAGGTGGTATACTAATGCGACGATCCTCCTTGATTCCTCGGTTAAGAGTGTATCAGAGTAAATGAATATTCCGTGTGTTAATACTGTCGTAACTTCTGATGACAGTAACGTCCTTCTGCTTTGTTGTGGGCCACCTACATTCGGCATTAGCCTAAAAGTGTCCTTAATACTAACGCTTTAGCACTGACATGCTCCACCTGCTGCTTATAACTAAGTCTGGCAACAATCATCACTCCCAAGTACCGAAATAATGCGCGCTTGTGTATGTATGAGTGTATGCCCATAAACGGACAACAAATGCTCAACTAGACCATAATCTTTAACCGTGCATAAAATTTTACCGCTTCCCTTCAATTTTACGAAAAATGAATGTACAGTATGCAGCAAAATAAACAGTACTGAAATGAATATTGAAATGTTTATGATTATTTTATATATCTAGTGTACATGATATATCCTTGCAAACATTATTCACGACGATGCACATTCCCCATAAAACACATAGATCTAGGGGGAGGGAAAATGAGGAAATCCCCCCCTAATAAGATCCAAAATTAAAGAAAAATAATTGTTCAAACATAAAAATATATTAGCTGACCGAAACCACAGAAAGTCAAATTCAACCCAATAAACATGCTAGTTAGGAAAATTAAGGCAACTTAAAGACTATAAGTTATTATTTATGTCTTTTATGTAAGCTGAAGATTATTGTATGCTATATACAGATGCATCAAAAAATATTGAAGGTGTGGGATGTGCCTATTGGGATAGCAGTAATAAAATTAGTAAAATGTTTAAACTAAATTCTATTATGAGTATATACACAGCTGAATTAATAGCGATAATGGAAGCACTAAAATATTTATCTAATATAAATCATTCAAAGTTTATAATTTTTAGTGACAGTAAAAGTTCTCTTAGTAAAATTAGTGCTATAAATCCTAAATCAAAAGTGAACTACATTGAATTATATATCATAAATAAAATTAAAGAACTTCAGCAACAAGGAAAGTCTGTTAAGTTGGCATGGGTTAAAAGCCACTGTGGAATAACTGGAAATGAAATGGTAGATGAATTGGCTAAATACGCGGTGACACAAGGAGTATTAACCCATTATCTTTGTACGCCAAAAGATATTGAATCAAATTTATTCAAAGAGATTAAGAAAGAATGGAAAGAAAGGTATATTGATGAAAACGTAAATACAGGAAACCACTACAGATCAATCAGAAACTATATAACGGATAAACCTTGGTTTTCTAAAATGGAGTCGACAAAAGATATGATAAGAACCATGTGCAGAATGAGATTTGACCACTGTCTTACTCCATCATATTTATTTAAAATTAATATAGCTGATAGTCCACAATGTATTTGTGGACAGTTGGGCAATCTACAACACAAAATTTTGACCTGTTCTCTTATCTCTAATAAAGTTAATATGTTTTTAAATTCACTGTATTCTTTGACTGATGTCCACCATCCCATTAATTTAAATTATTTATTAACATTAGAAAATAATGAGTTGGTATACCGACTATTGTATAAACATATTTTAGATATTAAGCTTAAATTGTAATTGTAAAATATAGAGTAAGTATTTCTTGTAAATTGTTATATGTTAAAAGAAAAAGAAAAGAAAAGAAAAGAAAAAAAAGAAAAGAAATATAAAAAAAAAATAATAAAATAAAAATAAAAAAAAAAAATAAAAAAAAAAATAAAAAAATAATAAAAAAAAAAAAAGAAAGAAAAAATATAAAAAAAGATATAAAAAAAAAATAGAAAAAGAAATATAATAATTAAAAAAATATAAAAAAATATGTAGATAAAAATGAATGACGAACTTGGACAGTCCATAGTAAAATAGCTTTCGAATGAAGTAGAGGGCTAAAGAAGAATGTTGCAGTTTTTGCTGTGGAACTCTGAGAACATCATTTGGAAAAAAATTAATAAAATATATATATATATATATATATATATATATATATATATATATATATATATATATATATATATATATATATATATATATATATATATATATATATATAAAATTATTAAAAAAAAAATACAAAAATAATTATTTATTAGTAGAATTGTTTATTATATTAGTATTAGTTTTAGGATAAGATACGAAAAAATGACTAATAAAATAAAAAATAGTAAAATTGGCGAATGGATTTAGTGTCCGCAGTCATATAAACCCAAACAAACAACAATATGTAAGCTGAACGTGTTTCGAAGTCCGTCTAGGTTTAGTGAGTTGAACGAAATCGACAAATCCCCATCCTGCACAACAACTACGTGTGTTGGACGTGGTTACCATTGTATTACCATCTGGTGTGTTTAATTGGACACATTCTTTCATACCCATATTTATTTTGCGTTGAGAAATAGATGTACATCTGATTAATTTTCCTAATCGTCGGTTTATTAGTCATCTGTATCAAATATTGTCACATTAACCCTCTATGGTCTACGAAAGCCGTAAATATAAGGCGCATATTTAAATAATTAAATAATCTTCCATTTTTTGTGTGTCTACGTCAAGATAAATGACTTAACAAAAAAGAATTCTGTCTCCGATTGTTTTCTACTACCCGAGGTTATCACAATTGCAATATGGATTATAGTTCACAAAATAACTAAAACAGAATTAAATCAAAGCTAGAATGAAAGCCACAAACCACAACTTACTAATGTCTGACTGGCTACATACATGTGTTAAAAGCTTAAACAGAATATTTCAGTTTTCAGGGCACCCAAACTCTTTTCAACACAGTTGTAAAAGTAAGGTGTCCCGTTTATTTGCATAACGTGAATCCCATCTCAAATACAACCTATATTTATATAAATAAAGTTTTCTGTGTATATATAATATATATGTGTATGTTCAGTTAATTTAATTAGATGCTTTTAAGCTTTATGTTTTGTAATTGATATGTATTTTTAATAACCATGCGTAAATTTAACGTCAAATTATAATTTTATGTGAAAACACAGAAATGATTAAATGTGAATCATTTTATTAGTGTGAGTATTTGGGACATTTCAAATTAGTCAACGGTAATAGAGTCAAAAAATCAAAGCTGGGAAAGAAAATGTCAGGAATTAGATACGTACATCGGCGGCCGCAAATCAAGAGAATCCTGGAGGTTTATAAAAAACATCAGATCCAACAAAACAGAACAAATAGCCATACACTCCATAGAACCTGAAAAATGGGAAAAACACTATAAAACACTGTTAGTAGAAGAAAGACCGGAATACAAAAACATAGAACAACATGAAGTCCTGATTCAAGGGGAGCCATTAGCAATCAACGTAGAAGACACTAAAAAAGCTGTATCACTGCTGAAAAATGGACGTGCTCCTGGTCAAGAGGGGATATATGCAGAGTTAATAAAAAATGGAACCAACAAACTATTCGAGATTCTAACAGAAGTTTTCAATAGGCACTTGCATGGAGAACCAGTGCCACAAAGTTGGAAAGAAGGATGGATTACATCTATCCATAAGAAAGGAAATAAGGAAGATTGCAATAACTATCGGGGTATAACTGTTACGAGTACGCTTAGCAGATTATATGGAAGAATTATAAAAGAACGCATATGCGAAGAATACCGCCCTTTTGAGTCAGAAGAACAAAACGGATTCAGAGCAGGACGATCCACAATAGATAGTATTTTCTGCTTATCCCAAATACTTGAGAAAAGAACACTGAGATCTCGAGAAGTGCATTTACTCTTAGTCGATTTAACAAAAGCATATGACACCGTGCCTGTTGCGAAGTTGTGGAAAGTATTGGAGAAAACCAGTATCAGCGTTACACTAATCGATGCTATTAAAGAGCTTTATAAGAACACAATAGCAAAAGTTAAAATAGGAAAAGAGCTGTCTAATGGTTTTCAGGTAACAAAAGGACTGAAGCAAGGTTGTTGTTTATCTCCCATACTGTTCAACATATATATCGATGAAGCACTCAGGCACTGGAAGAAGAAGTGTAAAGGGATGGGGCTATCTATTGGGGATGAAACTTTATATACGTTGCACTATGCAGATGACCAGGTAGTTATTGCCCAAGACAAAGAAGACCTGGAGTATATGGCTAGAAAACTAATGGAAGAGTACAAAAAATGGGGCCTCGAAGTAAATGTCCAAAAAACACAATATCTTTGCGTAGGAGGAGAAAATAATCCAGATGACCTCGACTTAGAAGATGAAACTATTAAGAAATGTGACCAATGTACATATTTGGGGGTAAAACTGACAAAGACAGGACGAAGTGATGAAGCCATAAAAGACAGAATAACCAAAGGAAAAAAAGTTATAGGTGCGTTGAATTCAGTATTATGGCAAAAAAATATAAGACCGGAAACGAAAAAACGAATATATAATACCATATTAAAACCAGTAATCGTCTATGGCTCAGAAGTGTGGCAGTTATCACAAAAACTTAAAGGTAACCTATTGGCAGTTGAAATGGATTTTTGGAGGAGAGCAGCGGGAAAGTCTAGATTAGAACATGTGAAAAATGAGGACATCAGGAGACAAATGAAAGTACAAAGATCAATTATAGAAGACATCGAAAAACAACAACTAATATGGTACGGACATGTTAGACGTATGGGGGAAGAAAGACTACCCAAAAAGATATTAGAATGGGTACCACCAGAGAAAAGAAAACGAGGACGACCACCAACAACATGGATCCAAGGAATCTCAAAAGCAATGTCAGCAAGAAATCTATCTGAAGAAGACTGGCAGAATAGACAGGCTTGGCGAACGGGAACCCAAAGGCGTATTACGCTGTGAACGGGATATATATATATATATATATATATATATATATATATATATATATATATATATCAAATTAGTTATCAAGTAATAAAAATATATTTTGACATACTTAATTTAAGGT
The DNA here is from genome assembly GCF_917563875.1 of Diabrotica virgifera virgifera. NCBI lineage: Eukaryota > Metazoa > Arthropoda > Insecta > Coleoptera > Chrysomelidae > Diabrotica > Diabrotica virgifera. Next base: position 58,403,464 of record NC_065448.1, on the reverse strand, counting down.
CTTTTTGTTCCCGATAAGCTTCTTCTTCTTCTTTACGTGCTATCACTGTTGCAGAGGTTTACAATCATTATGGCTATTCTCATCTTAGATACGGCTGCGCTCAAAAATTTGATAGATGAACAACTATGTCGTTCCTGCAAGTTGCGCTGCTCAGATATTCTTCCCTTTCCTTCTCCTTCTCTGAATTTTTCCTTGCATATGGGTTAACAATGTCGAGCAATAGCAAAAATTCTACCTGGTGACCTCAAAGAGCGTCAAGCTATCAGAGATAAGGTGAAATCTACTCACTATCACTCTCACTAAGCTAGCTCCTTGTCCTGCTAGCAAATGTTCCCAAGAAAAGAAAGACAAACATGCCATTAAAATCAAAATCTACTGACAGAGGAGGAAAACTCATTTATGAGAATGATGAAAACATCTTCGTGGTCCTTAGTAGGTTGAAAAGATAGCAAAAAAATATGATATCTAGTTCCTATTACCCTTATTAACTTACATACTCAGTGGCGTTATAACCCTAAGTGGCTTTTAGCTGACTTGGAAAAAAAAAATAGAGCGTAGCACTAGCAGAGTGCCGACAGAAGTGAATACTTCTTATAGTTTCGACTATATTCGGTTCAATTCAATTCAGTTCCATTCGTATGCCATTATATTATGCCAGTAGTTTACTATATACCCAATTTGATATATGTTGATGAGCGCGCTAATAACCGGCAAAATAACGCAAAAGAATTTAAAATACTCCTGTCACAAACGAACCATATTAAGTCTCCATTAATATTTGGGACTTCTTGTTGTCTATGTATATGGCATGTAAATCTTCTCAGTGAAGATTAGTTCTGGTGTTATCATGTCTGAGTTCATCATAAAAATGGATTCCTCACGTATAGGCCCAGTAGTGTTTGTGTCGCTATTCCATACATAATTCAGCCTCCAAGTAATGTTTGCTTTGAGTCTCAGGATGGCCGTAAAGGCTACCGCCGAAATATATAATTTCAGTCAAGGGAGATCTGTAATAGCCTCTAACGCTAAGGTATTATTTAAAGCACCTTTTATATTGGTAGAGTAATGAGAGAGGTGACACAAGATTATAAAGCTGTCTTTCTCCATTAAAGTACTGAACCATAAGAAATTATCGGTGGTATCACTGATATGTACAAGCAATAGATTGCTTTTGGTTTTAATCCCCAAGTTTTACCTACAACTTGTCTGCAGTTCAAGAAGGGTTGCTTAGCTCTATTGGTTATATTGGTAATATGAGTGTTCCAATTGAGTTTGGAATCCAGGGTTATCCCTAGATACTTGGCCTCATTGGTTTTTTCCAGTGCCTCTCCAAATAATTTCAGTCACTCAGAATAGTAAGCTTTCTCTTATATGTAAAGGAAACCAATTTAGCTTTGGAAGGGTTCACGGAGAGGTACTCTTTCAGATAGTACTCATATTACCAATATTGGTTATATTGGTAATATGAGTGTTCCAATTGAGTTTGGAATCCAGGGTTATCCCTAGATCCTTGGCCTCATTGGTTTTTTCCAGTGCCTCTCCAAATAATTTCAGTCATTCAGAATAGTAAGCTTTCTCTTATATGTAAAGGAAACCAATTTAGCTTTGGAAGGGTTCACGGAGAGGTACTCTTTCAGATATCAGATCTTTATGTAATGAAGGGTATATCGCATCTGATCCCAACAGTGCTGGGAAATTGTCCTCTAGTTTTTACAACATCATCTGCGAAACCGTGGACCCAGATTCCTTAGGCTCTTAGCCCATGAATCAGGTCATCGACAACTATGTCCCATGATAATCATATGATGCCATATGTTGCCTTGAGGGCATCACTTAGGCGCCATCAGGTTTGTGATAACTTTTTCGATTGTTAAATGTCTCCTGTGTTAAGGTTTCTGTACATTGTATATTTTTGAATTCAATAGATTTTATTAAGAAAAAAAGTAAATTAGCCCTTGACTTCCTAACTAAAAATCGATATCTAATCAAATTTTATGACGCGCGTAAATTATCAAAATATGAACGGGGAGTGAGGGAAATAAAAACTAATTCAAATTCATACTCCCGAAAAAGGGTCATAAAACTTTACAGATCTCGACAAAACTGAAAGCTATAAACTTTGTTTGAATGGAACATTTAGATTACATCGCGAACAAAACTCGTGTTTTGTTTATTATGCCCCATATCCACAAAACATACAGAGTGCTTTTACAAAGTTATTGTATGATAAGGGGTAGCAGTTTTTAAAACATGGAAACTTGTTCTTTTACAATTAGTGGTACTTTTGTTGCATATAAGAACGTAAGATAATACAAAACGTAAATGAAATGGGAAACCTTTTGAAATTAAACAGTTCAGATAATAAAAGTTAAATAAAATTCGGCTATATGAATCTACGAATATATTAAAGAGATATATTTTAAAATAATTTTAGTAATACTTTTTTATTTTTTTCTAGGTAAGTTCACCACCAATGTTGAGAGCTATTAAAGATAGAAAAGAAGTTAAGATCGATGGCGGATCAGGTATGTGTTATAGTATATTAAGTATGGAGAACGGTAAGGGTTTTATACCGATCGAAGATAATTGTTTGGAGGAGGAGCGGATCGACGACTCCAATTATTGTCTGAGATCGGTTACCCTTAACGTTCGACATGCTTATAACGTTTTTTGTACGATTAATACCATTATAAATTATAAAATTAAACATTTTCGTCATATTGACTAGTTTCATTCATTTTATCAAGATAGATACTTTGGTTGTTAGGTAGTAACTAGGGTGCATAACAACAATGGAGAATTGAGTTTTTATTTAGTTGTCAATAATTTTAAGTACAATTTTGATTATTATAAATTCAAATATGAGCGAAAGTGAATTTGAAGAAATTGAACGGGCTTGGGAAGAAGGGTGTTCCGCAATTATTCCCGAAAAATCCAAAATCCGTTATCAAAATACCTACTAAAGTTTTAAAAAATGGTGCGAAGGCAAGAATTTAAGAATCGAAGAAAAGACTCTATTGGCATATTTCGTTCAAAGACATAAGACATATGCAGTTGAAAGCTCCTGGAAGCCTCTGGGCAGAAAATTCAATGATTAAATCCACCGTTTTTCTTTATGATGGCATAGATATTTCCAAGTTTTCAACTTTGATCGCGTATTTAAAGAGAAAAATGTTGGATACTACTAATGTATGCGATTCTGCAGGAGTTTCTGTTAGAAGTGAAACCACAGCCCAAACAAGTGGGATTTCATTAAATAATTTAACAAATTGTACCATAAGTTTCAATATTAATAAATAATTCGTTAGTTTTCTTTATGCTTTCAAAAAATAAATTAAAATTAAGAGATTTTTTAACTCGACGGTAAGTGAATTACTTACCGTCGAGTTGGAATACTTATCGTCGAGTTGGATTACTTACCGTCGAGTTTCTAGTAAATGTCACCTACTGACGTAAAATCTGTCACGGTAAACAGTCAAAAATGATCAATCGTGCAAAAAAAAACTATAAAGGACTAACGGGTCCGTTTTAATGTTTGTGTGGTTCGTTGGTAACATAAGATAAGTATAAAGAAAAAGAATTTTAGAAATGAAATAGGTTTGTTGTCCTGAAAATCAAATTTTTCTTATTTTCAGCAACTATTTCAAGGTAAAATTTTTCTTTTTCGCATATTAAGCCGTAATTAACAACTTTAAGGCATCAGTAGCCCTTATGCTAACTTTTTTTTAAATATAATCAATTCTACTCTACCGATTCATAATATGGCACAAGTGAGAATATCGTTACAATACATGCCATTTTTGTTACAATCTTTTGTAACAACTTCAATTTTCACGCAGATTTCCCTAGAAAACCTCACAGTTTTTACATATTTTACTCTGCTTGATACTTAGCTTACTCTCTACCTTTCAGTACTGTAATGCCTGGTTGCACCAACAGATCTTAAGCTCCAACTTAGCTAAGCTCAGCTTATATTTTAATGCTGGGGTCACAATAGCGTCTAGTATCATTAATTATCTTATAATTTGCACTAGAAATCAAATAAGGCAATAATTAACGGCATTAGACGCCAGTGTGGCCCCAGCATAAGGACTTACATTTATTTTTAAGCTTAAGGAACGTCTTAAGCTTAATATCTATTGGTGCAACGAGGCATTAAAGGCATAAGGGATAAATCGTGGCTGAACTTATATTTACATCTCACGATCTATGTTACTTACCCGTATTTACCCGTCCATTTCTTCTTGTCATACTCTATATTTTAAATAAGATGTGATACATTGTCAGTTTTGTTTAAATATTTATAAACTTTGATTCTACGAGAATATATACATTTAAGACGAAATACACACAACCAAACATATGGAATCACCATGTATTTCAAAGCAATATTTATTTCTTTTGAAAAGACTTATTATTATTGCGAATAATAAAGGATTTTATTGAAAATAAACAAATCGATAAGACGATAAGATAGTACAGCTCG